>NW_026706835.1:760000-3160000 GCF_024137745.1 Phymastichus coffea | reverse complement strand
AGCACAAAAAAGGCGTCCTCGAATCCTGAACTTTAAGTTATAGGGGTAGGTTTTTTAAAATTCAACATGGCGGCATCCAATATGATGGTTCAAAGAAGGAAATTTTTTGCTACTTTTCGTACTTTTTCGAAAAACAATATTTTTTTACCAATATTCATTAAACTTCGTGTATAGGGGTTTTTTGCTTCTCGTTCGCTCTCCTTCGATCCTATCTACTTCATCGCTCTTCGTCGTTCCGTCATTTCGCCCACCTTCACCTCATTTGACCTTGAAAAAAATTATTTTCAAGCTAGTAGACAAATAAAAGAGAATGCTACAAACCCGGTGTCAATATCTTTTTTCGTTCCGAAGAAAAAAAAATAACGAAGAAAAACGTTTTTCGGGAATAATTGGGCTTCGATGGGGTCTGGGAAGGTGCAGTAGGCAGCAAACTTAATATTTTTTTATACTCAATGATCCTAAAAACTAATTTTCTGAATCCCTAGTTATGGACATTTCGACCTTCTTAACGGGGGGTACCCTTTCTAACACAGCTTGAAATTTACTATAAAATTGTTTTTAATTAAAATTACATGTAATACTCAAGTGTTTTGTATGATTCTCTTTAAAATTTTTATTTTTTATTTAAATTTTTATCAAAACAGATCGTTATTGTTTGATACTCACCATAGAAGCATGGTTTTCACATAAATATATAATAAATGAATCCAAGAAGTAACTTCCTGATGTGTTTATAAGAAATATTGTGGAAAATTAGTTTATTAACTTCGAATTTTGGTTAACAGTTAAATGTTCCATGCATATACGTACTACTTTGAACAAAATGATCGGTCGAAGGCTTATTCTTTTGCTATTAAATCGTCGAACAAAAGTTAGCTTTAAACTAAGTGATATTTCAAGACTAATTTATTGAGACTGAAGATTTATAGTGGAAAATGTGGATAAACTGAGCTTTTTATTGAATTATCAATGTTTAATTGTAAAACTTAGTAAAAGTCAATAGTGAATATGTCTACGTAAATTATTTTTTGTTCTTTGATTCAAAAATAATATAAGAAGTCTTTGAACAATCCTTTTGGTCCAAGTAGTATAGTTAAACTTTTTGAACTTAGGTGTAAAAAAACATATATATATATATATTGTAACGAGTAGGCTCGTTAAGGGGTAGATGAGCGAGATTTGAAGTAGCGCGCCATGCGCAAAAGACCCGCGCAGCGAGAGAGAGAGAGACAGCTACGACACGCGGATTAGGAGAGAACACGTGAGACCGGCGAGCAGATAGCACGCGTTCGAAGACCCATTGTCCTTTTTTTCTTGTTTTTGTGTGTGAAACAATCGAGTGAGGTGGAACAGTTATCGCGAAGGGGAAGCGTTGTGATTGAGGTTGGCGTTCTACGGCGACTAACGTGTCAGGGCGACCGAATTGGAAGACACCATCCGAGCGAGGGGACCCGGCTCGTCGCCTACAGTACACGGGAAACAAATCACAGTTCTTCCGGCCTCAACGATCCTGGGCGACGACCTTCGGGTAATCAGACTCGAATTATAAGGCGAAGCTGTCTGCAGCAGCGTTCGTCCGCGTAAGTCCACCTAGATGTAATAATATTTGCGTGCGGAAGACTGCACAGGCTACGCGCCACCCGAAATTGCATCGTCCGTCTCTCTCTCACGCGTGCGTGTAAGCAGGCTGTATGCTGCGAACCTCTCGGCCAGTATGGAATGTGCGCCCACGTGTAAATAGCTGGTGAATAAATTAGCTGAGAATATAATAAGAAAATCGGCGAATTCACTCGATAGCCCTGAATTTTCTCTACGTTCCCTTCTCCTGCGCAACGTTTTCTAAGAACCTACAGCCACCGCTCTTTCTTGTTGTTCCGTGCTTTCGCGCTCATTTTCAGGCTGCGCGTCCGGCACAGGGCTGGCCAGAAGAGGTAAATAGCGGTGATAGAAATTTTGTTAACGGACGGCGATTTATTTACATAGAAATCAAAAACCGTTATAATATATATTTTTTTAGTTAGAATGTCTAGAAAAGGTTTCAGCAAGATTGCGTCATAAATAAAAAAGGTATAAATTTCAGTAGTGTAGAGCTCCTATCTATGAGCTATTCTCTTATTTTCACTAGATTACTGCAACCCGCTTAACTCGTGAATCTACTTACATCAATTAGTATATTAAACGGCGCCACCTTATATACATATTATATGATTGTACTAGTATTAGAGTCAAATTTCATGACCACATAAGGAGCGTGACGTCACTCTACTTATAGGTATAGATATAATAGTTTTATTGTTCAATTAAAATGCATTAATTAAGAGTAATTTCAAAGTAACAAAGTATTTCTTATATAGATTTTATGACATAGAGTAAGATTATAATATTTTTAAATACTTTTAACTACTAAATCATATTAAATTTTAATGTGCAAATTTAATTTGTTTATTACGTTGTAAATGTTAATTATTATAATAAAGCGGATACTCTGAACTCAAGATGACTATCTGAGAAACATGAGTAAGAATTTATTTCATTGATAACAGCTTATTTATTACTGTTATCAATAAATAAACAATTAATAATTTATTTAAACAAATAATTGTATATGAATCGAAATCGTTAATTTTGTACCTAATAACAACAATATTATACTTCATTAATTTAATTAATCGATTGAATATTTGCATTATAAGATTTTGCAAAAATAAAAAAATTGATTATAATTCAAATGTTATTAACTAATTTACGTGGTTCTTTTTTGGAATTACCTCAACAAGCGATAAACTATTGCTGTAAGTAAAATGTTATCACTATTTAACTATAAATATTATACTATTATATTAACTAACTTTATTAGTTAATAGCTTTTGACTATACTTTTTGCGATAAGTGTGAATACTTAAATAGTCCATATTTACTTCTGTAAATTTTACATACTTTAGAATTTCGTTAGTGCTGTCTATTCTATTGTAAATAAGAGAAAATGATTTTGCATACTTGCATAAACAGCTCGAAGAGGGTTGTCCTGCGAAAATAGGCGGAAACATCTGTGTATAAATACGCTGATTTTTGCACAGGCTAGCATTCTCTTCTAGCCTTGGCTTGTACCTAAATTCTTTCTCTCAAATGTTTAACTAAGTAATTCTTTCCTTTCCTATTGTAATTTACGCTCGACTCATAGAACATTTCGCGCTTTCAAAAAATTGGGCTGAATTACATCCTTTTTTCAAAAGAGACTTAAGCTCTGCTTATGGGACACTTCGCACCATAAAAAACTAGGGTCAAGTCTATCTTTCCTTAAGCCCAAATCAAACAATCATAGATATTTCATTTATAATTTTATTTCAAACAATATTTATAAATATTTTCAAAGTTAAAACGAATTCTTACTCATTAACGCGACAGACCACGAGAGTACAAACAAAATAATATCACATTAATGAAAGATTGGACCCATATTAATAAAGATTTTATTTCTAAATGTCCTTTTAAAAACGAGACATATTTGTAATCATATTGTTCACGTGACAAATCCATAATTTATTCCTAATAAAGAAAGGTTTTTAGAGTGATAGATAAAAATGTATTTTTCTACTTTTTTCTTATAGCTTTCATAAGAGCCTATGTTAAAAGTTTAATTTTGTATTAACTTTCACTTGAATACAGATGGTCAATTGTTTCCAAATTCTACAGGTTTACTAACCAATATTTAAATTAGTTTGAAGCCGAGTTCTCAGCAAATTCTGATTGTTTTAAGATAGTCCAGCTATGACTTTTGAGTCAAAATATCAACTTAATTATAAAATTTTTATTATTACATTGTACGTCTGAAGTATCAATCACAATTCATAAAGAACCGAAGCATGTGTTTTTACAACTTTAGTTATCATTTATTCGTATTAAATTTGTCTAAATTTTAGATTCAAAAAGTTGATATGACTCTTAAAAAAAAGTAGCACCCTAAACTCAACTTTGAATGTTCAAAATATAATAGTATTATTACTCCCTAATTATACGATATTTATTGTACGCAATCATGTTTTAAATTTTATTTTTTTATCTCTATTTAAGTTTCCAAAAGAATTCCTTGGACAGAAGCTTATTAAATTACAAGTTACCATTTACACAGAGTAAGACCCAGGCAAGGCTGTGTTGAATACAACACTTTAAAAATTCAAATGCCCAATGTCAGCCTTTGAAATTTGACACGATCGTTTAGAAGTATTTAAATAATACGAAAAAATCAGTTGTATTTCATTTCATAGCTGGACTACGTTAAATTTACTATCGTGCTATCTTTAGTTGATTTTTTGACTAAGTTTGTAAAACTTTACAATTTAAGAATTTTCTTCTAATTCTAATTAATTCTCTTATGATCGATAAGAGGAAAACATTTTTTGTGTTAAAATACGAACTTAGTTTCTAAGGATGTTTTTATTTTCCGTAGGCTCGACATATAAATAGTTAAGAAAGAGATTATCGAGTGTTAGAAGAGATTTGTAAAGAAATTATAGATTTTTATTTGGATGATAAAAACAACGTGGTATGCAATGGAATGAGAGAAAGTAAGAGGTAGAGCACTCTGACAGAATATCTGCCAAAATGCTAAAGAAAATTTTGCTTTATGATTTATAACGAGTTTATTTCTAAACTCATTACGTCTCTCTCTATCTTCATATCTCCATATCATTTATATAAATAATGTCAATATCCTTTATATGCAATCACATAGGTATTCAACGTAGCAGCAGCCGACACAGCCAAAAGGTGAGAGAGAGAGAGAGAGAGAGAGAGAGAGCGATATGACCTAACATATACGTCGCACTGAGAGCGTTTCGACAGGTCAGGATGCGCGTGACTGAGGCTGAGGTGAGAGAAGGGACACCGCGAGCGACGATTAGTCGCTCGACTTGAAGCCGCGAACGCGTGTCGATTGACGCGCTGTATTTGAGGCCTTGCCGATTTCGTCTGGCTTTTCTATTAAGAAGGATAGCGATTTTGGCTTTGCTATATATTATACAATAATATACGATTATATTTTTGAAGGGCATGTAAAATGGCTAACTTGTATCTTACAAAGGGTAAAAATAGCAGGTCTTACAATAAACCGGAAAAAGTCTAACAAGGAAGATACCCCAACCCGAACTCACCGATTTTGATAATTCTTGTATGTGATGTAGTACATTAAAAAAAAAAGATTGGTATTTTTTTATCGACAGAAAAACATATTTAAAGGGTGAAATCCACCCTTAAAGTTCACTTTCAAAAAAAGTATTTTTTCAAATAACTTTTCTTCTAGACAATATTTTTTAGTAAAATAAAGTAGGTAATAATCCTTATAAAAAGTAAAACAAACTCTGGTGTGTTTGACTTGTCGGGGTTGCAACCCCTATTTTTAGTACATGAAAAATTGAAAAATTGACATCATTTTCTGCAGTAAAAACTTTTAAAATAGTGTAATTATAATCAAATTTTTATATTTATAAAGAAAATAGAAAAAATAAGTTTGTTTTCCAGCATTTTTAATAAAAAATATTTTTGGAGGATAAAGCCATCCTATTAATGAAAATTAAAACTTTCGATATTAAAATTATTTCCAAGGGATTTTTTTAATTTTTACTGCTTTATAGTGTGACGGTAAATGTCTTATTAGCGCTATTGCCGCAATCATGTGGCTGCCTGCGAGGACAGCACCTACTGGTTGGGGAAAATAGAAAAAGGAAACTCGGTATGAGACGGGACGGAACGCCCGCGAATATAAAAGAACCAGTCGAGGACTAGTAATCCGAGCATCCAGCTGCAGTTATCAACAACTAGAGCTTTTTTACGAGTTTCCGAGTGCTGAAGTGAGCCAGCTGAATTCTGCGTTTCGTAAACATAAACACTCGGGCCAAGTATATTGTAGAGAATAGGTAAATAAACTAACTTGCATGCGATTCAAATTATAATTTCACTGTTATCATTTCTCACTAGTAGTAAGTTGGTTGACTGACTCCCGTCCCCTCGTGCTCTCCGATTAATGAATTTGAATATTTCGATATCACCGCGCGTATCTCGATACGATTGCACGTCGAACGAATAATCGGAATAAAAACGGAGCATTCACCCCGTTACATGGCGCCCAACGTAAAAGAACCTACAGCGTTTATGATTGTTCAAAACGCCGGTTCTAAACATTGACCTTGCGCTCAGTCAACCAGCGACTCAGGTGGCAATCAAAGTATTGTTGTGCATGCTTTGAGTGAATGCCACATAGTAAACATCGCTTCTCCAAAATTTAACTTGCGAAGGCCCACCGCGGCGATAATTTGTAAACATTCATTGTAAGCGCGTGCGAGTGCAACCGAACGACTCTTAGCGAACCACCGCGTAAACACTAATAGGTTTTGAAAGTTTTGTGCTCGTTGGGGAAATACTAACACCGGCAACATTCAAAACAAAAGAAACTTAAATCAAAAGTTTTCTTTTGTGGTGTTTTGTCTTAACGTAAATGTATTTTTCGAGTATTGCTAACTGTGATTATTGGTGATTGCGCATAGATACGCTCGCTATATTAATTTAGATACTAATCAACACAGCCGCGCTAACAAACAGTTAGTGCGCCTGATAGGCTGGATTATTATATTGCGCAATAGCGAGCAAAGAGTCTTTCGGATAGCGCAATACTAAATAACCTTTGTTGATCCTTTCGTCGGCTAGTAAAATCTAAATTTTATTTTGTTTATTTATGAAACATAGAATATAGCACTCTCACTCGCATTGTCCTTCAGAAAAGCGTGTAAATTTGTAAAGACAATTAATCCCGACATAACAAATAGATTACAATGGACTGCACTCAGAAAGAAATCGAAGACTGGGTATTGACGCTCCAAGACGAAGAAATAAATGAGTATTTTGAACACTTGGAGCTCAAGAAAAACGGGAATTAGCTCTCGAGAGCGGGGCGATTACAAAATCGGTTGATGGGCGACTACTCTGCAGCAGATTTCGTCGAAGTTGACAATCAACCCAATAACCCAACCCAGAAAGAAGGGCAGCCCTACGCTCAGAGCTGATCACATCCATCTGCGCGGAATACACAGCATCCGAAGAAGAAGGAGAACATCCGTTAGCCCAGTTGATGCAAAGTGCAGAGGTTATATCGCGGATTCAAGAAACAGCGATAAATGTCACTGACGTACTGGATAACGGCGGAAATAGTAACAGTAATACAAATATTACCATAACGGCTAATGATGGTAGCCAGTTTCAACTCCCGCCTGCATTCGCTGTGATGATACAAGACCTCATTTTCCGGTCTAGAGAGAATGAGAAGAAGCTCGAGCTACTAGACTCGTTAAGAGTAAACGTATCAAGTCTAACAAAGGTGTTAGACAAAATATACAACGATTACAGCAATGTCAAAAGCTAACTGGACTACTTATCCGCCAGAATGAGCGCATTGGAAAATGCCGAAAACAGAAATGTACAGCAAGATGACGCTAACCATTCTAGTGAAATACGGCAAAAAGAAAACACACGTAGGAGCGTCGCATTCCAAGATACCTTCACCTACCATTACGACACCAGGTTACCTCAAAGTACTCCAGCTGGACCCGGACAGAGGCCCACGGGGGCCTCCGGCAGGACCCCCCGCCGGACGCTCCCTTTCGGAGAGGGTGGACAGCATCAATTTAGTGGAGTTAATGCTGAAGCGGATAACTACCCGCCGAGCACGTGGTCATCTCAGCAAACAACAAACCCTTGGTCGACTACAAGGGATGTTGGTCGCATTGTCCGAGGATGGAAACTGAAGTTTTCAGGAGGGGGCATTGCGAGTATTGACAATTTCCTGTCTAGGCTGGATAATTTGAGGAATGGCGCAGGACTCACTTATGCTCTTAACGGTATCAGAGCTACTCGTCGGTCCCGCCCTTACCTGGTACGTAGTGATGAAGGAGGAATGGCTCTCCTACGCCGAATTTGAAATGGACGCACGGGAATGGTTTGGGACCAGCGTGCAACAACAACAGCGTCTGATGAGAGAAGTCCAGAGCCGATATCAGGGCCCAGATAAACCCGTCAACGTTTACATCGCCAACATGATGGGCCTGATGAAGCGGCTAAACCCACAGATGACGCCTGAATGTCAATTGGACCTGTTGCACGCTAACCTCCTCCCGGACATTCAGGGCAAAGTGCGTAGGTCCGAAGTGAGCTCCATACGGGTCCTGAATGCGCTAGTCACGGCGGCACAAAATAACTTGCACCAAAGGAAGGTAGAACGGGTGGTACCTGATCCACAGTCAACTCTATACCCGGAGTTAGCGTACCACCCTCGCGCCGATGGAAGCAAGGGCCGCAAGGGCAAAGTGGCAGCGATGTCCAGCGATAAACCAGAGGTCAGCGACAGGTTAGATCGTATGGAGAAAGTGCTGGAGAAGGTAACACATCAGGTAGTCTATACACTGACGCCACCGGGGGCGACGCCTGGTCCAAGCCTCGAGGCAGTTGATAGCGAGAAGAAAGCTCCACCCACTGATATACTGAGCCAAGTGCTATTATCCCTCAAGGAAATATCAGAAAGGATGAAGCACAATTTCGTCGGGAAAAACTTGACCTCGGAGGACCACACTAAGAAGCCAGAAGCTCCTCGAAAGCGGAAGGGAGATTTCTCAAACCACTCAAGTGTATCGAGTGCGGATTATTGGGATACAGTAAAAAGTACTGTCCCCAATGTAATAAGAGAAACGAGGAAAAGAGTGGTTAGGAGAGGTTGACCCCACTCCTTCGTCCCTTGAAACGAACCCCGTAGATAAAACCTCGCGGCCCTATCATAGGCAAAGAGCAAGGCTGTGGAGCCGCTGAATCCGTTTCGCGTCGAGTAAGAAATGTATAGATTGGTAAGGGAAATGTTAGACCAAGGGGTGATAGAGCAGGCGGATAGCGGCTGGTCGAGCCCGGTGGTTATGATACGCAAGAAGGATGGCTCGTATCGATTTTGTATAGACTTCAGAAAGGTAAACAAGGTCACCGAGCCAAACGCATATCCCCTACTATTTATGCAAGATATATTGAGGCGCTTACGAAACGCGCGCTATATCTCCACACTCGACTTCAGTAGCGCGTATCACCAAATACCACTCAAACTCGAATCTCGACCAATCACTGCCTTTACCGTGTCCGGATTGGGGCATTTCCAGTCCGTATGAATGCCATCGGTCTCTCGTACGCCGGCGCCACCTTCCAACGGTTAATTGATAGCGTGATCGGACCTGAGCTTGGCGATTTCGCCTTCGCCTATTTGGACGATATCATAGTAGTATCGTCCAAATTCGAGGATTACCTACGATATCTTAAAACCGTGTTGGATAGGTTATGTCGAGCCGATCTCTTGATTTATCGAGAGAAGAGTGTCTTCTGCAAGCAGGAGGCCAAATATCTGGGTTAGAGGGTAGTGCCCCTCGAGGGCACTAATACGTATTAGTGTTCGTCGATTTATTCACGCGATGGGTCGAATGCATACCTATACGTAGTGCCAATGGTAAGACGATCGTAAAGGAACTCCGGGAACAAGTGATCATGCGCTTCGGCGTACCTAAGGTCTTCCTGCCCGACAATGGCACTGAATTCCGTAACCAGCTTGTAGACGGATACTTAAGAGGCCAGAGGATAAACCGGACCTTTACGCCGACCTATACCTCACAGGCTAATCCTACCGAAAGAGTTAACAGAACTCTGAAGTTGATGATAACCTCGTACCTACACGGGAATCATAAAGAATGGGACCGAGTCTTACTTGAACTCGCATTCACGCTGAACACTGCCATCCACAGTTCCACGGGAACCAGCCCTGCCGTGCTCAACTACGGTAAGCAACCGGAAGCTCCGAACGCCCTTCGTAGACAAATGGACGAGCTTGTGGCCCGAGAGGAAGATTTGCTTCATATCGAACAGTGAAATGAGCATATGAAGAATAACCGGTTTGTTATTCAGGAAGCTCGAATAATCGCTTCGAACGAGACCCTTAGGCAGACGAAATATTATAACGCCAAGCGCAGGGCCTCAGGATTCAAAGAAGGGGACTGGGTATGGAAGAGAAATTGCGTACTATCCAGTGCGACGCAGGGTATTTCAGCAAAGCTAGCACTAAAATTCGTGGGTCCCTACATAATCACGAAGTTACTCGGACTCAAATTGTACCGCCTTGCCAACCAACAAGTTGAGGTCAAGAAATTGGTTCACGCCAAAGACCTCATACCCTATTATGGACAGGAGGATACCTTGCCAGAAGATGAAACCCGACGAGATGACGACGATACCCTTACCACCGAGGGAGCCAAGGCGACGAATATCCCGCCCACGGCGAGCGATGCAACACTACGCGAAAACGAACGCGCCGTTACCACGGATGACACACCCCGAAACGATAACGCGACAAGTTTAAGCTACCTTAGTCACATCCCTTCCGACCCCCTTGATAAGACCGTGATAATAGCCCTGTCGAATAATGCGGTAAAGCGCCCACGGGGACGACCTCGTAAGAACGCGCTAACCATTCGAACCCCATCGTGTCAACAGAATCCACATATTTCCCCTCCCGTCGTTGTGAAAAGGAAAAGGGGTAGACCATCGAAAACATCGACCGTTGATGCATGAGGCCCTGCGAACGAAGAGCCTGGGAGACCGACGTAAAGGACCCCACCTTCGATTCCAGCGACGAAGGTCCTGGGCAGCCGAACAGGCGTCCACCTTCGATACCCGAGGAAAGGGTTACCGATATTGACATGTAGAACTGTTACAGGATGAAGATTTCGCACAAGCAAATTGAACAGGTGGCAGCCGTCCTCATTGGGCTGGACTTGGGCCCCGCCGTCGAGGGAGTCGTACACGCTGCTTTGCACCTCCTCAGCGAGAAGAGAGAGTAGGAGGAACAAGCACGGGTGCGAGATCACGAGAGCTCGTCATTCGTGCTGATAGAGGAGATCCCCAACGAAGAAAACCAACGCCCATCGTCGGTCCCGGGTATCGTGCGCGAGGAGACCGCGCTGTTACCCGGACCCCCAGCTTGAGCCATCCCGATGAGGGCTCTGCGATTGACGACGAGCACGCAGACGAAGGGCACCCCGACCCGGGGACCCGCGACCTGGCGTCCCTGGTTCACCAGCCAGGCATCCTTGCCAGGTAAACCACGAACCTGGGAGGAAATCGTGGAGGGCTTGAGGGAGGTCGAGCAAGGCTGGACCACCCTCAACGCTCTCCAACGAGCCGTATACGCGGAATTTGACGCGTATACGGCTGCGGGACACCGCCCCAGTGACATGGAACACTGGAGCAAGGTTGTGTCCCACCGGCATCAATTCGCGCACGCACTGAAGAAGGTGTAGCGCCGTCACCGCCAGGCCCTCGAAGGTCCAGTTGGTCACGCACCTGTTACCACCGTCCAGCCTCCAGCCGCCGAAGTCAGACCAACGGCTCCGGAGGTCGGATCAGCGGCCGTGGCACACCAGGACCAGCGAACGTGCGGGGTAAACCTGGTGCTGAATGTTAATAGCAGTAGCGGGGTTCAAACAACCGGACCCACATCCATATTAACCTTGTGATGGGGTCCACGGGTGAGGGCCCCACGGTCAAAAGTCCGTTGTGGTCCGCCTCGAACCGACGCGATAGGTTGCCCCTGACCCCCAGGGAACAAGGCCTCTCTCGGGGCACTATGTCCCGTGCCTAGTGGGAGGGCTGCAATGTGTGTCATTACTCCGGGGTGACCCACACGGACCGTTGCCCTCGTGTCCGGCAGCATCCCGACCTGATCAATGAGAGGCTGGGCTGGGAGGCGTGCGGATGCCCCAAACTGGACGCGGAAGGTCGAGAAGAGACCCGATGATCTTCCTGGTGAAAGGTCCTTGACGCCGTGGGCAGGGTCGATCCCCTATATCAAATGAATAAAAAGAGACACCACATAAAACATGACCTTTTTATTGACCTTTATTCTCCTAACCTCGGCGGAGATAGCGCTAACGATTCTATCGTCAAGGACCCCATAGGCTCTGACTGGAAGGGGCTGTGACGATAAACGTCTTGTTAGCGCTATCGCCGCAATCATGCGGCTGCCTGCGAGGGCAGCACCTACTGGTTGGCGAAAATAGAAAAAGGGAACTCGGTATGAGACGAGATGGAACGCGCGCGAATATAAAAGAACCAGTAATCCAAGCATCCAGCTGCAGGTATCAACAACTAGAGCTTTTTGACGAGTTTCCGAATGCTGAAGCGAGTCAGCTGAATAAAAGAGACATCAACCGAAAGCCGTGCTTTTGTCGTAACTGTTGCGAGAGTACGAGTGTGTGTGGGTGAAAGGTTTCGCCATCGAGGGCGAAACCGAGAGTGCGAGATACCTCATTCAAAGACTGACGTCCCGGAGGCTGATAAACGAACTTTCTTCTTCCCCCTACTAATAGTGCGACCGATAATCAGGTAACCTTGCCAGCTTAGTATCGCGAATTTTTATGTGACTACGCGGAGCTAAATACTAATCCCTCGTACTCTGTAAGAAGTGGCAGCGTGCATGTGTTAACTCTGCGATCAAAGATCTGCGAACGCTCCGGCACCGCATGTTATTGTCGCGCGTGCGTTTCGTAAATATAAACACGCAGGCCAAGTATATTGTAGAGAATAGGTAATTAACTAACTCGCATGCTATTCAAATTATAATTTCACTGTTATCATTTCTTGCTAGTAGTAAGTTGGTTGACTGACTCCCGTTCCCTGCTGCTCTCCGATTAATGAATTTGAATATTTCGAAATCACCGCGCGCATCTCGATACGATTGCGCGTCGAACGAATAATCGGAATAAAAACGGAGCATTCACCCCGTTACAATAGATATTATTATGATAAAGATTCCAAAAAGATATTCCAAAAACACATTTAAAGGGTTAAATCTACCCCCAAATTTCACCCCCAAAAACAGGTTTTTTAAATAGCTTTTTTCTTAATCAATATTTTTTAGTAAAACCAAGTAGGTAATATTTCTTATCGAAAGTATAACAAATTCTGGTGACACTGACTTTTGGGGGTGGCAACCCCTATTTTTATAGGAGAAAAATTTCAAAATTGACATGAATTTTTGCAATGGAAAAATCGTTTAGTTTTGAACAGATGTTTATGTTTTGAAAAACAATAGAAGTAAATGGTTTCTTAGATTTAATTAAATTATAGGCATTGCAACTCCCGTTTATAATGAAAATAAACTGGAAAAATTTATATGAATTCCTATTATAACCCTTTAAGGTGGAAAATCTTATTTTTATACAGAATCGATAAAAAGAGAAAATTATATTTAATCTATATTATCTTATATGACTCTACTTTTAACTCATTTGTCTTTGTACCAATTTTTTGATAGAGTGCTGCACACTTACTAATATAAATTTTTATAAAATTTAATACAATTTAGACGGAACGGTTTTTCAACATTTTTTATTTGTTCAAGTCTGAACAGTAATGATAATCATCAAAAAAATGTTATAACATAGGGACTTTTTACACCAGCCACAACGTATAATTGCAGTATTTTGGCAGCCTTCGATTTTGCATTTTGAACTACAAGAATCCCCGAAACTGAAATCAACCGGATTATCAAATTTTTCCAGTTTTTCTTCGAGATATCCACTTTTAAACCAAGAATATTTAAAAAGATTTATAAATCTTGGTGACGAAAATTGGTTATGAACCAATGACTAAAGCCTAATAATATTATTTTTCGAATATAAATTCATATCGTAATCCATTAAAATAACGTTATCTGAAAAACGTCGAACAAAGTATTTCCACACTCGAAATCCGTATATATTTAATGGCTGGATTTTTCCTGTAGTTCCAGATCGAATTTTCATAACATTAACGATCTTATTTTCTGGTCTAGTTTCTTCAATTACTTTTTCACAGTGACCACTCCAAGAATCTAGCAGCAATACGAGGTGTGATCAAAAAGTAAGGTGAATTTTGAAATTTAGCGGGTTACGTCCGTTCGATCTTCGACTTTTTTATTTGGTTATGTCGGTACACTCGTCTAGAACATACGTTCCAAATTTCAGCTTTGTAGTATGTTTGGTTTGTTTGTGAGAGGCATCAAGGTTAGAAGTGTTTTGCGTGCTCCACGATTTGCTGCTGTCAAAAAACATGGATCAAAGAGTTTGCATGAAATTTTGTGTGAAAAATGGAATCAAATGTTCCAAAACACTTGAAATGCTGAAAGTGGCATACGGTGAGTCTACTTTAAGCCAAAAAAATGTTTACAAGTGGTATAAACTCTTTCAACAAGGCCGAGAAGACACCGACGACGAACCTCGTTCTGGACGCCCCAGCACATCAACAACTGATGAGAATGTTGAAGAAGTGAAGAAAATAGTGTTGGAAAATCGTCGAATTACCATTAGAGAAATTGCTGATGATATTGGCATCTCATTTGGTTCGTGCCAATCAATTTTGACGAGTGTTTTAGACATGAGACGTGTGTCAGCGAAGTTTGTTCCGAAATTGCTCAATTTCGACCAAAAGAAACGTCGCATGAGCATCGCCCAAGAGCTACTGAATGACGTCAACGATGATCCAGATTTACTCAACAGGTGACGAAACATGGGTATACGGTTATGACGTCGAGACTAAGACTCAATCGTCCCAGTGGAGGCATTCTGGATCACCAAGACCAAAAAAAGCACGCCAAGTTCGATCAAATGTAAAGGTTTTGCTTACAGTTTTCTTTGACTGCAGGGGCGTGGTGGATTATGAGTTCTTGCCACAGGGTAGAACAGTAAATAAGGAATATTACCTGCAAGTTATACGCAATTCGCGCGAAGCAATCCGCCAGAAACGTCCGAATTTGTGGAAAAATAAAAATTGGCTTTTGCACCATGATAACGCCCCTGCTCACACATCGTTGCTTGTGCGCGAATTTTTGGCTAAAACCAACACAGTAACGATGCCACAGGCACCGTATTCCCCAGATCTGGCCTCCTGTGACTTCTTCTTGTTCCCAAAACTGAAGAGGCCCATGAAAGGACGGCGTTTTGCCACGATTGAGGAGATAAAGACGGCATCGAAGGATGAACTAAACAAGATCACAAAAAATGATTTTTTGAAATGCTTTGAGGATTGGAAAAAGCGTTGGCACAAGTGCATTATATCCGAGGGGGATTACTTTGAAGGAGATAAAATAAAAATTGATGATTAAATAAATATTTTTTGAGAAAAATAAAAATTCACCTTACTTTTTGATCACACCTCGTATACTGGTACGAGTAGGACCAACATTTGGATGAAAAATGTTCTTCAACCAAATTTTAAAAAGATCTGCAATAAAAGAATTTGTTCAACATTTTTCTACCAGCATTCTATTATTTTTAAATTATATTTAATTATTACTTACATGAAGTTAATTTTCCAGATTTAGATACTTCTACATATACATTTTGAGATTTGAACAATTTGGATTCTATAATTGGTCCAAACTAGCCAAATTGTTCCTTTTAAACTAAAAATAGAAGTGACAAAAATTTTCCTTCACCTGATATTAGAGGTTGTATATTATAGCTGTGTCGATGATACCGATTGTACAAGACATTGAATCTGACTTTCGCCTTCCATCGAAAGTGTTCTTCCGGAGTGGATTTTCAATTGGAATCCACTTTGATCTGTATTATATGTATGTATTATAAATTCCAATTTCTTGAATAGCTTTCTTCACATTAGTAACAAATGTAAGAGCTTGTTTCTCTAGTTTTGCACTACTTTCGAAAGTTTTTCGGGTAAAGAATTTGTTAATTTTTCTTGATACAATTCTGTGAGCAATTTTAAATCTTGATAACCAGTGTTTTGAAGCTTTAAACCTACAATCTTTAAACTCTAGATCCTTTTTTGCGTGTAATGCCCAACGACATAAATCTTGATCATTCACAATAAAACCTGCGGCAACAGCAACTTTTTAATTTTGTAAAACATAATCACAAATTTGGGCAATTTTTTCTCTATATATACCACCTTGGTTAACTGTGTGAGCTCAATGCCAAAGCTGACTGATAGAAGATACCTTTTTGAATTTACTTTTCACACGCTCAGTACTCAAATCTTTTCTTTTCTAACTTCGCCAATAACTCACTGCTCTTTCTTCATAATGAAAAGATAAATCTTCTCTATCTTCTTTACACTAATTTGTTGGAAATTCTACAGGAGAAGGAAAATGATGCATTATATCGTCCTCGATAATTTGTGCATCAGGATCCTTGTATTCCTCCTGGAAATTTAACGTTTCTTCTGAAATTATTTCTACAACGTGAAACTCATCCATCGAATCTATTCAAATATTTTTTGTTTTCCGCTAACTGATTTTTTTGGTAAGTAGTTGGGCTATTAATCGGTAATTCCCATATTTGAAAGTATGCCAGCAATAAATTGATTACGTTTAAAGGATTGACTCTCATCGTAAATACTGCAATTGCATTATTTACGTTCGATATATACGAGGTCTGTCCGGAAAGTATTGGACTTCGTTTATATCTTCGCGCCATAGTGTTCGAGCGACTTCTACCGGACAGAAACGTCAACAGTAAAGCCTCACGAATCTATTAGTTACTTACTGACACCTGCCGGACGTATAGCTCATGTGCAGCGTGTCTTTGTTTACAGTGCCTTTTTCGCGTTCGTCGGATTTTGATATTGTCAAAAATGACTGAAAAACAAGATCAACGAATTCGCATAAAATTTTGCTTTCAACTCGGAAAAACGAGTTCGGAAACTATTGAAATTATGTAAAAGGCCTTCGGAAGCGAGTGTATGAGCAAAATACGAATAAAAGAGTGGTATAAACGGTTCAAGGATGGTCGCACTTCTGTCGATAGTGATTGTCGTTCCGGCCGACCTTCGACGACAAAAACCGCAGATA
Source organism: Phymastichus coffea (assembly GCF_024137745.1). Lineage (NCBI taxonomy): Eukaryota > Metazoa > Arthropoda > Insecta > Hymenoptera > Eulophidae > Phymastichus > Phymastichus coffea. The sequence goes on along the minus strand of NW_026706835.1, from coordinate 3,143,085 downwards.
ATATTGAGCGGGTACGACTTGCAATCGAACAAGATCGTCGTATGATTGTACGAGAACTAGAAGAAGACCTTGGGATACCAAAAACTATCATTTCAGAAATTTGAACCGAAAATTTAGGAATGAAACGCGTGTGTACGAAATTCATCCCAAAATTGCTTATAGCAGAACAGACGAACATTCGCTTAGAAATCGCTCTGGACAATCTGGAAATGGTCAATAATGATGATAATGTACTTAGAAAAGTTATTACAGGTGATGAATCATGGGTTTATGGTTATGATCCTGAAACAAAACAACAATCTTCACAGTTGAAGCATTCTGAATCGCCAAGACTAAAAAAAGTACGTCAAAGTCGGAGCAATGTTAAGTCAATGTTGATTGTTTTTTTTCGGTTGTGAAGGTATTGTACATCACGAATATGCACCAACAGGTCAGACAATCAATAAAGAATACTACGTTCAAATTTTGAAACGTTTGCGTGATGCAGTAAGAAGAAAACGGCCGCACTTTTGAGAAAGTGGTGACTGGCTTCTCCATCACAATAATGCGCCAGCTTGCCAATCTTGTGCAGCAGTTTTTGAGCAAACACAATATCGCATTGCTTCAACAACCTCCATATAGTCCCGACATAGCCCCTTGTGACTTTTGGCTGTTTCCAAAACTAAAAAAACCACTCAAAGGACACCGATTCGATGACAAAACAACGGTTGAAAACAATGCGACGAGTGTACTTAAGGCTATCCCTAAAAGAGAGTTCCAGGACTGTTTTGAAAAGTCGAAACATCGATGAAACCGTGTTATTCAATCAAGTGGGGATTACTTTGAAGGATGCCACCCACCAGATGATAAAGAATAACGCTAGCACGAAAATATAAAGGTAGACCCGATACTTTCTGGACAGACCTCGTATAGAACAGATAACACGTTTCATTTTATGGTATTTTTATCTTGTTTTCTTAATTGTAAGTATTCTCAACTCTCACTTTCAACGTATGAATAAAATTAAAGAATTTAATAACATCATTTCATTTGGTTCAGTTTTAATATTTATTTTCCATATGTTAAATTAAATTTGATAATTGAAAGACTTTACTCTTTTGTACACAAAAGTTTTAACACACTGTAATATTCTACATTACTAATAAACAAACGAATGTTATTTCCTTCATTATTATTCCATTATTATTATAACTATTCAAAATTTAATATTTGACCATTCGCGTTTGAAAAAGTTAAAATAATATAATAATAATAATAATTGAATTAACTTCTTTCTAACATTTTTAGTATGGCGACGGCCATCGAGTACTGAAAATTAGAAAATTTATTTAAAGCTTTCGCAGTATCTACTCATTAGATACTAATTTTTATTAATAAGAGTAGTTTTACCTTCTCCAATTATTTGTTATTGATAATTCAGAAATTGAAGGATATATTTTCTTTCAAAATATAAACATCTGCTCAAAACTAAACTATTTTTCCACTGCGAAAATTCATGTCAATTTTTGAATTTTTCACCTATCAAAAATAAGGGTTGCACCCCCAAAAGTCAATGTCACCAGAATTTGCTTTTTGACGTGCTTTTTGCGCTCGGCGATTTTCTGTTTTTGAAAACAATGAATCAAAGAGTTTGCATAAAATTTTGTGTAAAAAATGAAATCAAGTGCTCCAAATCACTTGTAATGTTGACAGTGGTATACGGTGAGTTTACTTTAAATCAAAAATGTTTACAAGTGGTTAAGCTCGTTCAAGATGGCCAAGAAGACACCGACGACGAACCTCGTTCTGGACGCCCCAGATCTTCAATAACTGATGAAAATGTTAAAAAAGTGAAAAGTTAAAAATGGTTTAAAAAATCGTCGAATCACTATTAGAGAAGTGGTTGAAGACATCGGCATCTCTGTTGGCTTGTGCTATGTAATTTTTTCCAAAGTTTTGGGCATGAAACGTGTAGCAGCAAAATTTGTTCCGAAACTGTTTAATTTTGAACAAAAGGACCTTCGAAGGTGTATCGCTCAATAGCTGTTAAACGACGTCAATGATGATCCTGATATGCTTAAAAGAGTTATAACTGGTGACGAATCATGGGTTTATGGTTATGACGTCGAAACTAAAGCCCAATCGTCCCAATGGAAGACTCCAGAAGAGCCAACACCGAAAAGAGCACGTCAAGTTCGAATAAATGTCAAGGTTTTCATCACTGTTTTCTTTGATTATCGTGGCGTAGTACATCAAGAGTTCTTACCACAAGGTCGTACGGTCAATAAAGAGTATATTACCTTGAAAATATGTGCTGTTTGCAAGTAGCAATACGAAAAAAACTTCCGGAATTGTGGGAAAACAATTCATGGATTTTGCATCACAATAATGCACTTTCTCACTCATCGGTGCTTGTGCCGAACTTTTTGGTCAAAAACAAAACCACAATCATGCCTCAGGCACCATATCCACTGGATATGGCCTTCTGCGACTTTTTCCTGTTCCCAAAACTCAAGAAACCCATGAAAGGACGGAGGTTTGGAACAATTGAGGAGATAAAGAAAAAATCGCTTGAAGAACTCAAGACTATATCAGAAAATGCTTACCAGAAGTACTTCAAGGATTGGAAAAAAACATTAGCACAAGTGTATTATATCTTAGAAGGATTACTTTGAACGGGATAACATAAATATTGATGAATAAATATTTTTTCATAAAAAGAAAAATTCACCTTACTTTTGGAACACACCTCGTACGTCTTATATGATTAATACATTTGATCAGTCTGAGCAATTTAAGCCAATTAGTATTCTTTCACAACAAGCGCCAGCGTCTTCATAGGATGAGATGAAGGGATTCATTCTTGAAATCAAGTCTTGGATTATTAATCAGATTACTTGTTTTATTGATGTTAAAATTAGCTCTATTGATAATAAAATTGATATTGATAATAAAATCATCATTATGCAGCAGGATATATAAATAGTACTTGTAGTGCCTTATCCAAGCAAATTCATACTTTTTATTCTGCGATAAATGACAATGCTAGTCGTATTGATTCAATTGATCAACGAGTTTTACAGCTGAAGGCTAGTGTTATATGTATGCCGAATAATATTGAAGAAGACATTATTGCTGAATGTCATGAAATTAAAAAGTGAGAGAGAAATTGTATTGTTTATAACTTCGTTGAAACAGGCTCGGCTGCTAGTGGTATTGCTTCCCTCCAATCATTACTTGGAGTACCTTTTAATCGTACTGGGTTGCAGATAGTTCGGTTGGGAAAGCAGGCAGAATCAGCACCTAGACTGATGAAGGTTTTGTTTTGTGTCCTCTGTGGATGCCAATTAGCTGATGCGGCATTCTTCAACTGTTTTTAAATTTATAAAAGCAGTTAAGTGTGGTCCGGATCGGACTATTAAACAACGTTAGCAGCTGAAGAGATGTATTAATGAAATGAATGCACGTCAGCGTGCTGATGAAAAGAATCTTAGGATTAAAACAGTAAATAGCGTTTCAAAAATTACTTCTCTTAAAAACCAATAATTGCAACCACTTCATCTTCTTCAGTAGAGCTTAGTATTTATTATCAGAACGTAGGCGGTCTTAAGGCAAAGTTGAAAGCCTTTATATACAGCACTAACATATACTTTCTAAAAACTGATATAATAATAATTGTTGAATCCTAGCTTGATTTATCATATTCCAGGATATAATTATGATCGTAAAGATTTTATAAAGAGCGGCAAAGTGCGGGGAGGTGGATTGCTTGTCTGGCTGAAAATTGGTATTCTCATATGATATATTATCCTTTAATTTAGAGTATCTAATTCTACGGGTGCACTGCCCTTTCAAACTTACTATCGATTGCATATTTTCCACCAATTAGTTTTTTGTTGACTGTCACCTTTGCTGCATCTATAGATACTTATTGTCATGCCTTGGAAATTATCTATTTTTCTTTTTCTAATATACCAATTATGATACTGGATGATTTTAATCTGCCTCAGTGTATGTGGCTACTACAAGACACCGGTCTTGATTTTGTGCAAAATCGTCGGATAAATGCGAAGATTCCTGCGTCTGCAAAGCGATTGCATTGCTGTATGGCGTCACTCCAATGTTCTCAGTAGCTTGGCCCACTCACAAAGAGAGATCACGAGGTGGGGTATGCTAAATGAATCGGGGAAAATTGAGCGTATTCTATATAAAAAAAGTACTCGTGTTTCGTCGTTTTCTCCCATAGGCCTTCTGAGCCGAGAAAAAAAAACTATTTTCAATTTTAAACGTTTGATTTAATGACTTTATGAATTGAGGGAGTTTTCCGGGCGGTCCCATAGATCATTTTCGCATATGGTATAGATGATTTATATATATTTTTTGACGTAAAATACGATGGTGCTATTAAATTTATTATCGGGTACACCAAAAAAGTGATAAAAGTAAAAAACCACTGAAAAAATGCAAAAATAGGGATTTTTACGTAGATTTTCACTTCCAGCATCTTTCGGGTATGTCATATCATAAACTTGTGACGAAGAATCTCGGCTAGGCCGATCTCGTCCGTTTGGCTCTCGCAAATGTCCGTGCGCCGCGCCAGGCTGAGAGTGTGTACGTTTGGCACACACACTCATGCTTGGACCTTTTGTTTGCGAGGTGCTGAACACGGGCTGAGCTGACGACTGGAGCGATGCAGATGGCGCAGAAGAAGAGAGAAAGAGAGAGAGAGCGCTCGAATTGCGGATCGCCGCGGAAAATTTGGAGTCTCTGCTAAGCTATGAGCAGAGGAAGTCGTGCGCGCGGATAAAACCGAAAGGTCACGGTTTTTCCAACTTGGCCTCGCGACCTCGTCGACGATCGTTCGCTGCGGAGACACGCCCGGTGCGCGGACGAGGATTAGAGCGTAGGCTGAGTCGCGCCCAGCCGTGTCCCGAAGTATACCCGGCACTGGTGCGTGTGGGTAACCGGCGAGGATCGCGGGTGCGCGCGCGAGCAGTCAGGACGTGCTACAGTCCCGAACGGTAGAGAGGCGGCGAAGGCAACAGCAACAACAATCAACGAGCGAGTTGCGGTTGAGGCAGCTATATTGTGGAGCAAGCGAGGGGACGAGCGAGAAGACAAATAGCGACGACAACAAATACCAGCGAGACGGTCAGCGAGGAGCACACCAGTGACGTCACGGTGCAGAGCGCTCCAGCCGTCGGAGAGGCTGAAGGTCGAGGTCGGTGCCGTATTTTTCTCTTGTCTCTCTCTCTTGCATGTTCGGGCGTCAGTCTATGGCTGGTAGCACAGCAGACCTGCTGGCTACCCGTTGATAGTCTATCAGCGAAAAGTGTTTGTCGGGTATTTGTTATAATATTTAGTTTTTATAAGGGAATCGGCAGGCTGACCAGCCACCGATTCACCTTCGCGTTCGCGTTTGTTATTGTGCCGCTCGTAGTGTGTAAATCCGAGGTTGCCGTATTGTAATCGTTTGTTGACAATTAAAAGACTAGCGTATTAATCCGCTGTTGTGCTTATTCGCCGCTGTATCACTCCTCATCCCGACTTCGAATCTGTACGTTTAACGTGTTTATGCTCGACGCGTTATTCAGTCATGGAAAGGTCTTTTGCTTCCCGGATCCCCGAATAAATGATTTGTGCGGACGGTCGCGAGCAACCCAGACGGGTACGGCCGGAATTCTCCGTTACAAACTTAATAGCACCACCGTATTCTGCGTAAAAACATACATCGAAAACACGTATATTATATTTCAAAATAACGCTAGAATGTTCTTGAATTTCAGTGGAACTCACGTATTTCTTGTATTTTTTTATGTAGAATTTAACCGTGCTGTTGATTTTATTATAAGACCTATCAAAAAAGTACTAGAGGTGCAAAATGCATGGACGTATATGATATCTTATTTCAACACTTATGTTATCAAAAATTTTGCACTAATCTTGAACGATTATACCTTTACCTTCATTCTCGAAGTCAATAGCACACTTAAGATGAGCCTTACTTCTGCTATATCGAATATCTATTGCATCAGGTTATTTTTAGCTTTATAAAAAGTAGTCATTAAGTCTACTGCTTGCCAATTTATCACACAAAAAAAGTATTTGTCATAAATAAAATTAGTTTGTTTATGTCATATCGTATCTTTTCGATATAGTGAAATATGAGATATGTATATTTTAAAAATACTTTTTGTACATATATACTTTTTATAACATTTCAACTTTATGTTGTATTTCTGTTGCAGCTTAAATACGCTTAAATACGAGGGGGGTTAATAAGTCTTTATAAAATCCAAGAGATGGCTCTCGTCACGCTTAAATTATGATGTTTTTGGCAAGCAATATTACTTACTAGATATCGTACAAAGTTTTAGCTCGATTCATTAAGTCGTTTTTTTGTGAGCGTTGGTTGAACATAAAGTTATTGGTTTATTTGAAAAATGAAAAAAACAGAATTTCAAGGGGTAGTAATAGTACTCGCGCGCGAGTGCGTTCAACGCCGTGCCAGAATACATCGTTTCAGACATCAGTATCGTATACTATTTTATAGCACGAGTGTCTTAAATATGCCAGATGAGTCTGTACTAAAATGAGTTCTATAAAAAATAATATTTTTTTAAATCAAATCTGAAATTAAAAATGTAGGAATTAAAAAACATTATCAACTTCCAGTGCGTTCTGACAGTCATTTTTTCGTATCGTGCGGCCGATCAGTCTTTGTAAATGAAAATACAAGGTGCAGCAAACAATAAAATAAAAATGAAAAACTGGACTATTACTTATGAAAAGTGATGAAAGAACTTAAATTATTAATTCTAATAATTAATTTCAATTAGACATAGTTTCATCAAATAAGTAATTTTTCCATTTTGGGCTTCATCGGTCAATTTTCAGATAATATGCTCTATCTTCAGATGTAATTAATGAATAGAGCTGAAATTTGATTTCATGTTTTAAACCATTGAAAGAAGGTATTTCAAAATAACTTTTTTCTCAGCGACATAAGAAATTTTATGAAAATTCTACTCCTTGAAGGTTTTTTTACCTTCTTTCAATGGTTTAAAACATGAAATCAAATTGCACCTCTATTCGTTGATTACATCTGAAAATAGAGCATATTATCTAAAAAATGGTTGATGAAGCCCAAAATGGAAAAACCACTTATTCGATGGAACTATTGATTAGCTTTATTAATAAGTTTCTATAAAGCTCTTAAAAAAATATTCTATTTAAATGGTTTTTTATTTTAAATAGTTTTATCAATGTTTTTTGTGTACTTTTTTTTTATTACAAGTTTTTTCAATGTCCAAGATATGTTTCAAATTATTTTTTTATGAGTATCATTGTATGAATAAATTAATTTTATCATATTATGAATATATTTTATTTATTTCAATTATATTTCAATAATAACTAAAAACAAATGTCAAGTGTGCGTAGAGGACCGGTGTAAAGTTAGGCTTATATAACGTGCCAGAATCAGCCACTTAAGACACGGAAACGCGTGCGCTGGACGTGCATTTAAGACACGGCATGCTATAAAACATTTTCTTTTGAAAGGCCTTACACCAAAAGAAATCACAGTTGAATTGCACGCCGTTCATAGTAAGTCTGCCCCTGTATTTAAGACTATTTATAACTGGGTAAATGAATTTAAACGCGGCCGTACAACAACAAAAGATGAACCTTGTTCAAGACGCCCCGTAGAAGTGAGTACGCCCGAAATGGTCAACAAAATCCACGATATGGTGTTAAGTGATAGAAGATTAAAATTGCGAGAATTAGTTGAGGCCACAGGGATATCAAAGGGTACAATTCTTTCAATTTTGCATGAAAAATTGGGGATGAAAAAAATATCAGCATGATGGGTGCCGCGTTTGCTCACTGTTGAAAACAAACGAACCCGAGTGGTCACCTCTGAGACTCTTTTGGCACTCATACGTCGTAATCCTGAAGACTTTTGGCGTCGACTCGTAATTGTCAACGAAACATGGGTACACCACTACACTCCTGAAATCAAAAAACAGTCCAAACAATGGATTACCGCAGGAGAACCAGCCCCAAAGAAGGCAAAGACAGTAAAGTCAGCTGGCAACATTATGGCCACGGTTTTCTGGGATGCGTATGGAATCATCTACATCGACTACTTGGAAAAGGGCCAGACAATCAGTGGACAATATTATGCGTCATTATTAGGTTAGCTGAAAAAATCAGAGAAAAACGTCCTCACTTGAACAAAAAAAAAATGCCTCTTTCTTCAAGACGATGCTCGAGTTCACACGTGTGTAGTTTCGATGGGAAAAATTAACGATTTAAAGTTCGAATTAATTGACCATCCACTATATTCGCCTGATTTGGCTCCCAGTGACTTTTTATTATTTCCTAACCTCAAAAACTGGCTTGCCGGATAACGATTCACGTCGAATGAAGTCATTGCCGAAACAAATGCCTATTTTGAGGGTTTTCAGAAATTATATTTTTCTGATGGCTTAAAAAAACTGGAAGGCCGTTTAATAAAATGTATCGACCTTCAAGGAGATTATGTTGGAAAATAAAAAAAAATTATATACGCAAAACTTTTTTTTCCTTCTTTTTGTAAAGACTTATTGACCCCCTCCCCCTCGTATATATACACTTCAACAGAATATAATCTAGAACAGTATTTGTGAAAGGAAAGTAGGGTGAGGATGAATGCTCTGCATCAAAATTTATTTTTTTTGGCAAACTGAAGGATGGTATTTTAAATAATAGCATTTGAAACAATTATATTTTTTACACCAAGAACACCTGACAAATGCCAGTGCTCTGTATCTACATTTTTCTTTTTTTGTTTCAGGAGGAAAATATATTTGTTTTACATTTTTAAATATCTCTCTATGTGCAATTAATCCAGAAGCAAACCAAGCATATTGCAGCATGTTTTTAAACGCTGGAGCATTTAACTTATAATATATATCAAAGCATGCTTCTTGATGCAATCACTTCTGGAGTTGATACAAATTTGATTATTGAGTACATAGTAGAATTTTTCAGGGATTTCATGAAATATTTTACTTGGCGATAAAAATATACATCCCATGGCTGAACCAATAGAGTGTAACCAGATAATATGAGTTTGAGCAACTGACTTGACAAATAAATTATTACTTACAGGCAATTGATCTAACAGTAATACGAAATTTCTCTCTTGTATAATGGCTTCACAACATTGATAACATATTGCTCTAATAAATTTAATGATAATTGACCAGTTCTTGAGCATATAACAAATATATTTTCATGCATTTCGTAAATCTGATTAATATATTTTGTTCTATTGAGTTAAACTGTCCTGTTGGTTGTGGCAGACATATGAAAACTTTTGATAACAATGTACCTGAGTCCGTAATGGTGTACTGCATATACTTATTGCATTTTCAATTGCAATACTTACACTAACACTGCGAATAATGTGATTGTCCATTATATTATACTCTTTTCCAAAGAAAGTTCTGTATTTATAAATTATAATATTTTTCAATTTTGTCCTGCGATATAAATAAAAGTAAATACAAATAATTCACTTTTTTCAAACATAATATTACTGTAAGTAACTTACATTACTTGTCATTTCTAACTGAAACGCAGAAAAAATTAATTTAGAATGAATTTGCAAGTTCAATAGTTCTAACCAACATGGTCATCAAAGTCAATGCTTTATAATAAAATTCTTGAACTTGATTTTATAACTTAATTTTATAATGCTAATTTTAATTTATCTTAATTATTTGCTACTATGTAAATTTATGTCAATAAAATGTTATTATTACAGCTTAACAAAATAAAAATTATTTTATTTCATAAAATCTTTTTGGAATTAGTTTGCGTACATAAAATATACGTATATTATACGTATTATAAGTATGTATTGATTGCAACGGTAGTCGATTCAATTAATCGATCCGTTCGCGATTCTGCTTCTCGCGCATTAGTTCGAACAATTAAGAGAGAGAGGGGGCGCGCGATCATTTGAATAAGCAGTTACGCCTCAGCTGTTTACGCGAGTTTACCGCCGATTTGTGTTTTGCACTTTGTTTCGCCGATATAAAGTTTTCTTGAGACAATTACGTGCGTGAGTGCAACGGAATTTCCGTGACAATTAACAGCAGCAGTGCAGAAGCAGTATAAAAGCTGATAGAGGCAGATCGAGGAAGCGTAGTTGATAAATAGGAGAGCAGCGGCAGTTGATCTATTTCATCAACAATTACAGCTGATCACCGTAATTACACCGTAGGGTAGGTGCACCTCCCGTCATTATTGCGTGACAAAATACATTCGGTATTTTGTCAATCGCGATAGCGATTTTATTTGTATTCACGCCGAGCGTTAGTTCGCGGTAAAATTCGAATTTTCTCTCTCTCTTTTTCACTGAATAATATTCATTGTAAAATCCTGTTCGCGAGCATTAGTCTTTCGGCCCAATAAAGACTGTAGTTATTTTTTTATTTATTAAAGTTAATCAAATTTATTCGCCGATTACATCATTTAATTTTCCCAGTAGCTTAAGCGATTTGTAAAAGGCTTAGTTTTAATCCGATTAACATCTAGGGGATTAATTGAATTAGGTGTAAAGTCGCCAATATATAAGATTCATCAAGTGTCACAAGTCACGTGACTTAAGGTGGTTCAACTCCGTTCGATAGAAGACACTTAAGCGAAATTATCTGACGTAAAGGCGAATACACGTATAATCATACGTGTTTAACGGAGTGGCGGTTAGCTGTGCATCGTGAGAGTTTGTTCTTAAATAAATTTCTCATTTTTCAGTTAACCTCCTCCGTTACATGAAGTACACAAGAAATGGAGAATAGAAATTGGAAAAAAAATTTTTTTTATCCTTTTCTAATATGTATAAAATTATTTAAAAAAATATTCACTTCAAATAGTTTATTGTAATTTCACTTCAATTCGTATTTTTGTGATGAGGTATGTTCAAATTATAACGTCATTTAATTTAAAAAATTATATTTTGTATTTTGCTAAACGATTAAATGTTGGATTCTTCCTTTCAATATTCAATAATAAATCTGATTTATGTGTATGGTAGTTTACGAACTAACAGTTTGAATAAGATATAAAGAATTTCACAGAATTAAAAGAGTCATAAATGTTTCACGTAAATTTTTAAATTATTGAAGATATTTATAAAAAGTGATTATTAGTTCAACACTGAAGAAGATAGAGCCTTTATTATCAACATTAATTAATCAATATATCATGTGTAGATGAGAAAGATAAATTCATTTCTTATAGTTTACTAATTTGCTTTCAAATATTAAAAGGAAATAATTACATTATAACGAGTGCGACTGCTACTCGTTCTGTCTCTCTCTCTCTCTCATGTCCTAATATACTTGTATGAGTTAAATGTATATAACATATGTCATTTAAGTTTCAGCGGGCTGAAGTAAGGTAGGTGAGAGAGAGAGAGACGGTTCGATTATAGAACGCGCGGACCGCGAGGAAGGCGCTCGGTTTCTTGGCGCGACAGATTCGGCGAGTAGTTTTCGACGCGAGCGTACATGCCCGGCTAGCAACTCGATACCCTTGCCTTAAAACACAGAAGCTTTTGTCATCGAGAAATAAGGGAGAAGAGTTAGAAGAGATAACGAACAGAGAAAGCGAGTGAGAGTGTTGAGTGCGTGGTGTGACGGCCTTCTGCCGCCGGCGCCTGCCTATTCGGGGCTTTTAACTCTACGAACCGAGCGCCTGCTGCGAACCGATTTTTACGGAGCAGCGATTTGTAAGTACTGTTATACTACGTACCTCATCTCTCTCTCTTAATTTAGCATCTTGCTTTCTCTCTCTCTCCTTTTGCTTCGCCGCTCTCGTGTGTATTTCCTATTATTATTTATCCGCATATCACTAATAAATATCACATTTGTTCTTTATGCGCATTTATATTAATTCGTTCTTCCGTCTATCCTATCGATCCCTCAATTTCATGTCTAGGCATGCGGGTCTAGCGCTCCGACCTGGCATTGGAGCCACGACGCCCCGACAACGCCTGGTGAACGGGTGTCTCCAGCTAGAGACAAACCGAGCCGTTCAAGCCTAACCCGGATTCGTTTATTTCCGACTTCTATCATTAATTTTTATGTTAACGGGACAGTTTCCCATTACAACATACAAATTGATGAAAGTAATAGTTGCTTACCTTACTCAGAAATAATGGGTAAAGAATTTGCTGATTACATGATGGATTTTATTGATAATCTTCAAACAGACCAGTCTGATTAGGTTTATTTAGAAAATAAGTTGGATATGACTTCGCTAGATATTTCAAAAGATATAGAGAGGTTTAGCAAGAAAATGGCATCGGACGTACTCGATAACTCTTAAAAACTTGTGATTATTCAAACATTTTTGAAAGATTTTTCAAATATTTTTTTATCATCATTTTTAAAATTGTTACATTTTGAGTATTGATCTATATTTCTATGTAATGTGATTTATATGTGCATGATAGGTGCTAATTCGCGTGAAGCGAATTTACCCTATAAAGTGTAGGCCTTTTTAACAGCCGAGCGGCCTCGGACTTGGGCGATTTCCAGGCTTTACGGTCATCCCGGCCCGTCTTGAGGGGTATTATGAATAATAAATTATTACTAATAAATAATAATTTATTATTCATAAATTAGTCGAATCCAAAAGATCCAGTAAATTCAGTACATTCAACGATTCTAATAAACTCAATTCTGTATTTATGCACAACGTAATTCTTTCTAACTATTACAATTTGATAAATTTAATACTGTATGTGTATATATATATATATAATTTTAATAATTTTTATTTATAATTTATAGAATACTAATGCTATCCCGCGTGAGCTGCTGTACTGGCTGCTTATCGTGCTGTTAAACGCAGTAAGTTCTTTTTTATATTATTTAATATTTAATATTTTAATAACTATTTATTTTCAGTTATTCAGGTGTGCAGGCAACACACAGCATGTTGCCCAACTCACACAAATGATTACAGTTGCTCGTGAAGTAAGTTATTATTATTATTTAACTCTGTACATATACTTATACAGATTTTCTTATTTTTCAGTGGATTAAAGAGTCATTGACTGAAAGGCTGATTGTGCACCAATTGGCTTATCAGATAGAAAAAACGGTAGATGATCGAGTGAGGGCGCAGCTTTGTCGCCAGAAGCGCGCTCAAATAATAAGGAAAAAACAGGAGTCCTCACGATTAGAGCGAAAGCGAAAAGCAGAGCTGGTCAAGCTGGAGCAGGACGAATTGGCGGATAAAATCAAGAGAAGAGTAGTTTCAACAAAATCGTCCTCCTCAGCGTCACCCTCATCAGCATCATCTTCAGGATCGGTGACGTTGTCATCGTCGGCTACGTTGTCTATGTCTGCGACGTCTACGACGTCTGCGACATCATCGATGCCTTCAATTGAAATTGTACAGGATGAGGCAATGGATTTGTTAACAGCAACAGCAACATCTACATGCTGTCAAAGAGAAGAAGCGCAAGTCGATGTGCTACGCGATTTGACTAGTACTGTAAGTACTTAAATTATAGAAATAAGTAAATGATTAATAAATATAAATTAAAAATAATAATTCAAAATTTTTTTTTACAGAAAAAAATTCCGTTGATGAAGAATGTCGAGAATGTTCTACGAAAAGTTATCTTGATTCCGGCCCAACCAACAGTGAGGAAACCTACTCGCCCCTCGTAGATCCTCGGATCAAAAAAATTGAAATAATAATAATAATATTAAAAAAAGAAAAAAAACTAATAAAATAAACTAAATAAAAAAAATAAATAATACGTTCATTTTCTTTTGCGAAAACACGTGCGATGGTACGTAGCATACAGTGTAGAGCCCTATAGAGCTTGCGTATAGCTATAGTTAGCTTGGAGAACAGTAGATAACTACTTTATTAGAGATGTCAACTCAAGCGAAGAAGAAAGGGAGAGAGAGCATGCGTTTTATAGTAGCGCATCCCCAAGCTAGAACTGTAGACAGTATGCGCACTATGGTTCACGCTGAGCTGGAGCTAGAAAGAGAGAGAGAAAGAGAGAGAGAGAGAGAGAGAGAGAGAGAGAGAGTTACATATGCTGTTATAATTAGGTATTAAGTAAAGGCATATATTTAAAATTAAATGCTTTTATTCATAAAATTTAACATGATGTATAGTACGTTATACATTTTAATTTGTTTAGCTTATATTTAATTGTATTAATTACATTTTATTTAGAGAGTATATTAATTATATTAAACTAATTTCTTTACATCACCACTGATAGGATCTGCCAGTGGACCCTCCGACAGAGTGCCTCCCCCAACCATATATCCACCTACTCCACCCACTCACACTCATCTACCTACCTACCCTCACCCACCCACCTACATCCACCTACAGAGGTTGTTAAGGTAGGATGCTGTAGAAGTTGGTAGGGTATTTGGTAAGCTATATGAGGTTTCTCTTACTCTCCTTCGATAGTAGGGCGCTTAGTAAGATTATGCTGGCTAAGTTTGAGCCCTCGGAAAGGGAAAGCGTCTCTAGCTTGCTAGACGCGTACGCCGTATAGTGTGGATGCTGTTCTCTCTTTCTCTCTCTCTCTCTCGTTCTGTCTATGATTATAGGTAGTTTGTATTAAATTCTAACAATATATATATATATATATATTATTTTATTTTTTTATTGAAAAGCATTGTGTACATCGATTACATAATGTCTTGTTAATTTTAAACTAATTTTTTAACATCACTACTAATTGGATTATATTGTTCAATACGATGGTGTAATATTAAGCAGTAGGCTGCAGTATCTTCGGATAAATCGGTCCTAGTTTCAAATTCTAGGTGAACATCGACTGGGGCGCTTTTTAATGTTTCATTTTGTTTGAAGCAGTCTATAACTATTAACGGCACTTTATTTATGAAATCCTTTTTATTGAGTAACGGCTCGTTTTCTTTAACATAGTAAGCGTTTTGAAAATTAGTATACATATCGTAGAGAACAGCGAACTGATTTTGATTGATATTTAAATTGAGATTTCCATACGGATAGCATTGTGAATTGAGGAATAGCTTCACATTACTAATATTACAATGTTCAAAATTACTAGAATTAACACTCGCTGAACTTTTACGTTTAGTTTGAAAAGCTAAAATAACAAAGCGAGGCTTTTCCAATTGATTGGAAGTCTTAACACTCCAAACATGCTTTGATGTACGAGGTAATTTTGGATACTCATACATTTCCCAAGTACGATAACTCATTGTAATTGCACGATCTCGTCCAATCTGATTGAGTAATTTCATTTTCTCTTTGTCTGCAACCATCACATATGGCATCAACCATTCAACCTTAGTTAAAGTAATTTTTGATTTTTCTGAAACGGCAGGATTCCTTATTGGAGCACTTAAAATAGCATTCAAATCATCTCTTGATCTTGTGAGAATAAGTTCATGCTTGACATTGACTACAATTTTCCGATAATCTTCAGCAAAGCCCATCAACATACTGAGGGGGATAGTCACATCAAAAAAACCTAGAGCATTACATATTAAAACTTCATTGTTATCACCATTCCATCCGGCATTTTCAGCGATAGAGCTCTGACATGGATTGAGTGAAAGCCAATTTTTCATGAGGCTCGTTAAGCCGACATTTTTCACTTTATCAATTTCAATAGCATTTATTTCATATCGTATTTCCTCGAACAAATGACAGAGGGCGTTGTTAACTAATAAAGTGTTCTCCACTGGCGTAGTACTGTCCGGCTTGGTCAACCGACCACAAATATGAATCATACTGCGCGACGGAAGCAGAGATAAATCTTGATGTTGAATTGCTATATTGATTTCATCACTATTATTGAAATATGATAATGAATAAGGCTGATGTGCATGAACTTCATAATGAGCTATAGACTCATCGAAAGCGACATCTGAATGAATGTCTAGAATTCCCTCCATATTGTTGTTGTTTTATACAGCACACTAATATGCACAATATTTTCTTCCACGATTTTCGACGACTTTTAGTCTCAAGCTTTTCAGGAATTGAATGTTCTGAGGTGTGAGCGGTCTGATAGTTCGCTGTTGACTGGTTGCTGATTGACATTTTTGTCTTTTAATATAGCCTCGACCGGTCTTTATATTGTAAATGATACCCATTACTAAGATATGGCCTTTATATGTACTCGCACTGTGATGACTACTCCTCGAAAGTTAACGAGGTTTCCGTCTTGATCAACTGTACAAATTTGAAAATGATCAATGCTCCTCACAGCGACTGGAAGGTAAATGAACTGAGAGAGAACTTCCATACTCTTATATCCAGGTGGGACTGCTGGGAAAAATTCATATATAATATGTACTTTGCGATCGTTTATGTAAGAGCCTGTAGTAATATTACACTCTACACGTGGAGCGTTGACCTTGAGAATAGTGACGGGTAAGTTAGAACTATGTGTTTCGTTTTCAACGAGCGTGCGTCTAGTGAAGCCTAAAATTGATCCAATAGAATCTTCTGGTTCAAAATGTATTTTTTGACTGCACTGAATGACACTACGTAAAGTATTATTATTTTATTTCAGGCTAAACGATATACCTTTAGGTGCTAATGCTTCTTTGAGAAAGCTTTTAATATCTTCTATTTCGTAGCTATCAGTCGGTAGAGTGATAGCTCCTTGACCTTCAATGTAAAACTTATTATAACCAACGTCAATTATTGGTATTGGATTAAATATTAATAGCTCAACTAGACCATGAACGTATTTTTTGTTTAGTATCAATTCGATCGGTGGAAAATACTATGTTTCGAGTACGGATGATGTTCCCGAGAGACTCAATGCCAGTGTATTCTCTATGACAGATTCAGATCAAATGATAGTCATTCTTTGAATGAGTATTTTATATACTACTCGTCTTTTCTATAGTTTGTTTAAAAGAAATTTGAGACAAAGTTGGCCGCAATTATATGTATTAAAATCTTGATATCTAATATAATTATACATGATTCTATTAACTTTGAAATAAAGCAATAGATCTATAGGCAGTTGTAGATTACCAAAACTATCAAAATACATAACCTCATCACCTTTCTTTTTGTATGCTACTCAATGATTACCTGGTCCGCGTTTATCATCTAAATTTAAAATAGCTGTCTCTTTATATCGTGGTCCATCGGCTGGCAGAGCATTACGCATGAAAATACCTCAAAAATTTACAATTTTTAGTATTTTAGCATATTTTTTTATATCATGATCTGTCAGTGTTCGATTAGGTAAAGTTACTTTGAGCTTTTTTTTTAAACCTTTTCCTATTTTTTGAATATGGTTTCAGATGAAGACCATAATCTTTACGATATGGTTTCAAATAAAGCCCTTTACCAATAGCAATAGCTTCCATAGTTTTGTCATGTCTTTGAGCCTCTTTCAGCTCATTTTGAGCAGCTTTAGGGCTGTTCACAGCTTTCGCTATTGAAGCAGCTCCTCCAGCTAGAGCTCCAGTGGCCCTTTAAGCAGCAAACAATGGAAAAAAGAAAGCGCTCCACCAACTTTACTGGGAATAGGTAAAATACGTGGTATATTTATTTTACTTCTACCGCCAGCCTTTTTCACAGCTTCTTTGTCTCCTTTTATAGCCGAACGAATAACTACAAGAGCTTGATTGTTAAACACACTACTTTTCAAGACCGTCTTAATAATTTTATTCAATGTAACTGGCGGCTTTTTGGTTTTTCTACATTTCTTTCGTGCTTTGTGCTTTTAAAATCCTCTACCTCGTTTCTTACTACCTTTCTTCATATCAACACCCATACCAAGCTTACTTTTAACTTTCATAATGTTGGCTACGGTGAAGACAGCAGCTTTCTCACCAAAACTGCTATCTTCAGCTTACACTCTTTCCCAAGCTTTTTTAGCTAGAATTTCGTCAGCTTTATTTCTTGTCGCAATATCCTCCAGATTTTGCGCATAAGCAATATCGTGTTCTTTACAAGCAACGTCTAGTGGATTTTTACCAGGATCTCCACGTGCCAATCGTTTGTTCAATTTTGTACCAGGACCACAATACTGATATCCAGGTAAGTGAGCTTCAATAGGCAAGTTATTTATAATCTTGTTCACTAGATCACCACCAGTCTTTCTTTTATAGTACATGATCATACTTCTTCGAAAGACAGCATGTTAATGAAATAAAAGATATAAAAGCAGACTTTTTATACCTAACAAACTCATTAATTGAGGTGTCGATGATGAGTAAGCAACATGTATTTCAAAGAACAGCCTCTTAAGCTTCAAGTCATTAATTTCGATAGACTGATAGAGACGGAAAAACAAGAAAAAAGACATGATGAACTGTTGCCTAACAGTATCCGTGCCGTTTTCTGTGGACCTAGTAATTGTGGAAAAATTAATTGTTTATTAACATTAATCACTCACCCCAATGGTCTTAGATTTGAAAACGTATATGTCTATTCAAAATCCCTTAATCAGCCCAAGTATAAATTTTTTCAAGATTTATTAGAAACTATTAATGGTATAAAGTATCATGCTTTCAGCGAGCACGAGACAGTTGTTTCACCATATAAAACACGACCAAATTCTATCATGATTTTTGACGATATAGCCACCGAGAAGCAAGATAACGTAAGAGCATTCTTCTGTATGGGAATATATAAAAAAGTAGATAGGTTCTATCTCTGTAAATCGTACGTTCGCATTCCGAAGCATCTCATTCGAGATAATGTGAATTTACTTGTTCTGTTTTGACAAGATGACATGTATATTTAGCACATTTACAATGATCACGTTAACTCGGATATGTCTTTTGTGAAGTTTAAAGCAATTTGTTCAAAATGTTGGACAGACGATAATCATGAGTTTTTGGTTATCGACAGAGACAGACCAATAAATCACGGACGATATAGAAAGGGATTTGATATTTTGCTATAAATATACCGGAGTAAGTGGATGAAGATTATTTAACTTTAGAAAATACTAGCGTAAACATGGCTGACTTTGAATGAGAAAAGAAGGTGCTCGAGCAATTATCCGAAGTTCGCGATGATATAAGACGCAAGTATCAACTAATAAAACGTGGTAAAGCTGATTTAGAAAAGACAATGCACGAAACTAATGGTTGATCCATTGAAGAAACTCGTAGAGATAACTACTGATAAAAGTAACGCTACTACTACTACAACTCCTTCTGAACAGCCAACGAAAAAGAAAAAGAAAATCGCGTTCGATAATGTTTTCAAGTCAGAAGTAGCAGCTGACACTCCCTACAAATCTAGATATTTCAATAGTACTGCTAATGAATTAAATTCTACATTGCAATCTCTTGATACTACATTTGAGTCTGCTATTTCTATTGATGATGATGATGATGATGAATCGTCACTTGATACAACTGCTATAAATTTGAACAAAAGTAGTTTAAATGTAACTACAGAACAGAGACAACAGCTATTGGATGATTCAATTGTAGGAAACTATGTTCGACTATTGCATGAACCTCAGCAGAAAAGTAATTTAGACAAGACATTTGGTGTTCGCTTACATGAAAATATATGTCATAGGCAATTCTCCAATTTCCTTCCAAAATGATAACGTGACTGTGAATGATAAAGCATATAGCAAGACGCCTGGTTTAATGGAACTTCTCTTTCGTAAAGAACCTGATTCTAAATTAATCAGTTCATCGGATATTGAAAATTATATAAAAATTCTTTAAATCACTAACGCTCATCGAAAGAGATACGATATGAATGGAGAATATCGCAATAAGCATGTAAATTAATTCAAAAAGTATATTGGTCCAAATTTATCTTTGAGCAGTAGCGCTAAGAAGCTAAAATCGGCTATTGATGGAAGAGGTCGTTTTCCTAACTATAAAATAGCTAGAAAAGGAACATTATTTGATTATGTATATTGGGATAATCCAAACGAGCTCGTTGATCTATTGAGATTACTTATTGCCGAACAAACCGCCGATAATTTTAGTCATGTTAATGAAATTCATTCAATTATTGAAGAATTACGTGAAGCTGGCTATATATATTAAGAGAATCCCAAATATTGCTCAGTAATAAAATAAGTGTTGATGTGTTTGGACGTATATTGAATAAAAAGGAAGGTAATGGAGGTACTCCTGGTGTAGGGTATAAAATCACTAAAGACGGACAATACGACGCGAATGACAAAAGAATTTGTAATATAGCCGATCCTCAGGAGAGTAACGATGCTGTAAACTTACGAACGTTGCGAAAAACTAGTGAAGCTAACGTTACTATGCTTACATGTACCATTAATGATCTTATAAAATCATTGGATACAATAAGATTAGAATTAGTAATGCATCGAGAAGTTATTAAACAGTTAAAAGAAGATAATAATAAGGAAAAAGAAATAAAGATTGGACCGTTTGAATTTCTACATCAATTTAACAAATGGATTGAAAATGAAACATCAAAGAATGGTGGATGAGTTACATAAATCCGCACGTCGAAACTATCCCCGTATAAAAGTTGATGTACGTGGAATAGATGAGACATGGCAAGCTGATCTTGTAGAGATGCAAGGCTACTTGAGAGAGAACAAAGGCTTTCGATATCTATTAACTGTCATTGATATATTTTCAAAGTACGCTTGGGCCGTTCCTGTGAAAGAAAAAACTGGTGTACATGTTGCTTATGCGATGGAGTCTATATTAAGAAAAGGACGCACTCCTAGAAACCTACATGTGGACCGTGGCAAAGAATTTTACAATTCAAATTTTCAAAGACTAATGACAAAGTATAAAATAAATCTATATTCAACCTATAGCAATCTTAAGGCATCTATTTGTGAACGTTTCAATCGCACGCTAAAAAATGTCATGTGGAAAAAATTCAGTCTACAAGGAAATTACAAATGGATCGACATTCTAGCTGATTTATTGAAATCTTACAATAATCGAAAACATCGTACGATAGATATGAAGCCTAAAGACGTAACTAAAGAGAGTGAAATGCAGGTGTTGAGACGATTCTCTTACGACCGACGTCTTTACCGTTAAGAGCCCTAAGTTTCAAGTAGGCGATAACGTACGTGTGAGCATGTCTAAACACGTTTTCGAAAAAGGATAGACTCCTAACTAGTCTACGGAGATTTTTACTATTCAACGAGTTGCGAGGACAAAGCCTATCATTTATCATTTAAGAGATTACAAAGGCAATCCAATTGTTGGAGGTTTTTACGAGCAAGAACTACAGAAAGCTATGTATCCTGATGTTTATCTCATTGAAAAAGTTTTAAGGAAACGTAGTAATCAAATATACGTTAAATGGTTGGGATTCGATAACTCACACAATTCATGGATAGATAAGACTTTATACGTATGAAAGAGTAAAGACGTTTATATAAAGTAACTTTTATTCAAATAAATATCATAATAATAATAAATAATTTTTGTTTTATTTTTAATGATAAAAACCCCAACCTTCGCTCTCACCTGTGAGGTACTTCCATTTGAGTATCATCACTTGTGAGTCCATTAGAACAAGTCAAAACCTACTTTAGTAGAAACACCTGTGAATCATTCACCTCTCCGCAATATATTATATAATAAATTTATTGTATATGCTTTATTGAAATAAAGATACAATTTTGTTACAATAAATAATAAATTGAAATCTACCAGCACTATGATATTCAATCTGTAAACAATATCTTTGTACATGTTCCGAAAGTAATATATAAAGATTATAATGTTTTATGATGGCTCTTGAAATTCGTTCTGGTAAAATAAGTTGGAATTTATCATCGAGCTCAAGAATGATTCGATTGTTATCTTCTTCCTTAGAGTCTGTCACTAAATAACAACGATTTTCTTCAAGTTCATAATGATTTTCAGCATTCAATATAATTAAAATTAAGTGAATTTCCAGCTCTCACTATTTCCCTTCTTTCCATTATTACAAATTTTATCATTTAAGGAAACTATAAGGGAATCAAGACAGTATGTTACGTATGAACGTTAATTTCATCATCTTCAGTTTCTTGTTCTTTATATATTAATCTAACGATAGTTATTCTTTAGAATGATTATAAGCTTAGTTCCTTAGCCATATTATTTTTCGTTTTTGAACATCCTTCATCAAAGAATTTTCAAAGTCGATTAACTTTTGGTATGTTCGAAATGTCTTGAATCATAGTTGTACTTGTTGGTCTTATGGTTGAATTATTTTGGTCTTAAAAATTGATTTCTATAATATAATTTAAAAAATCGCTGTTTGGTTATAAGAAGATTCTTTTGGCCATTATATTTACACGTATTTCTTTATACTTTAAAATAAAGTATTTTCCTTATTGAACGCTCAAAATTTTTTCATAATTGTTAGATAAAATAACGCATTTTAATCTCAAGTTATTCATAATTATATTAAAATAAGATTTTCCCATAACGAATTACATAAATTTAAAAATTTTAGTTGAAATGACACTTTTTCTTCGGCATAATAATATCAGTATAGTTATAAAATTTTTTGAATAACTTTTCAATCAAATCTGCATATTTTTTACATGCAGTATACTCTAGAAAATAAATAAGAACAAGTAGAACACAGTTGGAAAGTATCGATTAACATAAATATTTTCAAATAAATTTAAGCTTAATCTGAACTTGAACGAATCAATTTTTTTAACTGAAGACAAATAGTATTTAAATGTTACAAAAATGTAATCATTTGCAACAGATTCCGAAATTCTTTTTATATATATATATAATAATTTTATTGCTCAATGTATAGCCTTCACGGCCTTTGACATAATGTTCCACTTTTACATCTATACTTACAACTAACACTTAAACACTACGTCTGCTACTTCTATAATAATATAGTGTTATTGTTATAATCTCAAGATTCGCGCTCGTATACTTTCCCTCTCACCTACCCTTCCTTTCAAAAGCTCGCTTCTACTCTTACTCAGGATACCCCTCATCTCCCCTCGATTTGGCCAACTTCTCGAACATGTAAATATAGTTGCATATTGCTCTATTCGGGCTTCCCTTTAGAGTTCTAATTAGTTTATTCTCTTTCTCTTCTCTCCTGCCAGTAATTTTCTGATTTTCTAACTCCCTGACCCACCTTTCCCCTATTTCCTCTTTTGCCTTACTACATTCAATCATATGCCCTAGGTTTTCTTCCTTTTCTCCGCAGATTCTATACTTACTATCTTTATACCCTTTCGTCTGCTCTCTGCCCACATTCCCACACCTTATTCTCGCCCATTGCTCTTTTACCCCCCCCCCCCCCTGGAACCTTCCTCTCTTACCAATACGCCTCTTCTCCCACCGTCTCTTTTAATTTTCTGTAAAGCCCGTTGTATTTTGACCCATCTATTTTACCCCACAAGCTTTGAAGTTCCTGCTCTACTTTTCTTTCCAGTCCCCTCTCTATTTTGCCTTTTACTTCTTCTGTCTCTCTTTTGTCCCATATCATTTTTAAAATTTCCCCATCCCCTACTCCTTCTAAACACCTCTGTACTCTCCTTCCCCACTTCGTCGGATTTTTGTTTAGTATGTCTCTCACTTCCTCTCTCAGACATATTTTTGGCCATCTTCCTTCCTCCATTTGTACTATCTCTTCCAAGTATCCCATTGCTCTCCTTGCTGTCTGTAATTCCATCGACGTTCTTCCTGCTTCCATGGCTCCAATATAATTTGGTGTGTTACTATTTAATCCCATAGCCATTTTTAAAAATTTCCTCTGTACCCTCTCAAGATTTTCCCATTTTTGCCACCCCCATATCTCTACCCCATATAAACACCCCGCTTTTATTAAGCTGTCAAAAAGATAATGCCTTTTTTTAGGTTTTCAATTTTTGCTCTTTTTACGATTCCCCATGTCGCGTTGATTGCTCTGGCTACTTTCCCTGTTATTTTGTTTATATGTGTTGAACTCCCGTTTTTCTACGTAAACCAGTACCCCAGATATTTAAATTCTTTAACTACCTCCACTTTTTTGCCCTTGTAAGTAAATTCCCTCTCCCTACCTAATCTTCCTTCACTGCAAATCATCAACTTGGTTTTCTCTGTGTTAACTTCCATCCCTATCTCGTCGCTGAAAATCTCCGTTTTCCTCAACATTTCCCTCAGTCCTTCCTCGTTATCTGGCAATATCATTATGTCGTCCGCGAACTTTAAACAGTAGAATTCCCCCCCCCCCCCCCTCCACTACCGTTCCTCCTACTTTTTTCTCTTCCCAGATATTGTCTATATCGTCGATAAATAAACAAAATAAGCTAGGGCTCAGGGGGCATCCCTGCCTAACCCCTTGGGACGTCTCGAAGCGCTCTGATAGTCCCTCTTTAGCTATTACCTCATTCAAAGTGTTTTTGTATATCTTTTTTATCATCTGCAGCATTTTTCCTCTTACCCCCTTCTTTTGTATTTTTTCTATCATTTTTGCTCCGTTTATTCTGTCGAACGCGGTTTGGAAATCTATAAAACCTAGATATAATTTCCCCCCTTCTGCTTTAGCTTATTGCCTATAATCGAGTTCATTACAAAGATATGCTCTCTCGTCCCCCTTTTCCCTCTGAATCCTGTTTGGCTTTCCCTATATATATTTTTACTCTCTGCCCACTCCCTAATTCTTCCTGCCATTATTTTTGCTAATATTTTGTAGCTCACGTCAAGAAGTGACACCCCTCTGTAGTTTTTAGTCTCTTCCTCGTTTCCATTTCTGAATATCGGATATATTCTCGCTATCTCCCAACCTTTTAAAATTTCGACCCTGTCCCATAGTTCATTAAAAATTTCTATTATTGTTTCTGTCCAACTATCCGGTAGCCCCTTTATAAATTCGATCGTTAGTCCGTCCTGTCCCGCTGCTTTCCCGTTTTTCATTTGTTTTAAGGTTACCCTAAATTCCTTTTCCTTTATCCTTCTGTTTAAAATATTCTCTGCTTCCCCTTCTTCCACCTTTTCGTTCGCGTCTCCCCCCTCGTTCGCGTTTCTCTCCTCGTTCGCGTTTTCCTCCCTACTCGTACTATTATTTCTCTCTCTTGTTGCTCCAAGTAAATTTTTGAAGTGTTCCGCCCACTGTTCTTTTTTAATGGTTTCCCCCCTTCTGATCCTCCTCGGTCTTTCTTTATTCACTACCTTCCAAAATTCCCCCATGTCCCTGCATGCTGCCATAGTTTCGATTTTTCCCTCGTTTGTCTTTCTTATCTTTCTTGCTATCATCTCTTTCAATTTGATCTTCTCGCTTCTCCACCCCTCCCTCTTCTCCTCTGTTCTTTCTTCTCTCCACTTATCCAAACATTTCCAAACTTTCTTTTTCTGTTCCCCTATTTCGCTTTTTTTGTTTCTGCTCGCACTCCCTCCCAAATTCTTTTTATATTTTTCTGGTCATAACTTTCTTGCGAGTAGCAAGTAATCACCTAGTGAGCAGAATAGTAACTTCCATTATTCAATATAAGCATTTTTACATTACTTTTAGATTAAATCAGCGAGTTTCATTAAAAGTGACAATGTCTTAATAGAATAGGAAACAAGAAACCCGTAGTTGAAAATTCATGATAAATTTTTTTCCAATAAATTTATAATAAAGGTGAACTAACCCTACTAAAAATTATTACAACAGTTCTAATGTAAGAAACATCGCTAGATTCCGCAGGAGCTTTTCGCCCTATATTTCTTATGTTTGAACCTGTTCTTATGCAAGATCCAACGTAAAAAATATATAAAAATGACTCGTATTCTATTCTCATGAAAGATTTGGCGCATGAAACTGTCTCCACATATGATCTGATGTAGGAAATTTATATAAAGGTCTGCTCTTCTTCTCATGTCGGATCATATGTAACAAACCAAACTTTTATAAAAATTTATAATAAACAATGGTAATTGCTTTGGTAAAATGAATACTGTTATTTATTATGTTATTATTATATATAAATTTTTATGAAAGTTTGGTTTCTTACAAGAGATTTGACCGTACGTAGGATATTAAGTGAGGACAGTTTCATGCGTCAAATCTTTCATGAGAATAGAATACGAATCATTTTTATATATTTCTTACGTTGGATCTTGCATGAGAACAGGTTCAAGCGTAAGAAATAGGAGGTGAATATATATCCTACGGGATCTAGCGATGTTTCTTACATTAGAACTGATGTAAGAATTTTTAGTACGGAATACTAATAAATTGATTTCTTGAAGAGAAATACAACGATAATATACAAACGTTACAGAAGTTTAATTATATACAACTAAACCTGAAACTCTTTATATATTGTAACGGGGTAAAACCGTTTAATTATTATATTCGCGCGATTATATTAAAAGGACACGCGTAATTGTCAATGCTCACTACTTATACAGGAGAGCACGAGAAAGTATGCGTCAGTCAACCAATAATTGTTAATAACCTATACTAAAATGGGAGTGAGTGGAAGCTATAAGATATGAGAGACTCAAAGAAAACACTTGTTATTAATATAAATTGGATCTTTTATTATCCCTCAAAATCTACAAAAGGTCGGCCCGCGCGTTTGTTTACATGAACGCTCGCTCGTCGACAACACGCTTTGCCGGTACGCTCGCTGCTCTTTGTTATTAGAGCCGTTGCATGCATGCATCGAATGTTAGCATCAAATTATTATTCTACGTTCGCGATCGCGAAATTAAGCTGGCCAGCTTACCTTCTACTTGCAGGCGATCGGAGAAAACCACGACAAGTCGCACAGCACGGAACAGTTGTTTATTGTTTTTATTGTTCGCGGGTCGCGGATGCGCGCACGGAGTGGTTTCGCCCTCGATGGCGAAACCTCACACACACACGCACACTGCTTGGCCTTAAGCTGGTTGCTGGATGGCTCCTTGGAGGCAGCTGTCACGGCTATCTGGCACTCAGGTTATTGCTGATCTAGCGTACGGTCGACAAGGGCACGTGAATCGGTAAATGCGGTAGCGTAAGCGGACGGACACTATGGTGGTCTAGGCTTCACTGGTTCAAATTCTGTCGCGCGCGTTCCGTCTGCTCGCGTGCCGAATTCCTTCGTTACCTATTTCGTCCCCCCGGGAGGTGCTGCTCTCACAGGCAGCAATTAAACTAAATAGTCAGCGCTAATTTGACGTTTACCGTCACAGCCCCCTTCCAGTCTGGACCTATAGGGTCCTCGACGATAATTCTATTAGCGCTGCCTTTTCCGAGGAGGAGAAGAGGAAGGATAATAAAGGGTTGTAGTCCAAATGATGTTAAACTCGTGATTTATTGAGCGACAGGGTGACATATCGGTGGCCCTGCCCACGGGGGCAGGGCATCATCATCTAGCTGGTCTCGGTGGCAGCTCCTGGCCCTGGTCGTCCAACGGGGGTCGGCCGCGCGCCTCCCACCCCAGCCTCTCTTGGACCAGGTCGGCGTGTTGTCGCACGCGTGGGCAGCGGTCCGTGCGGGTCACCCCGGGGTAGTGGCATACGTTGCACCCTTCCCACTGAGCGCGGGAAAGGGTGCCCCGTGGGAGCCCTCGCTCTCTGGGGGTCAGAGGCAACCCGTTTCTACGGTTCGGGGCGGACCACAATGGTCTTTCAACCGTGGAGTCCGCACCCGCGGGGCCTAAAACCACATTAATGTGGATGGGCCCCGTTGCTTGACCGCCCTGGCTCCCGTCCACATTTACCACCAGGTTTACCCCGCACTTTTGCGGGCCCTGGTGCGACGTGATCCCCGACCTGGTTTCCGGAGCCGTTGGCCTGGCTTCGGCGATCGGAGACTGGGGGAGGCTCGTGGTATCGCCACTCGCCGGGCCCTCGATGGCCTGGCGGAGGCGCCGCTGGACCTCCCTTAGTGCCGACGCGAACTGGCGACGGCGGGACACCACTTTCTCCCAATGATCTAGATCATCCGGGTGGTGCCCCGCGGCTGTGTACGCATCGTACTCGGCGTACACAGCCCGTTGGAGGGCGTTGAGGGTCGTCCAGCCTCGCTCGACCTCCCTCAACCCCTCGACTATCTCCTCCCAGGTCCTTTTGCCAGGCGGTGGTGTCTGGCTCGAGAACCTGGGGGGCCAGGTCGCGTCGGGGGCACCCTCTTCTGTTTGGGTGCCCACGGATGTCGTCGGGGCCCTCATGGGGATGGGTCCCGCTGGGGGTCCAGACGGTGGCGCGGCGTCGTCGCGCGTGATGCCGGGTGTCGTGGTCGGCGTCGTGGAGGTCTCCTCCATCGGGAGCTCTTCTATGAGCACGGATGACGAGCTCTCGTGAGCTCGCACCCGTGCTCGCTCCTCTTCCTCCTTCTTCTCGGCGAGCAGGTGGAGTGCGGCATGAACCACCCCCTCGACGGCGGGACCTAAGTCCAAGCCGATGAGGGCGGCTGCCGCTTGCTCGAACTGTTCGAGCGTAATCTGCATCCTGTAAATGTCCAGCGAGTTAGTATCCTGAAATAATTTTGAATATCGAAGGTGGGGTCCTTGGCGTCGGTCTCCCAGGTCCTTCGTTCGCCGTGTATCATGCACTCACGGTTGTCGCTTTCGGCGGTCTGCCCCTCTTCCTTTTCACGATGATGGGAGGAGGGGTTCGTGTTGTTTGTCGATGTTGTGTAGTGTGTGTCGTTTGCGCGGACTTACGAGGTCTTCCTCGTGGGCGCTTCGTCGGGTTAGTAGGAGGGATGTCTAGCGGGACTCGGCTGGGGGGATTACGGCGAGTACGGCGAGGTGATTTCGGAGTTGTCGCGTCGTCAATTCGGAGTGTCGGCGCTCCCGTTTCCGTGTATCGGTGCGTCGCTCGCGTTGGGCGGGACGCTCATCGCCTCGGTTCCCTCGACGGTAACGGTCTCATCGTCGTCTCGTGTTCGGGTCCCATTTTCCGGTATATCGTCATCTCGTCCATAATAGGGTTTAAGGTCCTTAGCGTGTATTAGCTCCGTGACCTCCTCCTGTTGGTTGGCGAGGCGATATGAGTTGGCACCGAGTACCTTCGTGACGATGAAGGGGCCGATGAATTTGGGTGCTAGTTTCGCGGAAATGCCCTGCGCCGCGCAGGACAGTATGCGATTCTTTTTCCACACCCAATCACCTTCTTTAAACCTGTGGTCCCTGTGTTTGGCGTTGTAGTACTTAGACTGCCTCAGGGACTCATCCGAGGTGCTCTCGTGAGCTTGCTGAATGGCGGAACGGCTATTCTGCATGTGCTCGTTCCATTGCCCGATTCGAAGCAAACTCTCTTCTTGCTCGGCGAGCTCGTCCATCCGTTTCCGGAGAGTATTCGGGGCTCCCGGTTGTCTGCCGTAATTGAGCATGGCCGAACTAACCCCGGTGGAACTATGAACGGCCGTATTCAACGCGAACATGAGTTCGGGTAGCGCTCGGTCCCATTCCCTATGATTCCCCTGCAGATACGACGTTATCATCGTCTTCAAGGTACGGTTAACCCTTTCCGTAGGGTTAGCCTGCGGGGTATAGGTTGGGGTGAAGGTCCGTTTTATCCCCTGATCTCTCAGGTACCCGTCCACCAACCGATTGTGGAACTCGGTGCCGTTGTCGGACAAGAAGATCTTTGGCGTGCCGAAACGTAGGATTATTCGTTCCCGAAGTTCCTTCACGATCGTCTTGCCGTTAGCACTACGTATGGGTACACATTCGACCCATCGTGTGAATACGTCGATGAATACCAGGACGTATTCGTGCCCTCGTGGGCTCTTCGGAAAGGGTCCGGCGATGTCGCCCGCGACCACTTGCCAAGGCATAGACCATGTCCGGTCCTGCATGAGCCCGCGCGGTGGTCGCTGCTCGACCTTGTACTGTTGGCAGACCTGGCACTTTTGGACGTATCCCTTCACATCCGTGTACATTCCCGGCCAGTAATAGGACTGGGCGACGCGGGCGAAGGTCTTCTCACGTCCTAAGTGTCCTGCCGTCTCTAGGTCATGGTTTTCGAACAACACCGCTTTGCGTTCTTCCGGGGGCACGACGAGTTTCCATTCATCGCCATATCGGTCTCCTTCTTGATGATCGTAATTCGGCTTTCGGTGATACATCACCCGGCCGACAACTTTCCAATTCGGGTATTGTTCTGGTTGGCTCTCGACGCGTCGGAATTGATCCGTGTACCAGGCGCTGTCCCTTGGCTTCGGCTGGTTCATTGAGCCAACCTCTGCCCTCGTGGGCTCGAAAGCGCGTGATAAGGCGTCGGGCAATACATTGTCTGCCCCCTTTCGATATTCCATCTCGAAAGTATGGCCTTGAAGTTGTAAGGCCCATCGGGCGAGACGTCCAATTGGATTCTTCAGGTTGTATAGCCATTTCAGGCTATTGTGATCAGTTACCACCCTGAACGGGTACGCTTCTATGTATGGGCGAAACTTCTGGATGGCCCACACGACCGCCAAGCATTCGCGCTCCGTAGCTGAGTAGTTTTGCTCAGCCGGATTAAGGACTCTGCTAGCGTACTCTATGATTCGGTCGCCGTCTCCTGTTTTTTGTATCAGGACGGCCCCGATTCCGGTAGCGCTAGCATCTGTCTCCAGCATGTACTGCCCATCAGGTTCTGGTAATCCCAGGCATGGTGCGGATATCATGAGTGCCTTAATTTTGGCGAAGGCTTGTTCCTGTTCCTCTCCCCACACATATTCGCTCTTTTTTCCTGTTAACCTCGTTAACGGTTGAGCGTGCGTGGCGAAGTCGGTCAAGAATCTGCGGTACCATGAAGCTACCCCCAGGAAGGTGCGCAGCTGTCGCACGTTTCCTGGTCGTGGGTACTCCATGATAGAGCGCACCTTTTCAGGATCTGGCCTAATCCCTTCGCGGTTGATCAGCAGGCCGAGGTATTTGGCTTCAGACTTGCAGAAGACGCTTTTCTCTCGATTAATCGAGAGGCCAGCTTCGCACACCCTGTCCAATACGGTTTTTAAATGTCGTAGGTGATCCTCGAAACTGGACGATACCACTATGATATCGTCCAAATAGGCGAAGGCGAATTCACCTAGTTCGGGACCGATCACACTATCGATCAACCGCTGGAAGGTGGCACCGGCGTACGAGAGACCGAACGGCATTCGTACGAACTGGTAATGTCCCAGTCCGGGTACGGTAAAGGCCGTAATGGTCTGTTGTGTAGCCGTAACCTCGGCTAGTCCGATTGTGGCTAATCTCGGACCAGCCTCCAAGCTAGCTACTTCTAGCTCCATTTTGGCCTGCGATCCCTTGAACAGCAACGTGTTATCGTCTGGATCAAGTACCGCTCTGAACAACCTGATGAAGTTCACTCCTAAAATACATTATTCGACGAGGGTAGGGAGGATGGCTACTCTCGTCGGCATCGTCAATCCTCCCACGGTGAAAGGTAGCATGGCGTGACCGACGATCGTTAACTTACGACCGTCTGGTAATCCTGCTGTTCCCGCGTGGGTGGTGTCCAATCTGACGCCCAGCACAGACGCTATTTTAAGAGCATTACTACCCATGGCTGTGGTGGAAGCTCCCGGATCATAGAGGGCCCGTATTTGGAAGTCCCTTATCTTCACCGGTAGCCACCAACGCGTCTCTTGTTCCGGGGAATATCGGGAAACAGCTTCGACGGCTCCACAGCTTTGCTCTTTATTCGTTATAGCGCTAACCATTGTGCTCTTGCGTGGTCGAGTGACGTTACTTGTCGTCCGAGCTCCTTTGGTTCGGACGATCGGAGTTTCCATGAGGTTCTTCTTCGACGGTTTATCTGCCTTAGTCCGTGCCCCCGAGGGCGTGTACGATCCGTACGTCACCGCCTCGGCTGGTCTTAGGGTCTTTGGCTTTACGAGCGTCGTAACCTTTCTTCTCCGAGCGCACTCTTCCGCCACGCTTGTCTTTGGCGTCAGCAAGGGAGTTCTCGTTCTCGACGCCCAACACGCTCGCTTCTAACGGTGCGAGCTGTGTTGGCGGAGGCCGCGAGATCTCTTCGACGGGGTTTGGGTTACTGGATGAAGGAGTGGGATCAACCCCACCTATCCACTCCTTTGCTCGTTTCCCTTATTACACTGGGGACAGAACTTCCTATAGTAACCCAGTAGGCCGCACTCGGCACATTTGATCGGCCCTGAGAACTCTCTTCCTCGTTTACGGGGAGTCTCCGGCCTTTTAGTTCGGTCCTCGGAAGTCGAGCTTTTGTCGGCGCGGTTATTCTTCATTTCCGCCAATATTTCCTTAAGGGACAACAGCATTTGGTTGAATACGTCAATGGGTAGAACCTTCTTCTCGCCATCGACGGATTCCAGACTCGGATTAGGTGCCGCCCCCGGGGGCGTCGGTGTGTAGACGACCTGGTGCGTCACCTTTTCGAGTACCTTTTCCATGCGTTCCAATCTATCGCTGACTTCCGGTTTGTCGCCGGACATTGATGCCATTTTCCCTTTACGACCCTTGCTCGCGTCGGTGCGGGGGTGATACGCCATCTCAGGATACAAAGTCGACTGAGGGTCTGGTATCGTCCGCTCCGTCCTTTGCTGGTGCAAATTGTTCTGGGCCGTCGTGGCCAGGTCGTTCAGAGTCCGTACGGAGTCCACTTCTGATCTCCGTATTTGGCTCTGGATTTCCGGGAGGAGGTTGGCATGTAGTAGGTCCAGCTGACTCTCGTGTGACATTTTTGGGTTCAGTCGACTCATTAGGCCCATCATGTACGCGATGTATACATTCGCGGGTTCGTCTGGGCCCTGGTATCGGCCTTGAACTTCTTTGGTCAGGCGCTGTTGCTGTTGCCTGCTGGTCTCAAACCATGCTCTGGCGTCTGCCTCGAAATCCGCGTAGGAGAACCATTCGTTGCGCATTGCTTCGAACCAGACGAGGGCAGGACCGGTGAGTAGTTCGGATACGGCCATGAGCATCTCGTCTTCCGTAATTCCAGCGCTGCTCCTTGAGTTGTCCAACCTTGATAAGAAGGTGTCAATACTCGCGTTGCCTTCTCCGGAGAACCTGAGTTTCCATCCCCGGACGATGCGGCCGACGTCCCTTGTTGTCGACCACTGGTTTGACGTCTGTTGGGATGGCCACGTACTTGGCGGGTGGTTATTCACTTCAGTATCAACTCCACCGAGTTGATGCTGTCCACCCTCTCCGAAAGGGGGCGTCCGGCGGGGGGTCCTGCCGGCGGCCCCCATGGGCCTCAGTCCGGGTCCGGCTGGAGTGCTCTGGGGTAACCTAGCGTCGTAATGGCATGTGAATGTGTCCTGGAATGCGACGCTCCTACGCGTGTTTTCGGGTTGCGGTTCCTCATTGGAACTGTTCGACTCGTCTTGCCGCATAATTTTGTGTACGGCATTCTCCAGTTCCGTAATCCTGGTTGACAGGTTGTCCATGTGTTCCTGCACCTTGATGTTGGTCTGGACGATTTCTTGCATTATTTGGGTTAGGTCAGACGCATTTGAATTTCGTGAGTCTTGTACCTCCCATTTCCTCTCATGTTCCCTGGACCGGAAAATGAGGTCTTGAATCATCACTGCGAATGCCGGTGGGAGTTTAAACTGGTAGCCTTCGTCAGTCGTTATAGTAATTTCCTTCTTACTATTTGATTTTTCTCCGCTGTCCAGGGCATTCACGATGTTTATCGCGGTTTTTTGAACTCGCGATATTATGTCCGCACTCTGTAATAGTTGGGCTAGCGGGTGTTCTCCTTCCTGCTCGGATGCTGTGTGTCCCTGGCATAGGGACACAATTAGCTCCGAGCGTAGGGCGGCTCTTTTGGCTGGACTGCTGTTTTGGTGTTCGGCTTCCGCGAAATCTGCTGCGGAATAGTCGCCGAGTAGCCAGTTGTGTAGTCGTGCAGCTCTCGAGAGCTTGCTCCCGCTAGTTTTGAGCTCCAGCTGGTCGAGGTATTCTTCGATTTCCTCCTCCTGGAGCGTCCATACCCAATTTTCTATTTCAGTCTGAGTGCGGTCCATAATTCGTTGTTGGGTTACTTGCGGTTAAATTCTATGTAAAATTACAGTTATGCTACGCGGGTGCGAGTGTTGTGTTATAATTCGTACGCCGAATAAAAAAATAATAAAATTTTATTAGCCAACACTGGGCTTGATCAACGGCGTTTTACGAATTATTTGCCGAAAGATTCTTCGCTCGTTAGTACGCGATATAATTATCCTACCTATCAGACGCACTAACTGTTTGTTAGTACGGCTGTGTGAGTTAGTATTCAAAATATTGTAACGAGCGTTGCGCGTAATCACCAATAACCGCTTTTAATAATATTAAAAAAAACACTTTTACGTTACGACAATGTAATGTCAAATAAAATTATTCGATTAAATTAATTTTGTTTGAAAATTGCCGGTGTTAGTTTTCCCCGGGCCAACGGGTATAATATTATTTGAGGCAACTTTCAAAATTCGTTGGTGTTTACGTTCGAGAATCTTTCGGTCGCACTCGCACGCGTTCACAGTTAATATTTACAATTTTTCGCCGCGGCGGGCCTTCGCAAGCTACCTAACAGGCTTTGTTTACTAATGTGGCTTTCGGTGTCGAGTGCGCACAACAACACTTGACTGCCACCTGAGTCGCTGGTTGACCGAGCGCAAGGTTAATATTAAGAACCGGTGTTTTGAACAATCAGAAATACCGTAGGTTCTTTAACGTTGGGCGCCATGTAACGGGGTAAAACCGTTTAATTATTATATTCGCGCGATTATATTAAAAGGACACGCGTAATTGTCAATGCTCACTACTTATACAGGAGAGCACGAGAAAGTATGCGTCAGTCAACCAATAATTGTTAATAACCTATACTAAAATGGGAGTGAGTGGAAGCTATAAGATATGAGAGACTCAAAGAAAACACTTGTTATTAATATAAATTGGATCTTTTATTATCCCTCAAAATCTACAAAAGGTCGGCCCGCGCGTTTGTTTACATGAACGCTCGCTCGTCGACAACACGCTTTGCCGGTACGCTCGCTGCTCTTTGTTATTAGAGCTGTTGCATGCATGCATCAAATGTTAGCATCAAATTATTATTCTACGTTCGCGATCGCGAAATTAAGCTGGCCAGCTTACCTTCTACTTGCAGGCGATCGGAGAAAACCACGACAAGTCGCACAGCACGGAACAGTTGTTTATTGTTTTTATTGTTCGCGGGTCGCGGATGCGCGCACGGAGTGGTTTCGCCCTCGATGGCGAAACCTCACACACACACGCACACTGCTTGGCCTTAAGCTGGTGGCTGGATGGCTCCTTGGAGGCAGCTGTCACGGCTATCTGGCACTCAGGTTATTGCTGATCTAGCGTACGGTCGACAAGGGCACGTGAATCGGTAAATGCGGTAGCGTAAGCGGACGGACACTATGGTGATCTAGGCTTCACTGGTTCAAATTCTGTCGCGCGCGTTCCGTCTGCTCGCGTGCCGAATTCCTTCGTTACCTATTTCGTCCCCCCGGGAGGTGCTGCCCTCACAGGCAGCAATTAAACTAAATAGTCAGCGCTAATTTGACGTTTACCGTCACAATATTTATATCATCATAACTTTATTGCAGGTACCTAGTGAGCAGAATAGTATCTTCTATTTTTTATAATAAGCAAACTAATATTACTTTTAAATAGAATCTTGAGTTGCATTAAAGTGACTTTTTCATAAGAAGAAAAAAATGCAAGAAAAAAGTATATGAAAATTGTTCATAAAAATAAATATTTTTCCAATAAATTTATGCTAAATGTGAACTAATATGAATAAATTGTTTTTCTCAATTTGAGAGAAATACCAATATAGTTCATTGTTACAGCACTATTTCTTAGTAAATTGTTAGTAGAAAATTTGTACAAAAGTACAATACAATTTAATATAAATTCTGAATGTATTCAGGATTTCTCTTGAAGTATTCTTCAGGTTATAACTCACTTCTGATTACCGAATAGCTACCAAGTAAGCAAAGTAGTAATTATAATGTTTAATATAAGAATTTTGGAATGACTTTTCGACTGCGTGCGTGTGGCATGCATACTCATGCTTGAATTTTATGTTCGAGATGTGGCTTACAGGCTGAGCAGATGGATGGAGTAATTGAGATGGCGTGGAAGATAGAAGAGGAGAGAGAGAGAGAGAGAGAGAGAGCGCTCCAGTTGCGGATCCCCGCACCAATTTTGAGTAGAGTATCTGCTGGAGAGTAGCAAAGAACGTCACGCCCGCGGATTACACTGAATTATTAACGGTTTTTCCGCAGTTGTCCCCACGACCTTTCGTTTTCGGAGATACGCCCAGTGCGCGGACGAAGAAGCAAGGTGTTGTGGCTGGGACACGCCCAGCCGTATCCTGAAGGATACCCGGCACCGGTGCATGTGGGTAACCAGCGAGGTGCGCGGGTGCGCGTGTGAGTTATCATCGTCGTTGCTGCAGACACCGAACTAGCGAAGGACAGTGGGATCAACAATCGCAGCGGCAGGAACGACAACGAGCGATAACGATTTTTAGGTCACCAATATTTGTGGAGCAAGCGAGAGTTCGAGCGAGAGAACGAAGAGCAACGATAATAACACTAGCGAGGCGCTCATCGGGAAGGAATGCACCAGTGACGTCATTCAACTAAGAGTTCCAACCGTCAGAGGGGCTGACAGTCAAGGTCGGTGCCGTGTTCTCTCTTTTCTTTCTCTCTTGCATGTTCAGGCACCAGCTGATGGGTGGGTAGTGTGACAGATCTGCCAGCTACTTCGTCGGCCAAATTAATGGCGGAATTGTTTATACTTTTTTCATGGAATAAATACAATACAATAGTTTGTCATCATATGAATGCCTTAAAAACATATTTGCTGAAAAGCAAAAGAGATCTTTTGAAAGAAGAGCCTTATAAAATATATTAATATAAAATAATCATTTATGATATTATTTCTTATCTTACTACAAATATAAAAAAAAGTTGCAACAATAATGCGTTACCGGAATAAGTATTATAATAATTATTTCAATAAATTGTAACAGGCTGCCATTTAGTCGATAATCCCTTGAAAGTGCCTTTATTACGACTAGACGAAGCCTTGTTATCTCTGTGCTCAAAGCACAGTAACCTACCTTGTCTCGGAGTGCGTCTGCGCAGAGTCTCCTTACTATTCCGAGTTGGGTTCCCCCAACTCACCGCTTGGCGGCGCTGTCGCCCCTTGCTAGTAGCGCTCGTGCGGCCGCCGCTGGAACCTAAGTTGTCGATTCGCGTCTATCGGTATTCGCACGATTCGTGCTACACAACCGGCGAATTCGAATCCACTGTAAATAAACACTGACGCGACCTCCGGACAAAGGAAAGACACAATAACTGAAACTCGTTTAAATGAAACTAAGGAATGATTTATTTAATAAAATCAAAGACACCGGGAATCTGCCGAGAGTCTTGCGCACGCTCGCGTGAATGACAATACACGCCGTAAATGAGAGAGAGAGAAAACCACGGATGCCGCGAACTAATCGCTCGCGCGCAACAAACAAATTCTTCGCGCTCGCTGCGCGGGATCGCACGCAAATTAACAACAAATGGAAAGGGGGAAAAGGTGCACCTACCGCAAGAACGATGAGGATACGGTGGCCAACCGTATCCGACTAGCAAATCGTTAAGACGCCGCTTCGCTGCTTGCCGCACCACCGAAATTACTGCTGTTGTTGTCGTTGCTGCTGCGGTTGCTCCTGTTGCTGCTATAGCTGCTACTGCTGTTGCTGCTGTTGCTGCTGTTGCTGCTACTTCGGCTGCTATTGCTGCTGCTACTGCACCCACTCACTCAAGTTCGCAAAGTCACCAGGAAAAACGAGGAACTCACGAAAATGCGGAAGAATGGAGGTTAGCGCGACGCTGACAGACTGAGTGGCACAGTCATACTGCCGGTCGGAGCCTCCCCTCCCGGTCATTGCCCCTACGCGCTCTCTCTCTCTCGCGAACCGAACGCGCTCGCTCTTAATCCGGTACGCGGATCTAAACGATTTTCGATAATCGTTGCAGCCCCCTCGTAGCTTCGGACCACCGGGCCGAACTACTAACCGGATTCGCGTATTTAAGGATTAGGGAAAGGTCAGTGGAAATAACTATACCTTCTCACACTAAAACTCTTTATTCGCCCACCTGGGCACCTACATCCGCATCCGGGTCACCTACCGCCGCCCCCCGGCGCCTTATGCCGGGGGTACCTCCAATGCTCCGCCTTATACGGACACTTGGATGTCGTAGTGATCCCAGGATGCCCGCAGATGTAGCATCCCTTCCGCGGTGGCCTGGAATCTCCTGGGGTGGACCTGGCTCCCTCCGCCGGCGGGCGGGGATGCGGGGTCGAAGGTCCCGGGGCGGCGGTAAACGTCACGCCGCCCACCGTGGCTGAGGTTCGCCCTTGGTGAGTCCTCACCACCACGATCGGGTCGGGCACCCTCGACCCGTCCACGCGGATCGTGAACTCCTGGACCCCACCGGGGGGCCCCGCGGCTGCCCTTGCTTGAGCCGGGATCAGGGGCCTCACAGGAGCCCGGGCGGCGGAACGCCCTCTTGCTTCCGGCGGCGGCACTACCGCCGGTGGCGCCGCACCCGTCGGGGCCTCCTGTCCCCGGTTCACGCGCGACACGGCCTCACCATAGGCCGTCTGTCGCTGGGCCACAGGAGCCCACTCCCCGAGCAATTCACGGGCCCCCCGGTAGTCGAGGAACTGTTCCAGGTGGGTGTGGACCTGAGTCTGCAGTTCCCCGACGAAGGCCCATGCATTTTCGACCTCCTGGAGGCCCAACCTTACGTGCCTCCAGGTGTCTTCAAGGTCCGCCTGCTCGGGGATGCGGGGATGGTTGCAGACCCAATGCTGCTGGCCGCAGGCCTCCGTAGGCCTGGGGTACTGGGTCGAGCTCTCCATGGTTACCGCGCTCGACCCATGGGTCTGCTCCCCTTGGTCCTGCGTGGACTTAGACCGACGGTCCTCTTCGTACGTACCGTCGGTCTGGGTGGACGCTTCCCTTGTTTCCGGTCTCCTGGACTGGGGCGCCAGTCCTTCCCGGAGGAAGTCGTCCACCCGCTGGCGTGAGCGGCCCTCGCGAGCGGCCACCTCGACCTGGGCCCGGACAAACCTACGGAGATCACCGATCAGCCGATCGGCGCCCGGACCCAATCTCATGTCGAGCAGCAGTTGGGTGGCCGTCTCGAAGGCCTCTTCACTGATGACCAGCTTCCTCTCCATCTGTAAAAGAGAAGAAGTGGGGTTAAGGGATTTCTCAGGTTCAGCCCTTAACCTAACCGACGCAGTGTCACACTTGACGCTATTGCTTACGTGGACGTCCCGGTCCCCTGCGCTCTCCTCGCGAACTTGGCCCATTTGCGGGGGTAGCTGGCAGGACCACCTTCCGCACGTGCTGAGCGGTTCTACGTGGCCTGCCTCTTCCCCTTACCGCATTGCCATCCAGGTCGTCCCCACCTGGTGCCTGAGATTCGCACGCAGGGTTTTTGCGCGGCCTACCCCGGCCTCGCTTAACCGGCGCCTCGATCGGTACCTTTGGAGCCGCCGCGGGTTTCTCACACTCGTTCGCGGGGGCTGCAATCGCGACGCGCTCGCATATCGGATCCTCGCTGGATTCCTCGACCTTCGCTGGCGGGTCGCCTACACCCTCCTCTTCTTCCAACGGTGTTGAGTCCCCGCCTCCTGGTTCCTCGTTGTCCTGATCCGAGAATGGGCCATAATAGGGCTTGAGGTCCTTGGCGTGGATCAGCTCGGGCAACTCTTCCTGCTGGTTACCTAGGCGGTAGGTATTAGTCCCACATACCTCCTGAATTACGTATGGACCAGCATACTTCGGCGCCAACTTCGCCGAAACGCCCTGAGCTACGGAAGACAAGATACGGTTCCGCTTCCACACCCAGTCCCCAACCCTAAAGTCGGCCTGACGTCTCCTCCGGTTGTAGTAGACCGCCTGACGGTCCGCCTCCTCCCTGGACTTAGAGCCAGCGCGTTCCCATAAGTTGGGTAACTGGCGCATGTGCTCACCCCATTCGGTCAGTTCTTGGCCCTCGGAAGCTTCCCGAGCCAACTGATCCTGGGCCCTCCTAAAGGTCGAGGGAGGAGTGGGCTGTCTACCGAAGACCAGCATGGCCGGGCTGTAACCTGTCGCGCTGTGAGTTGCCGAGTTCAACGCGAAGTTGAACTCTGGCAGGTGCTCATCCCAGCTCTTATGGTCCCGCTCCACGTACGATATGAGCATGGCCTTGAGGGTTTTGTTCACTCGCTCTGTGGGGTTTGCCTGTGGGTGGTAAACTGGGGTAAGGGCGCGCCGGATGCCGTTCCTCGACAGGTAGGCATCGACCTCTTGATTCTTAAATTCGGTCCCATTGTCCGAAAGAAAGATCTCTGGCGCCCCAAACCTGGTTACCACCCTCTCGTGCAATTCCCGTACAATGGTCCTTCCATTGGCCTTACGTACGGGTACACACTCCACCCACCGAGTGAACAGGTCTAAAAAGACCAAAATATATTCGAACCCTCTCGAGCTCTTTGGGAAAGGACCAGTAATGTCACTGGCCACCACCTGCCAGGGTCGCGAGACCTCTCGACGACCCATCAGCCCGCAAGGCGGCCTTTGTTCCGCCTTGCATTGCTGACATACCGGGCAACTCTTCACGTACTCTCTGACCTGATCGTACATCTTCGGCCAGAAATACAGGTGCCTAGCCCGGGAGAATGTCCGTTCTCTCCCCTGGTGTCCCGCTGCTGGCGCATCGTGTACCTCCTCGAGTACCTGATGCCTTTTCTCGGCAGGAACCACTAGCTTCCAGGCTTCCTCGTTGTCGATGGACCCTTCGCTCTCCTCAGTCGGATTGTAGTGATACAATCTCCCTCCGACCACCTTCCAGGTAGGTTGAGAATGTGGATCCTGGCATACTTCTCTATACTTTTGAAGGTACCAGGCATCGGCAGTTTCCGGCTGATGAGTCATGGCACCCACTTCTACCACCCCCTCCTCATAGGCCCTAGATAAAGCGTCTGGCACCACGTTGAGGTCTCCCTTTCGATACTCGATATCGAACACATGCCCTTGTAGTGCTAACGCCCAACGCGCTAGCCTTCCTGTAGGATTCCTCATACTGTGGAGCCACTTAAGGCAACTATGATCGGTGATGACTTTGAAGTGGTGCCCCTCAACATAAGGCCGGAACTTCCCGATAGCCCATACTACTGCCAGGCACTCTCGTTCGGAGACTGTATAGTTCCTTTCCGCACTGTTTAAGGAGCGACTGGCGTACTCGATTACGCGCTCCTGTCCATCGACTTCTTGCGTCAATACCGCGCCTATCCCACTATCGCTCGCGTCCGTTTGTAACACGAACTGCGCGCTGGGGTCTGGTGACTGCAAGATCGGTGCCGAGACCATTGCGTCTCGTAACCGTTCGAAAGCCTGCTCCTGTTCCTGCTGCCAAGCAAACGGGATGCTCTTCTTCGTCAGGCGGTTTATCGGCTCAGCGATGGTTGCGAAGTCGGGTATAAAGCGACGATACCACGACATCATCCCCATGAATCGCTTCACCTGTCTGATCGTCCGTGGTACTGGGTACTCCATGATTGGCTTGATCTTCTCTGGATCTGGCCTTACCCCCTCACGGTTCACTAGGACCCCCAGGTACTTGACTTCCGACTTACAGAAGTGGCTTTT
This sequence comes from Phymastichus coffea, assembly GCF_024137745.1. Lineage (NCBI taxonomy): Eukaryota > Metazoa > Arthropoda > Insecta > Hymenoptera > Eulophidae > Phymastichus > Phymastichus coffea. Next base: position 3,101,497 of record NW_026706835.1, on the reverse strand, counting down.
GGTCTTATTCACAGTGAGACCCGCACCCAGGATTCGTTGTAAAACCAATCCTAGGTGTCGCTTATGCTCCTCAAAAGACGGCGAGATAATAATCACGTCGTCGAGGTAAGCAAAAGCAAAAGGATCTAAATCCGGGCCAATCACTCTGTCCATCAACCTCTGGAAGGTCGCGCCGGCGTAAGACAATCCGAAGGGCATTCTCTTGAACTGAAAATGCCCCAGGCCGGGGACTGTGAACGCCGTAATGGGGCGCGACTCCTTTTTAAGAGGTATCTGGTGGTACGCGCTACTCAAATCCAGTGTCGAGATGAACTTCGCATCCCTGATCCTTCGCAGGATGTCACTCATGAAGGGTAATGGATAGGCGTCCGGCTTGGTTACTGCGTTTACCTTCTGGTAATTTACGCAGAACCGATATTTGCCATCTGCCTTCTTAACCATCACCACTGGACTTGACCACCCGCTGGTTGCTGGTTCAATGACATCATTGTCCAGCATGGCCTTGACCAGCGCGTGCATTTCGTCTCGCACCCTGTCGGAGACCGGGTAGTATTTCTGTTTACAGGGTCGAGCGTCTCCGATGTCTATCTCATGCTCGACCCCCACAGCACAGCCTAAACACTCGCCTCCGTCTGGAATTAATCCGTCGACGAGGCTAGCCACTTCTTGACGCTGTGCTTCCGTGGCTTCTACCAGGCCTACGGGTGCGAGGCACGACGTACCAGTGACGGTTGCCACTTCCAACGGTACCGCCACTTTGGCTTTCGCCAAGTACAACTGGTCCGTGTCAGGGTTCAGGTTGGCGCTGAATTCCCTTACGAAATTCGCGCCGACATAGCAGTCATCAGACAGCAGTGGCGTTATAGCGACCCTTACCTCTTTTGTGATTCCCCCTACTGTGAAGGGGAAGATCACATGACCCAAGATGGGATATGGGCGACCGTCAGCGAGCTTTGCTTCTCCCGCACGCGTGACGTCCAGGCTCAACCCCATGTCTGATGCCAACCTAAGCCCGAGTTGACCCATTACCGTCGATGAGGCCCCGGTGTCGTAGAGTGCCCTTAACTTGTAGGCACCTATCCCCACCTGAAGCCACCATCTGGTCTTATCCTCGGGTCTATACCTGCGGGGAGCTTTCGCCGTCTCTCTCCCCTCTGTAGACGGGAGGCTTTCACGGCTCTTCTTGCCTTGGGCAGCCGCTACTCCCATCGACGTGCTCTCACCCGCAGGTGTCTGGGTCGCCGGCGTATCCTCCGGAGCGTCAGGTGGTCTCCTGGAGCTTTTGGGTCTCATGGTCTCCTCTCCGACCCATTCAAACCCCTGCTCCACCACCTGAATCCGGCCTCCGTACCCTTCGAGGATACAAAATGCCCGGTTACCCAGATCAGGCATCTGTTCGGTCGCTGTCGCTTCCAACGCCACCGCACTGCCAGGTCTCGTAGGGTCCGATATCCCTGGCGGGACCTTCCTGAACCCTGGGGTCGCTGGCGGGCCCCTGCCCCGTTCCAGCGACCCGCGACGAGAGGTCACCTTTACTGGGGACGCGGAGGGGACCTCCGTCCTCCGCTTCCCTGCCCGTTTCCCTTGTTGCAATCCGGGCAGTACCTTCTGGTAAAGCCTAGTTTGCCACAAGACGAGCACTTAATCGGTTGGGAGTAGTCTATTTTCCTCCGCTGACCCTCTCGTCGCTGGCCAGAAGACCCTGGGGGGGTTTTATTCCTCCCCTTTTCTTGCGGCCGACCCCTCGGCCGCCTGGGAGAGCTAGCCTTCCTCTCCTTAAAGTACCGGTCCATATCTCGTCGCAGGGTCGCAATTTGCGACGACAGATCCTCAAAGCGGTCTGTCGCCTGCGTTGCGGCGATTGTGGGCCGGTCCTCGGGTTTCCTGGCCGGGGCTTTAACCGGTGACTCGGGTTGCAGCTGTTCTCTACTCCGAGGCTTGTTGGACATGGCCGCCGTTCGGGGTCCTGCCCGGGGCGGTGGTGCCTTAGCTGACACCCCCATGTGCTCGGGGTACAACGTGGACGTTGGTTCCAGCCTGGTCCTCGGGCGCTCGTCGTCTCGCAAGGCGGTCACGATCTCAGTCGCCCGGGCATGGAATTCGTCCACGTTGGAGAACGCATTCCTCCGCAGCTGCATCCGGATGGCGGGTAGGAGATTTGCATACAACAAATCTAACTGCCTCTGCTCTGGTAACGGCGGGCGTAGTTGGGCCAACATGAAGAGGAGGTGGCAGGCATATTCTCGCACCAGCTCTCCCTTCTCCTGGTATCGGGCTTGGGCCTCTTGCAGCAATCTTTGTTGCTGCAGCTCACTCGACCCAAACCAACGTCGAGCGCCTGCCACGGCGTAACTCCTCCACTTGAACTTGTTAAGCTCGTACCAGGTCCTCGCCACACCTTCGAGGAGCTCTGATACCGAGCACAAGATCTCGCCGTCTGTTAGCCCAGAGCCCGCGCGTAGATCTTCCAGTCTCGACAAGAAGGTGTCTACGCACTCTGAAGCCGTGCCAGAGTATCGCAGCTTCCATCCTCGGACAATCCTACCCGCGTTCCGAGTCGCGTAGTACCCCGACGCCGCATTGGCGTCGTACCAGGCGGATCCTTCCGGGATCGCCTGATCTTCACCCATGTCGGCATCTCTTGGTCCTCTTCTTGGTGGCTGTTCCGTCCTTGAAGGCACCTGCCTTTGGGGAGCCTCTCGGGGTTCGCCAGGGGTCGGTCGCTGGGGTTCCGGGGTACTTCCTGGTACCCTTGGGTCGTAGTGGCACGTATACGTGGACTGGAAGTCCACGGTCCTCCGGGGCCGCTCTGGTATGACCGTTCGTCAATTGGTGGGGTCCCTGTTCCTTAACTGCTGGACCTCCACCTGTAGAGCGGTCACCTGGTCGCTCCACCGTGCGCATACCTGGTCGTGTCTTTCCAGCATCTCTAATATGCGGTTTATTCCGACCCGGTTGCGCTCGATCTCTTCCTTTAGTCGTTCGGTCACGCACCGCTCTTCCTCTTCTTCTTGAGGTTGTAGCTCCGCGTTCTCGAAACGACGAGCTCTTCGCCTATCCGGCGATCCGGTGGAGCCCTTGTGCTCACTACTGACCCCCTCCGTGGGCCTCTTGACCTCGCCGGTCCCCCCTTCCTCTGCGGGCTCTCGCTTCTCGGTCTCGCTCTGACTCTCCTCTTCTAAGTTGTCGTAGACCGCGAGAGTCCGCGTTAGGTTCGCCTCTACCACCTCATCCCTGTATAGCAGCATGAGTGGGTGGGCGACAAGATCCTCAGCATTAGCTGCTTCTAACTCTTGTCGCCTGGTCTCCAGCCACCTCTCTCGGCTCCTTCGCCTGCGTTGTGTCGCCTCCCTATCCAACGCCGCTCCTTGGAAGTCTAGGTCGATATATTCGCCTAGCAACCAATACGCTAATCGAACTGCCTGCATCAGCTTAGGACCGTCTGTACGCAACTCCAGTTGCGTCAGGTATCTGTCCAGCTGTGTCGACGGCAGTTCCGAGGCCCACCGGGTTATCGCGTCGGCGGTATCCTCCATATCGCTTATGCTGGGGCGTAGGTGACGGTTGAGGTTAATTTTCCCTAGTCGACCACTACCGCCTCCTATCGCCCAAGGCGCGAGCGGGGTGTTGCGATTTTTATCGCCAACTACCCAATTACGCCTTTTATTGCAAGGCAACTATACGCGTGGCTTGTGGGTGTGTGCAGGTATCGCGTACTCTAAGGAAGTACGAACTTCCACTTCGCAACTACCTGCCTATAGGTGGAGGCTAACTGTTTGCTAGCTCCACCGGGTTAGTAAATCTAACCCTACACACACCCCAATTGCGCGCTCTGCTGGTACTGTCGCTCGGTGACTAACCCCCCACTTAGTTACTTTAACGTGTATGTAAACACTTAAAAAGCAAAAAGTTAACCAAAATACTATTTGTCACCTCTTTTATTTGAGTTAGAGCGACTCCGGACGTCTCTTCGACCCCTGGGGTTAGTGTGCTCTCGGCTCACAAAAGCAGGTGTTATTGGGTCGGAGAGGCGTCTTTCCCCTACCGCAGAGCACGTACCGAACGAGCCATGCGTTATTTTACCCGCTCGCACCTTATTACGCACGCGCGCAAACGTCTCTCTCTCGCGCGCGTCGCTCTCTCTTTTCGTGCAAACTCCCTCGTGTGTGAGTCCTAATTCTAGTTGGGCGCCATGTAACAGGCTGCCATTTAGTCGATAATCCCTTGAAAGTGCCTTTATTACGACTAGACGAAGCCTTGTTATCTCTGTGCTCAAAGCACAGTAACCTACCTTGTCTCGGAGTGCGTCTGCGCAGAGTCTCCTTACTATTCCGAGTTGGGTTCCCCCAACTCACCGCTTGGCGGCGCTGTCGCCCCTTGCTAGTAGCGCTCGTGCGGCCGCCGCTGGAACCTAAGTTGTCGATTCGCGTCTATCGGTATTCGCACGATTCGTGCTACACAACCGGCGAATTCGAATCCACTGTAAATAAACACTGACGCGACCTCCGGACAAAGGAAAGACACAATAACTGAAACTCGTTTAAATGAAACTAAGGAATGATTTATTTAATAAAATCAAAGACACCGGGAATCTGCCGAGAGTCTTGCGCACGCTCGCGTGAATGACAATACACGCCGTAAATGAGAGAGAGAGAAAACCACGGATGCCGCGAACTAATCGCTCGCGCGCAACAAACAAATTCTTCGCGCTCGCTGCGCGGGATCGCACGCAAATTAACAACAAATGGAAAGGGGGAAAAGGTGCACCTACCGCAAGAACGATGAGGATACGGTGGCCAACCGTATCCGACTAGCAAATCGTTAAGACGCCGCTTCGCTGCTTGCCGCACCACCGAAATTACTGCTGTTGTTGTCGTTGCTGCTGCGGTTGCTCCTGTTGCTGCTATAGCTGCTACTGCTGTTGCTGCTGTTGCTGCTGTTGCTGCTACTTCGGCTGCTATTGCTGCTGCTACTGCACCCACTCACTCAAGTTCGCAAAGTCACCAGGAAAAACGAGGAACTCACGAAAATACGGAAGAATGGAGGTTAGCGCGACGCTGACAGACTGAGTGGCACAGTCATACTGCCGGTCGGAGCCTCCCCTCCCGGTCATTGCCCCTACGCGCTCTCTCTCTCTCGCGAACCGAACGCGCTCGCTCTTAATCCGGTACGCGGATCTAAACGATTTTCGATAATCGTTGCAAAATATGTATTACATTAATTATAATAAATGTTACAATATATCCATGTGTAGTTATTTTTAAGCTGTTGGTCTATTACATATTTATACTTTTAATTTCCCTGTCAACTTTTCTGAAGATTTTGATGATAGCGTATTGATTACTTCGTGAAGTTATAATTTTGTTAATAGCATGCCTATTTCTCTTATATAGTTATACTTCTTGATAGTCTATATTCTGTAGATAATATGTTTTCCTTAATAGATTTACTAGAATTATTCTTTTATATAAAGTGAGAGTGATAGAATATTAATAATTATATTAGAATTTTTCCGAGTTTATTTTTTTTTTTTAATATTATTTATGGCATCACTACGTTTCTCTTCAGATAATGGTGCTGTATCTGTCAATGCTGTGAAAAAAGGTGATTAAGCGGCTTGAACTGATTTTGGCTTCTCTCAATCTTCTCTCTGTGTTTCGTCGAAAGACGAAAGTATTTCCTATATAGTAAAGGGGAAGTATAAGGTTGTAATATAGTCGCGCTTTCTCCTCTCTCCTAGTGACCACGTACTGTTTCTTTCTCTCTCTTTTCTCTTCTCCTTTCTCGATATACTTACTCAGCATGCCTAATTACGATCTAACTATATGACTTTTCTTTCTTTCTTACTTAAGGAGAGTAGGGGAGAGTATGCGTTTCGGGTGTCAGCACGTTATCGGTTAGTTGTGGAGGTCAGGCAGTATAAATCATTCGTCCGAACTAATCGCACGTTTGGAATTCTACATTCGTTAAACAGAATTTCTTTAACTCATATAATTTGTCAATATAGTACAGTTAAGCTTAATTAGTTTCAATTAAAATAGTATTTAATAGACGTGTATTTATTCTAGTTTCTAAAGAACTCTTCCAATCAGTTCTCTTTGTTTGAGTCGTGCTATTTTAGCAATCGCCGCGAGATAAACCCTCCTCGAACTCAGGTAACACAAACACAATTTACACAAACACTTATACGTATCATTGGTTGACTAGCCACAAAATAGTTAATCAAGTCCACAGTGACTAAAAAACTAGCAATTCATCACGTACATTATATTGGTTGACTAGCTACAAAGTAGTCAATCGACGTCACAACGCCACGTGTTTCATTTCACATATCATTTGGTCGTTTAGCCACAAACTAACCAATTTCAATTTCTTTTACATCCAACATATATATGCATACCTTTAAGTATCAATTGTAATCAATTAATCATAAGACGTTTTTATTTCTTTACACGACGATTGAACGCATGATCGCATGTTATCACAATATCAGTTTGTATTTTATCAATGTAAATCAACCAAGGGTTTTTCTCCATTTTGGCGGTTTCCGTTTGCGCTTACGTGCAAACATAGTTTGCACGCAAGATCAAACCTAACCGAACCTTGTGGAGTTTTTTCCCAATTTTTTAGGCCTATAATATATCGATCATAATGGCCTAAACTATACATTCATTATTTCATTTCCTTTCATAAACTACACATACATTCACAAACAATCCTTTCAGACTGAAAAATTTAATGCTAACACTCTGAGTAATTTGAAAAGAGGGTTGCAAACTAGCAATATTGAGAATAGCGTTGAATGTTTTAATGCCCGTCTCATTCAGCCCGACGCTGGGTTTTGCATCTTCCGTTTTCTCATTTTTTTTCATATGAGCAAACATTCTGTAACATCACCGTTTGACGAACGTGATTTTTAAATATTGGAATTCTTTTTCTATCTTCTTAATCAAGTTTCAAGACTCGTCGATATTTGCTTTTTGCTACCTCCCATCGCGATTGTTAGTCATACTTATTTTGTTTAGGTAATAATTAGCAATAAAAGGCAAATTGTGTACTGATGTCACAAATTTTTAGACTACTCAAATTTAACATATGAAAGGGCGTTACTTGATGGGCCAATTTAAGTCTATATTTTATTATGAATAAGATTGCTAACTTGTTATGTCTCACAATTATTATTATGTGACATTATTATTTTGTATGATGCCAACTATATACATCTATGATCTGACACAAGGTAAGTGAGAAGAGAGAGATGAAAGTATGCAGTGATATGCACAGTATATGTGAGCAAGACACGGAGAGGGAGACAGGTACATTCGCATCGTAGAAGAGTAAAGTCGTAGCCTTGAGAAAAGATATGTTTCCTTTAGTCTTACTGACGTTCTCTTTGGTAGGCCGTTTTGATACAGGGGCACATTCTCGGATTAAATACTTTTTTCTAGCCATAATGCAACAATAGTACACAAAATAAAACCATAACAAGCAACAGTTACACAAATTGATAAAACATGAGCAACGAAACATTTTGTGGTCTGACGATCGACAGACTAATAAGTGACGATTGAGTGATACTGTTGTTTTACATGCGAATATGCACCGGTCAAGAGACGCTGCGAGTCACAAATGCCTTATTTTCTTAGAAAAATAAGCAAACAAGAGATTTATCAGCTCAAATGTCTTTATAACCATTGCAATTTTCTGCAAGGTTCCAACTCACAGTATTACAAATTTTCCCTTTGATTCAATTGCTTTCATCATATGAATATATACGCACGAAAAAATCAAGTAGTACATACAATATTACACAGTTAAATATGACAATTAAATTAATCAATTATTAAATTAAATTATTATTAATAATTATTAAATAATCAATTCCATTGATACAACTGTTCAACAAAATAAAATAACCTTTATAACTGTAAATATACATAATTTTTTAAAACTTAATAACCAAATGTTGAGACTCTTTTTAAAAAACGACTAAGAGAACATGTCTTTTATCTGAGAGAAATTATTCGTTGGAATACAGTCGTTGGAGCTTTTATTCATACAACAATAAATTAATATTTTGTTGTGGAATCGCTTTATTATTCGAGTGTTTGAAATAAGTAATTTTCTAGATTAGAATTATCGAGAGAAACTTTGATAAATCGACATTTCAAATACGTTTGGAATATAAATTGCTTTTTCCATATTTGAAAAGAAACAAAACGAATTGTGATGTTACTTACCACCTATTATTTTATATAGTTCGTACTATCGTGGTTGTCACGTTAATGAGTAAGAATTCGTTTGAATATTAAAGTGTTTAATTTGAAAATTATACAATAAAAAAAATATATGTATATATTGTACACGGCCGGTCACGTACTTTTACCGCTCTCCCCCCCAAGAGCAAAATTTGTCAGACTTCAAAATTGTGTATCTCTGGTCGAAATTGACCTACAGAGTTGAGCGGGGTCTCATTTGAAAGTTCTTCCCAAGCGCTTTCAAATTGTTTAATTTAAAAATCCAATCAAACGTTCTTCTATTTTTTTTCAAACGATAATTCAACGTTGAAAATTATATATTTTTTTGTCCATTTTTGATCGCTCACCAAATTTTTAAAAATTGTCGCACAGAAATTTGAAGTAGACCATCTTGTAGCTTTTTTTAAAGACCTATTTAAATCTCTTATTGCAAAATTTTTTTCCTTAAATATCACGCGCATACCGGTATTTTTCCCGAAAATTAACATATGGATTCATCTTGTCATATCTCTGTTAATATCCATAATACAAAAAAAATAAATGGAAAAGAAAATGTTTGTTTTTTCAAGTAGAATACTATAAATTTTTTTCAAATATTTTTCAAAAAAAAATTTTTAACTTTTTGACCCTTTAACATCTGAAAACACAGTCCTATAAAAATACCTTAATTTTTTGCACAAGCAAACCATATATGTTTTCCCAAAGAATTTTTGGCGCTGAATCCAAATCCGGCCTCAGAATTGCTCCAGCACGTCGGTATTTTGAGATATCTTAATTTAAACGTGTGAAAATAGCGATTTTTACCTATATTTCAGGTTATGTAGCACCACGACATTATCTACGCGTAAAAAACTACAAACGACATATTAAAGAAGCAGTCTAGTCGTTTTAAATGCCGTTGAGTTTGCTCAGTTTGCTTATTTTTTCTTTGAGATATTAAATTTCAAAATTTTTCATTCCATGAATATTGTTCCTTTCAGAACATATAGCTTTGATCGTTTCGACATCGAATTTTGTGTCAAGCGTCTTCAATCAATTACTGTTCTACAACAAAATTAAGATATATACCATGGACAGGCTAACCCAACTTCAACCTAAATTACGTCATTCTCACGAACTCTTACAGCCCTTATAAACCACCCCTACCTGAGGAGGGATATATCAGAGACAATGTCAATGAGATATTCATTTTTTTACAGAAAAGTAGTTGATTAAACTCGCTCTACCAAGGGTTAGGTGGGTTAGTTTGCTTGGGGGTTGATAGAGGGGGTTCCTGAGGGTTGTAGGTTTTTCTGAGGATAGAGTACATCAAGGAGACAACAGGTAAATCTATCTGGTTGAGATTTTACGTTCCTCATAGAAAAGCAGTCGATTAAACTCGCTCTACCCAGATTTATCGTAGGTAGGTTAGCCTGTTTGAGGGTTGGCAGGGGTGGTTTTTAAGGGTTGTAAGAATTTGTGGGAATGATATAATTTAGGTTGAAGGTAGGTTAGCCTGTCTATGGTATATATCTTAATTTTCTTGCAGACCAGTAGTTGATTGAAGTCGTTTGACATAAAATTCGTCGTCGAAACTTTCAAAGCTGTACGAGTATGTTCTGAGAGGTAAAATATTTATGAAATCGAAAAACTTTAAGATACAATATCTCTAAGAAAAAATAAGCTATTTGAGTAAACTCGACGGCACTTGAAAGGACTAGGCTGCTACTTTAAGATGTCGTTTATAGTTTTTTGTATATAGAGAATGTCGTAGTGCTACATAACCTCAAATATAGGCAAAAATCGCTATTTTCGCACGTTTAGGTTAGGATATCTTAAAATTCTGACGTGTTGGAGAAATTCTGAGGCCAGATTCGGTTTCAGCGCCAGAAATTCTTCGGGGAACCATGTATGGTTTGCTTGTGCAAAAATCTTGTCGGACTGTGTAATTAATAGTGTCATTTTATTTTATTTTTTTTTATTTTTTTTGTATTACGACGTCAATGCATCAAACTGCACAATTTTGAGAAGCGAAAATACGTTGGAAAGTTTCTCTTCTTAAGGTTTTTTCAAATTCCAAGAGAAGACAAGCTGACCAAATATTTTGCGATTAGAAAATAGGTATAAAAAATTTTACGACTTTGTTATGTGCGTCCATATGCTTAGGATGTCTTTGTACAAACAGCATGGTCTGCCGACGCCCAAACCCTATACGGAATGCAGTAAAAAAAGAGAAAGCTCCTCTTATGCGTTTTCCACCGAGTTTTCATTTTTCCGTTTAGCTTAGTCATCCAAAGCTAGAAAATTATTTTATTCTATTGAGCAGGTTGTGCAGTTAGATAACTACAAATCGTACCATCTACCATTTAAGTTACATTTTATTTAAACTCCATTTTATATTTAAAGATGTAGAGGTTAGATTTCACTCGAGGGGAGTGTGGACGTGTCTTGGATGTGAGCGCGAGTTTTGGTGAGAAAGTCAAAGAGGAAAAGTGTTTGAGGAGAGAAATAGAGGTGAAAAGAGAGTGGAGGTGGAGGAGGAGTGGAGAAGAGAGAGAGAGAGGCCTGGAGAAGAGCAGGAAAAAGCAGAGAGAAAGGAATAAAGAAAAAAAATAAAAGTTGAAGTTAAGAGAGAAAATCAGAAAGCGGGAAAGGCAGGCAGAGAGGAGGGGCGGTAAGAAGTAAAGGCAGAGACAGAAAAGGTAAGACAGGGAATAAAGGTGGATCACGGGTAGTTATAGAGAGTCGAATTAAGGCGTACGGGATAGGATGGAAAGATTTGTGACAACAGAAAAATTAAGAGATAAAGGTGGAAAGTTGAATAAGAAAGGCCCAGAGGAGAAAAAGAAGAAAAGAGTAAAGGTGGTGAGGGGGAAAGAGAGCAGGGAGGGGCTGAGGGAGAATAATAGAGGAGAAATGAGAGAGGCAAAGAGATGCAAGAGTGAGAGCGAGGGAAGCGAGATGGATGGGGAGGGGGGAGAAGGATTGGACAACACGATAAGAGAAGTGGGAAAAAGTAGTGGTGCAGAAGAAATAATGGAAAAGATACGGACAAACATAAGGGAATTAAGAGAGGTATGGGAGGAAGAAAGGAAAGAATGGACAGAAATGTTTAAAGAAATAATAGGAAAAATGGAAAGAATGGAGGCAGAGGGGAAAAGAAAAGAAGTAAGGTGGGAGAAGGAAATAGGAAAAGTTAGGAAAGAACAAGAGAGAGAGAGAGAGAGAGAGAGAGAAGAAAGAAAGAGACGAAAGAAGAAAGGAAAAAAGCAGAACGTAGAGAAAAGAAACTGCAGGAAAAATGGGGAGAGAGGATGGACCAGTTGAAAGAGGAGAGCGTGAAACTAAAAGAAAGCATAGAAGGAGGAAACACGAAGCAAAGAGGAACAGAAGTAGGCAATAAGGAAGAATTAGAGCATATGAGAGAAAAAATGAATAGAGAAAGTAGGATAAACAATATAATAGTGACAGACTTAGAGGGTGAGTTAAGATGGGAAAAGAAGGGAGAGGCAGAGGTCTGGTTAATGGAGGTACTAGAAATGAAAGGAGAGATAGTGAATCTGAGAAGAATAGGAGGAACAGCGGAGAGAGATGATCGGAGAGAAAGAAGAAAAAACATGTGGCAAATTAGATGCGCGTCATGGGAACAAAAAGAAGGAATTATGAAGAAGAAAAAGAATCTGGCACAGAAAAAGATATACATAGATCAGGACTGGACGTGGAAGCAGAGAAGGATAAGAGAGGAAGTAAGAAGGAAAGCGAAAGAAATAAGAAGTAAAGGTAAAGAGGTAAAGATGTGGCATAACAGGGTGAAAACAGAGGAAGAAGAATGGTGGTGGAGCGAGAGAGAGGGAAAAATGGTAGAAAAGGGGGTGGAAGGGTTTCGAAAATAATAGGGATAAAAGAGAGAGAAGGAGAGAAGGGAGAGAAAGGGGAGAAAGGCAGTAAAAATACTATTGTGGAACGGGGCGGGGGTGAGGAGCATGGAGGAAGACGACTGGGAATATGTTAGGGAATTCGACATAATAGGACTAACGGAAACCTGGGTGAAGAGGCAAGGGGCAAGAACTGGTGTGGAGAAACAACTGAAAAGGTACAGCATAGAGCGGAGGGACTCAAGAAGGGAAGGAAGAAGGAGAAGAGACATAGGGGGAGGAATAATGGCGATAAGAGAGAGGAAAGGGATGAATAAGGTAGAATGGAAGAAAGAAACGACAAGTGAGGTAATAGTAGGAGAAATAAAGATCGGAGGGAGGGAATATATGATAGCATCGGTGTATATGCAACATGAGAAGAAGGAAAACTATGAATACCTAAGTGAAGAGATAGAGCAGAACAGAGGAAAAACAATAATTATAGGAGGAGACTTCAACTCAAGAACAGGAAACGAAGGAAGGGAATGGGAGACAGAAGAAAACCTAGAAGAAATTAAGGCCAAGGATAAAGTGTTAAACGCAGAGGGAGAAGAAATGATAAAATGGCTTGGAGAAATGGACTTAGTGATAACGAATGGGAGTAAAGAAGGAGATGAAGAGGGAGAAATAACATATATAGGAGCGAGAGGAACGTCAACGATAGACTATGTAGTAGGTAACGAGGAAGGTGATGAGGCGATAAAAAAGGTTTAAATAAAGGAGAGGGGAAAGTCGGACCACTAACCAATTGGAATTGGGAGACAAAATAGCGGAAGAAAGAAAAGAAGAGGAAGAAAGAATGATAGACGACTGGAGTGAAGAAGGTCTAAGGGAGTTTCAGAGATGGATAGACGCAATAGAGGGAACAGATAAATGGAAAATATAAAAAATAGAGTGAAGAACGCAGATGTAAAAAGGTAGATAAGGAAAAAAAAGGATCAAAAAAAAGCTGGTGGGGAAAAGAATGTAAGGCAAAAAGGGATAGGGTGATGGCAGAGTTAAATAAGGTAAGTAAAGGGGAAGGAGACAGAGACATATACTTAGAAGCAAAGAGAGAATACAGAGAGGAAATAAGAAAAGCAAAAGAAGATGAAGGGAAAAGTGTAGCAGAAGAAATAAGAACAGATAAGACGAGAAGAAAATTCTGGGATAAAGTGAATGGTAATAGGAAGAAAAGAATTGGATTAGATGAAAATATAGGAAAAGAAGAATAGATAAAGCACTTCAAGGAACAATTGGGAGAGAAAGAACAGGAAGAAAGTAAAGGGGAAGAAACCGAAGACAGCAAAGGAGAGGAAGGTGAAGAAATCAAAGAAAGAGAAGTAAAAGAGGTAATAAGAAAAATGAAAAAGAAAAAGGCGACAGGACAAGATGGTATAGCAAATGAAGCGTGGGTGGAAGGCACGGAAGGCTTGATAAAAGATATGACAAAATGCTTAAAAGGAATATGGAACAGAGAAGGATATCCGGAAGAATGGAGGAAGGGAATAATAGTACCAATTGTAACGGGGTAAAACCGTTTAATTATTTTATGCGCGCAATTACACTAAAAGGACGCGCGCAATTAATTATGCTCAGTACGTAAATCGGAGTGCATGCAAAGATAGACGCCAGTCAATCAGTATGTTCTCTTATCTAAGGAAAGTGAGTGGAAGCTATGAGGTATAAGTGAATCGAAAAACACTTGTTAGTAATACGAATTAGATCTTTTATTATCCCTCATACTCTATAGAAGGTAGGCCCGCGCGTTTGTTTACGTTGACGCTCGCTCATCGACAACACGCTTTGCCGGTACACTCGCTACTCTTTGTTATTAGAGTCGTTACATGCACGCATCGAATATTAGAAATTGATTATTAATCACGCAACCGCGATCGCGAAATTAAGTTGGCCAGCTTACCTTATTATTGCAGGCGATCGGAAGAAGCACAAATAACTCGCACAGAGCGGGACAGTTTCTGTTGTCTATTTCGCGAGTCGCGAGTTCGCGCACGTTGTGGTTTCGCCCTCGATAGCGAAACCTCACACACACGCACTCGTCCTGGTCTCAAACTGGTAGCTGGATGGCACCTTGGCGGCAACAATCTCGGGTAACTGGCTGCTGCTGTTTTGATGTGTTGACGTTGATGGCTCGTGAATCGGCGATAACGATAGCGAAAGCGGGCGGACACAACGATGGTCTAAGCTTCACTAGTTCGATTTCAATCGCGCGCGTTCCGTCTGCTCGCGTGCCGAATTCCTTCGTTACGTATTTTGTCCCCCCGGCAGGTGCTGCCCTCACAGGTAGCAATTAAGTTAAATAATCAGCGCTAATTTGACGTTTATCGTCACAGCCCCCTTCCAGTCTGGACCTATAGGGTCCTCGACGATAATTCCATTAGCGCTGTCCCTTCCGAGGAGGAGAAGAGAGGATAATAAAGGATTATAGTCCACGTGATGTTTAATTTAATCTTTATTCGTCGGGTAGTATAACGGTGGTCCTGCCCACGGGGGCAGGGGAGGATCACCTGGCTGGTCTCCCGGGTAATTCTGCGCCCTGGTCATCCAATGGATGATGCCGGGGCCTTCAGCGGGATAGATCTCGCACAAGCGAGAGGAAGCAGGTATTGGAGGATGAAGCAAAATGGAAAAGAAGAAGAATCGAAGAAGAGAAAGAAAAAGGTAAACTAGAAGGCAAATCATAAGATACTAAGGAAAAATAAGTGAGGTTGAGGAAAGGAAAGGCAGAGGGAGCAATAGGAAACAAGAAAAAGGTGTCAAAGCCTTAATAAGGAGAAAGATAGATGAAATGATTAGCAAGAAGGAGAGCAAAAGCAAAGGAAAGGCAAAGGTAAAAAGGCAAAAGAAAGTAATTAAGGAAAAGCTGAAAAGAAAACAGAACAGCGTAAAAGGCAGATCTTGGAGAGAGAAAGAGGAATAGAAGAATAATCAGAAGAAAAATGAGAAGTAAAGAGGAACAGGCAGGCGCAGAAGACAGGGACAAAAGAGTTGCAGACACACCTACAAAGGCACATATTTACACAACACATACACACACACGCGCACGCGCGCACTCACACACACACACACACACACACAAAACACATACATAATCAACTACACAAACTGGATACGAGACACAAATAGAAATTTAAGAAATGTCAACCAAATGTAACATATAAGTTGTAAATAAATAAACTAACTATATTTTTTTGTAGAGTCCTTTGAAAGATAATTGTGAAGTTTGATAATTTTAAAAAATACAATCCTTGGGCTTCTTGAGAGAGAGTGTATTCTTTGAGCGTGGCACATCTTGCTGCGGGTGGCGTAGCAGTGGCGAACAGTTCGCGCCTTACTTAGCACATTCCCTCGGGATGTACTCTCTTTCAAAATAAGGCCGTAAAGGGCTCTGAAGGATTTGGGCATGAAAACTTCAAAACTGATTGGTGGAAATTTTCCCGCAATAGGAAAATGTATAGTTTCCTTAAGACAGATAAAGTTACTCATGCCAAATCGCGTATAAAAGTACTATTATAAATGTTTAATGTGCAAGGACTTAACTTACTTAAATATTATCTATTACAAGTCATTTAGTATATACGAGGGTCGTTTGAAAAGTCCATGCAAAAATAAAAACTGCTTGATTTTTTTTAACAAATCATTTTTATTTTTCAACATAGTCTTCTTTTAGGCTTATATACTTTATCTAACACTGCTCTAGTTTGTTAATCCCTTCCAAATAATAGGATTTGTCCAAGTCTGTGAAATAGGCATTCGTTTCTGCAATCACCTCCTCGTTTGAATAAAATCTTTTCCCCGCCAGCCATTTTTTCATATTAGGGAATAAATAGTAGTCCGACGGAGCCAAGTCTGGAGAATAGGGGCGATGTGAAACGAGTTGGAACCCTATCTCCATTAGTTTTGCGCCCATAACTGCTGAGGCGTGAGCTGGCGCATTGTCATGGTAGAAGAGGACTTTTTTGTGGGCCAATCGTGGACGTTTCTCTAGTAACTCGGTTTTCAAACGATCCAATAACGATGAAGAATATTCGCCTGTAATGGTTTTACCCTGTTCTAGATAGTCGATGAAGATTATTCCTTGCGAATCCCAAAAGACAGTTGCCATAAACTTCCCGGCTGAAGGAATTGTCTTCGCCTTTTTCGGAGCAGATTCCCCCTTGGTAACCCATTGTTTAGACTGTTCTTTGGTCTCAGGAGTGTAGTGGTGTATCCACGTTTCATCTACAGTGATGAAACGACGCTTAAAGTCTTGCGGAGTTTGCTGGAACAGCTGCAATCCATTCTTGCAACACTTCACACGATCTCGTTTTTGGTCAATCGTGAGCAATCGCGGCACCCATCTAGCGGATAGCTTTTTCATGTCCAAATGTTGGTGCAAAATATTATATACCCGTTCGCTCGAGATGCCTACAGTACTAGCAATCTCACGCACCTTCACTTTTCTGTCAGCCATCACCATATCATGGATTTTATCAATGATTTCTGAAGTGGTAACCTCAACAGGGCGTCCAGAACGTTCAGCGTCTTTTGTGCTCATATGGCCACTCCGAACATTTTGAAACCATTCTAATCGAAGGTTCACAATCACCATAATGTTGATCAAGCTTCTATTTAATCTCCTGAGACGTTTTGCCTTAGAAAAAGTAATGTTTAATCAATACACGAAATTCTTTTTAATCCATTTTTTTATAATCACTCGATTTCTTTGATTGAAACGAATGTAAAATGCAAAGTAATTGGCCGATCTGGCTGATACTTGGTGTGTTCTCTTCCAAGATATGCCACTAACTGAAAATAACCTTGATACGCACTAGCAGCGCCATCTCTCTGACTTTGAACGGACTTTTCAAACGACCCTCGTATATAAATAACAATCTGAGAGTTATATTTAATTCTCAAATGTTATGTATTTACATCTTTAAATAGTTAGTTAGTTTATTTATTTACAACTTATATGTTACATTTGGTTTACATTTCTTATCATCTCTCTCCGCTGTTCCTCCTATTCTTCTCAGATTCACTATCTCTCCTTTCATTTCTAGTACCTCCCTTAACCAGACCTCTGCCTCTCCCTTCTTTTCCCATCTTAACTCACCCTCTAAGTCTGTTACTGTTATATTGTTTATCCTACTTTCTCTATCCATTTTTTCTCTCATATGCTCTAATTCTTCCTTATTGCCTACTTCTGTTCCTCTTGCTTCTTGTTTCCTCCTTCTATGCTTTCTTTTAGTTTCACGCACTCCTCTTCCAACTGGTCCATCCTCTCTCCCCATTTTTCCTGTAGTTTCTTTTCTCTACGTTCTGCTTTTTTCCTTTCTTCTTTCGTCTCTTTCTTTCTTTCTTCTCTCTCTCTCTCTCTCTCTTGTTCTTTCCTAACTTTTCCCTATTTCCTATCCCACCTTTCTTCTCTTCTTTTCCCCTCTGCCTCCATTCTTTTCATTTTTCCCATTATTTCTTTAAACATTTCTGTCCATTCTTTCCTTTCCTCCTCCCATACCTCTGTTAATTCCCTTATGTCTGTCCGTATCTTTTCCATTATTTTTTCTGCACCACTACTTTTTCCCACTTCTCTTAACGTGTTGTCCAATTCTTCTCCCCCCTCCCCATCCATCTCGCTTCCCTCGCTCTCACTCTTGCATCTCTTTGCCTCTCTCATTTCTCCTCTATTATTCTCCCTCAGCCCCTCCCCGCTCTCTCTCCCCCTCACCACCTTTACTCTTTTCTTCTTTTCCTCCTCTGGGCCTTTCTTATCCAACCTTCCACCTTTATCTCATAATTTTTCTGTTGTCACAAATCTTTCCATCCTATCCCGTACGCCTTAATTCGACTGTCTATAACTAACCGTGATCCCACCTTTATTCCCTGTCTTACCTTTTCTGTCTCTGCCTTTACTTCTTACCGCCCCTCCTCTCTGCCTACCTTTCCCGCTTTCTGATTTTCTCTCTTAACCTCAACTTTTATTTTTTCTTTATTCCTTTCTCTTTGCTTTTTCCTGCTCTTCTCCAGGCCTCTCTCTCTCTTCTCCACTCCTCCTCCACCTCCACGCTCTTTTCACCTCTATTTCTCTCCTCAAACATTTTTCTTCTTTGACTTTATCACCAAAACTCGCGCTCACATCCAAGACACGTCCACACCTACAAAAAAATATATAAAAGTAAGTTTCATTTCAAATATTAATTTTTTTACATTACTTCACATTTCCCAATCCATTTTTCCCAATTCCGTATCGCTCGGTCCTCTCGTTGAAAAACGAGTTGGATAGACTTGATATAATAGTTTATCACTCAGAACTCGGATCATTAGGATATTTATAGGTCTGAGTGGAATCTATAATTGATAATTCTCTGTGCCTTCTCAAAAGATTGGCGCTAGAATAATCGATTTAGATTCAGGGATTAGAAAAGCACCCGCGCCGTGAGCATCAAAGTTTTTGGTATTTGTAACCAACACCAATCTTTCCTTACCCGGGTAAAGTGAGAAATCACAGCCCGAAAAGGATTAGAAATTCCCGCCTAACGAAAAAGTGAGACGTAACAACCTACAGCAGTTTTTCTAAAAAATTTCCTATGAGTAAAATTAGATGTCTTAGAAAATTTATTGAAATTTTTGAGAAAAAACCACTGTAGGGTCAAAAAGTCACAACCCTCAGAAACCCCCTCTATCAACCCCCAAGCAAACTAACCCACCTAACTCTTGGTAGAGCGAGTTTAATCAACTAATTTTCTGTAAAAAAATGAATATCTCTGTCACGTAATAATAATTGTGAGACATAACAAGTTAGCAATCTTATTCATAATAAAATATAGACTTAAATTGGCTCATCAAGTAACGCCCTTTCATTTAAATAGGCCGTTTAAATAGGCCGTTTACGGGGGCCTGTTTCAATTGCAACGCGATAGGTTATAGTAGCTCGAGTCAATCTACTTGTTGGTTGCTACAAGTGTCGACAAGAAGGGCGTTATGTGAATAATTGCCCGACTCGATCTACCGAGAGTACGCCAGTTTACCAAGTGTGCGGGACCGTCAGATTTGTTTTTACGAATAGCCCTACTTGCAATCAGGTTAAGCAAGGAATCATCCTTGTAGGAGCCGTCGACCATTGTGGTAGAGAAAGTGCTTTACTCGAGAAGCAAAGGCATAACAGATAAAGAAGAGTTTAGGTAAGAGAGGAAGGCGAGAGCGAGGTAGAAATTGCCACTTTTGCGCCTCCTTTCTTACTAGAGGTAAGAGAAGAAGATGAGAATAAGGCAAAAATTGCCAGTTCGACGTCTCCTTTCTTAAACGAGGTAATAGAGGAATATGTCAAAGTAATGACTAAAGTTAAGTGTGTGATATTTGTAGATTATGAGCATCCGGAAAAAGGTAGAACACAAATTATAGAATTCAGAAATGCGTTTAAGAGCGAGTTTAGTACTTCGACATTAAAGGAATTTCGGATGCAGAGTGATCAGGGCGTGAGTTTCCCCAGTAGGACCAGTAATGGACCCGAACAGGTAAATAAATACGACTCATTACAGCAAGGCGTAAAAAGTTTCCAAAAGAGTCAAAATACTAATACGCACGAATTTTTACCCGACAAAGATGCACGAAGTGCGATAAGGAGTAATAAATCTTGTGCGATAAATAGCTCGCCCGAAAAATGCCTAACGAAACAAAAAGAATTCCTGTCGTTGCGTATGAAGGCAAGCGAGATAGACTCAGCTATTCAGTCCACGGAAGGGCAGGTTTCGGATAAGGCCGTTGCCTTTTAAAAGTTGAGAAGGATTTTGTGATATTCTTTATTAGGGTCGACATAGGTGGGCAGGTCTATATAGCGCTGCTAGATTCAGGTGCTCAGGTATCAGTAGTGGGAACGAATCTCGGCTTACGGTTTAGGGACCGGTTAGGGCCGCCCACGATATTCGTACAGGGCATCTCGAGTAAGAAGCTTCAAACATGGGGTGACGTAAAGCTAATAAAATCCGATTTCTTTTGTACCGAGGTAACGTACTTAGGGTACAAGTTAGATGCGAGGGTTTGCGTCCAGATAATGACAAGGTAAAGCCAATAGTAGATTACTCCGCGCCGAGTAACGTAGCTCAATTGCACCGTTTCCTAGGTATGGTAGGATGGTACGCGCGTTTTATCGAACACGAAAGTGAGATAAAGGTTCCGCTGACCAAGCTTATTCGGAAGTACCACCTGTGGGAATGGAAAGAGGAACCGCAGGATGCATTTAAGAGGTTGGAGCGCGCGTTAACAGACGCTCCGGTACCCGTGCGCACTGATTTTGCGTACCTCTTTCACTTGCACCGCGACGGCTCTTCCTTCGCGGTTGGCGCGTATTTGGTTCAGGTACTCAACGATAACAAACATCCGATATTTTACGCCAGTCGGATGCTAAACGCGCACGTGCAAAATTACACAGTGAGCGAAATCAAATTTTTGGCGGTACTCTTTGCGGTAAATAGTTTAGGCCTTATATAGAAGGTTTGCACTTTGTTATCACAAGTCCATTACTAGGATTCTAAATAAACGCGAGCTAACGGATCGCTTGGAAAAGTGGGTACTAGAACTTCAGCAATTAGACCGCGAGATAATACATAGAAAGGGAGCGCTGCATCACGTGCCAGATGCACTCTCGCGAGAATTCGAGCTTGAGGTTTGTGCATTCGATAAGATACAGAATGCTTGGTATCTACAACGCGTGAAGGATGTTCTTCAAAGACCGAAGAAATTTGAGAATTGGAAAGTAGAGAATAACATCCTGTCTCGGTTCATGCACGATCATTTGTTCGACCAGGTAACTAATCGCGAGGAATGCTGACGCATGTTAGTGCCGCTGAAATACCGAGAAAGAGTGTTGAGAGACGCCCATTGCGAACCGTTCTCAGGATACTTTAGCCGTGAAAAGACTTACGACCGAATAGATTGTGAGTATTACTAGCCAGAAGTGTGGTATGATGTGAGGACGTTCGTAGATGAGTGCTCGCAATGCTAAAGGTACAAGGTAGTTCAGCAGGCGCCTCAAGATCTTATGGGTAAATGCGTGGTATAAAGATGTGTAAAGTTGTGGTAGCGACTGAGGTAGTATAACTGCCCTGTAGCAAGAATAGGTTTGAGTACATGGTAGTTTTTCAGAACCTATTTACCAAGTGGATCGAACGAAAACCGCTACGGTCGGCAGATGGTCCTGCTTTGCTGCTACGCTCAAAGAGTTAATCTGTTTAAGTGGGAAACTCCTGAATACATCGTTAGTGATAACGGGAAGGCATATAAGAGCAAAAAGTTTAAGGCACAATATTGAGGTAAAAGCACCAATTGTGAAGATAGATACGAAAGCTTAGGAAGATAGGCTAATGCGTTTAAATGCGTTACGCGACTTGATAGCTAGACATATAGATGAAGCTCAGGAAAAACAAAAGAAACACTACGATAAAGGTAAGCGTCAAGTGCTTTTCCAGGTAGGGGATTTGATTTTGCGCAAAGTGCACACGCTTTCGAACGCTGCGGCCGGCAAAAACGCGAAACTAGATCCAAAATATAACGGACCATTTAAAATAGTCGCGATAATTTCACCCGAGATCTACGAGCTGGCGATAAATAGTAAGCATCGTACGAATAGGGTACGTGTTTCGGAAATATATAGCGATATATACCGCCGCGTAAGGTAAATAAATAGGTCCATGGGATGAGGCAAGGCTACTTTCCATTCTTTCTCTCTCTCTCTTTCTCTCTCTCTCTCTCTCTCTCTCTCTCTCTCTTTGGTGGTATGACGATAGTGTAGAAATCAGGAAGGTGGCAAGGCGTTAGCGTGCAAGCTACCTTCTGGTCATCGCACGGCCAGTGTATTAGGTTTAAGATAGCGATTCGTCAAGGCGATCACTCGCGGGTAATTTCGCTTAGTATAAATTAGGCTAAGTCGGTGTATCGCCAAGGCGGTCACCCGCCAGGCGATATCGTTTCTTTATTCGTTTTTAATATTGTGCGAGCGCGGATAATTTAAGTTGTATTTGTCTTTCCTTTTACGTGTGTGATATATTATGAGTTCCAACGTGTTTATTAGTGCTTAAGATTTTGTACAAGTATGATTGAAGATAATTATAATATCTAATTTGGTTCTCTGTAACGCAACTCTCTTTTATTTCTTGACCTTTTTCCTCTCTCCTCCCCGATTGCTTTAAGCGAGAGCGTCTCACTTGTCCACCCAAAAATCGATAACGTTACAAGATCATTACAGAAGCAGTAATGGTACCATTTGGCTACCATATCAACATCACTGTTCCAATATCAGTTGTCGGACACTGGTGAGCTTGTATTTAGACTTACGTTTGTGTGTTTGGATTATTACCGTGCTTAGCAATTGTGATAAGATTATCACATACCGCTTTCGGTACTCAATTATCAAGTTACAAGTACTGATAAAATAAATAATAAATACTAATAATAAGTAATAATAAGTAGAGTAATAGTAATAATTAATAATAAGTACTAAAGTAGTATAGCAATGTACGAGGTGTGATCAAAAAGTAAGGTGAATTTTGAAATTTAGCGGGCTACGTCCGTTCGATCTTCGACTTTTTTATTTGGTTATGTCGGTACATTCGTCTAGAACATACGTTCCAAATTTCAGCTTTGTAGTATGTTTGCTTTGTTTGTGAGAGGCATCAAGGTTAGAAGTGTTTTGCGTGCTCCACGATTTGCTGCTGTCTAAAAACATGGATCAAAGAGTTTGCATTAAATTTTGTGTGAAAAATGGAATCAAATGTTCCAAAACACTTGAAATGCTGAAAGTGGCATACGGTGAGTCTACTTTAAGCCAAAAAAATGTTTATAAGTGGTATAAACTCTTCCAAGAAGGCCGAGAAGACACCGACGACGAACCTCGTTCTGGACGCCCCAGTACATCAACAACTGATGAGAATGTTGAAGAAGTGAAGAAAATATTGTTGGGAAATCGTCGAATTACCATTAGAGAAATTGCTGATGATATTGGCATCTCATTTGGTTCGTGCCAATCAATTTTGACGAGTGTTTTAGACATGAGACGTGTGTCAGCGAAGTTTGTTCCGAAATTGCTCAATTTCGACCAAAAGAAACGTCGCATGAGCATCGCCCAAGAGCTACTGAATGACGTTAACGATGATCCAGATTTACTCAACAGGTTTATAACAGGTGACGAAACATGGGTATACGGTTATGACGTCGAGACTAAGACTCAATCGTCCCAGTAGAGGCATTCTGGATCACCAAGACCAAAAAAAGCACGCCAAGTTCGATCAAATGTAAAGGTTTTGCTTACAGTTTTCTTTGACTGCAGGGGCGTGGTGCATCATGAGTTCTTGCCACAGGGTAGAACAGTAAATAAGGAATATTACCTGCAAGTTATGCGCAATTTGCGCGAAGCAATCCGCCAGAAACGTCCGAATTTGTGGAAAAATAAAAATTGGCTTTTGCACCATGATAACGCCCCTGCTCACACATCGTTGCTTGTGCGCGAATTTTTGGCTAAAACCAACACAGTAACGATGCCACAGGCACCGTATTCCCCAGATCTGGCTCCCTGTGACTTCTTCTTGTTCCCAAAACTGAAGAGGCCCATGAAAAGACGGCGTTTTGCCACGATTGAGGAGATAAAGACGGCATCGAAGGATGAACTAAACAAGATCACAAAAAATGATTTTTTGAAATGCTTTGAGGATTGGAAAAAGCGTTGGCACAAGTGCATTATATCCGAGGGGGATTATTTTGAAGGAGATAAAATAAAAATTGATAAATAAATAAATATTTTTTGAGAAAAATAAAAATTCACCTTACTTTTTGATCACACCTCGTATGTTTCAGCTCACTCTGCGGGGGATCACTAGCCCTTTGATCCCCTGGTTTAACCCTTTCATGTTAATAATTATTATTATTAAAAATTATTATTAACAATATCTGCGGCGGGGTCTCTGGTTTGACCTTTTGATTCCCTGGTCTAACCCTTCCATGTTAAATATTATTTATGTTAATAATTGTTTATAATTTTTTGAGGAAGGGTTTTATATTGAGGCAGGTTCCTAGGGCTCCTAGTCCCTAGAGACCTTAGCTATTGCTTTGTGTCTAATTTAATTGAATGTATTTTTAAAAAGTTATAAATATTATTGATAATTTACTTGCTACATTGAAAATGAAATGAATAAAAAGCGATAATTGAAAAAAATGAAGATACAGATCGGAGAATCGAACCGACGTTCTCTGGGTTGGCAGGCTAGCGCTCTACCACTAGAGCCAATGCCATATGTACCTTAGAGGATGCTTATTGTGTATATTAGCTACATGAACATACATATGGTATAGAGCACAAGCGTTCGGAGGAGGGGAGCGCATGCTGTCTATAGTTATAACTTGGGGATGCGCTGCTATGGTAGTAAATCTACCATCTGTCTCTCTCTCTCTCAACAAGCGCAACAACCACAATAGCAACAACAGCAGCAACCACAGCAACAGCAGCAGCAACCACAGCAACAGCAGCAGCAACCACCTCAACGGCAGCAACAACAGGAACCTCTGCATAGTCAGCAACTACAGCATCCGCCACCCCAATTGACTCAACAGCTTCATCAACAACCCCCGTCCCTGCAGCAACAATACCTCCAGCCCCATACGCTCCATGCCTAACCCCAGCATCAGCCACTCCAACAGCCTCAGCTACCGCACCTGCAAGCCACGCACCAACAAAAATGCTTGCAGAAAAACCGTGGCCGGAAAACGGCGCAAAACTCTGGTCCGCATCTGCTCCCCGTTCTGCCTGCTCATCCCTCATCCGCTGTTACAGCATCCTCCAATTCTCACACTGGCCAACCCCCACTTCTAAATCATCCGAACATCAGTTCCGATGCTGCCCCTCGAATGTCTTCACTGGCAATGGATACGGTGGAGCCTTCACTCTCAAGTGGGACGAACTACCGTCAACTTTCCCACATTGCAGATGATGCATCCCTTCCCACTGAATGCACTATGGGAAATCCACCTACCATTGATTGACCCTCAGGGTCAATACAGCCCCCAATTGTTGCCCCCCCTCCCATTTTCTGTGTAGCACACACAAATGTGAACCGCCTGAACCACGGCGGCCATTTCGCCCTTCTTGAGGACAGAGTATCCCACTCACACTATGACGCTGTTGCCATCACAGAAACGTTCCTAAAGGATACTGTGGCTGACTCTCACCTCTCTCTCTCTCTCTGGATTCAACCTATTTCGACATGATCGCTCAGCCATGGAAGGTGGTGGTGTTGCTCTCTACATTCGTGACAGCTTCTCCGTTCGCATAATTGCCAAATCGCATCCTGATGACTACAATGCGTCAGAATTTTTGGTGGTGGAATTACGAGAACAACATGCAAAACTTCTACTTGCTGTAGTCTATCGTCGCCCGTCTGCGTTGGCTCCACTGAATTTTTTCCAAACTATTGTTCCTCTTCTCCCAAATTATCATGACGTGATAATTTGTGGGGATTTCAACTGCAATCTCTTATCGCACACACTACACTACGTCAACGTGCTCCGAGAACAAATCGAGCGCTACGCCTTAAAAGTCGTCTCCATGCTGCCTACTTGTCATCGATTCCAGGATGGTCATGCTTCTCACACTCTTCTGGACCTCTTCTTAATTAAAAATGACACAGATATCCGCTCCTTTTCAAAAACGCCGGCCCCATTTATTGACTGTCACGACCTTATCGAGCTTTCTATCTACGCCACGGTTCCCCCCTCAGCCACGAAAACCATCCTCATTCGCAAACTGAAAAGTGTTGACACAGTACAGCTAAATTTACTGGTTGTCGAGGGCGTTGCCGTACAGTATCCATCACCGCAGACTACTCTTACTGATCCAACTCAAATGTCCCTGGATTCACTCGAACGCTTCCTCTCAAACGCCGTGCTGAAAGCCTTCGACACCCTTGCCCCGGTTCGCCAAACAAAACTGTCTGCCAAGGCTAAGCCGTGGGTATCAGCTGACATTCGCATCCTTATGCGTGCTCGCACGGCGGCGTACAAGCGAGCAAAAATAACTGCGCTTCCAGGTGACATTCGGAGGTACAAAGACCTTCGAAACCGTGTTTCAAACCAGCTTGACACTGCAAAAAATAACCACATCTCGGCCAAACTTGCATCTGCCACAGATCCCAAGACCAAATGGAGAGAGCTTCGCTGTCTCGGCATTGCACAAAAATCCATGCCGTCTCCACTATCATTTTTCTCACCCACAGCGTTAAACTGTCACTTCGCCAAAATCGTTAACCAGCTTCCGCCTATTACTCTTTCCTGCTTCGACAATCTCACATCGATACTACTCTCTCGCTCATTCTCATTTCCCCAATTCAATCTAAACCAGGTGTCAGTCAAGGACGTGGAGAATGTTCTCGCGGATGCCCACTCAAAGTCAAAAGGAGAGGACGGGATCTCGCTGAGAATGCTCTCGATGGTTTCGCAAACTGTCCTTCCGTACTACATCATGCTTTTTAATCACTCAATTGCCAACTCACTTTTCCCCACGCTCTGGAAGCGCACGCAAATTGTCCCGCTCTCCAAAGTGAAGTCTCCTACCTCCCTTTCGGACACACGACCTATTGCTAAGCTATGTGAGCCCTCGAAGCTCTTCGAGCGCCTCGTCCATCGTCAATTGTCAGCCTACCTTCAGCAGCATCACCTGCTCGACTCCCGCCAAGCCGGATTTAGAAGGGGACATTCTACCGAGACCGCGCTCCTTGGTCTTCTCGACGATGTTCGGTTTGCTACCGAAAACAGACTTCTCACCATCCTCGTGCTTTTTGACTTCTCAAAAGCCTTTGATCGCATCTGCCACTTGCGACTGATCACCAAACTGCGCAATATAAACCTCTCCGACAAAGCACTCAAATGGTTTTTCAACTATTTGGCGGATCGCGTTCAGGCGGTGGTAGATGAGGGAGGCGTTGTCTCTGAGTGGCTCCGCGCTTCCACCGGTGTCCCGCAAGGGAGTGTCCTTGGCCCTCTACTCTTTGCAATCTACATCAACGAACTTCCGATGGTCTTGTTATTTGCCAAGTATATCATCTATGCGGATGACACGCAAATATATGTGCATTGTTCCCCACGGGACATTGAGCGTGGCATCGTGGAGGCCCAGCGAGATGCACAAGCGGTGGCTGATTGGGCCTTGAGCAATGGCCTTGATCTCAACCTTGCCAAAACGAAGGCTATGATCTTGGGCAGCGAATTGTATGTGACTGCCCTTGACCTCACCACTTTGCCTTGCATCACCGTCAACGGACATAAGATCCCCTTCGTGATGGCGGCAAGGAGCCTTGGGGTCACCCTCTCTCCTACGCTCCAATGGAAGTCACACACTTCAGACGTAGTGAGGAAAGTTTAAGGCTCTCTCAGCTCTCTTAAATTCTATCGCCGTTCTTTGTCGCTTGCTCTCCGCAAGACTTTGGTTGAGTCACTGGTACTCCCTCTGCTAAACTTCTCGTTCACCGTCTTCATGGATCTTGACAAGACACGTACTCGTGACCTCCAGGTGGCGCAAAATGCCTGTGTCCGATTCGTCTCTGGTAACATCCCATTCCTACCAAATAATAACCTCACCTCTCATGTTACGTTCCACCGTCTGAAACTACGTTGGCTCACACTCTCATCGACACGTCAACTAGCCCTCGCAAAACTATTTTATAAGGTCGTTTGTAACAATGGTCCGTCGTATCTGACTGGCCACATATCACTACTGAACCAACTTACTATCGCCCGCCGCTCTATTCGCAATATACCCGCGGCCTTCCACTTTCGTGCTCCACGCACTGAGTCCTGGAAGAGATCATTCGCAATTAGAGGTATGGATCTCCTAAACAAACTTGCAGTGACCACTTTTTCCTTGGAACGACTCACTGAATTCAAATACTGGTTATTTGATCTTCTTTTCCTCCTTGAAATTGACAGATTCGCTATCCTGGTTGCATAGGAGCAAATGACAGGTACAGCCTCCCTCGCTTACCTACCCCATATCTCACGCCCGTACAACGTTTCTGCATTCGCTCCTAACCCTTCATATCTACTGGTGGGCGGCAGATATTTGCGTTATCGATTCCTGAATGATGAACCAAATCTCTCCCTCCAATCTAAACTGTAATATGCCCCCCTCCCACTGCGTTAAATTAAGTTTATATATTAAGCTCGTGCGCACCTCTCTGAGGTTCTCTTATTTGTATTCTTAGATTATATAATTAGCTTTAGTCTCTACATGTACATTTGCGCTGCCTTGCACTTCTATGTATCAACTAGATTCGACTGCTGTCTTGCAACAATCCGCTTGCTAAAACATGCCGTTTGTACGCTTACAATACTGCTATTGTCACTATCACTATTATATATTGTCAACTGTGTATTTCTTCCAACCACACGGGGTCCTACCCCATGGTTTAATAAAGATTAATCAATCAATCAATCAATCTCTCTCTCTCTCTCTCTAGCTCTAGCGCGCGGAGGAGGAGGGGAGCACATGCTGTGTATAGTTCTGGCTTGGGGTTAATGTATATTTTAAATAAAATAAAATTAAAATAAAATGCATTATTTTCTTTTAATTAGAGAGAGGGAGAGAAAGAAGTGAGAGAGTAAGAGAGTGAGAGAACTAGTGGTGGAGAGAGAGAGAGAGAGAGAGAGAGAGAGAGAGATATCAACCCAAGCGAAGAAAAGAGGGAGAGAGAGATAGAGAGCTAGCGTTTACTACTATAGTAGCGCATCCCCAAGCTAGAACTATAGACAACATGCGCACCGTAGTTCATGCTGAGCCAGAGCTAGAGAGAGAGAGAGAGAGAGAGAGAGTTACATATGCTGTTATGATTAGGTATTAATTAAAGACATATATTTAAAATTAAATACTTTTATTCATAACATTTAACGTGATGTACAGTATGTTACACATTTTAATTTGTTTAGCTTATATTTAATTGTACTAATTACCTTTTATTTAGAGAGTAAACTATATTAAACTGATTTCTTTACACCACCGTTGATTGGATTATACTGTACAATTCGATCGCTTAGAATTAAACAATAGGCTGCAGTATTATCAGGGAAATCTTCTCTCATGTCAAACTCTAGACGGATGTCTTCAGAAGCACTTTTGATAGATTCATTTTGTTTCGAATCACATCTATCGATTAACGATAATTTTTCAATGAAATTAATTTTATTAAGCAATGGTTCATTTTCTTTTCCATAATATGCGCTTTGAAAGTCAGCGTACATATCATAAAGTATTGCATACTGGTTTTGATTAATATTTAAATTAAGATTTCTATATGGATAGCATTAAGAGTTTAGAAACAATTTAACATCGTAAATGTTACAATGGTAAAAGTGACTAGCAGAAGCGGCTACTTCATTTTTTCGTTGTATTTGAAAGGCTGGATTAACGAAACGAGGTTTTTCCAATTGATTGGATGTCTTCACACTCCAAACATGTTTAGATGTGCGAGGTAATTTTGGATACTCGTACAACTCCTAAGTGCGATAGGTCATAGTGATCGCTCTATCACGACTAATTAGATTAAGTAATTTGATTTTTTTATATCAGCTTCTACTACATATGGCATTAACCATTCAATTTTATTCCGAGTAATTTTAATTTTTTCATAAGTAATTACTCTATTTGTATTGGTAGGTGTGGTTATGGTAGCATTGAAATCATTTTTCGACATTGTAATAATAAGCTCATGTTTAACATTTACTACAATTTTTCGATAATCTTCAGCAAATTCAAGCAGCATACTGACGGGTATAGTAACATCGAAACAACCTTTGTTATTTGTAAGTGATACTTCTTTGTCACTAGTCCAACCAGCATTTTCAGCTATTAAACTTTAACTCGGATTGAGTGATAGCCAGCTCTTCATAAGACTTGTCAAGCCAACATTTTTTAGGCCAATTCCATCTCAGATCATGCAGAGCTCCCAACACACATGTCACCAAGCTACTCCAAAGTATTTTTTTATTGTTCTAGGTCAAAAATAAGAGGACCCGTATTTTTTCTTTTTTCTCTCAGATGCATAGTTCCGTCAATAATGCAATCGGAAAATGCACTGCTGAAAAGGGAAAATTGAGAAAATTTTTCCAATTAAATTTGGTTTCCTCAATATTTTTTTTATTTTTCGATACAATTAAATAATTTTTATGTCATCTATAGTAGAAACGAAGTTCTTCAAGTCTAATTTATCAAAAATATGAATGTATGCATTTTTCGGGAGAAAATGCATGTTTTCGAAAAAGTGCATCTTGGAGAAAAAATTGTGTATCTCAAAAAGGCCATAATTTTTTGCGCTCAAATTTTTTTTATATATTCTTAGTACCAATACCTTCAAATCCATTCGATCAAAATTTGCTGTTTTTTCGTTATATCGCTTAAAAAATTAAAAAAAAAAGTCTTACTTTCCAAGTCAAACGCGATAAATACATAGGTACAGCGAATGGAAATCAAAGCTGAGAAAGAAAGGGTGACGTTAAATTATCAACATTTGCTGATGCATATAGATTTTGCTGAGAATTGGTCTGTAATTTTGAAAAATCCAGTTCAAGGGAATCATTGGGTGAATAAACAGATTTCAATTTTCACTGCTGTTTGCTACATAGGCGGAATTACAAAGAGTTATACTGTAATTAGTGAAGACTTAAAACATGATTATTCTCATGCATTGGCAGCAATACAAATAATTCTTGAACATATAACTAGATACACACAAGAAACGTATGGAAATTCGATTGATTCTATAACTTTAGTATCTGATGGCGCTGCAAGTCATTTCAAAAATAGATTCCAGTTAAATGAATTTTTAAATGCAAGTATGAGTAAAAAATGGATATTCTCTGCTACTGGTCATGGAAAGGGTGCTGTAGATGGTATAGGTGGTTTGGTAAAGCATTATGCAACAGTGCATAATTTACGCAGTACTGAATCTGATGCTATTCAAACTGCTAAAAGTTTTGTTGAAAATGTATCAAAATACACAACTTCTCTAGAGCTGATTTTGATGGAAACTGTAGAGATAAACAATTTTCGTAGTAGTCAAATGGAGCAAAGACACAAATGCCAGAAATATCAGGGTATTCAACGTTGCCACATGTGGAAATCTGTTGTCTCGGAAGGGAGGAGCGAATGTATTATAGCTCGAACGGCTGCGCATCCATGGATTGAAGTGAAAAAAGATGAAAAAAAAAAGAAAAGTACTCATAAAAAGAAAAACGAAAATGTAAACAAGGGCAAGAAAGTGAAAGTTGTATCTAAAAAAGTGAAGAGAGTTGTAAAAGTAATCAACTCAAACAGAAAAAAATGATCGTGTAATTTTACATTTCTTGCAGACATGATTGAATAAAAGTGAGCTTTTTCTTTGAGTTACATGTTATTGTAGTTCAGTTATTAACCTACATAGTCGCTAACATGAATTCCTGAATGTATTTATCGCGTTTGACTTGGAAAGTAAGACTTTTTTTTTTAATTTTTTTAAGCGATATAACGAAAAAACAACAAATTTTGATCGAATGGATTTGAAGGTATTGGTACTAAGAATATATAAAAAAAATTTGAGCGCAAAAAATTATGGCCTTTTTGAGATACACAATTTTTTCTCCAAGATGCACTTTTTCGAAAACATGCATTTTCTCCCGAAAAATGCATACATTCATATTTTTGATAAATTAGACTTGAAGAACTTCGTTTCTACTATAGATGACATAAAAATTATTTAATTGTATTATTTAATCGACCGAGAGCTACCGCAGCGCTCAAACGTCAGAATATTCAGTTCCTGAAAAGTCTAGGACTAAAAGTAATAGAATTATAATATTGTGTTGCTTACAACAAAATGGACGAAATTCTAAATATTCATTCAGGTCTCGCTTTCGATGAGTCGATAGCTCATTACGAAGTTTATTACCTTATTCATTATCACATTTCAATAATAATTATGAAGTTCATATCTCAATTCAACATCAAGATTTATCCATACTTCCATCTCGCAGTATGATTCATGTTTGCGGTAGATTAACTCAGGAAAATGGAAATGTAGCAGTTAAAACTAAGTTAGTTAATAATGCTATATTTCATTTGTTCGAGGAGATACGATACGAGATAAATGCTATTGAAATAGATAAAGTAAAGGCCAATTCCATCTCAGATCATGCAGAGCTCCCCACACACCTGTCACCAAGCTACTCCAAAGTATTTTTTTATTGTTCTAGGTCAAAAATAAGAGGACCCGTATTTTTTCTTTTTTCTCTCAGATGCATAGTTCCGTCAATAATGCAATCGGAAAATGCACTGCTGAAAAGGGAAAATTGAGAAAATTTTTCCAATTAAATTTGGTTTCCTCAATATTTTTTTTATTTTTCGATACAATTAAATAATTTTTATGTCATCTATAGTAGAAACGAAGTTCTTCAAGTCTAATTTATCAAAAATATGAATGTATGCATTTTTCGGGAGAAAATGCATGTTTTCGAAAAAGTGCATCTTGGAGAAAAAATTGTGTATCTCAAAAAGGCCATAATTTTTTGCGCTCAAATTTTTTTTATATATTCTTAGTACCAATACCTTCAAATCCATTCGATCAAAATTTGCTGTTTTTTCGTTATATCGCTTAAAAAAATTAAAAAAAAAAGTCTTACTTTCCAAGTCAAACGCGATAAATACATTCAGGAATTCATGTTAGCGACTATGTAGGTTAATAACTGAACTACAATAACATGTAACTCAAAGAAAAAGCTCACTTTTATTCAATCATGTCTGCAAGAAATGTAAAATTACACGATCATTTTTTTCTGTTTGAGTTGATTACTTTTACAACTCTCTTCACTTTTTTAGATACAACTTTCACTTTCTTGCCCTTGTTTACATTTTCGTTTTTCTTCTTATGAGTACTTTTCTTTTTTTTTCATCTTTTTTCACTTCAATCCATGGATGCGCAGCCGTTCGAGCTATAATACATTCGCTCCTCCCTTCCGAGACAACAGATTTCCACATGTGGCAACGTTGAATACCCTGATATTTCTGGCATTTGTGTCTTTGCTCCATTTGACTACTACGAAAATTGTTTATCTCTACAGTTTCCATCAAAATCAGCTCTAGAGAAGTTGTGTATTTTGATACATTTTCAACAAAACTTTTAGCAGTTTGAATAGCATCAGATTCAGTACTGCGTAAATTATGCACTGTTGCATAATGCTTTACCAAACCACCTATACCATCTACAGCACCCTTTCCATGACCAGTAGCAGAGAATATCCATTTTTTACTCATACTTGCATTTAAAAATTCATTTAACTGGAATCTATTTTTGAAATGACTTGCAGCGCCATCAGATACTAAAGTTATAGAATCAATCGAATTTCCATACGTTTCTTGTGTGTATCTAGTTATATGTTCAAGAATTATTTGTATTGCTGCCAATGCATGAGAATAATCATGTTTTAAGTCTTCACTAATTACAGTATAACTCTTTGTAATTCCGCCTATGTAGCAAACAGCAGTGAAAATTGAAATCTGTTTATTCACCCAATGATTCCCTTGAACTGGATTTTTCAAAATTACAGACCAATTCTCAGCAAAATCTATATGCATCAGCAAATGTTGATAATTTAACGTCACCCTTTCTTTCTCAGCTTTGATTTCCATTCGCTGTACCTATGTATTTATCGCGTTTGACTTGGAAAGTAAGACTTTTTTTTTAATTTTTTTAAGCGATATAACGAAAAAACAGCAAATTTTGATCGAATGGATTTGAAGGTATTGGTACTAAGAATATATAAAAAAAATTTGAGCGCAAAAAGTTATGGCCTCTTTGAGATACACAATTTTTTCTCCAAGATGCACTTTTTCGAAAACATGCATTTTCTCCCGAAAAATGCATACATTCATATTTTTGATAAATTAGACTTGAAGAACTTCGTTTCTACTATAGATGACATAAAAATTATTTAATTGTATCGAAAAATAAAAAAAATATTGAGGAAACCAAATTTAATTGGAAAAATTTTCTCAATTTTCCCTTTTCAGCAGTGCATTTTCCGATTGCTTTATTGACGGAACTATGCATCTGAGAGAAAAAAGAAAAAATACGGGTCCTCTTATTTTTGACCTAGAACAATAAAAAAATACTTTGGAGTAGCTTGGTGACAGGTGTGTGGGGAGCTCTGCATGATCTGAGATGGAATTGGCCTTTACTTTATCTATTTCAATAGCATTTATCTCGTATCGTATCTCCTCGAACAAATGAAATATAGCATTATTAACTAACTTAGTTTTAACTGCTACATTTCCATTTTCCTGAGTTAATCTACCGCAAACATGAATCATACTGCGAGATGGAAGTATGGATAAATCTTGATGTTGAATTGAGATATGAACTTCATAATTATTATTGAAATGTGATAATGAATAAGGTAATAAACTTCGTAATGAGCTATCGACTCATCGAAAGCGAGACCTGAATGAATATTTAGAATTTCGTCCATTTTGTTGTAAGCAACACAATATTATAATTCTATTACTTTTAGTCCTAGACTTTTCAGGAACTGAATATTCTGACGTTTGAGCGCTGCGGTAGCTCTCGGTCGACTGATCGCTGACTGACATTGCAGTCCATTTATATATCCTTGTCCAATTTTATTGTTGTTAAATATGATTCCCATCACGATATTGCTTTGATGTGAACACGTACTGTGATGACTTCTCCTAGAAAATTAACTAGGTTTCCGTTTTAATCAACAATACTTATTTCTAAATGATCACTACTTCTCACGGCGACTGATAAATAAATTATATGTGAAGGTACTTCAATGATTTTTATATCCTGGTGCTACTGCTGGAAAAAATTCATGTATAGTATATACTTTACGTTCGTTTATATAAGAACCTGTAGTAATATTACACTCTATGCGTAAATCGTTCATTTTGGGTATAGTTACAGGTAAATTAGAGCTACGAGTTTCGTTTACAGATAGCTCTCGTCTAGTAAAGCCTAAAATTGAACTAATAGAATCTTTTGGTTTGAAATTTATTTTATGACTACACTGAATAACACTACGTAGAGTATTATTGTTTGGTTTTCAACTAATTGATATTTGATTAAGCGTTAGAGTTTCTTGTAGAAAACTCTTAGTATCTTCTATCTCATAGCTACCTGTCGGTAAAACGATTTCGTATTCACAAACGTAAAATTTATTATTACCTACGTCAAATTTGGTATTTAATTAAATTTTAATAGCTCGACTAAACATAGTACATATTTTTTATTAGGCGACAGCTCTATTGGTGGAAAATAATTTGCTTCAAGAAATGATGAATTTCGTGACAGACTCAACGTTAGAGTTTTCTCCGTCAGTTTTTTATTAAATGACTGTTTTTTCATTCATTACATCTATTTATAGTTTATTCGAAAGAAATATCAGGCAAAGATGTCCACAGTTATAGGTATTGAAATCTTGATATCTTATATAGCTGTATTTGACTCTTTTGACTTAGAGATAGAGTAATAAATCTATATAAGGTTGAAGATCACCAAAACTATCAAAGTATATAATTTCATCACCTTTCTTTTTATATGCTATCCAGTGCGTACCTAGTCCATTTTTGTCATCTAAATTGATAATAGCTGATTCTTGATAGTGAGGTTCGTCAGATGGTAAATCGTTACGCATGCAATTTTTAGTATTTTAGAATATATTTTTATATCTAAATCAGTCAGAGCGCGTTTAGGCAAAACTATTTCAAAGTTTGTTTTTTTTTTAAATCTTGTCCGTTCACATGTGGTTTGAGGTGGAGAACATAACCTTTACTATTAGGCTTTAGATAAAGATCTTTACCTATAGCAATAGCTTCCATAGTTTTGTCATGTCTTTGAGACTCTTTCAGTTCATTTTGAGCAGCTTTAGGGCTGTTCACAGCTTTCGCTATTGAAGCAGCTCCTCCAGCTAGAGCTCCAGTGGCGCTTAAAGCAGCAAACAATGGAAAAAAGGAAGCGCTCCACCAACTTTACTGGGAATAGGTAAAATACGTGGTATATTTATTTTACTTCTACCGCCAGCCTTTTTCACAGCTTCTTTGTCTCCTTTTATAGCCGAACGAATAACTACAAGAGCTCGATTGTTAGACACACTACTTTTCGAGGCCGTCTTAATAATTTTCTTCAATGTAATCGATGGCTTTTTGATTTTTCTACATTTCTTTCTTGCTTGGTGTTTTTGAATCCTCTACCTCGTTTCTTACTACCTTTCTTCATATCAACACCCATACCAAGCTTACTTTTAACTTTCATAATGTTGGCTACGGTGAAGGCCGCTGCTTTCTCACCAAAACTGCTATCTTTAGCTAGCACTCTTTGCCAAGCTTTTTTAACTAGAATTTTTGTCAGCTTTATTTCGTGTCGCAATTTTCTCTAGATTTTGCGCATAAGCGATATCGTGTTCTTTACAAGCAACGTCTAGTGGATTTTTACCAGGATCTCCACGCGCCAATCGTTTATTCAATTTTATACCAGGACTACAATACTGATATCCAGGTAAGTGAGCTTCAATAAGCAAGTTCTTTATAATCTTGTTCACTAGATCACCACGAGTCTTTCTTTTATAGTACGTGATCATACATCTTCGAAAGACAACATATTAATGAAACAAAAGATATATAAGCAGTCTTTTTATACCTAACAAACTCATTCATTGAAGTATCGGTGACGAGTAAACAAAATGGAATTCAAAAAACAGCCTCTTAAGCTTCAAGTCATTAATTTCGATGGAGTGGTAGAGATGGAAAAACAAGAACAACTGCGGAAAATTAATTGTTTATTAACATTAATCACTCATCCCAATGGTTTTAGATTTGAAAACGTATATGTCTACTCAAAATCCCTTAATCAGCCCAAGTATAAATTTTTGCAAGATTTATTAGAGACTATTAATGGTATAAAATATCATGCTTTCAGCGAGCACGAGATAGTTGTTTTACAAGATAAAACACGACCAAATTCTATCATGATTTTTGACGATATAGCCACTGAGAAGCAAGATAACTTAAGAGCATTCTTCTTATGGGAATACATAAAAAAGTAGATAGGTTCTATCACTGTAAATCGTACGCTCGCATTCCGAAGCATCTCATTCGAGATAATGTGAATTTACTTGTTCTGTTTTGACAAGATGACATGTATATTTAGCACATTTACAATGATCACGTTAACTCGGATATGTCTTTTGAGAAGTTTACAGCAATTTGTTCAAAATGTTGGAGAGACGATAATCATGAGTTTTTGGTTATCGACAGAGACAGACCAATAAATCACGGACGATATAGAAAGGGATTTGATATTTTGCTATAAATATACCGGAGTAAGTGGATGAAGATTATATAACTTTAGAAATTCCTAGCGTAAACATGGCTGACTTTGAATGAGAAAAGAAGGTGCTCGAGTAATTATCCAAGGTTCGCGATGATATAAGACGCAAGTATCAACTAATAAAACGTGGTAAAGCTGATTTAGAAAAGCATTGCATGAAACTTTTAAACCTATGGTTGATCCATTGAAGAAACTTGTAGAGGTAACTACTGGTAAAAGTAACGCTACTACTACTACTACTGAACAACCAATGAAAAAGGAAAAGAAAATCGCGTTCGATAAAGTTTTCAAGTCAGAAGTAGCAGCTGACATGCCCTACAAATCTAGATATCTCAATAGTACTGCTAATGAATTAAATTTTACATTGCAACCGCTTGATACTACATGCTATTTCTATTGATGATGATGATAAATTTCATAAGACTGATGAATCATCTCTTGATACAATTGCTATAAATTTAAACAAAAGTAGTTCAACTACAGAACAGAGACAACAACTATTGGATGATTCGATTGTAGGAAACTATGTTCGACTATTACATGAACCTCAGCAGAAAAGTAATTTAGACAAGACATTTGGTGTTCGCTTGCATAAAAATACAAATATCATAGGCAATTCTCCAATTTCCTTCCAAAACGATAACGTGACTGTGAATGATAAAGCATAAAGCAAGACGCCTGGTTTAGTGAAACTTCTCTTTCATTCTAAAGAACCTGATTCTAAATTAATCAGTTCATCGGATATTGAAAATTATATGAAAATTCTTGAAATCACTAACGCTCGTCGAAAGAGATACGAAACAAATGGAGAATATCACAATAAGAATGTAAATAAATTCAAAAAGTATATTGATCCACAGTTATCTTTGAGCGGTAGTGCTAAGAAACGAAAATCGACTATCGATGGAAGAGGTCTTTTTCCTAACGATAAAATATCTAGAAAAGGAACATTATTTGATTATTTATATTGGGATGATCCAAACGAGCTCGTTGATCGATTGAGATTGCTTATTGCCGAACCAATCGCCGGTAATTCTAGTCATGTTAATGAAATTTATTCAATTATTGAAGAATTACGTGAAGCTGGCTGTATATATTAGAAAAATCCGAAATATTGCTCAGTAATAAAGTAAGTGTTGATGTGTTTGGACGTATAATGAATAAAAAGGAGGGTAATCGAGGTCCTCCTGGTGTAGGGTACAAAATCACTAAAGACGAACGATACGACGCAAATGACAAGAGAATTTGTAATATAGCCGATCCTCAAGAGAGTAACGATGCTGTAAACTTACGAACTTGCGAAAAACCAGTGAAGCTAACGTTACTACGCTTACGACTACGATAAATAATCTTAGAAAATCTTTGAATACAATAAGATCAGAATTACGAGTGTATCGAGAAGCGATTAAACATTTACAAGAAAATAATAATCATAATAATAAGGACAAAGAAATTAAGATTATACCGTTTGACTTTATACATTAATTTTAACAAATATATTGAAAACATTAAAGAGTGGTGGATGAGTTATACAAACCAGCACGTCAAAACTATCCCCGTCGAAAAGTCGATGTTCGTGGTGTGACGTCGGGGTCACTCTCAGGTACGCTTGGAGTAAGCGTAAACTCAGATTTGCTCTGATTTGGCTATCGTGTAACACATAAGCCGGGACAAGCAATATTGTTGCGTTGAGAAAACTGTATGCTGTCGCGGAATGTATAAACCAAATGTTATTACGAACACACCAGACTCACGCTTAATGTGTTCTTAAGGGACTTTAATGAAAATTCACCAGACTCACACTTAATGAATTTCCAAAAAAAGCGGATTGCTTTAAGAAAGAAAAGGATAGCCAGATATAAGGTTTTACTTACTTTTATTTTATTTAATTGTTTAATATTAAGGCTGCGCTCTCTCTGCTCTTTGACCTCTTTCTCTCTATCTCTCTCTATATTCTAAATGTAGTTGGGTGGCTTCTTGATTGAATTTATTTTTGTTGACTTCTTGGTAATATAGTCCAATATTTTCTTCTCTTATGTTTCCTCCAGCACTCACTCACTGGTAGTAACTTCTTGTACAGCACTTCCTGGTACTCACTCCACTCCACTCCTCCAGTCTTGTATAGAGCTTTTTATAAGCAGTGGGTGGTTGGGTGGAAATCCCTTTCCTTAGGCCCATGAAGCGGTAACGGCCAAATTTTGTATTGGTGGGAAGTTTTCTAATCATATCTAGGATTTCTTTATTGGTCTGTGAGCGTGAATTTTCAGAGAGAGAAAGGGCGGTCCCTTTTTAACTTGGGCCCTTTTCTCCAGAGATGGCTCTCGGAGTGACACTTTTAAGAGCAAGAGTAACGCTATAGTTTATAATTACTTATACAAAATCGTACTAAACTTAGTTAATTTTTAACGATACATAGTGATTATTACAATAACTCAATTACTATAAATATTTAGAAAAATCCAAACCTTCTATAATTTATTATAAAATAGATTATTGTTCTAATATAAAATTATTTATTGGTTATTTGGTGACTAAAAGATGCGCATTATAATAACTTACAAAATTGATTAAAATCTATTTAATATTACGGATATTTTCTTAAAATTCGGTGGGAAAAAAAAGATAAATTGGTTTTTTATGATCCCCTTCCATTATCAGCGCGATAACGCTTCACGATGTATACGCGATGATCGTAGGCTCCTGTCAACACATGCGCGTGGGACAAAGCAGGATAGAGCATTGATTGTAAGGCCGAGTACGCAGGCTCGGGCCACTATCAAAGTTTAAACACTTTATTTCAAATGCATTTTCATCGTGGGAAATCAGGAAGGTTCCCACTCCGTTCGTCATATTTAATAATTAAATTAATCAAAAAAAACTAAGTTACGGCTGGCCGTCACAGTGGAATGATGAGACATGGTAAGCTGATCTTATAAAGATGCAAGGCTACTCGAAAGAGAACAAAGGCTTTCGATATTTATTAACTGTCATTGATATATTTTCAAAGTACGCTTGGGCAGTTCCTGTGAAACAAAAAACTGGTGCAGATGTTGCTTGTACAATGGAGTCTATATTAAAAAAAGGGCGCACTCCTAGAAATTTCCATGTGGACCGTGGCAAAGAATTCTACAATTCAAATTTTCAAAAACTAATAACAAAGTATAAAATAAATCTATGTTCGACTGTTTGTGAATGTTTCAATCGCACGCAAAAAATGTCATATGGAAAAAATTCAGTCTACAAGGAAATTACAAATGGATCGACATTCTAGCTGATTTATTGAAATTTTACAATAGTCGAAAACATCGTACAATAGATATGAACCTTAAGGGTGTTGTCTAGTCGGGCACTTTGAAAAAATTGATTTTTTTTTTTCCATTTTTCGAATGTATATGTTGTGACGGTAAACGTCAAATTAGCGCTGATTATTTAGCTTAATTGCTGCCTGTGAGGGCAGCACCTGCCGGGGGGACGAAATTCGTAACTAAGGAATTCGGCACGCGAGCAGACGGAACGCGCGCGATTGAAACCGAACTAGTGAAGCTTAGACCATCGTTGTGTCCGCCCGTTTTCGCTATCGTTATCGCCGATTCACGAGTCATCAACCGCAACACTCTAAAGCAGCAGCAGCCAGTTATCCGAGATTGTAGCCGCCAAGGTGCCATCCAGCTACCAGTTCGAGGCCAGGACGAGTGTGTGTGTGAGGTTTCGCCATCGAGGGCGAAACCATATCCGTGCGCGCGTGTTCGCGACCGGCGACAAACAATTAAAAACTGTTCTCCGTTGTGCGGTTTGTCTGTGCTTCCTTCGATCGCCTGCAATTATAAGGTAAGCTGGCCAGCTTAATTTCGCGATCGCGGTTGCGTGATTAATAATCAATTTCCAATATTCGAAGCGTGCATGTAACGGCTCTAACAACAAAGAGCAGCGAGCGTCCCGGCAATACGTGTTGCCGACGAGCGAGCGTCAATGTAAACAAACGCGCGGGCCGACCTCATGTAGTGTTCGAATGATAATAAAAGGCTCCGTCCGTGTTATTAACTACTATTTTTCGACTCGCTCATTTCAAATAGCTTCCACTCACTTTCCTTAGATTAGAGGACTTACTGATTGACTGACGCACGTTTCCACATGCTCTCCGATTTACATATTGAGCATAATTAATTACACGCGTCCTTTTAGTATAATTGCGCGATTAAAATAATTAAACGGTTTTACCCCGTTACAATGTATGTAAGAATATTGTGTTAAATTTTTATAAAGATCGGAGCAGTATAAGTGTATTTTTTTTGGATTTGAAAATCGGGCCGAGCTCTGTGAATTACATCGCTGATCACGATTCCACGCGTGTTCAAGAAGCAAATCGCCACAGCTTGAATACTTCCAAAGAGTCTAGAACAGCGAGAAAAAAGGCTAGATTGGAAGAAAATCAAGGTTTCGATCAATCAGAAGGTACTTCATACGGTGCAGGCATTGCAGATTAAATTTTGGTAAGATATTTTTTATATTTTTTGTTTAAAAAAACTTTAAAAACGCGTTTTTCTCAAAACAACGTTTTTTCAGACCTGCAGCACGATTTCTCCGGAACCAGTGGACCGATCCTTTTGAAATTTAGACCACATATTCTATACATAATTATCCACAAAGTGGACCACTTACAAGTTATAATTTTGATTTTTACTATTTTTTTTTCCAAAAAATGCCAAAAAAAAGCCCTTTTTTTCAACTTTTCACATTTTATTAAGTAATGTAAAATCCACAAAATTAGCCCAAACTTAATAATTATGGTTCATTCTGTAGCTATTATCATACAAAATCTAAAACACTTTGATTTTTTTGTTTCAGATAAGTCGTTGCTGAGAAATCATGTTGCGACTGAGCTGTCTTGAAATTACCGCTCAATATTCAACTACGTATTTCGTACAATAAACTTGAAAAAAATGAATAAAAAAAATTTTTTTTTTGGAATTTAAGATCTAATTTATTATACCTATGTATTTTTATATCCATATCTTTCATAATCTACTCAAAAAAAAAATTCCAAAAAATAGCAATTTTTTACCCCGCCGACTAGGCAACACCCTTAAAGACGTAACTAAAGAGAATGAAATGCAGATGTTGAGACGATTCTCTTATTGACGTTTATCTCATTGAAAAAGTTCTAAGGAAACGCGGTAATCAAGTATACGTTGAATGGTTGGAATTCGATAACTCGCACAATTCGCGGATAGATAAGACTTTATATATATGAAAGAATAACGACGTTTATGTAAAGTAACTTTTATTCAAATAAATATCAGAATAATAATAAATAATTTTTGTATTATTTTTAATGGGTAGAACCCCAACCTTCGCTCTCACCTGTGAGGTACTTCCATTTGAGCATCATCACTTCTAAGTCCATTAGAACAAGTCAAAACCTACTTTAGTAGAAATACCTGTGACTCATTTACCTCTCCATAATATATTTTATAATAAATTTATTATGCATACTTTATTGAAATAAAGATACATTTTTGTTACAATAAATAATAAATTGAAATCTACCAGCGCTATGATATTCAATATGTAACCAATATTTTTGTACATGATCTGAAAGTAATATATAAAGATCATAATGTTTCATGATGGCTCTTGAAATTCGATCTGGTGAAATAAGTTGGAATTCAGCATCGAGCTCGAGAATGATTCTATTGTTATCTTCTTCCTTAAAGTTTGTCACTAAATAACAATGATTTTCTTCAAGTTCATAATGATTTTTCTCCGGTAGTGGATCAAAGGACTTCATAGCTATTTTATTTAACATTTCCAAGTCCATCTTGCTATCGAAGACTTGACAATAGTGGAGAAGGAAGTAGATACTGCTGGTGATGATTCTTCTAACAGAATGACGTTTTCCGAGCTCTTCTCTCTCTCTCTTAAGACCTTTACCCCACTACTACACTTTTTTTCTAGCCGCCACGACCGCCTCCCTCTACTTGCTGCTTCTTACTCCACCTCCACTTAGATTTTTCGTTTGTTAAGTGTATATACTATATAATGATTTTTTAGTATAGGTTCAAGAATATAATTCATCATTATTATACGTTTTTTAAATAGTGCTCGCGATATTATACTACGCATAATACGACGTTGGAAGCGTTCTCGATCTCGTGTAAGCTGCTCCCACACTCCTTTCCTCGAGTCTCTGTCTTCAATAGAAAGATGATGAATTTGAATATTATCCGAGAACCATATATACTTCAAAGCACGAATGCTCTTCCTGTTTCTTCTAATAGGCGCCATGACGAATCACAAGAGGATAATCTTGCTATAGCCATTTCTTCTCACTGAATGATGGTAATGCAAGCTATGTATCTTTCTTATAAATATATTAGAACTCGAATGACTGCCCTCTATCGGAACTTAAAGTTAATTATAGGAATAGTGAGAGCTCCAACCTTCGCTCTCATCTGTAAGGTACTTCCTATCGAATCGTCACTCATGAATCACCTTTACAATGAGATAAAATTCATTGGAAAGGGCTATATTATGGACTGTTTTTTTACCTCTCCAGAAAAGGTAATAAGAGGATATTTAAATAAAGGAAAAAAAAGACTGTTCGTTTAGATATATTTTTTTTTATTATTTATAATGCAGTTATTTACATTAGTATTATAATACATTAATTATTATTCGTTGAAGATACAATTATGTTTAAATTCAAAGTTTGAACCGACAATATGATAAATAAATAGCTCCTCCTTCTCACTAGTCTGATGTAGGTTTTTCAATATTTCTTCATCTTTTTCGAGAACTATATTAACTCTTTTGGGCAGGAACACCTCAAATTCATCATCTATTGTAATAATAACGCTAAATCCATATTTCGTTGTTAATGATCTAACTTTAGTAACTTGATATAATGTATTCGATGTAAGTTGGGACATCACCTTCCGTAGAAGGAAAGTCGTCTTGGAAATCTTATTTATTGCCGAGAAATCCATTCTGTAAAATAGAAAAATCAAATAATTAATTATTTATTTATTATAAAGGTATTAATAAACTAAAATTATTTAGATATCTTACTTGTTTTAATGGTTAGAAGAAGATGTATTGGAAGTTGAAGTAAGACTGTTACTTGAGTGAGAGCTGAGCAACTGTTTCGAACAAGAGTGAGCTCTCAGTTTTATAAGTGGCAACCGCACTCTTAAAGTTCAAGCCGCCGTCGCCGCTTCCCTCTCTTTCAGTCTCCCCTCTCTCATGATTCTTCATCTAAAACCATTCTCCCACTCTGTAGACTCAGGTATCCATTGTTTCTCCCTCTCCATTACTAGTCATCAGCGCCATC
Source organism: Phymastichus coffea (assembly GCF_024137745.1). Classification (NCBI taxonomy): domain Eukaryota; kingdom Metazoa; phylum Arthropoda; class Insecta; order Hymenoptera; family Eulophidae; genus Phymastichus; species Phymastichus coffea. The sequence continues at coordinate 3,056,634 of NW_026706835.1, read as the reverse complement.
TAGTAACTGTCGAAGGAGTAGAATTCTTTCGCTAGTGCTGCCCTCTAGAATTATTTTCTTCAATTCTGGATCTTTTCATATTACTATTTTCTTCTATCACTTCGTCTTCTTCGCTATAGCTCCTTCTTCGTAGCTGTTCGACTCTTTCTTTCATTTCGGCAATTTCGAGAGTTTTATAATGCTCCCATGGAAGTGTGTCCGGATTATTATCAAAAATACAACGTTTATCATCATGAGGGCTTAGTGCTGTCTTTTCCTCTCTTTGTGTTATTACTTGATGTAATTTAGATCGAATATTACATTGGATACGTTTAATAATTTTCATTTCGTTTAAACACTTTCGATAATCTGAGTGAGTGATTGTATTTTTTACTGTATGTTTTTTCACTCCTTTTGCCTTTTTCAAGGACTCCTTATTTATTATTTTGATACTGTATAGTTTACTTCGTAACCCAATGTACTTTCTCATAATAGCAGTATTGCACCTATCCTTCAAACACCAAGAACTTTTTTGTTAGCTAGAGGCATTCCAAATTGATTATCAGCAGGATAGTCCGATGTGTCAAATTTATCAATGTCTACTTTCATGATCTCATACATATCGACATCTTGAATTTCATAAATGAGGCTGTCAGTATCAGTATAAAGTAATTTATATTTTTCACGAATTCGTTGCTCCATGTATCCATAATGAAAGTCATAGACTAATGTTTTTGAAAGATCTAATACACATAGACCGATGTATATAGGTTTTCTAATACTGATAGTTGGCCAGGATAATTGAATAGCAGCTAAATTTTCATGAAAGATGGAACTACTATGAAAATTTAGTTGGGCAATTCGAGTTTTAGCGCCATATCTACCATCCCATTGATTGATCAGTTAGACATCTTTTCGTTTTCTTTCGTCTTCCATCGTTTTTCCATATACTGCATTAATCATAAGCTTGTAAAATAATTTTTCAAACTCATTTTTATCTTGCTTTATTTTTTCAGTATTTAAATCTGTTGTGTTTTGCGGGTTTTCAAGTAATTGCAGATACGTTTTATTTAACAAAAGATAAAGTTTAATATATCACTTTACTATACAAGGAGCCTGAGCGACTCATCCTGCTCGTCCGACGGTCAAAAGCAAAAGAAAGCCAAGGGGGGGGGGGGCACAGCATACATCTGTTGGTTGCGCGTGTCGATCATACAAAGTATAAGGGGATACATATATGTGTGTGTATGTGTCGCGTGCTCGGAACGTCTTCGTAGCGCACAGACTACTCGATGATGTATAATATAATATGTACTACCAAAAATATTCCATACGTTTTGAGCATGCTTATATTCTTCAGTAGGAATATCACTATCTGTCAATCGACTATGAAATTTTTCAATAAATGGTAACTCTGTCTTAATTAGTCTATTTAAATTTTGGATGTATTCATATGGGAAAACTCTTCAACTGCAACTTCTTTTGTGAAGGATATGTATCGCTCCTTGTTTTCAGCGAGAACAGAGATCTTTCCTTCAAATTCTGAGTTAGTAGCAATTTCTGTTATAATAAAATGTGAGTCGTAGCCTGTAAAGTTATGAAATACGATTGGTATGAAAGCAGCATTTTTATAATTCAAATTGCAATGATTGTGGGCTGCACCTCTAATTTTCCTGTTAAATGACAATGATCTCGAACTCGTTTTTGGTTATCTTGGAAATATCGGTTGTAAATATGACATCATCTTGATGCTATGAATGCCTGTTCATTAATAAATGATAAATCCATTTTTATTGCATTATTATATATCTGTTCTAACTCAATCACTAGGGACTTCAATTGCTTTATAAACCATAATGCTGGTGATTCGTCTTCATTTAATTTGTTTCTATATGACTTATATATCGACTTACTATCATCATAACGGCATTTTACATGTATCCAATACTATAGGCTTCATGTTCTTGGAAATTCATTGTCCAAACTATGTCTCTTAACATTGAGATTTCTATTCGGATCTTCTATAGGTTTTAACAGACATTCAAAATCAGCGTATATAATAAATGGAACTTCCTCTTTATGCTTAAAATTTTTAAATTCTAAAGTAGCATCGTCAGGTAAATTAATCCGACACTTATTTATTTTGGAACAGTCAACTTCATGAGATTTCAAATTTTCCTCGTTAATAAAATAATGAAGGCAACGTTCACAAAGATAAATTTTTTCTGTATGTTGAGTAATTTGACTACGAAGAAGAGCAGATAAAGTTTTAATCCATACGTAGTGAGTTTCTAATTTAAATTTTTCATCATCTATTGATATTCGAGGTCTATTCGTATCATTTTCATCAATATATTCGTTTTAAATTAAGAGTATGTTCATATGTTTAGTTTGTTTTAATTTCGTTATATAGCACGGTGAGACTTCATATTTCGATCCATATTTTTTAAGTATATATAAATTTACACTTATATTATTCAACTTTTCAAATTTACGTATACTTTTTGTTTTTACAGGGAAGCTTATACCGTCAAAATTCAGTTCATTCTCAAAGGGCTCGTACTTAATTACTCTGTTTGGATTTTTTTCAACTGGATGAAGGCATGAAAGTATAGCCCATTTAAAACGTTCATTGTCTTCATTTTTAACATTAACACAGGCTCTTTTATTATTTAAGCTTGATGGTAATGGTATCTATGAGCATGGTTTAAATGGATTATACTTATTTATATTAATAGTGAGACCAACAATAGTTTTTATCGACCAGCCTGAGTCTCTTTCTTGAAATTCTTCGATTTGTTTAAGTATAATATCTTTAACGTTATTTTGAAAGCATCTGTCAAGATCAGTAGTCTTATAAATGCAAACATTTTCTGTATTGAAATACTTGATTTGAATATCTTCTTCTTGATTTTTCTTTATGATAAATTGTGATGCCATTTCTGTATTTATTTTCAAGTTATTATGGATAGCAAGAAAGTAAGGTATTTTAATTTGTAAAAGTTGATTTACGGTAACTAGAAATGTTTTTATATCTAAATAATGTTGATTAACTATACAGATTGTACTAATTCGATTTTCAAAGGCTGAATGAATTGGCCTCCAAACAACTCCATCTCCTGGCATTTCATTCTGAATAGCTGTTAATAGATGTATACTTCCACCAACTTTTATAGTTTTACTTAAATTGACTTCAATAGAATTCAAATGTCAAGCACAAGTTTGACATCTTTGTCGAATTGCTCTACTTAAATCAGATCGTTTCATAAATTCAATAATTGAAATTATAGCATTAATTGTTAGATTTTTCAAAATAGGCGATAGAAGTTATGTTGTTAGTTATCTGGTTTTTATTGTCTTGTAGAGTCACTTGTCTATAGTTGTATAAAGGATTATTATGATGAAAGGATGGAAAAGGTAGTGAACCTCTCTAAAATAAACTTGTTCTCAGTTGGTAATTAGTATTGATTTGTTTAACAAATCAATAAGGATTCAACTAACTACTGAGGAACTACTTGCAAATGGAGTAAGGTAAGGCAAGCTTAGCTCGCAGGCTGTCTCGAGATACTGCCCTCTTTTGCTAGGTCGAAGCGGTTTATAAAGGTTAAGTGAGGGTGCTGCCAGTAAACTGAGGGCACTGCCTATAAAGTGAGGGCGCTGTAGGTAGTATATGGAAGGGATAGCTAAAACGAAAGAGTGGGGGTGAACCGACTGTAGCACCCTCTAACTTATTAATTTAGTATTGAAGGGTTTATATATACGAGGGTGGTCCAATAAGTACTCAGCCTACAAAAGAAAAACGAAAATTTTGGAAAAGTGGCGTTTTATTTTTCAACATAGTCTACTTTTAGTTCGATACACTTGGCCCAGCGATGCTCCAACTTCTTTAACCCGTCTGGAAAATACGTTTCCTTGAGGTCTGAAAAGTAGGCTTCCTTGGCAGCGATTACCTCCTCATTCGACTCAAATTTCTACCCGGCGAGTGACTTTTTCAAGTTTGGAAACAAAAAGAAGTCGCACGGGGCTAAATCTTGAGAATACCGTGGACGGGGCAGCAGTTCCTATCCTAATTCGATCAATTTGGCCATGGCGACGGCGGAGGTGTGAGCCGGTGCGTTGTCATGGTGGAAGAGCACTTTTTTCTTCGCCAAATGGCGCCGTTTTTTCTGCAATTCGACGTCGAATCGGCCCAATAATTCGGCATAGTACAGCCCTGTGACCGTTTTGCCCCTCTCCAGGTAGTCGATGTAGATCACATCTTGTGAATCCCATAAAACAGTGGTCATCACCTTTCCGGCCGATGGGGCAGTCTTTGCCTTCTTCGGAGCACTTTCGGGTATAGTCCACTGTTTCGACTGTTCCTTGGTCTCTGGTGTATACTAATGGATCCATGTTTCGTCGACTGTCACGAAATGACGCAGAAACTCCTTCGGATTGCACTTAAACAGCGTCAGACATTGCTCTGAAGTTGTATCACGGTTGCGCTTGTTGTCCGGAGTGAGCAAACGCGGCACCCATCGCGCCGATAGCTTTCTCATGCCCAAAATTTCATTCAGGACATGACCCACGCGGTCTTTTGAGATGCCTACGATTTTAGCTATCTCGCACACCTTCAATCGTCGATCTGCCAATACAAGATCGTGAATTTTTGTCACGTTATCCTCCGTGGTAGCCATTTTCGGAGCACCTGGACGTGGCTCTTCAAAAACCGACGTGCGACCACGTTGAAACTCGTTAAATCAATTTTTGACGGTCGCCATCGAAGGAGAAGAGTCACCGTACACAGCATCCAAGCGCTTTTTGATTTCGCTGCGCGATTTCCCTTCCAAAAACAAGAATCGAATCACCGACCGATACTGTTTTTTTTCTATTTTCCAAAAATCAACGGACACACTTGCTTTCACACGCTCTCAAAAATAAACTACAACTCCGATCCGGCTGAAATCTTGACAGTAACCATCGAGAAGGTTGTACTACGTGATAGAATATTTCTTTTGCGAGAGTGGCGCCATCAGGCGGCGAGGCTAAGTACTTATCGGACCACCCTCGTCTACCTGATATATTGTAATTAATATACTGTTACGTCTTATGACGCCTCACAAATTCTTTTATGAAATTCAGGAATTCAAGCTCTTTAAAAAATTCAAATTCTGTAATGTCAGCAAGTCATTGTACTCTAATGAACTCTCAGACAGGTGGCAAAATTAAAAAGTCTGTAACGGAAATTTAGACCGCTACAATTTATTAATTAAATCGAGATCAAGTAGTGGCTGGCACAATTGCAGCTCTTCGCGGGATTATGTTCTGCTACGTAAGACCGGCCCGGTAGGTCAGATCGCCAACTGGCCCGCGGAGAGCGTCGTGGGTCACGCAGCTTAAATCGCGAAAGTTGAGGGGAGCGATAGGAAGGAAAAGGTAGTCCAAAAGAAAAGCCATGCAGTCATAAAAGTATATAAATATATATAGTTTATGTACGTGTCAGTGTACAGGGCGGTTCAGAGAAAGAGCGGCGAGATAGGCAAAGCGAGAGAGAGATCCAAGAAACGGTTGGTACTTACATTAATTGATGCCCCTCGATTACAATTCAGCAAGATTGCAGAATTTGCCTATCTATACAGTCGCTTGTCGCGAAGGAGAGGAGGTATCGCACGCACAGTTGTACCTCACTAACTCGTCACAGTCAACAGTCACTCTCTTGCCACGAGGCGATTCACAAAGAAAAGCTAAAACGAGGATACGTACGATCGAATCCCTCTGCACGGCTCACGAGCTATTGGCTCATCGCAGCTCGTCACACATATCGTTATGCCTACACGCACACGCGGTCTCTCTCTGCCGGCACTCTCTTTTACCTTCTCCTAAGTCGTCGTCTGCTGCTGCTAAGGAGAAACATAATTCAAATAATACAACATTATAGATATATAATATTCTTAATATTATCGCCGTAGAGAGAGACATAACGAGTTGATATCAAACTTGTTATAAGTCTTACTCTGCAGATTATAATGAATATTATAGATCGTAGATCTTCAGAATAAAAATATAGTCATTATTGCTTTGAGATACGATTCAGCTCACATATTATAGAGAATAATTGGATTTATACTCTAAGATGGACTATATTTTAGATATTCAAGGCTTTCAGAGTCTTAATAATATTTTTATTTGTAAGGAGTTTGCCTATTTACCAGTATGTTCTAATACTTCACCTACAGTACTACTTTTTAAACCTCCATATCATTGGCTCAAACTGCCTATTGAATATTAAAGTGTTAATAAGTGGTTGGAATTACATCATCATGGTATTTATTTTTTATTATCGTTAATTAACATTGATTTTATTTGAAATATTTAATATAATCAATTTTCAAGGTATGTTATGGAGAAATGGTATTTTACCATATAATTTTTTAAATTGTACTATTTGCAGTTATTTACATAATTGTAGAAATATTTATGTGAAAGGATTACAAAAGAAGCAATGGCTCAAAAAAATTATTCCTGAAAAGTACCTTCTAATAATACACAATAGTACAAAATTCTAAATTCGAATTGAATTAGTTTTTTTTTTAAAGACAGAAACATTTTAGATATCGAAACTGAAATGAGATGTTCACGATTGAAAGATTTAAGTCTTAAATTTAAATCATCATGCATATATCATAGTCAAAATCGCGAGAATATAGTATGTGCTGCGGTAAATACACAAAAGATACACGATTGGATGATGGAAAGACAAAAACAAGCAAAATTAAAAGGGATCGATATAGTTGAAAGATTTACAGACGACTATATTCATATAAAAATTCAACTGAATATTTAAAAATAGCTATGTCGGACACTGAACATAAAGATTATAGACAAAGTGTACTCTACTCAATGTATAATTAAAAATAATAAATATTAAATAAATAATAAAATGTGAACTTATTTAAATAATAAAATAATCATAACGATTGCAAGAAAGGGCGAACAGATGGGAATAAGATTCTCTCCTAGCAGAGATGTTTAGGAGGAACATCTCAAGGAGGTGTCAGTCGAGCGACTCCACTCGTAATCTCTAGCATTCTCACGAAAACAGCTATGGTATTATGTGAAGTTCCCTTCGTGGAGAGAGCACGCATTGACTGTAGACAGCATACGCTTCCCTCCGTGCACCGTGGTCCACGCTTAGCTAGAGCGTAGGAAAGAGAGAGAGATAGAGAGAGAGATAGATAGATAGATAGATAAGAATTTATTCACCGTGATGGCAAAACATAAAATACAATAATATATAAATATATACAGTAATTGTCACAGCTTTCAGTAAGTTTACATTATGCCGTACCGGCATCACATTTCATCACAGTTCGATTACAATTGTAGTTCCTCAGTCAATAAATAAAATTATGATTGTAGTTATTACGTTAAAATAGATAGACTAGGATTTGACTAGTTCACAGTTCAATATTCCAGAGGAAACAATAATTCTTATCACTACAGTCAAGCTTGCTTATCTTAAAACTAGTAATGCAGTCAAAAGTTTAGGCTAGTTTTCGTCATACAGACACAAAACAGCACAAAAAATAAATAAATAAATATAATTCACTACAAACACGTAAATAAATAACTGTACAAACATTTATACAGTAACTAATAGAAATAAAAATACTCCAGTGGTACCACCCTACGCCCTCAATGACGCAAAGTATCCGCGCGCCCCCCTCTTAAAGCTGCTAAGCGACGACGCGTGCCGCAGGTCAGATGGAAGAGTGTTCCAGAGATGGGCACCCATCACCTGGAAAGACCTGCGAGCCGTCTCCGTTCTAACCTTAGCAACTCTAAGCTCAGCCTGCCCCGCCCTACCCGGATACCTAGACTTGTGCCCTACGAAGAGCTCAGCCAGGTAGCCAGGCTCACGCATGGTCAAGCACCTGTACATTAGCAGGGACATAAAATATTCCCTGCGCACGTCCACGCGAAGTCAACCCAACCGCGACCTATATGGAGAGACCGAGACATCACGCGGGATACCATAGATGTATCTTACGCACGCGTTGCTCAGTCTCTGCAGCCGCTCCCTCTGCTCCGCCGAGGCCCCCAGACACACCACGGTGCAGTAGTCCAGGTGAGGCTGGACCATCGACTCCACCAGTCTGCGCCGGAGCAGCTCCGTAGTACACGGCCTAACAAAACGCAGACCGTACAGAGCTCTCCAAACCTTCGCCGCGACCCGGTCAATGTGCGATCTCCACGACAGCTTGCTATCGAGAACGACCCCGAGACTGGTCACTTCATTACTAAAGGGAACAAATACTCCCTCTTGCACCTCAACTCCAGGCAAGACCTCAGCGTAAATGTCATTGACATGTTTGTTAGTTCCAAACATGATAGCTTTGGTCTTACCCGCGTTCAGGCGCAGATCCGAATCCCGGGCCCAGTTCGCCACCAATCTCGCAGCTTCCGTCAGCATTCGGATGCCCTTCGTCAATTCATTTTTATGTATATGCAGATAAATCTGCAAGTCATCCTCATAGAAGAGGTATGAAACCTCATGTCCGCGGAGCACATCTTTCAGATCGCCGACATACAGGCAGAACAAGAGCGGTCCCAGCACCGAGCCCTGTGGAACCCCCAGATTCGTCTCCCGCCACTCCGAGCTCCCACCCCCAGCAGTAACCCTTTGCGAACGACCACCGAGGTAGGACCTCAGCCATTGGAGAGCAGAACCAGAGAAACCAAGAGCACGGAGCTTGCGCAAAAGTCTCGAGGGTGATATAGTGTCGAACGCCTTGCTGAAATCGAATAACAGCAAGAGCATCACCATCCTTTTGTCAACTCCCATTCGGATGTCATCCGTCAACTTTAATAACGCTGTCTGAGTACGGTGGCCCCGCCTAAAGCCGGCTTGGAGAGGATCAAAAAGATTTTCTCTATTCAGATACTCCGTGATCTGGTCATGGGCAAGTTTTTCGAGAACCTTTGAAAGAAAGCAAAGCAAAGCTATCGGACGAAAGTCCGAGGCCGAGGAAGGGGTGTTGTTCTTCCTCAGGGCAATCAGCTGTGCCCGCTTCCAGGCTCCCGGGAACTCCCCCTTAGCAAATGAGGAATTAAATATTGACCTCAGGTGCTCACCTATGACTGGAAGAGCCTTCACCACCACCCCATGGGGAATCCCGTCCACGCCGCTCGCTTGTGATGTAAAATGGGAGACAGCTAGGATGACGTCATTAATGCCAACAGGTTTGAAGGCAAAGCCTCGCTCATCCACGACATCAACTCCAATCATCCCACTATCTATATCCTCAAGCGGCGAGGCCGAAACCCCAGCGAAGTGGTCATTCAGCTCGTCCAAGGTAAACCCATGAAGGCCATCCCCACCCGCCCCTGGCAAGAGGCCGAGGTTCCGCATTTCCTTCCAAATATTTTTACCTTCATCAAGAGCGCTAGACAGATGATTTTGAAGGAAATTAACGCGCTCCTGTTCCAAACGAACCTCGACCTCCCTACTAAGCCTAAGAGACTCCTCTAAGACATCCGCCCGCCCAGTACGCTTATAGCGTCTCCGCGAGGCATCACGTCTGTCGACGAGCCTCCTCAGCTCTGGACCAAACCAAGGAGCATACTTTTTCCTAAGGCATATTGTCTTCTCAGGTGCAAATTTATTTATGGCCTCAGTTAAATTATGGTTGAGGCATTCCAGCGCTCCCTCCAAATCCGACTCAGCAGCGCCAACAGATGCCCAATCGCAGCGTGTCAAGAAGTCTAAAAGCATATCCGGGTGAATGCCACGAAAGCTGCGATAGGTAAAGCTACCCGCCGAAGGAGAAGGCACACGGATGTCAATCATGACCTCTATAACCGCGTGCTTACCAAATTCGGGGAGCAATTCGTTCTTCTGGTCCATGATCGTGTCGCATGCGTCGGTCAGCATGACATCAATCCATGTGTGAGAATCACCCACGTGATGAGTCGGGCCATGCCGAACCAAACTCAGCGACAACTCCCCACCCAAACGCGAGATGGAGAGAGCATCATCCGAGCCCGAACTCATATCGGCATTGAGATCACCCATGATGATCTTATGACTGAAATCACCACAGAGATCCCTCAACACCTCAAAAAGATCCGAGCCCTGCTGCAGAGGCACCCTAGGCGGGCGATAGATGACGCCGATAAGCACCGGAGGAGAATTGCCCATCTCAATACTGCAAAACAGGTACTCTGGTATTCCCGGTTTCCCAGGCCCTTGAGTAGCAGATGAAGCCAGCCTTGTAATTTTAAATTCCTCGCGCATGAAGAGGGCAACACCGCCCCCATTAATGTTGCGATCGCTTCTTATCACCGAGTACCCCGGAACCCGTATGATGTGATCATCAACCACAGGTCCCAGCCAGGTCTCAGCAACCCCAAAAACATGATAGATGGCATCCCCAGCCTTTCAACACGCGCTCTAAGCGAGTTAATGTTGAGAAACCCAGCCCTGAGGAAACCACCGCGACATGCAACATCTTTGGTGCTCACCGTCCCGAGTCATGCCAATTGCGAGTTGGCATCAGTGCCCTCCCTGATCCGCCGCATGCTCTCTCCTCCCGATGGCGTAGCGCCCCCCGAGTCGGTGCTCAACTCCGCTGACGACCGCGACCCGCCAGTCGACTCCCACGCCGACCTAATCGCCTGCAGATCCGCTGCCGTCTCGAACGCGTACGCCCTCTCTCCTGTCCTTCGTCGGACCAGAAATCTCCCACCACTGTGCCACACATACCTGAAGCCAAGCCCCTTCACCGGCTTCAGGGTAAGGAATGTTTTGAATTGAGCTTGGGGCAGGAGTTCATTAATAAATAATTTCCTCCGTGGCACCTTGGCAGACAACTCCGGCCCGAGAAGGTCCTTGTCTAGATCCTCAGTCGTAATGCAAGCACGGGGCATGCCACGCTTCGCCTTCATTATATCGCGCAAAAGTCCCTCGTCTCTGACCCCTACAATGCAGGAGGGCTGGGATGACCCTGCTCTCCGTTGTCCCTCCTGACTCACCGCCCCCGCACCTACAGCGCCCTCAGCTGGTCGTCGACGAGGCCGCGAGACCCTAACCCCCGTCACGCCCTCTGGCGTCACCGAAGGCAGAACGACCTTCAGGGCCGCAAGAGCCAGCCCACGCAAGTCATCAGGGGAAACGTTGGACGATTCGTTCAGAAGGCCATGTATTATGACCTCATGGCCTTCAGCGCCTCCACTTTGTGGTAACGAAACCCCCTCTAGCACACCAGACCGCACTGCGTCCCCTTCCAGGTTCAAAGCGGCACCTCTGGAGCTTGAAGCGGGTGTTACATTGATAACCCCTTTGTCAATGCTGGCTTTGGCCTTGTCATGATTAACGTTCTTTGGGCTGCATTTTATGTTGGTGACCCGGCAAGCACACCGGACATCACCAGACCTGGTACATGCTTGTATTAATCTTTCTTCTAGAGAGCGGTTGCTCTCCAGAAGAGTACCGCATAATTTTTGCAGGTCTTTGACCATCGAGGACTGATCTCGGATCATGCCCTCTAGTGTTGCAATGCGCCCTTCACCGGTAATTTCTCCTTCAGTCACAGGTAATGTGGTGACCATAGAAGCATTTTCCAGTTCCGGATGCCGCTTCACAAGGGCCTTTACTTCATCGACTTGTCGCTCGATGGTATCGAAACGCTGGAATAATAATTCCAGGGTGCTTACCGGAATCAGTATATTATTAATACTTGGCAGCTCCGGCGTCCCTAGGAAGTGCTCATCTACACTTTTGTGCGCATCGTTCTTGTTTGTCACTTCCGCGTTAACACTCTGGTCAAATCCAGACGCCTGTATAGCGGCAACCGGTTCTGACACATCTTGAAGTTCGGTAGGCGCCTTCTCACCTGCAACCAGCCGAACTGTCGTCTGCTTATCGCCGGCCGGCCGACTCGGCGGGCGAGGAGTTCGTTTCGGCGATAGGCCACGCCCCATCGTAGGTGAGGGCATAGATAGAGCGCACGAGCGACGATGGGCTGGTACGCTCATGTTGGTGTTTGCACGCAGCTTGCTCACCTGATTTTTCGCTGACGATGGGATTGGCGCGGCACTCATGTTTCCATCCGCTGATTTTCGAGTAGCCGATTTGCGCACTGCGATGCTCGACGTTGCTGTTGTTGTTGCTGGCTTCGACGGGTCAGTTCGGCAGTTGTCACAGGGGCCATCTTTTCTGTTGCCAGAACACTTGCTGTGCCGTGGCTTCTGGCACACCGTGCAATTTTTCAGCCTCCGGTCCGACGTTTCCCCGCAGACAACACACTTGAATTCGCTCATGTTGCTCGAGCGATTCAAATTTTGGCGGGTATCAGCGAGGTGGAGCTGTTGTGGTCGATCGGCGCAAGCGTGAAGATGCGAAATTTTTGCGCCAAAAATTCGCCAGGAATCGCACGGCCTTCCTTAACCTCTCTCCGGTAGCACTTTAAATATCGGGCTCCCTGGTTCCTCCGATAGAACCTAGCAGATCACGCTCCCGGCACGTGGAGCCTGCGGGAGGCCGGAATGTCCGCAAAACACACGCACCCATACAAGTGAGACGAGTAGCCGATTCCAGCTGCCAGTTGACGGAGCAAAGCCGCACACCTCCGCACACCCCCAGAGAGAGAGAGAGAGAGCACGTTTACTACTACTATAGTAGTGCATCCCCATCAGGCCAGTACTATAGACAGCATGCACTCCCCTCCTCCTCCGCGCACGCTGGTCTACGCTAAGTCAGAGCTAGAAAGAGGGAGAGAGAGAGCACGCATCCTCAAGTTAGAACTATAGACAGCATGCGTTCCCCCTCCTCCGCACGCTCGGACCCTATACTAAATGTATACGCGTGTAGGTAATATACACAATATGCATCCTCTAAAGTACATGTGGCATTGGCTCTAGTGGTAGAGCACTACCCTGCCAACCCAGAGGACTCTGGTTCGATTGTCCAGTCTGTCTCTTCATTTTTTTCAATCGTTGCTATTTTCTATTCGTTTCATTTTCACTTCATTCATTTTCAATGTAGCAAGTAAATTGACAATATATATTTATAACTTTTTAAAAAATACATTTAAATTAAATTAGACAGAAAGCACTAGGTATAGGGTCCCTAGGGACTAGGAGCCCTAGAAACATTCCTCAAAAAATTATAAACAATTATTAACATTAATAATAATTAACATGGAAGGGTTAGGCCAGGGAACCAAAGGGTTGAACCAGGGACCCCCACGAATATTGTTAATAATAATTGTTAACAATAATAATTATTATTAACATGAAAGGGCTAAGCCACGGAGACCAAAGGGTTACGGACCCCCTTCCCCCCCAGGTGTGCTGGAACATACATTGTTATACTACTTGCGTCCCATGAAAAATCGGGAGTTGTGTAATAGTAAGCTGGATCTAGATCATAAGCTATTAAATATTGCTCGCCAAATTGTTCAAAATCTTCTGCAAGTAATAGAATATCGATTTTCATGTACAAATTGCAACATTCACCTAGAGTTTTTATGTTGAATGCTTTCTAAACTTGGAGGGCATGCTCGTAATCAGGTTCCGATACTTCTGAATCAGTGAGAGTACTGTAAAAGTTTTTTTTTTCAGGCAAGTTGGTTTCTTCAAGTTTTTCCCAGAAATCGATGTATTCATATGGTAGCACTCCTTTTCGCGTCAACAAATTCACTTTTTCTTCTTCAGTATCTTGAGATTCTGAATTCACGATTTCATAACTACCCAAATAAGAAGCCAATTTGTCAAGTGATGAAGTCATAAGCTTGAATGAATCAATGAATCGTAATTTTATTCCAATGTCTGCAATAGTTTTTGTGAATGCAATATACTTTTCTTCAAAAGTAAAATTTTAATATTTTCAGAAAAGTGATTAGACATATCAAGAATAATAAAATGAGCATCATAACCACTAAGATTGTGAAAAACTACAGGTATAATAAGAGAATATTGATATTTCAAATTGCAACTTTGGTGTGCTGCACCTCGATATATTTTTGTCAAGTAACAATGATCATGAACTTTCATTAATTCGTTAATCAGTTTTTCGTAAATGTGACATACATTTGTTACCTCGAATTGAGTGATTTCCTTTGGCGTAAGTTCATTCGTAGGTTTTGGATCATAAATATTTTTTATGTAATAAGAAATATTTTTAATCTTTTCAGCAGACCATTTCGATGGTTCAGGCCCCCGATAAGAATTATATCTTGATAAACTGTTATCATAACTACATTTCAAGTAGTAGCCTATGCTAAACATTTCGTGGTGTTGAATAATGATCGTATTTTTATGAACATCTTGCTCATCAATTTTTGGTTTTTTCAATAGGTATTTACAGTCTCCATAGATAATGAATGGTGATTTGAATTTGAATCCATAGTTCTTGAATTCATCTGTATACTACACTTATTTATTTATTTACAGTTCCGTTCGTGTGCAACAAATTTTTCTAAGGTGTTAAAATAATGCAAACACTGATCACAAATAAATTTTTTAGTTTTGCAGCGGGATAAACTGCTTCCTACTAATTTTGCAAGGTCTTTTATATAAATATAATGATAATTATTTAATATTTTATCATTATGCAATAAAAGATTGACATTGTTCAATGTTTTATCATCTGTTTGATAAAGAAGAACGATTTTTTTACCCTCTAAACCAAACACATTGATTGATATGCTGTTTTGTTTTTCAAATTTTGTATATTTGATTCAAAGAAACTGGATATGATATACCATCTAAATGGAATTTATTCTCGTATGATATGTAATGTAACGGGGTTGCTTACCGTTTAATTATTTTTATTAAGATGATCACGTAGACGTACTCGCAATCACCTATGTCAAATAAGAAAGTCGGAGAGCAAAAGGGAATAGGTGTTAGTCAACTAACTATCTACGGGAGTGAGGAGAACGCTCTGAAAGTACTTGTTAATATCGTGTACGAAAACTCTTTATTATCTCTTAAAACGCTACATTAGATCGGCCCGCGTGTTTATGTTTACATCAACGCTCGCTCAACAACAACATGCAGTGTCAGGACGCTCGCTGCTCTTTGTCCGTAGAACTATTACATGCACGCTTCGATCACGGAAAATTAATTGTTACGCATGCAATCGCGATCGCGAGATTAAGCTGGCCAGCTTATCTTTATTCGGCAGACGCACGAAGATGACGGCAACAAGTCGCACTGCGGGAAAGCGGTCTATTTTGTTCGTGTCGCGGGCCGCGAACTCGCGCGCATGTGGGTTCGCCCTCGATGGCGAAACCTCACACACACTTTCAAAGTCACAGGACGCAGCGCTTTTCTGCTGGCTCCGGTCTGCACTCCTGGTATCTGCACGGCACCTCGACAACAGCAATTTCTCAAAATCGGCTCTGGTGCGGATTTCACTCCTGGCGGTTCGTGTAGGGGTAGCTAGTTTCGTATTCACGGGCGAGCGTGTTGATGGTCAAACCCTCACTGGTTCATTTTCAATCGCGTGCGTTCCGTCTGCTCGCGTGCCGAATTCCTTCGTTACATTTTGCGTCTCCCCGGTAGGTGCTGCCCCCGCAGGCAGCAATTAAGTTAGATTATTAGCGCTAATTTGACGTTTACCGTCACAGTAATGACTTACTCTTTAAGGAGGATTTATATATTCAATTTTACATTAAGCTGCTAAGATTGCCTAATTAAGAAACAGCCAAAGAGAAAATTTCGGGAAAAGTTACGTACCCGGGGAAAACGAGGAATATCATGATAATACGTGTGAATTGAATTGTACAACATCAAACGCAACCGAACAGACGAAAATCTTCGAGTATGATAGGGACATGTCAAAATAAATTAATAATATAAGAAAGAAAATTATATAAGAAAAGCTTACTTTTATTGTTATAACGAATCGTTTGTATATTCGTTATGTCTCTCTCTCCCCAAGAAGCCAGTAACTAATATATTTAATAATCATTATAAATTACCATATTGTTTGAATAGTTACAGCATTACGGACGTCAGCGAACTGGTAAGCGACGCGACTTGCGTACGATAATCGATATCGACTCGCGGCGCGGACCTCGCGGAGAGACGCTTCCTTGCGAGGAGAGAGAGAGAGTTTCGAAAATTGATATAGTCCGCTTTCGACGATCGACGGGTTAACGTTCCTCGCGCGAGTCGTCAGGAGTATCTTCGACTTCCTTTTGGCGAGCCGAGGCCTACCGCGGACATCCAGCCTTACACGCGCCTACGTACGCTGCATACAAAAGAAGAGAGGCGTTATTGCGAGTCAGCCGACCAGCGGAAGCGAATACGCAGCAGAAGCGAGCCCGCTATCGTGTGCCCTCGGTTTGCGGGTTAGAGTAGGCGTACAAGCGGCTATACTGTAAGTACTAGATCTAGTACCTGGCTTCTCTCTCTATACCGCTCTCTCCCTTTTTGCGTTAACTAAGCCGCGCGTTTACGCTCGCCTTTTCTTTTGTACACGTTGCGCCGCGGCCACGGTTGGTACCGGCAATTTCTCTCTCTCCGCGAACGTGCTGTCGCTTCTATATATTCGTCGTACCTGAAACGAATAAGTGCGGTTTGCCGTTCGCGAACACCCGGCTCCTGCGAGGCGATTTCGCTGTTACTTGCTTCGACGAGGTTAAGCGCTGTCGCTTCCTCGTTCGAACGGAGCGCGCCGGTTCGCTGTCGCCATTGTGCACAGCTCACAACAGAGCGAGTGCTTGCGCGACCTTAACCGCGTAGCGCGTGTGCAGTTCCGTTCGCTTCACCGTCAAACTATTGCGAGTTGTTGCGTTGCGATTAACATTGTTTATATCGACGGGTTTCGATACTATGTATTCCTTTGTTGCTAATTAAAATTTATACGCCTCTACTTTTAATTCTATTCGAGTGCTTATTGTCCGCCGACTCCCCGTTCCTTGAATTGCGGTTGTGTATGCGACGGTACACGCGCGAATCTCTCTCTTTGGCCGTCGCGCATCTTCACGCGTAGCCTACGACACTCTCCGCGGGCCAAGCTTTCTGACCGAAAAGGAGGCAATTGAGCTGCTGGACCCAGGACACCCGGTGCAGGAGCACCGTGCCGCCCTGGAGAGCAACCTAATTTATTTCCCGCGATTTAGATATTATATAACTGTTCCTGTCCAGGCGAAGCTGAGCAGAAACCCCGTTATATTGTAAATATTTATTGTCAAAGCTTGCTCTTGCTCTCGTTCCTTTTCTATCTTTCATCTCTCTCTCTCTCTTTCTGCTTCTCACTTGACTGGTTCTTTTTGGACTAGCTGTTTATCTCCTATCTTCTATACTGAACTTGAATTTTCTTTGTTTCAACTGTCAGACTCTCTGAATTCTCGGACTGCTTTCGCAGCCTTGCGTAGAGCTTTTTATAGCTAAAGGATGGTTGGGTGGAAAATCCCTTTTTTACGCCTATGACATGATGACGATTAAATTTTCCGTATTGGTAGGAAAATTTTCTTATCGAATCTGGTATTCGTGATTGGTCGGAGGGCGTGAATTTTCAGAGCGAGAGAGATAGATAGATAGATTGATAGATAGATAAGAATTTATTCACCGTGATGGCAAAACATAAAATACAATAATATATAAATATACACAGTAATTGTCACAGCTTTCAGTAGTTTACATTATGCCGTACCGGCATCACATTTCATCACAGTTCGATTACAATTGTAGTTCCTCAGTCAATAAATAAAATTATGATTGTAGTTATTACGTTAAAATAGATAGACTAGGATTTGACTAGTTCACAGTTCAATATTCCAGAGGAAACAATAATTCTTATCACTAGAGAGAGAAAGAAAGAGAGAGAGGGCGGTGTTTCAAAACTTGGGCTCTTTTCTCTAGAGATGGCTCTTGGAGTGTTATTTTCGAGAGCAAGAGTGACGCTATGATTCATAATTATTTATACAAAATTATAACAGATTATTTAACTTTGACAATACATAGTGATCATTTAATAGTAAGGACATAATAGTAAATTGTTATAACTATAATGTATAATAACTCAATAATTAATTATTATAAACAATTAGAAAAAGTTGTGCGGTTGTAAGATTTATTATAAAATTTATTACTGTTCTATTATTCGTTTTCGCTTAAAATATGACGGATTAATTATTTATTAGTTATTTTGTTGTAGAAGTTGAACTGGATAAATAATATACCTTAAAAAAATACGATTTATGGTACGATAATTGTTAGAACAACCACTATTTCATGTCCTATAATAATAATAATTTACGAAATTGACTAAAATCTATTAAGGGGTTAGGTCCAGTCATGATTTTCAAAAAATCGATTTTCTTTTTATTACATTTTCTAAAAGTATAAAATTTTGAAAGTATTCTCTGAAATTATTAGACCTATCGGACCATTATTCACCGAGATATACAACTTAGAACACACCTACCTCGAGTGCTTAAAAACGTCGAACTTAAAAGTGTCGAACCGACGTTCGTTGGAAAACACTCGAGAGGCCAGAGTTGCTCTGCGACGGAAGAAAATCGCTGCTGGGCAGCTGATAAGCAAAAGGAAGGTACATTGTATGGTCCTGGAATAGATGATACTGTATAGGTATGTAAAAAAAAATTTTATCTACATGTAAACTATACTCAAAACTTTAAACGCGTTTTTCTCGAAACCACGTTCTCCAAGTCGGTGATCACTGAAACTCGAAAACGGTAATATCGATCCTCTTGAAATTTTAACGACTTATTTTACGTATAATTGTCCTCCGGATGGACGAAGATTTTTTCGTACGATGAAAGTTTTTTTTTTTACAGTCGAAAAAGTGACGAAAATTTGGGTAAAAAAAAAATTTGACTTTGAACGTCCGCCATGTTACGAAAAATCAAAATATGACTAAACCCTTCGTCTAACCGGAGCATTAACTGATTTACTAAAGATTCTCGTTCGTTTTTTTTGATTTCAGATGATCCAGACTGCTGCAATCGTGATCACCGCAAAACGTCTTTTTTTTTTTGGAGTCTCGGCAAATTGACTATATCTCCTAATATTATGGACATTTTGACATAAAAATTTTTCTGTAACTTCTTGAAATGTGTATCTTTAATGTACAAAAAGATTTATTCATGAATAATAAAACCCGTCTTCACAAAAAATGTGCAAATAAAGCGTTTTTTTTAGCCTTACACCTAACCCCTTAATATTACGGATATTTTCTTAGTGTGATCTTTAAAATAAGAACTCAATTATAGGTTTTGGGAAGCCATAATTATTTATTATTAATTGGAATGAGTAATATTTCTGGATCTTAATAATTTTATTTCATTCAGTTTCAATGATAAATTCTACATCAACTTTCGAAAAAATATATTGTACTTTTATGGCCCTCCTTTATCGGCGTGAGAATGCGCGATGGCTATAGTCCCTTGTCAACATGTGTGACTGGAAAAAGCAAACTCAGGCAGAGATTCATTCTGATCTTAATATTAAATTCTATAAATTAATAAGAAAAAAAATTGAACTGAATTGCGGGTCGCGGTTACACTATTGTCTTCACTATATGCTTTATCAACGCAGCTTCCGTAGCTATTTCCACAGAATCCTTAAACAGCTTCAGCAGCTCAAACATCATTGCGGCCTCATGAGATCTCCTCAAATTCTCAGTGATATCGATGTAATCGTTCATCACTGACGTTTTTATACCATTCCGAGGAAATGAATCAAACCCTCATCGTTATCCACGTAACTATTCATCTTCACCTTTAAGATCGAGTTTCCCGTATCCAGAAATAGCATTGAGTAACTTGTAACGGTGAATTTCGGCCGTTCCTGTCTGGGTTACTCGCAGCTGTCCGTACAAATTATTTATTCGGGGATTCGAGAAGCAAAAGACGTTCCTACGACTGAATAACGCGTCGAGCATAAACTCGTTTAACGCACAGATCCGAAAGCGGGATGAGGAGTGATACAGCGGCGCATAAACACAACAGTGGATTAACACACTAATACTTTAATCGTCAACAATAGGTTACAAGACGGCGATCTCGCGCTTATACACTACGAGCGGCACAATAACAAACGCGAACGCGAAGGTGACTCGATGGCTGGTCAGCCTGCCGAATCCCTTGTTAGAGCTAAATATTACAATAAATGCCCGACAAACACTTTCCGCCGATAAACTATCAACGGGTAGCCAGCAGGTCTGCCGTGATACCATCCATAAGCTGGCGCCCAAACATGCAAGAGAGAGAGAAACAAGAGAAAAACACGGCACCGACCTCGACCTTCAGCCTCTCCGACGGCTAGAGCGCCACTGGTGTGTTCCCCGCTGACCATCTCGCTGATGCTTGTTGTCGTCGCTATTTGTCTTCTTGCTCGTCCTCTCGCTTGCTCTACAATACTGCTGCTTCGATCCGTTGTTTCGCTCATCAATTGCTGTTGACGTCGTCTTCGTCGCCTCTCCGTTGCTCAGTACTGCAGCACGTCAAATTGCTCGCGCCTACCCGCGCACCTAGCCGGTCACCCACACGCACCGGTACCGGGTATCCTTCGGGACACGGTTGGCCGCGAGCCAGCCTCACGCTCGAATACTCGTCCGCGCACCGGACGTGTCTTCGAAAACGAACGATCGTCGACGAGGTCGCGGGGCCAACTTTGGAATACCGTGACCTTTTGGTTAATTCGCGCGCGCGACTTTCTCTCTTTACTGCCTAGCAGCGACTCTCTCGAATTTTCCGCGACGATCCGCAATTCGAGCTCTCTCTCTCTCTCTCTTTCTCTCCTTTCTTCTGCACCATCTGCATCGCTCCAGTCGCCAGCATAGCCCGTGTTTAGCACCTCGTAAACAAAACCAAGCATGAGTGTGCGTACCACACACACACTCTCAGCTTGGCGCGGCGCACGGACATTTGCGAGAGCCAAATGGACGAAATCGGCCTAGCCGAGATTCTCCGTTACAAACTATTTTCATTAATAAACGCGTTCAGGGCATTATTTCGTTGATTCAAGAAGCCCTCAAAATTTGTTATTCAGTTAGCATACATTATTCTTGGATATATTGTTAGCATACATTATATGGATATATCTTATTTTTTCTTTTTTTTGAATGTTACTGATATCATTTATTTAAGGTATAAAACTTGTTTTGTTCTTAATACTCACTTTTATAATACGTTTGTACATTGTCTACCAAAGATATTTTTTACAATCAGTAACGTTGTAATTTGCTGTTGTACGATGAAGTTAATATTAAAAATGAAACTAAATATAAAATATTTTTTTATGATATACTTTATACCATCACTCTGAAAAAATTGAACCATGAATATTATTTTACATTACCATTCGCTGTACTTTTTGAAGCTAAATATGTGAATAATGTAAAATATTGTAATGTAATAGGTTCTCAACTACTTAGAATTATTTTTGTTAAGGTTCTACGGATCATGAATATTTTTTTATATTACATTTGTGATTTAAATATTACACTATTAACCAAGGGAATGAAAATATTGGCAAGTCCATAGCACGGATATATTAACACCTGAGGCAAGCCGACAAGACGTACGTGCTAGGGATTGCACTTCCGTGGTTAATATACAATTTTTTTTGCCTACAGCATGTAAAATGTGGGCTGTGAAATCTGACATCTGGGTTTCAAGATGCACTTTACGCGTAGTAATCAAAAAATAATATTTTTCCCATTGGAACATACTATTCTTTATAAATAAACAACTAATTAATGAAGTATTGTAACGGGGTTAATACCGTTTATTTATTTTATGCGCGCGATCGTATCGAAGAGCGCGCGGGATTATCAGAACGTTCAAACATGAAAACCGGAGAGCAGGAGGGAACGGGTGTCAGTCAACCAACAATTTACTAACATAAAATAAATACGTCGGAAATATTGTTAATATCACAAGCGAGAATGTTTATTGCCTCTTAAAGCTACACTGTATTCGGCCCGCGTGTTTATGTTTACATGCCGCGCACACAACATGGAGTGTCGGATCGTTCGTCGCTCTTTGTTCGCCGAGTTATTACATGCACGTTTTTTGTCGAGTACGAGAGATTATAGACAATTCTATCGCGATCGCGAAATTAAGCTGGCCAGCTTACCTTATTAACTCTCGCACGGGTAACAAGTGAGACGAAGAAGGCTCGTACGGCACACGCTATGTTTTTTGGTAATGTTTATCTGCCGGCGATGATGTCTCTCGCTTACGGTTTCGCCCTCGAAGGCGAAACTCTCCACTCACGCACACTTGCACGCACACTTGCACGCACACTTTCCGGACGTAAGGCTATGTCACAGCTTCTCTCCTTTGTCTCTACACTCCAGAAAACTCGTGGAAAACTATGGTCCTTCTTAATAGCAGCTGGAGGTATCGATAACTAATCCTCGACTGGTTCGTTTTTATTCGCGCGCGTTCCGTCGCGTCTCGTACCGAATTCCCCCAATACATTTCGCCCCAACCAGCAGGTGCTGCCCTCGCCGGCAGCCGCATAGTTGGGCTGTTAGCGCTAATACGACGTTTACCGTCACAGTATATAAAATATTAAGTGATCTTGATTTAATAATATTTTTTTAAACTAACATAAGAAAATAAATTCTACTTTCTGGTACAACAGTGATACGTTAGAATATTAAATTCATCAATAATTTGCAACTTACATTAAAAAAAGTCTCTCTGAAAAAAACTAATCATAGCCGTATATAAAAAGTTTGTTAAAATTCTATAATTCCTTCATTTTTTGAATTTAGATATCCGAGTTGTTCGGCTTGACGATTGCGACTGATTCTTTAAATCTACACTGTTAGTCCAAAGTATTTATTACAATGTACGATTTGTTATATAAGAAGAAACTAAGTTTGTTTTTTTTCCAAGCTAATGTTCAATCTTAACGCGCAACAATGTATGAAAAAATTTATTTACAAAAATTCTTAGCTATTATCATTATTTACTGGAAATTTGTAGCATAAAAAAGAACTCTATGCTTCATAATAATTTACGATTAATAGTAAATATTTTTAAATTGAAAGAATCATTCATTGTATGGATAAAGGATTGACAAATACTCTTTTCCTCCATCAAACAGTCTCTCTGAAATAACTTTTTTATTTTGTCATAATATGTACCGGTAACAATTCTCGTTACAGTCTAATTGGACTATTGTCTAGAAAAAATTTTAAAAGTTTAGAAATCTTTATTCTTAAGTAATAGTTTTGAAATATATTGAATAATATACACTACTTATTGTGATACTATAGTTACATAATAATTTATATTGATTTAGAGTTATCCTCACTATTAATATTTCAAAGAACTACAAAGGATAAAAATTTCTAATAAATAACAATATTTTTTATCTCTCTAAAATTTTTTTAGTGAAATACAAAAGGCTTATAGATATGATCATGGAAAATGAATGATAAGGACAAATATTTTGAATTATGATAAGCGTCGGGTATTATCATTTATTGAATTGTAACTGTAAAGTTAACAAAACCTATGAGAACTCACACTGCTAAAACAAGGATATTTAACCAGATTAAAAATCCAATCCGCTTCGAGTCTATTTCTGAATCCTACAAATGACAATTTAAATTTATCAAACTGGAATCGATCTGAATCCCCTTTAATATTTTTCTATCCTGAAATTAATTATAATATGTAAAATTAATTTCGGGATAAAAAAACATTAAAGTGAATTAAGATTCATTCTACTTTAATGAATTTCAATTATCATTTGTAGGATTCAGAAATAAACTGGGGATGGGATTTTCAATCCGGTTGAATGTCCTTGTTTTAGCTGGGTACACTCAGCGTTTATTCAACAGGAACCAACAGCTTGAAAATAAACAAAATTATTACGAAACATCATTCCTTCGTTTCCCATCATCATTATTTAAAGATTACAAAATTTTACTCATGAGACTATCAATTCTATGATAATCACCGATGAAAAATGTTGATGGTTGGGATCTTGGTCACATAAGTATTGAAAAAAAGCTATTTTCAAACAATTTATAAACTAGTTTAATGTATATCCATTAATAGCTATCTTTATTATATGTAAAATTCAATTATGAAGTGATAGCAACAAAGGCATTACTAGTATAATCGCTGATTCTTTCGTACGTCGACTGTGACTGTATGAGATTGTATCGTGCATGCGCAGTAGGCTGAATTTATTGCAAAATCAATTATTTCGTTATTTTCGGCAAATCAGCAGGGACTGGGAATCGAACCTGAGCCTACCGGGTACGAGTCCGTCGCCCTACCGACCGAGCTACATTGCAGGCCTAAATGCTGGAGTCGCGGAGCTCTATTTACGATCGAGCTGGCAGAATCGGCCATGTTTTCAAACTTCCTAGTTCCAGGCTGCATAATTAATACTGAACTAAATGAAAATATATGAATCGAAAGATTTTTATTTGTTCAATTCACCTGAATTATAAGAATTATTTACCTATACTTAGTTTATTCATAAAAAAATTTAAAAAAAATTATCGTAAAATAATTATTTTTCCAACGATCCCTAATAAAAAAGGTTTATTAAAAACAATTAAATGGCATTTTTGAATGTAATAAATCGTAAAAAATTGCCCCCAAGCTGGTTTAATTTGTTTAGTTGATTAATATTGAAAGTATTCAATATATATTTTAAAAATTAAGAATTTATAATTAATAATACAAATTATTGTTGTCTACAAAATTCACGCAGTGCGCATGCTCGATACAGAATGAAGACCATATAATAGAAAAAATAATTTTATTTTTAATTCCACAATTTCACAATTCAATTTAAATAAATAACTTGATTTCTAACTTTTTGCAGACGTATGGATTTATTAACTATCAGTTACAATTAACAATTATTTGGTAAACAGTTTAAATAAAAAAGTATAATATTTTTTTATACGATACTACCTTTTTATTGAACATGCGCATAGGCGAAATCCTGTGGTCGATTATAATTTTTCAGTTTTATAAAATACCTGTTGAATGTTTTCAATATCAATTATGTGATCAAATGAAATGAGTTCGGGCAAAATTTTTTATAACTTATTGAATTCAGAAATTCGATTTAATAAAATAGATACACATATTGAAATCGTTGAGAAAATAATTGTCTTCATTATTTTTTAAGAAAAAGTTGTGGATGAGCAAATAAATCTAATAATATAGGTGAATTAGGCAAATCAAATCCTTTCCCATAGTATATTTTTTTAAATAAAATCATTAATTATGCTGGCTGAAACGAAGGAGGTCGGTTGTCACTTGTCGGTTCGGTGCCCGGCGGCCATATGAGTTGTCTCCTCTCTTACTTCCTGGTTTTTGTATTTTGTATAAGCCGTAATTTTACACGTGTTTTGCATTTGTTCATTGTTCAATGTGTGTGTATTTGATTAAATTGTGTACGATAAAAAGGGAAAACAGACGCAGAAATTTTTTATATTAAGTTAAATTTAATTATATATTTACCTTTAAAAAGAAGAAAGATTGTTTAGTTTCAATATATAAAATATTTTCAATAGTCATGTTTGGCCCAGGAGCTACACCGATTGTCGTTTTGAGTATGTTCAGAAATTCCAAAAATTTTGTAATGCGATTTGCCAAAAATATTTGTTTTCACATTTTAGTTTACTATAATTACTTGCAGGTCAAAACACAAAACGAGAATCAGGCAAAAAAGTTCAAAGAGAAAATATTCAAGCTGGAAAGGTATAGTAAATTGTATATAAGGCTGTAATAAGTTTTGGTTCTAAGTGTTTTTTTTTTCACGTAAATTGATTTACAATTTTATGTAAGAATTTCTTTTGATTTATATTTAGAATGTTAAGATTTTGAGTGACTTGTTTTGATTATAAAGTTATAAACTAAAATTAATCTGATATTTTGAAGAAATAATATTATTTTTCTATTTCATTGCAATAAGTATTCTGCTTCTAATTCTATTTAAATTTAGTTTTTGAAGGATAATAATGATGAAAGATTGTTAATTGTTAATATTTAAGCCACATATTACAATGAGCTGATGTTTCAGTTTACAGAAATTATATTTGTACTGTAGTTTATGAAATTACTTAGTAATTCTTAATGTCATCTAATTATATATATTGTTAAAATGTAAGTATCATCTAAGATAAAATGTTGATTAGTTCATTTTTATGAAGAAATTATGTAAACAAAGGAATTTTAATGTAGCGCAACATTAGAGATAAAATGTGTCTGGTTTTCATTTTTCTGGTTAACATGTCATGGTCTTTTTAGTACTTCTTCAAATTAAGAGTTTTACTTGATAATATATATAAAGAATGAGTTATTGAGGTATATTAAAAGTGGAAGTGATGAGGTTTATTTCTTTTGTACCATTATGTTTAATTTTAGGCATAATCATGTTGATTCAAAGCAATCTTCATTTTCCTCTTAACTATTGGTATTGAAAATTTCAATGTCGTTTTGATCTTTAAGGATTAAAAAATATTTATCCTTAATATTTATCCTAAATATTAAATTTTAACAATTTGATCCTTGCATATTTATTGAATTGAATAATGGTTATAATAGTTTTATATTTGTAGATATAGATGTGATAATTATTTTTTGTATAAAATAACAAGAACATAGTGACTGAAATTAGGAAGTTTTTAGCTATGTGGTTGCAAAAAAATTTTTATTTATTTATTTATTAAAAAATGAAAAACATCAACTAAAACAAGGAAGTCTTTAGCTATGTAGTATAGTCCAGTCAACCTGTGAAAGGAAGTGGATGTAGAAGCTGTGTGTTATTGTTGGAATTGTTTGAAAATAGCATAGGTGATATTGTACTAACTTAAAATATGAGTAATATGATAAACACATGTGACCATAATGTTTAGAAAATTTTAAATAAACTAAAATCTGATAAGTTTGTAGTTTTGAAAATGAAATCCATTTATTTTTTAATGGATATTATATTAAATTTACATAAAGCATGTTGTACACAATTGCGTCTTTCCCTGAGTCAAGTACTCAAGGGATCAAGATGCGGTATAAGATAAAGAAAATTGGATAGTTAGTGTAGTAAAAGAATGGGATGTTGGCAGGTGAAACTTTTCACAATGTTTGTTGATTGCTTCTTCCTAGAAAATGCACTAGGTGTTATCTCGTACTGTCCTCCTGAGCCTGCGGCTTGGTGTGTAGTCATTGTGTAAGGGAGCCTTGATGTCACTTTGACTGGGTTTGTCTTGACTAGGTGATCCGGAGAGCTCAGCTAGTAGTCCTATCAACTGTTAGAATAGATTAGGACAAGAAGTGGCGATGCACTCACTTTTATACAGAGAGATGAAGTGTAAGAGCGTTCTCTGATCCTCCCAAAAAAGCAAGCAGAATTGATCCGAAAAGTGTCGCTCCCAAACGTAAGTTACTTGCTACAGAGGGAGAGTGTGGAATGTCAGCATACAATTCAATGCTAGCTGAGACTTATTCAACAAACAGAAAACAAGTATCATCAAGAATTGTGTTGCGAGTAAACCAACAGCAGTATTGTAAGGATGGGACAGATCGCAAAACATTTGTTGTAACGTTTCGACTTTGCTACGTTATAATTAATTAAGTTAAGACTCTAAGATATATTTGTAAATTGTCTTTCCGAGAGCAAGCAAGAAGTTGACATACAATACTAGATACTCGAAATGATCAAAATAATAGTTGTCTGTGTATTTAAAAAAATAGTAAGTGAAGTCAATCATCGAGCAGCGAACCTAGTGTGAATCTACACAGTTCGCTACTTCGACGTGCTGTTTGAAATGTTGCTAAGCATCGTTGTATCTATGTATTAGGGAAAGGCCAGACAGCGACGCAACGTATATTCAGTCGAATCTCTAGGCTGTAATAATATGATTAGGAAAGGAGATAGTCTAAGACTGTTTTTTTCTCATAAGAGAAAAGGTCTTATGAGTTGAGCTCTTGGACTATCGTGTAGGAGAGAATAATAGCAAGGTTAACCACTGAATAATGAAAACAGATATTACGAAATGGCTGTGTCGTTATTTCTATGTAAATAATGCTCGCGCTGCTAGACAAGGTAGGATTCCAAGTACCTCCTTGTCGTAGTGACAAGCGAATTTATACTTGCGAAAGAGGCTCCTTTATACGCTGGGTGGCCCCTACAACGCTATTTTTGTCAACTTGCACAAATTTTAAACAAGCTTTGTCGCGAAATCGTGCATGCAAAGTGAAAAGTTGGTGATTTAAAAAATTAAATTGAAAATGCTAAATTTTATAGGATAAATCACTTCTTGAGGAAAAATCGCCTCACAAAGTTATAAACGACTAAAGTTAATTAATTGAATAGCTTAAAATTTACAATAAAATTGTTGGAATTTTTTACACCAAAAAATTATTTATGATACACGGAATATTATCTAAAATCAAAATCACCTATTTAACAAACAATAGTTGAATAATAATTAAATAATGAACTCGGAAATTATCTTTTTTGCTATTATAAAATCAACAATCGGATAACAATCGTTTTCACTAATTTTATATGTATTTCAAAGGTTTAAATAAACTATAAATTTTTTATTTATTTATAACTCTGTTAAAAATCATTTATCAAAGGGTTAAATTCTTGCTTCTCTTTCTTAAGGTGCTAGAATCGCTGTTGTATATTCCAATTCGCATCATATTTATTTGTTGCAAAATTTCTAGTGATATTTACTTGCAAATTAAAGTAAGTTAACAAATAGGTATGAAATGATCATAATAACTCGAAATTCGTGATTAGCTCATTGAAATTGACCAAAAACTCGCTCGCTTTTTCGGGGGTTTTGCTACGGGCGAGTTAACCTGAGGAACCTGGCTGGAGTTTGGGTTCGTTTGCAGATCAATCAGGGTACCAGGTTACTCGATGATATAAAAGGCCGAATTAGCGGAAACTATTCTACAAGAGTATAAAATGAGTCTTAGAATCACGAGCCGATTCTAAGAATTTTTGATTTTTATAAAGAAATTGAACTGCACACAGACGCTAGTTCACATGGATTCAGAGCCATATTATTGCAAAAATAGGACGACGGGAATTTTCACCCGATTTTCTTTTACAGCTCGAGAACCAATGACGCGGAGCGCAAGCTCCATAGTTTTGAACTTGAAACGTTGGCTATAGACAGGGCCTTGGAATTGGAACGATTTCGAGTCTATTTGATAGGTAAAGAATTTACGCTCGTTACTGATTGTAAAGCGCTGAAACAAACACTGGAGAAAAAGGATATTAATGCCAAGATCTGTAGATGGAGTTTGAGACTGCAGGAATTTAATTTTAAGATTCAGCATCGCCGTGGCGTACAACTACCGGACGTTGATTCACTTAGCCGATGCTTCGATATCAATTTGATATCGTCCGGCGATCTGGATGACCGACTAGCGCTGTCGCAGTTAACTGACGCCGAAATTCAGGATCTAAAAATACGCGTCAGTAAGGACGACGAGAAGCTGGTGCGTGATTATGTTATTGTAAACGATAAATTGTTTAGGGTCCTCGATGGCGAGAAGCGATTCGTTGTTCCTCGCGGCATGCGTCGGGAGCTTATTTTAAGAATCCACGACGATATCGCTCATTTAGGCGTCGATAAAACATGTAGCGAACTGAGGAAAAATTACTACTTTGTAAATATGCGGAAGTTTGTAAAAAAATGTTTGGCTAATTGCGTTGGGTGTCTCGAATATAATGGGAAGGCAAGCGTTAATGAAGGACTGCTTCACATGATCGATAAGGGTAGCGCGCCATGGGACACGCTGCACTTGGATCATGTGGAACCTTTTGCAAGGTCATCAAAGGGTCATAGGCACGTCTTCGAAATTATTGACGCCTTTACTAAATTCATTGTATTGGAGCCGACTCATGAGGTAATCAGAATTCTTGAGAGTTTGTTTGGCCTCTTCGGAGTGCCTAGGCGTGTCATTTCAGATCGAAGAACGGCCTTCACTAGCCGCGAATTCGAGGAGTATTGTGTCGTTAAGGGAATCGAACACGTCAGGATTGCCGTGAGAACGCCAAGAGCGAATGGGCAAATTGAGCGCTACAACAGGACAATCGTGCCGGCCATGTGTAAGTTGAGCTCTTCTCCTAATAAGTGGCATGAGACTTTGAGAAGAGTGCAGCTTGCTTTGAATAGTACTGTTCAAAAGACTACTAAGAGAACTCCGGCCGAGGTGTTCTTCGGGATGACCTTGCGGCGCGGGGGCGTGGACGTTGTGGCTGAGCCGATAAATGAGGAGCTGTTGTACGATCAACGGGGCCGTGACCAGGCGGAGATTCGGGCGCGGGTCAGCGAGCAGATCTCTCGCACCCAGGCTGAGACTGCGAAGCGTTACAATTCGAATCGTCAGCCCTACCCATCGTATGAACCAGGGGATTATGTAATGATTCAGCTGACTGTGTTGGATGTCATGGCACGGTGGGTCTGAGCGACATTTAAATAAAAGTGAAAGCAGGTTCCAATTTTTTTGCATATTTCGGTAAAAATACTAATAATTAGGAGATCCCAGAAAGAATTTAAAAAAATCCCTGAGCCCTTTTTGAAAAAATCGATTTTTAAACATTTTTATCAAACAAAAAAAATAAAAAAATAATTTTGGTTGTGGTTGATGGTATTAATAAATAAATCAATATTTTTTTCGATATTTCCACAGATGCACATTTAATAATAAAAAATTCAACACCAGCATTTTGAAAATTAATTTTTTTTTATTTATTGACTGTTTTTACTAATTTTTATCTCTCTATTCTCCCATACACAATCATATTAATGGAGAAACACATGTATATATAAATATCAGTGTTTATTAATAGTATACATACGATAAGGACATAGCAGTATTGTAAACATGTGTGTTTACAGCGCGCACCTGTATCTAAGGAAGTAGTAGCTAGAATAGCGTGCTCAAAAGTTTTCATAGTTGTCCCAGCTTTCTCGAGAAATTGGAGAATTTAGTGAGTTACAACATGTTGTAACTCACTAAATTCTAACTAACCTTCCACAAATTTTTTTCCGTTTAGCCTTCTTTTTCTGACAAACCAAACAAATTTTCGAACGATTCTCAGAGTGCGTTAGTGCACGTCGCTTCATGTTGCTAATTCAATTATTTTGAAGAAACACAGAACGTTAACTACAACAAAATTCTTATTGTATTTCTTATAACGAGAACACTATTACTGGCAGATTTCATTGTTGATCGGTCAATCAAGCTGGGACAACTGTGAAAACTTTTGAGCACGCTATTCTAGCTACTACTTCCTTAGATACAGGTGCGCGCTGTAAACACACATGTTTACAATACTGCTATGTCCTTATCGTATGTATACTATTAATAAACACTGATATTTATATATGCATGTGTTTCTCCATTAATATGATTGTGTATGGGAGAATAGAGAGATAAAAATTAGTAAAAACAATCAATAAATAAAAAAAAATTAATTTTCAAAATGCTGGTGTTGAATTTTTTATTATTAAATGTGCATCTGTGGAAATATCGAAAAAATATTGATTTATTTATTAATACCATCAACCACAACCAAAATTATTTTTTTATTTTTTTTGTTTGATAAAAATTTTTAAAAATCGATTTTTTCAAAAAGGGCTCAGGGATTTTTTTTAATTCTTTCTGGGATCTTCTAATTATTAGTATTTTTACCGAAATATGCAAAAAAATTGGAACCTGCTTTCACTTTTATTTAAATGTCGCTCAGACCCACCGTGATGGGGAGTGCTAAGTTAAGTAAAAGATTCGTCGGGCCTTATGTAATAAAGAAGAAATTGGACCACGATCGGTACGTTGTAAGTGATATCCCCGGCTATCCAATGAAGCAAAAACTGTACGAATCTATACTGTCACCCGAGCGACTGAAGCCCTGGATCGCCCTTGGTGATGAATGGGAGGACGATGAGCATTTGGAGGTTGAGTGCGATGGCGGTGGTGATCACGATGCGGGGGAATCGCGTCAGGAGAGGCCGAGCTGTTAGCTGCTTGTCTGTTGTGAATCGTCGGAGCGAGTGTGACGGTTGGGGGAGAGGAAGATATATAATCCGCTGTATTGAGACACGGGGCAAAGTGTGTGTCGAGACGCGAGAGGTGTGTGTGTTGAGATGATAGAGAGAGAGTGGTTGAGGCGATTGACGATCAGCGACTGTAGTATGATTGTAGTACGAAGGAAATACACGAGGTCTCTAATAAGTTGAATAATTTATATTTTCCACCGCCACCTCTCTGTCCCAGACGCCCTCACATATATTAATAATTCTTTATTTGTTTGCTGTGTTATTTGTATGGGTGCGCGTATCAACATATGCATACTAAAAGTTGATCACGCAGACGTTACCGGTAATTCAGAAATCCATCATTTGGCCTACATTTGAGGCATCATATCTCGAAACCTAGTCATAGTCGGTCGATGCGCCCATGGAGCCTTTTGATCTGCATGATGTTGGCTACTTAATCTCAAATTTTGAACCATTTCGACAGAAAGTCCTTTTCCGTAAGGTTTGTGCGGGGTCCTTTTACTTTCAAAAGTATAAATAACACAGGCCGACAAAAAAATTTACCAAGAACCCGAGTATAGTTTTCCGAAGGTTTTTTGCGCGCTGAATCCGAATCTGAGGTCAGAATTACTCTGGTGGCTCCGGTTTTCGAGATATCCTAACCTTAAAGTGCAAAAAACGCGATTTTTGCCTATATTTGAGGTTATGTAGCAAAGAAAAGAAATTTTTTTTCAAAAAACTGTATACATCAAATTAAAGTATGAGTTTTCTTCTTTCAAATGCCGTTGAGTATGCTCGGATATCTTTTTTTTTCACGAAGTTACACAAATTTGAAATAAAAAGCACTTGGCTAACTTGCTCTACCCAGCGTCATGTGGGTGTGCCTGCTTAGGGGTTGGGAGGGCTGGTTTTAAAGGGTTGAGGAGGTATTTGGGGATGAGGCCTATCTAGATCATATTAGTACGCATACCTGTGATTAGAAAATGAGTTTTTTTATCAAAAAGCAGTTAATTAAACTTGCTCTACCCAGGGATATGTGGGTGAACCTGTTTAGGGGTTGGCAGGGGTGGTTTCTACCCGTAAGAGAGCATTTTGTAAATAGAAGCACGATGCTCACAATATTTTTTAGTGTTTTGTCATATTTCCAAGTTTGGTTTAAATTGGTGAATGGCTCTTTAATATGGTTACTTGTTAGATAGCTTGGGCTGAATGATGTGGTGCTTTTTAAATTCATAAAATTTGAAATTTTCAAATTTGTGTAACTTCGTGAAAAAAAAAGATATCCGAGCATACTCAACGGCATTTGAAAGAAGAAAACTCATACTTTAATTTGATGTATACAGTTTTTTGAAAAAAAATTTCTTTTCTTTGCTACATAACCTCAAATATAGGCAAAAATCGCGTTTTTTGCACTTTAAGGTTAGGATATCTCGAAAACCGGAGCCACCAGAGTAATTCTGACCTCGGATTCGGATTCAGCGCGCAAAAAACCTTCGGAAAACTATACTCGGGTTCTTGGTAAAATATTTTTATCAAATTCTGTCGGCCTGTGTAATGTTTTTCACGATTATTTTGCATATAATCTACTTTATAATGAATTTGTTTTGTTATGTAATTTTTTGTGCAATTAAAATAATATATTAGTTAGATTAATAATGTAGATCACTTAGATTATGTATCTTTAATTATAATTATTCTATCGAATATATATTAAGACATATGATTTATAAAAAAACATTTTATTCTAATTGTTATCCTTGTATAATAAAAAAATGCATTACATACAAAATAATCATGAAAAATATTATTTATACTTTTGAAAGTGAAATTTCCCCATTAAATAGAATATACTATAAAAATATTATAGATTCAAGTAGCATGCGAAAATATCTTTGATATAGAAAAGATTTTTTTACTATAAATTTAATTTTTTTCGTCTTATAAACTAATTTTTTTTTATAAATTACATAAAATGGGTGTATAATTGTATGGGATTCATATTAAAAAATACAAAATTTTAATAAATATTAATTTTCATATTTTATTATGCAAATCCGGCAGGATAGACGATATTCAATGAAATTCTGATGAAAGAATTAGAATGTAGAGAAAAAATACTTGAAAAAAAAAATTCTACCATATTTAGAAGTGGTGTAAATTAATTATGCAACTAACGTAGCTCGAAAGCTTCGAAGCCGTGAGGAGAGGATCATTCCCCTGACCTCCACCACCGCCGCGGCGGGTGCTTAAAAATATTAACTTTGCTTATAGAAATGAAAATCCTGCACAACTTAAAAAAATTCGGAGTATAGGTAAATTCTTTTCAAATCGAAATCAGTAATTAAATTTGAAAAAAGTTGTAAACAAGACGGGTTATGGATTAAAAACCAAAATAATATCTTGGCTCCTAATTGTCGTAGAAAGATCCATTCTTTAAAAATAAAAGGTTTTTCAATTGCCAATCGAATGAATTTTATTATATTCCAAGATGTTTATGGCTTCATTGTTAAATTCTATTTTACAACTAAGCAATTTCAGTTTTTCGTCTTTTTCTCGGAAACTAATTATCGAAAAATTATCAAATTTTTTTTACCGATAGATTTCATCGTCTTTCATAGGTTACATTTGATCTTTTTTTCGAAATCTGATCAGGACGGCCGCGGTACACCGTAAAAGTTGAAACTTTGTCGCGCTCTAGCTCGTAAACAATTAACTTTCGAAAAATCGGACCGGCTTTCTATTATACGTTTTTTCAAAGATGTATCGGCCCTGAAAATTTAGACAAAATTTATTGAAAATTAAAGAAGATATAAGCGTTTGTTTTTTTTGCAATCTCGGAAACAGCTCAAGATATTGTTATTAATAAAAAAAATTTTATTTTCGAACATGTTTATCCTTATGTAAAATTATCTCAGGAATCGAATTCCGTTGAACTTATATCGATAGGATAATTAGGAAAAAAGATATAAGCGAATAACTAAAAAAAGTGCCTTTTTTTTTGCAATAAATCGTTGATAAAATAATGTTCCGGAAACTTTTGGAAATCAAAACTATTTTTCCAATTATCTACGTGTTATTCCGCGTCGAAATAAAAAAAATCTCGCTGTTCGCAAAAAATATAGATCAATATACTAGAATGACCGGATTATTCGTTTTTCATGACTTCTTTCTTATACGAGGAGGGTCAATAAGTCTTTACAAAATCCAAGAGATGGCGCTTGTCACGATTAAATTATGTTTTTTTTGTGAGCGTTGGTTGAACAAAAAGTTATTGGTTTATTTAAAAAATGGAAAAAACAGAGTTTCGAGCGGTGATAAAACATTTTCATTTGAAAGGCCTTACACCAAAAGAAATCACAGTTGAGTTTTTTTTTTTTTATTTATGCAATTTCAATCCTATATATGGATTATTTTGCTACAGTTACATACATAATATTACAATAGATTTCTTATAAAATGCATGAGATTTGAAATTAAATTGATAAGTTACAATTAGTTAGGAAGTTACAAATAGATTTCGCAATATTGGCATTTATATTAGATAGTAACACAGTGCTGGAACAAGGAAGGAACATTTTAGATTGTCTAATATTTGTGATAAATCTAGATCGTTGGTAATTGTAGAGTGGGCTTTGCCAGAGAATGTGATCAAGGTCTTGATACTCATAGTTGCATTCACATATGGTATCTTTGCAAAGCTTTATTTTATATAAGGATGACTTCAAATTGTAGTGGCCTGATCTACATCGATTGATAGTTGTAATGACTTTGCGTGAGACGTTTAGATTAGAAAACCAGGGCTTAGCTCGGTTGTTGTGAAAATTATCGAAATACAGAGCACCTTTGAATGTTCCTTCTTCACAGATAATTTCGTGAGTGTTATTAATGGCATGTTTCTTAAGGTACATCTTGAGATCAGTAAAAGGAGTCTTGAGATTGGAATCTGGAATAAAGGCGGTCGACTGCTTTGCCAAGGAGTAAGCTTTATCGTTACCGCGAATACCAGAGTGCGATGGAATTCAAACGAGCTTGAGTTGACTGTTATTTTTACTGGTTTTATAAAAATCCATAATATTTTGCCTTATTCTGTAAATGTGAGGGTTAACTTTGATACTAAGATTAATACTATTAAGGGAGAGTAGGGCACTAAGAGAATCAGTGAAGATTATTACATTTTGATTGGAATGATTAATAGCAATTTGAGTTGCATCACTGATGGCAACACACTCAGTCGTGAATACTGACGCACCAATGTCAAGACTCCTTGTCACTGTTAAATGAATTTAAACACAGCCGTACAACAACAAAAGATGAACCTCATTCAGGACGCCCCGTAGAAGTGAGTACGCCCGAAATGGTCAACAAAATCCACGATATGGTGTTGAGTGATAGAAGATTAAAATTGCGAGAATTAGTTGAGGCCACAGGGGTATCAGAGGGTACAATCATTTCACTTTTGAATGCAACATTGGGGATGAAAAAAATATCAGCAAAATGGGTGACACGTTTGCTCACTGTTGAAAACAAATGAACCTGCGTGGTCACCTCTGAGGCTCTTTTGGCACGCATACATCGTAATCCTGAAGACTTTTGGCATTGACTCGCAACTATAGACGAAACATGGGTACACCATTACACTCCTGAAACCAAAGAACAGTCCAAACAATGGATTACCGCAGAAGAACCAGCCCCAAAGAAGGCAAAGACAGTAAAGTCAGCTGGCAAGATTATGGCCACGGTTTTCTGGGATGCGTATGGAATCATCTACATCGACTACTTGGAAAAGGGCCAGACGATCACTGGACAATATTATGCGTCATTATTAGGTTAGCTGAAAGAAAAAATCAGAGAAAAACGTCCTCACTTGAACAAAAAAAAAATGCTTCTTCCTTTAAGACAATGCTCGAGTTCACACGTGTGCAGTTTCGATAGCAAAAATTAATGATTTAAAGTTCGAATTAATTGACCATCCACCATATTCGCCTGATTTGGCTCCCAGTGACTTTTTCTTATTTCCTAACCTCAGAAAATGGCTTGCCGGACAACGATTCACGTCGAATGAAGAAGTCATAGCCGAAACAAATGTCTATTTTGAGGGTTTTCAGAAATCATATTTTTCTGATGGTTTAAACAAACTGGAAGGCCGTTAATAAAATGTATCGACCTTCAAGGAGATTATGTTGAAAAATATTACATATGCAAAACTTTTTTATCCTTCTTTTTGTAAAGACTTATTGACCTCCCCCCCCCCCCTCGTTTTTACGCATCTAAGTGAGCTTCAACGGATTTTATCGAGTCCTATTGATAATAGATGCGGGATGGGGGGGGGGGGTGCCAAAAAAGTGTAGCAGGCTAGGCACCTATCATCAACCCTCCGAGACATATTGACTGAGGTTCTTGATACATATAACAGTTTTTAGTTCTGGACCTCATAACGTGTAATTTTCGAGCCACATTCCTAATGAAATAAAATAAAATAAATTATGATGACTGAGCTAACTGTTCTATTCATTTTTTAAAACTGAGGTAAAATTTTCATGTTCTAACAGAAAACTATTCGATATTTATAGACTTAGATTGTAAAAATAGATACTTTCTTCTACTTTTAGGGATCATCGCAAACAACGTGTTAGCCATAATGAAACTCCCCCCCCCCCCCCCGCACACACAGCTACTCACAAACTTTCCTATCACAAGCTAGCCGCGGTTCATCAACCTTACTCCTTGTCACTTTGCACTCCTCTATGGATACTATCATCGACTATACTCAACGCTCGTATCCACTATTCTGCGCGTAATAACGTGTTTACGGGGTATTGAACTAAGAAATAATATATTTATGCACGGAAGTTCGAAGTTATAATCCTTAATTATTTAATTTTTATTTTATTACAGAAATTTATATTCCCTTAAATTAAGTTGACGAAATTGAATGCGTTATTATTATTTATATATTGTTATTTATATACCTTTCCAGACGATTGCAGATATTATCAGAACTTGTCTAGGACCACAAGCAATGTTGAAAATGTTAATGGATCCTATGGGCGGAATCGTTATGACTAACGATGGTAATGCCATTTTAAGAGAAATAACAGTTCAACATCCAGCTGGCAAATCAATGATTGAAATAGCAAGAACTACAGATGAAGAAGTTGGTGATGGAACAACATCAGTAATTGTTTTAGCTGGCGAAATGTTAGCGAATGCGGAACCATTTTTAGAACAAGGATTGCATCCTACTATCATTATCAAAGGGTATAAACAAGCACTTGAAGATATAATTGTTGCTTTAAATGAAAAATTAAGTGTACCACTTGACGTTAAAAATAGAATAAAATTTGCTGAAATAATAAAATCTTGTGTAGGTACAAAATTTTTAGGACATTGGTCAGATCTAGCTTGTCAGATAGCACTTGAAGCAGTTGAGACAGTAGTGTTAAATCATAATGATCATCAAGAAATTGATATAAAACGTTACGTAAAGGTAATATAATTTATTTCTATTATCTTAATTACCATTATATTAACTATAACGAGGGATAAAATATTCATATTTAATACCACGTGGAATCCTGTTTTTATTTACTGAACTTCCATGATGCGAGGCTGACCGCAGCCTTGATTTGCAATGGGTGACTTTGCAGGCGGATGTTTGTCGTTATGCATGTAATGAAAATATGCACGAAATCACAAAAAAGAAAGGCGCTAGACCAAGTGTACAGAGATTGCAAATAACGAAAATCAAGTATTAGCTTTGAAAAAATAACGTATTGGTAGTACGCGCACTATTTATTTCTTTTAAAATAAAAGAGTGAAGGAGAAAGAAAGCAATTACGACTGGAATCCATTTTTCACAGCTAATGCTATTATTCCACAAAACACACCTCGTTTCGGCAGTTTATATCGTAGAGCCTGGGTGATTCTTGTCAGAATCTTTTCAAAACCTATTGAGTGAAAAGTATTTCTCGAAAGTTATACTTATTTGGTGAAAAGTACTTGTTTTTTTACCATGAATTACTCTCTTTGCTTCTTCATACTGTGAAGAATCATTTTCTTAAATCGCTTTTTCGTGGAATTTGTCATTTCCAACTTTAAATATGATGACGAATCATCGGCTGATCCTGTTTAATGTTTAGGTATAAATATAAGTTTTTGTTTCTTCCATCTAACCGGGAAGCTCCTTCGGCTAGGCATTTATTCAAAATACTTCGCAAAATCTGTGGGGTTTTTTGTGCTAATAGTTGTGATTGGAAATTTTGGTTGATTAACCGCCGGTTAAATTTTGTGCCATAGCTTACCTTGTGATAATTTGTTTCGACGGCTTCGTTCATCAGGGCACCATATTTGCCACCTTCGGTTATAGCAGTCGTTGGAAGTTAGAATGGGAAACAAGAAAGTTTGTAAGCACCCACCGACTGCGAAAAATGTGAAGTTTGCATGTCCAAAAGCAAGATAGCATTGGTTAAAATGGCGGTTCTAATTGCTTGTCTTTTGTCCTTGCTCCTAAGTCTCGTCCAAAAGTAAAGGTAGACCGAGTCTAGCTTTGGTTGGCAACGTTTCTTCTACGACAGGGTACGAGCGGATATCAGCAAAAATGAAAAAATCAACCGATCATTATTTTTTATATTTCAGTGCAATTACAAACATGTGTTGAATCCTTTTATGTGAGAGTGCTAAGTCTCGTGGTTTACAAATAATGTGGTGAGTGTAAGTGTGGTACTCAGGCCGCGGTCGATGATATGCCACAACCTACCACAGCTGCTTACCGGCTACTTCTTTGACCGGGTTATCTTGGTTACACCAGATTCTTCGATGTCGAGAAGAGATCGTCAGTGTGTGCGCGTGAGTGTAACGTCTTTCCCGCACGTCCTATTTTGCGTTTTACAAATTTTTTGGGTTTCTCTCTCTCTCTCTCTCGCTCTCTCTCTCTCTTATTTCTATTGTCATTATAAAATTAACAAACGGGTAACAATCGTTATCAATAATTTTACACTTATGTACACTTAAATCGTTATCTCGCAACGCAATTTTAATTGTTTGAATAAATTATAAATTTTTTATTTATTGATAACTCAGTTAAAAATCACTTATCAAAGTGTCAAATTCTTGCTTCTCTTTTTAAGGTGCTAGGATTGCTGTTATATATTCAAATTTGCATATTTATTTGTTGCAAAACTACTAGCGATATTTACTTGCAAATTAGATTAAGTTAACAAACACGTATTGAATGATTATAATAACTCGAGATTCAAGATTAGCGCATGGAAATTGACTCAAAAATGTTTTTGTTTGTTAAAAAAAATTTTTCATTGTAAACAATAAATTTCCCACACTTCTGTCGTCACACTCCTTATACGACTGGTGGTATGATCTTGATTTCTAGGGAACTGCTCTAACACATTTACGAGTACTACATGTGGATGGCACCGTAGTTTTGAGAACGCTTTTCCTCAGTTTTCCTATACCTGACAGATTGCTGTTTTGCAGTGGGAAGCAAATCAGATTGGATCGTTACAATAGATATTTTTATTTATAATTAAAAAACAGCTTATATTTGCATAATATATAACATGGCCAATATTAATTTGCATAATTACTTTTTTGTATCATTACATAAACTATAGATGGAATAAATTTTTACACAAAATTAGATAAATATTGAACATAAATTAAACAAAAATTATAATAAACGTAATTTTCTAACTAGAATATTTTCTTCAAATCTGAATTAGATATGTACACTATT
Source organism: Phymastichus coffea (assembly GCF_024137745.1). Classification (NCBI taxonomy): domain Eukaryota; kingdom Metazoa; phylum Arthropoda; class Insecta; order Hymenoptera; family Eulophidae; genus Phymastichus; species Phymastichus coffea. The sequence continues at coordinate 3,015,892 of NW_026706835.1, read as the reverse complement.
ACATCTCTTTACAGTCAACAGTAACTTAATCCAATAGTTCTCCGAGACACTTTGTAATCTTTCCACATTCGATTGAAATCATGATGTGTTGATTACGTAGCCTGTTTCACTACAAATTGTAGGCCCCTTTTATGATTCGTACAAAACTATTCAATGTTATGACAAATTATAAGAACTGTTGGTTTTATTGAGATTTTTAAGTATTCATAGCTGTTTTGGAATTTCCAAGTGTCAGATTTATAATTTAGTTAGCTCTCCAACAAGAAATAATTATTAATGACTTTTTTAAAATTCTTGATAGTATCTTCATAATCATAATCATAATCATGCATACAGGCTGAGGAAAAAGTATGAAAACCCCGGAAAATTCGGAAAACCACATGAGGTTAGTCATGAAACAAAGGTTTCTCTATGTAACTTTCAACGAGGAACCTAACGGTGACTTGACCTTGAACCTCATTTTCAAGGTCAACCTGATTTTTTCATATGGAAACCCCTATTTTTTATACTAGAATCAAAAAGAGCGATAAATTTTAAGGATGGGAACGATTCAAAGATAGTGTGACCCCTAATCCTCCTTGAAACCATGTATTTTCAAAATCATCACATCTTAATGCCTGGATAGCTGAAACAATCTCATTTCACAAAAGTTACAGCGTTCAAATTTCTTGTGATAAAAAAGGGACCTATTATTGTATCGCCTACCATTTATGCCCACACGTTTAATTTTTGAGGATATTGAGTGTGACTTTCTCTCATCTAATAAAGATTTTGTCATACCAATATCTAAGGTTATGGCGATTGACTTCGCCATTTAATTTACATGTAGCTTCGTCTGACAAAACAATATTTTTTAAAAAATACAAAAAACAGGGTTGATTTTTGCTAGAAAACGAATAAAAAGCAATTTGAATATCTGTCTTTCTCGTATTTTTTTAGAATTTTAAAAAAAGAAGACAATTCTTTTTTCACACTGCACAGTTCATCTGGATCTCATTTTTTTCGCAGTCTTCATCTTTCATTTTAGAAAATAGAAAGTCACTACTGTGAGCATAAAATATCATTAAAATTGTCAAAAACTGGAAAGTCACGTTTTTTTCGTCGAAAGTTACGTTTTCTCCTCTTTCATGGGCTGCAAAGCTAATTGTTTATTAGAAATACAGTATTATTTTGAAGGCATTTGAAAGAAGTGAAAATTTAAAAATAAAATAGAAGTGCTTTTACAAATAATAATTAAAAAATTGTTATCATTTAGATTTTAAAATCTTATCTGTTCTTGACTTCTACTAATTGGAAGTTGGAACCATATTTTGTTGTTTTCATGGTATATACGGCTCTAGAAAAAAAAATACTTGACCAATAAAAAAAAAATAAATTCGACAAATGCGTCAAATATTTCATAGTTTTGTTTAGTTACAATAACAATATTAAATTTTTGTTTTTTTCAAACTTTTAAAATGTTTCGTTTCTTCGAAAGAGATCAAATATCTCTTCTAATGATGAGGGGTTAGGGTGATCAGCAAAGGTCGTATGCTAATGTTTTTAATCTCTTTAATAGAACGTTTCAAAACGGCGATGGCGAAACTCCTTTGTCTAAATCCACAGTTTTAAAAACCTTAAGACGTTTTCAAGAAACGGGGTCTATTAAAAATCGTTCCGTCACTGTAAGACCACCAACAGCAACAAATGAAGAAAAATCTTTAGATGTTTTACTGTCTTTTGTGGAAAAACCGCATGAATCATCTCGATCAGTAGCTTTACAACAGAAGATCGATCAAAAATCTGTTCTTAAAATTTTAAAGGTAAACAAGTTTCATCCTTATAAAATGAAACTTAAGCAGGAATTGAATGAGGATGATCCTGATCGTCAAGTAGAATTTTGTAAGACAATGATGCAAATGATTACTGAAAATCCAATATTTTTACAAAACGTTGTTTTTTCAGACGAAGTCAAAATAAAGAAATAGAGAAAAAAATTTTTTTCGGTTTTTTAGCGAATTAAAAAAATTAAGGAATTTAACTTTTTTTTTACGCTTAGTTTTAGTTTTTTTGTGATTTACTACGTCCCTAGACATTTTAAAACGAAGCGTAAATAAAGTTAAATTCCTTAATTTTTTTAATGCGCTGAAAAAAACGAAAAAAAATTTTTTCTCTATTTCTTTATTTTGACTTTATTTTCGTATTCTTGAGCACAAAATGAAACTTTTTTTCTCCTTGGCATTTTTTTCCAAAACGTACGCAAGTCGAAGTTATTGAGGATTGAAAAAAAAGGTTATTTTTTTACAAAAAACGCCGTAACTTGGTTAAAAAACATCGGATAGAACCCCGCGGGGGCTAATTTTAAAGGGAAAGACATTACCCTCCGAACCCCTCCGGTCGATTTGCCTTCCACCGCCTGGTTCTAAATTGGCATTGATTTAAGTCGAGGTTAAAAACATTGAAATTGTTTTAATCAGTTTTTTTACTGTAAAAAACGCATATTTTCATTTTTAAGTCTCTGCACGTCTTAAATGGAAGCTTTTGCAATTACCTTTAAAATGCCCTGCTGTTTTTTGTGATACGATGATTTCCGACCGAGATACAAAACTTTCAAGTTTGCCTAATTTTGAGGTAAGCATGGCAAAAGTGATTGACGGGCAGTGTATATATATATATATATATATATATATATAGAGAGAGAGAGAGAGAGAGAGAGAGAGAGAGAGAGACGAAGAGAGAAGAGGGCGTGCGAAGCATCGAAGATCGACCGGCGAGACGATCACCCGTAGTTACACCCAAACATTGCTGCCGTCAGCAGTAAGAAGTATTGCCCCGCCCCCGCGTGTGCACTAGCTGGATTACGAAAAGTGGTTCCGTTGATAATGAGCGGGGTAGGAGAGCAACAGCAATTGCGGTAGTAACATCAACAACACTAATAGTGACACCGGCCTGGCAAATCGCTCGAGAGCGAGGATCAGTCTCTTATACACGGCATACTGCAAGCCCGCTAAACGTGGCAACTCTAGTGACACTCCAGATCGGCGAGCCAATGCGCGACCCCACCACCTCCAGTTTCGCGCATGTAACCACACCACCACTAGCTTAGTGACGTCTGTTCGGCTGTCTGTCTGTCTCTCTCTTTCTCTCTACGGGGTTATACTCCACGGCTAAATAAAGCTTACTCTACTCTTTCTTCTTTATTCATGGGCGGGTAACTATCTGAATATGCAAGAAGGCGATTAGTCGTTGGCACCAACCAGCAATTCTCAGGTCCGAGAAGTGCGTGCTTGATACTAGTCGTTGCAGTGGGATAGCATTGTCGCATTGCCGAAATTTTTTTACACGCCCATCGAACTGTGTACTGGGTGTTTAAATAAATTATTTTTCTTTTTATTTCTATAAGTACGCGTTATTGATTTGTGCATGAGTTTACCTTGTCCTCACAGTATCTTAAATTACATGTGGTACCGAGGCCACGATATTCTAAATAGTTAGGACGTATTCGCGCGCCCCGAGTGCGTGACGTTACAAATAGTTTGTTCTCTTTTCACCTAAGGCAAAGAACTCAGCAATGGCTTTATTGTGATGAATTCCGTGACATCTGTATCCAGTTTTTCAAAATCGGTTACATAAAGTGATTTTAAAAACTATTCACAAACGTTCCTAATAGTCCTAATAAACATAATCTTTTGAATTCTCAAAGTGGTAAATTATTCTTATTTAAACTTGTTACCTGAGTATCGTATTACATAGTGTCGCATCTTATTGGGGATGCAGCAACGACAGAAACTTGATTTACAGATGGAAAAACATAGACTTATATAACTTTTTAATTCATGAAACAGGTAACGAAAATTATTCTTGCGAATTGTAAATGTAAATCAATAGGATCAACTACTGATGTCATGTTGCTATCCCATCGATACCAATGAGGTTGCCCGCAACCGTCCGTACAAATTATTTAAAGAGGGATTTCGGGGAGTGCGAACACTCACGACTAAATAGTGCGCCGGGTGTACGTACTAATCGCGCGCGAAACTAACAAGGGAACCACCCCAACCCGACCTCACCGATTTGAATGATTTTGGGATGTGTTGTAGTACTTGAAGAAAAATTAGATACGTGTTTTTTTTATCGGTCCACAAGGGCTTTTAAGGAGTGAAATCCACCCTGAAAATCAACCCCTAAAATAAGTTTTTTTAATATTTCTCAGCATCAAAGGAATATTTCTCAGTAAACTCAACGTTAAAAAATTTCTTATAAAAAGGCGCTTTTAAGGATATAACATTTATACCGAAGGGTTGCAACCCCCTTTTTTATAGGGGTAAATACACTATTTTTTGTACTGTTTTACGACATGTAATATAGTAAATCAGCTCGAGTGATTTAAAAATCGCACTGATAATGAGAAAATATCAAAATTAAATTGACGTGTTTCCGGATTTAAAAAAAAATATATTTAAGGGGTATTTCACCCCCTAGAAACCACCCCCGTTAAACTATCAGCAGGTTAATCCACCTAACCCTGGGAAACACGAGTTAAGTCGTTTGTTATTTCCTGAAATAATTTAATCCTATGCATGAGCGAGCTACCTCAACTAATCAACCTACCTCTAACCCACCAGACCCCCATAAACCACCTTTACCCAACCAAATGTAGGCTAATAGACCTAACTTTGGGAGAATTGAGTTTATCAGTTGCTTTTTCTTAAAATAATTGATTTCTACACCGTACGTGGGGTATCCCATTTTTTTTGATAAAATATATCTGTAGCTCAAACATAATTTATGACAAATAAAAATGGGAACGTGTACAAATTACGTAAGGCTCTCGGGGGGGTGGGGGAGGCTTAAAAATCCTTATGAACCCTTACATTGGGGGATAGTTGAAAATCCACCAGTCTTACGTAAGGTCAGTGACTATATAAGAATTTTATTTCACGCGTTGATTCAAAGTTGGCGATTGAAATGCTTTGTATTAAATATGAGCTCAAGCATCGCATACCATGAGTCAGCGCATATTATTTGGAAACAAGGGCATAAGTCGGCGGGACATGTAAAGGTTCCGCGAACTTTGTATATCGACACCAGGCTTAAAACACAGAACCATATCGAAAATACTGTTCGGATGAAATCTAATATTCTATTCTATGCTACAGTCGGCATCATGACTGTATTCTACACTTTAAATTTGAAAACAAGTAAGTCGGCGCGACATGTAAAGGTTCCGCGATTTGTATATCGACACCAGGTTGAAAAACAGGCTATATCGAAGTTGTTTTTAATACTGATAAGAGTAGGATGCAAAGAATTAATGAGTCAGTTCATAATTTGTGCCTGGCAGCGAGTTCACATCGTAATTCCTATAGTTTTACTGGAAAAAATTCTTATGTTTTATTGCTCTGCATCAAATTTTTTTTCTAATCAAAAGTATTTATACTCTATTTACAAAAAAAAATCTTTTTACGACCAATGTGTTGAACGTTTTGTTTTGTGAAAAATGAGTGATTTCGGTAAAATCTATCATAAATTTTTTGAAGTGTATAGAAAAGCTCACCCCGAAATCAAAGGAGGACAAGTACAAAACAATGTTAATACTGTTTGGAATAATGCGAAGGAAAAATATAAAGATAAAAACGTATTTGCTAATTTTATCACTGATGAAATAAGAAAATGTGAAATTTTGATAGCGAAGTCAAAAATTACCAATTACTACCATAGTAAGAATGTAAGTATACAACGTTTAATAATTTCATTCAGCAGCTAGAAGTAATTAATAATGCACAGTTACCGTTAACATTAATCATGTATAGAAACGTTGATTAATTAATACAATACTACTCGAGCTTTTTTTCAAGTACGGTTATAAATGAAGAGAATTCATTGCTTTTTATTTTATATACAGGCAACTCCAAGTACCTCAAAAAATGATACGATAGCTCAAATTGAAAGTACTAGTCAAAATAATATCATAGCTTCGATTGAAAATACTAGTAAAAACAATGCTGCAATAGACAAGATTGAAAATACTAGGAAAAATGATGATTCACTGCAACAAAATATTGATAGGCCCAGTACAAGTTTAGTAGAGGCGGATTGTGAAACAATAAATATTTTGAAAAGAAAGTATGAAAAGCCTGCTCAAGATAATCAGATGAAAATAATTCAAGCTCTCGAAAGTAAATTGAATAGCGAAATATTGGCGAGGGATTCGGGTTTATTCAGTGAAAATGCAGAGAAACAAATAAAAAAAACGCGAATGGAATTGGCAAAAGCTCGTCAACAATTGCAAACAAAAATACTGAATGTTGAACATCAAAAAAAGCACAGAAAAAAAATAAAACTACATTTAGCTGCATCCAAAAATGAAAAAAGTGATTCAATAGCAGATATTTCAATATCCAAAGTGGGAAGGCCGCGAATTGAAACGGAACAACCTGGATTATTAAAGGCTATCACAGATTTAGCAATTTTTGGAAGCTCAACTCACGATCGTAGGAGAACAGAAGAAATTAGAAGTTGTAAAACTCTTGAAGATTTACATAAAAATCTTTTAGAATTAGGATTCCAATTATCAGAAAGTGCTCTTTATTTTCGACTTTTACCAAAAAACTTTTTGACTGCATCAGGACAAAGATACGTTAATACTGTTCCTGTGAAATTATGTAAAGCTCAAACGGATAGTCACAAATTCCATCGAGATGGTCCGTTTTGTACAGCATCCATTCGATTTGTTGAATCGTTAGCTTCTATGTTGGGTCCAAAGCAAGTGGGATTTCTTTCACAAGATGACAAAGCACGTGTTCCTATCGGTATGACTGCAGCGCAAAAACAATCACCGCTTATGATGCATTTAGAATATCGAGTAAAATTATCAGATCATGATTGGGTGATAGCTGAAAAACACAAATTGATCCCTTCAGTGTATAGCATGCCGGAATTGAAATCAAAGAAAACGGTTTAGGATTTCCCGATGCAGTAAGTTATTCAGTCCCTACTTATATAGCAATACGGAGTGGAAAACATTCATCGTCTACAGCAGCCACTCATGCAAAAGATTTTCAGAAATTATTAAGTATTAAGCATTTTGATACCATATTAAAAAATGATGAAGTTGTAAAACCAGTTTTAATTATTACTGTTGATGGAGGTCCTAACGAGAATCCACGGTGAGTGTCAGTTGAAAATGAAATTATTATTTTCATCGCTTTAGAAACTTAAAACATTACAGCTATAATAATATCAATAAATTATTTATGTGATTATAGTTATCCCAAAACTATCGCTTTTGCGATTGAACATTTCAAACAGTATGATTTGGATGCGATATATGTCATCACGAATGCACCTGGACGAAGCGCATTCAACAGAGTAGAGCGCAGAATGGTTCCTTTAAGTAAGCAATTGTCAGGTTTAGTTTTATGCCACGATGCTTACGGCACCCACTTAGATGCATGCGGACGAACGATCGACGAAGATCTGGAACGTATAAATTTCCAACACGCTGGTGAAACTTTAGCAGAAATTTGGAACGAATTAATTATTGATAACCACCCTGTTTTGGCGGAATATATTCATCCAGGTGATGAATCTAATTTTGCAGAAGCAGACTTTGAAGCAAAATGGTATTCTACTCACGTGAGAGAATCACAATACTTTCTACAGGTTAGTTTTCAAACTATTTATTGAAATTTTAATAGCAAATTGGAACTTGATTGATTTTTTAAATACAGTGAAGTAAAAATAATGGAATTTCAACCGGCAGGTAGTTAAATGTGTTGATGAATCTTGCTGCAAGCCTCTACGAAGCAATTTACGAGAAGTACTCAGTAATGGTTTTTTTCCTCCACCTTGCTCTATGACATACAAAAATGGGTTTTTGCAAGCACAACTATTCAATGACGATGAAGGAAAGCAAATATTTCTTCCACTTTTTCAAAGATTATCTTTGAATTTATCAATCAGTTATGAACCGTACATAGAGATGCCGTATGATTATTATTGTCCATCAGTTCGTGACCAATTAAATAACAGGATATGTACGAGTTGCGGACTGTATTTTGCATCAAAAAAAGGAGTGACAGTGCACAAAAAATTACTCGGACACACCATTAGAGAGTCTAAGAAAAAAACAATTCAATCTAAATCAATCATCAAGAAAAGAAAAAATGAGATCATGTGCATTGTTGAGAATAGTAAAAATGAAAAAGATACTGAGTGGATAGAAACAGATGATGTGGTCGTGGTTGATGTGCAAAAGGGGGGGGATTTATCCTCGGAACAAAGCGAAGTGCGCCACTGCTATGCCCCCTGCGAGTTATTTAAGGGTCCTTTTCCGGTGAAGGAAGCCGGCGCTGACTTCCACAGGAGCAAACCTAACGCGATGACGGGGAAGGTAAACTGATAGAATCGAAATAAATACAAAGAGGCGATCCCTTTTATTTACGCCAATAAAAGTTACAGCTACGGTTTCATACAAACGAAATGGTGAGCGCGCTCGCTCAATCCTCAAAACGCGACAACAAACGGCGATTAGGAGCGTAATCGCTCAACTATTATGCGCGACAATCGTACAATGATTAGGAGCGGATTCGCTCAACTAATAAACGCGACAACTCAATTCGCGGCGTTGTACCGGGCGAGAGCTGGTACGTGAGAGAGATCCGCAAAACAATAATGAGGGAACAAACCCACCGGGTGGCCCCTCCCGCTCTTCTAATTCTCGCGGCGCGAGCCGCGCTTTCCGCGTTCTCGCCTATTCTTCTTCCTCTCTCGCTCTCTCTCTCACGCTCTTCGCGCTCTCGCTTCTTCTCGCACCGTCTTCTCCGCCAGTCGCGCTCTCCCCTCTCCAGGCCCTGCAACGACACGAGCGCGTGAATGCTATGTCAACCATAGCCACGCTCGACCGCTACATCCGTGCGAGGAGAGTGCCGCACACAGGGTTAGCGAGTATCGCTATCAACCCTGTCACAGATGATATAGTCCTGTCTTCCCCCGATAAAATAGATAAAGAACCAAATTCTATACCGGTTATTAACTCTTTAGCTGATTGGCTAAGATGTTCTTTTGCTATTGACGATAATTAAATTAATCTTCTATTAACAACATTATACTATACCTGATACTAAAAAGCATGATATAATTATTTATAATTTAATAAATTATCATAAATAAAAAACCTAATGGTCTTGTATATAATGTTTGTTATATAGAACTTTTCATATCATGAATTAAAATTTTGGTACATAATTGAATAGCTTAAAAATTCTTGTGTGATCTTACGTAAGAAAGGGGGGTTGGTGACTTAAAAACTTACGGATCCTTACATGGGGGTACGGCATATACGATTTAGGTAAAAATGGCCTTACGTAATTTGTACACGTTCCCAATATGTTTAATACATGTTATTTTAATAGTACCAAAATGGCGAGAAATATCTCTTAAAAATAAACACGAGAATAACACGAGGTCTAATTATCATTTATAGATCTATTAATATATATTTATATTCGTATGTAGATACATAAATATATTTACGTAAGAGCCATCGTACGCGATACTACATATACGAGGTGTGTTCAAAAAGTACCCGGAATTATCGTTTGTCCAAAAAAATATTTATTTATTCGTTTACATCAATGTGGTCCCCTTCAAAGTAATCCCCCCCCAGATATAATACACTTATGCCAGCGTTTTTTTCAATCTTCGAAGCACTTTTGATATTCACTTTTTGGTATGTCTTTGAGCACTCTCAGCGAATCGGCCTTTATTTCTTCAATCAAGGAAAAACGCCGTCCTTTCATGGGTCTCTTCAACTTTGGGAACAGGAAAAAGTCACACGGAGCCATATCTGGTGAATATGGAGGTTGGGGCACGACTACGGTATTATTTGGCCAAAAAATTACGAACAAGCAACGACGAGTGAGCAGGTGCTTTGTCGTGATGCAAAAGCCATGAATTGCTTTTCCATAAAACGGGGCGTTTTTTTCGGATTGCTTCACGCAAACGTCGCATAACTTCAAGGTAATACTCCTTATTAACCAAACGATCTTGTGATAAGAACTCATGATGCACCACGCCCCTGCAGTCAAAGAAAACTGTAAGCAAAACCTTCACATTTGATCGAACTTGACGTGCTTTTTTCGCTCTTGGTGACGTTGAATGCTTCCAGGTGGACGATTGTGCTTTGGTTTCGACATCATAACCGTACACCCATGTTTCATCACCAGTTATGACCCTTTCAAGCAAACTTGGATCGTCGTTGACGTCGTTTATAACAACTCCTGAGCGATGTTCATGCGATTGTTTTTTTGGTTAGAGTTCAGTAGTTTTGGAATGAATTTTGCTGCCACCCGTTTCATGCCCAAAACATTTGAAAAAATGTTATGACATGAGCCGATTGATATGCCAACTTCATCAGCAACTTCTCTAATTGTGATTCGGCGATCATTCAGAACCATTTTTTCCACTTTTTTCACATTTTCATCTATTGTTGACGTGCTGGGTCGACCGGAGCGTTCGTCATCTTCAACGTCTTCGCGGCCATCTTGGAAACGCTTATACCACTCGTAAACACTTGTTTTTTTCATAGCAGACTCACCATAGGCATTTTGTAACATTTCACACACTTTGTTACACTTTATTTCATTTTTTACGCAAAATTTAATACAAATTCTTTGATCCATTTCTTTTAAAAAACAAAAATCGCCGAGCTCATAAAAACACGTCAAACCTTAACGACTACCGCAGATAAAGTAAACAGTGAATATAGCTGAAAATTTTATCATACTTCAGGGGCATGTATACCAACACAATAAAAAAAAATTTTGACAATCGGACTCTTCAGACCCGCGAAATTTAAAAATTCCGGGTATTTTTTGAACATACCTCGTATTTTGATTTATCATAATAATTTTCATCTTTTTCTTTTTTTTATTTATTGGTAAAGTAAAATGTATCATTCAACGAATTCCTTACAGAAATGATAATCATCGAAAAAGTGTTTGAAACATCTTTTACACCAACCACACCGTATTATAGTAACATTTTTACATGCTTCTACTTCGCAATGTATATTGCAAGAATCTCCAAAACTAAAACCAACAGGGTTATCTGTTTTATCTGGTTTTTCAGCAATGTAGCTGCTTTTATACCAAGCTTATTTAAAAATATTTGTATATCTTGCTGAAGAAAGCTGGTTATGGACAAGAGACTGCATTTTTATGATGTTATTTCTTAAATGTAGATTCATTTCATAGTCCATCAAAATTACTTGATCTGATAAACGTCAAACAAAAGTCAAAACGTCAAATCAAAACGGGCAAATGGATCAAAACGTCATCAAAGTTTTTCCAGATACGAAATCCATAAATATCGAGTGGTTGGATGTTCCCTGTCGTTCCTGTGGGAATTTTTTTTATATTAACAATTTTGTTTGTCGGCATCGTTTCCCGTACAGCTTTATCGCAATGTCCACTCCAAGAGTCGAGTAAAAGTACAGATTGAGGTCCAACATTTGGATAAAAAACTTCGTTCAACCAAATTTTACAATGATCTAAAATAAAAAAACGTCAAAATTTTTTTGTGTCATTGCATTATAATAAACAAAAATATACTAACTTGTCGTTAATTTTCCAGATTTAGATGCTTCCACATGCACATTTTCTGGTCTAAATAATGAAGATTCCACTATGGGATCGAATGGACCACTTTTTTCTTTTAATACTATAAAAAGTGGTGATAAAATTTTCCCGGTTGCTGATATAGTTGGCTGAATTGTATAACTGTGCGTTGTCGATGAAACCGACTGTACCAGACATTGCACCTGCTTTTCTTCTTCAACTACTAATGTTCTTTCCGAGTGCATTTCTAATGGAAAACCACTCTGATCTGAATTATAAAAGTTTGCAATGCCGATTTCTGGTATACATGATTTAACATCAGCTACAAAAGCATCAGCATTAGTTTGTAGTTCTTCTTTACTTTCTAATGTTTTTTTGGTGATAAATTTTTTTTTTCTAGATACTATTCTATGAGCTTTTTTAAATTTTAGTAACCAATTTTGAGAAGCCTTAAATCTTATATCTTCATGGCCAACAATTTTTTGAGCTTGCAATGCCCATTTTGGTATATCTCGATCATGCACTATCGTGCCAGCTGCAACAGCGGCTTTTAAGTTATCAAACGTGTATTGGCAAATTTGCGCAATTTTTTCTCGGTAAGTTCTATTTTTATTAATTGTTTTCGCCCAACGTTTAAGTTGACTTATAGATGAAACTTTTTTGAATCTATGTTGTACAGTATCCAGTTTTAAGTTTTTATTTTTTCCGCTCCTCCAAAATTCTACGGCTCCTTGTTTATAATCAAATGTGATTTTTTCATCATCATTTGTGCACTGATTTGTTGGTGCAAAATCAGGATCAGGAAAATGATGTTGAACTTCATCTTCGGTTATTTTAACATCAGTATCTTTATAATCTTCCTGAAAATCTAACGTCTCTTCAACAATCATATCAATATCATTAAACTCATACAGGGCATCTATTAATATTTCTTTCAACTTTTCTGACAATTTAATTTCTTTGAAATTAATCTCGCTATCTGGTATTTGTAAACTTTGAAAATATGCTAATAGTACATTGACTACGTTCAAAGGATTGATCTTCATGTTTTAATCTAAAAGAAAATCAAGATATAAATACTCTTTTTTGCAGTTGAATAATTTTACAAAAGACAAAAGAAAATCTAGTCTATAGATAGAATTCGATCATACGTTTTTAACAGTTATATTTCACATGTTTAGAAATAAAAATATTTGAATAAAATTATATATGATAAGTGACATAAATACTTACGTAGTAGACAAAAACTTTTCTTCTTGTTATGTACTATATTTTCGTGTTCGGAAAATTTGTATGTAAATATAGAAATAAGTTTATTTATAAATCCAGCACTATAAAAAAACTTTTTCAATACTTGACTTTTCTTCAACTACTATGAATAATGAAATATGTGTCGGATGTCTTATTATCGTAAGGGGCGTAGATTTGATATAACTTATCTTCTTCGAGCCATTGATAAGACAAAATTGTGAATAAGATAAAGTGTACAGCAAAGTCAAGTACCAACAAAAAGTAAACTAAACCGCAAGTGAAAATTTAAAAAAGTAAACAGTTTATAAGTATAGGAATTGAGACTATAAGAATTATTTATAACTATTAATATAATCAATTATTTGTTATAATTTCTTTTCTCATTGACAAATTGTAAATGATTAAAAAAGAAATAATAACTATATTAAACTTCCACTTTTGAAATTAATAATTTTTAACTGTTATTACTTGTTATTTTTCTTTATTACGAATTAACTTTACGTTTAAAAAATAATAACTATTATTATTACTCTTTTATACACAGCTATATGTAATACAATGCAAATAATATTTTTAAAAAAACTGATACTATAACTGTTATTATTCATTTCGAAAAAACAAAATAGTTAATAATTATTTATAATTTATTTTAGTCCCAAATCTTATATTTATAAGCCGTTATTGATTATTTTTATCTTTTTTGTATTTACAATGAAAAGAAAATAATAATTATTACATAAAATTTGTAATACTTGGGATATATTGTTATGCAACATGAATGTTATTCAAGAAATACATTTATTTTTCGCTATTTATATAAGGTTAGCCCGCATGTGGTTCGATAAGAGTGGTTTATAAGGGTGGAGGTTAGATAAGTTAGGCGTAGGTAGATAAGAGGTATGTTATACAGCTGGGATAACTCGCTTATGTTGTAAAATTCACTTATTTCAAAAAAATACAAACGACTAAAGTTGCTTTTCACAGGATTAGGTGGGTTAGCCTGCATGTGGTTTGGTAAGGGTGGTTTATGGAGGTTTGGTGGGTTAGAGGCAGGTTGGTTAGTTGAGGTAGCTCGCTCATGCATAGAATTAAATTATTTCAAGAAATAACAAACGACTAAACTTGTTTATCCCAAGGTTAGGTGGATTAACCTGCTGATAGTTTGACGGGGGTGGTTTCTAGGGGGTGAAACACCCCTTAAACATATTTTTTTTAAATCCGGAAACACGTCAATTTAATTTTGGTATTTTCTTATTATCAGTGCGATTTTTAAATCATTCGAGCTGATTTACTATATTACATGTCGTAAAACAGTACAAAAAATAGTGTATTTACCCCTATTAAAAATGGGGTTGTAACCCTTCGGTATAAATGTTATGTCCTTAAAAGCGCCTTTTTATAAGAAATTTTTTAACGTTGAGTTTACTGAAAAATATTCATTTGATGCTGAGAAATATTAAAGAAACTGATTTTATGGGTTGTTTTTAAGGGTGGATTTCACCCCTTATGGGCCGATAAAAAAAACACGTATCTAATTTTTTTCAAGTATTACAACATATCCCAAAATCATTCAAATCGGTAAGGTCGGGTTGGGGTGTTTCCCTTGTAAGTTCAGATACGGATACAGAAGAAGTCGAGTTTCTAATAACTGTGACACACCCTTAATATTAAGGCGTTTACTCGTAAAACTACGACGCCAATACATACACGAGAAAGATTTACAAAAATTATGCTTTTCTTATCTAAGCTTTTCTATTCTTATCGAAAAATCTGAGTAGCCTCTCGCAACTCACAAAAGAAAAATGAAAGATTTACAAAATTATTTGCATGCGAGCGTGCTCAGGGAGAAATTATTGGCAATATTGCCGGTTAATCCTCCACCGATCACCCAATACCTCGCGCCGAAAAATTATCAGACCCGGCCGGTCTGGCAATACTACCTAGCTATGCGTGTAGCATTTGCTGTTTACTCGTTTCCAAGATTCGCCGGTGTTTACCGTGAAAAATGCCGTGTGCACCGTTGATGTGCCATTAACGCGTACCTCGCCGACTCCCCAAACGTACCAGTTTCGGAAATAGACACTGGCTGGGCGTGATCCAGCCACAACACATAACCACAAATACTCACATATGCCCTACTCACCGGGTGTGCATCTTCGAAACAAAGTGTTCGGCGAGAAAAAAATCTCGGAATAAACTTAGAGAAACTGACGTGCATTGTTTCGAAGCAGATAGCGGCTTCCAACTTACTGTCGATTCTCCTTTCGATCAGCTGCGCGCGCAACATGCGTACCTTTCTCTATCTCTCTGCCTTTTCGTTCTTCGCTCTTCGTCGCGTCTCATCGCTTCATTAATCCGTTTTATTCCGTTGCTTCTGTCGGTTCCGCCGATAACTTTACGCCGCATACTGCGAGAAAAAGTTTCCTTTGTTTGTAAACCTAATATCTTAAGATATGGTTGATCGAATTGAATAAAATTTTACTGGTGATAGTTGAGATTACGTAGAACAGAGGAAAAATACTAGGTAGGTCGAAATTTTTTTTCCGACGCAAGGAAAAATTGGGAAAACTAGATACCTCTGCCTAATATTCGATCATATTTTTATAACTTAGGTAGATTTATTCATGAAAATAGTTTCGGTCATACATTTCAGTCCACCAGATATGAGTCTAGGGTAAATTAGTGCCTTCGAATTTCCTTTTTCCCGCGAAATTCGATTAAACGTTAAGAAAGTCAGTTTTTTATGAAGTCGCATATTTCTCAAATGCTAATTTATTATTACTGCGTAAAAATTCGCGGATCATTATCGAAAGGAGAAATAGGAATCAGTGAAGAAAAATATCAAGAATATGACCTGTAAAATAACCTAAAAGTATTTTCTACCATCTTCCATATAGATTTTGCATCAGATGATTTTGATTATTCCACTTGTGAAATTCATACCTGTTACACAAATAAACCTTAAAAATATAAACTTATTTTCCAAGGCCGAAATTTTCGAAAAATCCACCACAACAAATTTTTACTAAAATTATTATAAAATTTTAAATAATAATAATTAAAAATTTAAATTATTCAGATTTTATTTAATATTATTATAAATAATTTTAATAATAATTTAATATCAATTGTAAATTAATTTATATTGTAATAGAAAATTGTATTATATAATATAATTATAGTATAAATTGTAATATAACATATAAAGTCTATTCCAATTTTATAATCTAAATGTATTTTATTAAGAACAACTGAAATAATTCCTAGTAATTAAATTATCAAATTTAGGTGCATAGATTCTCTCATAACAACAACGTAAACATACAAACTGTCTGAAACTGTGAGCATGTATGAGGGACATGTATACCAACATAATAAAAAAAAATATGGATGATCGAATCGACGTAGCCTTATTTTTTGATCACACTTTGTACTTACCCGGCTAGGTTCTTTATTTAACAGTATTTCGTCACTTTTTATATAGTTTAAGCAGAAAAACTATATTTAAGTTAAGTAGTAATATTTAAGTAAGTAATATTTAAGTTCAGATCCTGAAATAAAACAACAATTTTCACAGTGGAAGCATTCTGAATCGCCAAGACCAAAAAAGCACGTCAAAGTCGGAGCAATGTTAAGTCAATGTTGATTGTTTTTTTCGATTGTGAAGCAGTTGTACATCACGAATATGCACAACAGGTCAGACAATCAATAAAGAATACTACGTCCAAATTTTAAAACGTTTGCGTATTGCAGTAAGTAGAAAACGGCCGCACTTTTGGGAAACTGGCGACTGGCTTCTCCATCACGATAATGTGACAGCGCATTCATCCAATCTAGTGCAGCAGTTTTTGAGTAAACACAAATCGCATTGCTTCGACAACCTCCATACAGTCCCGACATAGCCCCTTGTGACTTTTGGCTGTTTCCAAAACTAAAAACATCACTCAAAGGACACCGATTCGATGACAAAACAACGGTTGAAAACAATGCGACAACAAAAATCATTTCAAAAATCATTAAGGCTATCCCTAAAAGTGAGTTCCAGGACTGGTTTGAAAAGTGGAAACATCGATGGAACCGTGTTATTCAATCAAGTGGGGATAACTTTGAAGGATGCCACCCACCAGATGATCAAGAATAACGCTAGCACGAAAATATAAAGGTAAGCCCGATACTTTCCGGACAGACCTCGTATTTTATATAAAAAATGGGATATCCTACGTACGGTGTAGAAATCAATTATTTTAAGAAAAAGCAACTGATAAACTCAATTCTCCCAACGTTAGGTCTATCAGCCTACATGATTGGGTAAGGGTGATTTATGGGGGTTTGGTAGGTTAGAGGCAGGTTTGTTAGATGAGGTAGCTCGCTCAGGCGTAGAATTAAATTATTTTAGGAAATAGCAAACGAATTAACTCATGTTTCTCAGGGTTAGGATGTTTAGCCTGCTTGTGTTTCAGTAAGGGTGGTTTATAAAGGTGGAGGTTACATAGGTTAGGGGTAGGTGGATAAGAGGTATGTTATACAGCTGGGATAACTCGCTTATGGTGTAAAATTCACTTATTTCAAGAAATTACAAACGACTAAAGTTGCTTTTCATAGGATTTGGTGGATTAACCTGCTGATAGTTTGACGGGGGTGGTTTCTTGGGGGTGAAACACCCCTTAAACATATTTTTTTTTTAAATCTGGAAACACGTCAATTTAATTTTGGTATTTTCTCATTATCAGTGCGATTTTTAAATCATTCGAGCTGATTTACTATATTACATGTCGTAAAACAGTACAAAAAGTAGTGTATTTACCCCTATTAAAAAGGGGGTTGCAACCCTTCGGTATAAATGTTGTCCTTAAAAGCGCCTTTTTATAAGAAATTTTTTATCGTTGAGTTTACTGAAAAATATTCATTTGATGGTGAAAAATATTAAAGAAACTGATTTTAGGGGTTGTTTTTAAGGGTGGATTTCACCCCTTAAGAGCCCTTATGGGCCGATAAAAAAAACACGTATCTAATTTTTTTTAAGTACTACAACATATCCCAAAATCATTCAAATTGGTGAGGTCGGGTTGGGGTGGTTCCCTTGTAACTAAGTGTGCACTCGTGTCTTGATGAAACAGAATTTTTTTTGTTCAAATGAGGACGTTTTTCCTTTATTTTCTCGCTTACCCGATCCAACAACAACGCATAATACTCTCTGGTGATTGTCTGTCGTTTTTCTAAATAGTCGACGAAGATAATTCCACGTGCATTCCAAAAAACAATGGCCATAACCTTGCCGGCCGATTCCACTGTTTTCGCCTTCTTTGGAGCTGATTGGCCTTTTACAATTTACTGTCTTGACTGTTCCTTCGTCTCAGGAGTGTAGTGGTGTATCCATGTTTCGTCTACAGTTATGAATCGTCCGGATTACGGTGGATGCTTGTCAAGAGGGCCTCAGTGGCCACCATTCGACTGCGTCTGTTCTCGACTGAGAGCAAATGCGGCACTCATCTAACCGAATATTTTTTCCTGTCTAATTTCTCATGCAAAATTGAAATGACTGTACCTTATGAAACCCCTATGCCCTCAGCTATTTCGCGTAATTCTATTCTTCGGTCACTTATGGATTTTATTGATCATTTCCGAAGTATGCACGTCTACAGGACGTCCTGAACGATATTCATCTGCAGTCGACGTACAGCTATGTTTAAATTCATTTACCCAATTGTAAATAGTTGCAAACATAGGGGCAGATACACCATGAACTGCATCTAACTCAGCTTTGATTTCTTTCGGTGTAAAGCCTTTTAAATAGAAATGTTTTATCACCGCTCGGAACTCACTTTTTTCATTGTCAACAAGAAACAAAAGTTGTTCACTTTGATGGATGATAAAAACGGAACTATTCGATGGATCTTGCTGAAATTTCGTGAGTGTGGTTTCGCCATCGAGGGCGAAACCGTGTGTGCGTGCATTCGTGACCTGCGATAAACGGACAAAAACAATTCCGTGCAGTGTGTGACTGTCGTTTTCCCCGTACGTCTGCAATAACAAGGTAAGCTGGCCAGCTTAATCTCGCGATCGCGGTTGCATGGTTAACAAATAAAGTATCGTTTCCGAAGCGTGCACGTAATAGCGATATTGACAAAGCGCAGCGAGCGTCCCGACATTGTATGTTGTCGATGAGCGAGCGTCGATGTAAACAAACGCGCGGGCCGACTTTGTGTAGTATTTGAGGAATAATAAAAGGTTTAGTCCGCATTACTAACAAGTGTTTTTCCGACTCGCTCACACCTTAGAGCTTCCACTCAATTGATTATAAGTTATTAAGAATTATTGGTTGACTGGCGCCTGTCTTCACATGCTCTCCGGACTACATTTCGAGCATTGATAATTACATTCGCCCCTTTTATTTAATAGCGTGAATAAAATATAATTAAACGGTTTTACCCCGTTACAACATATATAATTAGAAATTTCTAATTCTTTTGGAAATTCCTGATAGGTGAGAACTCGCGCGAGGCGAGTTTGTCCCGTACGAAGGCCTTTTTAACAGCCGAGCGGCCTTAGACTCGGGCGGCAGTCAGGCTTTCGGGCACCCCGGCCCGTTCGCGCGTCAATAATGAAATCTCTGTTAATTATAATCCGACACTCGATATCGCAATTGTAAAATAAATAATTGAACGTTTATAACGTTTTTCGCTTGTTTATTAAAAGGAAAAATGTAATAACGATTTTCTTTAATATAATGGGGAAGCATATGGATACACTTATAGGCGTTTATATTTATAATATTTATTCTAGTCTCTTTCACAATATAAATAAGTTAAGCAGAATAGAGATATATACTACTGTGGGCAAAAAGTAAGGTGAATTTTCAATTTAAACTTCGCGGGCTTAACATTTCGGGCTAGTTCTTTTTTTCTTGAGTTGGTAGGACTGCGAATGACATCTGGGACAAATTTCATGTCAATGTCATCATCAGTAATATATTTACGCTTGTGTTTACCAAACGACCAAGAGTGCATGTTTCGATTTTTACAATGTCTGATTTAATTGAGCAAAGAAGTGCCATCAAATTTTGTTTGCGGAATGAAATTTCGGCTGCGGAAACGTTGAGGATGTTGCGGAAGGCCTTTGGTGATTCTACCATGTCGCAGAAAAATGTTTATAAGTGGTACAAAGACTTCAAAGAGGGTCGAGAACGTGTTGATGACTTGGAGCGCTCCGGACGACCATCGATGTCAACAGATGACCAACACGTCAATAAAGTGAAGGAATTAGTGCTCGAAAATCGTCGGTTGACTGTTAGAGATCTTACTGATATGATCGGAATATCAGAAGGATCTGTGAAAACAATTTTGAAAGACCATTTGGGCCTACGAAAAGTCAAATCTCGTTTGGTACCGAAAACGCTCAATTTCTTGCAAAAAAGTCGCCGCGTTGATGTGAGTGAAACAATGCTTTCTGACTATCAGGACAAGCTCAAATGCATGATTACGGGAGATGAGACTTGGATTTATGCTTACGACCCTGAAACAACCGACCAATCAAGCGAATATCGTGCTAAAGGCGAGGCCAGACCGAAAAGAGCACGTCAAAGTCGTTCAAAAATCAAGGTCATGATGACAGTTTTCTTCGATTTTCGTGGTGTGGTGCACTATGAATTCCTTCCACCCGGCCAAACTGTTAATAAGGAATATTATTTGAGCGTTATGCGTCGTTTGCGTGAAGCAATTCGTCTAAAAAGACCAGAATTATAGGCCAACAACTCTTGGTTTTTGCATCACGATAATGCACCATCTCACACTGCACTCGTTCTTCGTGACCATTTCGCCAAAAATTCGACGCATATCGTTCCGCAACCACCGTATTCGCCTGATTTGGCTCCGTGTGACTTCTGGCTATTCCCAAAACTCAAGAGACCACTCCGGGGAACGCGTTTCGAGTCGATTGAGGAGATAAGAGCTGAATCGAAGAAGGCGCTGATGGCTATACCGGAAAGGGACTATTTGGCATGTTTCGAGGATTGGAAAAAACGTTGGCATAAGTGTATTTTATCGGGAGGGGATTACTTCGAAGGGGATGACATTGATGTAGAAGAATAAATAAAGATTTTTCATTTTACAAACAAATTCACCTTACTTTTTGCCCACAGTAGTATATATAAATTCTCAGACGCGTAATTTACGCCTCGCGATATCTATTATTTTTTGATTACATAAAAAGTATTACTCACTTTGTATTAATATTGTAAATATAAATTGGTCCAAAATATTATTTGCTTCGTGATGTGGCCAATCACTTTTTCTTTGAATCTGATCAGATCAACTGGTCCAATATATTTTTTATCCAATAGTGTAGCAACACGCAAGAAAATGATAATTCCTCTGATTTTCGTTTACACAAAATTATAAAAACAATTGTATTCGACACTTCTAATAGTTAATCGCAACTCGAACAATTATATTCTCAAACTCTTATTATGGATTTAACTTCAGTAGGAAAAATGCAGGCTTCTTAGTTGAGCGCTCACTCTTAACTGACTAATTCTCTGGCGTTGTTTTCGCCGGTTTATTATATATCCTTTGTCCCTTGCATCCGTCTCTCTCTCTCGCGCATATGCTTTAGACGTTTACGCTCCTCGTATCGGCTCGTCTTACCTAGCTAAGCACGCTGACTGCAGCATGCTGTCGCAGCATGCTGACGCAGCGTGAATCAGCCTCTGCCGCTCATTCCCGCCGAGTCGCGCACACGAATACTACTAGCTATACTATGTCCGAGCGAAATCTCAAGAGCAAAATATTATTCGATAAAATATAATTATAACGTAATAAGATGTTACGTAACAATCCCATTGGAAAATTTGTTGCTTAGAAATTACATAGATCTACAGAAAAATAGAATAACCCAAATAATACATAAAAACATGAATTTTACTTTGTAAAAAATGTTTACTATATATATTCTTAATCTTGAAAACCGGTAGCTTAAGATTGCAAGCATTTCGTTTTGTCAAAATAAAATAATCTGAGTGTCTACTAGGTTCTTCAACTTTGAGTACTATTTTCCATTTCACTATTTTTCTGATTTCAAAATGTATTTTGCATACCACATTCATTTTTATTTAATTCTGAATAGACTTATTTGCCCTTTGTTCATGTGTGGAATGAAAATTTCTTGAGGAGAAATTGATATTTTCTTTTTCTCGTATGGCGAAACCAATATTCGAAAAATAATGAAGATTTTACGCTTGTTTTAGTCAAAATCAAGCATGTAAGCTAATTTTGTTTAGTTAGCTAACTTGTATTCTTTTTGAAAAGATACTTTTGAGGTTACAATATAGATTGATTAAAATTGACATAATCTTTTTCAAAAGTGTGTTTTTTGAAAAACCCGTGTTGATTAGAATCATTTTTTTCCAACATTATTTAAGATCAAATTTTGCAAGAGATGAACCCTATTGAAAAAGATGACGTTATTTTATGACGTTATAAATAACGTTATAAAATAACATTATTTTATAACGTTATTCGACGTGTTACGAATTGGAACAAAAATAACGTTATTTTTCTAAACCTCGCGCCGAATGAAATAACGTTATTTCTCAAAATAACGTCATTTTCTTTACCAAAATCAAAATTGTACTGAATGCGATAACGTTATTTCTCAACAAAATAACGTAATTGTCTGCGAAGAATGTCATTTTTAAAATGAAATAACGTTATTTGCATCCCCGTTAAAATTTCCAAAATAACGTTATTGTTTGCGTTATCCCAGAATTTAACGTTATTAATCATTTATACGTCATTTTTACCCCCGTAAAATTTACAGAAATAACGTTATTGTGCTGATTCAATAACGTTATTTCTAGGACTTAACGTTATTTTAAGTGATAACGTTATTTTTCACCATAAGTTTTAGAAATAACGTTATTGTGACGATCCAATAACGTTATTTTTAATTTTTTTATGCCCACAGCTGCCCTGGGTCTTTACTTTATTCCATTTAATGATGTTATTTGCTGATACGAAATATTATTTATTTTATTATAATAAAATACATATTTTCAAAAATATTTTTAAACAATATATGAAATATTTATTCTAATTATCGTAAGAAAAGTTATCTTGCAACGAAAGCAATTTTAAATACATTACATGCACAAGTTTAGAATGATTCATGAATAATATTGCAAAGGCAAATTATTGCAAATTAAGGTAATCGTAATGTAAGATATATTAATAAACTCTTAAAACGTTTTTAGTTAATACTTAAATTAAAACATTACTTCTAGGAAGACATTGAATTCTTATACCTATTACAAATAAAATTGTATCAAGTTAAAGCTAAGTAATAAATACTATAAATAAAAGAAATAGTTTAGTAAAAAACAGAACAAAAAATTATAATCGTCAATAATATAACTTAATCATCTTCATCTTCAGAAGCTTCATTGCCTGACCAATCATCATTTTCAGATTTGTTTTCTTCTTCATTTTGTACTTCTAGGTCCCCACTCTCAGATAAATCATCTCCAGAATCCTGTCGACTGTTTATTCTAAAGAACTTTTCTCTTTCTTGAGCAATGACAGTTCCAAAAAATCGTCCAAATTTGTTAATGTGCTTTGCTTGTTGTTTTGTTGACATTTCTTGTGTGATAATTTCTTTATGGAATAAATATTGTACATAACTTTCTGCAAATTGATAATTGATGTATTTCAAATAATTTACTGAAAGATATTAAAAAATCATTATAGCTACTTTTGAGAGCTTCAAAGAGTCTAGAGTCTATTGGTTCTCTACCATTCGTATCTTTTGTTCTATCAATTTGTACAGCCAGCTTAACAAATTCATGTAGTTTCCACAAGTGTGGGTACAGTTCACGGATAAACTTGTAGCTGGACGACGCTTTTTTAGCCTTTCTCCAAGCTTTTCGTGGAATAGATACACCGTAATGTAAATGAAACATGGTCATCTATAAAGATTTTATTTTTAGTTCGTGTTTATTAGTATTCAAAGAAAAATTATTTTTTTAATGATTATATTAATACATACTTTAGGCTGCCCATCAGTTGCTCCTTTTTCCCAAGTAGTCAATTTCTCTCTCTGTATTAAATCAGATTTAGTATAATCATCGGTATCATATTGTATCTTTTTAATCTTTCTTTTATACTTCTTGTTAGCATCAGCATTTTTGTTGCCAGCAGCATCTTTTTTAACTTCCTTACGAATAAATTTTGATTCATTTTTTTCAGTTCTCAATCTAAATTCTCGTTTAGATTTCTCTTTGGACATCTTTTTTGGAATTGCTTCTTTATATTCGATAATGTTGTCCATATCTTCATGAAAAGAGGGCTTTAAACTGTTTGATGAAGTAGCTGTTTCTGATGTTTGATTGTGTATTGATCTTGAGGCTTTTCTTTTCAATCCTGAATATTGAGCTCGATTTTTCTTTTGAACTTTTACGTTTTCTTCGTCTGAATAATAATGTTCTTTCTCGACAAAACGTGATGTAGACGCTCTTGCAAAACATTTGGATGGAGGTGATTTAATAGATAATTGCATATTATTCCCGGAATGCCCTTCAGCTTCTAATGCTTCTGAAACATAGATCATTTGTTTTTTAAAATTTATTTATATTATATACAAAAATTATTAATTAATTATTTCCTTTATTACTTACTGGTTAAAACAACTGTACAGGGATTTACAATAGTTTCAGAGCAAACTGGTACGGAATGCTTGCCTCTCGGACTACTCTCATTGTTTCTGACTTCAACGGGCATAGCACTCTTTGCTGACTTATTTTTGTCTTGTAGCTCTTTGAGTTGATTTCGAAGATTTTCAATAATTTGATCCTTATCTTCATCATCATCAAATTCCAAATTGTTAGTAAACAAAAGCTTTTTATGCACATTATCGTTAGCATAATTTATAGAAGGAGGTACCTGAATAAAAAATGAGATATTATTTTCAACGACGTGGAAATTTGAAATGAAATATTTTCAAATTTGAATGGAATGTAACATTTTTTTTAATAACATGAATTATTTCTAAAAAAATAGAATAAATATTATAATGTTTCAATTTACAAAATGATTTGATCTATGTCATGTAACAGAAATTTTTAAATACTACTTCCAAATGTTTTGATTTATTTAGACTGTAGTACAAAATAATTTAGTTAAGAAACAAAAAAAAATATATAGAAGGTGATGCTGCTTAACTACGCTAGTTTTAATAAAAAATAAAATTGAATCCTTACGTCTTTATCTGTAGAGTTCAATGAAAGAACAGGTTTTGTACTTTTTTTTGATTTGTCAGCCTTTTCAGCCTTTTTAGCTAACTCGTATAGTACAACACTGCGCCTTTTTGTAGGCTTCAACCATCTTTTTTCTTTATTCATCAGATTATTCTTGTCATCCGACACATCTAAAATGATAGCAGGTTCAAAAATAATTTCTCCTTCAGGATCCAATCCATTTTCCACATTTGCATCATATGGAAATTTTTTATGAGTGATATCAAATTTCTGTATTTTTGAAGTAGATATGAAATGCACTTTGTTTGTATCAATATAGAATCTAATTGCTGCAACATAATCCTTTGTTTCTTCTTCATTGTCCAATCCACTATCGTTTTCACCCATTGCTCTTCAAATAATTTGCTACAAGTGAAGTTTGTAAGTTTAATAATCACATAATTTCTGCAATACTTGATATAGAAAAGAGGAATCAAAAAATTGTAGACAGAAAATGTAAAATGAAAGAAATTTAATAAAATGTGTAAAATGTTATAGGTATATTTTAGTAATTAAAGAGCAAGGAAAAGTAGAATAAGATGTATATATTCTGGTTTTAAGTTTAGTTTATAAGTTTATTTTTTGTATCTAATCTCATGCGTGAGCCTTCCATCTCTGTGGATTGACAAAAAATTGGCACATGTCTAAATTGTCTGGTAAAAATAAAAATAAAAAAAAATGTTCAAAATCTTATAAAAAAAAAGAATGTACATGATGTCAGAAATATTGCGGTGCTGAATATTCAATTTAAGATACAACAATTAGTTAGTGACATAAACCAATACTTTGCTACTTCAAAGAGGATTATTAGTATAGGCTCACTGACTAATCAATCACAGTTGCTTTCCTAATACAAATAAACTAATAATTGTCATTTAACAAAATTATACACTCACATTTACAAGAATGTGACAAAGAAATTTAATAAAATGTGTAAAATGTTATAGGTATCTTTTAGTAATTAAAGAGCAAGGAAAAGTAGATTAAGATGTATATATTCTGGTTTTAAGTTTAGTTTATAAGTTTATTTTTTGTATCCAATCTCTTGCGTGAGCCTTCCATCTCTGTGGATTGACAAAAAATTGGCACATGTCTAAATTGTCTGGTAAAAATAAAAATAAAAAAAAATGTTCAAAATCTTATAAAAAAAAAGAATGTACATGATGTCAGAAATATTGCGGTGCTGAATATTCAATTTCAGATACAACAATTAGTTAGTGACATAAACCAATACTTTGCTACTTCAAAGAGGATTATTCGTATAGGCTCACTGACTAATCAATCACAGTTGCTTTCCTAATACAAATAAACTAATAATTGTCATTTAACAAAATTATACACTCACATTTACAAGAATGTGACAAAGAAATTTAATAAAATGTGTAAAATGTTATAGGTATCTTTTAGTAATTAAAGAGCAAGGAAAAGTAGATTAAGATGTATATATTCTGGTTTTAAGTTTAGTTTATAAGTTTATTTTTTGTATCCAATCTCTTGCGTGAGCCTTCCATCTCTGTGGATTGACAAAAAATTGGCACATGTCTAAATTGTCTGGTAAAAATAAAAATAAAAAAAAATGTTCAAAATCTTATAAAAAAAAAAGAATGTACATGATGTCAGAAATATTGCGGTGCTGAATATTTAATTTCAGATACAACAATTAGTTAGTGACATAAACCAATACTTTGCTACTTCAAAGAGGATTATTCGTATAGGCTCACTGACTAATCAATCACAGTTGCTTTCCTAATACAAATAAACTAATAATTGTCATTTAACAAAATTATACACTCACATTTACAAGAATGTGACAATATCATTATTTACATTCAATACATATGAGTTCATTGTAAATGTTATTATAACACATTTTTGTTGGATACAACTATTTCAAGAATCTACTCGTTAAATTGTGTTCTATGATTATCAGAACGTTAATATGAATCTATGTATTACATTAAGTGTTAGATTAATTTTAATTGAAGTTGTTAAATATTATATTAATTAAAACTACTTACCCAATAATTAGTTGTAATTTTTCGTGTTTTGAATAAGAGAAAATTCTTTGTCAAGGATATAATGATTTTGTTCACAAACTATATTAGCAGAGATATACTATTGTATTATATATATTCTGAGACTTTGAAATGAGGAAGAAGACACAGGGGGCCTATTCTGAAAAAAAATTTTGTGGTAAATCAGTTTGTCACTTCAATCATTATTTACATTCAATACATATGAGTTCATTGTAAATGTTATTATAACACATTTTTGTTGGATACAACTATTTCAAGAATCTACTCTTTAAATTGTGTTCTATGATTATCAGAACGTTAATATGAATCTATGTATTACATTAAGTGTTAGATTAATTTTAATTAAAGTTGTTAAATATTATATTAATTAAAACTACTTACCCAATAATTAGTTGTAATTTTTCGTATTTTGAAGAAGAGAAAATTCTTTGTCAAGGATATAATGATTTTGTTCCCAAACTATATTAGCAGAGATATACTATTGTATTATATATATTCTGAGACTTTGAAATGAGGAAGAAGACACAGGGGGCCTATTCTGAAAAAAAATTTTGTGGTAAATCAGTTTGTCACTTCAATCATTATTTACATTCAATACATATGAGTTCATTGTAAATGTTATTATAACACATTTTTGTTGGATACAACTATTTCAAGAATCTACTCTTTAAATTGTGTTCTATGATTATCAGAACGTTAATATGAATCTATGTATTACATTAAGTGTTAGATTAATTTTAATTAAAGTTGTTAAATATTATATTAATTAAAACTACTTACCCAATAATTAGTTGTAATTTTTCGTATTTTGAAGAAGAGAAAATTCTTTGTCAAGGATATAATGATTTTGTTCCCAAACTATATTAGCAGAGATATACTATTGTATTATATATATTCTGAGACTTTGAAATGAGGAAGAAGACACAGGGGGCCTATTCTGAAAAAAAATTTTGTGGTAAATCAGTTTGTCACTTCAATCATTATTTACATTCAATACATATGAGTTCATTGTAAATGTTATTATAACACATTTTTGTTGGATACAACTATTTCAAGAATCTACTCTTTAAATTGTGTTCTATGATTATCAGAACGTTAATATGAATCTATGTATTACATTAAGTGTTAGATTAATTTTAATTAAAGTTGTTAAATATTATATTAATTAAAACTACTTACCCAATAATTAGTTGTAATTTTTCGTATTTTGAAGAAGAGAAAATTCTTTGTCAAGGATATAATGATTTTGTTCCCAAACTATATTAGCAGAGATATACTATTGTATTTTATATATTCTGAGACTTTGAAATGAGGAAGAAGACACAGGGGGCCTATTCTGAAAAAAAATTTTGTGGTAAATCAGTTTGTCACTTCAATCATTATTTACATTCAATACATATGAGTTCATTGTAAATGTTATTATAACACATTTTTGTTGGATACAACTATTTCAAGAATCTACTCTTTAAATTGTGTTCTATGATTATCAGAAAGTTAATATGAATCTATGTATTACATTAAGTGTTAGATTAATTTTAATTAAAGTTGTTAAATATTATATTAATTAAAACTACTTACCCGATAATTAGTTGTAATTTTTCGTGTTTTGTAATTGTAATTTTTTTTCAGAATAGGCCCCCAGTTAGACTAGCCTAGATGTAACGGATATTTTCTCTATTATGAATCTCCATGATCCAGCACATTATTTCAAAAAAACCGTAAAGTAAAATATAAAAAGAAATTGCGCATTATTCGCTCGTTACGTATCCGTTATTAAAAAAATACTTTGTCCCTCAGTTTCTGAAATATTGTTAAAAAAACTTGTCTATGTTAGACGGTTTAGTTTTAGTTTTACTAGATGGCGGTGAGTCTCTGACTGAGACGCCGATAAACCAAACCGTATGCTTGATTTATGCAAGACGGTGTGCCACGCATGCGTAGTAAGCCATACCATCTGTGCTGATATTGCAAAAAACAGTTATTTTGGTTCTATTGTCAAATCAAACCATGGTTATTTTGAACGAAATAAAATATTATTCTGTATGAAACAGTTAGGCGCAATCGTTTAGCGTGGTCTGAATGAAAAAAAATATGCTGCTGATGAGGAGAAAAAAAAATATTGAAAAAGCGTCTAGCACAAACAAGTTTTTTAACAATATTTCGGTAACTAAAGGTCGCGGTTTTTTCTTAATAACAGATTCATAACGAGCGAACAACACGGAATTTTATTATATAATGTACTTTACAGTTTTTCGTAAAAGTATGTCGCGGTCACGGAGATCTATACACTAATAGTACAGCTGTATATCTCTATAGTTAGTTTAGCATCATTTACCCGCCCGTTTTATTATTTATATGTGTTAGTTCTGTGAGATCAAGATGTAAGTACCAAAATATCAGTTTGTAGATTTATTCATTGTTTCACAGAATATTTTTATTTTAATAAACTGAATTTAATTGAATATTTCAGTTACGATAACCATGGAACATCGATATAACAAGAACAGATTTAATATAGCATTGAATACGCCAAGAACAACAAGATACAATCGAAGGAGAAGAGAGAGAGAAAGAGATCAAAGCTCTTCAGATTCCAGTGTTGATGATGAGAGATGGAGGAATAATTATGCAGTAAGTACAGAAACTTGGCAATATAATAGTAATAGCTTTATAAATAAACAATATTATAATATAATTTTTTTTTTAATTTTTCTAGCAAGTTGCAAACATTTTGCAGAGGGTAAATAATAATTCTGATAGTGATGACTCTAATCTCAATGATGATGACTCTCATTCCAACTCATCTCTAGGCTCTAATGCAATGTCTATAGCAATATCAAATGTTACAGATAATGAATTACTTTCAAATTTAAATGAGGTACGTAATAGAAAATATTTACAGTGTTATAGCTATAATTATTTTTTTCCTAAGTACGTATATTTATATATTTTTTACAGGATGAAAGCTTGTCATCTGTCATATTGAATAACAATACAAGTTCTGAATCTGCAAGTGACATTAATGTAAGTATACGAAATTGACTAATTGCGAATACAAAAAGTATTATCATGGCATGGCATACGTACTTAAGACCACCATGGAAAAATTATGCTTGTTCAATGGCTTTACTAATATACAATTCTTAACTTATTTAATTGACGGTGGCTTCTTTAAAATTTTAAACATTTCTTGAAGTTCTGGGAAAGTTCATGTGCCATATATGCCATGCCTTTACTCCTCTATACCTAAAATGTGAACAATGTAATTGTATTCACAATAAACACAAACTTTATTTACATGTGTACACTCATACACGAATATTATTTTTTATTTTGTTTTTATTATTTATTGAATTATTTAATAGATATAGAAATAATAACGTTGCACTTTGTTGTAGAGTGAATCAATTAATGACAATATGCATATATGAGACTGATTTTATTTTAACTGAAAAAAATATTAACTTGTATGTACAAATTTGTGAAGTTATTTGCAATTAAAAATTTGACAACTAACATAATCTTTCTTTGAAACTTGAGTATTAAATCAAGGTCAATTGAAAATAATATGCACGTTTTTAACTAGAAAACTTTTTTTACTATTTTTTTTATTATGTAATTGTACACTGCAAAGTGCTAACTGTTGTTTGGAAAAAATTGTTTACTGCAAATTCTACCTTCGTCCAAAACTTTCCTTTCTATACACTGAAATTATTTAATAATGGCATGGAATTTTCAATACAAGATTACTTATTTTTTTAAATTCATAGCTTCTTATTAACACAAAGATAATACAATTTATACTTAGACAATAAATATATACACTGTGTGCATTGACATTGCTGTTACATATTATCATATTTTTTAATGAAACTATACACGTTATTATTTGCATGAAATAATTATTTGGTTTGTCTAAATAGTATTTGATGTCAAATGAGAGGACGGAAGTATTATTTAATAAGCTGAAGATCTTACTGAGCTGAGCTTAAATGTAATAATTAAAATTAAATCTAATTTCGTATTCAAAATCAATTTAAATCATTATTAAATAATTTCTATATCGAAAAGAATTTCTAGACTAAATTAGAATTAGCAACAAATAAAATTATAATGAATCAAAAAATGAATACTGGAAATTATTATTTAAAAATTATGGAAAATCACGGTATGAATATACGAATATAAAATAAAATGTTTTCCATGAAAAAAAGATGACGCCGTAAGAGGTTTAGGTTGCATGTTGCCTTGTTTTTCAATCAATTTTCCATACAACTATTACAATGAATCTATTATATTATAACTAGTAATATAAATGATTTAATTTCATTAGCTAATACAAATCTTCAAAATTAATATCAATATTTATATCTTATCTCAATTTCTTCTAGCATAGTACCAAAAAATCACGTTTTTTTTTTTATTAATAATCTTCTTGATTATTAAAACTATAAAAATGAGGAAAAAATCGTACAATGTGTTCAACCAAAAAATCTGAAAAATTGATCTTTTCAATAGAGATTATTTTTATTTTGACAATTTATGCTGTAAATTAAATGGAATTATTTTTGTTTTTTTGTTTTTGAAATATTTATATATTAGGTACCCTTTATTATGTGTCGCTTATCGAACCAAATGAAACCCTATAGTCACTTTCATGAAAAATATTGGAAGCAATGCTCATTTTGAACTTGAAAAAGTATCTAAAAATCCTTTTAAAATCTATTTAAAAAAAATGAAAATATTGAGTTCATTGCAAAAATTTTATTTTTTTCACACATAATATATGTTCAAAAATTAAAACAATTTGATTGATATATAAAAAAATAGAAATCGAGGTATAAAGCTACCTTGAATATTTAGCGTTCAACGGCTAATATAATATTTATTGTTATCAAGGATGACGCAAGGATAAATATACGTGAGCAACTTCTTCATGAGCAGGATGATGAGTTAGCTAGCGATGAAGATTGGGCAGAATACGAACCTATTTTCCAGGTGAATTTGAATGTGAGAGAAAATCCTTTGGAGGAGATGCTACACGATGACGATGCAAATGAGGCTCTCAATGTTCGCGTGAACATTACTAAAGCAGAAATATTTTTGGGAGTCTTAAAATTTTCCCTAGTCCATAAGCTGTCACAATCTGCAATAGCAGATTTATTTAAAATGTTGAACATATTTTTTAATAACAATATTTTACCTCAATCGCGATATTCAGTTAATAAATTATTCAACTTTGAAAATAATATAGATTATCATGCCCTATGTCCTAACTGTAAGGGTTATGTTAGACAATTTCATCGGGAACAGGATCCGAATGCACGTTGTGATCCTTGTAATTTAGAATTTTCTGTAACCGACCCTACGTATAGAGACTTTTTCTGCATAATAAATCCGGAAGAGGAAATAAGGCATTACGTTGAAGAGAATTGGTTATATTATCAGTCTGTAGTTGAAGCACGTGCTGACAACGCGGCTCATTTGAATGAATTCCACAATGGTTTGTTATACAAACGATTAAGAAACTCTCTGCCCGATGACCGGAAAAATCAATTTGTAACTGTGACATTCAACTGTGATGGTTCTCCTGTCTTTGAAAGCTCCAATTTCTCCATTTGGCCGATCCAAATAATAATAAATGAATTACCTTTTAAATTAAGAACCGCAAAACCGATTGTATGTGGTCTATGGTTTGGACGAAACAAACCAAACATGAACATGTTTTTGGAACCATTCGTTAATAGAATGAATGTATTTTCGGATGAAGGTATAACATGTAACATACGAGGCACACTTCATACTATTTATGTATATAGCATATGTTCTTGCGATGATTCTGTAGCTCGTGCCCCCATGCAAGGAATTGTTCAATTTAATGGATATTTTGGGTGCAACTGGTGTTTACATCCCGGTTATTACATAGCAGTAGGTCGAGGCGGCAGCGTTAAATATATATCATTAGATGAAGCAATCGAAGACAGAAACCATGCGGATACTTTGCGAGATGCTCGCCTGGCCGTAGAATTTGGGCAAGCTATCAATGGCGTTGTTAATGAATCAGTTCTTACTCGCTTAACACATTTTAATATCATTTCTGGTTTTGTGCCCGATCCTATGCATTTTATGGATTTGGGCATAGGCAAGCAATTCGCTAAATATTGGTTTGATACTAGTAATATGCCTTATTCATTAACTAATGCAGAAATCGACCGCATTGATGCGGTGTTAAGAAATATAACTGTTCCTAGCAAACTTATGAGAAACTCTCGTTCCATAAAAGATCGAAAATATTGGAAAGCAAAAGAATTTCAAAATTGGATTTTGTATTTCAGTATGGTCGTGCTTTTAATGATTCCTCGAATGAGAGTCTACGCGACACATTGGTCTTATTTTGTAAGAGCTTATTACATATTACTTCGAGATAATATAACTCGAGAACAATTACGCGAAGCGCATCGTTTATTAACACTGTTTGTAGCGTTAACTGAATTTTATTACGGAAGAAGCTCAATGACATACAATGTTCACCAGTTATTACATGCAGTTCAATCCACTATCAATTGGGGGTCATTATATTACCACTCTGGCTACGGGTTTGAGAACGGCAATGGGGAAATTGTGAAAATGGTAAATTCTGCAAAAGGTGTTCAATATCAAATATGTAGAATGATTGGTATGAACAGAAGCGATCGAATTTTAACGAAATTCATATTAGAAAACTATCCTGATTCACCAGTAATTGACTATGTTAAATATTTAGAAACAAAGGAATGTACGAAAGTATTGACAACAAATGTTGGGAGATATTTTGGTGTATTTTCTCGTCCTACGCCCGAGTGGACAAGATTACTGAATCTATCAAATGCAGCTATTATTTATAAAAAATTAATTAAATCGGGTTGTACATTCTTATCTTGTAATACTGTACGGTTACGTACAAACAATTCCTTTGCAATAACGACTGATAATCATTTCATACAAATTGTTTTTTATATCATAGATAGAATAACCGAGCAAGAATATACTGTATGTAAAAATGTAGATGTTGTAGAGATTATTGACGATAATGAATTCGATCAATTCCAAATAAAAAGAGTAGTAGCTATTAGTGAAGAACTAACCGCTATAAATACTAATAACATAGATAAAATTTGCGTATATATGAATTGTCATAATGAAAGATACTTATGTCCAGTGCCAAATATGCACTCTTATTGAATATTATCTTCTGTTTTTTAATGATATATGAAATATGTAAATATACATTGTATGAAATATGTAATTTTAAATGTATAAAATATCTGAAAAATAAAATTACGAAATTATATATACCTCATCTTACAAAAATCTCCACTGTAGTAAAAAAAATATTGATTAAAGGGGATAACGTTATTGGATCGTCACAATAACGTTATTTCTAAAACTTATGGTGAAAAATAACGTTATCACTTAAAATAACGTTAAGTCCTAGAAATAACGTTATTGAATCAGCACAATAACGTTATTTCTGTAAATTTTACGGGGGTAAAAATGACGTTATAAATGATTAATAACGTTAAATTCTGGGATAACGCAAACAATAACGTTATTTTGGAAATTTTAACGGGGATGCAAATAACGTTATTTCATTTTAAAAATGACATTCTTCGCAGACAATTACGTTATTTTGTTGAGAAATAACGTTATCGCATTCAGTACAATTTTGATTTTGGTAAAGAAAATGACGTTATTTTGAGAAATAACGTTATTTCATTCGGCGCGAGGTTTAGAAAAATAACGTTATTTTTGTTCCAATTCGTAACACGTCGAATAACGTTATAAAATAATGTTATTTTATAACGTTATTTATAACGTCATAAAATAACGTCATCTTTTTCAATAGGGAATGTAAAAATGAATAACTTTGAAATTCTGGTAGGAAGGTATTTTTAAATCTATGGATTCCAGTTTTACAGAATTATATCCTAAGATACTAGAGTGAACATTTTTTTAATTAAATTTTTTTTTTGATATATCATGAAATTTTACGTTTTGATATGTACTTTTGATCCTACAAGTTTTTGAATTATACAGCTGATCACTAACAAGCTTTATTGAGGATTACTGTTTATACGAGGGTGGTCCGATAAGTACTTAGCCTCACCGCCCGATGGCGCCACTCTCGCAAGAGAAATATACTACCATATAGTACAACTTTATCGATGGTTACTGTCAAAATTTCAGCCGAATTGGACTCAATAGTTCTGTTATGACCGTGTGTGGAAGCGGGCGTGTTAGAAAAATGTAAAAAGAGCAGTATCGGTCGATTATTCGATTCTTGTTTTTGGAAGGGAAGTCGCGCAGCGAAATCAAAAAGCGCTTGGATGCTGTGTACGGTGACTCTCCTCCTTCGATGGCGACCGTCAAAAATTGGTTTAACGAGTTTCAACGTGGCTGCATGTCGGTTTTTTATGAGCCACGCCCAGGTGCTCCGAAACTACCACGGAGGATAACGTGACAAAAATTCACGATCTTGTATTGGCAGATCGACTATTGAATGTACGCGAGATAGCTGAGATCGTAGGCATTCCAAAATACCGCGTGGGTCATTTCCTGCATGAAATTTTAGGCATGAGAGAGCTGTCGGCGCGATGGGTGCTGCGTTTGCTCACTCCGGAGAACAAGCGCAACCGTAAGACAACTTCAGAGCAATGTCTGACGCTGTTTAAGCGCAATCCGAAGGAGTTTCGGCGTCATTTCGTGACCGTCGACGAAACATGGATCCACTGATATACACCAGAGACCAAGGAACAGTCGAAACAGTGGACTTTACCCGGCGAAAGTGCTCCGAAGAAGGCGAAGACAACCCATCGGCCGGAAGGGTGATGGCCACCGTTTTCTGGGATTCACAAGATGCGATCTACATCGACTACCTGGACACGGGCAAAATGGTCACAGGGCCGTACTATGCCAAATGATTGGCCCGATTCGACGTCGAATTGCAGAAAAAACGGCCCCATTTGGTGAAGAAAAAAGTGCTCTTCCATCATGACAATGCACCGGCTTACACCTCCACCGTCGCCATGGCCAAATTGGTCGAATCAGGCTACGAACTGCTGCTCCATCCACCGTATTCTCCAGATTTGGCCCCGTGCGACTTATTTTTGTTTCCAAACTTGAAAAATTCACTCGCCGGGCAGAAATTTGAGTCGAATGAGGAGGTAATCGCTGCCACGGAAGCCTACTTTTAAGACCTCGAGGAAACGTATTTTTCAGATGGGTTAAAGAAGTTGGAGCATCGCTGGGCCAGGTGTATCGAACTAAAAGGAGACAATGTTCATAAATAAAACCCCACTTTTCTAAAATTTTCATTTTTCTTTTTTAGATTAAGTACTTATCGGACCACCCTCGTATATTAGTAATATCATCATATATTTGGTGCGGATTAAGATGACCAAAAGAACTGTCAAATCCAGTTGTGACATATAATTCAACGACAATTAACTCTTCGCAACTCCAGTCAGAGTACTTTATTTGCTCAAATAAAACATCCGCCATTGCTTTTTGAAGAAATGGGTATGATGATAAAAAGTTAAATCTTTTATTCGACAATCAGTTGTAATCAATACTTATGTTTCCATGTTTAAATTTATCTCAAAATACAAAGCCAAAGCTGATTCATTTGTATATTTTAACTGTATTTCATTTTGGTCAACTTCCATATCCTTTGAAAATTCTTCATCATGATTCTGATAAAATTGTAGAGACATGTTTAGACGAATTGTTTGATATTTGAGAGGATATAATTTTGATTTAAAAAAATATATGAAATTTTCGACTGTTAGAAAACTGTTAGTATTTTATTCGTTTCTTGGTTAAGGGAGTATGGTACCTAAGAGATAAAAAAATGAGAATCGTTTGAAACTTTGAGGAAATGTCTATTTAAGTGCTGTAACGGGGTGGTTATCCGTCTATTTAATTATGCGCGCGATTGCATCGAAGAGCGCGCAGGATTACCTAAACGTTCAAATTCGAAAACCGGAGAGCAGGAGGGAACGGGCATCAGTCAACCAACTTTCTACTAGCGCGAAATCATAATATCGAAATTACAGACAATATCACATGCGAAATCGTTTATTTCCTCTTATCTCTACAATGCATTAGGACCGCGTGTTTATGTTTCCAAAGCGCGCGCGCGACAATAACATGCAGTGTCGAATCGGTCGCCGTTCTTTGTTCGCCTAGTTAATACATGCACGCTTCTTATGGAATACGAAAGATTAGTTCATAGCAATTATAGCAATCGCGAAATTAAGCTGGTCAGCTTACCTTATTAGCAGTCGCATGGAGAACGAGAGAAAAAGTTCGTGATTAAGTCTCGGGGAAGTCCGCGTCTGTGACCAAGCGGTTCACGCTTTCGGTTTCGCCCTCGATGGCGAAACCCCGCACTCATGCACACTTGCACGCACTCGTCTCAGTCAGGCGAACGCACAGCTCCTGTCGCTCCTTATCAGCTCGTCTTGACACTCAGGAAAACTCAGGAAAAACTCTAATTGTCACTAGCAGCAGCTGAGTGTGCGGGTTCTAATCCTCGACTGGTTCATTTTCATACGCGCGCGTTCCGTCTCGTCTCGTGCCGAATTCCCTTATTACATTTTCCCCAACTGGTAGGTGCTGCCCTCGCAGGCAGCCATATGGTCGGGCTGTTAGCGCTAATAAGACGTTTACCGTCACAGTGCACTGAATGCCCTGTTCAAATTTCGCGATTCTCAGGAACTTCAAACGGGAGTAATTAATTATTGAAATTAACATATGCTCTTATGGAAAAAAAGCACTTCTGCGTTTATAAACATATAAAAAAATTAGAAAAGTCTAAAAAAATTCTGGAACGTGTGAAAAAAATTCTTGAATCGATTGGTACATTCAAAATCATCTTCAGGAAGCTTTAACCAGAGCAATTGAACAATTTTAATCGTAAATTGGTGATTAGTAGGAACAATTTCAATCGTAAATTGGTGATTAGGAGCGCAATGACAACACGTCAACGACGCATGTCTCACGCGTGCTCTCAGCTACGCGCGAATTTTCAAACGACGTGCGCGCTTGTACTTTACATTTCTGTGGTAGTTTTGATATAAAAATCGCGTGTTTGCATCTGAAATCGTAAACTTTTTTGGTCACTTTCTTCTTTCCCCAAAACCATTTTTCAACTTTTTTCTTGTTGTTATTGTCACTCATATCCAACTGTAATCGAGCTATAATTTAGGTTAGAGCGTACACCGTAAATAACACGTGGTAATAGCGGAGAGCGGAACATGTATACAACGTTGCCAAATTTATGATTGCTCTTACGCGATTCAACGAAAGTCGATCAGTTTTCTCAACTAACTAGTTACGTACGTACCATACTCCCTTAATTAATAAATATCGATAGCAATAAAAATTTATTGATTTGCTGATAATTTGAACTATTAGAACTTTTTTTGGCGAAGATTATAAGAAAAACAGTGTAACGGGGTGAATACCGTTTATTTAATTTATTCGCGCGATCGTACTGAAAGGCGCGTGAAAGGAAATGAAATAATTCATGAGTGAGATTAAGAGAAAGGTAAGACTACTGGAAGGTATTATAGAAAATAGAGAACGGAAGCATAGAGAAGAACTAACATGTAAGGTATCCCAACTCGAACATACCGATTTTAATAATTCTTGTATATGTTGTAGTACATTAAAAAAGCAAGAGATTGGTATTTTTTTATCAGGGGATGAAATCCACCCTCAAAGTTCACCCCCAAAAACATTTTTTTCTAATAACTTTTCTTCTAGTCAATACTTTTTAGTAAAACAAAGTGGGTAATAATCTTTATAATAAGTAAAACAAACTCTGGTATGTTTGACTTTTGAAGGTTGCAACCCCTATTTTTAATACGCGATAAATTGAAAAATTGACATTTTCTGCAGTAAAAACTTTTAAAATAGTGTAATTATAACCAAATTTTTATATTTATAAAGAAAATAGAAGAAATAATTTTATGTTTTCCAGAATTTTTAATAAAAAATATTTTTAGAGGGTAAAGCCACCCCTATTAATGAAAATTAGAAATTTTGATATTAAAGTTGTTTTGAAAGAAAATAAAAAAATAGAATCCTTCATGTAACGGTCCTACCTATGAGCTAGTTTATTATTTCACTGAATCACTGCAACCCGTCAAACTCATCTATCTGTTTACACAAATTAGCATCTTAAACGGCGCCACATCGCCTATTATTCGATTGTCTTAGTACAAGAGTCTAATTTCATAACCATATAAGGAGCGTGACGTCACAAAGTGATAGATATAGATTTAATGATTTTTGTTATTTGAATAAAATACGTTAATTAGACGTAATTTTGAAATAACAAAGTATTTCTTATATAGATTTTAGTACATAGATTTAGAATATAATAATACGAATTGCGTTTAATTATTAAATAATAAAGAATTTTAATATTTAAAGTTAATTTGTTTATTACACTATAAATATGAATTATTAGAAAAATGTAAATAGTCCATATTCAAAATAAATATCTAAAGAACATGAGTAAGAACTGGTTTCATTAATAACAACCTAATAATAACTGCTATTAATAAATAAATAATAAATAATTTATTTAAACAGTAAGTTGTATATAGAACGAAAGCTTTAATTTTATACATAATAATGATAGCTTTGTAATTTATAAATATTAGATAATTAATTTAGTAATTGCGTTATAAGATTATAGAGAAAACCGTTACAAATATGAAAATTTGTTATAATTCAAATGTTATTAACTAATTTGAATATTTCTTTTTAGAAATTACTTCTAAAATTAATAAAGTTATGTAAAAATTTAATATTGTTCTATTGTAAATATTGTAATATTGCATTAATTAACTTTATTAGTTAATGACTTTGGACGATACTATGTGTGATAATTGTAAATTACACTCAATCGACCAATAACTAACTTTGTAAAATTTACATGTATTGAAAGTTTAATATTGATGTTGATTTACTTGTAAATTAAGAAAATTCATTTCTCAAAATTCGCGAATGTTTCTCAAAAATTGGAAAACTTCTCGAAGAGAACACTACTGCGAAAATAGGCGGGAAAATCTGTGTATAAATACGCCCATTATTGCGCAGGCTGGTATTCACTTCTAGCCTTGCAAAGTGAGCGCATGAGATTGAATAAACTTAGCTAATACCTAAGTTCTTTCTCTCATTGTAATTAACTGAGCAAGACCTTTCCTTTCCTATAGTTCGAGCTCTACTTATAGAACACCTCGCGCTATAAGAAACTTGGGCCGAATTATATCCTCTACAAGGAAGACTTTAGCTCTGCTTATAGGACAATTCACACCATAAGAAACTAGGGCATAGTCTAACTTTCCTTAGAACTTTACTCATATTCGCATATATTTGATTTATCAATTTATTTTATTGACAATTAGAGTAATTTTATAAGAAACGAATTGTTACTCATAAACGCAACTAGACCACGAGAGTACGAATTATTATTTATAAGTGTTACGAACATCACATTCAATTTCTGAATTATCAATAACAAATAAATGGAGAGGGTAAAACTACTCTTATTAATAAAAATTAGTAACTAATGAATAGAGAATGCGAGAGTTTTAAATAAATTTTCTAATTTTCAGTACTCGATGGCTGTCGCCATAATAAAAATGTTAGAAAAAAGTGAATAATTTAATTATTATTATAATATTATTTTAACTTTTTCAAACGCGAGTGGTCAAGTTTTAAATTTTGAATAGATATGGAATAATAATGGAATAATAATGAAGGAAATAACATTCGTTTGTTTATTACTAATGTAGAATATTATAGTGTGATAAAATGTTTATGTATAAAAGAGTAAGGTCTTTCAATTATCAAATTTAATTTAACATACAGAAAATAAATATCAAAACTGAACTAATTGAAATGATGTTATTAAATTTTTTAATTTTATTTATAAGCTGAAAGTGAGAGTTGAAAATACTTACAATTAAGAAAACAAGATAAAAATACAATAAAATGAAATTTGTTATCTGTCTTTATTTATCGTACAAGTTTTTGTAAACTTAAGATATCAATTTGTATTTCATGTCTTTACTGGACGAACGTGATTCGGGGAGTTAAATAATTTCTTCAATAGTTTCAAATTAAAATTCATAAAATAATTTATTCTTAATTTCTGTTTTATCAAAGAGATAAGAAATTTCAAATGTTTATTTTTCATTCCATTAACACAGTCTATTCACAAAAGTAATTAATGCAATTGCAGTATTCACGATGAGAGTCAATCCTTTAAACGTAATCAATTTATTGCTGGTATACTTTCAAACATTGGAATTACCGATTAATAGCCCAACTACTTATCGAGAAAATCAGTTATAGGTAAACATAAAAAATATTTTAATGAATTCAATGGACGAATTTCACGATTTAAAAATAATTTTATAAGAAACGTTAGATTTCCAGGAGGAATACAAGGATCCTGGTGCACAAATTATCGAGGACGATATGATGCATCATTTTCCTCCTCCTGTAGAATTTGCAACAAATTAGTGTAAAGAAGATAGAGAAGATTTATTTTTTGATTATAAAGAAAGAGCAGTGAATTATTGGCGAAGTGGGAAAAGAAAAAATTTGAGTCTTGAGAGTGTGAAAAGTAAATTCA
Organism: Phymastichus coffea; assembly: GCF_024137745.1. Lineage (NCBI taxonomy): Eukaryota > Metazoa > Arthropoda > Insecta > Hymenoptera > Eulophidae > Phymastichus > Phymastichus coffea. Next base: position 2,974,027 of record NW_026706835.1, on the reverse strand, counting down.
AAAAGCTATCTTCTATCAGTCAGCTTAGGCGTTGGGCTCACACAGTCAACCAAGGTGGTACATACAGAAAAAAAAATTACCCGAATTTGTGATTATGTATTACAAACTTTTAAAACTGCTGTTGACGCTGGTTTTATTGTGCATGATCAAGATTTGCGTCGTTGAGTATTACACGCAAAAAAGGATCTAGAGTTTGAAGATTTTAGGCTCAAAGCTTCAAAACATTGGTTATCAAGATTTAAAATTGCTCACAGAAGTTGTTTACAGAAAGAAATCAAGAAAAATTAACAAATTCGTTACTCGAAAAATTTTTGAAAGTACTCGCAGTGCAGAACTAGAGAAACAAGCTCTTACATTTGTTACCAATATGAAGAATGCTATTCAAGAAATTGGAATTCATAATACATATAATACAGATCAAAGTGGATTCCAATTGGAAATCCACTCTGGAAGGACACTTGCGGTGGAAGGCGAAAGTGAGATTCAATGTCTAGTACAATCGGTATCATCAAAGACACACAGCTATACTATACAACCTCTAATATCAGGTGAAGAAAAACTTGTCACCTCTCTTTTTAGTTTTAAAGGAACAATCTGGCCAGTTTGGACCAATTGTATAATACAAATTGTTCAAACCTCAAAATGTATACGTAGAAGCATCTAAATCTGGAAAATTGACTTCAGGTAAGTAATAATTGAATATAATTTAAAAATAACAGAATACTGGTAGAAAAATGTTGAACAAATTCTTTTATTGCAGATCTTTTTAAAATTTGGTTGAAGAACATTTTTCATCCAAATGTTGGTCCTACCAGTATATTGCTGTTAGATTCTTGGAGTGATCACTGCGAAAAAGTAATTGAAGAAACTAGACCAGAAAATAAGATCGTTAATGTTATGAAAATTCCAACTGGAACTACAGGAAAAATTCAACCATTAGATGTATATGGATTTCGAGTGTGGAAAAATGTGAATCGACGTTTTTCAGATAACGTTATTTTAATGGATTACGATATGAATTTAGATTCGAGAAATAACATTAGGCTTCAGTCATTGGTTCATAACGAATTTTTGTCACCAAGATATTTAAATCTTTTTAAATATTCTTGGTTTAAAAGTGGATATCTCGAAGAAAAACCGAAAACATTTGATAATCCGATTGATTTCAGTTTCGGAGATTCTTGTAGTTCAAAATGCAAAATCGAAGACTGTCAAAATGCTGCAATTATACATTTTGGCTAGTGTAAAAAGTCCCAATCGTTCAATCATTTTTTGATGAGTATCATTACTGTTCAGACTTTACAAAAATAAAAAATGTTAAAAAACCGTTCCTTCTAAGTTGTATTAAATTTTCTAAAAGTTTATATTAGTAAGTATGCAGCACTCTTTTAAAAAATTGGTACAAAGACAAATGAGTTAAAAGTAGAGTCATGTAAGGTAATATAGAATAAATATAATTTTCTCTTTTTATCGATTCTATATAAAAGTAAGATTTTTCACCATAAAGGGTTATAATAGAAATTCATATAAAGTTCTCCAGTTTATTTTCATTAGAAGCGAGAGTTGCAATGCTTATAATTTAATTAACAACAAAGAAACTGTTTACCTCTATTTTCTTCCAAAACATAAACATCTGCTTAAAATTAAACTATTTTCCCACTGCGAAAATTCATGTCAATTTTTGAATTTTTCACCTATCAAAAATAGAGGTTGCAACCCCCAAAAGTCAATGTGATCTAAATCTGTTATACTTTCGATAAGGAATATTACCCACTAGGTTTTACTAAAAAATATTGATTAAGAAAAAAGTTATTTAAAAAAAACCTGTTTTTGAAGGTGAACTTTGAGAGTAGATTTTGCCCTTTAAATGTGCTTTTAGAATATTTTTATTATAATAATATCTATAAAGCAGTAAAAATTAAAAAATTTGCTTTTAAATAACTTTAATATCAAAATTTCTAATTTTCATTATCGCGCGCGATTGACAAAATATTATCGCCAGTATTTTGAAACGTAGAAAAGGGAGGTGCATCTACCGTGCAATTACGGTGATCAGCCGTAATTGTTGAAGCAAATTATTTTTGGTGCTCCTATGGAACCAGCTGATGCCTCGGTCTTGAAGATCGGTGACTGTTGCGCTCACTCTATGCTGCTGTTCTCTACTGCTGTGTTTACTGCTTGCGACCACTTGGGCATGTATCAAAAAAAATCCAGAAAACAATTTTTGATCGGCAAAACGGCAGGAACACAGTGGAAAACTATTTGGAAAAATTAAACTCTCGCGCGCCCCCTCTCTCTCTCTCTTAGGCGTTCGGTCTACCGAACCACGAACATATCGATTGATCGAATCGACTACCATTGCAAAATATAAAAATTTGGTTATAATTACACTATTTTAAAAGTTTTTACTGCAGAAAATGATGACAATTTATCAATTTTTTGTGTATTAAAAATTGGAGTTGCAACCCCCAAAAGTCAAACACACCAGAGTTTGTTTTACTTTTTATAAGGATTATTACCTACTTTGTTTTACTAAAAAATATTGACTAGAAGAAAAGTTATTTGAAAAAAATTTTTTTGGGGTGAACTTTGAGGGTGGATTTCACCCCTTAAATATGTTTTTCCGCCGATAAAAAATACCTATCTCTTGATTTTTTAATGTACTACAACATATATTAGAATTATCAAAATCAGTGATTACGGGTTGGGGTACCTTCCTTGTAAGTTTAATAGATAAGAACTAAGGTTAAGATTAGATTAGAAGAGGTATGGGGAGAAGTTTATAAAAAAGATGCTAAAATTGATAAATTTCAGAAAAGGATTGAGGAACTTGAGAGATAAAAGCAGTGGAAGCAGCACAGAAGAGGGAGGGAAAAAGAAGGCGTGACAACAAAAAGGTGGTAAGTAGATAACGAAAAAGGAGATAGAGAAATAAACAGGGAGTTGAGAAACATGCAGAGTGACAACGAAGAGGGAAGAAGAGGAAGATGGCATATAGAGGAAAGCTGGAAGGAAAGGATGTTCGTAAACGAGGAGAGCAGATACCGGTATGGGAAGTGCCAGGGACAGAAAGCTTTAGGACAAAACCAGACAAGATGTCAATAGTGGAACTGGAATATGAGAGAAGGGAAAGGTTTGCATGAAAAAAGAACGTACTGGTGAGGGGACTGATGAACTGGAGAGGGAAGGAAGTAACAACGAGATATAAGGAGGATCGAGAGAATCTACTGAAAGTGCCTGTAAAAATCTACAAAGCTGAAACAACCAGTGAAGGGGTAGTATTAACGATTGGCACATCCAGGACAAAATGGAAATATTCAAAAATAGGTACAGACTTAATGGAAAGGCAGTATGGCTAGATGATGATCTAATGGCAAAAGAGAAGGTAATATAGGATTGGATATAGACGGTGGAGATTGAAGAAAGAGCAAGGAAAAGTAAAGCTCTGGCACGTTATCAGAAGATTACACGGGAGGGAATATGGTACGAATGGAGCGAAAGAGAAGGAGGTATGATGAAAGCAAAAAGAAGAGGGTAATAGACTAAAACGAGGGGAGAGAAACAGGAAGGAAAAGAAGATAACAGGAATAGTCTGTAACATAGGAGGAATTGAAAACACATGGAAAGAATGGAATTACATAAAAAAATACGACATAATAATTTCTCAGGAAACGTGGCTGGAGGAGGAAAAGATAGAAAGCATAATGAAGAGCAAGTGGAGGGGTCGTGGTTGGTACAACGAAACGGTTATTAACAAACGTCAGGACGAAGAAATGAAAATATGGAATAGTGGCAGAAGGGATAAGTTGCAGAAGAAAGATATGACATTGTAGCAATATATTATAACGAAGGGATAAACAACGTAAAAAGGATCTAAAGAAAGTGATTAAGGAAATGAGAGAAAGTGGTAACAGCCTGTTTAATGATAGGGGACTTCAACGCTAAAGTGAGAGAAGGGAGAGAGGGGAAGGATAAAGACAGGACAAGAAAATCACAGGATAAGAAGAGAAACAGAAAAGGTGATAAGTTATTGGAATTCTGCAATGATATAGGGGGAACAATAAGAAATAGAAATACGGGGAAGGCCAAATAACATTTATAGGAGAGGGATGCAACTATACACTCGATTACTTAATAGAGAAACAGGATGAGAGAGGGGACCTAGTGAGGAAGATGGAAGTGGAAAGAAGACATACATCCGACAATCTACCGATTACGTTTAAGTTGAAAACATAGTAGAGAAATCTAGATGAAAATGAGGAGAAGGAGGAGGAAGAGGAAGAGGCGCAGAAGATGTGTTCAACATTAGTATAGGATGATAAAAAGAGAAATGAGTACAGAGAGGAGCTGGGAAGAAAAGAAGTGAAACTTTCCGCAAAAACCTCAGAAGGAAGATGGGAGAGAATAAAAAGGACTCCCTTGGAAATAGGGGGAAAAATAGATATACAAAAAAGGCTAATACATAAAACAGGAAGAGCAGAAGATGGAAGAAAATGGAAAGTCAAAGAATACAAAGAATTAAACAGCCTAGTTTGGAATAAACTAAACAATTTCGTGATAATAAAAGAGGACAAAGACAGAAAAGAGTATAACGAGGGGAGAAAAAGGTTGAGGGAACTAGATAACATCAAGAAGAAGAAAATAGCTGAAGAAAAGTAGACAAGACTGAAAAACAACAGGAGACTCTTGGGAAACCTTGAAAAGTTTCAGGAAAAAAAGAAACATAAAAGGTACAAGAACCATGGTGAAAGAATGGCTGAAGCAGTTAAATCCAAAGGAGAAAGCGAGCGAAAATCTGTTGATGATAAAAGAAGTGACTGGAAAGGACAATGAAAAACCTGAGGAGCAGGATAGTGAGCTAAAAGATGAGGGCAAAGGGACGAAGAAATGGAGCGAATTGAGTGTCATGAATAGAGAAATTATCAGAGGAGAGGTGGAGAAGGCAATCAAAGTATTAAAAAAAGGAAAACCGGTTGGACAGGATGGAATTTCAGGAGAGTTCTTTAAGGACTCAACTGAAGGCTGGTTAACCCGTTAACGTCCACAGGACACATTTTTTAAGTTTGAGTTTGAATTGTTACCTCGCAATGAATTCGAACTCAAATAACTTAAAACTAACCGTACCCTATGTTTTCGAGGGTGCTCTTTCGAATGGTGATGATCAGAAGTCGAAAAAAAGATTTCTAACCTCTAAAAAATCAAAATAAAAAAAAAACGTGATTTTGAAAAAAAATTTTTTTTTAAACTGATTTTCTGGAGCCTATACATTTTTGTATCGGTCTAAAACCGGTTAGAAAGGTGTCCTCGATATCTGAACTAAATGTTAGGATGATGACATTTATTTGAATAATTTTTCATCTAAGCAAAATGGCGGCCGAAATAAAAAAATTTTGTTCTAAACTTGATAAATTTTTTTCTCAGAAAGTATAGGTGTTAGCAAAAAATTTATAAGAATAAAAATATCTTAAAGTCGGCTAAGAAATACTCTTAAATTTTTTCAAAACGTTTTGAAACAATTTTTGATTTTTGAAAAATTCAAAAAATGAAATTTCAAAAAAGTTGAAAAAACATTTTGAAAAAATTCAAGAGTATTCCCTGATTAATTCTAAGATATTTTTGTTCTAATAAATTTTTAGTTAAACTGCATAGTTTTGAAGAAAAAATTACGTGAATTTGTAAAAAAACTTATTTGTATATTCAAAATAATGAGCAACAAATAAATAAAAAGGCCGAACCAACGGGATTTTTGGTTCTCTAATTGTTATGCCTGTTAGCCGGCGATGGTACATCACCGTTGTCCATCTCTTACCACGGGGAGGTCGACAATAGAAAGAGACATTTTCTTTTTTTTTGTTTTTTGCCTTGTTTTTTTACTTTTTTTTTTATTTTTTTTTGTTTCTCGCCTTATTCAAATTTTTTTTATACTTAAATGTTTTGGATAAAATCTGACAACTAGATTTAATTGAAACTTATAAAATTATTTATAAAAATCAAGGAAACATGTAGAACAAAAATATTTTTGGCAATCAACGCAAAATTGTTGTGTTCTTTTAGAACATTTTGTGAAGTTGAAACATTTCTTTTTTGCCATGACTTTTTCGTGTGTGTGAGATTGTCGATTATTGGTTTCATTCAAGTATTTTGATGCTACAGCTAGTGCATTGTCTTTTATGGTTACATCTTTTTTACCACACACCAAATTCTCGAGTACGGCGGCATTTGTAATTGATCCTTGAATAATTCTCATTAAAACTACCCAAGTCCACTTTTTCGACCTAATACACGGCAACAGACTGCTACAGTAATAATCATGTTGGTCTACTCCACCAATAAAATTGTTGTACAAATTGAAAGCATAAGGACAAGGTATTTCAACTTTACCATGTTCATCTTTAGAATATCGTTTTGCTGAAGACAATGGAGTAATGCCAGCAGCCGTCGAGAGCAATGAGACAATTTTAGAGTCCATGACTGATATGTAGTTGACACCACTATTTTTGTCATGTTTCACAAAATATGTTCCTCTCTTTGATTTATTATTAAGATCAATAGTGACTTCGCTTACTCTATTTGCTCTCACAGTACCTGTAGCTCGAAGACCAATTTTTCGTAGATGAACGAAAAGATCTGGTGAATTGAAAAAGTTATCGAAATAAATGTGATAACGACTGATCTTTCTTGGTGACACAGTTGTTAGGAGCCTCTGGAGCATTTGTAGAACAACGCGGCTACCCAAAGCACAATTTCTTAAATTCTCTAACTGCTTCGAAGGGAGATGGTTTGATCCTTTCCCACAATATATATCAAAATCAAAAATAAATCCTTCTTTATTGCAAATAGCCCACAGTTTCAAACCAAAACGTACAGGTTTACCTTTCATAAACTGCTTCAAGACTGTCCTACCATAAAATTTGATCATACATTCATCAATTGATAAAGCTGTGGAAAAAATCGCAAATTGTTGGCAGTTTTTTCGAAAAATATTTAAAGGAACACGTATACGCCAAGCTCTATCATTTGCATTTTTGTCTTCATTTTTTGATAGCTTTATTTCTGATTTTATTTTTTCAAATTTTTGACGACTCATGGCTAATTTTACTAATTCGCAGACTAGAAAAGGATTATTTGACCAGTGATCTCTCTGACGTTTTCTTGAATTAAAGATCGATAAAATAATAATTCCTAAAAATGTGTTCATGTCTTGCAGAGTAAGATCACCACCATTGCATACTGTTGCTTCTACTATAAATGCCTTTAATTCATAAAAAAAAATAATTCAAACAAATCGGTCAGAGAATAATCGAGGATCTTTTTACGATTAGATTCTGAAAGAAAAACTTCACTTATTAACTTTTCCCCATAAACTTTTTCGCCATCCAACCACTCATAAACATGGTGTGGTTCTAACTTCTTTTGATTTTCCGAGTAGCTATCAAGAACTTGATTGTATAAAGTAGTAGGTATAAGATTTTCAAGGAATGAGCATACATCAATGTGATCATTTTCATTTTCTGAATTTGAATCAGACTCAGAATCTTGAGAATCGTCTAAACTGGGAATCATAATGACACCAAAATTCTCGTCATTTTCTTCGGTTTCAATATCATATTGTTGATCAGAATTTTTTGATCGTTTTTTGGGTGGCATTTTTCCGACTTCACAATAAAATAATTCTACTATTTTCTTATAAGAATATGTAATAATGCAATAAAAAATTATTATTTAAGTTATCTAAACAACTAAAAATTGTTTCCGAACTCAATGAAGAAATAAAAAAAATTTTTAGAGCTTTAGTAATCATCAAACTACTTAGTGTAAAGATAACATATTTTTACATTTTATACAAAGATTCTTTTATATATTTTCTGAAAGTAGTATAATATTATATGAAGCTGACAATACGTTGACGGTTAATTATCAAAATAATAATTTAAAAAACTGATTTGAAATGCATGAAGATTAAATTGTATCCAACTATACAAATAAGAAGTGCTTTTTTACAAATTCACGTAATTTTTTCTTCAAAACTATGCAGTTTAACTAAAAATTTATTAGAACAAAAATATCTTAGAATTAATCAGGGAATGCTCTTGAATTTTTTCAAAATGTTTTTCAACTTTTTTGAAATTTCATTTTTTTGAATTTTTCAAAAATCAAAAATTTTTTCAAAACGTTTTGAAAAAATTTAAGAGTATTTCTTAGCCGATTTTAAGATATTTTTATTCTTATAAATTTTTTGCTAACACCTATACTTTCTGAGAAAAAAATTTATCAAGTTTAGAACAAAATTTTTTTATTTCGGCCGCCATTTTGCTTAGATGAAAAATTATTCAAATAAATGTCATCATCCTAACATTTAGTTCAGATATCGAGGACACCTTTCTAACCGGTTTTAGACCGATACAAAAATGTATAGGCTCCAGAAAATCAGTTTAAATAAAAATTTTTCTTTTCAAAATCACGTTTTTTTTTAATTTTGATTTTTTAGAGGTTAGAAATCTTTTTTTCGACTTCTGATCATCACTATTCGAAAGAGCACCCTCGAAAACATAGGGTACGGTTAGTTTTAAGTTATTTGAGTTCGAATTCATTGCGAGGTAACAATTCAAACTCAAACTTAAAAAATGTGTCCTGTGGACGTTAACGGGTTAAAGGAACTGAGACTTTAAACGAGATTTAGGAAAAAGGAGAGTTACCTGAGGATTGGAAGAAAGCTCGTATATTTCCAATATATAAATCTGTAGAGGAAAACAAGGCAAAGAAATACAGTGAAGTACCTCTGCTCATTGTGGGATACAAGTTATTGGCGGGAGTTATAAATGACAGGCTCAGAACTTGGTTAGAAGAAGATGGTTTACCTTGAGAGAGCCAGAAAGTAAAACGAGAGACCACATACGAGGGTGGTTCGATAAGTACTTAGCCTCACCGCCCGATGGTGCCACTTTCGCAAAAGAAATATTCTATCACGTAGTACAACCTTCTCGATGGTTACTGTCAAGATTTTAGCCGGATCGGAGTTGTAGTTTATTTTTGAGAGCGTGTGAAAGCAAGTGTGTCCGTTGATTTTTGAAAAATGGAAAAAGAGCAGTATCGGTCGATTATTCGATTCTTGTTTTTGGAAGGGAAGTCGCGCAGCGAAATCAAAAAGCGCTTGGATGCTGTGTACGGTGACTCTTCTCCTTCGGTGGCGACCGTCAAAAATTGGTTTAACGAGTTTCAACTTGGTCGCACGTCGATTTTTGAAGAGCCACGTCCAGGTGCTCCGAAAATGGCTACCACGGAGGATAACGTGACAAAAATTCACGATCTCGTATTGGCAGATCGACGATTGAAGGTGCGCGAGATAGCTAAGATCGTAGGCATCTCAAAAGACCGCGTGGATCATGTCCTGCATGAAATTTTGGGCACGAGAAAGCTGTCGGCGCGATGGTGCCGCGTTTGCTCACTCTGGACAACAAGTGCAACCGTGAGACAACTTCAGAGCAATGTCTGACGCTGTTTAAGCGCAATCCGAAGGAGTTTCTGCATCGTTTCGTGACAGTCGACGAAACATGGATCCACCGGTATACACCAGAGACCAAGGAACAGTCGAAACTGAGGACTTTACCCGGCGAAAGTGCTTCGAAGAAAGCGAAGACTGCCCCATCGACCGGAAAGGTGATGGCCACCGTTTTCTGGGATTCACGAGGTGTGATCTACATCGACTACCTGGAGAGGGGCAAAACGGTCACAGGGCTATACTATGCCGAATTATTGGACCGATTCAACGTCGAATTGCAGAAAAAACGGCCCCATTTGGCGAAGAAAAAAGTGTTCTTCCACCATGACAATGCATTGGCTCACACCTCCGCCGTCGCCATGGCCAAATTGGTCGAATTAGGCTACGAACTGCTGCCCCATTCACCGTATTCTCCAGATTTAGCCCCGTGCGACTTCTTTTTGTTTCCAAACTTGAAAAAGTCACTCGCCGGGCAGAAATTTGAGTCGAATGAGGAGGTAATCGCTGCCACGGAAGCCTACTTTTAAGACCTCGAGGAAACGTATTTTTCAGATGGGTTAAAGAAGTTGGAGCATCGCTGGGCCAGTTGTATCGAACTAAAAGGAGACAATGTTCATAAATAAAACCCCACTTTTCTAAAATTTCCATTTTTCTTTTTTAGATTAAGTACTTATCGGACCACCCTCCTATTCCCGCTAAACAGCAATATAGGGAATAAAGTCAAAAGAAAAGGAGAAAGTATTTTCCTAGCATTCATATATAGCAGCATATTCATTGATTTTAAGAGAGCCTTCGACTCGATAGACAGAGAAATACTGTCTAGAAAATTGGAACAGGAGGGAGTCTCAGGAAGAATGCTGAGATTAGTTAGAAAAATATATAGAGAGACAACATGCGAAATGATTATGGAAAATGAATATCTGAGGAGTTCAGAGCTGACAGGGGGCTCAAAGAAGGTTGTCTTCTAAGTGCGACAATTTTTTAACTATACTTAAGCGATATAGAGAAAATGTGGATTATTAAGAAAGAAGGGGGCTCTGTCATAAGGGATCAGAAGGTCTACGGTTTAAAGTTTGCAGATGATATAGTACTGCTAGTGGACATCCAGAAAGGTCAACAAGAGATGCTAGACAGCATGAGAAGATATAACGAAAGAAACGGCATGAAATTAAACGTAACGAAGACAAAGGTGATGGTAGTAACAAAAAGAAGAAAACTAAAGAGGAAAGCAGAATGGAATTATGAATGGAAAAGGCTAGAGGTAGTGAAGGAATATAAGTATATAGGATTCTGGTTTACTTCGAGGGGAGTATACACACATAAAAAAATGAAACAAAAGGCACAGAGGGCAGTAAACAGCACTTGGGACCTAATGAAGAGAGCTAGACTAAACGTCCTCGACAGAAGACTGTTAATACTAAATTCAATGGGAAAACCGAGTTGCTTATATGGATCGGAGGTGTGAGGATGGTCGAACCAAGAAGAATTGGAAAAGGTGCAATATGGCATTAGGGATAAACAGGAATACCCCAGACTATGTATGGAAGATGGATGCAGGAGCATAAAAGCCTTTACTTGGAAACAATAATGAGGGCGACGAACTATATAGGTGAAATCTTGGAGATGGAGGATAATAGACTACTCAAAATATGCCTAAAGGAGGAAATAAGCGGAGTGTTGAACAACAACCCAACACGATGGGGAAAGGAATGGCTTGAATCGGCTACAAAAGCAGGTAATGAAGAACTGAAGGAGTTTAAGAAAAAGGAATCGAAAAAGAGAAATTGCTGGAGGTAACGAGATAAATTTTAAAAACAAGAATCAAACAAGACATTCAAACAAGATTGGGCAAGATAGACCAGTCAAGTTACTGGAAACACTAACTGCACAATAGTACGAGGGGGGGGGGGGGGGTCAATAAGTCTTTACAAAAAGAAGGAAAAAAAAGTTTTGCGTATGTAATTTTTTTTTATTTTTCAACATAATCTCCCTGAAGGTTGATACATTTTGTTAAACGGCCTTCCAGTTTTTTTAAACCATCAGAAAAATATGATTTCTGAAATCCCTCAAAATAGGCATTTGTTTCGGTAATGACTTCATTCGACGTGAATCGTTATCCGGCAAGCCAGTTTTTGAGGTTAGGAAATAATAAAAAGTCACTGGGAGCCAAATCAGGCGAATATAGTGGATGGTCAATTAATTCGAACTTTAAATCGCTAATTTTTGCCATCGAAACTGCACACGTGTGAACTCGAGCATTATCTTGAAGAAAGAGGCATTTTTTTTTCGTTCAAGTGAGGACGCTTTTCTCTGATTTTTTCTTTCAGCTAACCTAATAATGACGCATAATATTGTCCAGTGATCGTCTGGTCCTTTTCCAAGTAGTCGATGTAGATGATTCCATACGCATCCCAGTAAACCATGGCCATAATCTTGCCAGCTGACTTTACTGTCTTTGCCTACTTTGGGGCTGGTTCTCCTGCAGCAATCCATTGTTTGGACTGTTCTTTGGTTTCAGGAGTGTAGTGGTGTACCCATGTTTCGTCTACAGTTATGAGTCGATGCCAAAAGTCTTCCGGATTACGACGTATGCATGCCAAAAGAGCCTCAGAGGTGACCACGCTGGTTCGTTTGTTTTGAATAGTGAGCAAACGCGGCACCCATCTTGCTGATATTTTTTTCATCCCCAAATTTTCATGCAAAATTGAAATGATTGTACCCTTTGATACCAAACCCCTGTGGCCTTAACTAATTCTCACAATTTTAATCTTCTATTACTCAACATTATATCGTGGATTTTGTTGACCATTTTAGGCGTACTTACTTCTACGGAGCGTCCTGAACGAGGTTCATCTTTTGTTGTTGTACGGCCACGTTTAAATTCATTTATCCAGTAATAAACACAGGGGCAGACTTGCCATGAACGGCGTTCAACTCAACTATGATTTCTTTTGGTGTAAGGCCTTTCAAATGAAAATGTTTTATCACCGCTCGAAACTCTGTTTTTTCCATTTTTCAAATAAACCAATAACTTTTTGTTCAACCAACGCTCACAAAAGAACGACTTAATGAATCGAGCTGAAACTTTGTACGATATCTAGTTAGTAGTATTGCTTGCCAAAAACATCATAATTTAAGCGTGACGAGGGCCATCTCTTGGATTTTGTAAAGACTTATTGACCACCCCTCGTAACCCACCACACATCCGAAAACTGAGGAAAAGCGCTATCAAAACTAAGGCGGTACTTCACATATGTGCTTGAATATGTTAGGGCACTTGAGTAAAATGAAGACCATATAAAGAGTGTGACGTCACAGGCGTGGAAAATTTATTATTTACTATGCAAAAGTAATAATTGCAAGCTTTTCAAATGAACAAAAGCACATTTTTAGTCAATTTCAATGCACTAATCTCGATGACCATTTATTAGGTATTATTTTGTAACAGATTCGACACGCTGCTATCAAGTTTTAAAGGGGAAGAGCAAGAGAGGCACTTTTGCTCTGAATGTAATCTGGAGAGTAGGCGAGGAAATGAACCACATTCAATAGTTTCAAAATGACAAAACCTTATTATTACTTAACAAACAAACGCACTCTTAAACTAGTTACATTAATTAATTGAATGCTTAAAACATTATGTATATTAATCAAACACGAACGAATCTTATTCTAATACTAAGAAGAAAAATTTATAATTAATTTAAACATTTAAAATTACGTTGCGAGATAGCTATCCAACTGTACATACATGTATTAAAAACAATTGTTATCCGACTGTTGATTTTATAATAGCAAAAAAGATAATTTGCGAATGCATTATTTAATTATTATTCAATCGCTTTTTGTTAAATTGGTGATTTTGATTTTAAATAATGTTCCGTTTGTCATAAATAATTTTATTGTAAATTTTATGCTATCATTTATGTAACTTTAGTTGTTTATAACTTTGAGAGGCAATTTTTCCTTAAGAAGCGATTTGTACTAGAAAAATCGGCATTTTTAATTTAATTTTTTAAATCACCAACTTTTAACTTCGCATAAGCGATTTTGCGACAAAGCTTGTTTACAGTTTGTGCAAATGTTAAAAATAGCCTAAAAAGGAGCCTCTTTCGCGAGTATAAATTCGCTCGTCGCTGCAGCAAGGAGGTATTTGCTAATTGTGAGCACTGTTTACATTGATAAAAAGACTCAGCTATTTTCTAAGATCGGTTTTCATTATTAAGTGGTTAGCGGTGCTACATATCTCATGTCCATCTCTTATGAGAAAAAAGCAGCCTTAGACTATCTCGTCTTCTGATCATATTAATACAGCCTAGAGGTTTGACTGAGTATTTGTTGCTGCGCTATCGAGCCTTTCCTCGATTGGTGCAACGATGCTTAGCCGCATTTCAAACGTTGCGTCGAAGTTGCGAACTGTGTAGATTGATACTGTGTTCGCTTGTCAAAGATTGACTTCAATAACGATCCTTGAAATAAACAGATAATTATTATTTCTATCTTTTCGAGTATCTAATACTGTATGTCAACTTCTTGCTTGTTCTCTGAAACGCGATTTACAAACATATCTCAGAGTCCGAACTTAATTTATTACTACTTAGCATAACTGGAAGCGTACAAATATTATTCTTGTGCCGAATTTATCTACACATTATTTAAGAAAATTTTACTTGTAAGTAATGATATGAGAAAAGTATCAAACGCTAAAACTGTAGTCTGTATTTATTTTTCCATGATTAGTAAGTTTAACCCGGTTCAGCCGAAAACGCTGCTCACATTACACCGATCTTTGGAATGTTATACCTAATTCTGCAGATGTCAAAAAAAATTGAGAAGGGCGTATTATGAAAACTAAGAATAAACCCTTTCCGATAATGAATTTGATATCGTACAAAATTGTTATTATTTATGGAAAACTGACACTTGAAGAAACTTAAACAAAAAAAGCATGCATTTTTCGCTCTCTTATTTTTTCAATCTAGCTTTCAAAGCTATCTTTTTAACCGATGGAATAATATCTAAATTTTAAGAATCCATAGTTCAAAGATCATTTTTCTGAAGTAGTATTTTCAAAAGTTTTAAAAGTATTGTTTTTATCGAAAAATGAACTTGATACATTTTTAAAGATATTATTTCTATCATCATACAATACACTAAATAATCAAAAAAAGTATTGGCAAACTAACTCTCTTGTCCAGTGCTCGACTGTTTCTTTAGCAATGCCTCGAGATATGTTTAGCAATATCAAATCAAAAATGAAATATTCAAAACCTTGTGATAAAAATGGTGCTAATAAGGCTTGGAAAGTTCGAGATATTTTGAATTTGTTTAAAAATAATAATAGTTTGATTTTCTCCTCTTACCGTGGACGAAATAATGAACGAACGTACCTAAAACAATTTTTACCTTGCAAACCTGATAGATATGGGAGAAAGCTCTGAGAGTTGTCGAGGCAAATAGATATATATTCTATGTAGGCATTTATTGTGGTAAGAATGACACAAGCATTGGAATAAATTTATCGAAGAGCCCACTTGGCTCCAGAGTTGTTTTACAATTGATCTATCCACTTTTACTCGACTTTTCAGAAAGATAACTATTTGACTATAATATTTATTTTGACAATTATTTCACCAGTCCAGATTTAGTTATTCTTTCGATAAATGTCACTCACGAGTAAAATTCGTAGATAGAATAAAAGAAAAGCATGTATTTGAAATAAAGGCTTTTAGAGGTTCGTTCAAAATAAGCCGTGATATCACCAGTAATATTAATTTCATGACTGCCATCGATTCAAAAGAGATTTCCATTCTACCTACAGCTATCGGTATAACTCTTATCAAACCACTGAAAAGGTATTCAAGTACTGCTCATGATAAAACAGAAATAGGATTTTCTTTTGCTTTTTGTGTGCATAATAAATACATAGGTGGGATGGATTTGCATTATTTTCGATATAAGAAAGCATCTACATCTTAGTTGAAAAAAAAAATAGCCATTCAAAATTTTTTTACGAATTATTGAAGCGTCAAGCATAAATGTAATAACAATTTGGAACATTTGTAACAAGGACAATTATTGTGGACTCACAATTTATTTTTCAACGTAGTCCCCTTTCAACTCTATACATTTATTATAGCATTGCTCAAGATTTTTTATGACTTTGAAAAGTAATTTTTATCAAACTTCTCAAAATGTTCATTTCTCGCAGCAATCACCTCTTCGTTGGATGAAAATCTTTTATCCGCAAGCTAAATTTTCATGTCAGGAAACAAAAAATAACCAGAAGGGGCTAAATCTGGAGAATATAAGGTAGACGAGGAAGTATTTCGTAGTTAATCAAATAATTTAGATATATTGTCGTGGTGGAAAAGAACTTTTTTTTTCGCCAGATCGAACCGGTTTTCCTACAGTATGGCATCAAATCAGGCTATTAATGAGGCATAATATTTTTCTGTAATAGTTCTTCCACTCTGTAAGTAATCGATTCATATTATAGCACTTAGGTCCCAAAAATTATAGCCATGACTTTTCTGGTTGATCGTACCGTCTTCGCTTTTTTCGACGCAGATTCATCTGGTCCAGTTCACATTTTCGACTAATTTTTCGTTTCTGACCTATAATAATCAATCCATGTTTCATCAAAAGTAATGTAGTGTCGCAAAAACTTCTTTGGATTATATTGGAATATGCTCAAACATTGCACAGACGCAACCACTGGAGCTCACTTGTTATCAACTGTGAGCAAGCGCGGCACTCACTTTACAAACAACTTTTTCATGCCCAAACATTTATGTAAAATGTTCCATATGCCTCCTACAGAAATGTTAAGAGTTTCACTAATCTCACGCACTTTCATTCAACGATCAGCGAGTACAATATCATGAACTTTTCTCGATCATGTCTTGAGTAGTTACCTCATTTAGTAGTTACAAATTGTGTTTTTCCATTTATCCGTGGAAAGAGTAAATCGAACTATGCATAAGTTATTAATTCACGGTTGTCATATTGCTTCAGTATTTGCTTTACCAATGGCATGTTTTGCAGAAGATGCATTAGATTCATCAGATAAATTCTTTAGAAAAAATATTTTGGAACATGTTTGACAGACATCACTTAAAATCATTTACAAGATGCCTTCAATCGTGTAGTTGAAATAACTGATTCAAAAATCTCTTTGATAATGATCGAAAGAGGAATAAGTTTTGCATTTTCATCTGATGTAGAAAAAAATTTTTGGCATTAGTACTAAAATACTTTATATTGTAAGTTTAAAAACGTAAAAAAATTAATGTTTTACGATATTGGAAATTCATTTTATATTATCGAGTTTATGAGTACATAAAGATAATTAACATAAAATCCTTGTTTGCTACTAATTGATTGTAGTTTTTGTGAGAGTGACGGCAACAAGAGGATGACGATAAGTGAGCACGACTTCAAGTATGATAAATATGTAGAATCTAATGTAATAATTGATATAGAAAGTCAAGACAGCCAAATATACAAAGTCATTGAATCTGATTAAAAATTTGATTTTGATGGAATCTGGCTTGCCGGGCAGCGATTCATGTCCAATAAGGAGATGATTGTAACACAAGCAAATCGTTATTTTGAAGAACTTTTAAAATCATATTTTTCTGATGTCCATAAAAAACTCAAAGAACACCTGGAAATATATATCGAGCTTAAAGCAAATTACATTGAAAAATAAAAACAAATATTGTGACGGTAAACGTCGAATTAGCGCTAGTAATATAACCTAATTGCTGCTCGCGGGGGCAGCACCTACTGGAGAGATTAGGAACGTAACGAAGGAATTCGGCACGCGAGCAGACGGAACGCGCGCGCTTGAAATTGAACCAGTGAAGCATTGACCATCAACGAGTTCGCCGGTGTGTACGAGATCAGCTGTCGCTACCCGAGTTACCGGAGTCGAATTCCGTTCGCAGAGCACCAAGACCTGAGTTCCAGAGATCGTCGCAGCCGAGGTGCCGTGCAGCTCACAAGGGCGAAGGCTTGAGCCAGCAGACAAAGGCGCCGTGCGCGGTGATAACGCTAGTGCGTGCGTGAGGTTTCGCCATCGAGGGCGAAGCCACGTGCTTTTAAGTTCGCGACCCGCGACACAAGCAAACAATAGACCTTTTCTCGAGTGCGACTTATTGGTGTCATCGTCGAGCGTCCGCAAAACA
Source organism: Phymastichus coffea (assembly GCF_024137745.1). Lineage (NCBI taxonomy): Eukaryota > Metazoa > Arthropoda > Insecta > Hymenoptera > Eulophidae > Phymastichus > Phymastichus coffea. Next base: position 2,956,336 of record NW_026706835.1, on the reverse strand, counting down.
AAGGTAAGCTGGCCAGCTTAATCTCGCGATCGTGGTTGCATGTATAACAATTAATTTCTCGTGTTCGAAGCGTGCATGCAATAGCTCTGTTAACAAAGAACAGCGAGCGTCCCAACACTGTGTGTCGTCGATGAACGAGCGCCGATGTCAACATAAACACGCGGGCCGATCCAGTGTAACATTTGATAGACAATAAAAGATTCTGTTCGTGTTATTAACAAGTGCTTTCGACTCGCTTATTCCATATTGCTTCTACTCATTTTCGTAGATTAGTAGATCTATTGGTTGACTGACACCTGTTTCCCCATGCTCTCCGGATTATGTATTGAGCATAGATGATTACATTCGCCCTTCAATAAACTCGCGCGAATAAAAATAATTAAACGGTAAGCTACCCCGTACAAGTGTGTGTGTGTGTGTGTGTATGTATATGTATATATATATATATATATATATATATATATATATATATATATAATTAATTAAAACAAATTCTCTTACGAGATGCTCACGTTATATTTAATTTACGTGTGGATGAGGTTTATTTTGCATGAAGATTTTTGCAGTTAATGACCTCAACATTACTCTTACATTAAAATTATGTGTATTAGCGTGTTCTACCAAAACAGAAGTTTTATCATTATTTTTCATGCTGTGCTGATGTTCTTTATTGTGAGTGCTTAAGAACACAGGTATATAATGTAACGGGGGAGATAAATCTGAAAATGGGAAATTTATTTAAGAACAAACTCCCACGATGCAGAGCAAACCGCCGCTACGTTAAACACGTGTGATAATACGTGTATTCGCCTTAACGTCAGATGATTTATCCTAGTTGTCTTCTATCGAACGGAGTTGAACTCACCTTAAGTTACGTGTCTTGTTACACTTGATGAGTTTAAAGTGTGAGCGACTTTACTCCTAATCTTCTTAATCCCCTAGATGTAATTGGATTAAAACCTAAGCCTTTTTCAATTACTTAAGCTACTAGGAAAATAAAATGACGAAAACGGCGAATAAATTTAACAGACTTTAATTAATAAAAAATAACTACAGTCTTTGTAGCGCCGAAAGACTAACGCACGCGAATAGGATTTTACAATTAGTTATATTCGGTGAGAAAGAGAGAGAGAGAAGATTCGAATTATACCGCGAACTAACGCTCAACGCGAATACAAAAAAATTAACACGATTAAATAAAATACCCAATGTATTTTGTATCGCTTAATATGACGGAAGGTGCACCTACCATGCGGTGCAATTACGGTGATCAGCCGTAATTCTTGTTGCAAAAATTCCAACTGCCGCTGCCCCTCTATTATCAGCTGCGCTGCCTCAATTCGCTTTTATTTGCTGCAATCTGCTGCTTCTGCACCGCTGCTTGCTGCTGCAATACTGTCGTTGCATACACGCACATAATTGACCAAAGAAAACTTTATTCGGCGAAAACAAAGTGCGAAAAACAATTTGGCGGTAACTCGCGTTCACAGCTGAGGCATAACTGCCTATTCAAAAGATCATGCGCCCCCTCTCTCTCTCAATAGTTCGAACTAACGCGCGAAAAGCAGAATCGCGAACTAGTCGATTAATTAAATCGACTACCGTTGCAACAAATAATAGATTATTTTCTGTATCACAAGCCAGCTATGTTATTTCCGAAGGATTTCGGTGCGCTGAATCCAAATCTGGCCTCAGAATTATTCCATCACGTTCAGGTTTTTGAGATATCCTAATCTAATAGTGCAAGAAGCACTGTTTTTTGACTTATTTGAGGTTATGTAGCATCGTAAATAAATTTTATCACAGAAAAGTATTTAACGCATCTTAAAGTACAAATCTTCCCCTTCAAAACACCGTTGAATGTGCCTAAATATCTTTTTTTTCGCCAAGCTATCACATTCTGAAATTTTCGACTGATTTTTTTATGAATTTCTTAAAATTCGAAAATCGATTAACCCATTAAGTCCTAAGCGGACGATTTTCTTTTACTCTTTTCAATTGATCTTTTATTAGAAATAAAAATAGGGAATAGACATTTCTGACGTAAAATTGTTTGAACTTTCCATCTATGCTGTTAGAATTTTGAAAAAATGCGTGCGTGTGCGTGTGTATATGCCTGCGTGTGCGTTTACTTCAGATTCGCGATCAATCTCCGAGTAACAATGTTAGAGTAAATTCACTGAACAGAAATATTCGTGCAACAAAGGTTTAACCCCTTCAGGGGCAGTGGTACAAATGTGATACAAAAGTTATACAAAAAAACCACCTTTTTTGTCTTAGTTTTTTTTATATTTCCAATAGATTTTGGCATTTGATCTATGCAAATTTATACTTATTAGACTCTTAGGAGTCTAAGTTATTATAATTTGGTGAAATTCGTTTTTCACCTAACCTGAAAAGCTGAACCTCTGTTGATTTTTTTACGTATTCTGTACACTTAGTTTCGCAATATATTTCTTTTTCAGATTTTTTCGTACGCTAGTTTTTTCAAAAAAATTTTTTTAATATTTCAAAAAATGGATTTTTTTTATAATTCGCAATTTCCTTATTTTTTTAACATTGTTTAAGGGTAAATTATTTATAATTTCATGAATATATTGCAACGATTACCGAAAATCGTTCGACTCGCGCGAGGTTAATTAGCGGCTGATCGAGAAAAGCCGCGATCGGTTCGCGAGAGAGAGAGGGCGCGTATGGGCAATAACCGGGAGGAGAGCGTTCAACAGGCAGTATGACTGTGACACTCAGTCTGTCAGCGTCGAGCTAACCCTTTTCCCGAGCCGTGAGTGCGTTTTCTTTTGGTGGTGCGAGAGCGTAGCGAACTTGGGTGTGGTGCGTTGGGTGCAACAGCAGCAGCAATAGCTATAGCAGCAGCAGCAGCAACAGCAACAACAGCAATAGCAGCAACTGCAGTAGCAACAGCAACAACAGCAACAATAGCGGAGGGCGGCAAGTAGCGGAGCAGCTAACTAGCGACGCGTGCTTCGGATACGGTTGGCCACCGTATCCTCATCGTCCTTGCGGTAGGTGCACCTTCCCCTATTATCGTTAATAGCGTGCGATCCCGCGCAGCGTGCGCGAAGAAATTGTTTGTTGCGCGCGAGCGGTTAGTTCGCGGCGATCGCGGTTTTCTCTCTCTCTCTCATTTAGCATATATTGTCATTTGCGTTTGCGTGCGCAAGACTCTCGGCAGATTCCCCGTGTATTTGATCTAATCGAATAAATCGATTAATAGTTTTACATAAACGAGTCATCGTTATTTGTTCTTTCCTTTGTCCGGAGGTCGTTTCTGTTTACATTCGATTCGAATTTGCCGGTAGCGTAGCACGGATCACGCGAATACCGGTAGACGGGAATCGTCAACAGAGTTTCCAGCAGCGGCCGCGCGAGCGCTACTAAGCAAGGGCGACAGCGCCACCAAGCGGCGAGTTGGGGGTACCCAACTCGGAGTAGCGAACGGACTCTGCGCAGGCGCACTTCAAGACAAGGTAGGTTGATGTGCTTCGAGCACATAGATAACTAGGCGTCGTTTAGTCATTATATAGGTACATTTAAGAGTTATTCTTGGCTAAACGGCAGCCTGTTACAATATTTATTCAGCTTTATAAATCTAAAATATTATGTCATCATTAAGGTCCTAGTAATTTTCTCTTTACTGAATTGTCAATGTGCCATGTTACACGCACTATTGCTCTGGCCACGCAACAACGGATAAAAGTTATACAATTATTTTCTTTTTCGTTTAGTTTTCAGTATTTTCAATAGTAAAATGTCTCAATCATTTTTTTACCGTGATTGCTAGGTGAATATTAGTAAAAAGTGCCATTGCAGCCAACCAAAGTGATACGCTCGCAAACAACAGATCTAACATGTCATTGAAAGAGTACTATTTATATTGCGTACTTTCATTATTAATTTTTGTATGAACAAGTTTATAAATCTTATTACTTTCTTCGGCAGATGGCAGGCTATTGAAAGTGCTATTTCAGTGAAACCAAAAATTTTTTGAATTTGTAAAAAATAAAATTTACGTTCTAAAATACAATTTTCTTATTTTTTTCGTTTCGTTCAAAAATTTTTTCCGATAGTGTTTCTTTACTGCTATTATCAGTAGAGACGTCGCATTTCTCAAATTGTTATTCAAGTTGCGAAGGTAATCGCAAGTTTTCTCTTTTACAATTTGGAAGCGTTTTTATTTCTACCGAAATAAACGATTTTAGTCACTGGTTCTAAAAAAAGTTTATATTATAACATGAGTGACATGCTCTGCAAAGAGATAGAAATTCCCAGGCTCGGTGGAGTCGGCTCGAATTTTTTAGTCTTTGCTTCATCCTAAAATGTATAAAAAATATTGTTGAAGCACGTTAGTAGATTAGCTATGGGGGTTATAAAACACATATGAGTTCCCGATGACGCAACCCCTGTTTTAGAACCGCCACAGGGCTTTCATGATGCTGAATGCAGTTATTTATGAAAAAAATGTATTATTATTAGTCAAGACGCTCCTGTCCTAAAAATACAATAAAAAAGTCGAAAATGTATTTATTAGTATAAATAAATGACAATGCTGTTTTCGCAATGGAACAGCTAGTATTTTAGGTTGTATCAGCTATCTGATATGGCTGTGAGAGGAAATTCGTCCTTATTTATAAAATTAGTATTAAAATTTATTTAATAAATAAATTATATAAGGAATATGCATGGATAAAACGTTGAATCAAATTTTATACTATTTAATGAACTATTTTTATTAAAGATTTATTTAACAGAACATTTTTGATTAAAAAAGTCGAGTGAAAAATTTAAATGATAGGAGCCTCAGCCACGCTCCCTACCCCTGAGATTCAATCAATAACCTATCTCTCTGATCCTTTAAAAAAAATGTTATTTATCTAGCAATTTTAGATTTTCTTATAGCCAGCATTTTTGGGGAAAAAATTAGTATTGGACGAGTATTTTATAGAATAATTCTTCCAAGTACTTTTATCTTTCCCTTGTTTTCTTCTTCCTTCTTCGTCTTTGTTGTTGAATTTAGGATATCCATTACTCTGGTTTTGTCCTATTTTATTCGTTGATTGGCTGCTAGTTTATATACACGTTATCAAGATAGAACTATTTCATCAACTTGGTATTGTGTAGTGCACACTGAGGCTTGAATGATCTACTGTGATGTGAACACACTTTGATTAATTTAGCTTCTTTTACCGTTCTGTAGCCGAGATCGTCAATGTTACCAATCTGAATCTCTAACCACTTCTCGTTTGCGGTTCCAGAAAAAAACATTTTTTTCGCTTTTCCCAAAGTTCCGTTGATGATTTCACCGATTGCGTTGTAAGGCCAGTTACCCGAACTCCAAGACATGCCGTGGTGGTGCCGTTCACGCCAAGATTTCTCCTTTCTGTATTTCTGTATTAGTCAGGAAAAGGGTGGTTCGAAGAGTTGCACCAGAGATTCTGCGCTCTACTTGAGAGGAATGATAGCTAGCTTCTTCAGAATAAAATTGCTTCCAGACTGCTTGAATCCCTATACGTCCACCACGAAAGACATTTCGAATAGGAATGACTGCTCATGCTGCACCTGATTTTGTATGTGTATCCCCTCCTATCGAACCACCTTTTTCAATCAATCATCACACCATTTTTTTCATATTTCCACTTACAGGATTATACTCTGCAATGCGATCATGTAGAATCAGATAGTAGGCCACTATATTATCTGGAAAATTCTTTCTGGCGTCAAACTCAAGAGATTCGTTTTGTTTCGAACATTCAATCACTATGAGCAGCACGTTCTCAATGAAATTTTTTTTGTTGAGTATAGGCTCTGCATCTTTATAGTAGTAAGAATTTCGAAAATTCGCAAACATATCGTAGAGTATGGCTTATTGATTTTGATTGATGTTGAGATTAAGATTTCCACATGGATAGTACTGTGAATTATCAATGATGACCAAAGCCTGTAAAGCCATCAGACGCAAGCATAATTTATTTGATTATTTATTTATTTATTTCAAAGTAATAAACATAAATTACATAATATGCATACATACATTACATATTAAATCACGGTGGGTCTGAGCGACATTTAAATAAAAGTGAAAGCAGGTTCCAATTTTTTTGCATATTTCGGTAAAAATACTAATAATTAGAAGATCCCAGAAAGAATTAAAAAAAATCCCTGAGCCCTTTTTGAAAAAATTGATTTTTAAAAATTTTTATCAAACAAAAAAAATAAAAAAATAATTTTGGTTGTGGTTGATGGTATTAATAAATAAATCAATATTTTTTCGATATTTCCACAGATGCACATTTAATAATAAAAAATTCAACACCAGCATTTTGAAAATTAATTTTTTTTTATTTATTGACTGTTTTTACTAATTTTTATCTCTCTATTCTCCCATACACAATCATATTAATGGAGAAAGACATGTATATATAAATATCAGTGTTTATTAATAGTATACATACGATAAGGACATAGCAGTATTGTAAACATGTGTGTTTACAGCGCACACCTGTATCTAAGGAAGTAGTAGCTAGAATAGCGTGCTCAAAAGTTTTCACAATTGTCCCAGCTTGATTGACCGATCAATAATGAAATCTGCCAGTAATAGTGTTCTCGTGATAAGAAATACAATAAGAATTTAGTTGTAGTTAACGTTCTGTGTTTCTTCAAAATAATTGAATTAGCAACATGAAGCGACGTGCACTAACGCACTCTGAGAATCGTTCGAAAATTTGTTTGGTTTGTCAGAAAAAGAAGGCTAAACTGAAAAAAATTTGTGGAAAGTTTCTCGAGAAATTGGAGAATTTAGTGAGTTACAACATGTTGTAACTCACTAAATTCTAACTAACCTTCCACAAATTTTTTTCAGTTTAGCCTTCTTTTTCTGACAAACCAAACAAATTTTCGAACGATTCTCAGAGTGCGTTAGTGCACGTCGCTTCATGTTGCTAATTCAATTATTTTGAAGAAACACAGAACGTTAACTACAACAAAATTCTTATTGTATTTCTTATCACGAGAACACTATTACTGGCAGATTTCATTGTTGATCGGTCAATCAAGCTGGGACAACTGTGAAAACTTTTGAGCACGCTATTCTAGCTACTACTTCCTTAGATACAGGTGCGCGCTGTAAACACACATGTTTACAATACTGCTATGTCCTTATCGTATGTATACTATTAATAAACACTGATATTTATATATACATGTCTTTCTCCATTAATATGATTGTGTATGGGAGAATAGAGAGATAAAAATTAGTAAAAACAGTCAATAAATAAAAAAAAATTAATTTTCAAAATGCTGGTGTTGAATTTTTTATTATTAAATGTGCATCTGTGGAAATATCGAAAAAATATTGATTTATTTATTAATACCATCAACCACAACCAAAATTATTTTTTTATTTTTTTTGTTTGATAAAAATTTTTAAAAATCGATTTTTTCAAAAAGGGCTCAGGGATTTTTTTTAATTCTTTCTGGGATCTTCTAATTATTAGTATTTTTACCGAAATATGCAAAAAAATTGGAACCTGCTTTCACTTTTATTTAAATATCGCTCAGACCCACCGTGAAATGTAATCCAGCAGAGGATTTACATTCTTGTTTGATGGTCTGATGTAAAATTAAAACTAAAAACTTAAAACTACATAGAATACATACATAACGTAACTAGAATAGTCCGGGTTTGTCCGCTTATACTGAATTAGCATTGCACTGCTTCAGTAAGCAGATCACTGTTCATTGCACTTATTGTTTCTATATTACCAAATTATATTTAACATTTATTTTGTGTAGAATCCCATGGTCGCATTTTTGTTTCTTCTGTATATAAGTCTTTCCACATTGTTGAGTCTTGCTGGGAATGTAAGTCCAGTTGCACATGTTTCTCTGTAATGTGAGAAGATTTCTTTGTGTTGCATTATGGTTGAACATTTACAAGATTGTCTGAATACCAACTACAACTATATCATAGTTGCTTAGTTGAGCTTCTAGTGAAGATGTTGAGTTAATGAATGTTTATTTTCCTCGAGCACCCCTGTCGAAGTACAGTAGAGCTTTGTTATTTCCCAAATAGTTGGTGTCTTCGTAGGTCATTCTGCTACAGTTTTGATCCTGTATAGGCTTCCCCGGGGTTGGGCTGACATTGATTTCTTTACACGTACCTTGCAATTGTTTTCTTCTGCTATTTTATCAATTTCATCAAAAACTTTTTCAATATGAGTTTTGTTCGTTAGTTTCGGTTTTTGATCTGGGTACGTACCTTTTGTAAATTGTATATTTTTAATATTCTTGTTATATGATCCTATATTTAAATGTTTTAGAACATCGTTTGCCATCTTAATTATTTTGTTTCTGTCTTCTTCAGTTCTATCTAGTATTTTTGAGTAACTGAAATGGATCAATCTTATGTGAGATCTTTTGAAGTACATATTACAGTTTTTATTTTCACAGATATATGTTCTTATATCTAATAGTATCTAATAGTAACTTGGTGTGATTCTTTGCATCCTCACGGACTTCCAGTGTAGAGAGCAAATCTCCATAGTTATTGAAGAAAGAAATAGCCAATTTCGAGAAGACACTGGACGAGACCTTTAAATTTATCGTTGCTTCTTTAGAGAAAATTGTTACAGCGAGCAGTAGCAGTACTAAAGAAATGAAGAAAAAAAAATCAATATTGAAAAGAACGATAAATATAAGCTGAATGTGAGCTCTGATGCTAACGTAACTTTTGAACCCAACGACTCCAACTATTTCAACGAAACTTCTGATGAATTCAACAGTACTATTCAAGCTTAGGACACTTCTTGTGAAACTGTTGACTATGAAATTGATGACGATGATGATGATAATGATAATGATCTTGAAAATCGTTATTTCTTTGATAAGCCTGAATTCAAGGATTTTATATCGGGAAAGTACTTACGACTACTGAGTACCGATGAAAGAAAAAAAAATAGTGTGTAGATCATATGGAATGCGTAAACAGGGAGAAAATTATGTAATTGGTAATTCATCAATCACTTTTGAACTAGACATCAACATCAATGGAAAGAGATATCCCAAAACAGTTGGTCTAATGGCACTTTTAGTATTGAAAGAGCCTACGACTTCTTTGATTAACAATAAAGATAATAAGAATTACATCAAAATTCTTACTGAAACAAATGCACATAAGAAACAATACAAAGAAGATGCAGATTTTAGAAATAAAAATAGTAGTAAATTCAAAACTTACATAATTCCATACGTCAGTCCAGCAAACAAGAAAAAAAATCAATGTTTGGAGAAGATATACTACCTCGATGTAAAGTCGCTGGAGTAGGCACGTCAATGGATTATGTTTATTGAAACGATTCTAACGAGTTGATCGATTGGCTCAGATTGCTAATTGCAGAACAATTATCGGGTAATTCCATTCACGTGAATGAAATTCTCTCAATCTTGAGAAGCTATGTGAGGAAGAGTATATATACTGAGACTTTATAGCGTTCTAATCATTATCATCATGAGCGTCGATGTGTTCGTATATCAGTTGGAACGAAAGGAAGGTTCTCGAGGTCCTCTAGGTATTGGATTCAAGGTTACTACGGATGGTCAGTACAACGTAGACGTCAACAGACTCTGCAATACAGCTGATCCTAAGGAACTAAAGATGCAGTAAACTTGAATACTGTTTAACGAATGATTAAGATGATATTCGATGAAATCACTTTCATTAAAACAGTATTATAAGAGTAATTGAATGAATTGAATACTCAAATGGAGTTAAACAGAGATGAGATTGATTAACAGATAATGACGACCAATAGTGACATCACATCTAAAAAAGAAACAAGCTTGTCACATCAATAGTAATGTTCATATTCGTGATATTGATGATGATGATGAAGTATTGAACAATGGAGTATCAAAGAGTAGTTGAAGAGTTACATAAGCCGGTTCGTCGCAACTATCCGCGTCGAAAATTTGATATCTGAGGAATCGATGAGACTTGGCAAGCAGATCTCGTTAAAATGCAGTCATATTCTCGAAAAAATAAAGGATTGAGATAAGATAATAAACTATTGACGATTGTCAATGTTTTTTCTGGAGCATGCATGGGCAGTTCCAGTGAAAAGTAAAATAGGTTAAGACATGTCGAAAGCTTTTGAATCGGTGCTTACGAAACGTCGTAAACCGAAGAATCTACATGCCAATCGAGGAAAAGAGTTTTACAATAAACATTTTCAAGAATTGATAGAAAGGTATAATGTACTCTTAAGAACCCTCAACGCACCCTGAAGAATAATAGGTAGAAGAAGTTCAGTCTCTGCGATAACTACAAATGGTTGGATATACTAACTAACTTGATAGCCGCTTACAAGAATAGAATGTATCCAACGATAGGAATGAAACCAGTGGATGTCACTGCAAATAATGAAAATGAAGTGAAAAGAAAATTTGTAAGCGATAGACGTTTATTTAGTAAAGCCAAATTCAAAATTGACGACAAGGTTCGCGTGGGTAAGTTAAAACTTGTATTTGAAAAAGTCTACAGACCTAATTCTTGAGATCTTCATTATCGATCGAGTCGTCAAAACGAAGCCGGTAATTTATCATCTAATAATCAAGATATACTCATCGCTGATAAATTTTACGAACAGGAACTCTAATAAGTCATATATCCAGATGTACATCTAGTTGAAAGTTCTCAGGAGATGTGGAAATAAAGTCTATGTTAAATGGTTTGGTTTTGACAACTCTCACAATAGCTGGATCGCTAAAGAATTAAATTGCTAAAAAAAAATATTTTTTTTTAGGGATGTTGAGAAACCCTTGTGCTCTCAACAGTAAAGTATTGCCATTGCAAACAACGTTACTTGTATTTTCTTTACAAATGATAATAAAAATGAAGATACAATGAACTTACACTTCTCCTGGGGGAATTTTTTTTATTATTATTAAACTTATTTTATGCAGACGTCTACCTATTTCTTGTTGATGTTGTCTCATATACTTGGGAGATTTTTGCTTTCTGATTCACTCTAAAATTGGAAAATTACGATGTCTGTGATGAACTTGATCGTCTCTAGTCCTTTTGAAATAGACGTAATGATAATCATGTTTTATAATCTTTTTATTTTCTATCGTATACCCCTTCATCCTACGTATCTTTGAATTTTTTTCAAAGCATCCAAGACTGTTGGAACCGTTCGAGCAGAACCGTGTTCATTTCCGACTTCTTTCCTTCAATTGTCGTATAATCTTTCTGATCAATACGCTTGTTGCATCATCTTCAAGTTTGTACAAAGCCTCTTGATTGGCTTAGGAGAATTTTGGTAGAGAAGCATCGGAACCATGATGTAGAGACTGCTACTGCTGTTGAAAGAATGATGTCTGGCTGCACTAAAATTCGCTTATGTAGCGAGATCCTCACTTTTTTTCACAGTGCTGAAACCACTGCATAGACGTATTTTCCACCTACTCTTTACACAGCGCCGAAACCGTAAGCAGTTAATGCTATTTTTATCTTAAATCTTAATACGAAGAAATATTTCTTTTTTAAGACGATGAGAGCCCCAACCCCACCCTCATCCGTGAAGCACTCCATTTATCGTTGCGCCTCCAATCATTTATTTACAATCTTACAAACTACTGTATAGAGAATTTAAATTTGTTTCCTGCAATGTAATCAATGAAGAACTTGTAGTGCTGCATTTTGTCGAGCAGTTCTTCGAAGAGGTTGATGTTTTCCACCAATGATCTGGAGACATAGTTTGGGAGAAAGACTTGAAACTCCCCTTTGAGCTCCGCCACAACCTTAGTTCCAAATTGGATAGCGATCTATCTCATCGTGGTTTCGATATAGAGAGTGCCATTCTCTAAACCACTAAAGATCTTCTTGGAGAGGAACGGATCCATAGCAAGTTTATTCAATCTTTCGAAATCCATTCCATAACAAGAGAAATTTATTAGAGTTCTGCTTATTACCTGAAAGCATTCTCGTAGTCGACATTGCTCTTATTTTGATTCAGGGTTAGTATTCACTTCTTGAATCTCTTGCGTGGAAGTTCTTTACTATGGTGCTGCTGCTGGAATTCTTCTTCACTGCTGGAACTGGAGCTAACGATGCTCTGGCCAATTGCGCGTCGCTTTTCTAGCTAACTTCCCACTTCTAGACATCAAGTCGCCGATTTCGTTACTTTCTCTCCATTATTCTCTTTTATTTTACCTTAAAAATGGGCGACAACTTTCTTTGAACTCAGCTAACAAACGACTCCTATATTGTCCCCAGGAAAGTTTATCTGGAGAACTGAGCATTAAGCAACGTTTGTCATCGTGCGAACTCAGCGCCACCTTTTATTTCCGCTCCGTTCTATACCAATGGAACTTACTACGGATAGTAAATTACTCTCTTTTGATTATTTCTTCCTTCTCCAAACAGCGTCGGTAATCCTCAATGTTAATGCTCTTCTTTACGGTATGTGACTTGATCCCCTTGGCCTTCTTAATGGAATCCTAACTTTCTATGCTGATAGCATACATTGTGCTTCGGAGACCGATAAATTCGAGCATAAGCTTACCGCCATACTCGTCCTTCATTACCCCAAGAACTTTCTTATTGACTAATGGAAGACTATATAATAGATTTTCTTTAGAATAATCTGACGTGTCTAACTTGTCGAAGCTATATTTCATTACTTCGTAAACGTTAATTTTCTTTAATTCGTAGATGAGACTGTCAGCGTCGGTATAGAGTAATTTACATTTGTCGTCGAACATTTCTTTGATGAAACTGTAATGGAAATCGTAGATTAGAATCTTGGACAAGTCCTACGCGCAGAGTCCGAGTGAGAAGCTTCTTGTGTGTAGATCCTGGAGGAACTCGATGTTCTGGACAGAGAGGAATATCCAGGTGCGTTTCGTGTAGTTCTTCGGTATATTCCGAATCAACTTCCAGGATGTAATCGATGGCACGATCGTCTGCCACGTAGAAGTTGAGTGTCTCCGAATGCTTACTCCACTGAAAGTTCGTTCAGGGTAGAGATTGCCTCATTGCCCAACCGTAGAAATTGTTCACGTCGTAGTACATCAGATACTTCATCTCCTTCTTGTCGTAGTAGTTCTTATCCATATACGCATTGTTAGCTTTAGTGTATCTGTTGGAACACTGGCTAATTCCTCCTCGAATACCCTTTTCGATAAATATCATCATATTGATGTCTGTTAACGGTTACAATTGGGTGTTTGTACACTTGGACATGGTATCCCAATTTAGTCCAGGCATCGTGCAATAGTGTGCAGGCTCGAAGTTTTAAGCCTCGAGACAGGTCTTGCGGAAACTTTCAAAAACGTCTGTGAGAAGTAGCACGTACTTCTTGAGATACAGATCAGAACACTCTCCGAGATTCTTAATATTGAATGACTGTCATACATTCTGTGCAAGCGCATAGTTCGCATCGCTCACATCTACGTTGGTGAGTCGACTGTAAAAAGCTTCCTTAATTGTTAGGTGTTCCTGCTCCAGCTTGTCGAGACTGGTCACAAATTCATAGGGAAACACCTTTTTTGCACAATGGTTGAATTTACTCGTGAAAGAAACCATCTTTCTTAAACTCTCTTTGAGCAATATCCAGTTGATTCAAGTAGGACGATAACTTGTCTAACGATGATGGCATGAATCGATGAGACGGAAGTTTATCTCCATACCATCAATGTACTTGAAGAAGGAGATATACTTTTCCTTATTTTCTGTGAGAAGCGTAACTCGATCCGTGAAATTATTTGCAGTCACGACCTCTTTGGTAATCAAGTGCGAATCATATCTAGTGAGATTGTGTAATACTATAGGAATGAACGATGTTTTTTGATAGTTGAGATTATAGGAATTATGTGCATCTCCCTTATAACTCAAGTAAACGAAATGGGTAAGTAACAATAAGGTAAGTAGTTTTTTATTTACCTATCGACCCGTGAGATTACAGTGATCTCTGACTTTTCTTTAATCCTGTTTGATAGGTTTGTGACAAATGTGACAATTCTTAGCCACGAAGAATAAAAATATCTCTTGATCCGAAAGTCGCATCTCTTTAGCATTCTTATATCTCTTACGTATAAACCAATGCTGTAAGCCTCATGCTTTTCAACAATACATTCATCATCTTTTACTGGTTTCAAGACACTCTCCAAGTTGGCATAGATAACAAATGGTACCAATTCACTGCGATCATGATTCTTAAACTGTAAGATCTTGTTCGTCTCCGTGGGAAGATTAATTCTGCAGACATTTTATTGCGAACAATCCTTTTCATGAACTTCCAATTTTTGATTGCTACAAAAGTAATGCATACAACGATTGCAGACGTAGCAATTATGCTAATGAGTAGATACTTGACTGCGCATCAATAGAGACATATTTTTAATCCACACGTAATGGAACTCTGGAACGTATTCTCTATCATCGTCGTCTGATTGATTCTCGAGGCTCTTATAGATGTAGAAATTTTGTACAAGCAGCAAGTTTATATGATTGTCTCTTTCCAGACTAGATAGATGATACGGTAAGACTTCGTATTGTTGACCATAAGAAGACCTCTAGCCGACCTTCGAAATTTTTAGTTAAATTTATTATAATGTTAATTATTTTTATTTTGTAAATATATTTTGAATTATATATTTATATATAATTTTATTTTTAATAAAAATAATTGTAAATTTCATTAAATCATATAAAATTTGATTTAACGTCCTATCCGTACATATTCCTTATATAATTTATTTTATAATAAATTTTAGGAATAATTATAATTTATTACGAAATTTATTTATTAAATAAATGTTAACACTAATTTTATAAATAGGGACGAGATTCCTCTTACAGGCATATCAGATAACTGATACAGCCTAAAACACTAGCTGTTTCAGTGCGAAAACAGCATTGTCATTTATTTATACTAATAAATTTTCGACTTTTTTATTGTATTTTTAGGATAAGAGCATCTTGACTAGAATAATACATTTCATTTTCATAAATAATTGCATTTAGGTTTGTGATGATCCTTTGACGGTTCTAAAACAGGTTTGCGTCTTCGGGAGCTCTTTAGTGATTTAAAACTGCCATAACTTATCTACTCACGTTATGAAGTAGCAGAAGAAAAGAAGAGCCGATCCGGATCCGGCAAGCTTGAGAAAAATTCCCCTATATCTTCCGGATACGGTTGTGGTTTACTTGCATTTAATATTTCTCTACCAACTTGAAGAAAATTTTAGGAGTGCAATTCCAGGAAACGGGAAAGAAATAGACGCCTTCGATTGTTCGTTTAGCGTGTGGGTTTGTCGTCCGATGTTGGAAAAGATTAAATTCAAATATTTTCCAGACGCAGAACGGCTTGGTTAAAAATTTTGTGTCTTAGATATATTGCCAAATAAGTGGAAAAAATTAATGGCATAGAATTCAAGGTGGTAGGAGAAAACGAGAGCCCATCAAAATTAAAAAGTCGCGAGTTATCACGAAGACGGATAGGAAACTCAATGATTTCCACAAATGCCGGAGTACTTGTGCGATTTGGGTATTATTGTATATTATTTTATATATATTCTACTTTCTGCAAAAAATTATTAGTGTAACAAGAAAGATGTCAGAAAAATTTGTCAGCAGATAAAAGATATAACGTCGCGGAAGCTCATGAAGGCGGCCGGAAACATCTATAGTATAGTCTATCGTATTAGTCTATCTGAAAAAAAATTATCAGAGTGATAAGAAAGATGGAAAGGAAGCGTGGTTGCTGTTGCGAAAACCGCTAATTTCATGCGACAGTGTGTTTTAGCTTTTAGTTAAATTTTTACAATTTTCATCGTTTTTTAAATCTCTTTTGGCATTGATTAGTAAAAATAATTTCAATTTCTTCCATTCTGATTGATCTTGTAATAGCGTCGGCCGTCCTTGGCCGATAATCCTTTCCTGCTATTACCAAATTCTTTAAGGGGGAAGTAAGGGAGGCGGTGTATCGCTCCCAGCAAGGCAGAAGAGGAACGGCGATCGCAATAAATATTCTCACCTTTTACCAACCAAATACGTTTATTATAAAATCGCTACCTTGAGCGATGACGAACAGAACAATCTATCAAACCTTAACCTAATACACAATAACTTCTTACCAACTAAATGAGATGACCGGCACGTGAGCGCCTTGCCATCTCACAACAGACTCGATACACAATAAAGAAAGAAAACTTAACCACTAATTCAGCTGTGCCGGCCCGCGAGAGCCTGGCACAGCGCTCAAGTCGTGAATAGCCAAAAAGGGTTAAAACCGATTAAGAAAGAGATACGAGAGGAGAGAGTATGACCTGTTAATTGGCGAAGTCCACTGGGCTGGCACGTTGATCTTCTTTCTGCCGGCTCGTGACTTCCTTGGATATGGCGTGACTGGTGGACAAAAGGGTCGCTCTCGAGAATACTGTTGGTGCGTTAACTGGTATGCTCTCGCTCGCGGGGCCACTCACTTACCTAATCGGTGGCACGCGGCACGCCAAGCGTGGCCAGTGTCGCGCACCTAGCCGGACTATAGCTTGCACTCTCTCTCTCTCCCCCTCCCTCACTCTCCCTCTCTCTCTCTCTCTCTCACTTTCGGTGACTGACGAGAACGCATGTTGTTGCGCGCTCATACCCATTAATACTGCTGCTGCTCTCTCTCCCTTTCTTGATGAAGAGAGAAACCGATGCTGAAACAAAAGACTGGTATCAGGCACGAAACATACGTGCGCCAGATGCCTGCCATGAGCCCTTGCCGATGTCGGAAAGAGAGAAGGGACGCACGGTGTAGGCCATGACCAACCTACATCGTTACAGCCCCTCCGAAGGCCGAAGTTCTCCCCAGGATAACAAGGCCTTACTCCAACCTCAAGTCTCTCTCTACCCTTTCGGCATAGACTTACGACTTGGCCTGACGCAACAATAGATAACTTATTCAATAACTTAATAGGCTTACTATTAACTTAATTCTAAGTTAGTATAAGAACAAAATTGAAGTTTAGCTTAATAACGACGGTTAAATTTTACAAGGGTTAATTACAAGGGCAAACGCGTGGTCCATGCCCTGTAAAAGAAAATAAACTCAACCATCGGTTCGACAACGCGTCAAGACGCCCTGCGCGCGTATTCACCCTTAAAGTCAGCTAGGTTATTAGTGAGAATACCATACCTTAAGGCTCGACGACTAACGGTTACCCTCCAGGTACTTGAGCCTGAGGGCCCTAAGCTCCTCGGCTACAGGTGTAAGGGCGCCAGCACCGTTGAGCCGATGACCAACCGTAGCAGTCACTAACGCCGGGAGCGCCTCCGACGTATCCATCGGGGCAGCCTCCGATGTATCTATCGGGGCGACCTCCGTCGAGAGCGAATTGGATTCGTCTCGCGACCGCGACTCCGCGTCGTTCGTCTGCTGACGAGCGCTTTTGCGTGCCAGCCTCTTTCGATAAGCCTTACCCGATTGATGGCGCGGTTTTCGCGTAACCTCCGGAGTGGTGACCAGGGGAACCGTCTGTCCCGTTGTCACAGGTCCCTGACCTTGAGGAGCCTGCTGTGGTGCCGGTCTGTCCTGTGGGACAGGCGGCACGCTGGACAGCGGCTCACTCAAGACCGGAGCCGAGGCATCTCGGCTAGAATTAATTCTTGCCTGTTCCAGCGAGTATGCCAGGCGACACCGCGGGCAATCGCTGACGGTTGTGTCCAACCGCCCGCAATTGCGGCAGTAGTCGCGTCTGAGTGGCGGCTCTGTGCAGTCGGCCCTGCGGTGGGAGCCTGTTCGGCAATTAAAACACCTGAACGGCGGGAGGTCTAACTGATTATCCCACGGCACAGACGCCAATCCTCCGAGAAAAGTCCCCCTCACACGAGCCCGAACCCTGCCTCTGAAGCGTCAGCCCTAACTGGCACACTCGCCGGGGCCGACCCAACCGATGACCTTTCCTCGCGCCTTACAAACTAGGTTGCCTCAGACGATGTCGAGGCATGCCCAGTTATCGGCACGGGGAGAACGGGTAACGTGGCCAGAGGAGACGACGGACGTAGCAGCAGCTCCTCCGCCTCCATAGGTCTGTCGACGCGCTCACGGAGCCCGGGCCTTCGAGTCAAGGATTGACTCACCGCCCGACTCATAATGGCCACGGAATGTTAGTCGGTTTCCACGGATGCAGCGTCCGCAACCACCCGAACCGATAGTGGCGGCTCCTGGTCCCCAGAGTGCAACGACGACTCTATATTGCAGGATGACAAGTCAAGCCGAGCCCGCCGTCGCCTCCGCCCTGCGTTAACGCGCTCTTCATGTTCTCGCCTTCGCTCATCAGCCTAGTAGCCAGCCGGCGCATAACTTCCCGGCTCACTAGTCCTCACGAATTGATAAGCGGGATCGAGCCTCTGGAGTCGAAGAGGCTTCCACGATAAAGGTTCATGTAGGTGCCTCTGAGGCGCCACTCGAGGCACTTCAGGAGCTTGTGAAATCTCCTTCGCCACATTGCCGTCTTCGTCGAAGATCTCCAACACTCCGTTGGTACCCGCGGAACATAATACCATACTTACGCGACGACGCCTCGTCCTCGCGAATTCGCGCGCGTCCTAGTGACTCTCCCGAAATTCGGCCTTGGGGAGCGACCGATCGAGATACGTCGCCGATCAGGTGACGATCCTAAGCAGGTTTCTCTATCAACCGTGGGCTGATATAGGCCCTCTGCGGCGGAAGCCTCATGCGATCTCTCCGCCGCTTCACGTATTGCGAGAGACGTCAGGCGGTAGGACTCACACTTGCGTACGGCCTCTCCCCAGTACCGTACTAGAGCGGCCAAACGCAATGTCGTGGATGGGGCCTTGCCTTTTTTAAGGCTCGCAAACCCGACGTTTCGTAGGGAACTGGACCCCACGGTGGAGGAGTCGGCACTCCTCGTGACCTGACACTGGCACTATCAAACGTCTCCTTTGAGGTGCCAGGAAGCTATGGTGAAGCCTCGACCAGAGTGGCCACCTGCTCTTCTTATGAAGGAAGAGCGGCGAGCCCCTCGGTCTGGCTCAACTCCTCAGCTTTCGGCGCCATCGGCTGCTGCGATACGTTGGGGACACTCATCGCGATCGCGGCAGACGACTGCGCGGTACGGTCGGGCTCAAAGGGTGCGGCGGCTTCCAAATCCGTCGCTCTATTATCCATCGTCGTTACCAACACCTTAAAAATAAAATAACAGACATCCACGTTATCACACCTATAGATTACATGCCTCCTTGCTTTCAACTAATATCCCTTAACGTTTCGAGGTTCAAAGTATCGCTTTAATTCCGATACATGCACTCGCGCACTACGATGTTTGCTGTCCGTCTGCAAATCGTACACTTCCGGCGATAATACTCCAACGATTTTGTACGGGCCTAATTTACTTAGGGTCTAATTTCGCGTTCTTACCCGCGGCAGCGTTAGAGAGCGAATGAACTTTCCACCAGACTAACAAGGGAACCACCCCTACCCTCCCCCTTCGATTTTTCTGCAATTGAGATATATTATAGTACGTAGAAAAATAAATGACCCGTATTTTTTTTATCGGCGGAAAAAGCTAACAAAGGGATGAAACCCACCCCCAAAAAACAGCCCCAAAAGCGTTTGTATAGCAATATCTTTAGTTGTAATGAATATTTTTTTATGAAACAAAAAAACACAAGATACTTATAAAAAAAGTAACAGACACACCTCAATTTGGTCCCTGGGGGTTGTAACCCCTACGTTGTATAGAGGAAAAACTGTATTTTTAAGTGTATTTTTACCTTACAAAATCAAAAAATTATATTAAAAAAATTTTTAAAATGATATTCTAGTAGAAAATGATAAAACAAAATTGACGTATTTCGGGGTTTTCCTATTATCTATTATTTCGAGGGTGAACTACCCCTTAATGTTATTAATACAATATAAGCAGTTGTTAATCGCAGATTATGCTGGGTATTTCATGTTCTATGACGCTCAAAAAAGCCAAACACATGTATACTTTTGTTCTGCCAAATAAACTATTTAGAGGGTGAAAGCTACCCCCGAAAGTTACTTCTCAACACCATTTTATAGCGAAATTTTCATATTTTATGCAGTTTTCGACGGAACAAACTCTAAAAAATTCTTTTAAAAAATTTCAGCTAAATACAAGGGTGGTCCGATAAGTACTTAGCCTCACCGCCCGATGGTGCCACTCTCGCAAAAGAAATATTCTATCACGTAGTACAACCTTCTCGATGGTTACTGTCAAGATTTCAGCCGGATCGGAGTTGTAGTTTATTTTTGAGAGCATGTGAAAGCAAGTGTGTCCATTGATTTTTGAAACATGGAAAAAGAGCAGTATCGGTCGGTGATTCGATTCTTGTTTTTGGAAGGGAAATCGCGCAGCGAAATCAAAAAGCGCTTGGATGCTGTGTACGGTGACTCTTCTCCTTCGATGGCGACCGTCAAAAATTGGTTTAACGAGTTTCAACGTGGTCGCACGTCGATTTTTGAAGTGCCACACCCAGGTGCTCCGAAAACGGCTACCACGGAGGATAACGTGACAAAAATTCACGATCTCTTATTGGCAGATCGACGATTGAAGGTGCGCGAGATAGCTAAGATCGTAGGCATCTCCAAAGACCGCGTGGGTCATGTCCTGCATAAAATTCTGGGCATGAAAAAGCTGTCGGCGCGATGGGTGCCGCGTTTGCTCACTCCGGACAACAAGCGCAACCGCGAGACAACTTCAGAGCAATGTCTGACGCTGTTTAAGCGCAATCCGAAGGAGTTTCTGCGTTGTTTCGTGACAGTCGACGAAACATGGATCCACTGGTATACACCAGAGACCAAGGAACAGTCGAAACAGTGGACTTTACCCGGCGAAAGTGCTCCGAAGAAGGGGAAAGACTGCTCCATCGGCCGGAAAGGTGATGGCCACCGTTTTCTGGGATTCACAAGGTGTGATCTACATCGACTACCTGGAGAGGGGCAAAACGGTCACAGGGCTGTACTATGTCGAATTATTGGACCGATTCTAAAAGTGCTCTTCTACCATGACAATGCATCGGCTCACACCTCCGCCGTCGCCATGGCCAAATTGGTCGAATTAGGCTACGAATTGCTGCCCCATCTACCGTATTCTCCAGATTTAGCCCCGTGCGACTTCTTTTTGTTTCCAAACTTGAAAAAGTCACTCCCCGGACAGAAATTTGAGTCGAATAAGGAGGTAATCGCTGCCACGGAAGCCTACTTTTCAGACCTCGAGGAAACTTATTTCCAGACGGGAACTTATTTCCAAACTTATTTCCAAACTTTATTTTCAGACGGGTTAAAGAAGTTGGAGCATCGCTGGGCCAAGTGTATCGAACTAAAAGGAGACGGTGTTGAAAAATAAAACATCACTTTTCCAAAATTTTCGTTTTTCTTTTGTAGGCTAAGTACTTATCGGAGCACCCTCGTATATGGATTTCGTCTACAGGGGTTGCAAGCCCCTAAGTCGCCTGAAAGAAAAGCTATGTTTTCAAATATTTTCTTGCAAAATTTTTTCAGAAGAAATGAAGTTTATGAAATTCTGTTTAAAATCTAACACAAAAGTATATACTATCCGTCACCAGGGGCTGCTACCCCTTCATTGCAGAGTGAACAGAGCATTCATTTGTTACGCTGATCCCCTACCACGCTAAACTAAATTTCCTAAAACCCCTAGCTATTTACCCTGCCACGCTCTAACCCCGAACTCTTAACCCCAAATTCCTTATACCTCGAGTTGGTTACCCTGCCACACTCTAACTCCAAATTTTTAACCCCAATTTCATTAACCCTTTAGCTGGTTATCATGCCACGCTGTAACCCCGAACTTCTACACACGAATTTCATCAACCCTCGAGCTGGTTACCTTGCCATGCTGTAACCTCAAACTCGTAACCCCAATTTCCTCAACTCTCAAGCTGGTTACCCTGCCACGCTCTAATCCCGAACTCCTACACCCGAATTTCATCAACCCTCGAGCTGATTATCATGCCACGCTGTATCCCCGAACTTCTACACCTGAATTTCATCAACCCTCGAGCTGATTATCATGCCACGCTGTATCCCCGAACTTCTACACCCGAATTTCATCAATCCTCGAGCTGGTTACCCTGCCATGCTGTAACCCAAGCTCCATCCAAGTTCCGTCCAGAATATAAATATAAACAAGTTTTGTCAGAACGTCAGTTGAGAACATGGAAACAGCAAATTTTGACAGGCGGAACCAAAACAGAGAATCTGTTTAAAGTTTCAGAATATACTTTACAACAACTCAAAGATACTTTAGATCGGAAGTTAACAGTGCATGATTTAGATCTTAAAAGATAGGCTTTACAAATAAAGTATGAGTTAGATATGCCTTGGTTTAAAGCTTCGCCCAATTGGATATTACTATTCAAAGAAAGCATAAAATTGTATCCCGTAAAAAAACTAAATATGTGACCAAAGTATATGTTGACAATGAGGCTAGTTTAAAGTTAGATTGTCAAAATTTTACCAACCTCATAGAAACATAATTATCAACCAAAGTGCAAGTAACATATATAATTCCGATCAAAGTGTATTCCATTTAGGAATGCATACTGGCAGAACATTAAGCATAAAAGGTAAGAAGACAGTCGAATCAGTAGTACAATCAGTATCATCAACTACGCATAGTTATACGATTCAATCAACAATATGTACAGATGGTACATTGTTATCACCCCTTTTTATGGTATTAAAAGAAACAAACGGAGAGTTTGGACCCATTGTTTCAAAAAAACTATTCAATGCACCTAATATATTTTTGCGAGCAAGTGCATCAGGAAAGCTGTCGAGTGAATTACTTCAAACATGGTTGCAACATGTATTTTTTCCAAACTGTGGGTAAACAGGAGTTTTATTACTAAACTCATGGAGTGGACAGTCTGAACGAACTGTAAGAGAAGTGACACCAGCAGATACAAATTTTCGATGGATGAAAATTCCTAAGGGTACGACAGGCAAAATTCAACCACTGGATGTATTCGGTTTTCGATTTTGGAAAAACTTTGTAAGAAAAATATCTGATGCCATTATTTTATTCGGATCAGACATCAGTTTACATGAGAGGAATAATATTATAAAATTACAGTCTATCACACATAATCAATTATCTTCACCTAGATTCAAAAGCGTATTTAAATATGCTTGGTACAAAAGTGGGTACTTGGATAAAAAACCTGATTCATTCGACAATCCTGTCGAATATTGCTTCGAAATTTCAGAACAGCCTATCTGCAAGATTTGTGAGAAAATAGCAATTATAAAATGTGCATGGTGCAAGAAACTAATATGTCTACAGCATTTATTCATAGAGTATCATTATTGTTCACAATATGTACAGTGATAATGAGCGCAGAACGTCTTTTTACATTCAAGAAATGTAATCTCAATATCAGATGAAATGACGATTTAATATAACGTAAACATAACATAAAAATAAAATAAATTTAACGTTATCTTCTACAATTATTTCGCCTAGTCCTTTTCTTCAGAGATATTACGAATATGTCGGGTTTGGGATTGTGAATAACAGAGAACTGGGTTTCGCAATAGAAAATTGGTAACGGCAGGGTAACCAGCTCGAAGGTTGATGAAATTCGGGTGTAGGAGTTCGGGGTTAGTGCGTGGCAGGGTAACCAGCTCGAGGGTTCAGGAAATTGGTGTTAAGAGTTTGTGGTTACAGCGCGGCAGGGTAACCAGCTCGAGGGTTGATGAAATTGGGGTGTAGGAGTTACGGGTTACAGCGTTGCAGGGTACGCAGCTCGAGGATTGATGAAATTCGGGTGTTGGAATTCAGGGTTAGAGCGCGGCAAGGTAACCAGCTCGAGGATTAAGGAAATTTGGGTTAAGAGCTTGGGGTTACAGCGTGGCAGGGTAACCAGCTCGAGGTTTAAGGAAATTGGATTCGAGGTGGTAGGGGATCAGGATAACAAATGAATGCTCTGTTCACTCTCCAATGAAGGGATAGTAGCCCCTGGTGACGGATAACTGTATACTTTCGTGTTAGATTTTAAACGGAATTTCATAAACTTCATTTCTTCTGAAAAAATATCGCAAGAAAATATTTGAAAACATAGCTTTTCTTTCAAGCGACTGAGGGGGTTGCAACCTCTGTAGACGAAATCCATATATTTAGCTAAAATTTTTTAAAGGAATTTTTTAGAGTTAGTTTCGCTGAAAACTGTTCATAAAATACGAAAATTTCGCTATAAAATGGTGTTGAGGGGGTAGCTTTCACCCTCTAAATAGTTTATTCGTCAGAACAAAAGTATACATATGTTTGGCTTTTTTGAGCGTCATAGAACATGAGATAACCAGCATAATCTGCGATTAACAACTGCTTATATTGTACTAATAACATTAAGGGGTAGTTCACCCTCGAAATAATAGATAATAGGAAGACCCCGAAACACGTCAATTTTGTTTTATCATTTTCTACTAGAATATAATTTTTTTAATTTTTTTAACATAATTTTTTGATTTTGTAAGGTAAAAATACACTTAAAAATACAGTTTTTGCTCTATACAACGTAGGGGTTACAACCCCCAGGGACTAAATTGAGGTGTGTCTGTTACTTTTTTTATAAGTATCTTGTGTTTTTTTGTTTCATAAAAAAATATTCATTACAACTAAAGATATTGCTATACAAACGCTTTTGGGGCTGTTTTTTGGGAGTGGGTTTATACGGGTCTTTTATTTTTTTATGAACTATAACATATCTCAATTACAGAAAAATCGGAGGCAGAGGGTTGCGGTGGTACCCTTGTAAGTCTCCTACTTGGAAAAGTATTTGCTTCCTGCTTCGGTCATATTTCTGCTTCTGTCTTTCCTGAGCTTCCTCAATATGCTTCGCTACTAGATCTCTAAGCGCATTGAGTCGAATGAAACAGTCCGACCATGCTTGCGTATTAATTTTCATAATAGGCATTTTCTTTCCTAACTCCCTCCTAAGACTTTTAACCGGCCGAGGATCCCTACTAAGGTGTAAAATGCCGGCGACACTTTCGTGGACGACTGCGTCGCGGTATTTAATGCATGCCTAAACTCGTGCAAGTAACGGTCCCAGCTTCTATGGTCTTTGTCGAAAAATATTGCGATTATAGTTTTCAGTGTCTTATTAACACGTTCAACTGGATCGCTCTGCTGGTGATAGGCAGGGCACAGCACGTGCTCGATGCCATACTCTCGCAACACGCCCTATAAGACCACACTCTTATATGCTTTCGCATTGTCACTAATTAAATACTCTGGCGTCTCCTATCTATATAAAATTAATTCTTCCAAGACAGTGGCCAGAGCTGGCCCATCTGCCGACCTAAGCGGTTTCAATTCTACCCTCTTGGTGAATAGATCTTGAAACACGACCATATATCGAAACCTATTCTTGTTACGTGATAGCTCAACTACATTCGTGGCTACTACGGCCCATCGGCGTTCTACTGTACGTTTTCCCATTAAACCGTGCGGCGCCTGTTGTACAGTTTTGTACTCCTGGCACTTCTTACATACGGAAATGAAGGTACTAACGTCGTACCAAACGCCCGGCCAGTAGTATTCACGTGCTACTCGATCATAAGTCTTTTCCCTACCCAAATGTCCAGAAGAAGGCTCGCAATGAGCGTCGCGCAACACACGTTCCCTATGCTCAACCGGAACTACCATGCGCCAACACTCTTCTCTGTTTGTAATCGTATCGAGCAGGTGATTCTGCATAAACTTATAGAGCGTGCTACCTTCTACTCTCCAAGTTCTATACTTTTTCGGCCTAGATAATACGTCCTGAATCCGTTGCAAATGCCATTTATCGTTCGTATCCTCGAACGCGCATACCTCGCACTCGTCCTCAAATTCTCTAGATAGCGCGTATGGCACATGATGTAATGCCCCTTTTCTGTGTATTATCTCACAATCATGTTGTTGAAAATCAAGTAGCCATCTTTCTAACCGACCTGTAAGTTTTTTTTTATTCAGAATTTTCGTAAGCGCGCTATGATCAGTAACTACAATAAAGTGTGATTCTTCTATGTACGGTCTAAACTTCTTTACAGCGAATAGAACGGCTAGAAACTCGATCTCACTAACTGTGTAATTACGCTCATGAGTGTTAAGCATTCGACTGGCGTAGCATATTGCGTTCGTATTCAGGTCCTAAAAGTGCACCCATGACTCTCATGAACGTTGCCGGCGCGTTTACCAAACCGAACGGCATTCTTTTAAACTCCCATAGACATAATCCCGGTACTGCAAAAGCTGTGTACTACTTGCTCGATTCCGAGAGTGGAATTTGCCTGAACGCTGACTTTCAATCGATTTTTGAAAGATAAACCGCGCCGCGCAACCTGTCCAAGATTGAGTCCATGCTCGGCATTGGATACGCATCAATCTTCGTCTCTTTATTTACCGGCCTAAAATCTAGACAGAGCCTATAACCTCCATCTTGTTTCCGTACAACTACCGGCGCACTACTCCACTAGCTGTTCGACGGCCCGATAATCTTTGCTTTCCACAGGCGCATCGTTTCCTCCTGTGTGAAAGCCAAGATTTTCGGCGACATTCGACGCATGGGTGTTTTGATCGGGCGCGCATCACCGACATCGATGATATGCTCGATAACACTAGTGACAGCCGGCGAGTCTCCGGGTTCAGGGACGATCCGGCGAACGAGCGCCATGATTGTCTCGCGCTGAGTTTCCTCGTATCTATTTAAACCTGCGCATTCTGTGTACACATCAACTGCCTCGCTATTCGTGTCGGCCAGTTGACACCAGTCGCTTTGATCGCCTGACCGCCATGCACGATTCCCGAAATTAATGTTAATGTCCCATTTATTTCAAAAATCCGCGCCTAATATAAGGTCATGTTTTAAAGTTGACACGGCCGTCGCGGTAAGCCAAGCGAATCTACTACTGATCTCAAAGCACAGTCTAAGATCGCCCAATATTGGTGGCTTTTCATCTGAAATACCTTGAATAAATATCGTAGGCGGCCTTAAACGTTCCTCATACCTTTGTGGAAGCCCCGGTCCTACAACTGATACTTAAGCGCCCGAGTCTAACAGCGCGGTATAGACTTCATTGCCTATTTTCACCTTCAAAAAAAACCTATTCTCGACCACGGCTACTAACGCTTGATCTGACTCTTCCGTCGTTAGCAAAGGTACATCTGAGCCATGCTCAGTCTCTCCCCTCACCGAAACGGACGGTGCGTCTGTACAGACAACCGGATGCTTGCCCAAAACTGTAGTGTTAGCGGGATCGTTAAATACTTGTGTATTTTCTATGCGCGAATTTATTGAGCCCGCTACGTTATTAGATGTGGAAGAGTCCACGTTCAGCTGAACTTTGTTCTTTCCGACCGCATCCCACGCATTATACTTAAGCAATGTCCCGCTTGTCGCCTCGTCCCGTTGTTTATGACCGATCCTATCACTAACACGGTGAACCAAGTGTTTTTCGCCTTGCGAATTACTTGATTTTCGGTTCTCTGACTTTATAGGCCCGCCCAACGCCAAGGAAATAAACTCTCCACTAACTACGAGATCTGATCTCTCCAGCTTCTCGTTAGCTACATCGTAAGTGACTTCACTACCCGGCCTACAAACGACTTATTTTCTTTCGTTTGCACTCGACTTCTCACCTAATACACTACTAACAGCGCGATCGAAATTCCTTATTTTCGACGTGTCAACCCAATTCCTTTCCTTTTTAATCGCTCCTCTATCCATACCGCCCGTTCAATTTGCCTTAAGCAGGAGTCGCTAAACGGTCGACGGCTCCCGCACCCGAGTTTCCCTGTCTTACTTGATTACAAACTGGGCAGTTTCGGAAGAGAAACCCGACGGTATCACATACTTGACATACTGGATTAGCCTCCGTCGGCCTCAGTGGGCAACTGTTTGCATAGTGCCCAAGTTGTCTGCACTTATAACGAACGATCGACCGCGCACTCTGCACGGTCGGGCACTGAGACCTCTGATGGTCAACCAGACCACACGCGAAACACGCGCCAGCGAAAGGACGTTATCCTCTCGCGTTGTCTGTTTGAGCGCCGTTCGCTCGCCCTCGTTCTTGAGGAATTAAGCTCGGCGCAGAAAACATCGGTACATGGGCGGCCGGCGGCTGCGCTGCAACATTTGGCTGCGCTGCCTGCAGTGAAGAGCGATTCGTCGCCTGCGGCTTGGTGCCTTGAGCAGCAGCCGCGGCAACTTCACCCTTCGGCCCACTGCCCTTAGTCTATACTTTCTTCTTGCTCGCGCGCCTATTTTTAGCTGGATCTAACGTCAAAACCTCATCTATTTCGCTTGCTACCTGTTCTACCGCTGCGACTGCTTTCGTCCCGACCAGCTTCTTAGGTTCGGTATAAGCAGACTCCGGCACGAGCGTAACGTCCACACTTGGTGGACGCTGCCACCTTTTCCAACCCACCATACGGTCTTCTAGAGCTAACCCTGCTTCCTTGAATTGACTCAAATTTTTGAAGGTTTTTGTCTCTAAATAACGCTTGTACTGCGGGTGTAGCCCTTCCAATATGATAGCTACTTGTTTCTTATCAGATACCGGAGGATCGAAGCGTCTCACAATCGATTGAAAAGCTGCTATATAATCAGAGATACGCTCGCGCTCTCCTTGCGATCTCTGTCTTAGGTCTCTATACAGCTATTCGCGATTAAGTCGAGGACAATAATTAGCCAAAAAATTCTTTTTGAATTCTGTAAGAGTCGCCCACTGCTTACGATTAAGTTCATACCATGAACGAGCCTTGCCACGAAAAGTTGTGCCAATAGCATTTTGCATCTCTTTATCCGAAATCCTATAGTAGCGCTGACAGTCCTCTAATCCTGACAAATAACTCATCGCGCTCATATCATCATCGCCAGAAAAACAAAGCGACCAAGGAGTCAACGCACTACGCCATCAGCCGTCACGCCATTTATGTACTTAACGCATTTCGAGCTTTTCATTTCTTTTCAATTTTTACCGGCTTGTCGCCGTTAAGCGACACGCTCTTCTTCCGATCCTGTACCTCAGACTCGGAGGAGCTCGAGAGGTCAACAGTGTTGCCATTGTCTGGCAAAATTTTCGTTTTCGCCTTGACCGGCCTACTCTCCGACGCTCTCGTCGAAGCTCTAGACTCCGAGCCCGAGTCTCCTTTATATGATTTCGAAGCGCGCGCGCGTTCACTACAATGTGCGCGCACAGCCCTTTCCCATTCTCGAATCCATGTGTCTGTTTCAACGGGGGCGATCTATAAATAGTCTCCAGAGAACTATTCGGAAAGGGTACCTGATTAACCGGTATTTCTCCGCGCTGGGGAACGCTTGAGCGAGCCTGATGGGCAGGACCGGCAAACGCTGGCACATTGAGCGCCGCGCGGTCAGTCGACGGATCGGCTTGCAACGGCTGTTGAGCCTGTTGCGCAGCCTGATTCGTTCCACCCTGCATTGCTTCTTTTTCTACCCTATAGACCGCATTAGTACCATCAGTGATACCCTGTTGCACTTCCCGTCGGTAAATCCATCGCGGGACCGCTGCTATCGCACCCCAAACCTGGCTAAATGTACCATTGCTACGCCTTTCTAGTTCAGGCGCAGTCGGCGTACGTACACCTACCCCTTGTGTTACTGCATCAGCGGCGCTGGTTGCTGGTAAAATTTCCTCCTCAGGAATAGGAGTGATAACCCTATGGCCCGGCGGCCGAATTGGCTCAGGCAGGACGGCAACGCTTTTTGTTGATCGCGTCGCCTGTCCTGGTGATCGCCACTGTCCCGCCCTTGGCGATGCGATCCTAACCGGTTCGACTGTCCTATTCTCACTTTCGTCGCTGCTAATTACTGTATACGTCGGCTCATCGCGCGATAGATCAGGACCCGACGTAAAATCGCTCGGCTGTAAGGGTGCCCCAAGCTCTGGCCTCTCTAAACGCGATCATGAAACACAAGTACCTTTCCTTAAGTTCATCCACCTCGCCGTGCAACGCTAACCTACCGTAACGCATTAGTTCATGCAAGGCGGCCGGCTCTATAGAATCGATGAGGCGCTTGACTTCCTTAACGCGGGCATCGCGAAGCAACCTACGCATCGTAAGCCGATTTTTGCATGCGAGTGGCATATTGAAAATAAATTTTTTCCTTTTAACGGCGCAGTTGCAGTGGTGACGGACAGTCAAACAAGCGCATAGAACGCGATAACCAACACGCTAGCAACACAACACAAAAAAGAAACGAGAGAAAACCAAACAAAAACTAAGCTAACCGTGCCTTCCCCGCATCATATGCTGGCAAGTTATCGCCTAGCATAAGACGACAAAGGAATGCGTCAGGCGATTATAAGCGAACACCGCCACTAGCCGAATTCCTCAACACGAACACGTCACGACGTGAACGACTCCGCCACGCCGCGAGCCGATATCTGAGACTTATATTTACAAGGCGGCACGTTGTTTTCCAACACACGTCTTTTTGCCCTTGTTCACACACAAAAAAAAGAAATCACTCGCGTTCGCTATTTTACCCTATTTAAGTAATGTGATGTTCGTATCACTTATAAATAAAAATAATTCGAACTCTCGTAATCTAGCTAATGAGTAAGAATTTGTTTCCGATGATTTTACTCTAATTGTCAAGAAAATAGATAAATGATACAAATATAACAAATAAGTAAATCAAATATGCATAAGTAATTGCAAAATATCGAGGAAAGTCAGACAATGCCCTAGTTTCTTATGGTGCGAATTGTCCCATAAGCAGAGCTAAAGTCTTTCTTTGATAGGATATAATTCGGCCCAAGTTTCTTATAGCGCGAGATGTTCTATAAGTCGAGCTCAAATTATAAGGAAAGGTTAGTCTTGCTTAGTAAATCACAATGAGAGAAAGAACTTAGGTGTTATTCCAAGTTTATTCAGACTCATGCGCTCACTTTGCAAGGCTAGAAGTGAATGCTCTAGCCTGTGCAAAGGTGGGCCTATTTATACACAGATTTTCCCGCTTATTATTGCAGGAGAGATTTCATCGAAAATTCGAGAGACATTCGCGAATTTTGAGAAATGATTTTTCTTAATTTACAAGTAAATAGCCATTAATATTAAGTTTTTAACACATGTAAATTTTACAGAATTAGTTATTTGTTGATTTTATACAATATACAATTATCGCCAATAGTGTCGTCAAAAGTTATTAACTAATAAAGTTAATTAACGTGATATTACATTATTTACAATAGAAAATTGTTAAAATTTCATATAACCTTAAAGTTGATTAATTTTGGAAGTATTTTCCAAAATTAATTATTTAAATTAATTAATAACATTTGAATTATGACTAATTTTTCATATTTGTAACGGTTTTCTTCTAATCTTAATATGCGATTATTAGATTAATTATCTAAGATTTCTAAATCATAAAATTGTTATTATCAAGTATTAACTTAATATTTTCGTTCTATATATAGCTTATTGTTTAAATAAATTATTAATTGTTTATTTATTAATAACAGTTGTTATTTAGCTGTTATTAATGAAACCAATTCTTACTCATGTTCTATGCTTATTCATTTTACATATAAATTATTTATATTTTTCTAATATTTCATATGTTAATAAATAAATTAACTTTACATATCGATATTCATTATAAATTTATAATTGAATGAGATATTGTGAATCTGTATGTTAAAATCTATATAATTGATACTTTGTTATATTCAAATTATCTATAATTAACATATTTTTCTCAATATTATGGTACATTATATCTATGTCTATTATTTGTGACGTCACGCTATTTGTTTTGACTCGACTCTTATTTGTATACAGTCGCGTAAACAGTGAGGTAGCGCCGCTTAATGTATTGTTTTGACTAACAGATAATACGTTAGACTAGTTGCAGTCATTTAATAAACAGCTTATAGATAGGACCGTTACAGCGCACTAATGATCGTTCTCTCTTACTACCTCGCCTCTCCCCACAAGGGATACCATGTAATAGCGTCGGCCTCTCTCTCTCTCTCCCTCTCTCTCTCTCCCTCTCTCTCTCTCTCTCTCTCACTTTCGGTGACTGACGAGAACGCATGTTGTTGCGCGCTCATACCCATTAATACTGCTGCTGCTCTCTCTTCCTTTCTTGATGAAGAGAGAAACCGATGCTGAAACAAAAGACGGGCATCAGGCACGAAACATAAGTGCGCCAGATGCCTGCCATGAGCCCTTTCCGATGTCGGAAAGAGAGAAGGGACGCACGGTGTAGGCCATGATCAACCTACAC
The DNA here is from genome assembly GCF_024137745.1 of Phymastichus coffea. Classification (NCBI taxonomy): domain Eukaryota; kingdom Metazoa; phylum Arthropoda; class Insecta; order Hymenoptera; family Eulophidae; genus Phymastichus; species Phymastichus coffea. The sequence continues at coordinate 2,924,016 of NW_026706835.1, read as the reverse complement.
CGTTACAACCCTGAGCACCCAAAGCTGTTAAATTAAAAAGTGTTTGGTGCGGGGCCCTACGTGTGTTTTGTCTCTGGATTTTTCGTAACCCGGCTAACTTCATCGTCATGTCTGGTGATACTAAAAAGTTTTCTATTGCTGCTCAGTATTAAAAGTAGATGTTTATCTGATGAAACATTCCTGCCAGATGGAAGAGACAGAAAATAATTTTGACTTGTACGTGCAAAACAGGTGTAACGACTGATCTATCGCTGTACAAACCGCTAAGTATGATTGACTTGATAAGTAAACCCAATTTATTGAACAGTTGATCCTCAATAGATGGAAAAAGTGATTAGAAAGGTGAATAACGATGGTAGCTCTCTGAATAAAATCGGGTTTCGTAGAGAAATATCCACTGGGAACGTATCTATAAATCTATAGAGAATGAGAAAAAGATGTCCTAATACCTACCTAATATAATAAATAATATAAAAATCGATCTAACTGCCCAAGTGCCACAGACGTTAATCAAAGAACCATTTCTTTGGATCTGCATATACGATGGATTGCTCAGAATAACACTTTCCGATTAAGCTTATTCCGTAGAGTTCACGGATGACCTGGCTCTAGTAGTAGTAGCAAAAGAACATTGTGTACTGGAGCTAACTACCCAATAGAACGTTAGAAATGATTACCAGATGGTTGAATAGCAAAAACTTGCTATTAGCAGTACATAAATGCGTAGCACAAATGTTATCCTATCAAAGGAATTATGAACCTCCACAGTTTAACATCGATGGAGCAATCAACTTTCTATAAAATGAAATTAAGTATCTAGGAAGATGGCCGGATTATAAATAAACATTTAAGCACTATATAAAGGAGACAACATTCGAGACATCAAGAAATGTAGCAAATATACTTACAGAGATGTCTCCTGTGAAACTTTTGGCTCTTGAAAGAAGTGAAATTTCGCTCAAATACAAAGAGCAGTAACTGAGAGTTCCTTTATCAAAAAAATTTTAATAGCAATTATACTCGAATCGCAGGAGGAGTAGGCTAAGATAGCTATATTTTTGTCACGATAGCCATCGAGATTAAAGAAGAGAAAGACAGATAAATAGATATAAAAGACTGAAGGAATTACAAGACTCATAAACTAAAAATTATAGAATTAGTATAGGAAACTTTCGAAATCAAAATACACCCCATAATAAAAAAAGACTGATAGATACAACTTCGCTATTCCGCTCCCAAACTTACACCTACTAAATTTTTGCTAAAAGAGTCTTTCATTTAGCCCTATATCATTCCTATATTCCGATGCCGCAATCTTTGGGAGGAGGACGTTACCCTCTTATCCAGCTAGGCCCTTTCTTTTTAAAGGCCCAAGATACTTAGGTATTTTGTTTATTATATTAACAGCAATAGTGATCGTGACAATTATTTTGACAGACAAAGTAGAGTAAAAGAAATTTCAAAGCACGCAAAAAAAAGAAGATAATACCAAGATAATCTAGACTTATTCGTGCACTCTTTGAACACTTTTTGAGCTTGTAGGTTCCTTCACTTACCACCGTGAATTATTTTATCCCTCCATCCAATCTTTACTTAAGACCAATGTTCCAAAGTACACTGCCGTCCATATTTACTTGCCCACCCAGAGAAAAAATTACATAAAATTAAAAGTTTTATTACTAAGGAAGTATTCATCCTATAAAAGCCTCCGGAAGCTCATTTTGTAGGTTCTGGCGAGTACTTTGAGACACATTTTCTTTCGAATCGATTAATAATTTTTTTTTCATGTTTTATCAATACATAAAGGTAAGTAAAAAATAAAAAATTTTTTATCCACTTTTAAGTCCGAATATTTTTATGGGAAAAATTTCGACGATAAATCTAAAAAGAGGATTTGGAAGTTTGTTTAAAGAGCTTTTGAATGCAACATAGCAGGATGTTTTTTCAAGATTAGCTTAGAAGTTACAGACGTTTGGAAGAAAAAAAACAGTTTTTTTCGAGAATTGTTATTTTGGTCCCATCGACTAAGTACGTACATGCCCTTCAATCACTTTTGCCATGCTTACCTCAAAATTAGGCAAACTTGAAAGTTTTGTATCTCGGTCGGAAATCATCGTATCACAAAAAACCGCAGGGCATTTTAAAGGTAATTGCAAAAGCTTCCATTTAAGACGTGCAGAGACTTAAAAATGAAAATATGTGTTTTTTACAGTAAAAAAACTGATTAGAAAAATTTCAATTTTTTTAACCTCGACTTAAATCAATGCCAATTTAGAACCAGGCGGTGGAGGGCAAATCGACCTGAGGGGTTCGGAGGGTAATGTCTTTCCCTTTAAAATGAGCTCCCGCGGGGTTCTATCCGATGTTTTTTAACCGAGTTACGGCGTTTTTTGTAAAAAGCAACCTTCTTTTTCGAATCCTCAATTACTTCGACTTGTGTACGTTTTGGAAAAAAATGCCAAAGAGAAAAAAGTTTCAATTTCTGCCCAAGAATACGAAAATAAAGTCAAAATAAAGAAATAGTGAAAAAAATTTTTTTCGGTTATTTAACGCATTAAAAAAATAAAGGAATTTAACTTTTTTTTTACGCTTAGTTTTAGTTTTTTTGTGATTTACTACGTCCCTAGACATTTAAAAACTAAGCGTAAAAAAAAAGTTAAGTTCCTTTATTTTTTTAATGCGCTAAATAACCGAAAAAAATTTTTTTCTCTATTTCTTTATTTTGACTTTATTTTCGTATTCTTGGGCACAAATTGAAACTTTATCCTCTTTGGCATTTTTTTCCAAAACGTACGCAAGTCGAAGTAATTGAGGATTCGAAAAAGAAGGTTGCTTTTTACAAAAAACGCCGTAACTCGGTTAAAAAACATCGGATAGAACCCCGCGGGAGCTCATTTTAAAGGGAAAGACATTACCCTCCGAACCCTTCAGGTAGATTTGCCCTCCACCGCCTGGTTCTAAATTGGCATTGATTTAAGTCGAGGTTAAAAAAATTGAAATTTTTCTAATCAGTTTTTTTACTGTAAAAAACACATATTTTCATTTTTAAGTCTCTGCACGTCTTAAATGGAAGCTTTTGCATTTACCTTTAAAATGCCCTGCGGTTTTTTTTGATACGATGATTTCCGACCGAGATACAAAACTTTCAAGTTTGCCTAATTTTGAGGTAAGCATGGCAAAAGTGATTGACGGGCACTGTAAGTACTTAGTCGATGGGACCAAAATAACAATTCTCGAAAAAAACTGTTTTTTTTCTTCTAAACGTCTGTAACTTCTAAGCTAATCTTGAAAAAACATCCTGCTATGTTGCATTCAAAAGCTCTTTAAACAAACTTCCAAATCCTCTTTTTAGATTTATCGTCGAAATTTTTCCCATAAAAATATTCGGACTTAAAAGTGGATAAAAAATTTTTTATTTTTTACTTACCTTTATGTATTGATAAAACATGAAAAAAAAATTATTAATCGATTCGAAAGAAAATGTGTCTCAAAGTACTCGCCAGAACCTACAAAATGAGCTTCCGGAGGCTTTTATAGGATGAATACTTCCTTAGTAATAAAACTTTTAATTTTATGTAATTTTTTCTCTGGGTGGGCAAGTAAATATGGACGGCAGTGTACTTTGGAACATTGGTCTTAAGTAAAGATTGGATGGAGGGATAAAATAATTCACGATGGTAAGTGAAGGAACCTACAAGCTCAAAAAGTGTTCAAAAAGTGCACGAATAAGTCTAGATTATCTTGGTATTATCTTCTTTTTTTTGCGTGCTTTGAAATTTCTTTTACTCTACTTTGTCAGTCAAAATAATTGTCACGATCACTATTGCTGTTAATATAATAAACAAAATACCTAAGTATCTTGGGCCTTTAAAAAGAAAGGGCCTAGCTGGATAAGAGGGTAACGTCCTCCTCCCAAAGATTGCGGCATCGGAATATAGGAATGATATAGGGCTAAATGAAAGACTCTTTTAGCAAAAATTTCAGACCCCTGGCTGTCCTGAGGCGTCTCTTAGATTTCAAAACATGAAATTTCGTTTTTTCACGATATCTCGACTTTGAATCAAGATAGCGCAACCACGTTTGCAGCAAAAGATATGTCTCCGAAAGAGCTACTCAATCGATTTTTTCCAACATTTTTGGCGGGAAACTTAAATTTTTAGAACAATTTAAATTTGTTTAAATTTATTAAAAGAAATTAAAGACAAACAACCGGCTGAAAAAAATTTATTATTTTTAATTTATGATTTTATATACCATTGAATTTTCTCAAATTTTTCGAAATGGTGAAACACTGAAAAATACATTGAAAACCTATTTTCCTATTAACAACAGTATACTTGCCTTATAGTTCTGAACATACTTTAAGTGTAGTTAAAGAGGTATCCCCCAGCTGCTTTTTCATTACAGAAAAACAGTCTCACCTGTACTAAACATTGGTTAAATCGATCATTTAGTAAGTACAGAAAAATTTTGAGCACGGAATTTTCTTCCTCTTTCCAAATCCTATCTAAATCACTCCTTCAAAAATTATTTACATAAAATATGACCCGCGTTTGAGCATTTTTCTTGAACTTTTTTTTCAAATCTTCATAACTCTCTAAGTTCAAATCATAGAAAAAAGTGCACGTGAAAGAAAATGTTTCTTTTTCTATGTAAAATACTGTGGACTTTTCTTAGATTTTTTTTTATAGTTGGTGAAAAAGAATTATGTGTATTGTGACGGTAAACGTCAAATTAGCGCTGACTATTTAGCTTAATTGCTGTCTGTGAGGGCAGCACTTCCTGGGGGGACGAAATAGGTAACGAAGGAATTCGGCATGCGAGCAGACGGAACGCGCGCGACAGAATTTGAACCAGTGAAGCCTAGACCATCATAGTGTCCGTCCGCTTACGCTACCGCAACTAACGATTCACGTGCCCTTGACGTCTACACGCATCGAAAAAGCAACAGTCAGTGATCCAGGATTGCAGACGCCAAGGTGCTACCCAGCTACGAGTTTGAGGCCGGAAAGAGAGAGAGGGTGTGTGAGGTTTCGCCATCGAGGGCGAAACCAGTGTGTGCGCGCATTCGCGACTCGCGAGCAAAACAAACAATATAAAAACTGTTCCGTGCTGTGTGACTTGTCGTGGTTTTCTCCGATTGCCTGCAAGTAGAAGGTAAGCTGGCCAGCTTAATTTCGCGATCGCGATCATATGAATAATAATTTGATTCTAACATTCGATGCGTGCATGTAAAAGCGTCTCTATTAACAAAGAACAGCGAGCGTACCGGCAAAGCGTGTTGTCGACGAGCGAGCGTTCATGTAAACAAACGCGCGGGCCGACCTTTTGTAGATTTTGAGGGATAATAAAAGATCCAATTTATATTACTAACAAGTGTTTTCTTTGAGTCTCTCATATCTTATAGCTTCCACTCACTTTAGTATAGGTTATTTACACTTGCCTTAGATTAGACAAATTATTGGTTAAAACAATTACGCGTGTCCTTTTAATACAATCGCGCGAATATAATAATTAAACGGTTTTACCCCGTTACAGTATATATTGTAACGGGGTAGATAACCGTCTTTTTATTTATGCGCGCGATCGCATCGAAGAGCGCGCGGGATTATCTAAACGTTCAAAATCGTAAACCGGAGAGCAGGAGGGAACGGTATCAGTCAACCAACTTTTTACTAGCGCGAAATAATAACATCAAAATTACAGTCAATATCACACGCGAAATCGTTTATTTTCTCTTATCTCTACAATGTATTCGGCCTGCGTGCTTATGTTTACAAAGCACGCGCGCGACAATAACATGCAGTGTCGGATCGCTTGCCGCTCTTTGTTCGCCGAGTTAATACATGCACGCTTCTTATGGAGTACGAGAGATTAGTTATTAGCAATCATAGCAATCGCGGTATTAAGCTGGCCAGCTTACCTTATTATCGAGCGCACTACTCGCAATGGAAAAAGGAGACAAGTCCACTAGCGTTAGTCTTTCACAGGAACAGTCTGCTCTTGGTTTCGTCCTGGATGGCGAAACCTCCACTCACGCTCACTCACACACACACTCGCTATCACAGCGACGACAAAAGTACGACTTTCGGTTAAGGTGGTTTGATTCAGCTGGCTCACTTCAGCACTCGGAAACTCTCATCCTTGATAATTACAGCTGGATGTTTAGATAACTAATCCTCGACTGGTTCATTTTCATACGCGCGCGTTCCGTCCCGTCTCGTACCGGGTTCCCTCGTTACAACTTTCCCCAACCGGTAGGTGCTGCCCCCGCAGGCAGCCGCATGGTTGAGCTGTCAGCGCTAATAAAACGTTTACCGTCATAATATATGTATATATATAGAGAAAGAGTTTACGTGTACGTATATACAGAGTAACCAGAGGCTTATTTAGTTCAGAGTAGATCTAATGCGTTGAATAATACTCCAGTGTTTACAAATAAATAAGGTGGTATCCCAACGCTCATCTAATCAAATGTAGTACCTTCTCAAATATTTCCGTGTCACTGATTATAAATGAAGGTCGTGAACGATTCAAGTGTCAACAACTATTTCTGTGATGTATGGAGATATCAATTGGCTAAATTAAAAAATTTATCAGTGCGAGAATGTAATAAGATTATTGCACTCAATGTCATTCTTATTTTAAAAGTAAAGAAAAACACCTCATGTTTTAGATAATTTAAAAATTTTTTAAAAGCTATCGTAAATTTATTTTTATTTAATATGTAGTGGGTGGCTTAAGGTCCACGGTTCCGTGGGCTTTTATTCTTGATCATTGGATTGGTGGAAAACTATTTTTCTATCCAGAACAAGCCACCTCTCGTTTGTGATTTTCAAGGATCAAAATGTTCAAGATCCTCGAGGGTCGATAATGATTTCCTGTAATTTTCCTAGGTGTCCACTGATAAATGTCTCTTCGAGTGCTAAAATGGAGAGATGAACTCACATTATTTTTTATTTAATGTGCGCAAAACTACTTACGAATGAATAATTTACAATTATTTTTAACAAAGAATGGTTTAATCTCTAACATGAATAATTGAGTTCTTGTTTAGCGCTGCTAATAATCAAATTTAAATAATTGAATTAAATATTCTTGATCTATTTTATATTAAAACAAAATAATAATGAAACAAGATAAATGTTAGAATTATTATAAATAATAATCTCAACTTACATTAGTTCGACATTAATATGATTAGTTTAAACGAGTTCTATATAAAAATAAATTTTATAAGGCTAAAGTCGACGAGCTTGCAAATTCAAATTTGCAAGTATCAAAGTTGTCACTTAAAATTTATTTTTATTATACATGGTCTACTATATTTATTGCTTTAACTAACAAAATTGAATAGAAAATTTGATTAATGCGAATTGTAAAGATTTATTACATTAATTAATATAAAATACAATAACTCTATTAATTTAATTATTTGCGTATAATATTCGATAGAAAATTAGAAAACTGGAGATTTCGTGGTGATGTTCTTTAATTTCTCGTGAATTCATTTGTTTGAGCATAAAACGCAATTAAGGTTTTAAGTTGTAAAAATTCTTATTGACCAATCTGTATAATTGAAATTTCGGAATTGTGAAATTTCTAATTCTTTTGTGTTAAAGTTTAAGGGATCTAAAAAAGCAAACATGAGAGGAAAAATTTTGAAACAGGACAAGATAACATTTCTCCTTGTTATCTTGCCTTGGCTAAGAGTTGCCAGGTGTATGTGCAATCAACCGAGGGAGCGAAAAAGAAGCGTGAATGGAATATAATTTGAACGGTAATTTTCGTTTTGAAAATTCAGAAAAGGTTTATAAATTCAATCATAAAATTTAAAGGCTAAGAAAGGGTTCTCATTCAAACAAATATTTTACATAACATACAAAATTATTGAAGAGAAAAAAAATTATTATTATATAAATCGGCTTGACGTTACAACATATTCAATAGAATTGTCTATAAATAGGGATATGAATATATACTGTGACGGTAAACGTCTTATTAGCGCTAACGGCCCAACCATGCGGCTGCCTGCGAGGGCAGCACCTACCGGTTGGGGAAAATGTGTGACAAGGGAATTCGGCACGCGACGGGACAGAACGCGCGCGTATGAAAACGCGTATGAACACTCACTGCTACTAAGAAGGGCCAGAGTTTTTCCCGAGTTTTTCCGGAGTGCAGAGACAAAAAGAGAGGAGCTGTGCCATAGCTTGACGGAGCTGAGTGCGTGCTAGTGTGCGTGAGTGAGCAGTTTCGCCATCGAGGGCGAAACTAAAAACGCGAGATACCTCGCAGCAAAGACTGACTTTTCCGCAACTAGGGTGCGAGCGTTTTTACTTTCGTGCTACCGTACAACTGCTAACAAAGTAAGCTGGCCAGCTTAATTTCGCGATCGCTACGTAATTGACGATAACTAATCTCTCGTACATAATAAGAAACATGCATGAAATAACGCAGCGCACAAAGAGCGGCGAACGATCCGACACTGCACGTTGTTGTCGCGCGCACGTCATGTAAACATAAACACGCGGGCCGAATACATTGTAGAGATAAGAGGAAATAAACGATTTCACATGTGACATTAACAGTATTTTCAACGTATTTATTTCACGTTAGTATATAGTTGGTTGACTGACACCCGTTCCCTCCTGCTCTCCGATTTTCGTGTTTGAACATTCAGATAATCACGCGCGCTTTTCTATGCGATCGCGCGCTTAAAATAAAAAGACGGCATTAACCCCGTTACAATATACACACACACACACATACATAATAATAATTCAATAATAATAAATAAATAAGCTATGTAATAGTTAATATCAGGTATATTTGATTTGAATAAATTAGTAGGAATTACGTCACTTTTGTCGAAAGACATGATCTATCCTTTAGCATGAAATGACAATTTCTTATTATAATATCCAAAGTCTATAAAAATATTATACAAATCTTAAAAGAAATTGTTAGAATATCCTAAATATTTTTGTTTCAAACAAATTCGTTTAAATCAAATAGAAAATGCATTTTCCTGCAATTTGTATACACTACACTTAAATAAAATTGGAGTATTTGAAAAAAAAATTGGTCTTAACCCATTAACGCTCACAGGACGGTTTTTCGAGACCTGAGTTTATACTATTCTCATGTCATGAATTCTCGTGGAAAAAATTCAGGAATCATTGTTTCTTATGTTTTCGAGTGTCCTCTTTCCAATGATGCTGGTTAAAATTGTCGCTGAAAAACTTTTCCGGTCCAAAAATCGAAAATAAATAAAAAAAACATGATTTTCTGATTTAATTTTTTTTTAAATCGACTTTTCGTTCCTTAAGCATTTTTTTAATGCCTAAAACCCTTATAGATCGCGGCCTCGAGGTTTTAACTACAAGTTAGTATGGTTCTCCGGATATGAAAATTTTTCTTATAAACCAAATGGCGGCCGAAGTGAAAATTTTTTATCTAAAACTTTACAAATTTTTTTCTCGAATACTATAGATTTTCATAAAAATTTTCAAAGAACAAAAATGTCTTAGAATTGGTTATAAAATACTCTCAATTTTTTTCAGAATCATCCGAGAAAATTTTGGGATTTCGGAAAAGTCTCTGAATTGAAAATTCAAAAATTATGTCGGAAAATTCTGAAAAAATTTGAGAGCATTCTTTGTTTGTTTTTAAGACATTTCTATTCTCAGAAAAACTTTCGTAAAGTGCATGGTTTTTGAGAAAAAATTTCAAGTTTCAAACCGCAAGGAACCTTGATGTATTCTTGTATTTATATGATGCCAGTTAATGATTTCACGTATTGTACATCAATAGGTTTGGGGAATACTCCTGAATAATAAAATTATTGAATTTGTCAATCACCTTTTTGTTTTATGTTACACAATTTTTGTGCAACATACAAATTACTGTCTTATTTGTTAACCGTATGTAAAGGACTATGCCAGCGGACTTGCGCTCTCAATGCTTGTAAATACCGTGTGACGGTCCAGTCTGATTTGTCTCCTATTTTCATCTGCAAAACGGCAACCCGTCACACACGAGACTATTAAAGAAAAGCGGTAATTGCGTAGGCGCTTTTCACACGTATATGCAAATGTGTTAGGGCAACTCTGCGAAAACATTACCATATAAGGAGCGTGACGTCACGACCGTGGGAAAATTTATTGTTTACAACAGAAAATCGTCAATTATAAAGTTTTTTAAACGAACAAAAGTATTTCTTAGTTAAATTTGATGCGCTTATCCTGAATTTCATGTTATAACTCTCAAATCGATATTTGTTAGTCAAATCTAATCTACAAGTTAACATTGTTAGTTCTTTTGCAATAAACAACAATATTGTTATTTCGAGCATACGATTACAATCTCGACGTATTGACACAGAAAAGCAAGAATTTGACACTTTGATAACTAATTATTCACTAAGTTATCAATAAATAAACAATTTATAATTTTTTTAAACAATTAAAATAACACTGTTAGATAGCAAATCGATTATACGTATCTGTAAAATTGATGATTATGATTGTCACTAATTTGCTGATTTTTAAACCGCTAAAAAAGAAATTTGCAAATCTGTTTTTTAATTATTATTCAAAATTAGAGAGCAACATTAATCATCTTTTATTTGAATAACACTCTTCTAACCACAAGCGATTTTTTCATGTAAAAATTTTCCATAATTTTATTGTAAAAATGACGTAATTTGATTATTAAATTGTATAACTTATAACTTTGAGAGGCGATTTTTCCTCGAGATGTAATTTATGTTAAAAAATTCATCATTTCAAGTTTAATTTTTTAAATCGCATGATTACAATTTCGATCGAGCCATTTTGCGATAAAACATGTACAAAATTTGCGTCAATGACAACAATAGCGTTGTAGGGGCTACCAAGCGTAGAAAGGAGCCCATTTCGCATGTATAAATTCGCTCGTCGCTGCGGCAAGAGGACTCATTTTCCCACCTTGCTTAGCAGCGCGAGCACTGTTGTAGAAATAAAGCCTCAGCTATTTCCTGAGACGAATTTCTTTTTCAGTGGTTAGCCTGTTAAATTCCTTTCCTACAGATATCTAAGCGCTCAACCCATGAGACTATCTCTCTCATGAGAAAAAAGCAGCCTTAGATATCTTCCCTCCTGAAATATATTTACTGTTGAGAAATTAAATTGAGCAGTGATCGCGGCGCTGTCGGGCCTCTCCCCGATAGATGCGATTGCTCTCAGTTGCATTTCGAAGCAGCTCATCGAGTTGGTAAGCCTCGTGGTTTGCTACTCGAAAGATTTTCTTTTATTATTTAGATTGCGCACGTGTCAACTTCTTGCTTTTCTCGGAGACGTAATTGCGAATTCAATGTAAAGAGTCCGAACTATTATTTTCATAACGCCAAATAGATTCAAACGTTACAACCGGTATACAGTATATCGTATATTTTCTTGATTTTCAAAAAATTTGAATACCTAAGAAATATGCCTAGAAAAAGGAAAAGTGATCCTATTTGTGAGTCTGATCCTACGAAAAAACGCGCTATTGAATCAACGATAGTAACGCGTACGAAGAAAAAAAGAATAGAAGCCATAGAAAAGGACGATGTTGATACTGTTTACATTCCGAGTCCTGATGATTCTGAAGACTCGGATTTTCTCGAATCTGATTAATGTGATGAGTTTGAAGATGATAACTTTTCTGAGGCTAGTAACAGTGATTGGGAAGTTGACGGTTTTATGCATTATGAATCTTACGAAAAAGTATTGAGTAATTATTCTACAACACAGAAAAAGTTGGAGAATAATTATTAGTATAGATGGGAACCGAAGGAACACCCTTTTAAAGAAACTTTGTCCAATGAAATACTGCTCTCTGAAAAAGATAAAACTAAATTGTCATCTTACTCGTTTATTGAACTGTTCGAGCTATTTTTTTCATTAGAATTTAAAAAGTACATTATATCTTCTACTCTTGCTAACTATTATAACCTCACTGAGGATAAATTGAAAATATTCATTGGCATAATTATACACACCATTTACAATAGAAGGCTATCTCAAAGAGACTATTGGTCTACTGATCCTATGTTGAAATCAGAAGTGGTAATATCAGCAATGTCGAAGCATGAATTTGAAAAAATAAAATAGTCTATAAAATACTCAATGCCTGAAGATCAGGACGATAATGATAAAGTGTGGCAAGTAAGAAAGATGCTAAATATTTTTAGAAAAAACTTCAGACAATTTGGATTTTTTTCGACAGCTCTGATGATGGTGAAATGATGTTGAAATATTTTGGAAGGAATTCCCTGAAGCAGTTTATAAAATTTAAGCCTATTAGATTTGGGATAAAGATGTGGGCTTTATGCAATGCAGATGGCTACTTATTTGATTGTGATATATACTGCGGAAAGAAATCGAATGCATCCGATTTCTTGCCGAACTGTGCTCAGGGGAGTAGGGTCGTTCTTGGAATGCTACAACAATTACTTATCAGTACTCCACCTAGAAAGATATCTCTTTACTATATTTATTTTGATAACCTCTTCACAAGTCCAGATTTACTAGTTCATATAAAAAAAATTGGTCTTAGAGCAACTGGAACAGTTAGAAGTGACAGAGTTGCAGAAAAAAATGATATAGATAAAAAAGCTCCTAAAGGTACTTATGTTGTGAAACATGAAAAAGGCAGTAAAATAAATTTCATAACAGTTGTTGATTCAAAGTCTGTATCAATTCTTTCTACAGCTGCGGGTGTCACTCCACTATCAACTGTTAAACGTTACGATAAAATTGAGAAGAAAAAACCCGATTTACAATATCCAAATGCTTTCACTTATTATAATAAATTTATGGGGACGTAGATGTGCATGATCAGCATTGCAACAGACTCCTTCCGATAATAAGATCAAAAAAGTGGACATGCGTTATTTTATAATGCTTGATACAATCATCCATAACTAATGCTACTGTTTTGTACAACATCTGCAACAAAAATAGTCGAAAAGTTGGTACAAAAGAATTTGCTCTCGAGATTAGTCGACAATATTTATCAAAGAAAAAGAAGTACCATTCACTAAAAACTTGTGAAACAAAGAAAAATTGTAATGAAGGAAAATGCGTAGTTAGAAGTAACAAGATTTGTGAGGGCTGCAATTTATGTTTTTGTATCCAATGTTTCAATAAAACTCATTTGTCATAATGGCTGATGATAAAAAAATTACATAAAAAATTTAAAAAAATAAAAAAAATTACAAAATTAAAAAAAAAACAAAAAAAAACAAGATTCTCGGTAATGTCTACCTCCTCGTGGTGAGAATTGGGCAACATTTAGATAATATAAATGGCTGAAGACGTTTTCATTTTTGGTAAACAAAATATTTGTTTAGCAAACTTTAACATTTTTTTTCTCGAAAAGTATACTCTTTAGGAACATTTTTCTAAGAATAGAAATGTCTTCAAAACAAACAAAGAACGCTCTCAAATTTTTTCAGAATTTTCCGACATAATTTTTGAATTTTCAATTCAGAGACTTTTCCGAAATCCCAAAATTTTCTCAGATGATTCTGAAAAAATTTGAGAGTATTTTATAACTAATTCTAAGACATTTTTGTTCTTTGAAAATTTTCATGAAAATCTATAGTATTCGAGAAAAAAATTTGTAAAGTTTTAGATAAAAAATTTTCACTTCGGGCGCCATTTTGTTTATACGAAAAATTTTCACATCCGGAGAACCATACTAACTTGTAGTTAAAACCTCGAGGCCGCGATCTATAAGGGTTTTAGGCATTAAAAAAAAATGAAATCAGAAAATAATGTTTTTCTTACTTATTTTTGATTTTTGGACCGTAAAAGTTTTTCAACGACAATTTTAACCAGCATCATTGGAAAGAGGACACTCGAAAACATAAGAAACAATGGTTCCTGAATTTTTTCCACGAGAATTCATGACATGAGAATAATTCAAACTCAGGTCTCGAAAAACCGTCCTGTGAGCGTTAATGAGTTAAATGCGAAAAATAAGAATTGTTTAAGTGAATATGTTATATTAAAATATTTATGTGTAGTTTGTATAATTTTGTACATAGCTATTTGCAGTTTTCGTCAGTTAAACTTGAAGATTGAAGAAAACAGAAGAAAAAAATGATGCCATGATATTCGATATTGATAACAAATTTGTAGTATTTCTATTATAACGAAATTGACAATATTTGATTATTTAAAATAATATTTCTTTTCAAATTTGAATCTACCTAAACATTTTTTGTGGATCAAACTTACGTTGGGCCAAGGATTTTATGTTTAGAAAAATACCAATTTTGAGTAGCAATAAATATTGGGAATGACTACTACGAGTAGACAATTCAAAACCTCAAGGCTCTGTAAAGCCTAAAAATTGTAAATAAAATAAAGGGAAATCAGGGGTTTCTTATAATTTTGAGCACTACTGTCACGGCAAAACCTCAAAATCATATGTGTTTAAATTTAAACGTTTCAAGTGTGCAAATGTGACGTCAATCATAAGAAATACATTGTAACTGAATTTAAACGTGGTCGATTTAAAATCGTTTAAATGTGGTCGATTTTCTTCGAGGGTATACGCATGATCTTTTGAGTAACGTATCATTTTTTCACATTTGCAAAAAGAAAAGCACGATGAAAATCTATCAAAGCTTAGTTAAATAAATATATGTGATAGAAAGCACAGCCGATTCCATGGATATCAGTACCATCTATACTGTACTAATTGGTATGCGCAAAATGTAAAGAAAGAGATTAAGCCGGTAACATCAACCAATGGATTTATGTACAAGTTTTCCTCCTAGATTTTCAAGCATACAGTGTTTTTAAATTTATAATGTAAGTCATAATAAGCGATTAGTTATATTTCTTTATTATTTTACTTTAAAAAGTGTATAATTCATTATATATATAGTTGAAAAGAATAAATAAATTATCTTTAGTTTATAATTAATCATATTATTTATTTATAAAACCATAACCACTTGTTACTTAAACATTAAAACGTATAATAACGTAAATTCTATAAAATATGGATAAAACACTAAATTAAAAAAAATCGGCTAAATTTTAAATTTTGATTTCACTTGTAGTAGAGTCCTACAATCATGTTCAGAAGTAAAATCCATAGGTGTTTTGCGTTTGATTAAAATTTTTTTAAATACACCATGTTACCGGTAATGTCTGCCGCATTTTTCATATCTTCATACAATTTTCATTTCAATTATATACCATTTAGTTTTTATCGTATGAGTCATAAATGGGGTTTTGCAATGATTCACAATTTATTATTCAAATGATTCATCCTCACTACACGCATGCGCAGGTCATACATTAGTCAGCATACATACTCATTTCAATTTAATCGTAACTTATTGTACTTGCGCGGTCATTTTATTCGTCAGTGTCGCATCTCTATTACTTTTGACGAGAGGTCACCTCTTTCCGTTTTCATTTCTCGATCTCTAATGTGCGTTTAGCTATCGTTATTGTCACGCCACCATTCAGTCAGTCTGCTATCCCTCTTACACTAGTGCTGTCTCTGTACCAGTCAAAGTGGCCGCTGCTGCTCGCAAGTATGCACATGTGCTCAAGTGCCGCTAACCACTTCACCTCCTGGAGTGGTCATTATTCGTCGTCTGCGCCGTCTTGTGTGTGTGTGTGTATGTGTGCATAAGAAAGCTTATGGCATTCCCATTACTTTTTAGTGTCAATGGGAGCGCTCGTGATGTTGTAGTGCGCGCATGTGAGTAGTCGGACGACTTGCGATTTTACCACGGTTTATCTTCGGTTCATCGTATTTTCCCCGATCATAACTGTGTAGGGCGTACCTCGGGCGCGAAAAACTCCTTCGGTTTCGCGTCTTTTGTTCGTATCTTGTCGGTGTGGTCGGAAAATCGACTGCATCATCGTTGCAGCCAGTAATGGCATCGATACGTATTTCGCTAGGCTGGTGTGTGTGTGTGTTGTGGCGTCGGCTGCTCTCAGCTGGCTTGTGCATTTGCCGTCAGATCGCAGTGTTGCTCTTGCAACGCCGTTTTCTCGGGATTGCGGGAAAAATAGATAAGGCTAGACGTTTTGATTAGGCTATGTAATAGTGGAATTTATACGGTTGGTCGCGAGGTGGCAAAGAGCAGCAGTAGCGGAACATAAACCCAATGTGGATGTTTTTTTTTCAAGTTCTGCGGTTGGACTTAGCTCTTATAATGTATCTCATTACAATCAATAATGCTTTAATTAAACAGAAATTTTTACGTTATCGTAAAAATCTTGAATCAGAAAGCTTTTCTCAAGCTATAAAATCGCATGACCTGCTCCCGAGTCAGTCCCTTCCTTAGTCTTTCAAACAGTTCAAACTTTCGTATTGTGCGAAACTATAAAATCTAGAAGCTTTGTAACCAAGAAAAAATAATAAAACGTAGAAATAAAAATATTTTAAGCAAGTATATTTTCTTCTATCTCTTTCAGTAACCCATATAAATAAAATTAGAATAATAATTCTGCTTTAGTTGGAATTTTTAATCATTTTTACGAAATCCTGCTTCTGTTAGATCTCCTTGGGTATAATCTTATGATCCTTAATAATTTTAGCCTTAATTGGAGATTAAATAACTATCATCAGTTATAATCGCATCGTATTTGGTAATGGACTTTTAGTTTAAAGCATGTAAAGAGAAAATCGTTTTTTAATTTAAAATTGGCTCGTGACTTTATTTATGACAATTTATTTCCAGATGGAAAGAAAAGCACAAATGCTCCGGTTACTAATCAACCTGTTGGGCGTACAGGTTGCAACGGTTATGCGCGAGAAAACTTAAAATCCGGGAAAGAAAGGACACACAATCAATTCCGTCGATAAATTAAATAATGAAAAACGTTTATCGCTGATCTATTTACAATCCAAACAAAAATATAGGAAAAAAACAAACATTGTGGTCTATTAATAACACACCTTCCAAGGCAACTGGGCGTAACGGAGTCCACTCAGTCTTCCTTGTGTATCTCTCTATCTTTTTTGCTCTATTACTTTCCCCCGATCTCTCTCTTTTTCTCTCCTACCTCTATCATTCTCTTTTTCCCTTCCTTCACCTTTATGGCCCGTCAAAAGCCGCGCCGTTCTTTACTCCTGACTCTGCCAATCAATACCTCGAACAGACCAGGAGACAGTATTGCGCTCACGCGACATACATGCGCCTGGTCTAATTGGCGTGCGTAGACATGAAAAAACAATGGATGAAGGGAAAATCGCTAATAAAAAAGTTTTCCTCGTCGCAAGCATTTAGTTACTAGTCTATAATCCGATCCGAAATATATTAAATTCTTGCATTGTATTTCATCGCGTATACATTATAACGGGGAGTAGATTCGCCCGCGTTATTTTGCGAGAGATTATATATTATTTAAACGGCTCGAAACGGGTGTACAGCAACCGCGCGAGAATGTGCCCGGAAACTTAATCACGCCTTAAGGCCCGCAGGAGCGTCGTGGGCATAGCAGCTAATCCCTAAATAAAATCACTGACGGAAAAGCGTGGGAAGTTGTAGAGTCAGGTGTAAAAAAAAAAGGAGGTTACTCAAAATAGGTGATATTTATATATATCTTATAAGTTTACAAGGAAAGCAATGCAGAGATAAAGAGAGAGAGAACGATTAGCTAACGAGAGAGTGGCAAGGTACGCAAGTAAGTACTTACAAAAGTGCGTCGGGCCACCGATGAGCCTTGTTAAATATTCGACTGCCTGGGAAACAATCTCCCCGTTCGCACGTGAATTGTCCTGCGCACTATCTTGATGCACAGCACACTATACTCGGAATCCGGCTTCGATTATCTACCGCCGCTGGGCCAAAACGAGATGTCTGTATGCAGAAGGGCGATGTCGCGATTTTCTTTTCTTGAAAGCCAGTCGGCAAGAACACGTGCTTTCTCTAACGCGAGTCTCGAGCTAATGTCGCGGCAACGTCCCCCCCACTCTCTCTCTCCTCTACTCTGTCGAACCTAAGTCGGTTCTTGTCGCGCGGCCGTCTCTCTCTTACCTCGCACGCTGTAGTCTGCTGCGACGGCCACATCCAGGCTTCATACATATAATTACATGAGAAGGTTTAAATGTGAATACATAAGTATATATATATATAAGTAGTTGTTAGAGAGAGAGAGAGACATAACGAGTGATTTATCGCGCGTTATAACATTCAATTCTGACACCATCGATTTTTACCATTATTTATACATAATTTTTTTCAAAAATTGACGATTTCTCAAGAACCAATCTTTGTTTTATAAATTTTCCATTGTTGTATTCCATGTCAGTGTCTATATAAGAAACTTTTATAAAAACAAGTATCCGTTATTAGGATTCACACAATGCCTTGATGATATTTTGTTCTTTGTAACGTGGTGGTTAGCTAGTAAAAATAGGAATTTATTAACGCACAAACTCCCACAATACATAGCTAACCGCCACTCCGTTAAACACGTATAGTTATACGTGTATTCATCTTTACGTTTGATACTTTCGTTTCAGCGTCCTCTTTCCAACCGAGTTGAACTCATCTTAAGTCACTTAACTTGTGACACTCGATCTATTTTAGGTGTGAGTGATCTAATGCTTAATCCGACTAAACCCCTAGATGAAATCGGATTAAAACTTAATCCTTTATAGATCTGTTAAACTATTAGGAAACGAATTCAAATAGACTACAGTCTTTTACGGGCCGAAAGACTAACGCACGCGAATAGGATTTACAAGGATTAATAATAATACGGGGAGAGAGAGAGTGAGAGAGTGAATTCTAACTTTTGCCGCTAAAATTAACGCTCGGCGCGAATACAAAAAATAACGCTCGCGATAGACAAAATACTTTCGATAGTATTTTGTCGCGCAATAAAAAGGGAGGTGCGCCTACCCTGCGGTGCAATTACGGTGATCAGCCGTAATCGTTGAAGGGAAATCTTTTTCTGCCAATGGCTTCCTCCTGATTAATCAGCTGCGCTGCCTCACTGAAAATCTGATGCTTTGCTTGCTGCTGCTGTAATGCTGCTGCTGCTTAGTTTCCTCGTTACACTCACACGTATTAAAAAATCCCAGGAAAACTTTGTAAAAACGGCGAAACACTGGGTAAAATAATTGACGATACTACACAAGTAACAACTGAGGCTTAACTGACTATTTTGAAACTCGCGCGCCCTCTCTCACTCTCTCTCTCTCTCTTTGCCAGACGGGGTTCCACCTCATTGGCGTAATAAACGAACTAATCTCTCTTAGTCGTTCGAACTAATATCGCGAGTGTACCGAATCGCGAACGGATAGATTAATCGAATCGACTACCGTTGCATCTTTCATTAATTACGTTATCATTTTCTTCCCTGTTCTGAACAACTCAGGAATCGTTATAACGCAGTGTACTACAGTTCCACCTATGTATTTGATTACAAATTGTAGATAATAAATAAGTAACATCTTTTTAACTCAGATGCAACTAATGCATAAAAATTAAATTATACGGACATTTTTTGTAAAATATAAATGTTATAAATCGGAAAAAGAACTCAATACCTATATAAATTTTTTATAAAATTTATATTTTATATGAATTTTAATATCTGAAAGATTTTTCTTTGATCATACAGATATATTTACATGTTTGTACATATTTTTCAGATCGAAAAATTGCCTGGAGGAGCAATAGAGGATAGTTCTGTATTAAAAGGTGTTATGTTAAATAAAGATGTAACTCATCCAAAAATGAAACGTTTTATTAAAAAACCTCGTATTGTTTTGCTAGATTGTGCACTAGAATATAAGAAAGGAGAATCACAGACGAATTTAGAATTGTTGAAAGAAACTGATTTCACCAGAATGCTAGAGTTAGAAGAAGAATATGTAAAGAAAATATGTGAAGATATAATATCTGTCAAGCCTGATGTTCTTTTTACAGAAAAAGGCATTTCAGATTTAGCGCAACACTATTTACTCAAAGCAGGAATTTCAGCTGTACGTAGAGTTAGAAAAAGTGATAATAACAGAATTGCTAGAGCTTGTCATGCAACGATTGTTAACCGAACAGAAGAGTTACAAGAAAGTCATGTAGGCACTGGTGCTGGAATTTTCGAAGTAAAAAAAATTGGTGATGATTATTTTTGTTTTATCGTCGACTGTCAAGATCCTAAAGCTTGTACCATAGTTTTAAGAGGAGCTAGTAAAGATATTTTAAACGAATCAGAAAGAAATATACAAGATGCTCTTCATGTAGCCAAGAATTTAGTTTTGGAACCAAAGCTTGTACCAGGTAACTAAAAATTACATTTTATCTGTTCGTTTTGTTATGGGTAAATTATACATTAATTAATTTCATTGAGCCTAAATAATAATATTCAATATTGATGTTCTCAAGTCAACTGAATTAAATGGTACTCCCAGTTGTAAATGTTAAAAAGTTGTCGCAGATAACTGACTTATCGTCAGCAGACAATGAAAAGAATTTTTAAATGGAACAAAAGAAAATTAAAAAAATTTTTATGCGACGTTTAGTTCTTTAGGATTTACCGATTTTTTCAAACTTGTATTAAAAAAGGTATATAGATTATTACATAAAATAGTATTTTTTAATACATATATATTAGAATGACATATATGCCGTATTCATCGTGGAAAACAGCAGCTACATTTTGAGTAATTTCTAAGAAGTTGTGTTTATTGTAGTTTTCTTGTAAGCCATTTATATTATGAACTTTTCTTTCATTTAAATGTTTATGAGAAGTTAAATATTAAATTTGATCATCTTCGATTTAAGTTAATTATTTTGATAAAACCGCCAATGCTAAATTTTCAAATAAAACTGTCACTATAAGCTTCAACATTCAACATAATACTAAATATTGACAATAATAGTAATATTGACGAAATTAATTGTATAATGAGATTAAAAGATGTCTTTACTCTTTGTGTTGGATGTACTTTCAAAATAGAATCGCATATTATAAATAATTTTTGGCTAATGGAGAATATGTTGATGTATTGCTGGATGGAGTAAGCGCGGATAATACTCGGGAATGAAGTTATATAAGTGATCGCAAGCATACATAATCTTAGCTTATGTTAATCAAAATATAAGGCAAGTATAAATCATAAAACGTTCATGAACGATCAGTAACATATTGATTGCTTGTGATATACTAGTATACTAATTTCATCAAGAGCGCTTCTCGGGTGTATTTCTTATTTATCTAATTAATATGTAATCTGAAATTTTAATAAAATCAAAACCATTATAAGAAAAGTTAAAATGTCTCTACTAAAAATAATTCTGATGTCAAATGCACATCAGTCGATATTAACTAGTAAATAATTATATTATTCATATACTTTCATACTTGATTTCAATAATTATTTCAAATTTTATGACGTAGCAGCCTGTCGGTGTTGTTATAAGTAAGATAGCGGGCTATGTTGGTTTCCAATTTTTATTTTTCTAAATAAATCGAATTGTTAGTTGCTCTTAATAATTTTGACTGATTTCGTGCCGTTATTTTCATAAAATAATAATTTTACTTGATTGTATTATTTTGAGGTTAAATTGCCAAATTAACAAGCGCCTTATTCTTTTTTCAATGTCCATCAATTGTTTTACATATTTTTCATTAAATTACTCAATCGATAATTCTATCTTTAAGAAGAGATAAATTGTCGATTTCCAACGTTGTGATTGGTTGATGCTAAAAAACACGAAACTCTGAATTCTCATATATTTTAAAATATTTGTAATATACATCTAGAACTATAAAATTTATGTCAGCAATAAATTCAATTCATGAATAACTAGTGTAGATAATAATCTGCAAAAACAGAAACATGTCGTTAATTTATCGCGTGGAAAACATATAACGAGTTATATATGTAGCATGCTTTATAAATTTATATATTCATTTGTAATTACATTTATTTCTTTTGTATCTGCAACAAGGTAAGTACGAGAGAGAAAGCTACTAAGCAATAATATTTACGCGAGGTTGGATCGCGAGAAAGATCCGTGCACATGTATGACAGCAGATAATAATTTTGAAAATAGCAGAGCGGTATCGGCAGATCGTGCAACAAAAAAGACCAATTACTAGCTAACCTTTATCGAAGACGCTTCATAATAGCTAGCCCTCGAATCAACTATTGTACCCGAATTATACGCTTCAAATTAAAGTTGTGGAGAGTGCACAGTTATTAATTACTAATAATCACAGTTTCCGTTAGTAACTATTGTTATTGGCAAAGATATATATATTCTCTTGGCACTCTTTTACACGCCATTAAAAGCCACAAGACATACAGTCGGCTATATTGTTCATCGTAATTTTATCTGATTGTATCGCCGATATTACTGTAAGTACCTGTTTCTTAGACATTTCTCTCGCTTGCTCTCTCTCTCTCTCTCTTTTCTGCACGGAAGTTTCTCTCTGCACTTGCTAACCTGTGACAATTTATAACATTTTCTTTTTTTATAAACATCTGATTTTCTATCTTCTCTTCTTTTATTTTGCGCCTGATTCTATCCCTTTCCGTTCGCATACTCTCGTTTGATATTCGTATTTTTTAGCTACGCTAGCATTGCTCCACGATGCTCTCCACGGGCCAGCATGGACGTACACGCATCGCATTTTGAACGATTGGATCGAACTTCACAGAGTTCGCAAGAAGCCTACCATGAGCAGCTCCACATCATTACATATTCCTCTCGATACCCTCTTTATTTTGTTTTTTTGTACACGAGGAGTGAAAACTCCGTTACATTTGGTGTCCTAATGTTTTAGGATATTGAAAATTTCGATTTATTAATATTCGTTTAAACTGCGTAGCTACAATGAATTCCGCAAATTCGGAAGGAATTTTTCGAAAGTGATCGTATGTTTATGTTTGAGTAATATACTAACTCCGAGCGTGCATGTGTGCTAGGATGTTTATATTGGCGAAGTCCGGATATTACTGAGTTATGTACGCACTTAAGAATGTAATGTTGGTCATGACTATGTTGTAACCTATTTTTTTAACAATATTTTTTTATTTTCTTAGATAAAAGTTTAACATGTGTCCAATATTTAATAAATCTATATTGTCTGGGTATCTCTGTCAATGGTAAAATGAATGAAAACTAAGATTTTATTGGCGGAAGTACTGGACGTAAGTTATATCCAGACATAAGAAGATAATATCCGGACATTACTAAGTTATGTACACACATATACTGATATTTATTATTGTCTATTTCGTTGGAGTTTAAAATTATAATTTTGCCCGTAATATCTGAGCATTACAGCATTATTTAAAAACAATATCTCGTTATATACGCATACATATAGATATATATTATTAAATCATTTTTCCATTGAGATTCGAAATATACTTTTGTATATAATATCCGGATATTACATGGAATATCCAGAAACTCTCTCATAACGAGTGGCCAATCCTTCTTTATATTTCTCTTCCCATATATATTATATATGATATATTACATTATTTATGCTATTTTTCTATGTATTGCAGCCAAAGGTAAGTGGAAGAGAGAGCTAATAGATGGCGAGTTAGAGAGAGACTTTGAGAGAGCTGCCGTGACGCGCGAGCACGAGAAAGGGAGGAGAGTGAGCACTTCCGCAACACCATTCGAGCTGATGCCAAACTCACCGATCGCGTTAATTCCTTCGCTTCGCGTCTGCGACTTTTTTTTTGTATCGAGCGATTCATCTGCGTTTTCGTGATCGAACGTGTTAACTTGGGTCGTTTAAGTGACGTGTGTAGTGACTTTGGTGCGGGCTTTTCGCCGATAAGTTCTTGGACATACGTGCAGGCACTAGCTAGAATCGAAGCGAGCCACGGATGAGGCTAACTTTGTCGTCTCCAGGGCTGAGGCCGAGACGTCCTTGTAAAAACCATTTCGATAGCGTGTCTCTCTCTAGCCTTTCACCGCTATCTCTCTCGCTTACGCTGCGCTTTGCTTCTTTGTTACTTTTCTATTAAATCTATTCCACCCTATTCAAACTACGTTCGGTTTCATTGAGCTCTTTGCTCAATTCTCCTCACGCGTTACATTCCTTCTCATGCCTAAATCTACTTGCAAACGAAGGAGTGCGGAGCCGTACGACGCTCTCCGCGGGCTTGCACAGGACACGTGCATTGACGGCATAGCTGCTGCTACCGGGCAAGGCTTCGGACAGCCTCCAATGAGGCCCGCATCGAGCTCTAATTATTCATCTTATTTTCCTCCCATATTTTATATAGCGGAACGCCTAAGATAAATTAAAACCCCGTTATACTCTTAATGTACGTGCATAACGAAGTATTGTCCGGACATGAAGTTGAAACGTCTGGACAATACGTGCAAAAGCATATTTCGAATCTCAAACAAAAAATGATTCAATTATAACTATCTGTATATGGGTGAAATTCAAAAAATTGTAAATACATGTTTTTGGGCCCTAAGTTTTTTATGGAAACTATATCCACATGTCTACTTGATATAGTTCGTTAACAACAACCCTAAACAACTTGTTCAGATACTAAAACATTATTTAAAACACTAATTTTGGTCTGCATGACCGAAAAACAAGTAAAAATGTCCTCGTGTCACGCGTCGTGGGCGCAGAAGTATTTGTTTTTCAAAGAAAAATGTATTCAAATAAATATTTATCAAAAATCTACTACAATGATTTTTGAAGGTCTTACAACAAGGAATCGAATGGTGGGGTGCAGAAATGCAATAACTTAATAAATAGTGTTCAAAATTAAGCTTAAAGTTATGTTTTTTTTTTGTCCTCGTGTCACGCTTTCAACATTTTATGGTATAAATATTTAAGAAGTCAAAAATTCAATGCTAAATGATTTCAAATATTATCATTTGTTTATTTTCTATCAATTGAAGGGGTTATTGGTATGATAAGTTGTATGTTAGGTGAAAAAATACACTTAAATAAGATCGTAAAAAAACGTACCTTTTCTTATGTCCTCGTATCACGCTTACTTTTTTTACGAAAAAAAAATATCGCGATCGAGTAGCGGGGAAAAGAAAGTACACGCAAAGAGCTTGAAAATGACTATAAAGTATATATTATTATTATATGTATCGATTGACAGCATTGAATAAAAAAAAAGAAATATAAATGTCCTCGTGTCACGCTTTTAAAGTTTAGTATTTCAAGAACTGTTTGATGAATTTGAAATAATTGAACGGCATTTTAAAGGCGACAGCAAATACTGCAATTTTATGTATTTCAATATTACATAGTATATTTTATAATTTTTTAACTTTATTTATTTATGGTAAAATTTCTAAGTAAAAAATTGTAACTGCAAAAAAATAAAGTAAAAAGTATTAAAAATATTTTAAAATGCAGAAAATAATAGTATTTACCCGTACCTTTCGAATGCCGTTGGATTTCTTTAAATTCATCAAGTCGTTCCTGAGATACGAGGTGTAATCAAAAAGTAAGGTGAATTTTGAAATTTAGCGGGCTACGTCCGTTCGATCTTCGACTTTTTTATTTGGTTATGTCGGTACACTCGTCTAGAACATACGTTCCAAATTTCAGCTTTGTAGTATGTTTGGTTTGTTTGGGAGAGGCATCAACGTTAGAAGTGTTTTGCGTGCTCCACGATTTACTGCTGTCTAAAAACATGGATCAAAGAGTTTGCATTAAATTTTGGGTGAAAAATGGAATCAAATGTTCCAAAACACTTGAAATGCTGAAAGTGGCATACGGTGAGTCTACTTTAAGCCAAGAAAATGTTTACAAGTGGTATAAACTCTTCCAAGAAGGCCGAGAAGACACCGACGACGAACCTCGTTCTGGACGCCCCAGCACATCAACAACTGATGAGAATGTTGAAGAAGTGAAGAAAATAGTGTTGGGAAATCGTCGAATTACCATTGAGAAATTGCTGATGATATTGGCATCTCATTTGGTTCGTGCCAATCAATTTTGACGAGTGTTTTAGACATGAGACGTGTGTCAGCGAAGTTTGTTCCGAAATTTCTCAATTTCGACCAAAAGAAACGTCGCATGAGCATCGCCCAAGAGCTACTGAATGACGTCAACGATGATCCAGATTTACTCAACAGGGTTATAACAGGTGACGAAACATGGGTATACGGTTATGACGTCGAGACTAAGACTCAATCGTCCCAGTGGAGGCATTCTGGATCACCAAGACCAAAAAAAGCACGCCAAGTTCGATCAAATGTAAAGGTTTTGCTTACAGTTTTCTTTGACTGCAGGGGCGTGGTGCATCATGAGTTCTTGCTACAGGGTAGAACAGTAAATAAGGAATATTACCTGCAAGTTATGCGCAATTTGCTCGAAGCAATCCGCCAGAAACGTCCGAATTTGTGGAAAAATAAAAATTGGCTTTTGCACCATGATAACGCCCCTGCTCACACATCGTTGCTTGTGCGCAAATTTTTGGCTAAAACCAACACAGTAACGATGCCACAGGCACCGTATTCCCCAGATCTGGCCCCCTGTGACTTCTTCTTGTTCCCAAAATTGAAGAGGCCCATGAAAGGACGGCGTTTTGCCACGATTGAGGAGATAAAGACGGCATCGAAGGATGAACTAAACAAGATCACAAAAAATGATTTTTTGAAATGCTTTGAGTATTGGAAAAAGCGTTGGCACAAGTGCATTATATCCGAGGGGGATTACTTTGAAGAAGATAAAATAAAAATTGATGAATAAATAAATATTTTTTGAAAAAAATAAAAATTCACCTTACTTTTTGATCACACCTCGTATATAAGTTTAAACTTAAAACTCTAAAAAAAAAGAAATTAAAAAACTTTTTTACACCGCCGTTTTTAAAAAAATTAAAAAATAAAAAGATGTAAAGTAAAATTAAAAAAAATTTTTTTTCATTTTTAAAAAATGTCATTTTAGCAATTTTTTGAATTTTACCCATATATGTGTACATAAAGAGTTAATGACCGGACATTGCGACATTATGTTGTAACGGTCCTATCTATGAGCACTTCTCTTATTTTCACTGGATTACTGCAACCCGCTATACTCGTCAATCTACTTACATCAATTAGTATATTAAACAGCGCCACCTCACATATTGTATGATTGTATTAGTGCTAGAGTCAAATTTCATGACCATATAAGGAGCGTGACTTCACTCTACTTATATATATAGATACTAGAACATCACAGCGCGCTTCGCGCGCTCAAGGCAAACTGCAGTACATGTTAAATGTTGATAATGGTCAAGTAAGAATTGAAATTATTGAAACGTGAAGAGAAATCATTATTGATACAATTCTATATAAACATAATTTTTAACAATCGAAGTTTGTCTTTGATTTCCTAGATAAATTGTCAATGAATCCCATGATCTTACTCTAGACATCGCTACGTAAAGTTGACCATGATTAAAAACATCCCGTCTAAGATCAATACCAATTTTTTCTAAAGTTTGACCTTGAGATTTATTAATAGTTATAGCAAAAGCCAACTTTATTGGAAACTGTCGTCTTTTAAAAGTAAACTGATATTTATTTTCACAGTATAATGTAATTCTATTAAGAAATACTATGTTATTGCGTTGGTCTCCTGTTAATATCTTGCATTTTAATAAATGATTAGAAAAATCAAGTACTTGTAATCGTTTTCTATTGCACAGTCCATCACTGAGACTAATATTTCTGATTAACATGACTATACAAAATTTTCTTAAACGTAATTTATGAGGAGGAAAGTTAGGTGGATTTAATGTATTAAGATATTCTTGTAGCTAAACTTCTTCCAGATTACCATTATCACAATTTTCTGTACTGTCTATGCCTGTGTATATGTGTTCGCCACTTTTATCTAATAAATCTGTAATTTTATTATTCATTTCATCTACATCAGCATTTCTGGCAGATAAAATTGCACAATGACTAATCTCATCAAATTTTTTGTCTTTTATTAAGTTTCCAAAAATGTTTTGAACAATACATTCATCTGCAGGTAGAATACAGTTCGGTGGAAGCTGTATGTTATTATCTTGATCATTTACTGTCCCATTACCGACATCCAATAAGTACTTAGCAAATGCAAGTTCATGCGGCAAAACTCTCATGTTAGTTTTTAATTGAAACTTAGAAAAAAGTGGCCATAATTCAGAGTTCTTAATGGATAAATTTAATATTTCATTACGTGTTCCATTAACTTTTATAGGAAGCAATTGTTTAAAATCACCACCTAAAATCATTATTTTTCCCCCAAATGGTAGATCATTGTTCATTATGTATTTCAACGTTCTATTTACTATTTCCAAAGCATATCTAGGTGCCATTGGCGCTTCGTCCCAAATAAATACTTTAGTATTTTTTAAAATCATACTACTGTGGGCAAAAAGTAAGGTGAATTTGTTTGTAAAATGAAAAATCTTTATTTATTCTTCTACATCAATGTCATCCCCTTCGAAGTAATCCCCTCCCGATAAAATACACTTATGCCAACGTTTTTTCCAATCCTCGAAACATGCCAAATAGTCCCTTTCCGGTATAGCCATCAGCGCCTTCTTCGATTCAGCTCTTATCTCCTCAATCGACTCGAAACGCGTTCCCCGGAGTGGTCTCTTGAGTTTTGGGAATAGCCAGAAGTCACACGGAGCCAAATCAGGCGAATACGGTGGTTGCGGAACGATATGCGTCGAATTTTTGGCGAAATGGTCACGAAGAACGAGTGCAGTGTGAGATGGTGCATTATCGTGATGCAAAAACCAAGAGTTGTTGGCCCATAATTCTGGTCTTTTTAGACGAATTGCTTCACGCAAACGACGCATAACGCTCAAATAATATTCCTTATTAACAGTTTGGCCGGGTGGAAGGAATTCATAGTGCACCACACCACGAAAATCGAAGAAAACTGTCATCATGACCTTGATTTTTGAACGACTTTGACGTGCTCTTTTCGGTCTGGCCTCGCCTTTAGCACGATATTCGCTTGATTGGTCGGTTGTTTCAGGGTCGTAAGCATAAATCCAAGTCTCATCTCCCGTAATCATGCATTTGAGCTTGTCCTGATAGTCAGAAAGCATTGTTTCACACACATCAACGCGGCGACTTTTTTGCAAGAAATTGAGCGTTTTCGGTACCAAACGAGATTTGACTTTTCGTAGGCCCAAATGGTCTTTCAAAATTGTTTTCACAGATCCTTCTGATATTCCGATCATATCAGTAAGGTCTCTAACAGTCAACCGACGATTTTCGAGCACTAATTCCTTCACTTTATTGACGTGTTGGTCATCTGTTGACGTCGATGGTCGTCCGGAGCGCTCCAAGTCATCAACACGTTCTCGACCCTCTTTGAAGTCTTTGTACCACTTATAAACATTTTTCTGCGACATGGTAGAATCACCAAAGGCCTTCCGCCACATCCTCAACATTTCCGCAGCCGAAATTTCATTCCGCAAACAAAATTTGATGGCACTTCTTTGCTCAATTAAATCAGACATTGTAAAAATCGAAACATGCACTCTTGGTCGTTTGGTAAACAGAAGCGTAAATATATTACTGATGATGACATTGACATGAAATTTGTCCCAGATGTCATTCGCAGTCCTACCAACTCAAGAAAAAAAGAACTAGCCCGAAATGTTAAGCCCGCGAAGTTTAAATTGAAAATTCACCTTACTTTTTGCCCACAGTAGTACATTCATTAGACTGTATTTTTATATTTGAAGAAGAATCATTAAACATCGGAAAAAGTTTTATGAACAGTTTTTCCACTGGGCAACAATGTAGCAGCGATACCGGTAAATGCCATTGTTAAACATTTGATATTACTTGACATTAAAAGGTTGTAAATTGTAGTATAAACAAAAGTTTTCCCAGATCCTCCCTGTCTATCTATATAAAAGCAAGTCGAGCCGGTGTAATCATCAGATCGTGACGCTGTAATAATGTTATCAACAATTTCTTTTTGCTCGGCATTTAATTTTTCATATTGTTAATTCCCAATTTGTAATTGATGATGCAGGATATCGTTGTCATTACTATCAACGTCGTGCATTGCAATATTTTGATCCATTGTTGGGAAATTAGCTATACTTGTGCCTTCTTTGAGCAAAATATTATTTATTTCACTGTAAGCCATCTCATAACTTTTAGTTAATTCGTTATGTCACGAAAAATCTTCGGACCAAGCGTCTTTAAATGTATCCTACAATTCTTCTGGGTGAACAGGTTGGCAGTGTATTAACCCATTAAGGCCCAAATGTCCTAAATTTTCAACGAATCTTCATGCAGTTATTTTTCATATTATCTGCACCAAAAAAAATTTCCAACACATCATATCCGACGTAAAATTTGATGTTCTTTCAGAATATGGCTTCAGAATTTGTCTAAAGTCACTGCTAAAAAAGTTATAATTAAATATTTGCAAAAGAAAGCGATTTTTTCAACTTAAAAAGATTTTTTATTCAAAATTTTTTTAAGAAATTGATAAAGATGCACATCTTTTTACAGCTAGAAACTTGTCCTCGAGTCCTAAATTTTAAGACATATGGGGTACAAAATCGAAAATCCAACATGGCGGTTCTCAAAATGGCGTCCGAAGTGATAATTTTTTTGAAAAATTTCAGGATGCTGTAACTTGAAAAAAATTTTTTTTTTTGGATTTTTGAAAATTTTTAAAATTTCATGAAAAAAAATCTGAAAAAATTCCAGTGTATTTCTTGATGAATTCTAAGAACTTTTCATTCTAAGCATTTTTTCAGAAAAGCTCATAGTTTTCAAGTTACAGCATCCTGAAATTTTTCAAAAAAATTATCACTTCGGACGCCATTTTGAGAACCGCCATGTTGGATTTTCGATTTTGTACCCCATATGTCTTAAAATTTAGGACTCGAGGACACGTTTCTAGCTGTAAAAAGATGTGCATCTTTATCAATTTCTTAAAAAAATTTTGAATAAAAAATCTTTTTAAGTTGAAAAAATCGCTTTCTTTTGCAAATATTTAATTATAACTTTTTTAGCAGTGACTTTAGACAAATTCTGAAGCCATATTCTGAAAGAACATCAAATTTTACGTCGGATATGATGTGTTGGAATTTTTTTTGGTGCAGATAATATGAAAAATAACTGCATGAAGATTCGTTGAAAATTTAGGACATTTGGGCCTTAATGGGTTAATATAATAGCAAATAAATGTCTTAAGCGTTTTGGCATCATCCAAGATACTGCTTCTCTCATTGCTTTATTCCATTTATCATCATCTTCAATAATTCCTAATGCTAAACACGCTGCTGTGAAAGAAGGTAGCAATACATTATCTACTGTTTTCAAGTCATTGTAACTTTTTGCGCCTTTAACATGTAGTAATAACAATCTTAAATGAAATAATTCTAATTGAGTTGGACTAACTGAATATATTCTACCAATGCAATTGAAATTTTCTTTACGATCTTCCCATGCAGATACCATTTCATCATTAATTTTTTTCTTCTTATAGGTGAAATGTTTTGGTATTTCATGATAAAAATATTGTCTTGCTCTCTCATTATTAGCATTCAAAGTAAAATTATCAAGTAACGTACTACTTGAGTTATTTAAACTTGCTAATAATGCACATTCATCTTGATTTTCTATAATAATGACTGATTGTTCATTTGGTAGATGTACTTGTAATCTTGTAACAGTATGACTTTTACTTTGCATTGTTTTACTAAAAATACGATAACATGCCTCAACTGGTCCAACATAACGGGTATCAATAAAATTGCGACATTCATCGTGCTCAATCGTGGAACCATTTTCAGGTTGTCCAATCACCACTGTAGCAGCATCATGACCCTTGTATATATATTTGTATAAATATTTAATAGCTGAAATACTTGAAACAATTTCAACGTTAATATGGCAATCAAGTATTTCGAGTAATTCAGGACAGTGTGGAACTACCCATCTGTTATCTACTGTACGATTATTAGAACATTCGTGAGCGATACCAGTATCTGTTCGACGATATTTTGGGAAACCATTTTCATCCATAGCAGTATTTTGTTGAAATTCTTTTGGAAAATGTTTCGAGCATTTGCCATCTTTCATGCACCAGTCAGCGCATGGTCCATGAATCATATTTTTCATGACAATGTTGTATAACCGTGGATTCCGAATTTTTATTGGTATTTCTGCAGATA
Source organism: Phymastichus coffea (assembly GCF_024137745.1). NCBI lineage: Eukaryota > Metazoa > Arthropoda > Insecta > Hymenoptera > Eulophidae > Phymastichus > Phymastichus coffea. The sequence continues at coordinate 2,891,844 of NW_026706835.1, read as the reverse complement.
TGAATTTGTCAACTACATCAGGTGTAGTAATTTTGAACCCTTGTTCCAATGTAATCAATAAATGCATATGCGGTAATCCCCTTTTTTGGAATTCAATAACATATACGTAAGAAGCAACTTTGCCAAAAAAGCTTTTTTTTATAACAATATCAAGCAAACGATCTTTTTTCAAATCAAAAACTCTAGCAACTAAATCTGACCTGTCAGCTGTTTGTTGACCTGGAAGCAAATTTTCTTTTATTTCTGGCCAATTTGGATTACATGTCATTGTAAGAAAAATATCTGGTTTTTCTGTCTCATTGACAATAGCCATAGCATCTTGATAACATTGTTCCATATATCTAGGTGATCCTGTAAAAGATGACGGAAGAATGATAGTTTTACCTACATGACCATTAATATCATTTGCACAATTCCTCATGTGATCGTGTAAACCTTTGTACGTATCAGCTCTTAATTCTTTTTGATGGTTTTTGCAATACTGAATTCTATCTCTTTCAATTTTTACGTAACTGTCTACTACCCATTGCTGAAATAGCCTACGACCTTTTATAATAGGATTAAACTCATTTTCTTTAATAGCCATTTGAAACCTAGTATAATCTAAACGTGTAATTCTTCGAGTATTGTTTGAACGAAACATGTTGCTATGCCAACCACACGTTCCGTATGGATAAAATAATGGATAAATCCACGGTTCAACATTCGGATCCATCGAACTAACAATTTCTAATACCTTCGTATTTTTATTTCTTATTGTAATATAAGATTCCGGTATTTCACCATCTGCAGTCGTTGAAAAGATAGCAGCAACTTCGTTTACTCTTTGAGCATTATATCTACGAATATCTTGACCAGGCTTCAATGAAAATAATAATTTCAATTCGCAAGGAGGTGAATCATTTCTCATATCTGTTATTAGCTGTTGCATGCGTATTTCATCTTTCATCATTTCATAAGATTTCGCAAAAATATTTTCATTGCGAATAATTGTATCTAAAATTGACATCAATTGATAATCTATAAGAGGATTTTCTTGCATTCTGTAATTTAAAGCTTCGTTTTGATCAATAATAAAAAGTTGACCATATGAAGGATTGTCATCAGCACTGGGATATACAGATGTATTTATTTGATAGTATATTTGACCTTGAATTTTGAAACAGTATGGGCCTGATCTACGCGTTTGAAAATTAACTAAATTTGCATTGAATGAAGCAAAAGATAAAGAATTATTGTAATTACGTATACGTTCAAAAAAAATGGATGACTGTTCATGTTCCCCATTGAATAAAGTCTTAAGTACAGGCGGGAAATCTGGAAATTGATTTAATGTTATGGAACCATGTCCACAGCAGTCATTGAAAGATAATCCTTTATTTGAAACTTTTTCATCTTTAAAATGTTTAGCTTGGCAATGATGGCATAAAATGTTCATTAATCCTAGGTAATCTTGCTCAACTATATTTACTTCTGAAATGCGATTCTGATCAGCAATATTTTGTCGATCAATTTGTCGCCTTCGTCGTACAGCTTCTCTATCTCTAATTTTTTTTTGTTCCCGGGCAATTTTTCTTTCTTCATCTGTAAGCTTTCGACGACCCATACTTTCTTTATAAATTGTAATTTGATGAATTAATGATCTGCGATATATAAGAGTTAATAATAATGAAATAAAAAATGATTTTCTTGGAACGCTTATTAATAATAGACAGCAAACTAATAATTATCAATGTGAATACATTTATTTGTTTGTCCGTTATATATTATTAATTGATGACGTAATATTTGATTTGGTATTATTTAATTGATATAATTTGGCTTTGACTTATTTATTATAATTTGGTTTGGTTTTATTAGGTTTGGTTCGATGTGGTTTGGTTCAATTTGATTCGATTTGGTTTGGTTTGGTTCGGTTAGGTTTGGTTTAGTTCGGTTAGGTTTGGTTTAGTTTTGTTTGTTTTTTTTTTATTAAATAATAAATATAGAAAATACGTATATGTGCAGAAAATTTTCAAATTTATTTGTAAATAAATTACAACCATTTATATATATGTAATTATATACATTGACATAAATGTCCTAAAACAATAAATGTATAATTTTTATAAATAGAATAATACAACTTTCTATCCACCGTAAATTTGAATATTCAAATTGTTAAAATGCAATTGAGCTACAATCAAATGCAATTTTAAATGCCCGGAATAATTTGCATGAATGAAATACCACACGTTTTCAATACAATCAAAATATGAATATACATTTTGAATTATGCAATGACGAATATGAAAATATAAATTCAACATGTGAAATGCACCAAATTTCTTGCTTAATTCCACACTTTATTGATCAAAAATGTTGTAGAGTATCTAAAAAAAACTGATACCTGAAAATATAAATAAAAAAAAATTAGTTTTCAATAAACACTGTTGAGAACATCATATAAAAATATATATACTCACAATAATCATTGCTGATTGAAACAAAAATCTAAAACTTGAAACCAGGTAGTATTATTTGTATTTGGATCAATGATGATACGTTTAGTTGTTGAGAAGCTAAAGTGGAGTAGTTGACACTTGAAATCATAGTAAATAAATATTTAACATAATTTGTACATGATAAATCAAGTTATGTAAGAGAAGATGAATAAGTTGAATGTTATCTTTATTGAAATACTTGTGGTACAATATTTGACGAAAAAGGTAAGTAAGTGATAACGCAAAAAGCACGACTTCTTTTCGGTTTGACGTGCGAGAGAGATGTGACGTTTTGACAGAACGATATGAAGTTGTAGTCGTATAACTAAAACAGTCGCGTAAAAGCAAATGAACAAGCAAATAAGTAAATAATACTATTCGAATAAACTACCTCAATAGTACATGACCAATTACTTTTCAATTTAGATACGTAAGTAAGACTCAGTAGTTTTCATTATCTACAAAAAAGTGCTCAAGATGTTTAACAGCTAAATAGGGTAATCTGATGATAATTCATGAAGAGTGGATGCATTGTTAAAGAATTTTTTATAGTTGAATGTTGCTGATACGGGTACTAAAATATTTATCATATACAATTCAATATAATACATGGCTTATAGGATAGTTTGTATCTGAACAATGACTTTTCCATCCAAGCAATTGAATTTAAGAAGCATGATAACATTGTAACTATTTTTTATTGAACTGTGTGTTATAAACATTTCAGAACACATATCAGATGCACTCAACTATTGAAAATTCATTGACATTGCGTTCACTCTTTATGAATATCATCAGATTAAACTCTGCATCTTAATTTTAATTTGCTTCGATTGAAAAGTCATTGTTCAGCGACAAACTGTCGTTTGAGCCATTAACATTAATTTGGAGTTGTCCAGGTATAGACTGCAGCATCTCGTCAACTACATAGTTTATTATTTTACATATCACAGTTGCAGTCATATGAAACTTGATTTAGCAGTTGTACGCTAATTCCTTTGAGTATATTTCCAACTGTGCACTTCAAATTGATATGAAACTGGATTTAGCCATTGTAGGCTAATTTAATAAGTTTATTTCCACCTAAGCATTTCCAACTGTGTAAGTGAATTAACGTACAACTGTTGAATCAAGTTCCATTTGACTACAACTCTGATAAGTAAAATAATAAATGATGTAGTTGGCGAGATGCTGCAGTGTAATCCTGAACAACTTGAAATCAATGTTAATATATATATGGCTTATAGGATAGTTTGTATCTGAACAATGACTTATGATTATAAATAGTTCCTTAAATTTGTACAGAAACAACGCGTGCTTGAAATATATCTCGTGAAATTTATTTAAACATTCCTTTGAATTCATTTTTTATATATAATATACTAAAGTACTAAAAGAAACCACGTGTGCCGTTATAACCTCTGAATTTTTATTGTAAAATAATGATTTATGATTTTATGTAATAGCTTAACAGTAAACTTACCTAATTTCTGAAGATTATTACTTCGTTATAAATAATTTATACTGGATTTTGAAGGATTACAAAGCCAGGTTACAAAGCGACACGAGTCAACGCTATCAACAGGTCAAGGCGTCAAGACTGATCGAGCTATAACTGACGTCAATTTCTATTTATAGCGATTAATTAACGTCGCTCGCGGAGTTCACCGAGCTCTTAAAGTCTTCTGCTGTTTTTAGAAATTGAAAAAAGAAAGATATTTAGAATCTTAGAAACTTAAATTTATTTAAATACTTCAGGGTACATGCCTGAAAGATACTCTATAGAATCGTGTATAATTTTTTAAGTCTACATTTTTTACATTCTCATATTGTTTTACATAATAAATCACATTTTTTTAAAATAGTAGTTTACAGAAAAAAAGTGCTCGCGTATAATAATTTTTAAAGTCTACGTTTGTCAGTTCTACATTCTCATATTGTTTTACATTATAATAATTCACATTTTTTTAAATAGTAGTTTACAGAAAAAAGTTCAACTTGATACATTCACATATTGGTTAATATTAATAAATTACTAAGTTTTATTAATTGGTTGTGTTTGCTAAAAAAAAGAAATACTCTATAGATTCACTTCTTGTTTTACAGTAATAAATTAAATAGTGCATACTTATATAATATTAGATTTACATGTTACGTTACGTATTTTTTTTACATCCTGCATGTTTTTTTTTTACAAAAAAACTACTTACATTAACAAATTTGATTTATCAATAAATCAGAACACTTTGACTTTAAAAAATTAATATCACATACTAAGAGTATTTTTTTTACTTAATATGCTAAGAGAACTTTGGCATATAATACTGAATCGTATTATAGTTTGTAGTTATTTAAGTTTACATGAATGTTGAAATAATAAATTATTGATAAGAAATAAATACGTACGAATGATATACGAATGAAATAAATACGAAAGAAATTAATAAGGAATAAAAAAAATATTGAAACACATAGCTAACATTCTGAGGACGGCATGAACTATTAAAAATTTCGGTAATACGTCATTTTTAAGATATTTTTGAAGAATCTCGTGAAATTTATGCGTAAAAAGTCATTATGAAAAATAGTACGATGCAAATCTCTCTATTACGTCAAATTTTAGTCATCTACTAAAATATAAAAAGCTAAAGCTCAAATAGAATTACCGCCATCAAAAAATTAAACTATAAAAATTACTCATGGCCTCTCTTGGGTGTTTTCGAGCCACGAAGTACTTCGGCAGCTGACATTTTCGGAGCTCCAGGAACTGGAATCACACAGTTTTCATCCCTGCATTTGATTGTTACTGGTCCAGATCCTGAAAAATTATCAATTAAACAGTATTACTAAATAATCAAATGAATTTTACAATTGAAATAAAATTTTTGATCATATAAACATACCAGTTGAATCAACTTCCCCGATGACTGTCACAAGTACGCCTTTATCAATATTGATTTCAGTGTAATTACTAATATGTATAGGTATTTTAATGTTACCATCAGTGATGGCACCACAAGCATATACTTCTTTTGTGAATTTATTTTCACATTTAGTAAACTTCATTTTAATGTTTCCCTGAATACCTGTAAAATAAATTATTCAATTACTACATATATGTATAGAGTCAATGCTCAATATCATTTTACAATATCATCCTAGTTATTAATAATAAATTTCAACAAAAGAGTTCTTTTCTAGAAAAAGAAAACTATGCAATCAGCATAATGCTGATTTAATTAATAATTAATAATTCAAAAATGAATAAATAAGAAATCACCATAAAAATAAATATACTTACGAACTAATCCCTCAGTTTTTCCTACATCAGCGAAAGTTACATCCTTGGCATCAGCAGCCTGAATATTACCTACTGCAGATGGATGATGGTCACCAAGTTGTTCTATGGTTGTATGGTCCTTGATCAGCAATTCAAACGGTACCAAGTTATTTACTTCTCTGTAATAATTTTGAGAACTACACTTGGTGACTGCTCCTTGAATATGCAATTTCTGGAAATAATATAAATATATGGAAATAATATTATAATAATATGCACAATTTGCTCTCAATCTAAAATTATAATAAAAAGTACGCTTACCTTTCCAATAGCAATTGATCCAACAACTTTCTCAATAAGAGCTTTTCCCCATACCAAACATACCATTCGTTTGGTGCCTGCATTGTTCAAGGTAAATTTGAAAAGGTCAAATTTACCAGCACCAACGACTGCTGGTGCATGAACTTCATCTACGTAAGCAACTATCTCTCTGTAAAAAAAAAAGAACAGAATTCAATGATACTCATCAGTAATGCGAATAAAAAAGAATTCATATTATTCCTTACGTAGTGTCATCTTTGTCTCTCAATTCAAGAAAATTTTCATCTGGAGTGAAAGGTAAAATCATTTCATCGTTATTGACTGCAGCTTGTTGATTAAGTCCAGCAGCACTTTGGTTGGCTTGGACGACTTGTCCATTGAGTCCATGGCCTCCAACAATATCATTGTTCTCATTATTGACTACGACTTGTCCATTGAGTCCAGCAACACCTCGACCTCCAGCAATATCATTGTTCGCACCAGCACCATTTAAATGGTTCATTCGTACAGCACCACTTTCTTCATCAAACTCCATCATATATTGCTATTGTAAAAGTAAAAATAATGCATCACATAAATGGATTCTTTCATATATATATATACTTTACTGCACATTGTAGTATAAGTAAACAACTTATTAAAATTTGTTGAAACATTCTAATCTAAGAAAAGAAAATTCTGGAATTCTAATCTAAGAAAAGAAAATTCTGAATTTCTTATCGCACATTAAACATTAATTAAAAGATATAAATAAACGTATTAGTCAACAATTTCTAGCAAAACGATAATTGACAATGTTAGCACAACTTGTGAACATGTGGTTACTCTAAACTAAGAAAAAAAAATTCTGGATATTTTACCGCACATTAATTGAAAGATTACTACTTTAAATAATTACAATTATTTAAAATTTTGTAGTAAACTTACCTTTATGACTTTAAATTTCGTTTGAAATGTTGTTATTAATTGCGATGTCGAAGAATATAAAATCAATTGTCCGGTGCTAATCCACTGATTGTGTACGTAAAGACGGCGTAAATCTATGCATATGCATGCATGCGCAGAACTACACTCAATTAGCACCGTCACACATATTCATCAACACATACTATGCTGTGACAGATGATCACGTGACCATCTCTCAACCAATCACATCACGAATAAAACGCGACACTCGTCAAGTCATCTTATTTCTTATTATAGGATAATAGTTTTTATTTTTCATTTAAAATGCGTTAATTAAGAGTAACTTCAATGTAAAAAAGCATTTTTTATATAGATTTTAGGGCATATAATAATAAATATAAATTACTATTAAATCTATTCTACCCTATTCAAACTACGTTCGTTTTCATTGAGCTCTTTGCTTAATTTTCCTCACGCGTTACATTCCTTCTCACGCCAAAATCTACTTGCAAACGAAGGAGTGCGGAGCCGCACGACGCTTATATATTATATATTTTATACATTCATATATTTAGAATCGAGCAAAGAGCTCAATGAAAACGAACGCAGTTTCAATAGGGTAGAATAGATTTAATAATTTTTATTTAAGATTATAATAATTTCAATTACATTTACACTACCGTCCATAAAGACTTGCCATCCCCTTGCTGAAATCATCAAAACTTTAGAGTTTTATGACTCAGTTTCTATAAGAGCTAGAAAATCTTGCGGGGTCTCATTTGAAAGGTCTTGCCAAGACCTTTCAAATGTTGTAAAACAAAATTGATTTTATTTGTTTTTTGTACAACTTGTGACGTCATAAACAAATTGTTTATTTTAATTTTTTCACATAAACTTCGACCCCGATTTATTCATATAACGGATTCTACGATGGAAAAACTGTATAAGCCATTCGATAGAGCTTTCAAAAAGCTACAAAATCCATATTCGGAAAATTTTTTTACCTTTATTTTTTATGAGCTATATGGTGTTTTTTTTCACGTTTTTTAGAATTGAAATTTTTTTACAAAAAAAACTGAAATTACATATATTTAATAAAATTAATAAGTAACTAGTATTTATAACTGAATGGGCTTACAAACAATGATAACAAGATACATTTATTGAACCATAATTTATTACTTACTCAGAATAGATTAACATAATTTGGTTACAATTTTTCTACAAAATTTATTTATTACAACGTTTCAATAATAACATAACAATAATAATTTCATTTTTTATAATACTAATAACGCTTGTAATTAATATATTATCACAATCTGAATATAAATTTCAGTTGTAAACAAAAACGAAACAATACTAATTACACAGGCCAACAAATCTCAGAACCTGAGACCGGACCTAGTGTACCCGAAGTATTTTGGTGCGCTGAAAACGAATCCGAGCTCAGAATTTAGCCTATACGTCTGAGTTGCGAGATATCCTAACCTAAAAGTGCAAAAAACACCGTTTTTTGCTATTTTTGAGGTTACATAGCATCTTGAATAAATTTTTTTTTCCAAAACGAGTAGAAGCATCACAAAGGAGCACTCTTGTCCTTTGAAATCCATTTTTCAGATTCAAGATGGCTTTTTTTTTCGTCGAGATATCATTGATTGAAGTTAAATATATTCGGAGTTTTGTAACAACGTTAAAACAGCCTATGTAGCATATGTGAGGCTATAAGCCCAATTTATAAGTGATCGTATTCGATCGAAAAAATCTATATATGGGTTTTTGAGGTTGCTGTTAAAGAATATAAGGACAGATTTTGAAAATTCAAAATGGCGAATCCAATATGGCGCACGTTTTGAATTTTCAAAATCTGTCCTTATATTCTTTAACAGCAACCTCAAAAACCCATATATAGATTTTTGCGATCGAATACGATCACTTATAAATTGGGCTTATAGCCTCACATATGCTACATAGGCTGTTTCAACGTTGTTACAAAACTGCGAAAATATTTAACTTCAATCAATGATATCTCGATGAAAAAAAAAGCCATCTTGAATCTAAAAAATGGATTTCAAAGGACAAGAGTGCTCCTTTGTGATGCTTCTACTCGTTTTGGAAAAAAAAATTTATTCAAGATGCTATGTAACCTCAAAATGAGCAAAAAACGGTATTTTTTGCACTTTTAGGTTAGGATATCTCGCAACTCAGACGTATAGGCTAAATTCTGAGCTCCGATTCGTTTTCAGCGCAACAAAATACTTCGGGTACACTAGGTCCGGTCTCAGGTTCTGGAGTTTGGTCAAATTTTGTCGGCCTGTGTTATTTAAACGTTTTTTTCATCGAAATGTCCACCTTTGTTTGTTATAACTACTTTACAAATTCGAGGCATTCGTGCTACAATTTTCTCTAAAGTTTCTGCACTTATTTTTTTCCACTCATTTTCTAAGATATTCCAAAGATCCTTCTGGGAAGTAGGTCCTACCTTCCTTACAGCTCTATCTAAATCATCCCACAACAGTTCGATAGGGTTAAGATCAGGAGAGTACGGTGGCCATTCCATCACAACTAATTTTTTTTTCTTCTCCAATTGAGCAAGATAACTTTTACATAACTTTGAAGTATGCTTTGGGTCGTTATCTTGTTGGAACGTAAATTTGCGACCAATTATTCTTGTTCCGGAAGATACAACATTTTTTTCAAGAATTTTTTTGTAACCTTCTTTTTTCAACTTGCCATCAATTTTAAGAAGGTCACCAACCTTAGAACCACCAAAACAACCCCATACCATTACTGAGCCGCCACCATGTTTAACCGAAGCACACATATTTTTTTCTAAATGTTTTTGCTTATTTTTTCTCCGCACAAAACATCTGCGTTTACTACCAAAAACCTCGAATTTGCTCTCATCAGACCACAAAACTTTTTTCCAATCATCAATGGTCCAAATTTTATGTTTTCTGGCACAAGCCAATCGTTTCTTTTTATTAATCGGTTTTAGTAAAGGCTTTTTAATTGCTATTCGACCGTATAGTCCATCTTCATGAAGTCGTCTCTTTATCGTAGTAACACTAAGTTTAACATCATACGCTTTTTGAGTTTCAACAGCAAGTTCGGGTGCCGTGAGTCTTGGATTATGTGTACTTGTACTACAAATGTGTTCATCAGTAGCGCTCGTAGTTTTCCTAGGCCTTCCTGAAATTTTTTTGTTTTTGATATTTCCTTGAGTTATGAATTTTTTAATATTACAATCAACTGTTCTTCTTGGAATATTCAAAATTTTGGAAATTTCATTATTACTTTTATGCACTTTATGCAAGGCTACTATCTCAGATCGCTCTTCAATGCTTAAGTTTCTTTTTTTCGTCATTTTTAATGAACAAAAAATACATGCATAATTTACTGACTAGATTGGACACATTGATATTTCACTCATTAAAGCTGATAAGAGACTGAATTTCCATACGTATTTTCTGCTATATGTATACATTCATAAAAGTCAAGTAAATCAATTCACGTAAATACTCAGTGATTATCACAGTGATTATCGGTGAGCACAATACTGTAGAAAGTCATTAAAAATGAAAACAATGCAAATTCCTCTGTTACAAACGTCGAATACAATAAATGTATCTTGTTATCATTGTTTGTAAGCCCATTCAGTTATAAATATTAGTTACTTACTAATTTTATTAAATATATGTAATTTCAGTTTTTTTTCTAGAAAAATTTCAATTCTAAAAAACGTGAAAAAAAAAATTATTTTTTTTTAAATTCTGAGTGGCGCATTTGATAGCTCTTGCAAAATACTACATTTTTTCTTCTGAGAGTTTTTTCTTTAGAGTTGAAAATAAAAAAAATACAGCCCATTTTTTGAAAATCTTTGTTTTTGTATAAAACACCATATAGCTCATAAAAAATAAAGATAAAAAAATTTTCCGGATATGAATTTTGTAGCTTTTTGAAAGCTCTATCGAATGGCTTATACAGTTTTTCCATCGTAGAATCCGTTATATGAATAAATCGGGGTCGAAGTTGATGTGAAAAAATTGAAATAAACAATTTGTTTATGACGTCACAAGTTGTACAAAAAATAAATAAAATCAATTATGTTTTACAACATTTGAAAGGTCTTGGCAAGACCTTTCAAATGAGACCCCGCAGGATTTTCTAGCTCTTATAAAAACTGAGCCATAAAACTCTAAAGTTTTGATGATTTCAGCAAGGGGATGGCAAATCTTTATGGACGGTAGTGTAACTACTAAATCATATCAAATTTTAATGTGTAAATTTAATTTGTTTATTACATTGTAAATGTTAATTATTATATTAAAGCGGATACTCTGAATTCAAGATAGCTATCTAAGAAATATGAGTAAGAATTCGTTTCAATGATAACAGCTTAGGCCCATTCCATATGGATTCAACGAGCAAATAAAATCGATGTCTGTGATCTTTTTGAAACTTTGGAATATTAATCTACATTGAATTTCATTAGATACGTGTTTTTTTTAGTGCGAAAACCCGTTTTGAAGCCCTGTAGTGCTATAACAAAGCTGATAGCGTATAAGCGTTATTTTAAATGCAAAAATAACCACTGTGTTTTCAATGGTCGCCATTTTTACCCAAATCATCGTACACGAACCGTTTTTTTTTTATTTTTTTTTTTATATATGAGGAATTTGAACAGCTTTTATTTTCTGTATTTAGATTTTGATTATTTTGAAAACTTTTTTTTTAATCGATAAAACCAAAAAAACTACTTATTTTGAAAATCGAATTTCTCAAAAAACACATCTTCGATTTTTTAAATTTTGGATATGTTTTTCAGGACGCATAAGCTATCTCTCTGCCAAGCGGCAATATGCCATTTTCCCCGTTCCCGAGATATAGCATTGCGAAGAAAATGACTACTTTCACGTGTTTCAGCCCTATTGTGGGCTATGTGCAAAATCTATATATATATGCTTGAAAGTGTTGTCAACATTAACCGGAATTTAATCAGCTTGACGACTTTATTTTTACGAAGAGTTGCGTTATATTATTTTAAAATAAGGGGATAAATCGACGAACAAGGCTCTATTTTGAAAATTGATTTCCTCAAATACATCACGCTTAATTTCCTTGAATTTTGGATATGTTGCCTTATGAGCTATATGTTCAACGAACGGCACAATGCCATTTTTCCCCCTTCGTGAGAAACGGTCTGCTGATTTTTATGTCATTCAGTGTTTTATGCGCTGTGTAAAAGAATATTGTATTATTGTATATTAAAATTTTATCGCATTTAAATTAATGGTCGAAGATAAGTCAATAAGAAATGTGTTTAGAAATAAAATTGACAAGTAATAGTTTTATTTAAAACTGTTATTTCACAATCATTTGGGAATTTTTACTTATATTATATATATAATATACAGGGTGTCCCAAAAGTAACGATACACCTGAGAAATTTTCTAAGCCGGTTATTTTTTTAACCGGATGAAGGTTATTCTTGAAGTAACTTTTTACGAGGAATCCGATGGTAACCTTGGATTTGACCTTGAATCTCATTTTCAAGGTTATTTTGAGGTCAACCTCATTTTTTCAAATGGAAACCCCTATTTTTTATGGCGGAATCGGAAAGAGCGGAAAATTTTACGTCCAGATATGTATTGAGGTATGAGGTTGAGGTAACCCCTAGAGGTCAACTGGAGGTCAAAGTATGAATTCTTAAAAATCTCGCGAATTCAGTGGTTAAACAAAACAAACAAAAGGATAACCCCAGGTAACTTTCAACGGTGCTCTTTAATTTGTCCTTGAACCTCATTTTCAAGGTTATTTTGAGGTCAACCTCATTTTTTTTAATGGATACCCCTATTTTTTATGGCGGAATCGAAAAAAGTGAAGACTCTCACGTATGGATGAGTTGAGATTTGAGGTTAATGTGACCTCTAGGGGTCAGATGAAGGTCAAACTGTGGCTTTGTAATAGTACCGGGATTTTAGTGGTACAAGGAAGCAAATAAAGGTCATGGAAACCCCCATTTTCAACAGCGGCAATCGAAAGAGCGGAAAATTTCACATCCAAATATCTACTTAGATCATAAGTCAAGGGCGAACTTAAAGTTTAAGGTCAGTCGAAGGTCATCCAAACTTAAAGACGCACTAAAATTTTTTAAAGTTTTTTTCATAATGGAGAAGGGTATTTATTTAGTAATTGCCCATCGGAGATCCGTAACCTTGAATTTAACCTTCAACCTCATTATCAAGGTTTTTTCAAGATCAATTTTTTTTACTTTTAGCGTTACCCAGGAACAACGACGTGGACGTAGTAAAATCTGTCCCCTTGGGGTGCTTTATTTTCGTGAGTTCCCCTCGCCTCTCACGATCGGGGTGCTTGATTTTCGTGAGTTCCCCTCGCCTCTCACGATCGGGGTGCTTGATTTTCGTGAGTTCCCCTCGCCTCTCACGATCGAGGTGCTTGATTTTCCTGAGTTCCCCTGGCCTCTCACGTATGATTTATCTTACATCAGCACATCTTATTTTAAGTGCTCGAATTGTTCACCGTTCACTTCTGGACAGTAAGTTAATCGGTGGTAAAAAGCATCAATAGCATTTTGGATCATTTCAGTGGGAATGAGAGCTGATTCGTCTATGATCCTTTGACGTAATTCGTCCAAGTTTTGGGGTTTAGTTTTGTATACCCGATCCTTCAATCAAGCACCCCGATCGTGAGAGGCGAGGGGAACTCACGAAAATAAAGCACCCCAAAGGGACAGATTTTACTACGTCCACGTCGTTGTTCCTGGGTAACGCTAAAAGTAAAAAAAATTGATCTTGAAATAACCTTGATAATGAGGTTGAAGGTTAAATTCAAGGTCACGGATCTCCGATGGGCAATTACTAAATAAATACCCTTCTCCATTATGAAAAAAAATTTAAAAAATTTTAGGGCGTCTTTAAGTTTAGATGACCTTCGACTGACCTTAAACTTTAAGTTCGCCCTTGACTTATGATCTAAGTAGATATTTGGATGTGAAATTTTCCGCTCTTTCGATTGCCGCTGTCGAAAATGGGGGTTTCCATGACCTTTATTTGCTTCCTTGTACCACTAAAATCCCGGTACTATTACAAAGCCACAGTTTGACCTTCATCTAACCCCTAGAGGTCACATTAACCTCAAACCTCAACTCATCCATACGTGAGAGTCTTCACTTTTTTCGATTCCGCCATAAAAAATAATGGTATCCATTAAAAAAAATGAGGTTGACCTCAAAATAACCTTGAAAATGAGGTCCAAGGACAAATTAAAGAGTACCGTTGAAAGTTACCTGGGGTTATCCTTTTGTTTGTTTTGTTTAACCACTGAATTCGCGAGATTTTTAAGAATTCATACTTTGACCTCCAGTTGACCTCTAGGAGTTACCTCAACCTCATACCTCAATACATATCTGGACGTAAAATTTTCCGCTCTTTCCGATTCCGCCATAAAAAATAGGGGTTTCCATTTAAAAAAATGAGGTTGACCTCAAAATAACCTTGAAAATGAGGTTCAAGGTCAAATCCAAGGTTACCATCGAATTCCTCGTAAAAAGTTACTTCAAGAACAACCTTCACCCGGTTAAAAAAATAACCGGCTTAGAAAATTTCTCAGGTGTATCGTTACTTTTTGGACACCCTGTATAATAATGTAATATATAATAATGGAAATGTAAATAATATAATAATAACAGACCACCAGACGCACTCACTATTGTTCAGCATACAACCTTAAGCCACCCATGCTTGTTCGTTTTTCTCATAGATCGTTCAACATTGGTATTGCTTTCATTATCTGACTTGCGATTTACTCGCCAAATATGACTATCGTGAATGCCATGAATTGATTGAACTTCTTTCCACTCCGCGACCTTATTAGCTTGGAATTTCTGAAATTCTTCAGTTTTCAAAAGCATTTTTCTTATTTTACTTGTATATTTATGACCAGTCATAAACAGGAGCTAAAAAAAGTCAGAATTTGAAGGATTTGAAAATTGGAGCCTCAGTGGCACCAACTCTGTTTGTTAAAGATCGAAATTGGCGGGAGATTCAGGAGTAGTGATGCCATTTGCAGGAGGCGGAAAAGGTATTCGCAAGTTAACCTCAAACGACTATTACACAAAAACAAAATGAAGAAAAAAACAATGATTGATGAAAGCGAACGCGGGAATTACATAAAAATAAAATTAAAATTAATTTTAGAAAAGAACACGAAATGACATTTTCGATAAAATACAATTAAAATTAAAATTAAAATTAAAATTGTCTAGCGTGTAGACAGCGCTATATATACAATAAAAATTAAAATTAAAGAAAACAAAATAATATAAAGTAAAATAAAAATAAAAATAAATTAGGATAGTCGTCGCGATTACTAAAACGCAAGACAATTCAAGTGATGAGAAGTAGAGCAGCAACAAATAACACCGGCAGTGAGGAGTCTCTCCGGGTAGATGATAATGTGTGGAGTAACGGTAAAATTGTTGACTGATACTTAGCAGCAAAAGTTTAGATGTGTTGCAATCAGTAAGGTGTGCAGTGTGTAAATGTGTAGAGTGTAGTGGTCTTGGTGTTGAAGCTGTGTTGTTGTTGTTGGCATAGATGTGTAGCTTGAAAACTCGTTAAAGTTGGTGATTCGGTGAAGGATATGTTATAACCAGGCCAGTGAATAATTAATCCACTGGCCAAAAAATTGACTAAAAGCCAAGAATTTTTAGCAGAAAGCGCAGAGGCCAGCTGGACTAACTCGCCTGCAAAAGAATGCCGCTGGAGAAAGTGGGAAGAGTGGGGGGGGGGGGGGGGGGGGGGGGGTTAAATATTGGAGGCACGTTAAACCTTCTTTTAAGTAAATAAAAAATATTGTTAAATAGAACAGGTTTTTATATAGTCATGACCGGGCGTGATATATGTGCTGTAACGGGGGAGGTTATCTGAAAAAATGAGAAATTTATTAAAGAACAAACTCCCACGATGCAGAGCTAACCGCCGCTCCGTTAAACACGTATAGTTGTAAGTGTATTCGCCTTTACGTTAGATGATTTCGTTTAAGCGTCTACTTTCCAACGGAGTTGAGCTCACCTTAAGTCACGTGACTTGTGACACTCGATGTATATTAGGTGTGAGCGACTTTACGCCTAATCCGCTTAATCCCCTAGATGAAATCGGATTAAAACCTAAGCCTTTACAAATCACTTAAGCTAATGGGAAATTAAATGACGTAATCGGCGAATGAAATTAACTAACTTTAATTAGTGGAGAAAACTACAGTCTTTTATGGGCCGAAAGACTAACGCACACGAACAGGATTTTACAATGAATTATTATGCGGTGAGAGAGAGAGAGAGAAGATTCGAAATTTATCGCGAAACTAATGCTCGGCGCGAATACAAAAAATCGCTATCGCGGTTGACAAAATACCGAATGTATTTTGTCACGCGGGAGGTGCACCTACCCTGAGCTGCAATTACGGTCATCAGCCGTAATTGTTGATGAGAAAAATCAACTGCCGCTGCTCCTCCACTTAAGCAGCTGCGCTGCCTCACTATGCCTCCAATCAGCTACTATGATGCTTCTGCATTGCTGCTGCTTTTTGCCGCGGTAATACCGTTGCACTTTCGCACTTAAAATCGTCCAACAAACTTGAATATTAGCGAAACACAGTGCAAAATAAATTTGGCGGTATCGTCACGTAAAAAGCTGAGGCGTAACTACTTATTCAAATGCTCGCGCGCCCCCTGTCTCTCTTAATTGTTCGTACTAACGCGCGAATTACAGAATCGTGAACGGATAGATTAATTGAATCGACTACCGTTGCAGTGCCTTCATAACTTATTGTTAATAATGTCTAGACATGGTAATAAAATATCCAATATTAACCCATTAACGACCAAGACGGTCGTTTTAGACTAACTTTTCGTAGCTGAATTTCAGGTACTCTACGAAGTAATAACTGGGTCCAACATATCAATCTTTATGTATTTTTGTCTGCTGAATCAGAATCTGGGCTTGAAATTCGAAAATTTCTATTGCAAAAAAAGATATGGCGATTTTTTTGCAAAAAAATCGCATTTTCAAACTTTATGATTTTTTTTCAGGCAGAAATCGCATGAATTCATGGTGAAATCATCAACCATCGATGCACAAATTTGTTGAAGTTTAACGATAAATTTTTACATATATGTATTTTTCGCCAAAATGGCGGCCAAAATGCAAAAAATTGCATAAAATCGCATTTTTTGTTCATTATTTTTTTTCTCGAAAACTAAAGGATTAAACAAAAATTGTCTAAGAATAAAAATGTCTTAGAATTGATCAAGGAATACTCTCAAATTTTTTCAGATTTTTTTGAGACAATTTTTTATTTTTTGATAAATGCTCAAACCTAATTTTTAAAAAATGTCTGCAAAAAATCTGAAAAAATTTGAGAGTATTCTTTGATCAATTCTAAGACATTTTTATTCTTAGGCAATTTTCATGTAAGCCTTTAGTTTTTGAGAAAAACATTGTTGAACTTGATTACATGCATTTTCCAATGGTGGAAACTTGTTGCTGGCATTAGATAATAACGTTTCGAATTGGTCTGCTTTTATGTGTTAGTAAAATTAGTCAACTATCTTGAAATGTTTTTTTGTCAATGTACATTCGAAATTTCAATATTTGTTATGTATTCATTGTAGTCCTCAGATACGATTTGTCATATTGGGCAAAAAAAGTTATTATCCATAGTACAAGTAAAATACTTCAATTGAATAGTTCGTCACAATAACATTCATAATAATGTCAATAAAGCGTACGAGACGATCTGTTTCTTCTGATTTTGAGGTTGAAACCTCAGAGGATGATGAAACGGTTTTGATACCAAATGCAGATGATTCCGGTTCATCAGGTGACTCTGATTCTGATTCTGAAAATTATTCTGACGCAAAATTACCGAGAATTATTTACCAGAAAGTTTCAAAAAATTATCAAGAAGATCAAGCGAATCTAGAAAATGAACATGTATTTGATTGGGTAGATGGTGAAAGGACATATTCCGATAAATGTACCGATAAAATTTTATTGACAGAAAGTGCAAAAAATAATATACGAAAGAGTGAGCCAAGGGAACTCTTTGATATTTTTTTTTTCAATTGAAATGAAGGAGTATATTATCGATGCATGCAAAGAAAATGGTTTAAATTTATCGTTGGCTGAGTTGAATACATTCATTGGAATTATTATAATCACTTCTTTCAATAAAAGAAAAAGTCAGCGAGATTATTGGTAGACAGACCCTTTCTTGTCTTGTCAAATAATTTCTTCCGCAATGTCACGATCTAAGTTTGAAAATATAAAATCAAAATTGAAGTACTCGAAGGCTAACGATAATAATCCAAACGATAAGGCGTGGCGTGTTCGTGAATTGATGAAAATTTTTCAAAGAAATATTCTGAAGTTTGGTTTCTGGAGAACTGCTCTGTCAATAGATGAAATGATGGCCAAATCATATTCTAAAACGTCATTGAAGCAATTCATACGCGGAAAACCTACGCGATTTGGACTTAAATTTTGGGGTCTTTGCACTGCTGATGGATATTTATTAAATTTCGATTTATACTGCGGAAAAAATTCTGTAGTAGGAGAAAAATTAGCGAAATGTGCATTGGGTTCTCGTGTAATTATGAATTTATTGAAACCTTTTTTCGAAATGACAGCTCCTGGAAAAATTCCCCTGTACCACGTATATTTTGACAACTTTTTTACAAATTTAGATATTGTTATACATTTGAAAAAATTACAATTGAGATGCACTGGAACTGTTAGAGAAAATCGTATTAATGAAAAAAATGTCGTCAATAAAAAATCTCCACGTGGTACATATGCAGTAAAACATGAAAAAAACAGTGGGATCAACTATATTACTGTAATGGATTCAAAATTAGTGTCAATATTATCAACATCAGCAGGGGTCACTCCATTAGAACCACTAAGGAGATATAGTTCGAACGAAAAGGCAAAAATTGAGATACCAATCCCACAAGCGTTTCACCTTTACAATCAGTACACGGGTGGGGTCGATGTTCATGATGGACACTGTAATAATTTATTGCCTAGTATTGGGTCAAAGAAATGGACTTGGGTAGTCTTCATCAGGCTCATCCAGGCTGCCATTACAAATTCTGTTGTTATATTCAATGCTGCTAAGAATAATGAAAATAAAGTTGGAACAAAAGACTTCGCTATATCGATAGCTAAAAGTTATATTCATGATGGTAAAATAAAGCAAAGTAAACATCAAACGATCAGAGAAAGCAAGCAATAAAGTTGTTCTAATTGTCCTGTAAGAACATACCTTTTATGTAGTGATTGCCAATAATATTTTTGCAGTTCGTGTATGAAAAAAAGGCACTAAAATATAGGTGCTTGTGAGAGGCAAGGGGACTCCCGATAAAAAAGCACCCCGACTAGTGAGAGGCAAGGGGACTCACGGTAAAAAAGCACCCCGAAGGAGACATTTTTTTACCACGTCCACGCCGTTGTCTCTGGGTTATGCAAAGAGTAAAAAATCACTGTAAAGTCAAGATAGATATTTGTTACATATCTGAATTTATCGACAAAATGGCGGTCAAAATGCAAAAATTGCAAAAAATCGCATTTTTTGTTCATTATTTTTTTTCTCGAAAACTAAAGGATGAAAAAAATTTTGTCTACGAATAAAAATGTCTTAGAATTGATCAAAGAATACTCTCAAATTTTTTCAGATTTTTTGCAGACATTTTTTAAAAATTAGGTTTGAGCATTTATCAAAAAATAAAAAATTGTCTCAAAAAAATCTGAAAAAATTTGAGAGTATTCCTTGATCAATTCTAAGACATTTTTATTCTTAGACAATTTTTGTTTAATCCTTTAGTTTTCGAGAAAAAAAATAATGAACAAAAAATGCGATTTTATGCAATTTTTTGCATTTTGGCCGCCATTTTGGCGAAAAATACATATATGTAAAAATTTATCGTTAAACTTCAACAAATTTGTGCACCGATGGTTGATGATTTCACCATGAATTCATGCGATTTCTGCCTGAAAAAAAATCATAAAGTTTGAAAATGCGATTTTTTTTCAGATTTTTTTGCAAAAAAATCGCCATATCTTTTTTTGCAATAGAAATTTTCAAATTTCAAGCCCAGATTCTGATTCAGCAGACAAAAATACATAAAGATTGATATGTTAGACCCAGTTATTACTTCGTTGAGTACCTGAAATTCAGCTACGAAAAGTTAGTCTAAAATCGACCGTCTTGGTCGTTAAAGGCATAATATTATGTTTCATCTCAAACAAAAAATAATTTGATAATGCATATCGTATATACATCTGTATGTGTGCGTACATAATGAAGTAATTTCCGGTCATTACTTTAATATGCATATGAAAAAACAAATTATATCGAACATTGAGACGTAAATGATAAAAAATAACTTACTTCAGTATTATGAAGCGTAATGCTTCCGTAGTACAAAAACTCATCGGCGACGATGTTTTGATTTCTTACATAATTTTCTTATTTTCTAATAGACTTTGAACGGTATATTATTTCAATTCACGATTATAAATAGTCTCAAAATAACTTTAAGCTTTAAACAGTCTACTAAATTATAGTATTTGTTGCAACTTAAATAGTTCTGTAAATAAAGAAATTTTTCGATATTATTCCTGTAAAAGTTCACATTTCCATAATTGGCACTCGGCATTTTCTTCTCGGTGCATGTAAAACAGTCTACAATGAACGATCACAAAGAATTGTGTTTCAAGACAATGGATTATGTTATGCGAAGGAGACTTTCACGCTTGTGCGTATAAGCATGGAAACTTGATTACGGTATGAGTGTAGAGCACATATACTTAGTGGAAGCACGTACTGCTAAAGTGTGGCTGACTTGTTAACTGTTGGGAGTCTATCTTTTTTTTTGTTCGCGCTTTAATTGATTAAAAAATTAACATGGAATTTGCGCTAACTGTCGTATGATGTTTAAGTTACTTCAGTGATAAATATGTTTTTATTCATTATTTTTAAGCAAAAATAACACAAGCCGACAAGGAAAAAAAACCCAGAAACCAGACAGTACGTTCCCAAAGGTTTTTGGTGCGCTGAAACCGAATCTGACCTCAGAATTGCTCCATCACCCTAGGTTTTCGAGAAATCCTAACCTAAAAGTTCAAAAAACACGATTTTTCACTATATTTCGCGTAGTATTACGTCGTAAGCCAATTTTATTTTAAAAAACGAGTAATGCTATCTCAAAGTACTACTCTTACCCTTCAAAACCCTTTTTTCAGATTTAAAAAATCTTTTTTTTCCATCGAGATATCGTAGATTGAATTTGAGTGATTTAGCGATTTCGTTACAGCACGAAATAGTGGCGAATTTCCGAATAAGGAGTTATAGTGTAATTATATGTTTTTTGGGTCACTGAATCCAAATTTAACGTCAGAATGACTCTATAATCTCAATTCCCTTAACCCTAGAGCCCCATAACCTGCGACGCTGTAACCCCTGACCGACATACCCCAATTTCCTTAACCCTCGAGCCCTTTAACCTGCTGTGGTATAACCCCCGACCCTCACACCCCAATTTCCTTAACCCTCGAGCCCTTTAACCTGCTGCGGTATAACCCCCGACCCTCATACCCCAATTTCCTCAACCCTCGAGCCTTTAACCTGCGAAGCTATAACCCCCGACCCTTACACCCCAATTTCCTCAACCCTCGAGCCCTATTACCGCGACGCTATAACCCCCAACCTTCATACCAAAATTCGCTACGCAGAATACCTCAAGCCTCCAAATTATATTCAACCCCTAATCCCTGCAAGTCTGCAACTTCAGACTCCTTTGCCAGAATTTCTTCAATCAGCACTTCAAGCTGCTATCGTATAACCGTAAGTCTCTACATTTCAATCTCTTCAATATCCAAGCCTTGTATTCTACGCAGCTTTCAATTACGCGTTTTAAATCTCATTTATTCAGTTTCTGAGTGTTGCATCTGAATATCTACAACCCTACAGTTTTACACTTCTTTTTTTTTATGAAAACGCTGTCGTTTATCTTGAAATGAACTTTTAAGAGATTTGCGTCTATGATGATCTGTCAATGTATCGTGTCGGTGTAGAGGCTAGCAATAGTCAGCCATCATGCTCTCATTCCATCTACCTTGATAATGTTCCTCTTTGTTTCTGAAATCTTGATGAAATCTTTCACCCATTTCTTCACTGAATCCCCAACATTGTCCGGAAAGTATTCCAAAAGTGAAAACAAAAAGTGTATTTTCAAGCTCATCAAACACCCTAATTTTTGAAAATTCTGTAGCATTGTCGACACAATAGTTTTGTATTTAGGGTCCCGGTGGTTTCCGAGAAAATTCTCGGTGACACTTTTGAAACTTATCCAAGCATTTTTCTCATTAGTCGTCATTGTCAAGAGGAATTCATCATCTTTCATAAGTGCTCGAATGTCTGGCCCTACAAATATGCCTTCCTTAATTTTCGCTTCAGACAATTTAGGAAATTTGCCCTGAAGATACTTGTAACATTCGTCTTCCTTATCTAGTGCCTTGACGAATTGCTTCATCAAGCCCAGTTTTATATGGAGTGGACATAACAAGATATGTTTAGTATCAACAAGGATCTCATGGACGACATTGTGTGATCTAACAACCATTCCGATTCTTTTCGTCCATTCTTTCCGAACCCAATGTTATTCTCGTGCACGACTGTCCCAGAGACACAAAAAACAGGGGTGCTTCGTATTTCCAGATTGCAAGCCAACTAATATATTGATCATCTTGAAATCGCCACAAACGAGCCATTTATGTTCATTGTAATAGATTTTCTCAAGAAGGAATCGAAAGTTATCGTGAGACTCTTTCATCACAGTGGAATGAGCAATGAGAATAGCTGCATACTCATTCCCATTGTGCAGAAGTACTGCCTTGAGACTTTGTACAGATGCATCCATGAAGAGTCGCCAGTTCTCTGGATTATAACCTCCTTGCACTCCATATAAACTGATGAGATGCTTTATATCGTTGCAGTAAACAAGGTTATCCACGCAAGTAAAATATGGCCGAAATTTAATATCTCTCTTCCTGTAAATAGAAACTTTTGTCTCAGGTAATAAAAGATTTCTTTCTTTTAGTCTTGAAGCTAAGAGTTCTGAAGAATCTTTCGGAAGATTCAAATCACGGATCAGATCATCCAAAAAATTTTGGTCGAAAAGTTTGGGCTTTTCTAAGACAGAAAAATCTTCTTCATCACTACTGCTGCTTTTGTCTGTTACCGGAACTTCTATTGGTTGAAGTTTTTTTGGCTCAGAATCAGAATTTTTTTTTCTTTCTATTTTTCCATACTGAGCTGCTGTTACACTAGAAACGTTCGGATAAAGGAGAGAAGCTTTGTTATTATGATTAAAACCTAAAGTATCACATTTACAAAAGTAACAGTCATCATGGTGATTTTTAGGTTTACGCTATATTATTGGTTTGAGAACAACTTCGGTTTTAGTTTTATTCCAGTTTTTCAAACTTCGGCGACAGTCTTCACAAATATATTTGGGAACCCATGGTTTGTCTAAATTCTTCATAGGTGTCTCGTAACATTCTTCAAACTGATCTTTAATGATATCAGCGATTGATCGACGAAGTCGAGCTACCTCAAATTTACCGCAGATATTACAAAAGGAATCGATTTTTCCTTTGCATGGAATTCTACATGCCGACATCTTTAATAACTTATAAGTTAATTGGAAATCACAAGTAATATTATAAACTTATTCTAATAACGAAATGGGTAAATATAATTAAATTTCTAGAAGACAAAGTAATAATAAAGATCAGTAAAAGTACTGCACGCAGTGTTATACGAGAAATAATAGAAAGTATTTAATTCCAGTTACTTCTCCGTTAGCCTGCCGCTCAAACACGATCTCTAACACGAATGAAGAGTAGAACACAAAAACTTGGAGTTTTCGAGCAGTGTTAAAACACGAATAATATTATAAACTTATTCTAATACCGGAATGGAGTAATGATAAAATTTCTGAAAAATGAAGTTATAATAAAAATCATTGAAAGTACTGCACGCAGTGTTGTACGAGAAATAATACCAAAAATTCAATTCCAGTGACTTATCCGTTAGCCTGCCGCTCAAACACGATCCCTAACACGGATGAAGAACGAAGCACAAAAATTTGTAGTTTTTGAGCAATGTCATACACGGTTATCCTCAAGTAAGGAACTGTAGGCCTTAAGTGAATCCGATATCTGCTAACGTAGATACTTTCTTCATCGTTAGTAGACCAGAAAAATGTAAGATTAAAATCCTAGCTGATCGATTTCGCAAGTTATAGACACTTGTATGTAAACGTAAATTGTACTTGTATACGTAAGTTGGATATGAATTTTCCTATCACAGACACAAATTCTTCTACCTTCTTTTACCGCAGAAATGACGTCTATCGTTGTTCCATTGACCCAGCGGTATTCCCCGTCCACCAAACCCAAATTTCTTTAACCCTCGATAGGGCCGGGAGTTATAGCTTCGTAGGTTAAAGGCTCGAGGGTTAAGGAAATTGGGGTGTGAGGGTCGGGGGTTATACCGCAGCAGGTTAAAGGGCTCGAGAGTTAAGGACTTTGGAGTATGTCGGTCAGGAGTTACAGCGTCGTAGGTTATGGGGCTCTAGGGTTAAGGGAATTGAGATTATAGAGTCATTCTGACGTTAAATTTGGATTCAGTGACCCAAAAAACATATAATTACACTATAACTCCTTATTCGGAAATTCGCCACTATTTCGTGCTGTAACGAAATCGCTAAATCACTCAAATTCAATCTACGATATCTCGATGGAAAAAAAAGATTTTTTAAATCTGAAAAAAGGGTTTGGAAGGGTAAGAGTAGTACTTTGAGATAGCATTACTCGTTATTTAAAATAAAATTGGCTTACGACGTAATACTACGCGAAATATAGTGAAAAATCGTGTTTTTTGAACTTTTAGGTTAGGATTTCTCGAAAACCTAGGGTGATGGAGCAATTCTGAGGTCAGATTCGGTTTCAGCGTACCAAAAACCTTTGGGAACGTACACTCTGGTTTCTGGGTTTTTCCATTTTTTAAATTTTGTCGGTCTGTGTAATTATCAGAGATAGTTAGTCATAAAAATTTACTCTTTTTAATTAATTAGAATCAATTAGTATTCTAAAGATTAAATAATAACTTATATCAGATAAGTCAGACATGACCACATTATGTACACATATATACATATTTATTATTCAATAATATTTCGTTAAAGATGAAACATATCTCGAATCATGGTATATCTGAATATTACATGAACATATCCGGAAAGGAGATTAGGGGAAATATTGTTTCTCTTCTAAATATACAGAATAAAATTTTAAACATTAAAAAATTATCAGTACATTTGTTAATTTATTTTTTAAAGATTAAGATGTAAGCACACCGACCGTTTTATGTAACATAAAATTATCCTCAGTTTCTTTAATAATTCTTAAATCGATATTTGACTTGATATAGAAAATTGTGAACGGGTTTTCATATATTTTCTTCAAAAAATATAAATAATTATCTTTAATGAAGTTCAACTTTCTGATGGAAATGTATTATTAAGATTATTTTTAAACATTCATCATTAATATAAGTTTCTGGACTTTTGCTTCCTTGGAAAGGAAGCTTTGTTTTCGGTTTTTTCAATAATTTTTCCTTTTTCGCTGTAATTTTTTTAATTTTATCGTTCGCGGTTCCATTCTTGTTTTTTTGATAGATCTACACGTCCTGAAACTGTGTAAATTGATATTTTACCATAGAATTATTGTCAGAAGCTCAGAATCATCGTCAAAGTCATGTTTTGATGACGTCTGTCCGTGGGAATATATGAGTGTATGTGGGTGTGTGTTCTGTCAATCGCCATGACTATTCCAGTCGATAGATTTTGATGAGACTTTTTTCATATGTTTTGTTATGATATGAAGGTAGGTGGGAAAATATTTTTTAAGGCCAATAACCGACTTAAAAGATATTTTATACCTAACCCAACCCAACCCAACCCAACCCAACCCATTTTTAGGAAAAAGTTTTTAAAAAGGATTTTTCTGTAAAATTGCTATATTTTTGAGAATGAATCTTTCGTTATATGACGACTTGTTTAAAATCTTTTACAAGTAGCTTTCAAATGAATAATTGCTAAATATCATAAGATATGAAATTCAATTGATAATAACGTTTATGTAAGTTTGAGTTTTAAAATATTATTTGAAAGAAATACTTGCTGTACAATCGTTTTACAACGTTTGTTCATATCAGCTGATTTGAAAAAATACAAAGTGTCGCAAACATTACAATAATAGCGATCTAAAACGATTAGTGATGAAAAACCGCATCTCGGCAATGGAAATGCTTATTGGTTGTTGGATGTGCTGGTGTGTTGGATATGCTATGCCTGGTGCGACACAGCCCATCGCAATTTCAAAACATACCTATATAAAAATATACAAAATTATAAGAGAAAGTTACATACATAATATGTTTTTACAATAATGAAAGAAGTAAATGCATACTGTCATAGTTGCTATCAATATACCCATCTACATCAAACAGCAAAAAACAAAAACGACGACGCGATGAAAATGCAATGTGAAATCGTTGTCATATACTTCTCGAAACTATCTTTCTGCAACCCTTTCCTGCCATCTCACCGTTGGTGACGCCTATCTCGAATAAAATATAATTTAGCAATATCACTCGATATGATTTATAAAATAGCAAAATTGTTCAATATAATTTATCTAGTTAATAGATTTCAATGAACCTTTTACATTTGAATCAATATTATGGAAGTTAGGTAAGAAAATATTTTCTTAGGAATACGAACAAATAAAATAATTGTTTTAACGACATTTTGAAACAATTGTTTAACATAAAAAAAGGTGATTGTTGAATTACTATACAAAATATATCATATAATTATACAATAAAAAAGGTGAATTACCAATAGTTACCACCGCCAGGAACAAAGATGATGTAATGACGTTTGCAGAGTTCGCTGTCGTATATGCTTCAAAAATACCTCAACTCTCACCAGAATCTCTTCTTATTACTCACACGTGTTATCACGTGAAATATGAATAATAATCAATTAATAAATATGAAAAAATCAAGTTATTTTCATTCAAATCAGATTAATAATCAACATTCAACATAACATTCGAATAACTATATAGAAATAGAACATTATTTTAAAGATGTCATTTTAAATCCTCAACTTGAAGTATTATTCGATTTTCTGAAGAATAAATATATAGCCATCACGAATACGTTTTAAGTTATTAATTGGTTTTACACAAAAATCATTTATTTTTAGCCAAATTCCATTTTGATTGATTAAATTAACATAATGTCCACAATGAACAGTTTTACCAATATGGAAAATAACATTTGAAATTTTAAACGATGAATTTCCTATAACAATATTTTCATTGAGATTTCCAATTACAAATTCATGCATTTTGTAATTGAATTACTTTGTTCACATAAATTAAAGCTCAAAATTTGAACAATAAGAATATTATGATTATTAATGATTTTAATTTGGCTTTGTTGATTCAATTTATTCTGACATTGAGTACATTGAACATCTAAACTTTCAACAGTAGCATAATTATAGTTGATTAACTGTTGTAAACTATAATTGATAGAATAAACTTTCTTATTAGTACAACGTTTATATCTTTTTAACACAGGTAACGCTAATGGCAATATATAATTGGAATTACTTTCACTATGACACGTAGTATTACATATAGAACATGTTTTGACATAACAGATACGGAATTCAGATTGAGTTTTTAACGTTGATGATTTGTGTAATAAATCAAGAATGAATTCTCCAACATCTTGTTGACGAGGATCTACATATTTCAAATCAATCAATTCTCTTATTTTCAGAATATCTATAGATCTTTGTGTATATTCAATCAATACATGTTTTAATACATCAAATCCATCTTTATATACCCCTTAAGATATATTCTTTCTTTATATTCATTAATTCCATTGAGTAAATGATATTTTATCGTAGAACAATGTAACAGTTATATAATAGATGCATTAGCATAACAAGAAACTTTATCGTTATTTGGTAAACCAAATATATCATTGGATGAACAAAAATTATGTTTATATTGTATATTCATGAGTTATACGACATGTCGAGGGTTCATGACAACGTAAAGAGTTATTATTTGCTGATTGAATTTCTAGTGAATTTTGTGTAGATTTCTCTATCACTGATCCAACATTTATTGATTCATGAACTTTTGAAAAAGTACATTTGGCTGTTGAAAAAATTAATTGATTATTTATAGATTTATAGACAATTTCTGCATCATGAATACCGATGAAAATGGGTTTATGATCAGAGAAATACGTCTCGTACACACCAGTTTCATAAAAGTTGATATTATCATTAATAAATATAATATCTATTTGAGTGTTGAAATTAGTTGTAGAATGAAAAGAACTAATAGCATTTTTAAACTGAAGGCTATTTAAAAAATTTCCTAAATAATTATCACTCGATGATTTATACATATCGCAATTGAAGTCACCAATAAAAACAACTGGATAACTGCTATAATTATGCAGCAAAAATTTACTCAATTTATTTAAAAATATTTCTTTGGTAATAGATGGCGATTTATAACCAGTTAAAATAAAAACATCATTTACTTTCATGAAAATTAAATCGATATTAGAAAGATATTGGCTTTTTGAAACAGTCATACATTCACTTTTTATAATTTCAAAATTCACATTGCTTTTAGCAAAAATTATCATACTTCGTGGTTTTCTAATATCAGAATTATCAAAGCGAAAAATAATATCAAATCCATCAATATTCAAATTATCAGTTAATAGGGTTTCAGTTTCAGTCAGAATTAATATGTCACATTGCCTATACCATTTATCAACGATTAAATTACAAAAATTTTTATTGAGTGACCTAACATTTTGATAAATAATTTTTAAAACTTTCCCTTGAATATTTTCAACAAATGATAATTTCAGTTTTTGATGTTCTCTCATATATTGCATTTCTTCAATGGGAGTCTTCTTTTTAATCGTATTTCCATCATTAGCAGAAAGATTATCAATGATTTTCGAACTTTTATCAATAATTAAATTTTGAGGATCAAATTTACCTAATATATATAAATCATGTAAATTACGTACTCTACTTAATGCAACATACAATAATGCACGATTGAGTGTTTGTCCGTTTTTAAATTCTATACATTCAGTATCATAAGTATGACCTTGAGATTTATGTATTGTTACAGCTTCTGCAGGAACTAGTGGAAATTGCTTACGATAACCTTGAATATTTCCACGTGAATTAATTTTAGAATCAATTTTGACAATGGGTACTAAAATACTTTTTATATTGTTTGTAACAGGCTGCCGTCTAGCCGCAAATCCCAGGTAATTGTAGTCCTCAATACGGCCAAACGGTGCACTGTTAGCTGTATGCTTCTAGCACACTTACTCACCTGACTCCGATGTACGCATGCGCCGTGTCCACTCAGCGATTCAACTTGGGTGCGTGATCTCTCCGCAAAGTGGCGCTGGTGCGCTAGCTTACTAGCGCTCCGTCGGACACCGCAAGCACCTCGGTCGACGAACAACTACTATGCTTTCGCGATCCGTGCTGCATTACCGACGCGTTCAAATCGAATGTAAACAATAACACCGATACCGGACAAAGGGTAGACGAAATAATAAGAACGTCTCTTATTGATCTCTAACCACTTTATTTAGTCAAAACTAAATCTGTATAAGGGACGATTTGCCGAGAGTCTTACGCACGCTATTTCGACACAATAATTTGAATGAGGAGAGAGAGAGTAGATCTCGCGGACGTCGCGGACTATTCGCACGCACGCTACCTATAAATTCACCGCGCACGCTGCGCGGGATCGCACGCTAAACGCAATTAAAAAGTGCTGTGCACCTACCGCTGAATCGACGAGGATACGGTGGCCAACCGTATCCGACTATTTTAAAAGATGAAGAACTACCTCTGCGACTGCTTCTCTGTTGAGGCTGTTGCGTTGCTGTGGGAGCTGCCGAGGTTGAGATTGCTGCTGCCGGTGCAACACACGTTGAGCAGTGTGCGCACCCGTCACCCCACTCTGAACGTCGTCACCACTGTTGGTGCACACGTTCCGCAGTGTGCACACTCGCCTCGCCACTCACTAATTATCTACGCAAACTCCCTGGATCTCACTCGGAAGGAAAAGAACACGTCGTTGCCACTGACTCGATAAACTACAATGTAGGCGGACTGAAGGACACAGTCATACTGGCTCGCTAGCTCTGCCCTCCCGATCATTGCCCCTAACGCGCCCTCTCTCTCTCTCTCTCTCTCTCTCTCTCTAACCCAAACCGATCACGTCTGTTACGCTTAGCCACGCTTAGCAGTTCACGCGAGTCCTAACGATTTTCGGCAATCGTTGCATGTTACTTTTCATATAAGAAAAATATTTTGAACGTAGTTTTTTCCCAACTTTTTCATAATTACTGAAATATAACCAAACAATCAATGGTTCAGTATTATCTTTATTTAAGGTAATATATTCAAGATTACCATATGCTCCATTAACTAATCCATCTTCAACATCAATATTAGTAGTAATAATATATATTAGATTCCTATTTTGAAAATAATACTTGATGGAAGTCCACCACATTCATTTCTTTTTTTCTTTTTGAATGAATTTAACAATGACTCTTTTTCACATTGACTATAATTGTTATTATTTACGTAGTCATACGCAGAAGAAACATATGCAATACCTTCCATTGATTTTATTTTTTTATTATTATAAGAATCAACATCAGAATTCAAATAATATAAACGAATCGCTGTATTCGGAACAAGATTTTCAACTGTCCTTCTTGAATTGATAAGAGCAATATCATCGCAAATCATTTTGCCAAGTGCTAAATTATTCAATGCAGTAATGAATTTCAAATCATTACGTTGTCTGGTTATTTCAGTTAATTTAAAAAGTTGAAATTCCCTCCATAAATAATTTTCAGCAAGCATACTTAATTTAGATACATTTGGAATTGAATAAACAGAACAATCATGAACGGGTGGTAATTGATTCAAATCGCCAACAACAATTACTGATATACCACCGAAACTTTTCTCAATACCCATTATTTGTTGTAATCTTAAATTAATTCTTGTTAATAAATTACCACCAACCATAGAAATTTCATCAATAAATAGAAGTTTCACATGAATGACAGTATTTCTCATAATTTGAGCAATTTAATCATATAATTTTGGCATCTGTCCTTGATACTGATTAATAGGTAAAGAAAAGGCATGATGTAATGTCATGCCATCAATTAAAAAAGCTGCTAATCCAGAATATGCACATAAAAGTATTTTTGCTCTGTCAGTTTTTTCACCAGGTATTTTATCAAAATAATCATTCAGTAAATTATATAGCGTTTTAACAACTAATGTTTTTCCAACACCAGCAGAACCACTTAAAAATATTTTAATAGCCAATTGATCATTCTTAAAACAATTAAAAACATGCATTACAACGTTTCTTTGGTCATTATTTAACTGTTTCATGAGATTACTCACATCATCAAAAGGAAGTTTTTGAGGAACGTTGATGTTATATGAAATTAAATTGCTTTTTGCATCCTTTTTTGTATTAAAAATATCAACATCTTCATGCAACTCATCGTTATTATCATTACTATCAACATTTTCTTCTTCTAACAAACAGTGAACGTTCAAAGATGCTTCTTCAAGTATTTTATTATCAACTTTTATATAATTCTTTTTGTTATCATTAATAATTGTTAAATTATCAAAATATAATTTTTTAATATCAACGATGTTAATATCATTATGTTCATTTCTAAAAGGTAAATAAAGAAGTACATTTTCACGATAATAGTTAACAGGATCTTGCTCAAAATTGTAAGAACGAAATGTAATGACTTTTGTTTTTCTTCTAATTTTAGAATTAATTGAAATATGTAAATTTGAATCTAATTCTTCATCATCACTATCATTACAAACTTTATTATCAAGTGAATGATTATATTTAGCTATAAAATCAGCAAGACATATATCTTTCAAACTTTTTTCCGTGATTCATATTTTTCTATTACGTTTGTAAGATAAATATCTTCAGAATCGTCTGCTAAATTTTATAAACTTTCTTTAGATTTCAAAATACGTATTCTACTATCAGCAGGCATTGTATTTATATACACCGTTTGTCTAGAACTTCGTTGCAAAGGTAAAGATAAAATACGATAAACTGCCTCTTGCACTGACATAATATTACTATTAACAAAAACATTAGAGATTGTTTGAAACTTCTGTTGCAAAGTTATATTACTATTATTAATGTCACTTGCGGCCTCTCTCAATAATT
This sequence comes from Phymastichus coffea, assembly GCF_024137745.1. Lineage (NCBI taxonomy): Eukaryota > Metazoa > Arthropoda > Insecta > Hymenoptera > Eulophidae > Phymastichus > Phymastichus coffea. The sequence continues at coordinate 2,859,319 of NW_026706835.1, read as the reverse complement.
TCGATAAACAAGCGTCAATTTTTGTTATATAATTAATCATATATGTTACACAACTATAAGGATCTAATACAAACTGAATATCCATATTCGATTGTAACATAGCTAAAATAGTTTCATTATAATTATTAATAGCTACATCAGTACTTTTTCTTTGATAAAAAATTGTAGATTTCGTAATGGTAGATCGAATCGCATTGATATATTCGTCATTTGTCAAATTTAACTTAACAAGCATTTCTTCATAAGATATGTTAATACTAGTACGAAAAAATTCTTCCATTAATTTTCTAATTTTACAATTATTATCAAAATTGATTTGAAGTTCGTCTTTAGTTTGATTTTTAAGAGGTTTTAGAATCATTGTCTCTTTCATAACATAAGACGGTTTCTTAAAGCAGCATTCTGTTTTATTCCCTCTACCTTTATTACATGTGAATGTATGATTATGCCTTTGAAACATCATTAAAGGATTTGCAGGGTCATACAAACAACAAATTAATTTATTTATAAATGATAAAACATCACGTTCTGATTGTTCATTATCTTCAACATAAAGAGGGCTATTATTACACCACAACAATCCATCAATATGCGGAGAACCTCTACCTTGAAATTCAACTCGATAATAATAGTCAATAATGAAATGTTCACCAAATGGACCATTATTATTTTGCAATAAAGTAATAATATTATCAAATCTATTTTGAATACATCGAACACAAGTTACCGGATCATCTTTGTGATGGGTGACAACTCGCGCGAGGCGAGTTTGTCCCGTACGAAGGCCTTTTAACAGCCGAACGGCCGTTGACTCGGGCGGCAATCAGGCTCTCGGGCACCCCGTCCCGTTCGCGGGTCAATAAGATATTCGATCGGACGGATATATTTATTCGTAATCAATTATATATAGAATAAGCAATGGGGAAGCATATGGATACCCTCGAGTGTGTTTGACAATGCTTATAAAATTTATTATTTAACCCATTAAAGCCCACGCTAAGACTGGTTGAGATAGCGACAAACAAACTGTGCTATCTTTTGCATAAGTGAAAAATAAAATATACGTATTTTTTTTTATGTTATTTTCAATTGTTTATAACAAATTATTTAAACAAATTACAAAAAAATTCATAATTATCAAAATCTAAATGCGGGAATCGATTCTGGAGGTGAAATCAAGACGAAAACCTATATAACACTTTTTTGTCAGAATTCAATTTGTTAGTGTAACGTAGGAATAAACAATTGCATGTTGGGGAGAAAAAGTGACCATGTCAAGTCCCAAGCAAAATCTATCTGGAATAGCAAAAAATAAACTGTGCTATCCTTTGCATAAGTGAAAAATAAAATATATATATTTTTTCTTATGTCATTTGCAATTGTTTATAACAAATTATTTAAACAAATTACAAAAAAATTCATAATTTTCAAAATCTGAATGCGGAAATCGATTCGGGGGATAAAATTGAGATGAAAACCTGTATAACACTTTTTTGTCAGAGTTCAATTTGATATCTTTATGTAGAAATAAACTATTGACAAATAAGTGTTTTCATTCTCACACATGGTATCTGGAATCATATCAGTATTTTTTACTGATAAATTTTGAGATCTTATACTGTAATTGGATAAGTTTATTTCATTTCGTAAATCCTTCCGTGTTAGAGATCACGTTTGAGTGGCGGGCTAACGGTTGAAAACATTTATACATTGGATCTATTCTTTGAAATAATAATTTCGGAAAACTTTTAGTTTTTATTTTGTTCTAAATTGGTAACGTTACTGATAATGCCGAGACGGAGAATTAGCGATCTACCAAATTTAGTTGAAGATTCTGATAGTGATGAAGGTCAACATATTGATATAGCATTCATTCCTAATGAATATGAAAGTTCAGATGGAGATTCGGACGGTGATCCAAATGAAGATACATTATCAAATGAATTACCATCATGTTCTTACGAACATGTTAAAAGTACATACACAAGTACTCAGAAATTGTTGGAACCGAATCATAAGTACAGTTGGAAAAATGATGCTTTGAATGATATTTCTCCGCATGTCGAGAGCAACTTCAATATTTCACCTATTTCATCATTGCAATCCAAATATGCTTTTGAGTTGTTTGAGGTTTTCTTTTCGAAATCAATGAAAAACCATATCATTGAAGCCACTTCTGAAAATCATTTTGATTTATGTATGGATGATCTAGAAAAATTTATTACAATCATAATGATTACTATCTTCAATTCTAGAAAAAGTATTCGTGATTACTGGTCAAAAAAGCGAATACTTCAGTGTCCAGTAATTGCGGAACTTATGTCTAGAAATAATTTCGTTGCCATAAAAAAGAACATACGATTCTATAAACTTCAAGAAACTGATCAAAATGATAAAGTCTGGAAGGTTAGAACTCTGTATGATATGTTTCGTGAGAATTGTATGCAATTTGGTTTCTTTGACTATAATTTATCAATAGATGAGATAATGGTAAAATACTTTGGTAGGTTTGGTATCAAGCAATGTATAAGGAATAAACCCATTAGATTTGGAATAAAAGAATGGGCAGTCTGTTCTTCTGATGGGTATATATATGATCTTGATATTTACACTGGTAAATCAGGAATCGATGAACGAAATCCTTTAGTTGCCGTTGGTTTAGGGTCTAGAGTGGTGATAAAGTTACTTTCGAATTTATTAGAAAAAACACAGAGAGAAGAACTGAAAAAGTATCATATTTATTTTGACAACTTTTTCACAAACCCAGATCTTATGATTCATTTGAAAAAAAATGGTTTATCGGCGACAGGAACTGTTCGGCATAATCGTGTGAAAGTGAAAGTCGAAATGCCAAAAAAAGCTAAAAGAGGATACACTATTTCAATGCATGAAGTGAATTCAAAATTGAATTATATTACAGTTATGGACTCAAAGCCAGTATCGATTCTCTCTTCGAAATATGGAAATGAACCAAAAGTTGAAATGCAGAGATGGCAGGAATCATCGAAAAAATCTATTCTTTTTCCTCATTGTTTCTCTATGTATAATGAACACATGGGTGGCGTCGATCTACATGATCAACACTGTAATGCTTTGATGCCTACAATTCGAAGTAAGAAATGGACATGGTGCCTTGTATTACGGCTCATCCAAGCATCCTTAGCAACCGCTACAGTGATTTACAATAAGTTACATCCAGACGAAAGAAAAGGTTCCAAAGATATTGTTCAAGAAGTTTGTGAATATTATATTGACAAGTTATCTTCCAAACGTCCCCCCAAACGACAGAAACAGAGTGAAACTTCATCCCAAGAACACGTGATGAAACATGGGAGTCTTAGGAAATGTGGAATTTCAACATGTCGGACAAGAACGGAATGGTATTGTGAGAAATGTTCTATGCCTGTTTGCAAAAGTCATAAAAAAGGACATGGCAATGAACAATAATTCAATCCCACCGATTATATTTACAATAATTCATGCCAATATTGATGGATAAATACAATAATTAGCTTCATTTTATACGATTTTTTGAAACACTCTCAGGAGGCCGAATGTTTCTTCCTTCATTACAATAACTAATTGGCCTCTGACAGAAAAGTGTTATATAGGTTTTCGTCTAAACTTTACCCCCAGAATCGATTTCCGCATTCAGATTTTGAAAATTATAAATTTTTTTATAATTTGTTTAAATAGTTTGTTATAAACAATTGCAAATGACATAAGAAAAAATATATATATTTTATTTTTCACTTATGCAAAGGATAGCACAGTTTATTTTTTGCTATTCCAGATAGATTTTGCTTGGGACTTGACATGGTCACTTTTTCTCCCCAACATGCAATTGTTTATTCCTACGTTACACTAACAAATTGAATTCTGACAAAAAAGTGTTATATAGGTTTTCGTCTTGATTTCACCTCCAGAATCGATTCCCGCATTTAGATTTTGATAATTATGAATTTTTTTGTAATTTGTTTAAATAATTTGTTATAAACAATTGAAAATAACATAAAAAAAAATACGTATATTTTATTTTTCACTTATGCAAAAGATAGCACAGTTTGTTTGTCGCTATCTCAACCAGTCTTAGCGTGGGCTTTAATGGGTTAAAGTTCGAGTACATGAATAAATGATAGAACGAGAATAGAAAAAGATATAAGTAAATATAGGCGCGTGTCCTTCGCCTCGCGTTGTCTATAATTTATAAAATATATGGTACTCACTTATTTTTTTAAATAGTGTTACTGACGTTTGGTCCTTTATATATTAATATTATTTCCTGTTTATTGGTCCTCTCTCCTCTCTGTTTTCAAGCGGATCGTATGGTTCGTTATATGTATGTATATTATAATTGTGTCCAGGGGATTAAGATATTTTCTTCGGTCGTGATCTGAACTGAAACTTTCAATTAAACTTTCAATTAACTAAATAATGACGTCGAATAACACGGACAAATCAAACTCAATTTATATTTTAGTCGGCGAGATAAACTCTATAATGCGGCCTAGTAGCTCTAGCGCTCAGCCCTGACTGACTAATCTCTGGTCGTTGTTTTCGCCGGTTTATTATATATCCTTTGTCCCTCGCATTCCGTCTCTCTCTCGGACATATGCTTTAGACGTTTACGCTTCTCGTATCGGCTCGTCTTACCTAGCTAAGCACGCTGAATGCAGCATGCTGTCATAGCATGCTGCCGCAGCGTGAATCAGCCTCTGCCGCTCATTCCCACCGAGTCGCGCACACGAATACTGCTAGCTATACTATGTCCGAACGGAAATCTCGAGAGTGAAATATTATTCGATAAAATATAATTATAACATAATGAAATGTCACGTAACACTTTGATATATTCATTTTTAGTATTTTTATCCATCTTTATAATATCTTCATAACTTATATTCTCCATGAATTGAGTTCTATGAAGTATTTTAATTAATTCAATATCCTTATTTTCAAATGCTGATAAAGTTAAAAATAGATGAGGCGTTCCCATTTGTCGAATCATTGCGAATACATTTTTTTTATTTTCTTCCCAATATGCAGGAGAAGAACATACAGTTTTTAAAAATTTATAACCTTCATCATGTTTAATTAAGTCATTAATAAATTCTTCGTTATTCACGTTCTTACATGTTATTTTTCTTTTTTTATCAACTTTTCTCAAACAAGTATTCATTGTAGACTTTACAGACATTTCTAATTTCTTTTTAGCCATAAAAAGCAATCTATGTGCTTTACAAGAGCGTCTATTCCGTCGTCTTATTTCACATTTAATACGTTGAGCATATGATATTTTTTTTTATCAAAAGTATGACCACCAAAAATACATGGATTATATAGCTCATAATAATTATCTATAAAATGCCATGAAAGCGACTGTTTATTTTGACCGGGAGCAATTATTTTAACATTATTTACAATTTCTTTATTATGATCAACAATAAGAACTTCATCGATAACACCATTATCGTCAACTTCATTAGTATCATGTTGAATACGAACATCATCAACTACTTTATTAACTAGATCATTATCAACACATAGATCTTCATTATCAACTATAAAATCAATATTATCAAGTTGATTTTCATATTTCTTATAAAAATCAGAATCAATTTCAATCTTATTATCTTTATATAATGGTGTATCTTTTAAATAATTCAAAGCTTTACAAATAATGGCAGGTCGAATAGTTTCAAACATATAATGAGATTTGTGCTCCATGTCTTCTAAGCTTAATTTGAAGAACGGATAATTCATTAAATTTTTCCTTGGCAAAACTTTAATCATATCATTAATGAAAGTGGTAAATGTAAAGCATGAGGTTGTAAAGGTTTACTTTGCATGAAAGGTATATATGGCGCAACCATTCTTTCTTTAATAGAAGATAGATTTTGAAGAAAATCAGGTAAATCAGGAAACGATAAATCTACAGTAGCAGCCATTTTCGGAATTACGCCTTTTAAAACATACCTTTTACAAATTTTACAAATGTACTCTGAGAAATTATTAACGATTTTCAATAAAAAATCATCAATATCATCAATATTAAGTTTAATCAGTGCATTCACAATTACATCTCTACTGAATTTGTATAAAGATTTCATAAAAAATAGATTGTCACAACAAACACAAGGAATATCAGGGCCATTTTTACAATCTTAAAAAAAATCGTATAATAAAGGTTGAGAAACCCCAGTTTTTAAATAATTTTACTCAAATTACATTGTTTAACCTAGTAAGTTCAAAATCAATGCAAAAATAATGTTGATAGTTTTAACAAAAAAAAAATTGCCTACCCATGCCGAGAATCAATCATTCTTTGTTACAAAATAATTTTTCTCTACTTAAATGTATACAGTATCATTTCATAATAGACGTGAACGAATTAACAAAGAAAACTTATTAATGCTTCTTAAAGAAAACTCACTCATTATTAATATATGCGTTGGTGCAATTAGCAAAGTCAATATCGAAGGGATTAAGTCAATTATAATCTTTTTAACACGCCGTACACCAAGCACGGCTTTGCGCCGGCTCAAACAGTAAATGTGCTTGAAATCCCGCTTTGCATTAATTGTGCTAAAAATAGTAAACAACACAATACATGTTCGGGAAAAAGAAGCTCGTCTCGAATAATTGACTATAACGAAAGAAAAATCAAGCGTGAGACTGAATGAATGCTACTTCTTAATGATTTTTTATGTATAGAAAGAGTGTTTAAAGCTACAAGTAAATCGGTAACTCAAACGTAAGTCTCTCTCACTGTAAACCCATTACCGTTGCCCCTGAATCCTCTACTCCGCACATAACAATTTTTAAGATGTAACGCCTAACCCAGAACCCCTTGCCGTTAGATTGGAAAATGATTGGAAGATTCAAATTATCACGCTGAAATGAAACACGCTGTTGCTAGATTGTTTACTGGTGGCTTATTGAAACAATTTTCCGAAAACACTCATATCAACTATTTTTGAACGCTGTGCGAAAAAGTAGTACTTATTTTTACGCTCAACACAACGACTCGAAAATAGTTTAGTTTAGTTTATTTATTTACAACTTATATGTTACATTTGGTTTTCATTTCTTACATTACTATTTGTGTCTCGTATCCAGTTTGTGTAATTGATAATGTATGTGTTGTATGTGTGTGTATGTGTGTGTGTGTGCGCGTGAGTGTGTGTGTATGTGTTGAGTATATTTATACATATGTAGGTGTGTCTGCAACTCTTGCGTCTCTGTCTTCAGCGCCTGTCCTTTCAGCTTTTCTTCTCATGTTTTCTATTGATTAATCTTCTCTTCCTCTCTCTCTCCGAAATCTACCTTTTCCGCTCTTCTGTTTTTCTCTTTCTTGCATATTTTCTTTTCAACTTTTTCCTTTGTTACTTTCTTTTGCCTTTTCACCTTTACCTTTCCTTTGCTTTTGCTCTCATTTACTAATCATTTCATCTATCTTTCTCCTTATTAGAGCTTTGATACCTTTTTCTTATTTCCTATTTCTCCCTCTGCCTTTCCTTTCCTCAACCTCACTTATTTTTCCTTAGTATCTTATAATTTGTCTTCTAATTTACCTTTTTCTTTCTCTTCTTCGATTTTTCTTCTTTTCCATTTTGCTCCATCCTCCAATACCTGCTTCCTCTCGCTTGTGTAGTTGCTAGTACTTGTGTTTTGTGTGTGTATGTGTGCATGTGTACGTTTATGTTTGCGCGTGCGTGCGTGTTTTGTGTTTATGTTTGTGTATGTCTTGCTTCTCTGTCTTCTGTTTCCGTCTCTCCTTAGGGTCTTGCAGTTTCGTCTTCTTGTTTTTCTTTTTCTTTCTTCTCTTCATTTCTTTTTCTTTTCCATTTTATCTCCATCATCCACGCTATCTTTTCTTTGCTTCCTATTATTATTTTTTCCCATTATTCCCCTTTCTTTCTGCTTTTTCATATTTTTCTACTCTATGTGCTTCCAATTTTCTTCCTCTTTCATACACATTCTGCATCTCTTATTTTCTTCTTTTTCCCAATACCTGTTTCCTCTCGTTTCATTACCTAACCTAAATCTTTCCCTTATTCATAAGGCCTTTTATTCTTCCCTCTCCTTGAAATTCCTTTAACCTATATCTTTTCATTTCTTCTTTCTGTTCTTTCCACTCGTTTATGTATCTTGATTTTTCTAGTTTTTCTTCTAGTTCTTTTTCTTCTTTTTTCTTTAGCTCATCTCTTATTTCTTCCCAAATCTCTTCCCTCATTTCATCTCCCTCTTCCCTCTCTCTATATATTTTACTTTTTTCTAGCCTTTCCTCTCTCTCCTCCTTCTTACCCTTTTTATCTTTTCCATTTCTTTCCCTTCTCTTTAGTTCTCTCCATGCTTCTTTTTTTATTGAGCCATCTCTTTCTTCTCCTATTTTGTTTTCATACCTCATTGCTCTTTCTAATGCTGTTTCTTTCATTTCTTGTCTTCCTATTTCCTATCGTATTAAGTAACTTGCCGTGTTTCTATCTGATCCTAATACCCACTTTGTATATTTTAGTTGTAGTCTCTCTACTTCTTCATATCTCTTCCATCCCCAGATTTCTGCTCCATACATAATCACGCTTTTCGCCAGTGCATCGAACAGGTTCATCCTTAGCCCCCATAGTCTTCCGCGTCCCATATTTATTTTCCCTTCTACTTTCGTTATCTGCTTTTTATTTCCGTTATTTCTGCTTATCGCATTCCCAAGTAGTTGTACTCTTTAATCATCTCTATCTTCTCACCTTCCCATTCGAATTTCTTCTTCCTTTCCCCTTCCTCCTCCTCTCCTGCATTTCATCATCTTTGATTTTCCTACATTTAGCTCTAATCCCCTTTCTTCCAGGTACCTTTTTAATTTTTTCAGCATTGCTTTCATTCCACTTTCACTCTTTGCCATCATCACTATATCATCTGCATATCCTAATGTCCATATTTTCTTCCTTCCTATCACTACCCCTTCTTCTTGCACCTGTTTGATCTTGACTTCAGGTTGACGAAGGCAAGATTAAATAACGTGGTATTCAAAGGGCACCCTTGCCTTACGCCTTTGTAAGTCTCGAACTCCCCAATTATTTCTCCTCCAACTTTTACATTACTCCCTGTTTTCTTGTATATTTCTTCTATTCTTTTCTTAATTTTTCTATTTGTCCCTTTCTCTTTCATTGTTTCCCATATTTTCTTCCTCTTTATCTTGTCAAAAGCAGCCTTCATGTCGGCAAAGAATACAAACAGTTTTCTTCCTTTTTCCCTTATTTCCTTCCCTATTATTGTTTTTAATATAAATATCGCGTTCATTGTTCCTCTTATCTTCCTAAATCCAATCTGCGTATCACCTAGCGTTTCTTTAGCTTCTAGTTCTCTTTCCAGCTTTTTTCTCAGTATTTCCGCATATATTTTATATCCCGTATCCATCAGCGTTATTCCTCTATAGTTTCCTACTTCTTCTTTCCTCCCTTTCTTATATATTAGTACTATTATTCCCTTCCTCCATTCTTTCGGATATCCTTCTCCGTTCCATATTTCGTTTAAGCATTTTGTCATATCTTTTATCAAGCCTTCTGTCCGTATCTTTTCCATTATATCTTCTGCACCACTACTTTTTCTCACTTCTCTTATCGTGTTGTCCAATCCTTCTCCCCCCCCCCCCCTTCCATCTCGCTCTCCTCGCTTTCACTCTTGCATCTCTTTGCCTCTCTCATTTCTCCTCTATTATTCTCCCTCAGACCCTCTCCGCTCTCCCCCCCCCCCCCCCCTCACCACCTTTACTCTTTTCTTCTTTTCCTCCTCTGGGCCTTTCTTATCCATCCTTCCACCTTTATCTCTTAATTTTTCTGTTGTCACAAATCTATCCATCACTATCCCGTACGCCTTAATTCGACTCTCTAATTCTACTCGTGATCCCACCTTTATCCCCTGTCTTACCTTTTCTGTCTCCGCCTTTACTTCTTACCGCCCCTCCTCTCTACCTGCCTTTCCCGCTTCCTGATTTTCTCTCTTAACCTTAACTTTTCTTTTTTCTTTATTCCTCTCTCTCTGCTTTTTCCTGCTCTTCTCCAAACCTCCCTCTCTCTACTCCACTCCTCTTCCGCCTCCACGCTCTTTTCACCTCTATTTCTCTCCTCAAACACTTTTCCTCTTTAACTTTCTCACCAAAACTCGCACTCACAACCAAGTCACGCCCACACTCTTCCACCGGCCTTCCCCTTCTCACCACTCGAAAATATTTAAATTATAAAAATCGTGTTATCCACATTTCGAACAAAAATGACTTTGACTAAAAAAAAGCATGTCTATTATCATCGTGTAGAAAAATAATATTGGTCACCGTAATGTAGACGCAAGAAAAAAATTACAAAACCGTAATGATAATAGCCACCGGATGTCTCAAAAATTATAACTGAACTTTTAAAACATAAAAGTATTCGTTATAATAATGGCCGAAAGGAATATACGTTAAATTACATCTGACATATATAAAATGATCATTTTTTTCTTTAAAACGTATACAATTCTTTAACACAACCAGCACAAAACAAGATGTTAAACATGCTTTCTTTTTCATACAACAGTATATGACTAAGGGTAGAGTAATTAATTTTATTACGATAAATATGTACTTACTGATCGTCAATTTCTTGATCAAGCCAAATATTCTTGGCACAACTTATACTTAGTTTTCTACGAGCTTTAACAACATTGTTCGAGGGTAGATACTACACTATTTATTGATGACATCATATATTAAAAATTAAACACTGCATCTGATTTTAAATAAATTCCTCATTAAATGATACATATTCAAATTGCTAAAAGAATGCTGTAAGATATAAAGCATAATGATTAATAACTAGAACTCGGTGGCGCAGTCAATAATGGCGCGATTCGCATTCAGTAGATCAGGATTCGAGCCCTACCTCCAACAGTTTCACTGACTCTGTCGAGGGTGTATCTCACGTTAATATTATCACTATGGGCCTGTGTGTAACCGGGAAATGTATTTGTAATGGCATTAGAAAAAAGAATGGAATTATGGTCCGTTAATGCACAAAAAAAGAAGAAAAAACTCAGGGGATAAAGCGCAGATCTTGGTAAGTCCAAGGTCAATCCCCGCACGAACGAACACCAATGGCTTTTCTTCGCAACAAAAAAAGTATATGTGTCATAATCAACACCGCGGTCATCGCAGTAATTTGGATTTCACTGTGTCAACTAATATAAATTACTGACCATAAAACTGTAAGTCCAGTAACCTTGAAATGACAACCATAATTAAAATAGATTTCATCACATAGAAAGTAAAGCAGCTACCAAAAAACTAGCGAAGAATGAAAATATAAAAATAAAAAATGAAAATAAAATCCATTAAAACAAGTATAGCGAATAACACAAGTGATGCACACTAGTACAACTAACATTACCAAAAGAATATTGAAAAAAAATCAAGCTCGACGACTTAAAGCCAATAAATATAAATATCTACACAGTAGCGAATTGAATCTATAAAAAAGTAAAACTATACAAATACACATTATTTAGCTCAGTATTAGAAAAAGAAAGAATGATCAAAATTATTATTGCAATTAATCCAAAGACATGCTAAGGACGATGAAAAGAAAAATGAAAATGTATAAAATGAGCTAAATTTAACAAATGGCATACACGAAAAACCATAAACGTTTTAAAGTTTGTACAATTTTTTTTCTATCAACGAAATTTAGAAAAAACAACCTATAAGTGGAGCGTTTATACAAGATATATGACATTGTTCAGCAATTATAGACGAGTTATTTGTCGATCGTTGTCAAAACAATGCCATTGCTCACAAAGCTTGAATGTTTTCTCACTATATTTTTCGACTACTTAGCTTGCAAACAGAAGACACACCCTTTATTACCATCAATCGACTCGATCTATACAATCAACCGTGCAAAACTACATTAACAGATAAGCTCATTTCGCCAATTACAGATAACGCTGATTTTTGCTGTAATATCATTATAGGAAAAACGTCAAAAATCTCAGAAATCACGATTAATTTAGATTATAAACTAAAAAGAAACATGAAATATTATAAAAATAAATAAATACATTTAAAGAAAAATATCGAAAAACTTAAAACAGAAATTATAACACCAAGTCAACACAACAAAATATAAAAAATCAATAAAAATGTAAAGCAACTAACAAAAAGCTTACAAAAAATGAAAATACATAAGTACGCAATTAAGAAGGTGCATCGATAAGCTTAAAATTAAAAAGACTTCATAATTAAAGAAAAAAATAAACAAAAATTAAAACAAGAATAGTCAATGGCACAAGTACTGCACACAAGTACAACGCTTAAAGGCGCGTAGACAGAAATAAGGCTCATGATTGGATAAATACACATCTAACGTGTATACACGCTAAAAGAGAATCTCATTTAGTATTACCAGATTAAACTTACAGCATGAAATTACGAACGGCAAACAAAGAATAAAATAAACGTGAACAACGGAAAAAGTACAAACCAATTTCTTATGAACAATACTCTAATAAGATCAATTTCAAGGAGATTATGAGTAGGTATACAACGCGCAACGACTCGTAAAGAGTATTGCAGCTGAAATAACGATAATCGATGTACATCATGTCATATTGCATAATATAGACTATAATCATTGCCTACAATTACATTTTATTAAAGCGCACTTAACTTTCACGTATACGATGTGTGATCAAAAAGTAAGGTGAATTTTTATTTTTTTCAAAAAATATTTATTTATTCATCAATTTTTATTTTATCTCCTTCAAAGTAATCCCCCTCGGATATAATGCACTTGTGCCAACGCTTTTTCCAATCCTCAAAGCATTTCAAAAAATCATTTTTTGTGATCTTGTTTAGTTCATCCTTCGATGCCGCCTTTATCTCCTCAATCGTGGCAAAACGCCGTCCTTTCATGGGCCTCTTCAGTTTTGGGAACAAGAAGAAGTCACAGGGGGCCAGATCTGGGGAATACGGTGCCTGTGGCATCGTTACTGTGTTGGTTTTAGCCAAAAATTCGCGCACAAGCAACGATGTGTGAGCAGGGGCGTTATCATGGTGCAAAAGCCAATTTTTATTTTTCCACAAATTCGGACGTTTCTGGCGGATTGCTTCGCGCAAATTGCGCATAACTTGCAGGTAATATTCCTTATTTACTGTTCTACCCTGTGGCAAGAACTTATGATGCACCATGCCCCTGCAGTCAAAGAAAACTGTAAGCAAAACCTTTACATTTGATCGAACTTGGCGTGCTTTTTTTGGTCTTGGTGATCCAGAATGCCTCCACTGGGACGATTGAGTCTTAGTCTCGACGTCATAACCGTATACCCATATTTCGTCACCTGTTATAACCCTGTTGAGTAAATCTGGATCATCGTTGACGTCATTCAGTAGCTCTTGGGCGATGCTCATGCGACGTTTCTTTTGGTCGAAATTGAGCAATTTCGGAACAAACTTCGCTGACACACGTCTCATGTCTAAAACACTCGTCAAAATTGATTGGCACGAACCAAATGAGATGCCAATATCATCAGCAATTTCTCAATGGTAATTCGACGATTTCCCAACACTATTTTCTTCACTTCTTCAACATTCTCATCAGTTGTTGATGTGCTGGGGCGTCCAGAACGAGGTTCGTCGTCGGTGTCTTCTCGGCCTTCTTGGAAGAGTTTATACCACTTGTAAACATTTTCTTGGCTTAAAGTAGACTCACCGTATGCCACTTTCAGCATTTCAAGTGTTTTGGAACATTTGATTCCATTTTTCACACAAAATTTAATGCAAACTCTTTGATCCATGTTTTTAGACAGCAGTAAATCGTGGAGCACGCAAAACACTTCTAACCTTGATGCCTCTCACAAACAAACCAAACATACTACAAAGCTGAAATTTGGAACGTATGTTCTAGACGAGTGTACCGACATAACCAAATAAAATAGTCGAAGATCGAACGGACGTAGCCCGCTAAATTTCAAAATTCACCTTACTTTTTGATCACACCTCGTACTAGCTAATATAAAATTCCTTTACATTTATTCTTACTTTAAAAATGGTACATCAATCCAAACATCCATAAAAAAGAAGAAAAAAAGAATGAAAGAAATAATAGTAAAAGTTTACCAATAACATCAGAGACGCTCACATGTAGTTCTGTATGCAAGCACTACTTGATGAAGAATCGGTATAACACAAGCTTCGATTTCATCCGAATACGACACACGATTCGTATAAAGTATTACAGCTGAAATAACAATAATCCATGTACAACTTGACAAATTAAATTATATAATCAATATCGAATTACGTTTTGAGCTGACCTCTATATTACAACTAAATTCTACATGAAAAAATTAACTATAATTACATCTTATTAAAACGCATTTATCATTGACATATATTTGTTGATATAAATTTCATTTATATTTATTCTTACTTTAAAGATAAAACATCAAACGAAATATATATAAAGAGTGAAAAAGAAAGAAAATGAATATACCATCAATGACACTTACATGGATTTCCATATGCAAGCTCTATTTGTTGAAGAATCAGTATAAAACTAGCCTCAATTTCATCAAAAAAAGTCACGCTGTACAAATTATGTCAAATGTAATGTTTAATACAATCACCGAAATTCAATTTCGAAATAATGAAAAAATTATACCTTGCACAAAGGTTATACCAATTAACAATCACTCGCAAAAAGATTAACCAAAACATGTCCAACCTATCGCAAATTCAAGGTTAAAAACATGACAACTTCAAGCTTCATAAAAAAAATAAACCAATATTCAATAAACATAATAAAAACAATAAAACTCAAAACATGAAGCCAACCCATTGCTCGATTACTGTTGCTGATATTAACTGGATAGCTGTATAATTGACCTATTATATCATACTGAGATACACATCCCTTGTAATGCGGTACATTACAAGGCCTTTCCTGAGCGCTGCATTATTTGCAACACCTCAGAAAAGCCATTCTCGTCCCTTGCCGCCCCGTAACCGGTTGAGTAAAATAAAAACAAACGCGCCTTATAAAAAAAACGATTACTTTTTTCATGCCCGAACAACCACACCGGAGATATTGGCGAAACAAACCCGACAAACGCGATCCGACGGACACGCAAAAGAAAAAAAAAAGGAGCGCACCACGAAATAAGAGAGCGCACGCACACACTCACTCCCGACCACGTGTCGCCAACCGGCAAAAGAAAAACGGGAAACTTCACTGGGAAATGCAACGGAAATGCATGTTGATGACACATGCAGATCCGTTACACTCCCAGGCACCAACACCAACATTCACAAGACACTGACACTCCTGGGGCAAGCAGAAAATCGCCGATGAAGTGGCAGCCGGCAATCAGCTGGGTCGGGCTACCGAACACCATCGGCGACATCCTGAGCGCCACACATAACTACAACAATAACCACACACACAAACACCCGGGAAAACGTCACTTAACCGAGACAGGAGCGCCCCAGGAGGCGCTCCAACAACCGATACGAGAACACGAAGCGTACACGCGAGAGACCGAGCGGCCATTTTGAAACGCCGAGACAGACTGAGAGCGAGCGAGCGAGACAGACTGAGAGCGAGCAAGCGAAATAGACTAAACAAGAGCGAGCGAGACAGAGCGAGCGAAATAGACTAAACAAGAGCGAGCGAGACAGATGATATGAAATGATGAATAGAATAATATGTAAATGCGAGGATGGGGGCGCTACAATTGAAACGACGTATATTATATATGCATTCACAACGAATAAATACCGAATTATAAAATTCGCATGCGACCGACACACCCCCTATTATAATAGCGAGCGACAACTACCCCGTTAAATTGAATTAATAAATTAACCAACAGAATTCGAACCTCTGACGAAATTCGCTAGTGTCGTCACGATCAATAAGCGAATTAGAATAAAATTTGATTTCCGTCCGGATAGAAAAATAGATAAGAGTAGGGGTAGATCTTTTCCGTCAATTAATGATAGCTACCTTAGTGGGGGGTGAGAGAGGGTAAATGACGACGAAAGTAGGAGAGTTAAGGAGGGCGCTGTATCCTTCTAATTTACATACTGACCAATGATAAAATATTCGGAGGACGCTACCGATATCCGAATTAGCATACCGACCAATAATAACATTTCTTCTCGGAAAGAGGAGAAGAAAAGCGATCTTTGACCGCGAAAAGCCGATTCTCGTCCATTTTGCCACTGGTCTTCTAGCGAGAAGGAGTAATCACGCCAGATAATCTTGTCGCAGGACCAATTGCGTTAGACGCCTTCTGTTCTCGCTAATTTTGTTCGCCGAAACAGCAAGGAAAATCGTAAGTAGGCAAAGTGCCACTTACTTATATTAATCGCGGAGTATGGGAGTGAAATTTTCAGTGTCGTAGGTCGTCGTGACGCGTGGATCCGTCGATGCCGGTGCCTATCGAATCGCGCAGACCTTTCCGCCATTTCGTAGATCGAACGTGAGTGTTAGGATTATACAGATTACAAGCAGTGGTTAATTTATTCGCGCTGACCTTTCGCTAATAATATTTATTGCGAACGTAGAATTAGCCGAATAAAATTATCGTGCTTATTGAACTGGGTAGACCTTTCCGCTATTTCGAAAATTGAACGTGAGTGTTCGGATCAGACCAAGAAAACTCGTGATTTAGGATATTCGCGCTGACCTTTCGCTAATAATATTTATTGCGAACGTAGAATTAGCCGAAACAAACTATCGAGCCTATTGAATTGTGCCGACCTTTCCGCCATTTTATAAAATCGAACGTGAGCGTTAGGATCAGACAAAGAAGGCTCGTGATTGGATTTATTCGCGCTGACCTTTCGCCAATAAAATGATCCACTTTGAATATTGGAGGTAGACGAATTCGAACTCGTGATTCAATTATTCGCGCTGACTTTCCGCCGTATGATACTTTATTGCAGAAATTGGGAATATATGAATTAAAATTCGTGATTTATTTATTTGCGCTGACCATTCCACCATCTTTGTCAATCGAAGACCGACCGGAAAATTATTAATATTTCGATTAATTTGTATCCTTGCTTTTTCATAATTATTCAGAGTTATACTGACCCTAATCACTCCGACTTCTTGCTTATGAATTAATAAATACGTCAATAAAGTGATTGTTTTTATATACAATTTACTTCTGTTACCCAGCCTCAATTGCATGCTGATGATTTTCAGCCGCGGGCGGTTATAATCGGGTAACGCTGATTCGCTATATTTTCGGGTCCCACGATAGGTAACATACACGCGAATTCGAACGGACTTACGACCTGAATTAAGGAGCCATCATCTGAGCTGCAGGCATACCATAATTGAGGAGGAAAAATAGGAATCGAGTAGTTGGACACCGAGGTCTGAAACGGAGGAGATCGCGAGTACTCACCCGTTTGCCCACCCTGCGCAGTTGCCGTGAAGGCAAACCGGGATACACGCGACAAAACCCCAGAAATTCCTCGCCACACCCTATATATTTATATACAATGAACCGGCACCTCGATAGGCGCATAATACGTAAGAGATGAAAATATATATTAAACTTAAACAGTATGATTGTGCTTTGTCTTCTTAGCCATAACTTCGCAACTGCCACCATCAACGCGTTTTCTTTTTAAAGAATCATTAGCAGAATCATCTTGAAGTGATTCTGCTAATACTTCAGAAGCATTAGCAGAATTGTCAGGCACAACATCACCAGTTGAATCGGAAGGTTGAATAGTAGAATTTGCAATATTACTTGATGATAAAGAAAATTCTGAAGCATCATCTTCGGAAGTATTACACAGGCCGACAGAATTTGACAAAAATATTTTACCAAGAACCCGAGTATAGTTTTCCGAAGGTTTTTTGCGCGCTGAATCCGAATCCGAGGTCAGAATTACTCTGGTGGCTCCGGTTTTCGAGATATCCTAACCTTAAAGTGCAAAAAACGCGATTTTTGCCTATATTTGAGGTTATGTAGCAAAGAAAAGAAATTTTTTTTCAAAAAACTGTATACATCAAATTAAAGTATGAGTTTTCTTCTTTCAAATGCCGTTGAGTATGCTCGGATATCTTTTTTTTTCACGAAGTTACACAAATTTGAAAATTTCAAATTTTATGAATTTAAAAAGCACCACATCATTCAACCCAAGTTATCTAACAAGTAACCATATTAAAGAGCCACTCACCAATTTAAACCAAACTTGGAAATATGACAAAACACTAAAAAATATTGTGAGCATCGTGCTTCTATTTACAAAATGCTCTCTTACGGGTAGAAACCACCCCTGCCAACCCCTAAACAGGCTCACCCACATAACTCTAGGTAGAGCAAGTTTAATTAACTGCTTTTTGATAAAAAAACTCATTTTCTAATCACAGGTATGCGTACTAATATGATCTAGATAGGCCTCATCCCCAAATACCTCCTCAACCCTTTAAAACCAGCCCTCCCAACCCCTAAGCAGGCACACCCACATGACGCTGGGTAGAGCAAGTTAGCCAAGTGCTTTTTATTTCAAATTTGTGTAACTTCGTGAAAAAAAAAGATATCCGAGCATACTCAATGGCATTTGAAAGAAGAAAACTCATACTTTAATTTGATGTATACAGTTTTTTGAAAAAAAATTTCTTTTCTTTGCTACACAACCTCAAATATAGGCAAAAATCGCGTTTTTTTGCACTTTAAGGTTAAGATATCTCGAAAACCGGAGCCACCAGAGTAATTCTGACCTCGGATTCGGATTCAGCGCGCAAAAAACCTTCGGAAAACTATACTCGGGTTCTTGGTAAAATTTTTTATCGGCCTGTGTTATTTATGGAAAAATTATTGAACCAATCCAACATTCTAAAATTAAAAATAAAGTATGAAACATCAAATAAATTATAATAAAAATATAAAAAAGTTATACATACTGTAACGGGGTAAAACCGTTTAATTATTATATTCGCGCGATTATATTAAAAGGACACGCGTAATTGTCAATGCTCACTACTTATCCGGGAGAGCACGAGAAAGTATGCGTCAGTCAACCACTAATCGTTAATAACCTATACTAAAATGAGTGGAAGCTATAAGATATGAGAGACTCAAAGAAAACACTTGTTAGTAATATAAATCGGATCTTTTATTATCCCTCAAAATCTACAAAAGGTCGGCCCGCGCGTTTGTTTACATGAACGCTCACTCGTCGACAACACGCTTTGCCGGTACGCTCGCTGCTCTTTGTTATTAGAGCCGTTGCATGCACGCATCGAATGTTAGCATCAAATTATTATTCTACGCTCGCGATCGCGAAATTAAGCTGGCCAGCTTACCTTCTACTTGCAGGCGATCGGAGAAAACCACGACAAGTCGCACAGCACGGAACAGTTTTTGTATCGTTTTGCTCGCGGGTCGCGAATGCGCGCACACACTGGTTTCGCCCTCGATGGCGAAACCTCACACACTCTCTCTCTCGTTCTGGCCTCAAACTCGTAGCTGGATAGCACCTTGGTGGCTGCAACCCTGGATCACTGACTGCTGCCTTTTTGATGCGCGTAGACGTCAAGGGCACGTGAATTAATCGATGCAGTAGCGTAAGCGGACGGACACTATGATGGTCGGTGCTTCACTGGTTCAAATTCTGTCGCGTGTGTTCCGTCTGCTCGCGTGCCGAATTCCTTCGTTACCTATTTCGTCCCCCCGGGAGGTGCTGCCCTCACAGGCAGCAATTAAACTAAATAGTCAGCGCTAATTTGACGTTTACCGTCACAATACTTATCTTTTTTAGAACCTTCATAAGTATAATTAATGTGGGTAATAGGTAAAATAGTCTGCTTGACAATATCAACAAATTTTTTTACTTTGAGCCGTTTGAAAGCAAGGATCTTATATTCAGTATTAAGATCGAAGTTTACTGCCTCTTCACCCTAAATGTTAACAGTAACCTAACAAAAAAGAAAAAAAATTAAAGAAAATATATAAAGCAAAACATTAATAAACATTGAAAAAGTAATTATCAAATCTTTTTGCATATCAATAATTACAAGATCACGTTTAAGGAATTATTGCGAAATTTCTTTATTTGTATCTTCTTCAATTTCTCCAATATCAAAAAGAATTCCAATGCAATCTGAAAGACATACAATAAAAATGTAACGATATATGAAAGAAAATACATATTAATAAATCAAATACACACCAACAATAGAATTTTCATCCATTTTGAAAATGTCTTTAAAATTTTTAAAATCATAACTAATTGGAAATTTGCTGATGGAAGAAGATTGATTAATTTCAATTAAAGATTTATTCATCCAACGTAACTCATATAGCGAGTTGATATCATTAAACTTTGGATTGGGCTTAGCGATTTTGAAATGCGCTAAACCGTATATCAAATCAACCTAAAAAAAAATATATATAACTATTCCATTTATAAACATATACATGTATAATTGCAATAAGTACATACCTGCAAATTTCGAATGAAAAGATCGCAGGCTTTGTCATAAAAGACACAGCGAATCTCCTTGCCAGACTAATCAAGAACATGAACAGCAAAACATCGTTTGGCAGTACCACCATCTCCCCAAGAACGCTGAAGCGTTTTGATAATGATTCTTCCTGTAAACTGCCAACTGAAAAAAAACAATAAAATTAATATAAAAAAATATAACATTAATAAGATAAAATACATACAAAGATAAATAATGAGTCAAATCATTGATTAAAATTTGACGACGAGGCACATTAAGCGTCTTCTTCAACTATAAAAAAAATAACCCTAATTAATTCAAGGTAAACAAATTCAATAAAACAACAACAAAAAATGGAAACGAAAAATTAAAAATACAACTCTAATATAATGAGAAACATAACAAAACAAGAAATGATAATAGTTACATTAGTCGAAGTAGAAGAACTTGGCACACTCATAATGAGTTACGTAATGGAAATACTACGAAATAAATTTTAAAAAATGCCGAAAAATTAACGCAAGTTGAAAGAAACTTAACACTTTTTAAATTATTATAATAAATATATAGCTTTATATTACGAGAAGTACTTTTAGTTGATAACAAGAACGTCAAAAAATATTACGACGAATGAGTATCTTTTTTTTCTATAAAGAAACATTTGATTGTATTTATAATAACACCATTTATAAACTTTTGAAAAGACCTTTCAAATGCGCCTCCGCTCGGTTCTGTACATTCATTTGCATCAAAGATAGACAATTTCAAAGTTTAAACAGTTTTGCCCAAGTTGGGAGGTAAAAGTACGTAATCGGGAGTGTAAATAGGTTTTTAAATACCTTTTCACATAATATATTTAAACTAAAAAGATGGTGAATTTAATAGGCACAAACTTATTATATTAATTAAAACAAAATAGATATTATAAGAGCAAAGTCCGAAGACCGAACATGTTCAGCATTGACGGCCGTTGATGGAGATACTTAGACAATATACTCTTATTGAATTTTGAATTTACGTTAAACCTTCTTTTAAGAAAATAATAAAATATTGTTAACAAGAATAGGTTATTATATAGTCATAAATTATAAAGTAATAGACATTTTTACAGTTAAATAAAGAGTATTGTTTCATAAATTCTTGTAACGAGTGCGACTGCTACTCGTTATGTCTCTCTCTCTCTCTCGTGTCTTAATATACATTTGTAAATTGAATGTATATTAATATGTATCACTTAAGTTTCAGCGGGTTGAAGTAAGATAGGTGTGTGAGAGAGAGAGAGAGAGAGCGAGAGAGAGTCGGACAGAGAGACGGATTCGATTATCGAACGCGCGAACTGCGAGAAAGGCGCTCGGTTTCTTGGCTTGACAGATTCGGCTGTAAGGTTTCGACGCGAACACACATGCTCGGCTAGCGATCCGATCCCCTTTGTCTGATTCACTCCAGCCTTCGTCGACGTGTCTGACGACGAAATCAAAGGGGGAAGAGCTCGGAGACTCTCTCTCTCCCTCTCCCTCTCCCTCTCCCTCTCCCTCTCCCTCTCTCCCTCTCTCCATCTCTCCCTCTCCCTCTCCTTCTCCCTCTCCCTCTTTCCTTTCCCTCTCCCTCTCCCTCTCTCCCTCTCCCTCTCCCTCTCCCTCCCTCTCTCTCTCCCTCTCCCTCTCCCTCTTCCTCTCCCTCTCCCTCTCCCTCTCCCTCTCTCTCTCTCTCTCTCTCTCTCTCTCTCTCTCTCTCTCTCTCTCTCTCTCTCTCTCTCTCTCTCTGCTTAGCCGCACTTGTGTATATCATTTTTTTCTTTTATTGTTTATTGTAACACTCGTGTTATCGTTAATAAATACTACGTCTACTGTTCTCACGCGATTGGTATTAATTCGTTATTCCACCTATACTGTCGATCCCTCGAATTTCGCGTTTAGGCGTGCGGGTCTAGCGCCCCGACTTGGCATTGGAGCCACAACTCCCCGACAACACCTGGTGAGCGGAAGTCCCAGGTAGGAAACAAGCCGAGCCATTCAGCCTAATCGAGCCCGGATTCTTCTCAATCCTCTTATTATTGATTCTTTATGTCAACGAGATAAAGCCCCGTTACAATCTGACTAACTAATAACGTGTTGTATATTGTAATATATAATTTTTAATATAAAAAAATTTATTATTAATTAAAATCATTTAATATTTAATAGATTGCAATTAATAAAAAACAACTGGACAATGTAAATAATAACTAGGCATTGGCTCGTACCTCACGTATAAAATCAATGTTGACTTTAAAAATATTTTCTCCGGATTCTAATTACACTAATTTAAATTTTAATAATTCTCTGTATTCTGTAGAAAAATATTTTGTTTAACATAAAATGTTTCTGGTTTGATTGGTAGCATCATACAAGTACATCCTAACTGTATAAAATCATTAATACTTTGACAATCGTTGAGTTTTAAAGAGTTGAAAGTACGAGTCTTTTAAAAATTAAAAAAAATTGTAAATTTAATTATAAGTGAGAATTAAACACTAGAATTTATTAAAATATATTATGTAATTAATTAATAGAATTAATTATTTTCTCGTATCTTTTCTTTTTAGTCAGATTTCTCTTTTTTTTTATATCACTATTTTTCTCTGGTGAAATAATTTGATGATACTCTCATTTTCTACAATTTTCAAATGTAGTAGAGTGAACACAATTATAATTAAAATAAAGACTATAAATAGGATCAATACTCTGATAATTACGTGGCAAAATGGAAAACGTTTTTAATAATAGCGAATTGGCAAACAAAATTTTCATTATGTTTGATTTGAATAATTCGTTAATCTCATCTAATAACTTACTAATTTACTCGGTACGTTATTCGAATACAGATATAAATTGTAAAAATCAATTAAATCCAGTATAGTATTTTATATTAAATCAAGATAAAGTTCTAATAATAAAGGAAATTTATGTAACGCTTTGTTCAATTTGTTGAATGCATAACTAGCATCATGCAAATATTTCTTACAAATCCAAGATGCAGTTTGTACAAGATGCGTTATTCATGATACTTTTTCACTTCGTATCTCTTCTAAAACAATTTCGCGGTCCTCTAAATGTGTTTCAAGGTGTACAGCTAATAACACAGGTATACAAGATTTTGTATCAAAGGCAACTTATAGTATTATAGGATTTTAGTTCGCTGAATCCAAATCTGGCCTCACAATTGTTCCATCGCGTCAGGTTTTTGAGGTACCTAAGTTAAAAGTGGTAAAAACGTTATTTTTTAACATATTTGAGGTTATGCAACATCATAAATAAATTTGTTTTCCAATAACTATTGTAAGTATATTAAAGTACAATTTTTCCCCTTTTAAATGCCGTTGAGTGTGCCTAAATAATTTTTTTTCGCCACGAATTGAAATTTTGGATATTTATGAATTTCTCAAAATTCGAAAATGTATTAACCCTTTGAAGCACATATTTTTCTATTAGCTTTTTTGCATGAAGAATTTCACTCCATGATTTTTGGGTTCGCTAAGAGCGAATCTGCAACAAGATTTATTTTTTCAAAATCCAAGATGGTAAATTCAAAATGGCCGAATGAAAAAATTTTCAAATCATAAATTGTGTTCTAGACATAGTAACTTACTATTTTTTAAGGACGCTAAAAACGAATCTGTCATCAGAATTTCAATTTTTCAAAATGACGAGCAATAAAAGTTAATAGAAAAATGTGTGCTTCAAAAGGGTTAATATAGAAGCAGCATCAACTCACTCAACGTAATTTTAACTGAAATGATTAACAAATTCTCTACTACAATAAATAAAAATAAATCACAACAAATCACGTCCACGAAATTAACCCAAAAAATCAAAGAAAAGCGATTATTTAGAAAAAGGCGTCAAATAACTAGATCGAATCAAAACAAAACTAAAGTAAATAAAGCAACCAAAGATATAAAAAAATGTTATATGAAGAAAAAAAACACAAACGTAGAATTATCTCAAATCACTGAGTGCTACACAAGCAACAGATTACTCATTATGGAAAGCTACTGAACTACTTAAAAGACCAATTACATTTATATCATCAGAAAACTTGGTGGTAATTTGGTAAGATCAGACGAGGAAAATTGAATTGAGAAAGTTGAAACGTTCGCAAATCATCTTAGTACATTATTCTAGCGTTATCAAAGAATAATCACCGAAAAAGAAGAAGAAATCTTACTAGAAAGCTCTGACATTCTAGACAGTAAACCAATCAAATCGATTAAAATAAAGGAAGTATTACAAATTATTAATAATATTAAAAATAGAAAAGCTCCCAGAACATCACAGGAAAAATTATTAAACTGTTACCCCTAATTGCAATAAGATATCAAATAATTGTTTTTTATGCATGCTTGCGTCTTTGCTATTTTCCTTCCCAGTGGAAAGTAGCAGAAATTGTTTTAATACCTAAATCCGGGAAAGAACCAGAACTGGTAACGTCATATAAACCCATTAGCCTTTTATCAGCACTTTCTAGAATCTTTGATATACCAATTCTAGCTAGAATTAACCCAATAATACTAAATAAAAAACTTATCTTTGATCATCAATTTGGTTTCAAATGAAACCATTTCTCGATTGAGCAAGTAAATAGAATATTATCTGTTACAAGGAAAGCCATTGAAGATAAACAATACTGCACTAGTATATTCCTGGATGTTGCCCAGGCTTTTGACAAGGTTTGGCATAAAGGGCTACTGCATAAACTCAAGAAATTTTTTCATCAGCCCCACTACGAATTGTTATAGTCTTACCTACACTATAGAGCCTATCAAATTAAAATAAATAAAACGTATCAAAACGTCAGTTAATAAAAGCAGGAGTACCGCAGGGCAGTGTTCTAGGTCTAACACTATATCTGTTACATACCTCGGACCTACCAAAATCTATTATTATCTTGACAGCAACATATGTAGATGATACAGTAATTTTAACAATACAGCCAGAGGCAGCAATAGCAACCAAAACATTACAAAACTACATAACAAATTACCTTTAAAATTGGTTTAATTTCAGGAGAATATTAGTAAATGAAAGCAAATCGATACATACGACATTCATACTTCGAAAAAATATTCCGCAAAACAATCAAGTAAAATATCTAAGTATTCACCTAGACGGAAAACATCAATGGAAAGAACATATATTCACTAAACCTAAACAGTTGGATCTAAAATGGAGGAAAATGTACTGGCTCATCGGAACATAATCGGAACTGTCAACTGAAAACTAACTGCTGCTGTATAAAGCTGTACTTTTCAACCAGTCTGGACACATGGCATTCAACTATGGCGTGCTGTTTCTAACTCGAATTTTGAAATCCTGGAAAGATTTCAATCGAAAGTCCTACGCAATCTAGTACGGGCTCCATAATTCGTACCAAATGGAAATTTCCGAAATGATTTACAGATACCTACAGACAGAGAAGAAATTGAAAAATTCTAAGCAAAATATAATTCGAGACTTCAAAACTACCCAAATAAACTCTTCAACAAACTTCTCAAGACATTTATTGTCGACGCCAGACTGAAAAAACATAAACTAATGAATGCGCAAATAAATTAACAT
Organism: Phymastichus coffea; assembly: GCF_024137745.1. Lineage (NCBI taxonomy): Eukaryota > Metazoa > Arthropoda > Insecta > Hymenoptera > Eulophidae > Phymastichus > Phymastichus coffea. The sequence goes on along the minus strand of NW_026706835.1, from coordinate 2,833,218 downwards.
AATTATTTCAATTATACTGTAAAACAAAGACAGTATACTTACTGGAGTATATTTCTGTTATATGATTATATGATTATATGATCTATCTATATGATCATATAGATGTATGTCTAATTGCAACAAAATTAACTTATTATCTCTATATACGAGACAGGTTGTAAATAGACTTGGAGTAATAAAAAAAATCTATTAGTACGATTTTTGGAATCCCGAATATATGAATGAGTTTTTTTATGATGCTTTTCTTATGTTTCTCCGGTTTGGTCTTCTAGTTCTATTAGAGTAATTAATTTGGATAATTGGTCTCGAATAGAAAAAATGTAACGTTTTTTAGTGTTTGTAATATTAAATGGTCTCATTATATCCATAGTAACTTTATCGGAAACTTTCAAAGGTGTAGCTGCTATTATCATAAGCTGTCTCGTCTATTTCCATTTTAATTTATTTAAATATTCAGATAGTTTTAGCACATTTTTTTTATTAATTAACTTATGCGTTAGTGTTTTAACATAACACAAACAATTTTCATTTACCCATAGTCAAAATATTTCGTTTTCGAATAGTTCTGGATTTACCGTCAAGTTTTTTGTTGTTAATTATGATTGGTGTTATGATTTTCTCAAAAAATATTTATTTATTGCTCAATATTTATTTTGGCCCCTTCAAAGTAATCCCCGTTAAATATAACACACTTGTATCGAAGCACTTTTGATAATCATTTTGAGGTATGCATAATCATTTTCAGTGATGCATTTTTTATCTCTTCAATCGTTGAAAATCGATGTCCTTTCGTGGGTTTCTTAAGTTTTAGGAAAAGAAAAATGTCACTATGAGCCAAATCTGATAAATATGGAAGCAGAGGGATGACTGTGGTGTTGGTTTTGGCCAAAAAATCTCTCACAAGTAAAGATAAATGAGCAGGTGCATTATCGTGATGCAAAATCCACGAATTCTTTTTCTAAAGTTCCAGACGTTTTTTGCGTATTGCCTCTCACAAACGACGCATAACTTCAGGTAATACTCCTTATTGACCGTATGACCTTATGGTAAGAATTCCTGATAAACTACACCACGGTAATCAAAGAAGATAGTGAGCAAAACCTTGATATTTGATCGAACTTGGCGTGCTTTTTTGGGTGTTGGCTCTTCTGGGTCTTCTATTGGGACGATTGGACTTTAGTTTCAACATCATAACCATATACCCACGATTCATCACCAGTTATAGCCCTTTTGAGAAAATCAAGATCTCCATTGACTTGATTCACCATCTCCTGAGCGATGGTTATGCAACAGTTCTTTTGATCAAAGTTAAGCAAGTTTGGAACAAATTTTGCTGACACACGTCTCATGTCCAAAACATCCGAAACAATATCATAGCATGAGCAAACTGATATGCCAATATCTTTTGCAACTTCTCTGATGCTGATTCGACAATTTTTTAAAACAATTTCTTTCACTGCTTCAACGTTTTTATCTGTTGATGTGCTGGGACGTCTAGGGCGAGGTTCGTCTTCGACATTCTCTCGGCTTTCTTGAAATAGCTTATACCACTTATACACATTTTTCTTAGTCAGAGTAGACCCACTGTATGCAATTATCAATACTTCAAGAGCTTTAGAGCACTGGATTCCATTTTTTACACAAAATTTAATGCAAACTCTTTGCTCCATTCTTTTCGATAAAAGAAAACCGTCGAGCACACCAAACACTTTTAACCTCTGACGCCTCTGCCAGAAAAAGAACACGTGCTGTATAGTGAAGACTGTTAATATATAATCGTGACGAATGTACCAACAAAACAACAAGTATTCAAAACTTAAATGTAAGTAGCCTGCAAAAATTGAAAAGTCACTTTACTTTTTGAAAAACTGAAATCTAGGATTATCAAATTTATCTGGTTTTTCATTGACGTAACCGCTTTTATACCAGGAATATTTAAACAAATCTATATATCTCGGTGAAGACAGTTGGTTGTGAACCAATGATTGAAGTTTAATTATATTATTTCTCACATGTAAATTCATATCAAGATCCATTAACATTACATTATCAGAAAATGTTCGGACAAAGCTTTTCCAAATATGGAATCCATAGACATCAAGTGGTTGTATTTTTCCTATGATACCAGTTGTAATTTTTTTTATGTTAATAATTTTATTTTGTGGCATTGTTTCTTCTATAACTTCGTCACAATAACCACTCCAAGAATCAAGTAATAATATTAAGTGATGGCCAACATCGGGATAAAATATTTTTTCCAACCAGATTTTGAAGCGATTTGCAATTAAACGACTTACTAATTAACTGATCAACGATATTACAATGTAAAAATTGTTATTAGTTCCCTTACTTGTTGTTAATTTTCCATATTTGAATGCTTCCACGTAAACGTTTTCTGGTCTAAATATGTTTTATTCTACAATAGGGCCAAACTTGCCACTTGGTTCCTTTAAAACTAGAAATAGCGGTGACAATAATTGTCCAGTAGCTGATATTAGTGGCTGTATAGTATAACTATGCGTTGTTGCTGAAATTGACTGTACCAGACATTGCACTTGCTTTTCTCCTTCTACTGCTAATGTTCTTCCAGAATGCATTTCTAGCTGAAATCCGTTCTGATCTAAATTATACAAATTGTCGAGTTCAATCCTTGGTATACACGATTTAATGTCATCGATAAATGCTTCAGCTTTAGCCGTAAGTTCTGCACTACTTTCTAGCAATTTTCTTGTTATGAACTTATTTATTTTCCTAGAAACTATTCTGTGTGCTTGCTTAAATTTGAGTAACTAATGTTTAGAAGCTTTGAATCTTATATCATCAAAACCAATTTCTGTTTTAGCTTGTAAAGCCCATCGAATTATATCTTCATCATGGATAATTGAACCACTGTCGAGAGCTGCTTTAAAATTATCTAGGGTATACTGACAAATTTGTGCTACTTTTTCTCTATACGTGCCACCTTTATTAATTAAATGAGCCCACCTTCGTAGCTGACTAATAGATAATACTTTTTTAAATCTGTTTTGCACTGTTTTGAGACTTAAATTTTGCTCCGTTTTGCTACTTCTCCCAAAATCTACAGCTCTTTTTTTGTATTCAAAATCTAGTTCTTCATTATCTGCTGTACATTGATTTGTCGGTGCTATATTCGGATCAGGAAAATGATGTTGCACTTCATCTTCAATTATTTCCACATTATGGTCTTTATACTCTTCTTGAAAATCCAAAGAGTCATCAGTAACCATTTCTACATCGTTGAAATCATGTATTGCATCTATTAAAATTTCTTTTTTTTTTTTCGGCCAACTCGATTTCATGATAATTCATGATACTATCTGGTATGTTTAACGCTTGAAAGTATGATAACAATAAGTTTAGAATGCTTAACGGATTAATTTTCATTTTTCAATCTAAAATAAAATCAAGCGATAAAATTGATTCAAGCTGTGTTTTTGCATGTAAGACACCACTGCTACATTTCTACCAGAATAAAACGAGTGAATGTAAATTGAATCAAATCATTAATTTATGCATTGGAGAAGAATTCTCGTTCCACTTTGTGTTGTTCGGGAAACTCTATTTTTGTTCACTTTATAGGCGCCGAAAATGGTAGTTTTTATTCACATGTTATAAAAAAACTCTTTGAGTTTGTTAAAAAACTTTATTACATACATGTACCATAGTTAGATACATGTTGAAAATATCTTTTTGCCCTGCCTCCACCGAAAGTATGCTGTTATATGCATGTAAATCGGGCGGAAAATAGAACTTTGCCGCTCAAGAGTGGAGGAATGAGTCCTTGGGCGGAAAATAAACTTACGGGCGAAAAAGTGTAGAAAATGAAAAAATTTCCGTCGTAGGGCTTACATTCCATCCTAGGGCTCTCTTTTCCGCTCTAGAGCGGAAAATAGTGCTATAATTTGCACTCGCATTTACATGTATGTAATAACACACTTACGGTGCAGATTAGACAAAAAATGTGGTGTGCATAATGGGTGGAAAGAAGACGATCATAATGAGTGATTGCCACCCTCACTACTCTAGGGTGACAACTTTCACACTCGTCTGTAATCGCCTTCTCTCCGTCCTTAATGCGTAACATACTAATGATGGTTTATGCCTAGTCGTAAGGCGAAAAATCACGCGATTGTCGTCGATCTTTTTGAGAAATGAAAACTTTCTTTTTGCTTACAGCAAATTGTTGGTTCCAAAGTAGATATATTGAAAAACTTTCATGAATTTTGGTATTGAAAAATATTGTAAATTAAGAGAATTATAGCCATGTTAAGAAAACCTGTCTTTTTCAGAGTTGTTTTTTGGTGACCAAGATATTTTGAAAATCGTAAAAGCAATCGTCTTAAAATTTTGCTTTCTCCTAGAAGCTTTGTAATAGTAAAATTTTCAGCTTCATAAAAAAACTTCTTGGAGTTCAAAAAACGTGTTTTGAGAAAATGTCAGTATAGATGTGTGTGTGTGTGTTTTTTTTTTTTTTTTAATTGAGAGGAAAAAAATGCATTGACGCACGTTGTGCCGGGCTCGCCAGGTTGTTGGGTGTTAAAACAACCTGTGTGGTCTGATGGTATGACCACATCTTGGCCTTTTCATACTTATTCGTATGCCAAGTGCACTACCGACTAAAAATAACCTCTCTACACCCGGCCTTAAATCCTCCACGGAAAGACGGTGAAGTATTACATCGTGGAGGAGGCGTTAGCTGTTTCCAGCTCTTCCTTCTCAGTTGTGCTGCCTACATCCCTGCACTAACCTAGATGGCGATGGTCGGTTACAGGGTTCGGCAGCGTACTTCTTCCTTCTTCGATCTTCTTCAGTAGGATCCTCTTCTTTTCTTCATTCCGTAGGTCCTTTATGATCTCGGTCGCGAAAATCGTCGTGGCGTTCCATGCCTCTTCTATGGTCAGCATGGCTTCTACTAGTGTTTCCGCTGTGATGCTTCGTCCTAACGTCTGCTCCAGGTTGCAGCGATAGGTCTTGTATCTCGGGCAGTGAAAAAACACATGCTCCGCGTCTTCTTCGAGTCCAGCACAAGTCGGGCACTCCACGGAATCTTCGTACTTATATTTGTACAGGTATGCCCTGAAGCATCCGTGTCCCGATAGCATCTGTGTCAGATAGTAGTTTATTTACACTACCGTGTGCACGTTGCACCTACCTGTCAATACGGGGGATGAGTCGGTAGGTCCATCGTCCCTTGTTTGATCTATCCCAACCCTCTTGCCAACGAAGCAGGCTTGCCTGTCTCTCCTGACGTTTAGCCTGGTCTGCATCAATCTGACTATCCTTTCTTTGATAGTAGATACGTCGTTTTTCGCCTGCGAGTTCTTCAATTGGCATCATCCCCGCGATGACCTCGATAGACTCCTTCGCAACAGTGCGGTATGCGCTTGCCACTCGAAGGGCACACCGTCGGTATACCCCTGATAGTTTTTTGCGAGATTCCTGTGTTCTTCGTCCATCTGTCCAGATGGCAATGCCATATGTAATGACTGATGTAACTACAGACGCCAGGAGCGCTCTTCTGTTTTGTTTAGGTCCTCCTACATTCGGCATGAGCCTCGACAGGGCAGCTCTGACCACCGATGCCTTACTGGCAGCGTTTTCCACCTGCTGCTTGTAGTTAAGTCGGGCATCGATCATCACTCCCAGATATCGGATACACGGCTGTAATCTGATGTTGTGTTGTCCCACTCGCAATGTAATTGTTTCAGTTACCTTTCTGCCTGTTATTAGTACCGCCTCCGTTTTATGCTTTGCGAGTTCCTGTCCAAGGTAACCTAGGAACTCTTGGTATCTCACAAAACACATATCGAAAAGGTTTCTCAGGTCTTCGAGGTATTTGCCGACGATGGCCAGGGCAATGTCGTCCGCGAACGCCACTGGTGACACTGCTCCTGGCAGTTTAAGCCGTAGTAAACCGTCGTACATCACATTCCATAGGAGTGGTCCAAGTACCGAGCCCTGCGGTACGCCTCCTGTCACCCGGTACTCATTTGGCCCTTCCTCTGAATCATATTTCAGGTTTCTGTCCGTGAAATAGCTGACCACCATTTTGAGAAGGTACGCGGGAACATTCATCTTCGTTAGCGCGTCCATGATGCGATCCCACCTTGCCGAGTTGAAGGCATTCTTAATGTCTAGTGCGACAACCAAGCAGTATTTCTTCTTCCCGTTTCTCCATCTTTCACCGGAGATAGCTTCTTTCGCTATGCTAGTGACCAGGTCAATAGCATCGAGTGACGACCGACCTTTTCGAAATCCGAACTGCTTATCGGAGAGCTGCTTGTCTACTACTTCCTCGATTCTTCCATGGATGATTCGTTCTAGAATTTTTCCTGCTGTGTCGAGCATGCAAAGTGGACGGTATGATGATGGTTCGTCAGGTGGCTTTTTCCCCTTAGGGAGAAGAACCAACCTCTGCTCTTTCCACTTGCTGGGAAATGACCCTTCTAGGATGCATCTGTTGTACATGCTGAGAAACATGTCTGGCGCTGCATCTATAGCCTTCTTAAGTGCAGCGTTTGGAATGCCATCTAATCCTAGGGCTTTCGCGTTTTTTACCTTCGCACATGCTTTGTTCAGTTCTTCTCTCGTCACGAGTGGGATGACTTCTCCCTCGTTTTGCGTTATATGAAATTCGCAGCTAGGTCGTTGAGGGAATAGGTTTTCTACTACCTTCTTGAGAAACACTGAACAACTTGGTGATACCGTTGTCTGGCTCTTTAGCCGTTTGGTGACGACCTTATAGGGCCTTCTCCAAGGGTCAGTATCGACCTCTTCCAGAAGCTCCTTCCAGCATTGTCTTTTATTGACCTTCATCGCTTTTACCAGGTTTGAACGAGCCCTTTTGTACTGGTTTTGCAGCTCTATGACATTTCTGCCTTTCTTCCGTCCGCGTGTTACCGCCCTTCTTGCTGAGATGCACTCCTTTCGAATGGTAGCGATGTTCTCGCTCCACTAGTATATCGGTGCATGCTTGTTTCTTGTGCCCTTTCGAGCCATAGTTGCATCGCAAGCCTCAGCGACTTTCTTCATAACCTTCTCAGCTTCTTCTTCGGCGTCACGAGCGCTGATAAGGCCCGTATCAAGTGCGGTTATGAAAAGCTCAGGGTTGAACTCTTTTGCTTTCCATCCCATTGCATTTGGCTTTTCTTGCATTGTCTCCTTCCTTCCTATCTCCCAGGTAATCACTCGGTGGTCACTTAAGTTGAAAATGTCATTCACTTTCCAGTTTACGCAATTTCGTACAATACCCGCGTTGACAAACGTCAGGTCAACAATTGATGATCTTCCGTCTCTTTCGTACGTTGGCATAGATCCTGTGTTGAGGAGCTCTAGGTCTAGGTACGACATAGCTTCTAGCAATTCATTTCCTCTGTTGTTGTTCCACCTGCTTCCCCACTCTACTGTCCAAGCATTAAAATCTCCTGCGACTACTGCTGGGGAGTGTTCCTTGACATCTTTCATCAGCCTATCTAGGAGGTCCGTAAATCTTCCTTGCTCTTTGTCTAATCTAGGAGGTGCATAGCAGCTATAAAAGTGTATGCAACCGAGCTTAGCTCTAACGAATCTACTTTGAGTGCAGTTTGCTGTGTCCTGGAAAGGTAAGTTTCCACACGGCCAGATGGCTGCCTCTCCTATCGTGTCGGTAACCCATGACTGAGTTACTCCGGCCTTGTACGGGTCAGCTATTATGGCCACATCTATTTCCCATTCTCGTACTGTCTGCAAGAGCAGGTTGTGCGCACCTTGGTCATGGTTTAGGTTGTGCAGCAATATCTTCATTGTCGTCGTGGTCGTTTCCGCTTTTTGCTAGCTTCATTAGCAACTGCGCATCTAATACTGCCAGCTACATGTTTGCAGTGCTCTGCTTGCTTTGATTCAGCGCATAGAACGCAGTATGCATCTTTGGTGCATTCTGCAACCTTGTGCCCAGGTCCACCGCACTTCATGCAGAGTTTAGATCGGTCCACTTCACTCTTGCATATCTTCGCTATATGTCCCGGATGCCAGCATCTATAACACTTGAGAAGCCGATTGCTTTCTCTTATCCTACAATTGACAAGGCCAATCCGGATTTTACCCCTTTCACCTATTGCTTTACGTGCCACTTCAGCCGGCAGTCTTATGCAGGCTATTTGGGTTTTCCCATATGCCACCCGCATAGACTTTATCGATTCATCCTTCACGGTGGCAGTTTCTCCGATCACTCTTTGAAGGGCTTCCAAGAGCTCAGCCTTGGTAGTTGTTTCCTTGATATCTTTGATTTCGAGGTCTACCTGGTGTGTTTTACTGGTGACGTCAGCTTCTTCTTTCAGGGCTGTTTCTATCTCCTTCTGGAGAGGTCCCATGTTGTCTCCTATTTTCCGGTTGAGCACAATTAGCAATTGGCCTGTTGCCGTCCTACGCACTTTTTCAATGCTGTCCTCGGCTACCTTTCCCGGGATTGTGGTCTTCACCTTCCTCAAGATGTCCGCGTAGGATTTCTCCGGTTTAGCGCTTATAAGTAGAGCATTCGGCAACATCCGGGGTCTCCGTATCGGCTCGAAGCTCTTCTTTTTCTTTTCCCTCTTCTTCTTCACTGTTTTCCAGCTTCGGTCGTTGGCATCGCCTGCTTCTTTCAGTTGATCGTCTTGTTGGACAGACTTCTGCTGCTGCTCCATAGGTGGAGTCACACCCGATTGGCGAGCCTTTCTATTCTTCTTCACAGTCGCCGTCTCAGTGGTGGGCGGTGAGTTTGCCTTCCTCTTTGGCGTACTTCCCGCAGGACTCGGTGTAGGCGTTCCTACAGGAGCAGAGAACAGCACTTTCCTAACACCTGATATCTCTTGGATCCGAGGATTGGTAGTTACAGATACCTCTCCATTTGACATCGCGCTTTTGAGGCTTTTCAGCGTTGCTTTCACCTTCCGGCCCAGACCACGTATGGTGTTGTTTATCGTGCGCTGCTGTTTGTCTTCCAGCATCTCGAGAAGCTCTTCAACAGCCTTCTCAAGTCGCTGCAGCTTATCCTCATGTGGTTTTTGATGCGGAGTACCTTCTCCTAGCATTGCGTACATTTTTTCGTACATTTTGGCGTCCCCAGAATCCAAAGCGCCAGCACCGGCCACCGAGGCTTTCACTCGATCGGAGCCAGTGGTAGGATTGACCTCATTTGAGGGTTTACCTACCTGGGGTATATTATTGTTTGATGTACTTTCCATGGTTGGTTTATATTCGGAGCTCCTACTCCTAGTCCGTGAACCTGGACGGGGTTTGTGTTTGGTCCGCGAGAGGTATTTTATTTCCCTCAAACCCTCCCGCTATTGGCAAGCCAATAGCAAGCGAGCCTCCCTATCCGCCACCTGGGACGCGCCACGTCGGGGTTCACCTCCCCGTCCACTTAGACTACTAAGTAGGTCCGTGGTGTGTGTGTGTGTGTGTGTGTGTGTGTGTGTGTGTGTGTGTGTGTGTGTGTGTGTGTGTGTGTGTGTGTGTGTGTGTGTGTGTGTGTGTGTGTGTGTGTGTATACACCATTTTTGAACTATCCATCGGATATCGATAAAATTTGGTATCCACTTTTGTTTTTCTGTCCCAAATGAGTTAAAAGAATCCATTTTGATTTGATCAACACGTTTTTGATTTATAGTGAATTTTTGATTGTTGAAAAACGGTTTTTCCATTCTTCAGATGAAAAAAATTAAGATATTTAAATCGTACAAATTATTTTTGAAAGAATACAAAATAATTATGTTTTCACTAAAAGAAAATTTACTTACAATTAGCTATAACCATAACTTTATTATTCACAAAAAGGATTTTTTTTTTAATGTTATATCTTATAAACTAAATCCGCCTAGGCCTAAACATTTTCTAAAAATACGTGATTCGACCTCCAAACACCTTCAAACTTACTTCTATGATGTTTTAACTGAAAATTTTACTATTATAAAGCTTTCTCTGGGAGGAAGCAAAATGAAAAATTGAGTCTTCGAAAAACCACGTTATTTCATAAAACGGCCACCATTTTTTTTAAAATAATTATTCGAAAAACCCTTTTGAACCAACAATTTTCTGTAATAAAATACAGTTTTTAACTTCTTTTAAAAAAATGTTCTTTTAAAAATCGTGTGTTTTTTCGCTTTGAAAACAGACATGGTACCTTCAGCGATCTCATATTAGTTCAAAATTTATTTCACACTTTAAATAATCATTTTTTAATTGGTTACACTTTTTGTTCTAAAGAAAATATAATATAAGGCCTATTGTGTAGGAGTCGTGCCCAAAATGAATGATGAGTAACTATCACAGTATTATTACACTCGAAATCGCTAAAAAAGAGACTGTACTGGTTTAAACATTTTTATTTCTGAAGGAATTTTGAAAAAAAAATTATAAATTTTTTTTCGTTACAATAAATTTTTGAAACAAAACGAAACAAAACAGTATCTTTTCTAGAGGAGCCCCTTGAGCGGTATCGAGTTTAATTTGAAGAAGCAAAAATATAAAAGTTTATTTATTTATTTTATATGAATGCCTATGCTGTTGAAACGGTTCTTTCTCAAGAAGAGGACAGAGTTGAAAAGCTCGTAGCTTATCTTTCAATATTACTAAATGAAACAGAAGTAAACTATACAACGACGGAAAAGAAATACGCCGTAATTCTCTACGCAATAAATCAGTTTTGACTCTACTTATTACACGAGAAATTTACTTGAAATTGATTGCTGCCCATGAGTCCCTTAATTTTATGCATAATCGTAAGGACTCAGGATAAAGGCTTATGAGATAGATTTTCAAGTTCACGGAATACGAGTACATGTTTAAAGACAAAATCAGGAAAATTAAATTGTAATGCAGATGCGTTGTCGAAGAACCCGATGAATCTCCAGGAAGATTTACACGAAAAGGAGAAATGAAAGAAGAAATTAAATCAAAATATTCCGAAAATCAAAGTAATGATGCTTAAAAGTAAAATTATTGATAACAAATCAGCTGCGGAGGGCCTGGAAAAGATGGTGATAAAACATAAAAGAGTTCATACAATATCGGGTGAACCGAGAAATTAAAGATGACCGGTAGGGGCAAAACCAATCAAGGAAAACCAAAATTGAATTATAATACCGTAACAGAAAAGACGAGGAGTAAGGGGATCGTATCTTCTACTCCGAGTTTGAAACCACCTAGTACGATAGTTCCAAGCACGTCTTGGACTAAACTTAAGAGCATTAAAAGACAGGAAAAAGAAAAGATATTACCAAAAAGAGATCTAAAAGTAAAATCAACTAAGTTTAACCTTTCGACGGATAACTCTAGCACTGAATCTGTGCTAGAAAATAGATTTAAGACTTTTGAAAAGCAAAACTTGTCAGAAAATCTGACATAGAAGTAGTGATAGAAGATTCTGGGAAACCCATCCCTCCCAGGACTCGTCATTTGGACAATACTCGGCAACCAGGCGATACAAACGAGTACAAGACATCTTGGACAGGCTAGATCGAGAAAGCATGAATATACAAGCACGTCAGAGTCTGAGAAAGCAAAATCACACGGTAATCCTCAAGTAAGGAAAAGTGGGCCAAAAATGGATCCAAAATCTGCTAACACAGATAGTTTCTATGTCGTTCGTAGGTTACAAAAATGTAAAATTGGAAATCCTAGCTGATCGGGTTCGAAAATTATGGATGTTTTTGTATTTATCCCATGCATGTCAATGAAAAACAGAGTAGAACATTGACGTTCACAGAAATAATTTATCCCTTGACTCCAAATTGATGATATGAGTATGTATTTATAATTTGTTGATGGAAATACGTTTTTCATGATAATTATTTATATGTTTTTTATGATATTCATTCATTTGTTCATTTACGAGTTACCTTAATGATGCAATGCGAACAGTTTTTCTGTTTTTCAATGTAACTGGTAATCCGACTATCCTATTGTAAAATTGAATAATTTTTACCATTACAAGTGTAATTTCTGGAACAAAAATTGCCCGAACCACTTTTAGCTTAACCCAGGATCAACGACGAGGACGTAGTGGTTCGCTGATCCCTTTTCCTTTTTTTTTCCTTTTTTTCTTTTTTTTCTTTTTTTTGTAGTTTTTTTTATATTTTTTTTATAATTTCAAGAACTTTTTACGAATTTAACATTGCATAACATGGAAATTAAAGACGTAGCGAAGAAAATTCAGCTACTGCTTTCAATAGATTCGGTAAATAAGTATCACGATGAAAACCGTTAACTTTATAACGTTCCCAAAACTTTAAGAAATCGCGATGAATTGATTCGCCACTTTGCTCTGACCAAAATCCTAAGCCGTTATTTTTATCAATGTATTGTAAACTTTCTTTTACGCGAGCCAGAACAACGTGTATCTTCAAAGTTGTTGACAGTGAGTTAATACTTTCCAAAGCTTTTCTCAATTCCTCAACGTGATCATCAAGAAAAAGTCCAACTTTTCCAGAGGTGAAACAGCAGTTTTCGACTTTGTCCATTGCTTTGAAGGCTGCAATAAACGGTATTATTTTAAAAATACCTACGTCACTATAAATCTCTGGATCGTTGAGTCTATCTAACTCTTTTAACTGTTTCCTACATGCATTACCTTCGAAAGCATCTCCATGATAATTCTTAGAAATCAAATTTAGTTTCGTAGGCCACAGTAAAGCTTTTTCTTGGCCTAACAGAGGTACTAATCCTTGCCAGAACAAGTGATTCACAACGTCTTGCTGGATATGCATTTCGGGAATCACGCACATTTGCAGAACATGGATAGCATCGTCTTCATTGAAAAGTGGAAGATTTATAGTGCTGTTACATTCTCTACTAAATTTCTTGTCATTTCCCATTCTATCTTATTTTTTGTAATATTCGTATTTTTTATGATCTCTCCTTAAGTCACCGTATGTTTTTAATCTAGTCGGATTTTCATATTCTTCATCATCAGGCATACTTATACAGGCGTCATGATGTCCATTTGTTTCAGAGGTTGATTTACCTCTCATATCGTTCAAAGATATGAAACAATAAGGACAAGGAAACGAAGATGTTGCAGTCTGTTGTCCATTAACCATAAACAAAAGTTTGAAATCTGCAACAAATTTATAAGGAGTATTATTAATTTTAGTTAAATCGAATAAAAGCTTGAGATTATCATAAGTTTCTTTTATTCCAGGAACTACACACAATAATATTAACTTATTTACACTAGATAACTTACCTTTTTTGCTTAGACTGCCACCTTCAGAATAACGCGTTCTTTTATTTGATTTATTCAAGTATTCCAAGTTGTCTGGATCATTTTAATCGTCATAATCCTGCTGCACAAAATTTCCTTCGTTCCATGCTTTCGGCGAATAATCTTCAAGCATGACAGTCAAACTAATTTTAAAAAAGCTTTGTCCACGATCAGCCATAACTTTGATCAAAACATCTCCTATTAAGTCTCTACTTTTGATAATTTCATCGAGAAGTTCTTCGGCATCTGCGTAAACAACAGGTCGCAGCTGCTTCTCTGTTGTAGTTTCACAGTCAAACGCATGCATACCTGTTTTGTAAACATAACAACTTAGATTTTTCCGACATACGCTCTCGATAATTGTTAGCAACACATTTTCTTCCAACATTGCATCTCAAAAAGTTAGTAATTTTTTTCATTTGATTTTGAGAAGCTCCTATCTTGACTCGAAAATTATCTAAATTTTCTTCATCAAAAACAATATTTTTCTTTTCAATTTTATTTATCGTTACCCTAGTGTTCCGTCCTCCACTGCTCAAGTTCACGTCTATATTCACAAGTTTTCCACTTGTATCAGAGTTAGAGTTAATGTTATTTTTTATCACATGTGTTGCAATTTGCTGTTGGACTTTTTCAGGTAGACTGTCAACCACTTTAATTATATTTTTCTTCAAATCCTGACATACATGAGTTTTACCTCTGCCAATTTCTTGAAAACATTTAGTCCATAATTTTATCAAATCAACAGAATCACTATTTTGTTTCAACAAAGACTGCTTTGAGTTTTTTGACTCATGGCATCCAGAAATATCAACTTCATCATTTATATCTCTAAATTTACCTCGGCCTTTCTCAGTTTTAGTATGACCCTTATATTTGGCAGTCTTGCATATATAGCAATCACACACACCGTTTTTCACACGAGTCTCTTTTGGTAATATGAGCTCTTTGTAATTAGGCATGGTACTTGCCCATTGTAAATTTCCTTTTCAATGTCAAGAAGTGTTAAATAACAAGATCTACATAAGCTTAAAGGATATTTCTCATCATTCAGGTCAAAATCATCTAATATGAGCTTTTTTATAAGACTTTCAGTAGATTTACTTATCAAAAAATTATCTAGCTGTATTCTACCAAAAATAATTTTCTTACCACAAGTTCCACATACTTTTTTTCGGTTTTCATGATGAGAACACGTAGGAGACATTTTACAAGCAGTATCTTTGAAATACAACTCCAAAGATTTTCCTGGTGGTATCCAACCTTGTAGAAATGAAATTGCATAGTGGTATTTTTCATGGTATATATCTAACTAAGACATGAATTTTCCTTTCACCGATTTTCATACGCCACCTAGCGGTATGAATGGAAACTCTAGATTTTGTAATAACTATTATTCAATTTTATTCAAAAAATCATAGCATTAAAAATAGCGAAAGCAATTTGAGATACGTTGAAACAAAAAAAATTTATGAAACTCCATTATTTAGGAAATTCATATAAATAAATATTAAAAAAAAACATATTTCCATCAACAAATTATAAATACATACTCATATTATCCATTTGGAGTCGGGGGATAAGTTATTTGTGTGAACGTCAATGTTTTACTCTGTTTTTCATTAACATACATGGGATACATACAAAAATGTCCATAATTTTCGAACCCGATCAGCTAGGATTTCCAATTTTACATTTTTGTAACCTACGAACGATATAGAAACTATCTGTGTTAGCAGATTTTGGATCCATTTTTGGCCCACTTTTCCTTACTTGAGGATTACCGTGACCGATAGGAGTGCATTATTCAATCAAATTGGGATTACTTTAAAGGATGATACTCAGCCAGTGACGAAGATTAACACCAGCAAGGAAATATAAAGGTATTGCAGATACTTTTCGAATACACCTCGTATACATTTTCTATCTTTTTACAATTGCGATTTAATTTATGTAAACGATGGTTATATATAAACTATGTAAGTATCTATGAAGTGTTTGTAATAATTTTTTTATTTTCTGTATCTGATTGATTATGGATATTCATTTTCTTAGCCTAAAATAAGTTTTCTAAAAATAATATTTTATGAGATTAAATTCGTATTCTAAAACTAATATTTCTAAATTAACGCTATACTATAAAAATATTGGTTACTAACACTGATTTTTATTATTGTTGTTACAGTCTCTACTATGATCATTACAATGAGTGGAAACTTATGAATATTTATCTTTGGGAATAATCTTATTAACATTTACTAAGTTTTCGTGATACTAAGCTCACCATCGTCTCAATTTGCACCTGTGAGGTAACTTTGCTGATAGATAGCTGCGCGCGCATTTGAAAACGTATGCAAAATCACTACTGAGCAAGACGTTTAAAAAAGTGCATAGGTACAAATTCGGAAGAATATAAGTTAGAGTAATACTGTTTTGAGATATTCGTCAATCGAGATAATAAAAGTCACGTGCGTGGATAGTCCACGTACTATGTATTTCTACCGAAATAAGTAAACTGCTAGTAGACCGAGAGATTTTTACGCGTACATAGAGTGAGAACGCTGAGACAGAGAGAGAAGGAATTAATGAATGAGCTTTTTTAGCCCCGTAAACTGTAAGATATACATGGTGATATATAAAAACTTAAAACTAAGAATATAATAAGCATTCAGACGAGCAAGTGTGTGTGTGTGTGTGTGTGTGTGTGTGTGTGTGTGTGTGTGTGTGTGTGTGTGTGTGTGTGTGTGTTTTTTTTTTATAAGGGGTTGGGTAAAAATCTTTTAAAGACCAGACGGCCATTGTTGACGAAGCCGTCGAAACGACCTCGGCACCAATGTGCCGTCTTGTGTCGGAGTCTCCAATATGTGGTATACCGACTAAAAACCCTTCGTCCTACGGCCATGTTATAACGCATAGCCGCAACACGAAATTCCCCTGTCGACTTCTAGCACCCACCGGTATGCCTCTTCAGTATTACTTCGGTGGGGCCTGTTCTGATCCCGAAGGATCCCTCTTCGTTTGCTGTGATTCTCAGCCCATCAGTCTTGTAATCTCTTCAGTCTCTTCCTCGCGTTTCTCTCTCCTTTTCTTCTTTGGTCTTCATAGCTCCCCTAATAAAGGTAGCTATATGGTCCCATCTCTCTCGCGTCGTCAACATGGTCAGTATCAGGTTGTCCTTCGTTATCCGAGTCAATCCTAGTTCTACTATCAGTCTTTGTCTCTCAGGTTCGTTTGCAGGGCACTCAAATAGTGTGTGCTCTGCGTCGTCCTTCTCTACTCCGCAAAAAGCACATTTGCTGTCTAGACGAAACCCTCTCTTGGCCCGGTAGACTCCAAAGGATCAATGTCCACTCAGTGCCTGGGTGAGGTAATAGTCAACCACTCCGTGTCCTCTGAGTACCCATTCTCTTAGTCTTGGAATGAGCTCGTAGGTCCATCTTCCGTCTTTTGTTGCCTCCCAATTCTGTTGCCATCTTATCAAAAGTGTTTCTCGCGCTTCTCTTCGTATACGATTCCTCTCTTCCTCAGAGAGGTCTCCTTGTCGCTGCCGTTGTTCCTCTTCGCTCTTCCAGATCTCTTCTCTTTCTATGGCTAACAGTCTCACTGGAGGTACTCCTGCCAATACATTCGCTGCGTCCCTTGAGACCGACCGCCATGCGCTGATAATGCGTAGGTTCATCTTACGCTGAACCGATCCCATATGTCTGTCTACATCCGCTGGCAAGGCCCGTGCTGCCCACGTAGAGGCGCCATACAGTTGGATGGAGTCCACCACTGTTGACAGTAATTTTCTACGTGTTGGCCATGGGCCTCCTATATTAGGCATGATCCTCATGAGTGATGTGCAAGCCATCAATGCTTTCGTTGCTGCCTGCTTGACATGGTGTTTAAAAGACCACTTGTTATCTAGCCATACTCCTAGGTATTTTATTTCACTCTTTAAAGGAATAATTTCTCCGTTTATTATAAACTGGGGAGGGTTGAACTTTCTTCTCCGCGTCACTAAGATAGCTTCATATTTCCGAACCGTTAGCTGTAACAGCCTGCTAGCTAGCCACTCAGCGATCAGCTCCAGGGCTTCATTTGCAATGGCCTCCACCTGCTCTACCATTTCTGCTACCACCAACAATGCCAAGTCATCAGCAAACCCAACTAACGATGCTCCATTAGGTAGTTTCAGTCTCAGCAATCCGTCGTACATACAGATCCACAGGAAGGGTCCCTTTATTGATCCCTGCGGCACTCCCGCTGTCAGGTCGATAGTTATTCTCCCGTTTTCGGCAATTATAACTAGTGTTCTATCCTTCAGGTAACTATCCAACATCTTCAGCATATAATACGGCATCTTTTTCTCTTTTTCGAGAGATTGGTATATTCGCTCCCAGCTAGCAGAGTTAAACGCATTCTTGACGTCCAGGGCTATTATAGCACAGTACCCCCCTCGATCTGGCAATTTGTAGAGGGCTTCTGATACCCGATCCTGTACTTTCTGTAGTGCATGGTGGGTAGACACTCCCTTCCGAAATCCGAACTGGTTTGGAGAAATCCCCTCGCTTTCTTCTCCTGCGATCCATATCTCCATTCTGTTGAGAATGAGTCTTTCGAGCAGCTTCCCCGTTGTATCTATCATTCCCAATGGTCTGTACGTTGAAGGATCCGCGGCAGAGCTTGTTTCCCCCTTCGGTATCAGTACCAGCTTTTGTCTCTTCCACCTGGTTGGGAAGATTCCTTCAGCTAGACATTTGTTAAAAACATTTAGCAGCATCTAAGGGTTCCTGAGAACTATCAATCGCAAAACCTCGTTTGGAATATCGTCTAATCCTGGGCTTTTTCCAGCATTTAATCTTTTGGCTGCGTTCGTCAGTTCCTGTAGGGTAAATGGTTCTCCCGGTGAACCACTTGCTTCTTTTGGAAAGCTCGTCCGAACTTCGCCTGCAGGGAATAATACTTTAACTATTCGACGCAGGCTCGGTTCATTGTTTGGAACGTTCGTCCCGAATGTCTTTCGTAGCTTTCTCATCACTATCTTATACGGTAATCCCCAAGGGTCACGATTTATCGTCTCTATTAAATCCTTCCAACATTTATTCTTGCTCGAGATGATTGCAATTCGCAGAGTTCTTCTGGCTTGTCTATAGTCCTGCTGGTATTCTGACATATTTGGCCGGTTCGCCCTTCTCGCTCGCTGATACTTGCGTCTGCATTTATTGCATTCTTTCCTCAGCTCCGCCAACTCTTCACTCCACCAGTAAGCCGGTTTCCTATGGTATTGTGCTGGTCTGCGCGGCATGGACGCGTTACATGCGTCCGTGATGTCCTGCATAAGTCTTTCTGCTGCCTCTTCCGCTGTACATCTCTCCATGCTAGCTATTATGCTAATTTTCTGCCCGAAGATTTCCTTATCTATTTTTGTTAGACTCCATCCTCCTCTCGTTTTGTACTGCTTCCGTGAACATCCTGTAATTTTGACCAATATATATCGATGATCGCTTAATGACTCCTCTTCTAGCACCTCCCACGATGTGATGACTTTTGTCGCTATCGTCGAGGCAAAAGTGAGGTCCAAGACCGACCTGGAGCATCCTTTTTCGAAGGTGTGGACCCCTGGTGTATTTATCACCGTGAGATTGAGTGTTGCCATCATTTCCTCTAACAGGTTGCCTCTATGGTCTTGGGGCCCTCCCGTCCAAGCCCTTGCTTTGGCGTTGAAGTCCCCTGCCGCTATAAGTGGGCCTTTCCATTTGCTGATTTCTTGCAATAGCGCGTTTATATCTTGCTCCACTATGACATCTGTGGCGTTTGGAGAAAAGTAGCAGCTGTATATGGCCAGCTGTCCTATCGCCACCCCTACAAATCCGTTTTCAGCTGCCAGCACTCTTGTGTCTTGGTTCTCAATTTTCCATGCGAATATTGCCGCGTTTCCTCTAGCGTCCCGAAACCACATCACGTCTTGCATGTCGTAATTCTGCTCTGAGATGATGAGGATTCCTGCCTCTCTTTCTCTCGCGGTCTGTAAGGCAAGATTTTGAGCTGCCCGGGACCGGTTGAGGTTTATCTGCAGGATGTTTGTGTTAAGAAGCTCGGCCATTTCCATGTTTCGGATCTAGCTTCTCCCTTGCTTCCTTCAATGCAGCGCACATTGTATCACCCGTCCTATGATTGTGTGGTTTACCTTCCGCTTCACAGGCTAGGCACTTATACGATTTTTCGCATCCTGCCGCTAAGTGTCCTGGTTCCCCACATCTATAGCATAGCTTTCCCTGAATCTTCTTTGTGCACTCAGCCGCAATGTGTCCGTATTCTAGGCACTTGTAACATCTGGTTACAATCTTGTTTTCACGCGCGCGAGCGTAGACCCATCCTACCCTAACTTTTCCCGGTTTCAGGATCTTTTCTGACGCCAGGTCTCTTGGCGCTTTCACGAGTGCCACTTGGGTACCTCTCGGTCCTGTTCGGAGTACTTTTATCTCGATTTGGTCAGGGTCAGATCCTTCTAGGGCTGTTGACAGGGCTTGTTTGACCTCCTCTTTTGTGATCCCATCTTCCAGATCTCGTAGCTCCATCGTCACTGTCGGGACCAAAGCTCTTACACTCAACTGGTCACCGACAGCCGAGCGTATCGCCACACTGATGTCCTCGAGTTTGGAGCCTTTTATCAACTCTAGCAAAAGGTTGCCATCCTTTGTTTCCCGCACCTTACCAACCTGGGACCCCACCTGTTCGGTGCTAACCTTTTTTTTAACTTCCTTCAGCATATCCGAATAAGAGATTTTATTTTCTCCATTTGCTCTTATCAGCACTGCTTCCGGCCTTGACCTTGGAAGGTTTTTCCTTGGCGGAACTTTTCTAAGAGTTGGTTCTCCTCTGCCTTCTTGACGTCTTTCTTCTTTCTTCTTAGGCTTTTTCTGCCTTCGAGCCACTTGCCAGTCTTCTTCAGCACGTCCTTGCGGTATTTCTTCCGTCTCCTCGCGGTTGCTCTGGGATTGCCTTCTTACCGCTCTGATTTTCCGGCTAGCCTGATCTGCTGGTATATCTTTGTAGCCTTCGATCCGGCTAACAGCCATACGACCCTCTGTGGCACTCACCTTGGCGGCCCTACATTCAACAGGAGGACCATTTGCAGGTCTCTTTTTATTCCTATCTTCATCCTCATTTGTTGTCTGTCTCAGCGTATCCTCTAATCTATCTTCGAATACGTTCTTTGCCTCTGAATTTTTTTGCCGCACTTTCTGCAGTCGCCTAAGGTACGACATGGCCGCTTCGTGATCGCTCCTCACATTCTTGTGAATGTTTTTAGCAGGCACTATCACCTTCTCGATAGCAAGCATCCTGTGCTCCAGCGCATTTAAGAGCTCTTGCTCTCGGTTGTCGCCCTCTATTAGCTGCTTCCACAAGCTCACCATCGAGTCTGCACATTGCTGGCCATCGTCCCCTTCTTTTGTCCGTTCCACGTCTTCTTTTGTTGTTTGTTTTTCTTTTGTATCCATTCTGATCCCACGAGCAGCTAGGGAAGATGTCGTCGATCCCACGCAGAGCCCCGCATGCGTGGGACAAGGCTAGTTACGAGGGAGTTTCGCCAGGTGCTCCCAAGGCTCCGTTTGAGACTCTCTGTTACCCCCGAGAGCCAACAAGGCTACATCGGAACGGGTCACTTCACACCTTCAGCTTGGGGGTCCATTACCCTGAACGGGGACCCTTTAACAAGGTGCTATCATCCGGGCCAGATGAGCCTTGGTTTTTTAACGAGGTTGATACTCCTCCCCCTCCTCCTTCCCTGCATCTTGAGTAGCAGGGTCCCGGGCTTGGGACCGGCGGTGGCGGAGTTGTGTTAAAACTAAGAATATAATAAGCATTCAGACGAGCAAGTGTGTGTGTGTGTGTGTGTGTGTGTGTGTGTGTGTGTGTGTGTGTGTGTGTGTGTGTGTGTGTGTGTGTGTGTGTGTGTGTGTGTGTGTGTGTGTGTGTGTGTGTGTGTGTGTGTGTGTGTGTGTGTGTGTGTGTGTGTGTGTGTGTGTGTGTGTGTGTGTGTGTGTGTGTGTGTGTGTGTGTGTGTGTACAGGGTGTCTCAGACCACCCGTCCGCCCCCCAAAGTGTGTCGAAAAAGTTTTTTTTTGTCAAAAATTGATAACGCAATTATATATAAATCGAGTACGCTCTATCGATTGGACGTAAAATCAACTTCCGGTTCCGACCGAAAATGGCCTATTCAGACCGGAAGTGCATGAAAATCCATTTTTTTAAATGGAACATGCATACTTTTTTTTCAGATTCAGATTCTACGGTAAAAAATACGAAAATTTCATAAGAAGAATTTTTTGAAAAAAGTTGATATTTGACCTCTAATTGACGTCTGAAGTCTGTAATCCACCAGTTCGTACTCAAGCTGCGAATATGCACGTTTTAACAGTGGAATAGGATAATGTGGCTCTTCTAAGAGGTTTTCGGGGTCGCTGAGTCCGAATCCAAGGTGAGTTTGATCTTATCAGGTCATTTTGAGGTCGATTCAAGGTTATTTAGAGGTAAAACAAAAAAAATATTAGATTTATCAAGAATGAAGTACTTTTAAAATTTTAGCCTTAATATTACAAAAATATGAATCTCGTCGTTTTTTCATTTAATCTTGTTATTATTAATCTATGTATTTACATAGCGTACTTTTATGAAATTAGGGGAAATGAAATTCCAAAACAAATTAGTTTAGCGAGATAAAAATCTTTATTCTCAAAACATAACAGATTTCGTTGCAGTAGCAACATATGTTTATAATAACATAAATAATGATAATTTGTTTTATTAGAACCTAACATAATGAAAATTTTTATAACATAATTAGATTTTATCTTCTATTGTTCTGTAAATAAAATTTTTTTATGAATAACGCTGAAATAACTGTGCGAAAATAGACGGTGAAGATTTGACAAAAACTTTAATGTTCAAAATGCGCTCCGCCTTGAAAAATACATGCTTGAACTCTTTGGAAATTATCAACAGCTCTTCCAATTTCTGCTGCCTGCAACGACCGAATTGCATCCGTGATTCTGCCAATCATATTGGCTCTCGTTGTCGGACATTCTTGGTAAACTATGTCCTTTACTCTTCACCAGAAATAGTAATCCAGGATAGTCAGATCTGGGGATCGAGGTGATTGATAGTACCACACCTTCCAATCCACCTATTGGGGAACATATGATTCAAACTATTTCGGCAGATATATGCCGTATGTGCAGGACATGCATCTTGCTGAAACCACATGTCACGCCGTAACTGCAGCAGGAGGTTTTCCGGGGATTTTGTGGTGACCAATAACGACAATTCCACGTCGTCGCCACAATTGTTCAGCAGCGGCAAATGATCCTGCTTGAAAGTAAACTTGTAACATGTCGTGCGCTTCTTCATTAGAGTTAACCATATTTGCAACTTGTTTCTTTTAACTCTGTGTGAAAAAATGATCATACAATTAGTTTTAAAATCGATATTAAATGCGCGTTTAATTAAATCAACAAACATTTTTAGTCGAAACCTATCTTAGCAAAAATTGATGAGCCTGTATGCCGCCCTGCATGTCAAGAGAAAATGTACTAAATATGATAATAAATTACGTAGGCATTAAAAAATCAGCACACTTTATCGAATGTTATGTATTTCAAACTCTGCGATCGCGTTATACAAGATAGGTCTTAAAAAACAGCTTTGAAAATTTTCGCCAACGACTTGAGTTTTGCAACTGGTCAATCCGCCAAAGAGATGAGTTTCACAGATCTGTTCTATTTTCGGATGAATGTACCTTCAAGAGTGATGCAGAAGTTAATACGTGGAATTGTCGTTATTGGTCACCACAAAATCCCCGGAAAACCTCCCGCTGCAGTTACGGCGTGACATGTGGTTTCAGCAAGATGAATGTCCTGCACATACGGCATATATCTGCCGAAATAGTTTGAATCGTATGTTCCCCAATAGGTGGATTGGAAGGTTTGGTCCTGTCAATTATCCACCTCGATCCCCAGATCTGACTATCCTGGATTACTATTTCTGGTGAAGAGTAAAGGACATAGTTTACCAAGAATGTCCGACAACGAGAGCCAATATGATTGGCAGAATCACGGATGCAATTCGGTCGTTGCAGGCAGCAGAAATTGGAAGAGCTGTTGATAATTTCCAAAGAGTTCAAGCATGTATTTTTCAAGGCGGAGCGCATTTTGAACATTAAAGTTTTTGTCAAATCTTCACCGTCTATTTTCGCACAGTTATTTCAGCGTTATTCATAAAAAAATTTTATTTACAGAACAATAGAAGATAAAATCTAATTATGTTATAAAAATTTTCATTATGTTAGGTTCTAATAAAACAAATTATCATTATTTATGTTATTATAAATATATGTTGCTACTGCAACGAAATCTGTTATGTTTTGAGAATAAAGATTTTTATCTCGCTAAACTAATTTGTTTTGGAATTTCATTTCCCCTAATTTCATAAAAGTACGCTATGTAAATACATAGATTAATAATAACAAGATTAAATGAAAAAACGACGAGATTCATATTTTTGTAATATTAAGGCTAAAATTTTAAAAGTACTTCATTCTTGATAAATCTAATATTTTTTTTGTTTTACCTCTAAATAACCTTGAATTGACCTCAAAATGACCTGATAAGATCAAACTCACCTTGGATTCGGACTCAGCGACCCCGAAAACCTCTTAAAGGAGCCACATTATCCTATTCCATTGTTAAAACATGCATATTCGCAGCTTGAGTACGAACTGGTGGATTACAGACTTCAGATGTCAATTAAAGGTCAAATATCAACTTTCTCAAAAAATTCTTCTTATGAAATTTTCGTATTTTTTACCGTAGAATCTGAATCTGAAAAAAAAGTATGCATGTTCCATTTAAAAAAATGGATTTTCATGCACTTCCGGTCTGAATAGGCCATTTTCGGTTGGAACCGGAAGTTGATTTTACGTCCAATCGATAGAGCGTACTCGATTTATATATAATTGCGTTATCAATTTTTGAAAAAAAAAAACTTTTTCGGCACACTTTGGGGGGTGGACGGGTAGTCTGAAACACCCTATATATATATATATATATATACACACACATATATAAGAAACTTACAAACTAGGTTGATACATTAATTGATTAATTATTTCATTAATTATTGTATAGAGAGTTAAAATTCGAAGCATACGGTACAGTGAAGTTTACAGATGAATTAAACGATTTCACAAATAATAATTATTAATTATTAAGCAGCTCTTATAGAAGTGTAAACATACACATGCGCAAGTTTAATAAAATAAAAGAGATTGAGTATGCTGAAATGGATAAAGTGTAAATTGATCTTAGGACTAAAAGCTAGGATCAGAAATGTAAGGGAAGTTTAGATTGTTGGTGTTTGTTGATTGTTTGGTAAGTATTGAAGATGAGGTGAAATACATATGATGATCTAATGTTAGGTGAAAGGACGACTAAATTGGGTTGAAGGGAGAAATATTGTAACTTAAAAAATATCCCAGGGTTTGTAGATATTCTGTAATGAAGGTGAAGGCAGTAACATTAAAAGGTAAATTTACAGATGGCAATAAAATCAGACCAACAGTGTTCGTAAGCTTTTCGGTTAATATTTTTACATGAAATTACTGTAGCTCTAGTAGTCTAAAAAGAGAGAAAAGCCACCGTTGAAATTAGAATAATCTTTCTGATTAAAAATCAGTAACTGCTAGCTGGTTAAGATTTGGAGGAGGAGTATTTCCAAGTTTCAGTCCTTAGAATAGGATAGAGGAAAGCCATGAGGATTCTTGTTTGATTTTCTTATCATTTGTTGATTTGATAACAGGATATAGGTGGTACAGTATTCCATATATCGAATTGTGACTGTTCTATAGGTGAGCAAGGAGAGGGCAATATTTCTGAGACTAAAGAGTCAGTCAACCTAGTCGGACGTTATGGAAGGATCTGTACAACTTCATGTAGTTTGTGGGGGCGAAAGGGATATAGCCAGTAATAAAGCAGACGCAGGAATTGTGGCCCGTCTGCAAGGTAGCAAGTCTTATTTTATTGAGGTGAGAATATGCAATCAAAACGTAGTCAAGGTGTGGAAGAACAGACATTACATTTAGTATACTGTAGATTTTTTGTGAAACTTGAGAGTATTGAGGGTCCAGTAGACGCTCCTAATGACGACAAAAATGTGCAATTTCCATTGTAAAGTGGATGATATTTTCAATATAAGCTCTTTACTATTTGCGAGAAAAGAATTTCGATATTGTTTAGTTTGATCTTTGATAGTGTATCAATACTTAAGGACGACATGTAAAGCTTGCTACCCAATAAGATTACTTTAGTTTTGGCCGCATTAAGTTGCAATTCATTTGGTCGAGCCCAGTCTGCAACTGCTTAAGCGTCAAGTTGAGCTTTTTCAAGATCATTAAGTATATCGCAAGGGGAGCAGTGAATATAAATCTGTATATTATCGGCATATATAAAGTATTTTGAAAAGAAAAGAATTCTAGAAAGATCAGTTATATACATTGAAAACAGCAGAGGTCCGAGGACGCTGCCCTGGGGTCTCCGGTCCGGGCCTACAGCTATTGTGATATGTTGCCAACCTGATCGATGACTGCTTGAAGTCTGTCCACCAAGTAACTAAAGAACTATTGGAGAGATTCATTTCCAAGGTTGAAATCTCTAAGTTTTCGGATCAGCGGGTCATAAAGTATAGCGTCAAATGCCTTAGACAAATCAAATAAGATAGGAATAGTGATTTTCCTTTCTTCAGTTGCAAATCTGTCACCATCAAGAAGACTCACTAGGGATGTCTCTGTTGAGTGGAACTTGCGAAAGCTCGCCTGTCTGGGGTCAAAACGATTATTGCTTTCCAAATAATTGAAAAGTTATTTACGAGGGGGGTCAATAAGTCTTTACAAAAAGAAGGAACAAAAAGTTTTGGGTATGTAATTTTTTTTTATTTTTCGACATAATCTCCTTGAAGGTCGATACATTTTATTAAACGGCCTTCCAGTTTCTTTAAGCTATCAGAAAAATATAATTTCTGAAAACCCTCAAAATAGGCATTTGTTTCGGCGATGACTTCTTCATTCGACGTGAATCGTTGTCCGACAAGCCATTTTTTGAGGTTAGGAAATAAGAAAAAGTCACTGAGAGCCAAATCAGGCGAACGTGGTGGATGGTCAATTAATTCAAACTTTAAATCGTTAATTTTTGCCATTGAAACTACACACGTGTGAACTCGAGCATTATCTTGAAGAAAGAGGCATTTTTTTTTTGTTCAAGTGAGGACGTTTTTCTCTGATTTTTTCTTTTAGCTGACCTAATAATGACGCATAATATTTTCCAGTGATCGTCTGACCCTTTTCCAAGTAGTCGATGTAGATGATTCCACACGCATCCCAGAAAACCGTGGCCATTATCTTTCCAGCTGACTTTACCTTCTTTGGGGCTGGTTCTCCTGCGGTAATCCATTGTTTGGACTATTCTTTGGGGATGAAAAGTAGATCCACTACGACAATCCAACCCAAAGCGCAGGAAATCGTGGGGTAAGCCTGGCCATCCATCAACTTCAACGGCCAAACCAAATATTCATGGCAAGAAGCTTCTTCTGTGTATCTGGTGGGATCAGCTGGGAGTGATCTATAATGAACTACTTCATCTTAATTAAACCATTACTAGAAAACGTTATCAACAAAAATTAATGCAATTGAGTCGAGTATTGAAGGACAAACACCTTCTCCAATAGCCAAAAAACACGACAAAGTCATCTTTCATCACGACAACGCTCGGCCACATGTTGCAAAAATCGTTAAAGAAACTTTAGAGGCATTTTAATGAGATATCCTATCCCACCCACGGTGGGTCTGAGCGACATTTAAATAAAAGTGAAAGCAGGTTCCAATTTTTTTGCATATTTCGGTAAAAATACTAATAATTAGAAGATCCCAGAAAGAATTAAAAAAAATCCCTGAGCCCTTTTTGAAAAAATCGATTTTTAAAAATTTTTATCAAACAAAAAAAATAAAAAAATAATTTTGGTTGTGGTTGATGGTATTAATAAATAAATCAATATTTTTTCGATATTTCCACAGATGCACATTTAATAATAAAAAATTCAACACCGGCATTTTGAAAATTAATTTTTTTTTATTTATTGACTGTTTTTACTAATTTTTATCTCTCTATTCTCCCATACACAATCATATTAATGGAGAAACACATGTATATATAAATAACAGTGTTTATTAATAGTATACATACGATAAGGACATAGCAGTATTGTAAACATGTGTGTTTACAGCGCGCACCTGTATCTAAGGAAGTAGTAGCTAGAATAGCGTGCTCAAAAGTTTTCACAGTTGTCCCAGCTTGATTGACCGATCAACAATGAAATCTGCCAGTAATAGTGTTCTCGTGATAAGAAATACAATAAGAATTTTGTTGTAGTTAACGTTCTGTGTTTCTTCAAAATAATTGAATTAGCAACATGAAGCGACGTGCACTAACGCACTCTGAGAATCGTTCGAAAATTTGTTTGGTTTGTCAGAAAAAGAAGGCTAAACTGAAAAAAATTTGTGGAAGGTTAGTTAGAATTTAGTGAGGTACAACATGTTGTACCTCACTAAATTCTAACTAACCTTCCACAAATTTTTTTCAGTTTAACATGTTGTACCTCACTAAATTCTAACTAACCTTCCACAAATTTTTTTCAGTTTAACATGTTGTACCTCACTAAATTCTAACTAACCTTCCACAAATTTTTTTCAGTTTAGCCTTCTTTTTCTGACAAACCAAACAAATTTTCGAACGATTCTCAGAGTGCGTTAGTGCACGTCGCTTCATGTTGCTAATTCAATTATTTTTACAACATGTTGTACCTCACTAAATTCTAACTAACCTTCCACAAATTTTTTTCAGTTTAGCCTTCTTTTTCTGACAAGCCAAACAAATTTTCGAACGATTCTCAGAGTGCGTTAGTGCACGTCGCTTCATGTTGCTAATTCAATTATTTTGAAGAAACACAGAACGTTAACTACAACAAAATTCTTATTGTATTTCTTATGACGAGAACACTATTACTGGCAGATTTCATTGTTGATCGGTCAATCAAGCTGGGACAACTGTGAAAACTTTTGAGCACGCTATTCTAGCTACTACTTCCTTAGATACAGGTGCGCGCTGTAAACACACATGTTTACAATACTGCTATGTCCTTATCGTATGTATACTATTAATAAACACTGATATTTATATATACATGTGTTTCTCCATTAATATGATTGTGTATGGGAGAATAGAGAGATAAAAATTAGTAAAAACAGTCAATAAATAAAAAAAAATTAATTTTCAAAATGCTGGTGTTGAATTTTTTATTATTAAATGTGCATCTGTGGAAATATCGAAAAAATATTGATTTATTTATTAATACCATCAACCACAACCAAAATTATTTTTTTATTTTTTTTGTTTGATAAAAATTTTTAAAAATCGATTTTTTCAAAAAGGGCTCAGGGATTTTTTTTAATTCTATCTGGGATCTTCTAATTATTAGTATTTTTACCGAAATATGCAAAAAAATTGGAACCTGCTTTCACTTTTATTTAAATGTCGCTCAGACCCACCGTGCACCCGCCATACTCAACTGACGTTGCCCCTAGTGACTATCACTTGTTCCGGTCAATGGCATGGCCTAGCCGAGCAGCATTTTACTTCTTACGAAGAAGCCAAAAATTGGATCGATTTTTGGATCACCTCAAAAGATGAGGAATTTTTTCAACGTGGGATCCATATGTTACCTGAGAGATGTAGAAAAGTGGTGTCTAACGATGGCCAATACTTTAAATAATATATAGTTTACAATTTTCTCTAAATAAAGCGTTAAAGTTACAAACAAACCCTCAAAACTTATTTATACACACACGCGCGCGCACGCGCACACACACACACACACACACACACACACACACAAACATATAGTAACGTTTGATTCTATCTTACGTTAGTAAAGTAAATAGTTCGGACTCTAAATGTTTTATTTGTAATCGCGTTTCCGAGAGTAAGCAAGTAGTTGACACGTGAATACTCTATAAGTATTGTAATTTCAATAATCACCGAATAGCGAATACAGTATCCGCTGTTTCGATGAGTTGTTTTAAATACAATTGAGTATTGTTGCATCTATCGAGGAGAAGCCCGACAGCGCCGCAACGAATATTCAATTTAATTTCTAGGCAATTATTAATTTCAGAGAGAAGATAGTCTAAGGCTACTTTTTTCTCATAAGAGAGAGTCTTATGAGTTGAGCGCTTTGATTATCGTAAGGAAAAGGAATTAGCAGGCTAACCACTGAATGATGAAATCAGTCTCAGGAAATAGCTGAGTCATTATTTTTTTCAATGCCCGCGCTGCTAAACAAGGTAGGATAGTGAATCATCTTGCCACAGCTACGAGCGAATTTATATTTGCGAAATCGGCTCCTTTCGACGCTTGGTAGCCCCTACAACGCTATTTTTCATATTAGCATAAACTTTGTACAGGTTTTGTCGCAAAATGGCTCGATCGAAATTGAAATTTAATGATTTAAAAAATCAAGTGTAAAATAACAAATTTTTTAATATAAATCGTTTCTCAAGGAAAAATCGCCTTTTAAAATTATAAGTGATATAAGTTAGATATTTAAATAACACAGAATTTACAATAAATTTACGGAAAATTTTTACATCAAAAAATTGCTTGTGATAAATGGAACATTATTCAAAATAAAAACGATTAACGTAACAATCCATTTTTGAATAATAATTAAAAAACGAATTTGTAAATTTCTCTTTTAGCCATTATAAAATCAACAAGTGGGTATCAATCGTTATCATTAATTTTATAGATATATACAGTCGAATCGCTATCTAGCAACGCAATTTTAGTTGTTTAAATAAATTATAAATTTTTTATTTATTGATAACTCAGTCAAAAATCACTTATCAAAGTGTCAAATTCTTGCTTCTCTGTCTTAGTCGCTGTTGTACGAGGTCTGTCCGGAAAGTATCGAGCCTACCTTGATATTTTCGTGCTAGCGTTATTCTTTATCATCTGGTGAGTGGCATCCTTCGAAGTAATCCCCACTTGATTGAATAACATGGTTCCATCGATGTTTCCACTTTTCAAAACAGTCCTGGAACTCACTTTTAGGGTTAGCCTTAAGTACACTCGTCGCATTGTTTTCAACCATTGTTTTGTCATCGAATCGGTGTCCTTTGAGTGGTTTTTTTAGTTTTGGAAACAGCCAAAAGTCACAAGGGGCTATGTCGGGACTATATGGAGGTTGTCGAAGCAATGCGATATTGTGTTTGCTCAAAAACTGCTGCACAAGATTGGATGAATGCGCTGGCGCATTATCGTGATGGAGAAGCCAGTCACCACTTTCCCAAAAGTGCCGCCGTTTTCTTCTTACTGCATCACACAAACGTTTTAAAATTTGAACGTAGTATTCTTTATTGATTGTCTGACCTGTTGGTGCATATTCGTGATGTACAACACCTTCACAACCGAAAAAAAACAATCAACATTGACTTAACATTGCTCCGACTTTGACGTACTTTTTTTGGTCTTGGCGATTCAGAATGCTTCAACTGTGAAGATTGTTGTTTTGTTTCAGGATCATAACCATAAACCCATGATTCATCACCTGTAATAACTTTTCTAAACACATAATCGTCATTATTGACCATTTCCAGATTGTCTAGAGCGATTTCTAAGCGAATGTTCTTCTGCTCTGCTGTGAGCAATTTTGGGATGAATTTCGCACACACGCGTTTCATTCCTAAATTTTCGGTTAAAATTTCTGAAATGATAGTTTTTGGTATCCCAAGGTCTTCTTCTGGTTCTCGCACAGTCATACGATAATCTTGTTCGATTGCAAGTCGCACCCGCTCAATATTATCTGCTATTTTTGTCGTCGAAGGTCGGCCGGAACGAGAATTACTATCGACAGAAGTGCGACCATCCTTGAACCGTTTATACCACTCTTTTATTCGTGTTTTGCTCATACACTCGGTTCCGAAGGCCTTTTGCATCATTTCAAGAGTTTCCGAACCCGTTTTTCCGAGTTGAAAGCAAAATTTGATGCTAATTCGTTGATCTTGTTTTTCAGTCATTTTTGACAATATCAAAATCCGACGAACGCGAAAAAGGCACTGTAAACAAAGACACGCTGCACATGAACTATACGTCCGGCAGGTGTCAGTAAGTAACCAATAGATTCGTGAGGCTTTATTGTTGACGTTTCTGTCCGATAGAGGTCGCTCGAACACTATGGTGCGAAGATATAAACGTAGGCCCGATACTTTCCGGACAGACCTCGTATATTCGAATTTGCAATATATTTATTTGTTGCAAAATTACTAGCGATATTTACTTGTAATTTAAATTAAACTAACAAATACATATTTAATGACTATAATAACTTAACATTCGAGATCAGCGCATAAAAATTAACTGAAAAATGCTCTTTTGTTCATTGAAAAAACTTTGCAATTGTCGATTTTGCATTGTCAATAATAATTTTCCCACGCTCGTGACGTACACTCCTTATATAGTCTTGTTTTCGTCGAATTACTCTAATCTTATTTACCTCCAAGATATGCATCATTGAAATACAAAATGAATCCCTCAGAATATGAAAAGTTCGTGACTAAAGGTATTTTACGGTTCGTCGGTCTGAAAAATATTATTGTAGAATATAGTCTGATATGGCAATTAAGCAGATTCTAATGCATTGCATGAAAACTTGGGAAGGTTTAACGCGTGGAAGAGGTGTAAGTGATTCTGTACTTGCCACATGGATACAGAACATACTCGAGTTATCTGCAATTACAAAAGTTGTA
Source organism: Phymastichus coffea (assembly GCF_024137745.1). Classification (NCBI taxonomy): domain Eukaryota; kingdom Metazoa; phylum Arthropoda; class Insecta; order Hymenoptera; family Eulophidae; genus Phymastichus; species Phymastichus coffea. The sequence continues at coordinate 2,801,083 of NW_026706835.1, read as the reverse complement.
TAAGCGTTTTACAATGTAATGTTTGCTTGATCTGAACAGCGTATAGATAATCGTTCTAGTAGAATTTGAAGGGACACATCTGATTTAGATAATTTTTTCAAATTCTTTAGTACTATACTTTACTATACTTTTCCTATAGTCCGTACTCTCGTTCTTGCTCTCGGGCAAGGGTAAGATTAATTTTAATAACCCAAAAACTCAAATAACCCAGTAACCCAATAAACCAACCCCAATAACCCCAATAACCAAATAACCAAGTGATTTTTTTTAATAAGAGCCCTATTTTTTATCATGGATTCGGAAAGAGCGGGAAATTCTACGTTCAGGTAAGATATTATGTGTGGGGTGCGGTCAATCCCCACTCCTATCCCACCGGGGAAAGGGTGAGGTTAATAATAATAATAATAACCCGACGGGACGAGACACAGACTTCCAAGTTCACATTTTCGGACCAAACCGCGCTGAGCAGTATATGGCGGTCTGTGAATTGGAATCGCGAGAAGCCGATGCATTGCTTCGGCGTGGTCGGATCGGAATTGGCTGGGTGCATTGCCGGGTTCGGAAACGACTCACGGTGACAAAATGTTACAGATGCCTGGGCTTCGGCCATGTGAAAGCTGAATGCACAGGTAAGGACAGGACGAAATGCTGCCGCAAGTGTGGCACATCCGGACACTACGCGACGGAATGTCAAAACATGCCCGTCTGGCCACTGTGCTCCGAGACCGGGCACGGGGACATCGCCCACCTCGCCGAAAGCAGCAGGTGTGCCGTATTCTGGGCCGTGCTGGAAGAGTGCAGGGGACGGGCCAGAGGACGGACAGAATAATTCAGGGAAACCTGAATCGAAGTAGGGCTGCAGACATGCTCCTACCTTAGATAGCCGACGAATATGTCGCGGACATGCTGATTCTGAGTGAACCATACAGGAGAAGGACGACCCAGACATATATTACAAACGAGACAGAGACCACTGCTATCTGGGTACGAGGTAGCACCCAATCTAGAGTCTCCGACTACGACTACGTCTGGGTCACAGTTGGCGCTGTCACTTAGCTCAGTGTCTACCTGACACCCAACTGCATCGCGATGGAGTTCGAAAGAAAGGCGGCACTCATAGAAGACGGGATCAGGGACCTGCCCGGGGATGTCATCGTTGCGGGGGATTTTAACGCAAGGGCGACCGAGTGGGGATGAACGAAACGAATCGACGCGGACGACTACTGCTGGAAATGGCCGCAAGACTCGATCTAGCAGTGGTAAATACGGAACATACGCCGATGTATAGACGGACAGGTGTCGGAGTCTCTATCCCCGACGTCACGATGACATCGGACAGAATCCTGCCACGGCTGAGGGGATGGCGGGTGATCGAAGACTACACAACCAGCGATCACTAGTACATCGTCTTTGAAGTGGTAGGACGGACGGGAACGAGATGAACGAGAACCCATCAACCCCCGCGGTGGAATCTACGTAAGCTCGACGGACGAAAATTTTCGGAAGAGCTAATGTCAGCACCGGCTCCAGGGAAGTTAATTCCCCCCGAACTAACGGGCCGGCAAAGAGTGGAGAGACTGACAGACGAGACGGCCAAATTAATAGACAGCTTATGCAGAAGCACAATGCCGAAACGTCGACAGATACAACAAAGACAACCACAATATTGGTGGATGAACGAGATAGCCGAGCTACGCAAAATATCCCTGATAAATCGGCGACGAGTGACAAGGGCAGGGGGCGGACCCGAAAGGGAAAACTTCCAAGCCATGTACAAAACAGCACGGAAGACGCTGACGAAAGCATTACGGGACAGCAAGACGCGATGCTGGAGGAAGCTCTGCGAGGAGGTGAACGAGGATCCCTGGGGATCCGGCTACAAGATCGTGACCGGGAAACTAGGGGCCCGAGTCCTACCGGAACTTAAAGATGCCGAATCAGCAGGACGGATTGTTGACGGATTGTTTCCGACACACCCAATTAGGACAAACGTGATAGATGACGTGGACGCTCAAATGCCCCCCGCCTTTGCCGCTGAGGAGCTCATCAGAGCAACGAATACGATGAAAACGGGTAAGGCACCGGTACCGGAGTAAGTACCATCCGAGATCTTCCGGCTTGTGGCTCGTCTACGGCCGGAGATACTCCTCGACCTGCACAACACGTGTTTGACGACAGGATCGTTCAGCGCCCGGTGGAAGGTGGCAAGGCTCGTTCTTATCCCAAAAGGTAGGAGCGATCCTGGCACGCCTTCGGCTTACCGACCGTTGAGTTTACTTGACACGACTGGTAAACTCTTTGAACACCTACTGAGACCGAGACTGATGGATGCGATACAGACCGGAGGAGGTTTATCAGATTTGCAGTTCGGTTTTAGCAGGGGTCGATTGACGATTGGAGCGATCCAAAAGATGGTCGACTCTTTCCTGGAACTAGACAGACACTGCCACGCAGCGCGATCAATAGTTTTGCTGGCAACGCTCGACATTAGGAATGCTTTCAATTCGGCGAGGTGGAAGGATATATTGGAGGCGCTGAAAAGCAACTTCGAGATCCAGCCATACCTGCTACGGGTTGGGAGGATTACCGAAAAAACAGACGGATAACGTACGAGACGATCGAAGGACAAGTAACGAGACAGGTCACCGTTGGGGTGGCACAGGGGTCGATACTGGGACCTGACTTCTGGAATGGCTTATACGATAGCTTGCTTCGACTTGGGATGCCGCTCAGAGTGACACTCGTCGCCTACGCTGATGACATGGCGGGCGGTGATTACGGAGAGATCCCCCGAGCTGGCGCAGCTGGCGTTGAACCAGACCATGAGACGAGTCGGACGATGGATGACAGAACACGGACTACAACTCGCAACGGAAAAAACGGAACTGATGTTTCTCATGAGAAGACGCATACAAAAGATACTGCACATGAGTGTGGGGACATGCGAGATGGAGACCAAAAGGGAAGTCAAGTACCTTGGGGTAACCCTCGATACGAAGATGACTTGGCCTTATATACAGAAAACAACCCGGAAAGCGGCAGAGAGGATAGCATCCTTGTGTCACCTGATGGCAAATACGACGGGATCGAGATCGGGAAAACGACGACTGTTTATGGCGACAGCTCACTCGATCCTTCTATACGGCGCGGAAATATGTGCAGACTCCCTGAAGACAAAGAAATACTGTAAGTCGATGATGATGGTACAGAGACAGGGCTCACTGCTAATCGCTCGCTCCTACCGAACAGTCTCTGCGCAGGCTGTTTTGGTGGTGGCTGGCGTAATACCCGTGAATCTTCTGGCCTTCGAACGCAAAAGGATCTACGGGAGCAGCGCGGACATAAGACGAAAAAACGCGACAATCGCTGAGCGCGACAGGACAATTGACATTTGGTAAGGCCGATGGACAGAGGAACGAGGTGGTAACTGGTCGAGACGATTGATACGGGACTTGAGGCTGTGGCTCGGAAGGAAATTTGGTGATGTAAATTTCTATGTCACCCAGCTCTTAACGGGCCACGGGTACTTCGACGGTACCTTTACAATATGAACAGACTACGAACACCCGACTGTAAGTACTGTGGACACGAACGAGACGACGCGGAACACACGTTTTTCGCGTGTGACCGCTGGACACGACTCAGATAGGAACTGGAAGAAACGGTCGGCAGCATCACCCCCGATAACATCGTGGCTCTGATGCTACGTGAACCCGAAAGGTGGCGCTTAGTCGCTACCTATACGGAAACTATACTGAGACGTAAGAACGCGGACGGCTGTCTGACAGATGACTGAGCAGACGAAGTGACGCGACGTAACGAAATACGGAGGAACGACACGAACGGACGAACACAGACAGAACCTCCAGTCAGAAGTAATATTAACATAGTCCCTGGCTGGGGGAAAAACACCAAGGAGATGGCGGTTTAGTGGGTAGGCCTATTTTTTTTTTCTCGGGGAGTCCCACATAGCCCCTTAGGCAGAAAGACTAGGGGGAATCCGCAAAAAGGATTCCGCAACTCCTTATAAAAAAAAAAAAAATAATAATAATAATAACCCAATACCCAAGATAAATAAAAGTTCGTTTATCAAGGTTGTTCGCGCCATTTGCGCTGCGAAAATTTTCTTTACTATGAGAGTGAGAGAGAGAGAGAGAGAGAGAGAGAGAGAGAGAGAGAGAGAGAGAGACAGACAGAGAGAGAGAGAGAGAGATAGTTATGCGGTAATAGGTCCTTAAATTACGGTGCATGCTCGGACCATCTTTGCTACATCTGTTTGTGTTTGCGTTCAACTATCGCTGCACATTTGTGCGCCTCGTGTTTGATCCCAGCCCTGAGATTCCCGAAGAGTAAAGGACACACGTGTCGGTGATGCCATGAGATAAGGAAGACACGTGTTGGACGAGCGCAGGTAATCAACCCGGACCATGGGGCTATTTAGTCCTCGCAAAGGAGGGTCCTCTAATGAGTCTTGACAAGGGCCTTAGAAGTGGGGACAAATTTTCTTGTAAAGAAAAATAGGCGATGACAGTCTCTTCCTTCAGGGAAACCAGCAGTGACACTTCTCTCTCTATCTCGCATAGTCGTGAGCAGTGTGTAATACCGCGTTTAGCGATAGCCAGTGACATTGAATAAAAAAAGTAATTGTAGTGTGTATGTTTGTGTGCGCACGAGTGCAGTGTGAGAAGTTGCGCTAGGCGTTTTCGCGACTGCCGGTGAACCGACTAAAGGGCTAACTACGTTAGCAGAGGACGTCTTCACGACTCTAGGTGCTGCCACAACTCTTCAAGCCCATCAAATCGGCATCACAGGTCATCGCAGTATTGTGTGCCCGAGACGTCGGGGCTGCGGTGCATCGAGGTGTGTGTGTGTGTGTGTTGTGGCACTTCCTGGCTATCTGTGTGTGGGCAATGATCTGATAAGCAAACACCATTCAAATATATGTGCTTTGTACAGGCTCTGCGAGCCTTCAGGTAACAATTTTATGTAATTAGCGTTTAAGTTATTTGTTAAAGTTCAACTTTGTACTTAAATGGCTTTTCCCCCACTTAGGACTGGGGTTTTTTATGCCGGATAAGTACATATGTTAGCTTTTGTTTCTTTCCTGATTAAAAAGTAAGATTTCACTTAATCTCTGAGTCAGAATTTTTACTTATATTACGCACACATCCCTAACCCTCGTCTAATTTAAGTACAAAACATAAGCCTTCATCTCCAGGTGAAATCATTAATAAAATTTCTCCTTTTCTTACTATTACGTAGTAATTGAACAAAGGTCGTTTTTTATTTAATCATTACGTGTGTTCGTGCCACATTTAGTAACGTGAATCAATCTAACCAATGTATGCAAAGAGGGAGTGTCCAGTCTATCTAGGCAAGATGAGAATGCTGAGCCGATCAAGACAAGACGTTGACTACCCAGCCAATGAAGGCAAGGTATTAATTACCCAGCCAATGAAGGCAGGGTATTAATTACCTAGACAATTAAGGCAAGGTGGGAATGCCCAGCTAATGAATGTGAGGTATTTATTACCCAGCCAATTAAGGCAAGGTGGGAATGCCTAGCTAATGAATGTGAGGTATTTATTACCCAGCCAACTAAGGCAAGGTGGGAATGCCTAGCCAATGAAGACAAGACGATGACTACAGATAGAGTTATGGTCAAGGTTGTAACACAAACATTTATCTCATAAAATGTTCAAAAATACCGCCGTTCAAATTTATGCAGTGTTGAATTCTACGTTCGGAGTTTTCAACTGCGGACAACAAAACGTGACGCGGAATATCTCTACAAGCTTGTATGATACGTTGCATCATATCTTGCCGTGTTGTTGGTTGCTGTGCATAAACAACACTTTTCAAATAGCCCCATAAAAAGAAATCTGGACTTGTTAGATCTCGTGATCTTGGACACCACTCAGTAATGTCACTACCAATGCCTATCCATCGTCTTCGGTATCGTTGATTCAAGAAGTGACGAACTATTAGTGAGCGATGACACGGGCCACTGTCCCGTTGAAGCCATAATCGTCGTCTTGTTTCCAAGTCCACATCTTCCAATAATTCTGGTAATTCATTCTGCAGGAAATTAAGTTATGCTGCACCGTTGACATTCCCATCGAAAAAATAAGGTCCTACCAGATAACCATTTATTCTACCGCACCAAACTACGAGGCTTCATCTATGCTGAGTATTAACATGACGTACCCAATGAGGGTTCTGGGATAGACCAATAATGACTATTATAGCGATTGAGTTGCCCATTACTATGAAATGTAGCTTCGTCCGAAAACATTACGTATCTGAAAAATTCAGGATCTTCACGAATCCTTGCTTGTGCCCAATTACAGAATTCGAGTCTGCGGCGGAGATCATCTGGCATCAAAGCTTGAGTCCAAGTTATGTGATACGGATGAAATCTATGAAGCCGCAAAATTCTACCGGCTGTTGTTCTTGGGATTCCAGTACGTCTCTGAATTTCACGCAAAGAAAGATGATGATCCAAATCAACCATTGCCATATCAACGAGAATTCGTGGATCATTGTTGTTCTGTCTCATAATGTGACGACAATTTCTGCGTATTCGTGGTCGACGTCTCTCTCTTCGTTCAATGATTCGGATTCTCACGTGGTTTAGGTACCAAAGCCTCCCTGGGTAATTTTGACGGTAATATCTTGCTGCAGCACGATATCGGCCTTGACATGCCCCGAGAGATAACAGAATGTCAACAATTTCGTTTCTCGAATAATCTGGCAAATTTAGCCCTTTTGAGTAGCTAGACACTAAAAAATTTCCACGTGAACTATCCTGAGAAGGACTGTTCACGAGTCACCTCATCCATAAATAATAATAAAGAAGTGTTATTTTCAGATTTAGTCGAAACTCTGTAGGTTTTTCCGGAATCATACGAAAAAAGAGAATAAAAATAATTTGTTTTTCTACAAAATTATTTTCAAAAATTTATTCTATGGCAAAAAATATGTAAGAAACGTATGTAACGTTTTTTTGTCAGACTTCAAATGATTACCTTTCGATAATTTGTTTAAATAACTTTTGATAAATAATTGTAAATAGCAAAAGAAAAAACACGGGTATTTTTTTTTATTTACTTACGATTGGCATAGTTAGTTTGGCGCTATCTTACCCAGGTTTGGCAAGGGCCTTAATGGATTAAGACAATGTGGAAGTGACCAGTTTAACATTCTTTCCAAATCCGAAATAAAAAAATGAGGTGTTTTGAGTAGCCAGTAGTAGGTGTTTGGTAGCCAGCCAAGTTAGGCAAACTTGTTAATAATAACGGAAGCTGATTTTCCATTTTTTATCCATTTTTCAAGGCTTTATTTAAGGATTCATTCAAGATTTATTGAAGATTACGTACAATTTTATTTCATTTAATTAACAAAAGCTTATTTTCCATTTTTTAAACTTTTTTAAATTTTTTTAAAAATTTTTTAAAAATTTTGTAAGCTTCCTAATTGTTGACATTCTGTTATCTCTCGGGCTGTATTCGTGGTCGACGCCCCTCTCTTCGTTCTATGATTCGGATTCTTACGTGGTTTGGGTACCGAAGCCTCCCTGGGTAATTTTGACGGTCAAGGCCGATATCGTGCTCCAGCAAGATATTACCGTCCCGTTATTGGATTGGGGGGGGGGGGGGCAAGATATTAACAGCAAGTTAGGGAACGTGTACAAATTACGTAAGGCCATTTTTACCTAAATCGTATATGCCGTACCCCCATGTAAGGATCCGTAAGTTTTTAAGTCACCAACCCCCCTTTCTTACGTAAGATCACACAAGAATTTTTAAGCTATTCAATTATGTACCAAAATTTTAATTCATGATATGAAAAGTTCTATATAACAAACATTATATACAAGACCATTAGGTTTTTTATTTATGATAATTTATTAAATTATAAATAATTATATCATGCTTTTTAGTATCAGGTATAGTATAATGTTGTTAATAGAAGATTAATTTAATTATCGTCAATAGCAAAAGAACATCTTAGCCAATCAGCTAAAGAGTTAATAACCGGTATAGAATTTGGTTCTTTATCTATTTTATCGGGGGAAGACAGGACTATATCATCTGTGACAGGGTTGATAGCGATACTCGCTAACCCTGTGTGCGGCACTCTCCTCGCACGGATGTAGCGGTCGAGCGTGGCTATGGTTGACATAGCATTCACGCGCTCGTGTCGTTGCAGGGCCTGGAGAGGGGAGAGCGCGACTGGCGGAGAAGACGGTGCGAGAAGAAGCGAGAGCGCGAAGAGCGTGAGAGAGAGAGCGAGAGAGGAAGAAGAATAGGCGAGAACGCGGAAAGCGCGGCTCGCGCCGCGAGAATTAGAAGAGCGGGAGGGGCCACCCGGTGGGTTTGTTCCCTCATTATTGTTTTGCGGATCTCTCTCACGTACCAGCTCTCGCCCGGTACAACGCCGCGAATTGAGTTGTCGCGTTTATTAGTTGAGCGAATCCGCTCCTAATCATTGTACGATTGTCGCGCATAATAGTTGAGCGATTACGCTCCTAATCGCCGTTTGTTGTCGCGTTTTGAGGATTGAGCGAGCGCGCTCACCATTTCGTTTGTATGAAACCGTAGCTGTAACTTTTATTGGCGTAAATAAAAGGGATCGCCTCTTTGTATTTATTTCGATTCTATCAGTTTACCTTCCCCGTCATCGCGTTAGGTTTGCTCCTGTGGAAGTCAGCGCCGGCTTCCTTCACCGGAAAAGGACCCTTAAATAACTCGCAGGGGGCATAGCAGTGGCGCACTTCGCTTTGTTCCGAGGATAAATCCCCCCCCTTTTGCACATCAACCACGACCACATCATCTGTTTCTATCCACTCAGTATCTTTTTCATTTTTACTATTCTCAACAATGCACATGATCTCATTTTTTCTTTTCTTGATGATTGATTTAGATTGAATTGTTTTTTTCTTAGACTCTCTAATGGTGTGTCCGAGTAATTTTTTGTGCACTGTCACTCCTTTTTTTGATGCAAAATACAGTCCGCAACTCGTACATATCCTGTTATTTAATTGGTCACGAACTGATGGACAATAATAATCATACGGCATCTCTATGTACGGTTCATAACTGATTGATAAATTCAAAGATAATCTTTGAAAAAGTGGAAGAAATATTTGCTTTCCTTCATCGTCATTGAATAGTTGTGCTTGCAAAAACCCATTTTTGTATGTCATAGAGCAAGGTGGAGGAAAAAAACCATTACTGAGTACTTCTCGTAAATTGCTTCGTAGAGGCTTGCAGCAAGATTCATCAACACATTTAACTACCTGCCGGTTGAAATTCCATTATTTTTACTTCACTGTATTTAAAAAATCAATCAAGTTCCAATTTGCTATTAAAATTTCAATAAATAGTTTGAAAACTAACCTGTAGAAAGTATTGTGATTCTCTCACGTGAGTAGAATACCATTTTGCTTCAAAGTCTGCTTCTGCAAAATTAGATTCATCACCTGGATGAATATATTCCGCCAAAACAGGGTGGTTATCAATAATTAATTCGTTCCAAATTTCTGCTAAAGTTTCACCAGCGTGTTGGAAATTTATACGTTCCAGATCTTCGTCGATCGTTCGTCCGCATGCATCTAAGTGGGTGCCGTAAGCATCGTGGCATAAAACTAAACCTGACAATTGCTTACTTAAAGGAACCATTCTGCGCTCTACTCTGTTGAATGCGCTTCGTCCAGGTGCATTCGTGATGACATATATCGCATCCAAATCATACTGTTTGAAATGTTCAATCGCAAAAGCGATAGTTTTGGGATAACTATAATCACATAAATAATTTATTGATATTATTATAGCTGTAATGTTTTAAGTTTCTAAAGCGATGAAAATAATAATTTCATTTTCAACTGACACTCACCGTGGATTCTCGTTAGGACCTCCATCAACAGTAATAATTAAAACTGGTTTTACAACTTCATCATTTTTTAATATGGTATCAAAATGCTTAATACTTAATAATTTCTGAAAATCTTTTGCATGAGTGGCTGCTGTAGACGATGAATGTTTTCCACTCCGTATTGCTATATAAGTAGGGACTGAATAACTTACTGCATCGGGAAATCCTAAACCGTTTTCTTTGATTTCAATTCCGGCATGCTATACACTGAAGGGATCAATTTGTGTTTTTCAGCTATCACCCAATCATGATCTGATAATTTTACTCGATATTCTAAATGCATCATAAGCGGTGATTGTTTTTGCGCTGCAGTCATACCGATAGGAACACGTGCTTTGTCATCTTGTGAAAGAAATCCCACTTGCTTTGGACCCAACATAGAAGCTAACGATTCAACAAATCGAATGGATGCTGTACAAAACGGACCATCTCGATGGAATTTGTGACTATCCGTTTGAGCTTTACATAATTTCACAGGAACAGTATTAACGTATCTTTGTCCTGATGCAGTCAAAAAGTTTTTTGGTAAAAGTCGAAAATAAAGAGCACTTTCTGATGATTGGAATCCTAATTCTAAAAGATTTTTATGTAAATCTTCAAGAGTTTTACAACTTCTAATTTCTTCTGTTCTCCTACGATCGTGAGTTGAGCTTCCAAAAATTGCTAAATCTGTGATAGCCTTTAATAATCCAGGTTGTTCCGTTTCAATTCGCGGCCTTCCCACTTTGGATATTGAAATATCTGCTATTGAATCACTTTTTTCATTTTTGGATGCAGCTAAATGTAGTTTTATTTTTTTTCTGTGCTTTTTTTGATGTTCAACATTCAGTATTTTTGTTTGCAATTGTTGACGAGCTTTTGCCAATTCCATTCGCGTTTTTTTTATTTGTTTCTCTGCATTTTCACTGAATAAACCCGAATCCCTCGCCAATATTTCGCTATTCAATTTACTTTCGAGAGCTTGAATTATTTTCATCTGATTATCTTGAGCAGGCTTTTCATACTTTCTTTTCAAAATATTTATTGTTTCACAATCCGCCTCTACTAAACTTGTACTGGGCCTATCAACATTTTGTTGCAGTGAATCATCATTTTTCCTAGTATTTTCAATCTTGTCTATTGCAGCATTGTTTTTACTAGTATTTTCAATCGAAGCTATGATATTATTTTGACTAGTACTTTCAATTTAAGCTATCGCATCATTTTTTGAGGTACTTGGAGTTACCTGTATATAAAATAAAAAGCAATGAATTCTCTTCATTTATAACCGTACTTGAAAAAAAGCTCGAGTAGTATTGTATTAATTAATCAACGTTTCTATACATGATTAATGTTAACGGTAACTGTGCATTATTAATTACTTCTAGCTGCTGAATGAAATTATTAAACGTTGTATACTTACATTCTTACTATGGTAGTAATTGGTAATTTTTGACTTCGCTATCAAAATTTCACATTTTCTTATTTCATCAGTGATAAAATTAGCAAATACGTTTTTATCTTTATATTTTTCCTTCGCATTATTCCAAACAGTATTAACATTGTTTTGTACTTGTCCTCCTTTGATTTCGGGGTGAGCTTTTCTATACTCTTCAAAAAATTTATGATAGATTTTACCGAAATCACTCATTTTTCACAAAACAAAACGTTCAACACATTGGTCGTAAAAAGATTTTTTTTGTAAATAGAGTATAAATACTTTTGATTAGAAAAAAAATTTGATGCAGAGCAATAAAACATAAGAATTATTTCCAGTAAAACTATAGGAATTACGATGTGAACTCGCTGCCAGGCACAAATTATGAACTGACTCATTAATTCTTTGCATCCTACTCTTATCAGTATTAAAAACAACTTCGATATAGCCTGTTTTTCAACCTGGTGTCGATATACAAATCGCGGAACCTTTACATGTCGCGCCGACTTACTTGTTTTCAAATTTAAAGTGTAGAATACAGTCATGATGCCGACTGTAGCATAGAATAGAATATTAGATTTCATCCGAACAGTATTTTCGATATGGTTCTGTGTTTTAAGCCTGGTGTCGATATACAAAGTTCGCGGAACCTTTACATGTCGCGCCGACTTATGCCCTTGTTTCCAAATAATATGCGCTGACTCATGGTATGCGATGCTTGAGCTCATATTTAATACAAAGCATTTCAATCGCCAACTTTGAATCAACGCGTGAAATAAAATTCTTATATAGTCACTGACCTTACGTAAGACTGGTGGATTTTCAACTATCCCCCAATGTAAGGGTTCATAAGGATTTTTAAGCCTCCCCCACCCCCCCGAGAGCCTTACGTAATTTGTACACGTTCCCTTATTGGGTTATTACAATTAATCTTACCCTTGCCCGATCATCCCTGTGCATAGATGAAGAAAATAATAAATTTTCCCCCTACATGACCTTACGCGGGGGGGGGGGGTAACCACACCCCACACATAATACTATACCTGAACGTCGAATTTCTCGCTCCTTCCGAATCTGGGATCAAAATTATAGGTTCCTATTCAAAAAATAACTTTGACCTTCAAATGACCTTGATAATAAATATCAGGGTCAAATCCGATTTCTGGGAAAGGTGTCCCTCATTGTCCCAAAAATCTTTTGTCTGAACAATTTTTTTGTAGAACAGCAAATATAGAAATTTTCGGGGTGATTACTTTAAAATGGGACACCCTGTATAATGAACATTATAAAATCATTATCATATCAACAATTTCAGTAGGCGTGTATCTGCCATCTCCATTGAGTATGCATTGTTCACGAAACAATTAGAGGACTTGAAACCTTAACTTACATATGTAATAATCTGATCAAGTTATAATAATGTATACAAGATTTTAGAAAAATGTAACACCAATCAGAAACTTTCTAATTTACAATCATGAAAGTATTGTGCAAGACTTTGCGTATGAACAATATTACTGGAAAATTTTTCATTCCTGAGTAATTATTATTTTGCAATGCATAACTAGAAGATATTTACATCTATACTTTATTGAAATTAAAATTAAATAAATTTAATTAAATCTTAAGTTCTTTAAGATGATACCAATCATTTTCAATTTATTCATCTTTCAAATCGAACACGGTTAAACAGCTTCATACGAGGGTGGTCCGATAAGTACTTAGCCAACAAAAGAAAAACGAAAATTTTGGAAAAGTGGCGTTTTATTTTTCAATATAGTCTCCTTTTAGTTCGATACACTTGGCCCAGCGATGCTCCAACTTCTTTAACCCGTCTGAAATACGTTTCCTCGAGGTCTGAAAAGTAGGCTTCCGTAGCAGCGATTACCTCCTCAATTCGACTCAAATTTCTGCCCGGCGAGTGACTTTTTCAAGTTTTGAAACAAAAAGAAGTCACACGGGGCTAAATCTGGAGAATACGGTGGACGGGGTTGGGCAGCAGTTCGCAGCCTAATTCGACCAATTTGGCCATGGCGACGGCAGAGGTGTGAGCCGGTGCGTTGTCATGGTGGAAGAACACTTTTTTCTTCGCCAAATGGGACCGTCTTTTCTGCAATTCAACGTCGAATCGGCCCAATAATTCGGCATAGTACAGCTCTGTGACCGTTTTGCCCCTCTCCTGGTAGTCGATGTAGATCACACCTTGTGAATCCCAGAAAACGGTGGCCATCACCTTTCCGGCCGATGGGGCAGTCTTCGCCTTCTTCGGAGCACTTTGCCGGGTAAAGTCCACTGTTTCGACTGTTCCTTGGTCTCTGGTGTACACCAGTGGATCCATGTTTCGTCGACTGTCGACGAAACGACGCAGAAACTCCTTCGGATTGCGCTTAAACAGCGTCAGACATTGCTCTGAAGTTGTCTCACGGTTGCGCTTGTTGTCCGGAGTGAGCAAACGCGGCACCATCGCGCCGACAGCTTTCTCATGCCCAAAATTTCATGCAGGACATGACCCACGCGGTCTTTTGAGATGCCTACGATCTTAGCTATCTCGCGCACCTTCAATCGTCGATCTGCCAATACGAGATCGTGAATTTTTGTCACGTTATCCTCCGTGGTAGCCGTTTTCGGAGCACCTGGACGTGGCTCTTCAAAAATCGACGTGCGACCACGTTGAAACTCGTGAAACCAATTTTCGACGGTCGCCATCGAAGGAAAAGAGTCACCGTACACAGCATCCAAGCGCTTTTTGATTTCGCTGCGCTATTTCCCTTCCAAAAACAAGAAACGAATCACCGACCGATACTGTTCTTTTTCCATTTTTCAAAAATCAACGGACACACTTGCTTTCACACGCTCTCAAAAATAAACTACAACTCCGATCCAGCTGAAATCTTGACAGTAACCATCGAGAAGGTTGTACTACGTGATAGAATATTTCTTTTGCGAGAGTGGCGCCATCGGGCGGTAAGGCTATGTACTTATCGGATCACCCTCGTATGACTAATCACATAAAGTAAGAGTGAGGAGGAAAGAGGAACGAGATAATACGAGGTAGGGTAGGGAGAGTGAGGGAGGGAGTGAAAAGAAGAGAATAGAAAAAGGAAAAGGGGAATGGACAGGTCGATATTTTCTTACTTGAGTTACTTTCGAGGTCAGCAGTGTTCATTTAATTAACATGTTTCAAATACTTTCACAGCGATTGCTTCGTTAGGAACTTAAAAAAATTACTATTCAACTATTAAAAATTTTGCTTTTGAATTAACCCTTTGAAGGTCACGAAAATAAACCTTTGAATATTATTCCGGATGAATAATTTCCCGCTTTTTTCAAGTCTGGTGTGAGAATTAGAGGTTTCCATTAAAAAAAATAAGGTTAACCTTGAAATGACTAGGGGTGGAGTGGGGGTCATTCGGACCCTATAAATATCCCATCATCTGAACGTACAATTTCACATACAGTTCAAACCTGTAACGAAAAATGAAGGGTTCCATTCAAAAAGTAAGGTTGACCTTGAAAGGACTTTGGGGCTGGGATGTGGGGCATTTGGACCCCACACATATTACATGATTTGAACGTAGAATTTAAGGTAGAATCCGAATCTGAGATAAATAGTAAGGGTTGTTATAAAAAAAAAAAACGTTAACTTTGGAATGACCTTGACCTATCATGTTCAAGGTTAAATTTAAAGTCACCAAAATATGGCCCTTTTGGTATTGAGCAGCTTTTGTCTGAACAATTTTCCTGAACGCAGATGATCATTGTTTAAATATATATATATATATAGAAGTTTCAGAGACTGTTATAAGAAAAATTGACACATAACTTTCATTTATAACTGTGCTAAAATTGTTTAATAGTTTATGATATTAATCAGGGTTATAAAAAGAAATGATAAATTTTGTAATAATGGAAAGAAGCGAAATAGTGAGAGATGGAAATTCACTTAATTTTAATTATATTCAGCAACGTTTCGTCAGCACATTACTGACCTCTTGCGTCTTTATTAACAGAAAAACAACAAATTATTAACAATAAAGTTGCAAATGTAATTTTAACGGCATATAATTATATGTATATGTGCGTACCTGTTTTCTCTCGCAGTCAAATTATTATAGGCTAAAACGAATAGCTCGTAGCCAGTCACGTTACAATACAGTAAGAATTCAAGTATTTATATACATATATATATATATATAAAACATCTATCATCCCTTCCTCATCGATCTTAATGAAGGCTTATAAATATGACTAAGATATTGTATATCCTCTTTTCTATTTAAAGTGTTTTTATGTAAGCCGATGTGCAAAATTGCGGATGTTCTGCGTTTCTTATAATGCTTTTCATAATCCAATATCTTAGCTTTGTCTCAGTTAAATTCGTGTGAGAGTTCTTCTATGTGTAGCTACTACTGTATCTGAGTCAATGTATTTTTTTGTGTTCATTTAATGTAATTTTAAAGGATCGCTTACTTTTACCTATGTAGACAGCTGAACATTGTTTGAAGTTAAAACTGTAGACAATACCAGTGTTGTCTAATATATCAGATTTGTCTTTTTCTAAACGTATGAACTCTTGTAATGGTTTTCGTAATAAAGAGATATGAGTAATGTCATGTTTTTTAACACAGAAGAACATTTTTTAAAGATATTACAATTATTTGGAATAGCGACTGTAGGTAGTTTTTGATTTATTAATTTTTTAGAATTATTCTTCCCTTTTTTATATTTGTTAAACCGTTTATGTATGTGTTTTTTTTTTTAAATTCAGATGGATAATTATTCTTTTTCAGGATATTAGTAGCTATTTTTAAATTGCTAAAACGAAATTTTTTATTAGCAAGTAAAAACACCCGGTCAACTAAATTTGAAACTATATTAACTTTTTGATGAATTGTATGTTGTGAGTTCAAATTTAAAATACTGTCAGTTTGTGTTGTTTTTCTAAACTTGTCAAATTCTAATTTATTATTATTTTTGATCAATTTTAAGTCGAGAAATGGAATAAAATTAATCATTTCAATTTCAAACGTAAATTGTAGTCTATTATGATAAGAATTGAACGTCTCGACAACTAAATCAATTTTATCTTTCGGAATGCAATTATCAAGTATCATCAACATATTTATAAATATAAATCTATAAATTAAATTTTAACTCGGAACATACAATTCATCAAAAAGTTAATATAGTTTCAAATTTAATTGACCGGGTGCTTTTACTTGCTGACAAAATGTTTCGTTCACGCAATTTAAAAATAGTTACTAATATCCTGAAAAAGTATAATTATCCCTCCGAACTTATCAAAAAACACATACACAAACGGATTAATGAATATAAAAAAGGAAAGATTAATTCTAAAAAATTAATAAATCAAAAACTACCTACAATCGCTATTCCAAATAATTATAACATCTTTAAAAAATGTTCTTCTGTGTTAAAAAACATGACATTACTCATATGTCTTTATTACCAAAACCATTACAAGAGTTCATACGTTTAGGAAAAAACAAATCTGATTTATTAGACAACACTGGTATTGTCTACAGTTTTAACTGTAAACAATGTTCAGCTGTCTATATAGGTGAAAGTAAGCAATCCTTAAAAATTAGATTAAATGAACACAAAAAAAAACATCGACTCATATACAGTAGTAGCTACACATAGAAGAACTCTCTCACACGAATTTGACTGAGACAAAGCTAAGATATTGGATTATGAAAAGAATTATAAGAAACGCTGAATATCCGAAATCTTGCACATCGGCTTACATAAAAACACTTTAAATAGAATATACAATATCTTAGTCATATTTATAAGCCTTCATTAAGATCGATGAGGAAGGGGTGATAGATGAAGTGTGCGCGCGCGCGCGTGTGTGTGTGTGTGTGTGTGTGTGTGTGTGTGTGTGTGTGTGTGTGTGTGTGTGTGTGTGTGTGTGTGTGTGTGTGTGTGTGTGTGTGTGTGTGTTGAAATACTTGATTTCTTACTGTATTGTAACGTGACTGGTTACGAGCTATTCGTTTTAGCCTATAATAATTTGACTGCGAGAGAAAACAGGTACACACATACATATAATTATATGCCGTTAAAATTACATTTGCAACTTTATTGTTAATAATTTGTTGTTTTTCTGTTAATAAAGCCTGAAGAGGTCAGCAAATGTCCTAACGAAACGTTGCTAAATATAATTAAAATTAAGTGAATTTCCATCTCTCACTATTTCCCTTCTTTCCATTATTACAAAATTTATGATTTAAGAAAATTATAAGGGAATCAAGGCAGTATGTTACGTATTATAAAAAGAAAGTTATAATGAGCAGAACAGAAAAATAATTAGTAAATTGCAGGGCATTGTTTGTTTATCGTAGGTCCAGCGGGCCATGTCCACTGAGCTTTTCGCACTTCCAGCTATGATTTTTTTCTATCCAAGTACAGCTGTTGGCTTATATTCGATTTATCAGAACTAATTAATTATTCTATTATCATTCTTTATCGAGCTATGTGTGCCATATGCAATATTTAAAATATACCGTATATAACCTATTCTTATGAAAAAGATACTATTTTATTCATGTAATAACTGAAATTAATTATTTAAAGCACCGTTTTTAAATAAAATGTGTATTTTTATTCAATATTTTTTCACGTTTCAGGTGGTGGAGCTATAGAAATGTCCATTTCACGTTTCCTTAATGAGAAAGCAGCTGTCCTTGCTGGAATTGAACAATGGCCTTACAAATCTGTTGCTCGAGCACTAGAAATTATTCCAAGAACCTTAGCACAAAATTGTGGATCTAATACTGTTCGTGTGTTAACTGAATTAAGAGCAGTACATGCAGCCGGTAACACTACTTGGGGTATAAATGGAGAATTTGGAGATATAGTTGATATGAAAAAATATGGAATATGGGAACCATTGACCGTAAAACTTCAAACTTATAAAACTGCAATTGAAACTGCTATACTCTTATTAAGAATTGATGATATCGTGGCAGGAAGTAAAAAAATATCACCAGAAAGAGAGAACTCGACTCTGAAGCACAATCTTACTGAAGAATCTATCAAGGAATAAATATATAATATTTTTCCAAATATTGTATCTCTGAGGAAGATTGTGTAATAACGCATTTTATGCAATAAAATTAACTCTTTTTTTTGTAAACAATTAACTCTATCTTCAAGATTTGATTTAATAAGAGGACTTTCTAAACGTTTCAATTTTATATGAATTTCGACAAACATTACAAAAATTAGTTGCTTCTCGATAAAAATCGAAGTGCTCCGTTTTTTAATTCAATAATTTTTTTGTTATAGGATAATGATTTTTAATTTTTACATTAATAAAGAGTGATTCAGTAAATTTTTTAAAAATTTATTTATTCTTATTAATAACTAAAATTATATTTTGCTTTTGAATTTTCATAGAACTGTATTTCAACCTCCATTCAATTAGTTGTTTACAAGTTTTGTACATTGTTTCCCAAATTTGTGGACCATCTTACGTATTTGTTAGTTGTTCAAGTTGATAAATCATTAAGCCTGAAAATTATATATCCATATATTGTCAGTGAGCTCTTACGAATTAACAAACTCATATACGACGGTCGTTTGAAAAGTGCGTGCAAAGTCAGAGAGATGGCGCTACTAGTGCGTATCAAGGTTATTTTCAGTTAGTAGCATATCTTGTAAGAGCACACACCAAGTTTCAGCCAGATCAGCCAATTACTTTGCGTTTTATATTCGTTTCAATCAAAGAAATCGAATGGTTGTAAAAAAATGAACGAAAAAGAATTTCGTGTATTGATTAAACATTACTTTTTCAAAGGCAAAACACCTCAGGAGATTAAACAGAAGCTTGATAAACATTATGGTGGTTGTGCACCTTCGATTAGAATGGTTTATAAGTGATTTCAAAATTTTCGGAGTGGCCATATGAGCACAAAAGACGCTGAATGTTCTGGATGCCCTGTTGAGATTACCACTTCAGAAATCAGTGATAAAATCCATGATATGGTGATGGCTGACAGAAGAGTGAAGGTGCGTGAGATTGCTAGTACTGTACGCATCTCGAGCGAACGGGTAAATAATATTTTGCACCAACATTTGGACATGAAAAAGCTATCCGCTAGATGGGTGCCGCGATTGCTCACGATTGACTAAAACCGAGATCGTGTGAAGTGTTGCAAGAATGGTTTGCAGCTGTTCCAGCAAAATCCGCAAGACTTTAAGCGTCGTTTTATCACTGTAGATGAAAACAGGGTACATCACTACACTCCTGAGACCAAAGAACAGTATAAACAATGGGTTACCTGTTACGTCTCGTGCATCAACTACGAATAGCTAATGAATGAGACGTTCCAATATGTTGACTAGTGGTCGGATATGTCTCACTTATAAATATATGTGGAAATGTATGTCTGATGATTGTACTACCTTTAATTGTTGATAAAATGTAGCAGGCTCTAACTGCTTGTTGGATTGTATGAGTGTAGCAGGCTCTAACTGCTTGTTGAATTGAATAAATATAGCAGGCTCTAACTGCTTGTTGAATTGAATAAATATAGCAGGCTTTAACTGCTTGTTGAATTGAATAGGATAGGTTTGAATAATACTTGCACGATATTACTTGTAACAGTCGCGAGTTTATTAATTAAAATGATCATCAATTGTCGGACCGGTGTGTACGGAGTTGAGTCTTACAGGTACTTATTGACAGACTGACGGACTACTGATCAACTCCGCTCGTAATGATGTTCATTGCTTTTTATATGTTAATTTTCAGGTCAGTATCGAATTGTGACATTTTGTTTTTTGCTGAATATACATTCTTGTGCTCGGTGGCTTTATTTCGGAGTGCTATTTGTTTCGCGTTTTGTCAGCTTTCTGCTGACGTGTGAATATTTTAGCAGTTTTGAATTTCCTGAATATGCATTTGTTACAAAAGAGGATGTGTCGTAAGGTGTAACAACTTTATTTCGGAGTATCATTTACCTCGCGTTTCGTCAGCTTTCTGCTGACGTGCGAATAGTTTTAGAAGCTTTGAATTTCACGAGTGTGCAGTTGTTACAAAAAGGATGCGTCGTAAGACGTAACATACCAAGGGGGAATCTGCTCCGAAAAAGGCGAAGACAATTCCTTCGACCGGGAAGGTTATGGTGATTGTCTTTTGGGATTCGCAAGGAATAATCTTCATCGACTATCTGGAAAAGGGTAAAACCATTACAGGCGAATATTATTCATCATTATTCGATCATTTGAAAACCGAGTTGATAGAGAAACGTCCACGATTGGCCCACAAAAAAGTCCTCTTCCACCACGACAATGCGCCAGCTCACGCCTCAGCAGTTGTGGCCGCAAAACTGATGGAGATCGGGTTTCAACTCGTTTCACATCCCCCCTATTCTCTAGACTTAGCTCCGTCGGACTACTATTTATTCCCTAATATGAAAAAATGGCTGACGGGGAAAAGATTTTATTCAAACGAGGAGGTAATTGCAGAAACGAATGCCTATTTTACAGACTTGGACAAATCCTATTATTTGGAAGGGATTAATAAACTAGAGCAGCATTGGAAATGAAGTGTATAAGCCTAAAAGGAGACTATGTTGAAAAATAAAAAAGATTTATTAAAAAAAATCAATCAGTTTTTATTTTTGCACGGACTTTTCAAACGACCCTCGTATAAGCCTATAAATTTTTATCCAGTCCTATATATACAAATCTTAATTCGCTATTCAAATAATTAACTATTTTTATTATTTTAGCATATATACTTTTTTCAGTTTTCGACAATGTAATTCAATTCAATCCAATTCAAAACGATATCTGTATAAAAAATATCCGGCAGGCTAGCATTATTTAAATACATTTTTCATACAGTAAATTGTCTTTACCGCAGTATATATAAATTTTAAGTGCTTTCTGTATTCAGATGATAAAAAATAATGTAACAAAAATTAATTGTTAAAAACATTTATTATTATTATTATTATTGGTAGTAGTAGTATTTTCTTTAATCCAAAAATACAAAGTTTATGGATTGCTCCATATACATAAAGAGATAAGTAAGTAATTAAGTAAATAAAGTAATAAGTAAGTACATAAAGAGATAAGCAATTTACCTGTACAGAGGCTGGATACATAAAAGAAACTTGCATACTACAACTTATATATTAAATATATTCAGATTTATTTTATTATACATAAATTAGTTAGTTTATTTATTTACAACTTATATGTTACATTTGGTTTTCATTTCTTATATTACAATAGTGCCTCGTGTCCAGTTTGTGTAATTGATAATGTATGTGTTTTGTGTGTGTGTGCGCGTGTGTGTGTGTGTGTTTTGTGTATATGTACGTATGTAGGTATGTCTGCAACTCTTGCGTCCCTGTCTTCTGCTTCTGTCTGTTCAGCTTTTCTTCCCATTTTTCCGTTGATTAATCTTCTCTTCCTCTCTCTCTCTCTCTCTCCGAGATCTGCCTTTTCCGCTCTTGTTTTTCTCTTTCTTGCTTATTTTCTTTTCGACTTCTTGCTTTGTTACTTTCTTTTCCCCTTTCACCTTAGGCTTTACTTTGCTTTTGCTCTCTTTCTTGCTAATCATTTCATCAATCTTTCTCCTTATTAGGGCTTTGATACCTTTTTCTCATTTTCTATTGCTCCCCCTGCCTTTCCTTTCCTCAACCTCACTTATTTTCTTTAGTATCTTATTATTTGTATTCTTGTTTTCCTTTTTTTTTCTCTTCTTCGATTCTTCTTCTTTTACATTTTTGCTCCTGCATCCAATACCTGATTCCTCTCGCTTGTGTAGTTGCTAGTACTTGTGTTTTGTGGGTGTGTGTGTGTATGTATGTGTATGTGTATGTTTGCATGTGTGTGTGTTTTGTGTGTATGTTTGCGTGTGTAGATGTGTCTGCGAGTCTTGCGTCTCTGTCTTCTGTTTCCTTCTGTCCTTAGGGTCTTGAAATTTCGTCTTCTTGATTTTCTTTTTCTTTCTCTTTATTTCTTCTTCTTTTCCATTTTATCTCCATCATCCACGCTATCTTTTCTTTGCTTCCTATTATTATTTTTTCCCATTCTTCCCCTTCCTTTCTGCTTTTTCACATTTTTCTACTCTATGTGCTTCCAATTTTCTTCCTCTTTCATACACATTCTGCATCCCTTATTTTCTTCTTTTTCCCAATACCTGCTTCCTCTCGTTTCATTACCTAACCTAAACCTTTCCCTTATTTATAAGGCCTTTTATTCTTCCCTCTCCTTGAATTTTCTTTAATCTGTACTTTTTCATTTCTTCTTTCAGTTCTTTTCACTCGTTTATGTATCTTGACTTTTCTAACTCTTCTTCTAGTTCTTTTTCTTCTTTTTTCTTTAGCTCTTCTCTTGTTTCTTCCCAAAACTCTTCTCTCATTTCGTCTCCCTCCTTCCTCTCTCTGTATATTTTACTTTTTTCTGGCCTTTCCTCTCTCTCTCCTCCTTACCCATTTTATCTGTTTCATTTCTTTCCCTTTTCCTTAATTCTCTCCATGCTTCTTTTTTTATTGAGCCATCTCTTTCTTCTCTTATTTTGTTTTCATACCTCATTGCTTTTTCTAAAGCTGTTTCTTTCATTTTTTGTCTTCCTGTTTCCCATCGTATTAAGTAACTTGACGTGTTTCTATCTAATCCCAATAACTACTTTATGTATTTTAGTTCTAATCTATCTATTTCTTCATATCTCTTCCATCCCTAGATTTCTGCTCCATCCATAATCACGCTTTTCGTCAGTGCGTCGAACAGGTTCATCCTTAGCTCCCAATTTTCTCTAAATAGTTTTTCTCCTAGCCCCCATAGTCTTCCGAGTCCCATATTTATTTTCCCTTCTACCTTCTTTCTCTGCCTTTTATTTACGTTATTTCTGCTTATCACATATCCCAAGTAATTGTACTCTTTAATCATCTCTATCTTCTCACCTTCCCATTCGAATTCTTCTTCCTTTCCCCTTCCTCCTCCTCTCCTGCATTTCATCATCTTTGATTTTCCTACATTTAGCTCTAATCCCCTTTCTTCCAGGTACCTTTTTAATTTTTTCAGCATTGCTTTCATTCCACTTTCACTCTTTGCCATCATCACTATATCATCTGCATATCCTAATGTCCATATTTTCTTCCTTCCTATCACTACCCCTTCTTCTTGCACCTGTTTGATCTTGACTTCAGGTCGGCGAAGGCAAGATTAAATAACTTAGTATTCAAAGGGCACCCTTGCCTTACGCCTTTGTAAGTCTCGAACTCCCCAATTATTTCTCCTCCAACTTTTACATTACTCCCTGTTTTCTTATATATTTCTTCTATTCTTTTCTTAATTTTTCTATTTATCCCTTTCTCTTTCATTGTTTCCCATATTTTTTTCCTCTTTATCTTGTCAAAAGCAGCCTTCATGTCGGTCAAGAATACAAACAGTTTTCCTCCTTTTTCCTTTATTTCCTTCCCTATTATTGTTTTTAATACAGATATTGTATCCATTGTTCCTCTTTTCTTCCTGAATCCCATCTGCGTATCGCATAGCGTTTCTTTAGCTTCTAGTTCTCTTTCCAGCTTTTTCCTCAGTATTTCCGCATATACAGGGTGATTCAAAAACATATGTAACTAATAATTCCATTCGATTCGTCTCGAAAAATTAATTTCGAATTGTGTTCTTAGTTTTTCGATTAAATAATTAGGTAATTAGATAATTAGCTTCAAAGATCGGCCATCAGCGCACAGCTTTAGAAGAACAGGCGCTTGGTGGCGAGCGCGGAGCAGTGAGGGGGGGCCAGCGGCGCGCGCAGCCGCTGATTGCAAGCGGTGCTCAACCCAATCGTGCAACACGGAGCTCCCATGTCTACATACTGATATACGTATTCATTGATTGAACGCGTATCAATAAAAAGAACGGATCAATACCGATTGACTAATAACAATGATGTACGTGAAAGCTTTTGTGTTTATTTTGCGAAATAGGTTATTTAGTATTCGTAGTCGTCGAATTCAAACTCGCTGTCTTACTTAAGAATTATGTTCATTTAATGCTGAAAATCGCTGTGATCGGCTACTACATCATTGCTTTTTTTTGCTTTTGAGAAAATTGAGATCAATAGGTAGAGACGTACAGTGTGTTTCCAATTAGCTTGGTTATACGTTTTTTTAAGATTAAGAAATAAAATAATAATAAATAAATAATGACAACCCTCGGCTGAAAATTTCCATGAGGGAAATTCACTCCTGATGTGTCATCACACTTGGAACAAAGTCTCAATTCGCGTGTGCGAGACGATTTAAACTAGTCACACACAGGAAATCCATTCTAAAATTTCTCACGCGTGCGAATCGTATCACATCTGAATTTGAGACTATGGGTGAGACTCTAATAGAGCCTATAATAGAAGGAGCTTTAAATCTCCGAGAAAAAACGCATTTTGGCAAGTAGGCGGCTCGTAAACAAAAATACTGTCGCTACGATGGCTTGCAGCAACTCGGCGCCTCGAATCAGGTAAGTAAAATTTGAATTTCAGTAATGATCATTAGTCATGAAATTATTTCCAGCACATAATAGTTATAAAGAAAATATCGCAATGCTGAAGACTAGATCTACAATACATTGCGCATTTCTGAAATATTATTATCAATCTGACGAGCAAGCTACAATTATCAAAATAATTAGGATTATTGTAGAACGCATTAGAACTTTAAGTCGTAGTCTGGGAAGCGAAACGCTTTTCATAAAGTGCGTAAATGTGTGTACATCAATTTTTCCAAGTTGAATTAAGAATTATAAATAATAAAAAACTGAAAATTATAAAAGTCGTCGCCACTTTTCGGTGAAAAGAAATTCCAAAAACAAATTTCCATAATTTTTTTAAAAATCAATCTCTTGTTGCCCTGTTCCGTATGGTAACTTCATCGTTTAAAAAACCGACATACGAAAGAAGATCCGTAATGATTCAAAGGTGCCAGGCTGCTCGGAGAGAGTAGTGGATGTGGCGAAGGTGCGGATTTTGAGAAGAATAAACGAAACGGGGGATGAGGCTGGGGGGCATCAGGATAGACGAACGCAGTGCGACCTAAGAAATTATACGGACGATGGGAGGGATTCGTCCAAATAAGACGGACGAGCGGAAGGCAAGGTGTAAAAAGGCGGACGAGCGGAGGGCAGAGTATGAAAAGAGGGACGAGCGGAGGGCTGGGTGGAATAAGACGGACGAGGGGAGGGCAGCATATAAAAGGGCAGACGAGCAGAGGGCTACGTCGAAAAGGGTAGACGAGCTGGGGGCTGGGTGGAATAGGGCGAACGAGCGGAAGTCAAGGTGAAATGAGACGGACGAGCTGGGCATTACGTCGAAATGTAACGGACGAGCGGAGGGCTATGTCGGAAAGGGCAAATGAGCTGTGGGCTTGATGAAATAGGGCAGACGAGCGGAGGGCAGAGTAAAAGGAGACGGACGGGTCGGGGGGCCGTGTGAAACAAGGCGAACGCGCGAAGGGCTGCGTCTAAAAGGGCTTGCGAGCCGTGGGCTACGTCGAAATTAGACGGACGGGAAGAGGGTTGAGTGAAATAGGGCAGACGAGCGGAGGGCTGTGTGAAATAAGACGGACGAGCAGATATCTGCATCCTCAAGGGTAGACGAGCAGAGCGCTATGTCAAAAAGGGCAGGCGAACAGAGACCTAGGTCCCAATATAAAGAACGAGTGGAGGGCTGCGTCCGAGAGGGCAGACGATAAGAGGGCTATGTTAAAACAAGACGGACGAGTGGAGGGCTGGGTGAAATTAGACGGACGGTGAAAGGGAGACTTCGAAATAAGACGGACGGGCAGAGGGCAGCGTCATGAAAGGCAGCTGAGCAGAGGGCTACGTCATAAAGGGTAGACGAGCTGGGGGCTGGGTGGAATAGGGCGGACGAGCGGAAGTCAAGGTGAAATGAGACGGACGAGCTGGGCACTACGTCGAAATGTAACGGACGATCGGAGGGCGATTTCGGAAAGGGCAAACGAGCTGTGGGCTTGATGACATAGGGCAGACGAGCGGAGGACAGAGTAAAAGGAGACGGACGGGTCGGGGGGCCGTGTGAAACAAGGCGAACGGGCGAAGGGCTGCGTCTAAAAGGGCTTGCGAGCCGTGGGCTACGTCGAAATTAGACGGACGGCGAGGGGGAGACGTCGAAATAAGACGGACGGGCAGAGGGCTGAGTGAAATAAGGCACACGAGCGGAGGGCTGTGTAAAATAAGACGGACGAGGGAGGGCTGCGTCCAAAAGGGTAGACGATCAGAGGGCTATGTTAAACCAGGACAGACGAGCGGAGGGCTGCGTCTAATAGGGCAGACGAGCAGAGGGCTGCGTCGAAATTAGACGGACGGTGAAAGGGAGACATCGAAATAAGACGGACGGGCAGAGGGCAGCGTCATGAATGGCAGATGAGCAGAGGGCTACGACGAAAAATGCATGCGAGCGGTGGACAGTGTGAAATAGGGCGGATGAGCGGACGACAACGTTAAACAGGATGGACGAGCAGAGGGCTGTGTGCAATAGGACATACGAGCGGAGGGCTGTGTGAAATAGGGCAGAGAAGCGGTGGGCTGCATCCTGAAGCCTAGTGTGGCCTCAGAGGAAATACAGGCGAAGTCGGAGTTTTGTAACAAGCTTAAGACTAGCGCAGACTGCCCTTGCAATAGATTTGGACGGAATTCAGACTCGGAAAAAAGGGCTATGCATAGTGAGTAATAAGTAAAAACAAATGAGCACCTCTCCGGGGTATATGCGATTTTTGTGTTAATTGTTTGTGGAAAAAATTATAAATAAAAATAATTGCGAAAGAATAAAGTTTTTATATTAATGTCACGTGTACTGCGTACCCATCCATACTAGCCACCATAAAAATTCGTCGGAAAATGATCGGCGCGTATTTATTTATTTGTAAGCAGAAGATTTAAACCCATGTAAACAACGATGCTTAAAGACGTAACTCCGTTTTAGAAAATTAGTACCCGGCATAACAGCGTAAACTCGGCAAGCTTTTCAATTTGAATGAAGGATACGGGCGAACTCATGAAACTAAATTCGCCATCGTATTCTTCGTAAGAAAACTACGTTAAAGTCATGTACGTATATGAGTTGAAAAAAACGTTTCATGGATTGTCTTGGAATTTCGAGGAAAACTTTCGCCTGTGGATCGATCGACGTATGGAATTTGCTTTGTTGATATTCTTAGACTTTCAAATAATTTTTTTAACAATGTGATACGTGTTTTCCAAGTATTATTTATCGCAGAACACTATGGTATAATTTGTTGCAAAACTGAACTATTGCTAGAAACGATAATTCGAATTTGTCAGAAAATTTTTTTGATTTATTAAAGGTTTTTTAGTTCTAGTTCTATTTTTTCAAACTATACAACAAATATAATTATACCATCGTATTCTATATCTGTAAAAATTACATCGAAAACAGGTATCGAATTGTTAGAAATAATTTTAGGAACCCTCGAATATTCTACAAATAAAAGTACCATATACTAATTAACTGAAATAGCAGCACAACTCACCCAACATATCATCATATGAACACAAACGAGCTTTTATAAATTGGTGGATCTACCATTCAAAAAGTTCTGTACAATTGATATTTTTTGGAAAATATCAAGTTTTAAACATAATTTCCCAATTTTTGCAATTTTTTGAACTTTAAACTCGAATATCTCAAAAACACGATGACGGTTATGGCTGGATGCCACAGAAATAACTGTAGATATGTACAGATACATGTCAAAAGTTTATTAAGAGTAAATGGAGAAGTCAATTACATCAGTCAACGCTTTAATTTTCATGTGTGCATCATTTTCTTTGTGAAATGTTCTCATGTACTCTTTAAAAAGCTCTTTCTTTATCGGCAGCTTTTTCATAGAGCTGCAAGTGATCTTTCAGTTCAAACGGATAGCAATTTCTTTTGTAACATTTGTACGAGGTATTCGTGCCATTGTAAAATATTATTTTCAGAGACCCCGCATCAACTCTATCAATTTTGCCGGGCAAAATATCATACGTGCCGTATTTTGCCCATACGATTTGCCCCGATACAAAATCCTTCGTGGATTGACGACCCTTTTTTTTCCTTGAATTTCGATCAGTAGCTGAGGGTGGAGCATCTCTTTCCAGCGGCAATGATGGATTCGCCATGCTTGATGTCTAAAACATTTTTTTTTAATTATTTTAAGGACTAACCAACGTTTCAAACTAAAAAATTTAAGAAAAGCGTGGCAAAGATGAATTTAAAAAAAATATATAGCTTTGTGTTTGTATGTCCTTATTAGGTGTACAATTGATATTTTGAAACTTGTGACAATGAAAAACAAAACTTATTTTAAGTATTTTGAGCTGAAAAAAGTCTTGAGTCGATATTTTTATTAGAATAGTTTCTTCGCAGCAATAAACAAAGGTCTCAATTTTCACTTCGAGACCGACTGAAACTCTATTGGCATTACTTTGGCTGGTTCCGTATCAATGATTCCATTTTCATGAGAATTTGTAGAGAGATTCTCGATTGGTGTATTAGTCCTTAAAGGATTGGAGTTGATTGAAGCTGGCAATTGCATTCCTTCAGGTGGCAAGGATTCGTTGTCGAAAGTGTTGATACGTGAAAGCGACTGTCTTCTATAAAACAACATAAAAACGATCATTGCCTAATAAGTATTATCCTCACCATAATCACTGAAACAACGTTCGAGATGCAGTCCATGGTCGTCAATGAGATGGTTACACGTTAGTGTTTATGCGAGAAAATAAATGCATTTTCCGCGGTCTTTCGTGTTCAACTTCCTTGTAAAAAAAAATCGCTATTAGGCTGAACTAAAAAAAGGGAGATATATGTCGTAGATTCTACTTTTGCATAGTCTTCTATGAATTTATTTTATCAATTTTTTTTCTCAACAAAATTGTAATCTCAAAGTATTGATATAAAAGCTACAAGCAACAGAAGTAAATTAAAATTTTTAAAAAAGCAGATTTTTTCATTAGTAAATTGTTTGTTAACACTTACAAATACGCACATTCATTTTGGAATTTTAATTTTCACAAGATAAAATTATTGAAACGCTTTTATGAATTTTTATGAAATTTATGAAATTTATGAATTTTATGAAATTCGGCGACGTCGGCTGAGGGCACAACGCGTTTATTCATAAAGGCATTTTTAAGTTTTTTTTTATGAAAATTAAAGTTCAAAATTGATATCCGTATTCTTAAAGCGTCAACAATCAATGTGTAATGAAAAAATGAAAAAAATTATTTTTTCTGGAAATTTAGAATACCTATTTGTAGTCTTACGTTTGTTCATTAGTACTTTTGAAGTTATAATTTTGTATGAAGAAACAAAACTACGAAATAAAGATTGTAAAAGCTAAAATTTACGAAGAATATTTCCTACTTTTTTTTTGTTCAAGCCATCAGTATTTCATCTTTCACGACCGAATCGAAAACGAGAAACTGCGCGTAGAGACTATTTCGTAATCTTCACTTGACGTCCGGCGTATGCAACTCGAATATCGTTTAGTAGTTCACTGATGCCTTACAAAGATCGATCATCATAATCAAAATCAGCGTTGCTGCGCTGCTCTGTTGCCAAAGAACACAACTGGGATACATTGCGCAATGAAGATATAATTTTTCTATGTCTTCTTCTCCCCATACTTAGTATAGGCGATTGCGAAAGACCCGATGTACTGATTTCACTTCTAACCGCGGTAGCAGATGGTAGAGAAGATGGCATATTAATAGAGCTTCTTGACTTTTTTTTTTATAATTCTATTTAATATTTATAGGGTTGAAAAATACTCGTGAGCTTACGGATTTATATTGTTTTTAGAAAAATTATTTGGAGGTGACCGGATTCTCTTCCTACTGACTTTTATGAGTGTGGGAGGTGATGGAGGATCCAGAAAATTATTTTCTTTTTGAGCCATATCAGCACTAGACGCACTTGATGTTTCACTGATTGTAAAAAGAAAAAATAATTATAAAATAGAGGAATCATTTTCAGTTATGATTCAGATTATAGTTTGTGTGTATACGTGCGTGCACGCACATAACGAAATTTACAAAAAATTTAACTTTTCTGAAGAATGGAATTGAAATAAATGTTTTTAACGCTAGAGCTTCCGGACTTTTATGCCTTATTGCTTAAAAGATACTCGTAAAAATTTGAAAAGTAACTGGCAACATTTTTTCTGCGCTTTTAAATAAAAAGTTGACACAGGCACGCCCTCCTATACAATTTTATTTTACAATCAAATTGCATACATGATCTGCGATAAGCTGAGTGCTGCTCTACATTCGCGTCCCCTTTTATCTCTCTCTCAGACAAGGCACAAAATCACACACACACACACACGCACACACGCAAGCACGCAAGTGGGAAACTCGAGCCACGGCCGTGTACATACGCAACCCTATCACGCAACGCTCCCGCCTACACTTCGGCTCGTGTCCAAAAGGTTGAGAGCTGAAAAGTTGAGGCTGAACACTTTTTCAGGGACCACGAGTAGCCGAAGTTTTAACTCGAGAAGGGAACTTCCCGAGAGTGGAGTCTTTAGTTACTTAACGCCTCGCGCGCCCCATAAATGTCTTCCTCGCGGAACTCACCACTCTCCGGGTGGCCTGGAACTGACGCTAGAGCACAGCCTCGCAGCTCCAAAGCCGCCCCCGTGGTCGAGTCCTGCACCTCCGGGTAACCGTGAGCTGTCCCTAGAGCTATTTCCCCTCGCAGCTCCTGTTGCCCCGAGCTCGATCACGCTGAGCTTGTGAACCTTGCAGCCGAGTTAGGGCAACGACGTGCCAGTACAGAATACTTGCACCCCTGCTCATTTTCAATCTACAAACACCGTCCTCATCCCGCACGACTCGGGCTCATGTTCGCTGACCCACACCGCTAGCCGCGGCAGCACAAGGACCTTTGCGCCACCCAGGACGAGAGCAGCAACACCGCCGCCGGAGCAGCAGCGGCGAGCGTAGAATCAGTGCTCACCCTCTCGCTTACCTCCGCGATCGTGTCCGCGTTAATGCCCAAAACCCGGGCGTAACGCAAGGTCATATTTTTCAAAAATTATTAGCGATTTTGCCCTTCTTGAGTCGTTGATGAGTGTCCCATCATCAAAAGCACCATCGTATTCTACATTAAAAAATACATGGAAATCATCTATCATAAGTTATGAAAATAGTGTTTGATGTTCATGAAATTCAGAATAAGCGCATACCTATCACTTACCAACAGCTGAATAAGGGGAAAACCGGTGAATAGTTTTTAAAAAATAGGACTTTTTTCATTTATAAAGGAAAAAATGTAGTTTTCTGTCCCTATAAATGCTAAGCACTAAGGCGAAAAAAGTCCGGAAGCTCTAGCATTGAACATTTTTTTTCAATTCCATTATTTAAAGAAGTGCATTTTTGACAATTTTGAGTGTCTTGAGTGCGTGCTTTTTGCAATTCGTTCCGCGGGAGTGTTTGGGTGCAAGCTTTTTGCATTCGTAAATTGTTACCGATCCTCTTCGACCAGTGAGAGTCCAGCCGATTGCTTCTTTGCCTTCTTTGTTCCCACAGTTCTGTTAAGACATGCACGAATATAATTTTTTATCTGGAGTACATCATCTGGTGTGACGACGCCATGAGAATTTTGAAAGGAGAGGAGTGCATCTATATTTTTTCCTTCTCTTCTCAACCAGTTTCTGAAAACGTTCACCCAAGGATCATTCGCAGATAACTTGCAGCCATATATTTTTTCTAATGCCCACACTGTCTTGTGCAAACCAATATTTCTTGGATCTTGGTTTATGTTATGTTGACTATACAAACTGAAAAAAAAATGTAATATTCACATTACGAATAGGGAAGCTGAGAATAAAGCTTCAGAATTTTCGAAAATTAGAGAAAAAAAACTGTCTGACTTTTTTTATATGTTAAACTTGAAAGTATTCCACGTCAGCATGAATTTTTTCAGTGTTTTTTTCCGTTGAAATATTAATGGAAAAAAATGACAAAGTAAGTTGCTTATATACGGGCTCTTACGAAGAGTAAAATAAACAAAACGAATTGATAGAGTGAATATTATGAAAACCGTCTAGTTAGAACCGAAGTTAGAATCGCGATTTCCGTTGAAAATCATTATTAAATAATTAAAACGCGAGTGGAAATTATTGGTTGTCCGGAAAGGTGCGCGGGGAGCATAGCGACGCGCGCGGCCAGAGCGGACCCCCGGTCCTGCCCATCCCGCGGAACACCATCGAATATACATTAATTTAATATTTAAATTGATGTTCTTTCAATTATTTGTTAAAATTTCGTCTCGAAAAATCATAGATTAAGGTAACAATTGTACCTATACATTCATGTTTTGCGTTACATTACAGCCATGTAATTTAAAAAGTTTATATTTTTTAATAAAGATTCCGATGGGACCTTAAATCAGAAACGAAACGTTAATGAAGAATTTAGAGTTTTTATTTGAACATCAGGGTTAGCTCTCACGACTAAAAGAATATCAATTTAAACACACAACGATGGAGAGTGGAACAAAATCAAGTTTAATTTGTGACAGGGCTGATAGCGATGTTCGCTAACCCTGTGCGCGGCACTCTCCTCGTACGGATATAGCGGCCGAGCGTGGCTGTGGTTAACATAGCATTCACGTGCTCGTGTCGTTGCAGGGCCTGGAGAGGGGAGAGCGCGGCTGGCGGAGAAGACGGCGCGGGAAGGAGCAAGAGCGCGAAGAGTGTGAGAGAGAGAGAGCGAGAGAGGAAGAGGAATGGGCGAGAACGCGGAAAGCGCGGCTCGCGCCGCGAGAATTAAGAGAGCGGGAGAGATTGAGGACAGTGAGAGAGTGACCGTACGCTAATAAGGTCACGGCGCGAGATACGCTAGAGCACGGAGAAAGACACCCCAGGACGAGAGAAAGAGTTTTGTGGCGAGTCTCCGGCTGCTGTTCGAGCAGCCTTCCCCGGCGATCATCATCAGACGCCTGAGGAGCCGATCTCGGCCGCCAGCTGCCAACCAGCCGCCGCCGGTGATTCAACGATCTCCACTACCGGCAGGACTGCGATTTCGCCGTCGCCGGCTCTCCACCAGCGAGCCGCGGGAGGGGCCACCCGGTGGGTTTGTTGCATCTCTATTCCGCGACTCTCTCTCACGTACCAGCTCTCGCCCGGTGTAGCGCCGCGAATTGAATTGTCGCGATTGTTAGTTGAGCGAATCCGCTCCTAAATGTTATACACTCGCCGCGTATGATAGTTGAGCGTATTACGCTCCTAGTCGCCGCCCGCTGTCGCGTTGTGTGGATTGAGCGAACGCGCTCACCATTATTTTGAGGGTGCGAGTGTATGTCTGCGCGAGTGCAAGGGCGCATGCGTGTATTCGGACACGGGAGATTGTGCATTCGCTCACGCACTGCACTTTTGCGTGCGCGCGTGCGTGTGTGTGCCTACGTATGCGTGCGTGTGTGCGTGCGCGCGTGTAATAAGATTTTACTTACTTTTGCGTGATCATGCGTGCTGCAATGCTTATATCCCACAGCCATACTGATTTTTCAATGAATCCTCTTACACCACCATGTGACACGAGCAATGATCCCAGACAAAGTGTATCTTGTATAGACACGTGAGAACTTGTAACAGCCTTTCTCAATAGCACTAACTGACTTGCACTCATCAAGTCCAAATTTACATACTTGTCAAGATTGTTTGTCAGAGTAATTTTAAGTTTTAAAAGTTGGTCGAGATGTCTGTGAAAATATAAACCACTAAACCTTCCTTCGTTCTTTGACATGACGTTAATGAAAGTTGACTATACCACTTTTAGCCTACTAAAATTATTTCAACTACCGGTTTTACTGCGAAAGTTGTTATGACAGATGTTGAAAATATTTACCCGTTGCAACTGTTGATACCTGTTGCATTAGTTACGAATACATAGTTTTAAGTAACATCGTAGCAACGTTAGTAGTTCTGCCAATTATGGAACCTGTTTACGGTATATGCGCCTGGGTGTCCGAAGCGTCTGTGGTTCTCGTGTAGCGCGGCTGCATCGCACATGCATCACAGCTGATCTCGCGATAAGTTGGCATATTTTCCCGGCTACCTATACCGCGTCTGGGACAGGATCAGCTCTGATGCATGTGTTATGCATCAGCACGTCATTGTCAACATTTGTTCGACAACCAACCGTGAGAATACCGACCGCCACCGCGACCAGCGACTCGTGGCTACTGGGCCACGGACAGGGAGACCTGTTGCCGTAGGTGAGGGTGCGACCAGCCCTCAGAAGTGCCTCCAACTACGCGGCTGTTTCCGTTCCCGAGACGTCGGGGCTACACCGTGCCTTATATCTCGGAAACACTTTCTCTATCTCTCTCCCTCTCTCACGAGTCCTGAGGCAAGCGGTAAGTAGACCGGATGATCCACCGGATTACGCGCGCACATACGCGGAAAGTTGTAAGGGCGAAAGCTCAAAGGCGAGCGACGCCTCTGCGCCGGACTTATTTCGATGTTTGCGTTCTATTTGGTTGTAATTTTTATCAATAAAGTTGCCGCATTTAAAAGGCTTTTCCCCACTTGTGACTGGGGTTTTTATGCCGGCTAGGTGCGGTCTCTTCCCTAATCCGTGGGATAAAAAACTGCGACTCTTCTCTGTATATAGAACCTCTAAACAACATACACTTCCTTGATCCTACCTAGTACTCACTCACTCTCTCTCTCACTTCTGCATATACTATTAAAGTTGTTCAGAACCAATATTGCAAGCTGGAAATAGTGTTACAAATTTTTATTTTAAACGATATACAACTCGATATACAAAGAACAAAGGAAGCTTGAGAATAAAGAAGAAGACCCTTAAAAAACGATTTTTTCCTGAAAAAAGCCTAGAAAAGCTATTCATATTTTAATAACCAATACATATATTATGTGCCTAGCTGTTTTGCGAGTTGTAGCTACAAAACTGCAGAACGTGTGGCACAGAGAAAGAAAAGCGTCTAAATTAGCGCGTGGAGTGATGCGCGTTTGCAATTAATCAATAATTATAATTTTTTTTTAAGTTATTACCTTTTTTCAAATGCATTTTTCTCGTAGCTTGACCGTATGGGTTTAAACAATTTTTATGCCATCTTGTTCCCTGTACTTTTCTACAAAGAAATATAATTGACGTCTCTTGGCACTTAATAAACAACAAGCCTGCAATAAATAATAAACCGAAGCGCCTCATTCGTACCGACTCGCTGCGAGCGATGTGGCTATGACACGCTGAGGTCAAGTTACTGATTACCTAATTATTGAATCGAAACTAACACAATTCTACAAGCAATTCTGAATTTATTTATCGAGACGAAACTAATGGAAAGCTTTGTTACATATGGTTTCAAATTATCATGTATCAATGAACAAAATTTGAACGACACACGACAATGACATGCCTGTCGAAATAAAAGTTTAAAACTATCATCGTCGTTCGCCGACTGACGCTGAGGTGTTACTCCCGCAACCTCCAAGTTTACTTGTGCGAGTTATTGTCAATGCTTTAATAATTTTCACGTTATACTATAAAATTTTGGTACACAGTTAGGACTTTCCATACATGTCTATAGATGCATAAATCAATGGATAATTTTTTATTCATGTTTTATTTTCACGAGACTATAACTTTACCACGTTATGTCATATTATTTTTTCGTTAATTAATTGGAAACGTGTGTAAAACCTTGACCTGTGAGTCAAATAATTTATAATTAATTTTCTTGCAAGAAATAAATTAATCATTACGGTCCTGTGAATTATTCGCTGTCATGTTGATTTTTCCATCAAAATATTTTCATAAGCCAGTGAAATATCCTGATGTACGTCAACGGAAAAATAAATTGTGATTGTTATAAGTGATGCGGGCATATCACTGTACAATTGATATGAAGTAATTCAACTCTACATTTTTAGCCACACCCACTTTAGCCAACTTATTGTATTATAGTGTCCGTTGCGGCCAGGCTTCATAGACATTTCATTCCTACTCGCCTGCGTGTCGCTAACGCGACACTTGATATGTGTAATGTTGACACGGTAAGGAACTTGTTCGGGTTGAGGAGTGAAATGACGAAATTAGTAAAAGGCGAATTACAGGTTTATTACCAACAACACAATCAATAGTACAAAGATAAAGCTAACACTAGGTACAAACGTATTACAGATTTATTACGAACAAAAAACAACAAGTTGCTGCAGACAACTATCGCACGAAAAAACGACGCTAACCTGCCTGGGCGAAAGGTCGAACGGTTCTGCCTGAATCCGCTGAGCGAGTCCAAAAAGAAGCATATAGTTTTTTCCCTCTCCCGCTTTCCCGTTAATTTTCCTTCTCTCGCGGCTCAAGGGCCGTGGGGCGTCGCTTGTTTTCGCTTTGCCGCCAATGATGGTGTTTTTCAGCCTGCTGTCCTGCTCGCATCACGTTGCACGATTAGTTTTCGAGGGGAACCCACGGCCCCCGCTCTCAACCTTTTCAACCTTCGAGTCTTTATCTCGATGTGAGATTTGGAAATACACGTTTCCGATCTGCTGGTTTGATTCGCAAGCTAGCATCAATTCTGGCGATGCGTATGCTTATCGAGCTTTATGGACAGCGGCTTTCGCACACGGGTGCAGGTTTCCTATTTGAACAATTTAAAGTTTGAAGATCTCAACGTCTCGTTTGATTAGTTCTTTATTATAATTAAAATCGACTCGTGTCAGCGCGCATCACGCAGAATCGCTCATAACCCGTTTAAACTCGCCACTCGACCTCTCACAAATTTGAAATTCTATGGTGCTTATCCTTAATCTTAATATTAATATAGCGTCGCTGGCTTACAATATTTCTTATGACTATAGAAATTCAACGTCACATTTCTTATCCGATCCGTAACATATTGTTTGTAAAAGGAAACTAGTCGGAAAGGTCTTTGCGCGTCGGGAAGGCCCGCGGAAACCTGAGCGAAAACATGTGCGCGATCAGCGGTCATCGTCGGGTCGGGTTTTCTTGCAGGCGCTACTCTTAGGTGAGGCTGTAAATCATTCTTAGGCGCACTCTGCTTGTTTTTAAAAACGTTTCCCACAGATTTGGATATCGGGTGATTAACGGTTCGAAATGCGGTTGCGCCTTGGTCTAAGAAAAATATATCGCGAACGGGCATTCTGTAACTAGCGCGTGATTTTGATTCCGACTATTTTTCTCACTTAGCATACGAACGCGTAAATACTTAGTCATCCGGAACAGAACTTACAAACCAAAAAATTTCAAAATTCAAGAAAGAATTCGAAAATGACCACGAAGAGACGCATTTGTTTTTGTCTTCATTTTTTTCTAACGAAAATCAAGTTGTATGTCGACGATTACGGCGCGAGCACGAATTCCATCGTGGGCAACAGAATGGCTGGTCAATTCACGATTGACGAATACGTCGACATGGTGATTTATTTTGGTAAGGCTGGGCCTGGGCTTGGAAGATCTCGACGAGCTGCTGAACTATGGTCGGCACAACACGGAAGGCCAGTTAATCCCCGAACCATCGACACCACAGTTCGGAGGTTAAGAAATACTGGTTGTGTGGCGGTGACGAATGCAGATGGAGGTCGTCCACGCGAGCTGCGAAATCAACTGCATGAGCCGATCGTTGAAGTTTTCGAAGAGGACCCG
The DNA here is from genome assembly GCF_024137745.1 of Phymastichus coffea. NCBI lineage: Eukaryota > Metazoa > Arthropoda > Insecta > Hymenoptera > Eulophidae > Phymastichus > Phymastichus coffea. The sequence goes on along the minus strand of NW_026706835.1, from coordinate 2,763,027 downwards.
ACGAAGAGTTTGCGTGTAGCTGCCCGTGAAGTCTCCGAAAATCTAGGAGTCATATGTTCGTACAGTATGGCACAAAGAGTCATGCGGGATGATGGACAACACGCATATCACTACAGAGCCGTTCAGGAACTTCGTAAGTTATACATGAAAATATAGATTTCTTTTATTATTTTATGGCTGTTACTGCAGTTTTGCTTCCTTGAAGAGGAAGCATTGTAAAGGGTTTTGTCAACAAATTTTTTTTTTCGCTCTAACTTTTTTATTTCTGCAGTTTTCGGGTCGATTTTTTTTTATTCGATAGATGTAATTGTTCTACACCGAAGTAGAACGATGATTTAAGATTGTAGTTGAACTGGAATTCGTGAGAAGCTTTCAAAATCGTTTTTTCAGTTTGTCCATTTTCATTTTTTTCCAAGTTCACTTGATTTAGAAATAAACGAATCGAAATTTCTTGGAAAATTTTCCTGCAATTTCTCGAATCAAACCTTAAACTATGAGATGAGTTTTTTGCAGTAGTTTAAGCTTTTTTGACCAAATGGCAAATAGGCAAAGTAGCTATAGTCTCGAAATCAGCTCAGAAATCCGTGTTTTTTTCTTTCTCTTTGCTGTCATAAATTTGTCAATTATCTCAATAGATTGTTGGCAAATTGATCGACACGAAAGATCTCAAGCTTCATTGCATTTTATTACCATTCATTTTTCACGGAGATCACCTGACCATCATTTTCAAACCGATAGGAGTAACTTCGTCGTTTTGTTTTTCTAGTAATCTTTGATGACCATGAGTTAGAATGATTTTTATAAGAAATAAATGACAAAAAAAAGTAGGGTTACTTCTTCGATTAAGTTATAAATAGAATAGTTTGTTTGATAACTTATTTAGTTTTGGTCTGTATCTTAATAAATTTAAAACATTTCGGCCGAAAAAAATTTGAAAAAAATCCATTTTTAATTGTTTGATAGAAAGTTTATTCAAGTTTTGAAGTAGCAGTTAGTTTAAAATAACCTACTATAGTCTAAAAACAGTTTTACTCAAGTTTAATTTACAAAAAACTTAATTGATGAATGCATTGGATTTTATAGGAATCTGTTTGTTAAACTTGGATTGCCTACTTGATTTTTCTTTCTTCAAAATGATCCATGTCTATTAGAAGTTTATGAATTTTTTTAGAAATTTGGGGTATCAAAAGACATATATTCAAATAAAATACCTCGGCTACTTTACTTTAAAAAGTACACATTTTTTAGCTTTCAAGCTAAACTCTTATGTAAAATTCTAATCAAGAAATTTCGTTAATTCGCATTCATAGAATCTCTCAATTTTTCTATGTAGCATAGATAATTATACACGATGGTTATTTTGAATATTACTTATACATTCTCAAAACAGATGAAAGAGATGCCCAGTACCGTATTGCGTTCTGTCAATTCTTGCTGAATGAAATAGATGCTGATCCAGGCTTTATGGATCGAATTCTCTGGACTGACGAATCAACATACGTACAGAAGGGAATGTTTAATCAGCACAATGAGCATCAGTGGGCTCATGAAAATCCGCATGTGGCTCGGGAAGGTAATTGTTTTGAATAGTTAAAGACCCCATATTCTAAAAAAAATCAATCCCATGAAAATTTTCCTATGCGTGTGCGTCTTCTATTGAAAGAAAATTTATTTTTAGGATACGCTTAATAGTAAACATTTTTTAAGCATTTTTCAAACACTTTTTCTATACCCCCTGCACGAAGACGCGACTCTGCGCATACTTCAAAAAGCAATGGTACTCCAAGTCACATCTTTGCGTTCAGAAAACCGAAAATGTTAAAAAGATATATCTAAAAATGTATATTATTACGAGTAGAATAAAATAGTACATTATGCAACGAGTGCGCAAAGTAGGTGATTCCCGCACGCGCGGGTTTGCCGCCCAAGCGAAGCGAGTGCGTGACTACACGTCTCGCTCTCTCTTGGCGGCTAGAGGCGTTGCCGCTCAATTCGTTCTAGTCTCTTCCGTGACGCGGACGCCAAAGGCTTTCTCTCGAATAAAGTATTTCTTTTCTACAACTGTTTATTCACTTATTCTGCCTGCTTTACCCTTCCTTACCAAAAATTGTATTACGCAATTTCTCCTAATGAAAGTCTTAACGCTCTGAAATTTCATGTAGGATAATTTTGTCGTGGCTTTATGCCAATTATTTGCTGAAGGGAATATTGCTCTGACTTGAAAGGAAATTTAATTACTTTTATATTATTCTTTATAACAAATATAAAAGTCGTTCTAGCACAGATAGCCTTATGAAAATTTTCTACTTTGTATCATACTTGACGAGTTTTATTTCCGTCGCTCAAAGATTTTCAAATCTCAATTAAAATCCGCTCTCCTCCTCTTTCCCTTTTATTTCAACTCTACTTTGAATATAAAATTTTTTAATCTCTACGTATGCTGCCAGTATCTTGATTACTCGTACTACTTCAGTCTACAGAAGTTTTAAAACCAACACGGCTTCATTAGTATACTTCGGGGAGCATGTGAGAGTGCATTCACAGTACAGCGCTAGAAACCAAATATGTATATGTCTGTACTTGCACCTGCATGTACAACTGTCGGCTAGAAAAATTATTGGTTTCATAACAAATTTTACGCAGGTATATTAAAATCACTTATAAAATATTTTAATTCTTCAAGGTATATGGCGGCCATTGGATAGGCAATAATGGTCCAGTACGCTGGCCAGCAAGATCTCCTGATTTGAACCCATTGGACTACTTTTACTGGGGGACATCCAAAGAAGCAGTTTATCACAATGGCGGCCTCAATGATCCAAATGACATGATACGAAGAATTCAACATCACGCCCAGCATCTAGAACCCGAAAAAATACATGCAGCTACACATCAGATAAGACGTAGAGCTATTTTGTGTATTCAGCAACAGGGGGGGCATTTCGAACAATGCTTGGATGGTGATGATGGTGGTAATGGTGATGATGGTGGTAATGGTGATGATGGTGGTAATGGTGATGGTGGTGGTAATAGTGATGATGGTGGTAATGGTGATGATGATGTTGTTGAGGAGGAGGACGAGAATGGTGATGATGTTGATGTTGATGGCAGTGATGAAAATGGAGAAGATGATGATGATGATGATATGAACAACGATGGTGAAAATGATGGCAGCGAAGACGGTGAGGCTGATGATAGTATGGATGAAGATGATGACGACGTTGGCAACGATCCGGATTGGGAGATATGAATTGACATGTTTTTTATATTTTTTCTTTTCTACTAAGGTTTTACTAAAAACTAGTCAGCCTAATAGTAGACGAAATTCGAATAATTCGATAAAACGTTATAGTCTGTGTACATAAAGATGATTTGTTATATAAATCTGTTTTTTCAATCATCTCCCTTAGCTGTTTTGTTTGTTCTCAATACGGGCCTCAATTATTTAAATTTTCATACACCACTGAGTTCATCACAAACAGTTATGGATAAGTGGACTTATGAAAAATTTTTTCTAGAATTGAGGTAATTAGATAAATAATTAAAAAGAAGAGTGATAATTTACTCGTTCAACTTCTAAAACTGGAATCAAGACAAATAATTGTGGGTGAGGTGACAGAATGTCAACTGACGAAAGATTAAATAAGCGTAGGGTGGTGAGACCGTTATCGTTATTCTACCTTTTTTTCCGCTCTCGTCCTTGCTTTCCCATATTTCCCAAAACATAGACTACGTCTAATTCTTGATCATTAACACTTATACCACAGCTTACCTTTGATCTGTTGCACTACTTGTTCCGCCCGTTGCTTTTGTCTTTTCAATATTATCTTCACGTCTTCTACGGCTAAACCAGGCCACACTATGCTCCTTTGCCTTTCTACCAAAGTCCATGTTTGACTCTGACTCTTCTATCAAGCAGCACTGAGCACATCTGCCCTTCACACAAATCTCTATATATCTGACACACTTCTGAGACCGCCCTCAGGTTGACCGCTTTTTCTTACGAGTCGTTGCTCTACCTTCCCATATTCTTAAACTAAGCTCGCTCCGCCCTATTTTTTGAGACTCTGCTTCGACTAACTCTTTCTCCAAGTCAGAATGGCCTCGTCCGCTCGTCCGCCCTATTCCGCCCAGCCCCCCAGCTCGTCTACTCTTTATGACGTAGCCCTCTGCTCGGCTGCCTTTCATGACGCTGCCCTCTGCCCGTCCGTCTTATTTCGACGAATCCCTTTCACCGTCCGTCTAATTTCGACGCAGCCCTCTGCTCGTCTGCCCTTTATGACGCAGCCCTCCGCTCGTCTGTCCTGTTTTAACATAGCCCTCCGCTCGTCCGTTCTATTACGAGCCGCCCCCAGCTCGTCCGTCACATTTCGACGTAGCCCCCAGCTCGTCCGTGTTATTTCGCCTTGATTTCCGCTCGTCTGCCCTATTCCGCCCAGCCCCCAGCTCGTCTACCCTTTATGACGTAGCCCTTTGCTCGGCTGCCTTTCATGACGCTGCCCTCTGCCCGTCCGTCTTATTTCGACGAATCCCTCCCACCGTCCGTCTAATTTCGACGCAGCCCTCTGCTCGTCTGCCCTTTTAGACGCAGCCCTGCGTTCGTCCGTCTTATTTTACACAGTCCTCCGCTCGTCCGTCTTATTACACCTTGCCCTCCGCTCGACCGTCTTATTACACCTTGCCCTCCGCTCGTCTGTTACATTTCGACGTAGTGCCCAGCTCGTCCGTCTCATTTCACCTTGACTTCCGCTCGTCCGCCCTATTCCACCCAGCCCCCCAGCTCGTCTACCCTTTTCGACGTAGCCCTCTGCTCGTCTGCCCTTTTAGACGCTGCCCTCCGCTCGTCCGTCTTATTCCACCCAGCCCTCCGCTCGTCCCTCTTTTTATACTCTGCCCTTCGCTCGTCCGCCTTTTTACACCTTGCCTTCCGCTCGTCCGTCTTATTTGGACGAATCCCTCCCACCGTCCGTCTAATTTCTTAGGTCGCACTGCGTTCGTCTGTCCTGATATCCCCCAGCCTCATCCCCCGTTTCGTTTATTCTTCTCAAAATCCGCACCTTCGCCACATCCACTACTCTCTCCGAGCAGCCTGGCACCTTTGAATCATTACGGATCTTCTTTCGTATGTCGGTTTTTTAAACGATGAAGTTACCATACGGAACAGGGCAACAAGAGATTGATTTTTAAAAAAATTATGGAAATTTGTTTTTGGAATTTCTTTTCACCGAAAAGTGGCGACGACTTTTATAATTTTCAGTTTTTTATTATTTATAATTCTTAATTCAACTTGGAAAAATTGATGTACACACATTTACGCACTTTATGAAAAGCGTTTCGCTTCCCAGACTACGACTTAAAGTTCTAATGCGTTCTACAATAATCCTAATTATTTTGATAATTGTAGCTTGCTCGTCAGATTGATAATAATATTTCAGAAATGCGCAATGTATTGTAGATCAAGTCTTTAGCATTGCGATATTTTCTTTATAATTATTATGTGCTGGAAATAATTTCATGACTAATGATCATTACTGAAATTCAAATTTTACTTACCTGATTCGAGGCGCCAAGTTGCTGCAAGCCATCGTAGCGACAGTATTTTTATTTACGAGCCGCCTACTTGCCAAAATGCGTTTTTTCTCAGAGATTTAAAGCTCCTTCTATTATAGGCTCTATTAGAGTCTCACCCATAGTCTCAAATTCAAATGTGATACTATTCGCACGCGTGAGAAATTTTAGAATGGATTTCCTGTGTGTGACTAGTGGAAATCGTCTCGCACACGCGAATTGAGACTTTGTTCCAAGTGTGATGACACATCAGGAGTGAATTTCCCTCATGGAAATTTTCAGCCGAGGGTTGTCAGTATTTATTTATTATTATTTTATTTCTTAATCTTAAAAAAACGTATAACCAAGCTAATTGGAAACACACTGTACGCCTCTACCTATTGATCTCAATTTTTTCAAAAGCAAAAAAAAGCAATGATGTAGTAGCCGATCACAGCGATTTTCAGCATTAAATGAACATAATTCTTAAGTAAGACAGCGAGTTTGAATTCGACGACTACGAATACTAAATAACCTATTTCGCAAAATAAACACAAAAGCTTTCACGTACATCATTGTTATTAGTCAATCGGTATTGAACCGTTCTTTTTATTGATACGCATTCAATCAATGAATACGTATATCAGTATGTAGACATGGGAGCTCCGTGTTGCACGATTGGGTTGAGCACCGCTTGCAATCAGCGGCTGCGCGCGCCGCTGGCCCCCCCTCACTGCTCCGCGCTCGCCACCAAGCGCCCGTTCTTCTAAAGCTGTGCGCTGATGGCCGATCTTTGAAGCTAATTATCTAATTACCTAATTATTTAATCGAAAAACTAAGAACACAATTCTAAATTAATTTTTCGAGACGAATCGAATGGAATTATTTAGTTACATATGTTTTTGAATCACCCTGTATTTTATATCCCGTATCTATCAGTGTTATTCCTCTATAGTTTTCTACTTCTTATTTCCTCCCTTTCTTATATATTGGTACTATTATTCCCTTCCTCCATTCTTCCGGTTACCCGTCTCCGTTCCATATTCCGTTTAAGCATTTTGATATATCTTTTAACAAGCCTTCCGTGCCTTCCATCCACGCTTCATTTGCTATACCATTTTCTCCTGTCGCCTTTTTCTTTTTCATTTTTCTTATTACCTCTTTTACTTCTCTTACTTTGATCTCTTCACCTTCCCTCTTCATCTCCTTCTTTTCTCCCATTCGTTATCACTAAGCCCATTTCCCCTAGCCATTTTATCATTTCTTCTCCCTCTGCGTTTAACACTTTATCTTTGGCCTTTATTTCTTCTAAGTTTTCTTCTGTCTCCCATTCTCTCCCTTCATTTCCTGTTCTTGCGTTGAAGTCTCTTCCTATAATTATTGTTTTTCCTCTGTTCTTCTCTATCTCTTTACTTAGGTATTCATAGTTTTCCTTTTTCTCATGTTGCATATACACTGTTGCTATCATGTATTTCCTCCCTTCGATCTTTATTTCTCCTGCTATTGCCTCACTTGTCCTTTCATTCTTCCATTCAACCTTACTCATCCCTTTCCGCTCTCTTACCGCCATTATTCCTCCCCCCTATTTCACTCCCCCTTCTTCCTTCCCTTCTTGAGTCTCGCCACCCTATGTTATACCCTTTCAGTTGCTTATCCACCCCAGTTTTTACCCCTTGCCTCTTCACTCAGGTTTCGGTTAGCCCTATTATATCAAATTCCCTAACATATTCCCAGTCGTCTTCCTACATGCTCCTAATCCCCGCCACGTTCCAGAATAGTATCTTTACTACCTCTCTTCCTCTCTCTCCCTTCCCTCCTCTCTCTCTCCTCTTTCTCTATTGTTTTCGAAACCCTGTCGCTCTTTTTCCTACCATTTTTCCCTCTTTCTCGCTCCACCGCCATTCTTCTTCTTCTGACTTCAACCCATTATGCCACAGCTTTAGCTCTTTACCTTTACTCTTTATTTCTCTCGCTTTCCTTCTTACTTCCTCTCATATCTTCCTCTGGTTCCACGTCTAGTCCTGATCTATAAAGATCTTTTTCTGCCCCAGCATCTTTTTGCTCTTCATAATTCCTTCTTTTTGTTCCCATGAAGCGCATCTAATTTGTCACATCTGTTTTCCCCTTTTTCTCCGATTATCCCTCCCCACTGTCTCTCCTATTCTTATCAGATTCACTATCTCCCCTTTCATTTCTAGTTCCTCCCTTAACCAGTCCTCTGTCTCACCCTTCTTTTCCCATCTTAACCCACCCTCTAAGTCTATCACTATTATATTTTCTTTATCCTACTTCCTCTATCCATTTTTTCTCTCATATACTCTATTTCTTCCTTATTGCCTACTTCCGTTCCTCTTTGCTTCTTGTTTCCTCCTTCTATACTTCCTTTTAATTTCACGCACGCTTTTTCCAACTGGTTCATCCTCTCTCCCCATTTTTCCTGCAGTTTCTTTTCTCTAAGTTCTGCTTTTTCCCTTTCTTCTTTCGTCTCTCTCCTTATTTCTTCTCTCTCTCTCTTGTTATTGTGTTAAGATCTTTGTTGCTATTTCTTTCTGATATTTTATTTATTGTGGCAAATACTTATTCAATAGGTTTACTATACTTAAAGAATTATACTCAAAGAATTTTTATTACCTTATAGTTAAGAGCCATACTATTCTATATTGGAATTTTCTGTTATTTATATATGTTAATTTTGATGCACGCATACACGCACACGCACATGCCTTTAACCTTTAACGATGACTTTAATTACCTTTAATGACTTGGTTTTATGTTGTTTGAGTGCTCGCACACGGATGCGATAGATGACAGCTTACACCAGAAGTAGAAATGTACTCCGTAAAGCTCTCAAAGCTGTTTTCTCGGCGGACTTGACGCTTCTGAACAATAGATTGGCGGTTGAGCGTCTAAACGCACGGAATATGTACCTTAATGTAAATTGGTGTGACTTTTATGGAAGGCTGCTGGACCTTTTTAGTGGTCAGTGTACTAGTGGACACCGGAAATTACGATGTTATGCACCAAATGCAATCACCTTAGATGAAGGGACGCTGAGGCAAAAACACTCTACATGATTACTTGGAAAAATATAATAAGGGTTATATAGGATAACAGATAGAAATACACGATGGAAATGAAGGAGAAGATCTCTGGAACTTGGGGTTGGGTACCAGATCGTTGCAAAGCGATTTGACAAAATAGTAGCGGTCGTACCTATCGATCCTGTTGACATAAAGAATATTGTAGATTCCCTCTTTCCGATCACTTAGAGCGGTAAGAAATATAACTCGCAGTAGACGTGGGCTCCTCGTCTTTAACAAAGAAGGAACTGTTGACAGTTACGGCGAATCACATTGGCTGCAAGTCTCTGAGTACGAATAGAATCCGTAATGAGATTCTATAGGTCATAGCAAAGGTAAAGCCCGAAGTCATGCTAGATATGTACAATGTATGACTATACTTAGACATGTTCTGTAGACGCTGGAAAATTCACCGCCTTGTACTCCTGGATAAATATATGGTAGAGTACATCGGTCACACCGTCGTCGTTAAAACCTCTGTTTATGTTTTATACCACAGGCAGTTTTCGAGTAACTCATATGGAAGAGACTTATGACTACCGTAGAAACAGGGAGATTTTAGCGGATAATCAATTTTGTATTTGCAAAGGCAGATCTACGATTTTGGTGGTGTACCGTGACTACTTTCATGATTGATTGCTCTAGTATAAAACAATAAAAGGTATACACCAGAAACAAATAATGTTTGATGTGGCACAGGTATCGGAGCTGGGTGCTTTCCTGTCGATCCTTTTGTATATCACCCTTCTCTACCTTAGAATGTCAGAAGGGTTACCAGTTATTGGTTTCGTTGACAATGTGCCACTGATAGTTAAAACCAAGACTATGAAGGAATTTAGACGAGGAATAGAATGAGCTATTCGAAGAATAATTCGCTGGCTAATCAACTTATCGGACGTGAACTGGAGTGGGTCATCGGAAAGATGGAAGTAATGATCATCACCAGGAAGGTTAGTTTATAGTTGTTTAGAATTTTAGTCGTTTAGTGTATCATTTGCAAGCAATTAGTGCTTCTTATTTAACACTCCGTATGTTGCGTTCTTCCTGATTATCTCATATGTAACAAGCTATGGTACATTTATGATAGATCTTAGGGCTTTATTTAGGAATCTTTCAATGATATCAATGTTTCATTTAGCCGTTCTACCCTGAAGTTGAATGTCATATGACCATACTAACTTAACTATGTACTTGTATATTAGTAATTTATTATTAATTGACAATATTTTCGTAGCTATAGGTTAAGTTGTTTGCTTTTGGTCCATACATGATCTCTCCATGTTAGTCGGCGTTTAATTACATTTTAAGTTATTTGGCTTCAACGTAGGATATTAGTTGTTTGCTTAAATATACCAAAGAGTAAGTTTTCTTTTAGGTTATAAGTTATCTCAATTAACTTCGTTTCATTAATTTTTATTTTCCATTTATTAAACCAAATACAGCTTTATTTAGATATTTTTGCATATCATTAGAGGCCGTTGTTGCGTTTGAGTGAGTTATTAATTTAGCTGTGTCATCTGCATAAGTGACGATGTTAATATTTTCCACAACCTTCCAGTCATGGATGTAGATTAAATATATTGGTCTTATATTTAGGCCAAGAACTTAAACTTGGAGCGCACCAACTTTTATTGAATTAAGGTTCGTATATTGAACAAATGTTTTTTAATTTAAATATAATTCGAAAAGTAATAGAGATTTTTTGGTGAGATTTCATTAAGTTTATGCAGTAAGCCTTTATGCCAGACTCTATCAAAAGCTTGAGCTACGTCAAGAAATAGGCATTATAATACTCGTTTTTTTCAAAAATATTTCTAATTTTTGTGATAACTCTTAATTTCTTCTATTGTCGCATGATTATTACGAAAACTGAATTGATTATCAAGTATTATGTTTTGTTCTGCTAATATTTAATCTTTTAGTTATTAATTTTTCACAGACTTTTGAGATTGGAGAAAGAGGAATGATTGGTCTATATAATTAAACATGCTCGAATAGTTTGCCTGGTTTTAGAATAAGTGTGATTGTTGACGCCTTTCATGCAACAGGAAAATAGGATTATCGAAATATTGCATTTATTACTATACTAACAAATCTTTTCACTTTTATAGGGAGTTCTTTAAGTAGTTTTCCATTAATGTTGTCGTGTCCTAGGTTGTTTTTGATTTTTAGATTCGCGGTAATGTTTATTATTTTGTTTATTTTTAGGTTGTTGAATAAATAATTTTTTTTGTTTTTTTCTGTTTACTATTTAAAATTTTGAATTCTTCTTTTGATATGATTGTTGTCACTTTCCCTGCAGCAGAGAAATAAGATAGACGAAATATTGCATTTATCATAATGGTAAATCTTACTGCCTTTACAGGTAGTTCTTTAAGTATCTTTTCATTTATGTTATCGTGTTCTGAGCTCTTTTTATGTTTTTAGGTTAATGATTATGTTTTTTTATTTTTTTAACTTTTATGGAATGTTATTAAATCTATATTAAGACTTCGTAACTTTGTACTTACTGTACTTATTCTTTTTAATAAACCATACCAAAAAAACAAGATATATACTAGTTTCTAACTTTACGACCATTACACAAACCGACAAGGAAAAAAACCCAGAAACCAGACAGTACGTTCCCAAAGGTTTTTGGTGCGCTGAAACCGAATCTGACCTCAGAATTGCTCCATCACCCTAGGTTTTCGAGAAATCCTAACCTAAAAGTTCAAAAAACACGATTTTTCACTATATTTCGCGTAGTATTACGTCGTAAGCCAATTTTATTTTAAAAAACGAGTAATGCTATCTCAAAGTACTACTCTTACCCTTTAAAACCCTTCTTTCAGATTTAAAAAATCTTTTGTTTCCATCGAGATATCGTAGATTGAATTTGAGTGATTTAGCGATTTCGTTACAGCACGAAATAGTGGCGAATTTCCGAATAAGGAGTTATAGTGTAATTATATGTTTTTTGGGTCACTGAATCCAAATTTAACGTCAGAATGACTCTATAATCTCAATTCCCTTAACCCTAGAGCCCCATAACTTGCGACGCTGTAACCCCTGACCGACATACCCCAATTTCCTAAACCCTCGAGCCCTTTAACCTACTACGGTATAACCCCCGACCCTCACACCCCAATTTCCTTAACCCTCGAGCCCTTTAACCTGCTGCGGTATAACCCCCGACCCTCATACCCCAATTTCCTCAACCCTTGAGTCTTTAACCTGCGAAGCTATAGCTTCCGACCCTCACACCCCAATTTCCTCAACCCTCGAGCCCTAACTCCACCACCGCCGGTCCCAAGCCCGGAACCCTGCTACTCAAGAAGCACGGAAGGAGGAGGGGGAGGAGTAGCAACCTCGTTAAAAAACCAAGGTTCATCTGACCCGGATGATGGCACCTTGTCAAAGGGTCCCCGTCCAGGGAACGGACCCCCCCAAGCTGAAGGTGTGAAGCGACTCGTGCCGATGTAGCCTGGTTGGCTCTCGGGGGTAACGGAGAGTCTCATACGGAGCCTTGGGAGCACCTGGCGAAACTCCCTCGTAACTAGCCTTGTCCCACGCATGCGGGGCTCTGCGTGGGATCGACATCTTCCCTAGCTGCTCGTGGGATCAGAATGGAGGATAAAAATGAAAAACAAACAACAAAGGAAGACCGTGCCAACGATAACGGTAGTAAGGGTACCCTTAGCCCAGATAAAAATGCTGGAAATGACGCGACCTTGCAGAGTGGTGGCGGCAATGATTGTAAAGGCGAAGCAGCTGCTTCTACAGGTAAGTTGTGGCTGGATGAGTCAGCGGTGATGGGTATCGTCACCAACATCGACGATGCTCTCAGGATCATGAAGGTCGCCCTTGAAGGTTTCGATGAGGTAAAGAAATCTAAAGGAAATCTGGCTAAGGACGCCGTGAGCGAGGTATTAAAAATCCGAGGAGCCAGAGCAAGATTGGTCACAGAGAGCAATCGACTCAAAGCTCTGCCGAAAATTCCATCAAGTTCGGAAACAGGCGAATGGCTTACTGTCGGTAGGAAAAGAAGTAGGGAACCCACTGGCAGTAGCCCGGAGCAAAGTCCGGCGTACGCTAAGGTAGAGGGCCCAGGAGGGAAAAATAGGAAACTGTCCGCAAAAAAGGGCCGCGGGTTGGACCCATCGTCCTTAGCAAAACTGGCGTCTCCGTTAAGTGCTAAGGTAGGTACTGCTGCAATAACGAGTCAGCCAAGAAAGGTACCTCAGGTGCCAGTGGAAAAGAAGAAAAGAGCAAAAATGAAAGGTAATGGATGGAAGGCTAACACGGGAGCGATACTAATAAGACCAGAAAAAGGTAAAACGTATGCTGACGTGATAAAGGCCATAAAGGAGAAGGTGGATCCGGCAGCCCAGAGTCAGGTAAGCGGGCATAGAAAGACGAAGGATGGAAGCGTATTACTCCGGTTGAAGGGCAATGTGAGAGAGAGGCAATCATTTCAGACATCTCTCGAAGAAAAGTTGGGAACCGGGGCAAATATGAGAGACATGACTACACGGGTACACCTGCAGATCATGGATCTCGATTGCACCGACACCAAACAGGATGCAGAGGCGGCGTTGGTTAGAGCTACAGGAGATCTCCGAGATCCGAAGGTTTACATTTTTGGCCCTAACAGCTGGGAACAGTATATGGCAGTGTGTGAGATGGAAAAAGGAGCAGCCAAGAAGCTTCTTAAGAATAGGACCATCAGGATAGGCTTACAGAACTGCCACGTTAAGGAGAGGTACATGCCTCTAAGGTGCTTCCGCTGTTTGGAGTATGGGCATAAACGGACAGACTGCAAAGGTACGGATAGAGGCAACGCCTGTTGGAAGTGCGGAAAAGATGGGCATAAGAGCAGGGAGTTCTCCGAGGAGAATCTGGCATGTTTCCTTTGTTCTGACAAGGGTCACCGGGACACGAAGCATGCGCCGGGCTCAGGAGCGTGTGCTGTTTTCAAGGAGGCGCTGGAGGAGCGCAAAGCAGCGATAAAACGCGATGTCCAAGGTCCTTCAGGGTAATCTCCGCCACTGTCAGGAGGCACAGCTATTGTTGACCTAGATAGCCACTGAAAGGGAAACAGACATATTGATAATTAGCGAGCAGCACAGAGATTGGACAGTAAATAAGACGTGGTTCGCTAGCGCCTCCGGTACGTCGGCCTTCTGGATAAGGGGCTCTGAAAAAGGCCGGGTTAGAGGGTCGGGCGTGGGGGAAGACTTTGTTTGGGTTAAGGTGGGTAACGTGACGTACGACAGCGTCTATCTCTCCCCGAACGGGCTCATAGCTGACTTTGAAGGTAAAGTTGGTAGATTGGAGGACGCATTGCGGGACATCTCGGGGGAACTAGTTGTAGCAGGAGACTTTAATGCTAGGGCGATAGATTGGGGAATGGATAGAACCGAAACGAGAGGGCGGATACTGCTAGACATGGCCGCGAGGCTGGATCTGACAGTGGCGAATCAGGGACGAAAATCGACATACCTTAGACCGAGATTCGGAGAGTCAATACCGGACGTGACTTTCGTGTCGGAAAGGCTTCAGCAGAGGATGGAGGGATGGCAGGTGATCGATGACTATAACGGCAGCGATCACCGGTACATCGTCTTTGAGGTTGTAGACAGCGTAGGGCGAGGCCAGACGGCTCCACCAAGACTCCCGAGGTGGAGTCTGAAGAAACTCGACAAGGAGCGTTTCTCGGACCTACTGCAGGAGACACCGGCACCTAAAGACAGTCTGTCAGAGCTTTTAACAGCTAGACAAGCAGCGGAGTTCCTGATAAACGAGACGATGGGGCTGATAGTAAGGGTCTGCGATGCCTCCATGCCCAGGAAGAAGGAGCGTCCGGACGGTAAGCGGGCTAACCACTGGTGGACGGAGGAGCTGAGTGAGCTGCGAAAAGAATGCATAAAATGTAGACGTAGGGCGTACAGGGCGGTTAAGAGACATAGGCCAAACGCACTTGCACTCGCTGTGGAGTATAAAGCAGCTAGGAAACGGATGACGACGGAAATAAAAAGGAGTAAGGACGACAGCATTAGACAATTATGTGACGACGTAGAAAACGACCCCTGGGGACTTGGCTACCAGATAGTCATAGAGAAATTAAGGACAGGGGGTGGGATGGAAAGAAGAAGTACGGAGACGATGGAAAAAATCATGGACGTACTTTTCCCGACACATCCGACCAGAGAGGAAAACGAAGACGAAGGAACACTGGAGGCCCCAGTTTTCACGGAGGAGGAGCTCAAGAGAGCAATATCCCGCTTGAAAATTAGGAAGGCCCAAGGACCTGATGGAATCCCAGGAGAGATCCTGCGGCTGATATTCTGTATTAGGCCGGGGATCCTCCTGGATATGTATAACGGATGCCTCAAGGGAGGAGTGTTCGGGAAAACGTGGAAAATAGCGCGATTGGTATTATTATGCAAGGGGAAGGGTGATCCGGACGAGCCATCGTCGAACAGACCACTGAGCCTACTTGATACGACAGGGAAATTATTTGAATTGCTAATAAAAACAAGACTTACGGTAGCAATTGACGCGGCGGGTGGTCTGAGTGAAAAACAGCATGGTTTTCGCAAGGGGCGGTCGACAATAGGCGCGTTACGTAAGATTACGGACAAGGTATTTGAGACGAGACAGGAAAAAAATCGAGATAAGCCTATAATCTTGACTACTACGCTTGATATTAAGAACGCCTTCAACTCCGTCAGATGGACGGACATTCTAGAAGCCTTGCAAGCTCGCGGGTTGCCCGACTATCTGGTACGCGTATTGAGGGACTATTTAAGAGATAGGAAAATCATGTATGATACGGCGGAATGTAGGGTCATAAGGGATATCACAGCAGGGGTGGCTCAGGGCTCGATTCTTGGTCCACTCCTCTGGAATCTCACTTACGATGGCTTGCTCGGGCTACAAATGCCCGACGGTGTATCGTTGGTCGCGTACGCGGACGACGTGGCTATAGTGATAGAAACACGAAATACTTGTTTAGCAGAACAGACACTAGATACCGTCATGGTGATAATAGGGGACTGGATGAGAGAGCACGGGCTAGAACTTGCGATACACAAGATGGAACTGCTAATTATGACGACTCGGAAGATAGAGACCATAGTTACAATGACGGTAGCAGGGACTCAGATGCAGACTAAGAGGGAGCTCAGGCAGTTGGGGGTCCTGCTAGACACTAAGTTGACTTTTTGGCCACATATAGATAAGGTAGCAGACAGAGCTGCGGAGAGAGTTGCTGCTCTTGGTAGGTTAATGGCCAACCTCTACGGGCCCAGGCAGAAGACGAGAAGATTATTAATGTCAACCACAAACTCAATCCTGTTATACGGGGCGGAGGTATGGGCCGACGCAATGGAAGTGAAAAGGTATCGCGAAAGACTTTTGAGCGTACAGAGGCGAGCGGCGCTCAGGGTGGCGAGCGCCTATCGGACAGTCTCGATGGAGGCCATACTGGTGGTCGCTGGCGTAATCCCAGTGGATCTTCTTGCTAGGGAGTGTAAGATGATCTACAACAGAAGCTCGAACGAGGGTAAGGCAGAAGTGGTAAAAGAGGAGAGAGGTAGGACAGTCGAGGCGTGGCAGGAGCGCTGGTCGAAGGACGGTAAAGGAGCGTGGACAAAAAGACTGATTCGGGATCTAGGGCCGTGGATAGGAAGAAATTTCGGAGAGGTTAATTTTTATCTTACGCAGATGCTCACGGGCCATGGGTACTTCAGATGCTACTTGTATAGAATGGGAAGGATGGGGTCGCCAGACTGTGTTTTGTGTGGAAAAGAGAGAGACAGCGTGGAACATACCTTCTTTGAATGCCCGCACTGGAATGACGATAGGCAAGAGCTTGCGATTGACATAGGTATAGAAATAACACCTGAAAATGTGATAGAGATAATGATCAGGACTAAAGAAGACTGGGACAGCATAGCAAGATTTGTAGAAAGAGTTCTTAGACGCAAGAAGGCAGCCGGCTGCCTGGAAGTTTAGGTTAGGCAAGACAAGAAAAAGGGGTAGACGATCAATAACAAAGTGGAAAACGGAGTCTTGGACAGGATGTATATACGACATGTGTAGGGATATACGGCTCGGTCCCCCAACGGTGAAGTAATGCTAACGCGGTTCCACGTTGACGGGTAAATGGTAGGTGGATATTATCTCCTCCCAGTCCCAGCACTCTAAGCTGAGGCCGGGCGGAGCAGGTTTACTGGGTAGGTGCCGCCTCGGATGGTACTGCTATCATTTATGACGGCCATACCTGAATTAGGAGGCAAGTCCCACGTCCTAGCGGAGGAACAAGCCGGTCAGCTACTGGTTAACTTAACCGCTAGGTGCCATGAGCATTTGCCTGTTTTTTTACCACCTTTAAAAAAAAAAAAAAAAAAACCCTCGAGCCCTATTACCGCGACGCTATAACCCCAACCCTCATACCGAAATTCGCTACGCAGAATACCTCAAGCCTCCAAATTTATTCCACCCCCGAGCCCTGCAAGTCTGCAACCTCAGACTCCTTTGCCAGAATTTCCTCAATCAGCACTTCAAGCTGCTATCGTATAACCGTATGTCTCTACATTTCAATCCCTTCAATATCCAAACTTTGTATTCTACGCAGCTTTCAATTACGCGTTTTAAGTCTCATTTATTAAGTTTGTGAGGTTGCATCTGAATATCTGCAACCCTACAGTTTTTCACTTCTTTTTTTATGAAAACGCTGTCGTTTATCTTGAAATGAACGTTTAAGAGATTTGCGTCTATGATGATCTGTCAATGTATCGTGTCGGTGTAGAGCCCAGCAATAGTCAGCCATCATGCTCTCATTCCATCTACCTTGATAATGTTCCTCTTTGTTTCTGAAATCTTTCACCCATTTCTTCACTAAACGCCCCAACATTGTCCGGAAAGTATTCCAAATGTGAAAACAAAAAGTGTATTTTCAGGCTCATCAAACACCCTAATTTTTGAAAATTCTGTAGTATTGTCGACACAATAGTTTTGCATTTAGGGTTCCGGTGGTTTCCGAGAAAATTCTCGGTGACATTTTTGAAACTTATCCAAGCATTTCTCTTATTAGTCGTCATTGTCAAGAGGAATTCATCATCTTTCATAAGTGCTCGAATGTCTGGCCCTACAAATATGCCTTCCTTAATTTTCGCTTCAGACAATTTAGGAAATTTGCCCTGAAGATACTTGTAACATTCGCCTTCCTTATCTACAGCCTTGACGAATTGCTTCATCAAGCCCAGTTTTATATGGAGTGGAGGTAACAAGATATGTTTAGTATCAACAAGGTTCTCATGGACGACATTGTATGATCCAACAACCATTCCGATTCTTTTCGTCCATTCTTTCCGAACCCAATGTTCTTCTCGTGCACGCCTGTCCCAGAGACACAAAAAACAGGGGTGCTTCGTATTTCCAGATTGCAAGCCAACTAATATATTGATCATCTTGAAGTCGCCACAAACGAGCCATTTGTGTTCATTGTAATTGATTTTCTCAAGAAGGAATCGAAAGTTATCGTGAGACTCTTTCATCACAGTGGAATGAGCAATGGGAATAACTGCATACTCATTCCCATTGTGCAGAAGTACTGCCTTGAGACTTTGTACAGATGCATCCATGAAGAGTCGCCAGTTCTCTGGATTATAACCTCCTTGCACTCCATATAAACTGATGAGATGCTTTATATCGTTGCAGTAAACAAGGTTATCCACGCAAGTAAAATATGGCCGAAATTTAATATCTCTCTTCCTGTAAATAGAAACTTTTGTCTCAGGTAATAAAAGATTTCTTTCTTTTAGTCTTGAAGCTAAGAGTTCTGAAGAATCTTTCGGAAGATTCAAATCACGGATCAGATCATCCAAAGAATTTTGGTCGAAAAGTTTGGGCTTTTCTGAGTCAGAAAAATCTTCTTCATCACTACTGCTGCTTTTGTCTGTTACCGGAACTTCTATTGGTTGAAGTTTTTTTGGCTCAGAATCAGAATTTTTGTTTCTTTCTATTTTTCCATACTGAGCTGCTGTTACACTAGAAACGTTCGGATAAAGGAGAAAAGCTTTGTTATTATGATTAAAACCTAAAGTATCACATTTACAAAAGTAACAGTCATCATGGTGATTTTTAGGTTCACGCCATATTATTGGTTGGAGAACAACTTCGGTTTTAGTTTTATTCCAGTTTTTCAAACTTCGGCGACAGTCTTCACAAATTAATTTAGGAACCCATGGTTTGTCTAAGTTAGCCTACCGCTCAAACACGATCCCTAACACGGATGAAGAACGAAGCACAAAAATTTGTAGTTTTTGAGCAATGTCATACACGGTTATCCTCAAGTAAGGAAATGTAGGCCCTAAGTGAATCCGATATCTACTAACGTAGATGCTTTCTTCATCGTTAGTAGACCAGAAAAATGTAAGATTAAAAATCCTAGCTGATCGATTTCGTAAGTTATAGACACTTGTATGTAAACGTAAATTGTACTTGTATACGTAAGTTGGATATGAATTTTCCTATCACAGACACAAATTCTTCTACCTTCTTTTACCGCAGAAATGATGTCTATTGTTGTTCCATTGACCCAGCGGTATTCCCCGTCCACCAAACCCGAATTTCTTTAACCCTCGATAGGGCCGGGAGTTATAGCTTCGTAGGTTAAAGGCTCGAGGGTTAAGGAAATTGGGGTGTGAGGGTCGGGGGTTATACCGCAGCAGGTTAAAGGGCTCGAGAGTTAAGGACTTTGGAGTATGTCGGTCAGGAGTTACAGCGTCGCAGGTTATGGGGCTCTAGGGTTAAGGGAATTGAGATTATAGAGTCATTCTGACGTTAAATTTGGATTCAGTGACCCAAAAAACATATAATTACACTATAACTCCTTATTCGGAAATTCGCCACTATTTCGTGCTGTAACGAAATCGCTAAATCACTCAAATTCAATCTACGATATCTCGATGGAAAAAAAAGATTTTTTAAATCTGAAAAAAGGGTTTTAAAGGGTATGAGTGGTACTTTGAGATAGCATTTCTCGTTTTTTAAAATAAAATTGGTTTACGACGTAATACTACGCGAAATATAGTGAAAAATCGTGTTTTTTGAACTTAATGTAAATGTGATAATAAAAAAGAAAATCTCTACACTCATAAGCGAACTAATGTAAGGATCATTGAGTTGCATATTTGTCGACCAGTAGTCGCGATAAGATACTAATCTTTTTATACCCATCATTATGTTGATTCCTAAAAACTTTTTTATTTCCTCGCCCGTAATAGGCTGAAAATCTTTCACTTTTTTTTGATCACAGTAAAGGTTTGATTTATCTACAATCCTGCATAAGTTTTCGTCTGAGAATAAACATAAAAATACTTCCCCAGGTTTTGTGATATTTTCGGGCAAATTTTTGGGGCCGCAGTGTTTAGTAAATGGTGGATCGAATTGGCTTTTTCTTTTGTTTTCCCATATTCCATCCATTTCAACAAGCCGAATATTCAAAGGAATATCATCGTCTTCGTCACTTGCATCTAAATCTGCAGCATCTTCCATTTCATCGTTCAGAGTTCCAGAAGCTTCTTATTCTGGATCATCATTGGCAAAGCATTCATCTTCACTATTTTCAATATCATCGTTTGAATCACTATCACTGGGAATTTCTATCTCTTCGCGGAACATGTCACTCATTTTATAATATAAACTTTTTTTATAACCAGTGACTAAAATCGTTTAGTTCGATAGAAATAAAAACGCTCCCAAATTGTAAAAGAGAAAACTTGCTATTACCTTCGCAAATTGAATAACAATTTGAGAAATGCGACTTCTCTACTGATAGTAGCAGTAAAGAAACACTATCGGAAAAAATTTTTGAACGAAAAGAAAAAAATAAGAAAATTCTATTTTAGAACGTAAATTTTATTTTTTACAAATTCAAAAAATTTTAGGTTTCACTAAAATAGCACTTTCAATGGCCAGCCATCTGGCGAAGAAAGTAATACGATTTATAAACTTGTTCATACAAAAATTAATAAAGAAAGTACTAAAAATACTGAAAACTAAATGAAAAAGAAAATAATTGTATAACGTTTGTCCGTTGTTGCGTAGCCAGAGCAATAGTGCATGTAACATAGCACATTGACCATTTAGTGTAGAGAAAATTACTAGGACCTTAATGATGACATAATATTTTAGATTTATAAAGTTGAATAAATATATTCATGAAATTATAAATAATTTGCCCTCAAACAATGTTAAAAAAATAAGGAAATTAAGAATTATAAAAAAAATCCATTTTTTGAAATATTCAAACAATTTGTTTGAAAAAACTATCGTACGAAAAAATCTGAAAAAAATATATTGCGAAACTAAGTGTACCGAATACATAAAAAAATCAACAGAGGTTCAGCTTTTCAGGTTACGTGAAAAACGATTTTTTCTGAAAAAAGAGCGTTTTTTTGTGTTGTTTGTTTATAACAAACGAATAAATAAATAAAATAATGCAATATTTCACCAAATTATAATAACTTAGACTCCTAAGAGTCTAATAAGTATAAATTTGCATAGATCAAATACGTATGTAATTTTTAATAAAACAGTACCAGTATTGTAGAATTTCGTTTTCAGTTTTTTTAGAAAAAAAATTTTATAATCATAACCACCCCTACCATAGTAAGGAGATGCAATCTCTTGAAGATTGGTACAACGCATAATTTTGTTGACTAGTAACAATCAATTTCCAGTTGAATTTGGAAATTTACGTAGAAGTAAAGATACACTGAAAAATGTACTTTAAAGACAAAAGTCAGGGGTTGTTTTTACCCTTTTAAAGCATTTATAACTGTATAAAATAATGTTCATCTCTTGTTTTTCTGAAATTTATAATCAATCGAAATTCCATTGAAATCTACGGCGCTTTACTCGAATAAGAATGAAAATTATCTAAGGGTAGTTTACCCCCTATACGTATAAAAACAAAAAATGCCGAAACACGTCAACTTTAGTTTTCAATCTCCTTTAGATTGATTTAATTAATTTAATCCTTTAGATCCTTGGATTAAATTTGTATTTTTCCGACACCAAAATTCAAGAAAAAAATAACTTTCGCCCTCTTGAAAAATAAGGGATGCCATCCCTGTGGACCTTGGTGTGCTGTATTATATTGTTATTCAGTAAAAAACATTTACTAGTTATTTTCAGAAAGATATCTTGAATAGGAAAGGAGATATATTGAAAAACGGTTTGTAGAGTCCAACTTTGAAGGTAGTTTTATAAAGAACTCAAGGCTATACTTCAAAATGATTATCAAAAGTGTTTCGATGATTGGAAAAAGCACTGGCACAAGTGTAGTATACTTGAATCTAACGGGGATTTCTTTGAAGGGGACAACATAAATATTGAGCAATACAATTACGAATATTAAGAAAATTTAAGAGTCCTTTAATTTAAGCTGATTTAGACTGACTTTATATACAGCTGGTGTTAGGTTAATACATCATAAATAAAATTAATGAATACTTGGTAGGAACTGTCTTTCAGTATTAACCCATTAGGGCCCAGGCCGAACCTGGGAAAGCGCCAAACTAACTATGCCAATCGTAGCTAAATCGTAAAAAAAAATACCCGTGTTTTTATTTTTGCCATTTTCAATTGTTTATAAAAAATTATTTAAATAAATTATCAAAAAGTTATTATTTTCAAAAAACTGATAGCGGCAATCGATTCTACGGGAAAAAACATGAAATAAATGTATATAATGTTTTTTTGTCAGACGTCAATTTGTTTAAGAAAATAGGACAGAAAGCTTTGAATTTTTACAAATTGTACATTTGGAAATTTGACTAACATAGTAATTGTTGGGTTACGAAGTTGCAAAGAGTTTGCAAAATTTTTTTTCTATTGAAACGAGAGATCACGTTTGAGTGGCGGACTAACGGTTTTATGTAATATTATGGATTCAGTTTTCATTACAAAAGTTTTTAGTATATTTGGACATTTCTAGTACATTTATTTTACAGTTGTTTGTTTTTGTAACAAATTGACATTTGACAAAAAAAAGTTATATATATTTCTTTCATGTTTTTTCCCGTAGAATCGATTGCCGCTATCAGTTTTTTAAAAATAATACCTTTTTGATAATTTGTTTAAATAATTTCTTATAAACAATTGCAAACGGCAAAAGAAAAAACAGGGGTATTTTTTTTCGATTTAGCTACGATTGGCATAGTTAGTTTGGCGCTATCGGCAATAGATTTTGCTTGGGATTTGGCGTATACTCGTACACATGTACCTGACAGACTTGCAATTGTTTATAGCCGTTTTACACTAACAAATTGACGTCTGACAAAAAAACGTTATATACATTTCTTTCATGTTTTTTCCCGTAGAATCGATTGCCGCTATCAGTTTTTTGAAAATAATAACTTTTTGATAATTTGTTTAAATAATTTTTTATAAACAATTGAAAATGGCAAAAGAAAAAACACGGGTATTTTTTTTTTCGATTTAGCTACGATTGGCATAGTTAGTTTGGCGCTATCTTTCCCAGGTTTGGCATGGGCCTTAATGGTCCTTAATGGTAAGGAATAGGTGACTGATGACATCCATATATTATGTTCAGTCGATAAAGTAGTCAAATATATATGCTGACAACGCGCGCTCTTACATATTTTTGAAACTGTATCTTTCAAAAATATAACTTACTAATATTATCCTTATATTAATTACTGCAAAAGACCTAAAAATTGAAAAAATATACTATTCAGAATATGGATGATTAAACCATTTTCTTGATATAATAAATTTTATTAAGTCAATAAATTTTATTAAGTCCATTTCGCGATACTCGAAACATGTAGATACTATATTTTGAATATCTTTTTTTTTGATTCAGAAAAATTTCAGGTTGGTTGGAACCTCTCTTGGTGCCTAGAGGCACTGCTTAGTCTGTTTATACGTTAATCCGGCCTTGTCTCGTTCGTGCTCATTATTCCCCGTCGCGGTCGCTCTTTAGACTATGCGTGCGCCTTAACGAATATTCATTCATTCTGATTTATAAAATATATATCTATATGTCCCAATAACAAAAAATTAAAAAAAAAGACAGAAAGATTTCGTGGAAAATATGGGTAGAAAATTGATGACAGTTTTTTATTTTTATCGTGAAAAAAATTATTTCCATCTTTAGCATTTTTATAGTCTTAATCAAATATATTGATATAAAAATATGGAAATAAAAATTATCGTAGTAGTTTGTGATGCGGATTTTGACAGCTGTTACAATTTTATGAGAGGAAATGTGAAAATAAAAGAAAAAGGAACAGGAAAAGCTCATTGCGGACTACGTGCTATGGCAACACGTGGTCCAGGTCGCCGTAACTTAAGAGGCACCTTTCTCTGCCTTTTAGCTCATCGAGAACGTCACAGGTGAAGTAACAGAGTTTCGTTATTAACTCAGAACACGAATAATTAGGAAGAGTCGGCAGAGAATCAGGCTCAAAATAAGCAAAGCATATAGGAGTACAAGAGAAAATAAAAGAATAATCAATAAACAAAAAATACAAGCAAAAAGAAAGCAAAGTATGCACGTAGCGCAGCGAAAGAGAGAGAAAAAGTATAAATACAGCAGTGAATTCAAAAGGGACAAGGAACCAGCCGGTACATATAATGGCTGACTCTGCACTAGACTACTAATCGAGTAATCATCGATGACCGCGTAGCTCGGATTTTTAAAAGCTGAAAGCTTGCCTTTCGCTCTTTTAGTCTCTCGTAATCTCGCTGGGCACACACTTAATACGGACTAGGAAATTCGATGGCGATGAATCGTTCTTGTTGGTCCCTATACTCGACGATTATAACAAAACATAAAGGCGAAGCCACAAACAAAAGCTAGGAGGCGAGTGCCGAACGATCCACACGTATGTATCGCACTTAGTCCAAAAACTAGTTGCTGCGGAAGAGTTCCCTACTCTTTTTCCTCGGGTTTTCTCGCAACGCACACTGCTCTCTCTCTCTCTCTCTTTCTTACCTTATGTCGCTATCTTGTCTGCTGTAGCTAGATACATGTAAATACATATCATAATATAAATGTAAATATATAAATAAAAGGGTCTGAGGCCTGCAATGGCTGGGTCGGCAGGGCGACGGACTCGCACCCAGTAGTCCCGGGTTCAATTCCTAGTCCCTGCTTATTGATATAACCACCACTGAACAAAGTTTCATGTGCTTTGTTCTCAAGCACATTGCACAGTGCTGATTAGTACTGATGGAGCATAAATAGAGCGACGTTAAAAAAATTGTAACGGGGTGGTTATCCTACAAAATGAGAAATTTATTAGCGCACAAACTCCCACGATGCAGAGCTAACCACAGATCTGTCAAACACGTATGGCTATACGTGTATTTACCTTTACGTTTGATACTTTCATTTCAGTGTCTTCTTTTCGAAATCGGATTAAGACTTAAGCCTTTATAGATCAATTAATTATTAGGGAACGAAATGACGTAAATGGCAAATAAAATTAACAAAGTTTCATTAATAAAAACTACAGTCTTTTATGGGTCGTAAGACTAACGCACGCGATATAGGATTTACAATTATTGTTAATAATCCGGTGAGAGAGAGAGAGAGAGAGAGAATTCGAAAATTGCCACGAAATCTAACGCTCGGCGCGAATACAAAAAATTACGTTCGCGATAGACAAAATACTGTCGGAAGTATTTTGTCACGCAATTACGGTGATCAGCCGTAATTGTTGAAGCAAAATTAAGTGGTGCTCCTCGGATCCAAATCAGCTGCGCTGCCTCACTCGTAATACTGCTGCTGCTTGAGATGCTGCTGCTGTAAAAGCAGTTGCTGCTGCTTACTCGCTGCACTCACGCACGTATCAAAATCCAGGAAACTTTTAACAAATAACGGCAAAACACAGTGCAAAAACTAAACTGGCGGTATTCTCGCGAAAGCAGCTGAGGCTTAACTGCCTATTTTCAAAACCTAGCACGCCCTCTCTCTCTCTCTCTCTCTCTCTCTCTCTCTCTCTCTCTCTCTCTCTCTCTCTCTCTCTCTCTCTCTCTCTCTCTCTCTCTCTCTCTCTCTCTCTCTCTCTCTCTCTCTCTCTCTCTCTCTCTCTCTCTCTCTCTCTCTCTCTCTCTCTCTCTCTTAGTCGTTCGAACTAACATCGCGAGTAGACGAATCGCAAACGGATCGATTAATCGAATTGACTACCGTTGCAAAATATATATATATAGATAAATAAACAGGGAGAGAGAGACATAGCGAATTGTATTTCACTCGTTTTAAGCTCATCATAAGTTCTATAAACAATAATTAATGTAAATCAATTTTAATAGAAACAACATTATTTTTATAACGTAATAACACATTCCATAAAACTTATATACATATATAATATAATACTTTTACATTCTGCATAGCACTACATATTTTATATTATTGTAAACATTTTTTAAATATTTTCATTTAAAAAAAATATATGATAAAAAATGTTATAAATATTATAAATTGTATTATGATTATTATAAAATGTATTTCAATATTTTTTATCATATATTTTTTAAATGAAAATATTTATAAATAATAGAATTATAATCTTTTTATCACATTACTTTGTATGATAGTTTTTGAAACATGGGAAAACACATAACTGAGCTTTTTCGCATTTATTACTCATAGTACTAAGTAATTTTGTATTTTTTTATAACATAACACACATTTTTTTTTAATTCATTAGTTAGAATTTATCATAGTTACAAAAAATCGCATAGGATGTTCCTGCGAATATCTTTGTTGATCGATTTTACTATCTTTGTAGCCATATAATTCCGAAAGGTTCTTAACTAGTTTCTTACTTACAATTTGGATTTTATGTTAAAAATAACAAAAACATCGAATATTACTAAATCAAGTAAATGTAGATACTTTTATGTATTATTTCGTGAACTTTCTCAGTACTGCTTACGGCTTGATACACTGGTCAGATCGATCAACGTCACCCATATTATTATAATCCAATATAATATTTGGTTTTGTCATTGATTCTTAGGTAACAAAATCTATTTTATCAGCTGTGATAATTTTTGATGAAAGACAATTTTCAGTTTTATGTTTATCTTTGGCAAATTTTTGCTGTTTATTATGAAGGTTCTACATACATTTGTTTCACCATTATGTAATTTGAGATGCAGTACAGAAGAATTACTGTAGTAGAAAAAAAATTTATCTCGTACAGCGTGTGCAAAGTTCAATTTTGCGCACGTTTTTCCGTACGCAAAGTATATCATTCCCGCACGCTGCCTACGTGCGGAAAATGAGAAAGCAATATCTGCAAGTAAATCTTTCTCGGATGCTGCCCAAAAATTTACCTGCACCTGCGGGAAATGAAAAAGTGAAAACTAAACTAAGCATTAACCTGAACAGGGTCAACCAGGTAAACTCTTTCATATAACCATGCGCATTTTTTTTAATATTAACTTCACGCGTTGAATGAAAATTATTCCTCAGTTGGTATTTCCTCAGACGTACTAAAACGCGGTAATGAAGCTGAACTCTAAAATTAAAATTGAAGTCCAAACAGGCTCATTTGGTCAGTACTCTGTATTATATTTAATAAAAGTTTTGTGGGCGAAAAGAATTAGTAAAAATCTAGCAGTTCAACTGTCAGGAGCATTTGCGTAAACATGAGTAGTTCAGAGTCGAGTGAAGTTAGTGACGTTAGCGAAGTGCCGGTAGAAATTGCCGAAGCTGCTCGAAACGTAGTTTTGAATTTGTTACCAGATACATGCAGAAAAAAATACACCTAAGTCTACAACGAATTTAAAAAGTGGCAACAAACAAAAAATACCTATTCGTTCGTAGAGGTTTTTTTTCAGCTTATTTTGATGTACTGAAGAACATTTATGCACCATCAACATTATGGACACGTTTTTCAACGTTAGAGACCAAAATCAATGCATATGATAATTTAGACATTGGAAATTATAATAAATTAATAGTATATTTGAAGAAATTGAATACTGGATCAAAAATAAGAAATCGAAAGTTTTTTCATCCACTGAAGTTTTGAAATTTCTTGAAGAGCCCCAGATAATGAATATTTGGCGATCAAGGTAATTTAATAAAAATATTTTATTTAAATCTTATAATATACACATTTATTGTTTACTTATTTATACATACTAACGTTAACCCATTAACGCTCACAGGACGGTTTTCCGAAAGCTAAGTTCAAATTAGTACCACTAAACGAATTTGAAAGCCGAAGTTTCGAGAACCACTGTTCCTCATATTTCCAAGGGTACTCTTTCAAATGGTGTAGGTTAAAAGTCCTGCCAAGGAAGTTCTGCAGAAAACAACGGAAAATAAATAAAATAAACTGAATTTTTCGGATACATTTTTTGTTTAAATCGAATTTTCAATCCCGTTACATGTTTCTATATGCTCCAGACCCCTTTAGATCGCGGCCTCGATGTTTGAAATAAATATTAGTACGTTATAATCTATTTTATTTTCCTTCGAAATATTACTAATCTCATGTACAACAATGGTTAAGGGAAATCCCTCATGTAATTAAAACAACAATCTTGAAATTTCAACGTTTCGCCATAAATTCATGGCCTCTTCAGGAAAACTTTATTAAAAATTATAAACAATTAAAAACTTTTTTAAACAATCGACATGATCATAACACTACAGTACACATCAAACAATAATAACAAAATCATTCGTACTCACAATTATAGAAAACTTAAGTCATAGTAATGTCAATTTATAAAATATTTACTATTTAGAACAACCTGAAAATTGAGAGATATAAAATGAACTGTGAATTTCAAAGTGTTACTCATCATGGTACAACTGTCTATACTAGACTGTCAATATAGTAAGCAATTAAACATCCAATCAGAGTCAAGCACGAAACGGAGATGCCCGAACAATTCGAACCACACAAACAAAAATTCAATGATAAGAGCGCATCCCTTTTACAATATTTACAATCTGATAGTATTGTTTATTGAGAAGCTTCTTTTCTGTTAATCGTGTTATTACTAATATTAATATTAATCATCTCAGATGTAATTCTTTTTTTGTAATTTGCTTCTCTATCCAAAATAACTGTGTTTTCCCAATCAAATTCATGATTAGGAAAATTCTCTGTGTGAGAAGATACTGGTAACTTATTTTTTCCTATTGAATCTTTCTGTTCTTTAATTCTCTTTTTTAAACTACGTTTTGTTTCACCCACATAATTCGCTGGGCATGATTTGCAATTGAATTTGTAGACGACTCAAGTTTCATCCCACTTTGACAATTTGTCTTTGCCTAGTTTAATTATATTATTGAGTTTTTTGCTTAAAATAGGAACACATGTGATTTTAAATTTCTTTAAGATAGAATTACAATTATAATAAAAATTCTCACATAACGGCAATGGTAGTACAGTGTCTCGATTATATTGTTTATTATTCTGAACTGATTCAATAATACCTTTGATATGTTTGTATTGTGACGGTAAACGTCAAATTAGCGCTAATAATATAACCTAATTGCTGCCTGCGGGGGCAGCACCTACCGGGGAGGCGAAAAACGTAACGAAGGAATTCGGCACGCGAGCAGACGGAACGCACGCGATTGAAATTGAACCAGTGGAGCACTAACCATCAAGGTATTCGCTGGTAGTCACGTCGTCAGCTGCCGATACAGAAACCGCGAAAATCGCGATCCAGGATTGAAGTGCCTGAACGAGTGCGGACCTGAGCCAGAGGAGAGGGTCATTCCCCGCGACAGCGAGAGTGTGTGTGAGGTTCGCCATCGAGGGCGGAACCACGTGCGCGCGAATTCGCGAGCTGCGACGAAAGAACAGACAAACTTTTCCGCAGTTCAAATCGTGCATTCTTATCTTTGAACGTCTGCTAAATAAAGGTAAGCTGGCCAGCTCAATCTCGCGATCGCGATTGCATGCGTAATAATTAATTCCTCGTGCTCAAAGCGTGCATGTAATAGCTCTGTTAACAAAGAGCAGCGAGTGTCCCGACACTGCATGTTGTTGTCGAGCGAGCGCCGGTGTAAACGTAAACACGCGGGCCGATTCTGATATAGTATTTGAGAAGACAATAAAGGCTTTCGTTCGTGATACTTAACAAGTGCTTTCGGCTCGTTTATTCCGTATTGCTTCCACTCACATTTGTAGTTAGTTGGTTGACTGACATCTGTTTCCCTCTTGCTTTCCGACTAACGTATCGAGCATAGGTAATTACGCGCACCCTTCGGTGGAATTGCGCGAATAAAGTAATTAAACGGTACCCACCCCGTTACTGTATCTATGTTGTCTTAGTCTACGATTGATATTTGTATTTATGAAATTAATCGAATAATTATTTTGTAATAATATTTTTTTTATTTGTTCAATATTAGCATCATGAAAGGTCGGGTCCGACGAACGTACTGCTCTATCAACTAAATTGGAAATAATATTTTTCTTTTGTTGAATAGTGTGATTAGAATTGAAATTCAATAGTCTGCCTGCCGAAAGTGGTTTCTGATACCAATTAGTATAAATAGAATTGGAATTTCGGTAGATAGTCACATCAAGAAAATTTATACTGTTATTTTGTTCTATTTCATATGTGAATTTCAAATGTCTGTTATAGCTGTTAAAAGTGTCTAATACTGATTTTACATGTTCTTTTTTTATACACAAAATCGTGTCGTCAACATAACGGTAATAAAAAATTGGAACACAGTCAAAATCCTTTTCAAGTTAATACAAACAATAAATTTCCAAGTCATCCATGACTAAATCTACAAATAATGGCGATATTGGGGATCCCATTGGAGAACCAAACATCTGTTTATATATTTTGTTATATAAATAAAAATAATTATTATCAAATATGAATTTGGTAATGTCAATTATTGTATTGAATGGAATTTTTGAGTGTGATTTAATTCTATTGTAACGTTTGTTTAAACTCTTGATACCAAATCACAGGGAATGTTCGTAAAAAGAGAACTTACATCGAGCGAAAGTAAAATATAATCATCCGGAATATATAATTTTTTAATCTTGTCTATCAATGAAAAACTATTTTTAATATATGATTTAGGTGGCTCAATACATTTTTTCAAATTTTTATATAATACTTTTGAAAGAAAATAAGTAGGTTTATTTATTAGTGAAATAACTGGTCTAAGTAGACAACCACTTTTATGTATTTTAGGTAACCCATACGCTCTCGCTAAAGATGTATTAGTCTGTGTGAGACTGAGTCTATTATATCTCTAATTCAAGAATTCTTCCTCATTTAATTGTGATAATATTTGATAAACGTTTGATTGAAGACTTTTTAACGGATTTTTTGCAACTATTTTATATGTATCTTTATCGGCCAACAATAATTCCATGTTTCTCATGTAGTCATCCTTATTCAAACATACCAAAACATTACCCTCATCTGATCGTATGAAAAATAAAAGAAATAATCTGACCTTTTATGATGCTAATATTGAACAAATAAAAAAAATATTATTACAAAATAATTATTCGATTAATTTCATAAATACAAATATCAATCTTAGACTAAGACAACATAGATACAAACAAATCAAAGGTATTATTGAATCAGTGCAGAATAATAAACAATATAATCAAGACACTATACTACCATTGCCATTATGTGAGAATTTTTATTATAATTGTAATTCTATCTTTAAGAAATTTAAAATCACATGTGTTCCTATTTTAAGCAAAAAACTCAATAATATAATTAAACTAGGCAAAGACAAATTGTCAAAGTGGGATGAAACTTGAGTCGTCTACAAATTCAATTGCAAATCATGCCCAGCGAATTATGTGGGTGAAACAAAACGTAGTTTAAAAAAGAGAATTAAAGAACAGAAAGATTCAATAGGAAAAAATAAGTTACCAGTATCTTCTCACATAGAGAATTTTCCTAATCATGAATTTGATTGGGAAAACACAGTTATTTTGGATAGAGAAGCAAATTACAAAAAAAGAATTACATCTGAGATGATTAATATTAATATTAGTAATAACACGATTAACAGAAAAGAAGCTTCTCAATAAACAATACTATCAGATTGTAAATATTGTAAAAGGGATGCGCTCTTATCATTGAATTTTTGTTTGTGTGGTTCGAATTGTTCGGGCATCTCCGTTTCGTGCTTGACTCTGATTGGATGTTTAATTGCTTACTATATTGACAGTCTAGTATAGACAGTTGTACCATGATGAGTAACACTTTGAAATTCACAGTTCATTTTATATCTCTGAATTTTCAGGTTGTTCTGAATAGTAAATATTTTATAAATTGATATTACTATGACTTAAGTTTTCTATAATTGTGAGTACGAATGATTTTGTTATTATTGTTTGACGTGTACTGTAGTGTTATGATCATGTCGATTATTTAAAAAAGTTTTTAATTGTTTATAATTTTTAATAAAGTTTTCCTGAAGAGGCCATGAATTTATGACGAAACGTTGAAATTTCAAGATTATTGTTTTCATTATATGAGGAATTTTCCTCAACCATTGTTGTA
The DNA here is from genome assembly GCF_024137745.1 of Phymastichus coffea. Classification (NCBI taxonomy): domain Eukaryota; kingdom Metazoa; phylum Arthropoda; class Insecta; order Hymenoptera; family Eulophidae; genus Phymastichus; species Phymastichus coffea. The sequence goes on along the minus strand of NW_026706835.1, from coordinate 2,730,832 downwards.
TATAAGATTAGAAATATTAGTACGGTTACCCAAACATGAAAAATTTTTTTTTTTTTAATTTGATGATTTTTTTACTCGAAAACTAAGCATTCTCGTAGAAATTTTCTAAAAACAGAATCATCTTAAAATTGATCAAAGAATATCCTCAAATTTTTTCAGAATGGTCTGGGAAAATTTTTGAATTTTGGAAAAGTCCCAAAATTAAAAATTTCAAAATTGTATCAGAAAACTCTGAATTAATCCCAAGACATTCTCAGATCAATTTTAAGACATTTTTATACTTGGAACATTTTTTGTAAATATTATAGTCTTCGAGCAAAAAAATCATGTTTCACAAGGTATGTACTGTCATATATCTGTATATTTGCAATTTCATTTCATAATGTCAAATATAATATATTAACTGTATGTATGTGGTGTAACGGGCTGCCGTTTAACCTTTAACCAATTAAACTTATTCGTTAGTTCGGTCAAACGACGCCTTGTTATCTACGTGCCGTGAGCACGTTAACTTACCTTGTCCGGGAGTGCGCCTGCGCAGAGTTCCCTTACCAATCAGAGTTGGGTTCTTGAACTCTCCGCTTGGTGGCACTGTCACGCTTGCTTAGCAGCGCTCCGTCGGCCGCTGTTGGTAACTCAGTTTGCAAGTCGCTTCTCTCGATGCCTACACGATCCGTGCTATTTTACCGGCCTATTCGAATCGGACGTAAACAATAACATGCACCCCGGACAAAGGAAAGACAAAACAACACCTCAGTTAAGAATAACTGCCGACCACTTTATTAAACTAAATCAAATACACGGAAGGGATTTGCCGAGAGACTCACGCACGCGAATTCAGATGACAATACGCATTGATGGGAGAGAGAGACAGAATCGCGACCGTCGCGGACTAAACGCTCGCACGCTTTATATGATTTCGCCGCGCACGCTGCGCGGGATCGCGCTCTAATTATAATTAAGAGGGCTAGACACCTACCGCGGATCTGATGGGGATACGGTGGCCAACCGTATCCGACGCACTAGCTGCTAATCAACCGCCCCGACACTCTCTGCTTATCTGCTGTCACTCCGCTGGAGCTGTTGGATCACTCGCCGCCGCTGATTCCACTGAGGTTGCTCTGCTCGCTGTTGGAGATGTTGCTGAGGTTGTTGAGCGTGCCCTCGTAGCTGCCGAGGTCGCGCACGTTAAACACTGCGCGCACTCGGCACTTCACTCGTCGCTAATCCTCCGGTTGTTAGTGCACCCATTGTGCAATGCACCCTTCCGCCTCCGCACTCACCAGCAACACTCTCGTCTCTCTGGATCTCTCAAAACTTTACTCTCGCGTTGGCAGCTCGAAAAACGGTAGCTAAGGTGCAGCCGGACTGAGTGACACAGTCATACTGGCTAACGAACTCTCCCCTCCCGGTCATTGCCCCTACGCGCCCTCTCTCTCTCAAACCGATCGCGGCTGCTACGCTCAGCCGCTTCGTAACCTACGCGAGTCGAACGATTTTCGGTAATCGTTGCAGTGATTTTTGAGATAATTTCAAAAATTAACTAAAATCCACTACCATTTTCACGGTCTAATTTCCGGTAAATGAAGTAATCGTTGAAAGAATATTCTACAGTCTTGGAGTACTACAGAGTACACTATTATATTACTAGATTCTGCATGGCCATATCACCGTATGAGAATCAACTCCAATAGGACACACGTTTTGAAAAACTTGTTGATAGTTGATTTCAGTGTATAAGTAGACTTCTTCAATTACAATTTCATTTGAATATCTGTAAAATATGCCAAAAAGGAAATCAAGTGATCCTCCTTTTGAATCTATTATAATTCTTCAGAAAAATCCCAAACCGTTAAGGCGCGTTAAGAAAAAAAGATAGAAGCTGATGAAAAAGAAAAATTTGTTGATGCTATTTTTATCCCAGATGCTGATGGTTCCGAGAAATCAGATTCTGATGTATCTGACGAATATGACGAATTTGATGATAACCTTTCCATGGCGAATAATAATGATTCTGGAAGATGAGTCTTTTCTACAATACGGGTCTTACGAGAAAGTATTGAGTAACTATTCTGCAACACAGAAAAAGTTAGAGATGAATTATGAGTACAAATGGGAACAGGGGGAATATCCTTTGAATGAAAGTTTGACCCATAAAATATTGTTGTCTGACAAAGATAAAGCTGGAATAACATCTCAATCGTTTACGGAACTATTTGAGTTCTTTTTTTCAATAAAATTGAAAAAACTACATTTTATCGTACACTCAAGCTAACGGATATTCTCGTTCTCAGAATGAACTAAGTACTTTTATCGGAATAGTAGGTTTCACTATCTTTAATAAAAGGCCATCTCTAAGAAACTATTGATCAACTGATCCTTTATTGAAATCGGAAATGATAATATCATCAATGTCTCGGTATAATTTTGAAAAAATAGAATCGTCTATAAAATATTCGTTTCCTGAAAATCAAAACAATGATAACAAATTGTGGCGGGTCAGAAAAATGGCGGATGTTTTTCGAAAGAACATCAGTCAATTTGGTTTTTTCTATTGATGAAATAATGGTGAAATATTATAGGAGGAATTCTCTCAAACAGTTTATAAAATCTAAGCCCATCAGATTTGGACTAAAGATGTGGGGCTTGTGCAGTGCTGACGGCTACTTATTTGATTTTGATATATATAGCCGAAAAAAGCCTAGGAAATCCGATTTTTTAGATACGTGTGCTCAGGAAAGTAGAGTTGTTCATCAAATATTACAACAATTACTGATGAGTACTACGCCAAGAAAATTACATCAATATCATATATATTTTGATAATCTCTTTACAAGACCAGATTACTTAGGACGTTAGTTCACTTGAAAAAAATTGGTCTTAAAACAACTGGTATAGTTAGAGTTCATAAGATTCCAGAAAAAAATGTAATAGATAAAAGAGCTGCAAGAGGGACATACGAAAAAGGCAGAAACATGAATTTTAATTACAGTAGTTGATTCAGAGTCTATATCAATTCTTTCTACTGCTGTGGGTGTTACTCCGTTCTCTTGTGACAAATGCTACAACAAAATTGAAAAGAAGAAGACCGGTTTACAGTATCCAAATGCTTTCAGTCACTATAATAAATTTATGAGGGTGTAGATATACACGATCAGTACTGCAATAAGCTTCTTCCGATAATATGATCTAAAAAATGGACATAAGCTGTTTTCAAACGCTTGATACAGTTGTCCATAACTAACGCTACAGTGTTATGTAACATATATAACAAAAGTGATCGAAAAGTTGATACGAAAGATTTTGCTCTGGAGATTAGTCGACAATATCTTGCAAAGAAAAAGCAATATTATACACTAAAAACTTATCCACTGAAAAAAAATTGTAGTGAAGAGAAATGTGAAATTAGGAGTAATAAATTTTGTTAAGATTGCAATTTATATTTCTGCCTTCAATGTTTCAACAAAAGTCATTTGTCTCTTGAATAACTTATGAGATATATCACAGGAAAATCAATGAAAAATAAATAAATACATGGAAAAACTGAAAAAAATTAACAAAATTTTAAAAAATTAAAAAAACAAAAAAACGAAAAGAAAAGAGATTCTCGATAACGTTTACCTCCCCGTGGTGAGAATTGGGCAACATTAGTATAATATGAATGGCTCAAGACGTTTTTGTTATACCTTCGTGAGATTGGTAGAGTAAATTTAAGGGTATTTTGCTCGAAAACTATAATATTTACAAAAAATTTTTCAAGCATATAAATGTCCTAAAATTGATCGGAGAATATCCTCCGAATATAATGATATTTTTACTCGAAAACCATGCATTTTTGTAGAAATTTTCTAAAAACATAATCATCTTCAAATTGATGAAAGAATATCCTCAAATTTTTTCAGAATGGTCCGGGAAATTTAAAACTTTTCAAAGTCACAAAATTGAAAATTTCAAAATTACATCGAAAAATTCTGAAGTAATTCTGAGACAAATGACTTCTATTGAAACATTGAAGGCAGAAATATAAATTGCAATCTTAACAAAATTTATTACTCCTAACTGCACATTTCCCTTCATTACAATTTTTTTTCAGTGGATAAGTTTTTAGTGTATGATATTGCTTTTTCTTTTCAAGATATTGTCGACTAATCTCCAGAGCAAAATCTTTCGTATCAACTTTTCGATCACTTTTGTTATATATGTTACATAACACTGTAGCGTTAGTTATGGACGACTGTATCAAGCGTTTGAAAACAGCTTATGTCCATTTTTTAGATCTTATTATCGGAAGAAGCTTATTGCAGTACTGATCGTGTATATCTACACCCTCATAAATTTATTATAGTGATTGAAACCATTTGGATACTGTAAACCGGTCTTCTTTTTTTCAATTTTGTTGTAACGTTTGTCACTAGATAATGGAGTAACACCCTCAACAGTAGAAAGAATTGATACAGACTCTTAATCAACTACTGTAATAAAATTCATGTTATTGCCTTTTTCATGCTCCGCAACATATGTCCCTCTTGCAGCCTTTTTACAGCTACAGCTTAATCCAGACGTAATGTTGTTCAGAACCATTCAATGAACCTATAAAAAATTTTCAGCCCTAAATATTAATAACTGACGGACTAATTCCATTTATACTGCTGACTTAATTATCACTCGGTCGCGTTGTCGTATGCGGACGCCGCGAATAATCGCGCGGCGTACCAGAGAATGTATGTGTTAGGTATTTCCAATAAATTTGAATGTATGAAAAGAATTATAAGAAACGAAGCATATCCGAAATGTTACACATTGGCTTACATAAAAATACACTACCGTCCATAAAGATTTGCCATCCCCTTGCTGAAATCATCAAAACTTTAGAGTTCTATGGCTCAGTTTCTATAAGAGCTAGAAAATCTGCGGGGTCTCATTTGAAAGGTCTTGCCAAGACCTTTCAAATGTGGTAAAACATAATTGATTTTATTTGTTTTTTGTACAACTTGTGATGTCATAAACAAATTGTTTTTTTTTTAATTTTTTCACATCAACTTCGACCCCGATTTATTTATATAACGGATTCTACGATGGAAAAACTGTATAAGCCATTCGATAGAGCTTTCAAAAAGCTACAAAATTCATATCCGGAAAATTTTTTTATCTTTATTTTTTATGAGCTATATGGTGTTTTATACAAAAACAAAGATTTTCAAAAAATGGACTGTATTTTTTTTATTTTCAACTCTAAAGAAAAAACTCTCAGAAGAAAAAATGTAGTATTTTGCAAGAGCTATTAAATGCGCTACTCAGAATTAAAAAAAAAAATTTTTTTTTCACGTTTTTTAGAATTGAAATTTTTCTAGAAAAAAAAACTGAAATTACATATATTTAATAAAATTAGTAAGTAACTAGTATTTATAACTGAATGGGCTTACAAACAATGATAACAAGATACATTTGTTGAACCATAATTTATTACTTACTCAGAATAGATTAACATAATTTGGTTACAATTGTTCTACAAAATTTATTAAAATAAAGTATCGTAACTTATCGAATTGACTAGTATTTGCTGGTGTTACATTTTTATGATTAGTCTGAAAGGCTTAAATGACGTAGCGGAGTTTCTTCATTGATTTGTATTCCTTACGGTCCAAACATGGTTTTTTTCATAGATAGTATTGTATACTCGTATAAATTTTAACTACGAAAGCTCATTAAAATATTTCTTTCTTTTTTTAAAAACTCAAACCGACGAATTTTATATGTACATTCTCAATCAAAAGTTTTTGCCCACCCAAACACAAAATTACTAACATTTCTAAGTTTTATATCTCAGTTGGACATCAACTTATAGAACTCAGCGGGGGTTCTTTTCAAAAGTCTTTTCAAATTTTTTAAAAATATTTTTGTGATAATTACTTTCAATGATTTTCCACTAACCCTATCATAAGACAAGAAATATTTTTGCCCATCTTCAAGTACTTGCCGTTTTGCCAAAGAAAATCATAAATAAAATTAATAAAAGTATTTCGTAGCTTTTTTCAAGTATTTTCGGAATTGCTCCTGCAAAATTTTGTTTTTTTCAAATCCAGTGATTTTATAAGCATTTTCTTCCAAAACATTAAATTTCAAATCTCTGTATCTTTGAATATTCGAAATATACAAGAATGTTTATTTTAAAGAAAATAGTTGATTTTATTCTGAAAATACACAGAAATTTTTTAAGAATTAAAAAAAAAAGTGTTGTCCTTTTTTTTTATATAAGTTTATTAAATTAATAGAAGAATGTTTGATTGTGTATAAAATTTTCTGAAAAAAATATTTGCATATTTCCTATACAGGATAATCATTTTTAGTAGATAAACTTTGTTCTTTATTCTATAATTCGAATTTTCAATGTACAAATATGTCTTTTCCTCAAGACTGTTATTAAAATAAACAAGTTGAAAAAAGTACATTCATAAAGTTGTATAAAATTTTCTAATATTCTACAATATTCATTAAAAGCTAATCTTAATAAAGTCATCGTGAAATGTATGTGATTTTCTATTTATTGTATGTATATAGCACGTCCGTATCTGATAAAATTCTTTTCACTTCATAGATCTAGGATTTGCAAGTTGTCTTCATATTTTTTACATCATTATTCATTATTTTTCACGTGAACTATTCGTTCTCTATTAAATGGCTTGCAAATATTACTTCAGAATAGCATTAAAAAACTCACAATTGGCTAAACGTTACAAAGCTATCGCACTACATAAAAGTGGTAAAAGTAATTGTAATATTTCTAGAATTTTGAATATTCCTCGACATACTGTAGACTACCATGTAAAAAATCTCAAAACTATTGACAGTGTTGAAGACAAAAAAGACAAAAGGAAAGCCGCAACGTCTAAGGAAAAATTCATTGTAAATTTAAATTAACGTAAAAGACACCTTACAGATAGATAAATCGCTGCTGATGTGAACCAACTAATAACGAAACTTGTAAGTGACGAGGGTGGTCCGATAAGTACTTAGTCTACAAAAGAAAAACGAAAATTTTGGAAAAGTGGTGTTTTATTTTTCAACATAGTTTCCTTCTAATTCGATTGGCCAACGATGCTCCAAATTCTTTAACCCGTCTGAAAAATACGTTTCCTCGAGGTCTGAAAAGTAGGCTTCCGTGGCAGCGATTACCTCCTCATTCGACTCAAATTTCTGCCCGGCGAGTGACTTTTTCAAGTTTGGAAACAAAAAGAAGTCGCACGATCCTAAATCTGGAGAATACGGTGGATGGGGCAGCAGTTCGTAGCCTAATTCGATCAATTTGGCCATGGCGACGGCGGAGGTGTGAGCCGGTGCGTTGTCATGGTGGAAGAGCACTTTTTTCTTCACCAAATGGGGCCGTTTTTTCTGCAATTCGACGTCAAATTGGCCCAATAATTCAGCTTAGTACAGCCCTGTGACCGTTTTGCCCCTCTCCAGGTAGTCGATGTAGATCACACCTTGTGAATCCCAGAAAACGGTAGCCATCACCTTTCCGGCCGATGGGGCAGTCTTCGCCTTCTTCGGAGCACTTTCGCCGGGTAAAGTCCACTGTTTCGACTGTTCCTTGGTCTCTGGTGTATACCAGTGGATCCATGTTTCGTCGACTGTCACGAAACGACGCAGAAACTCCTTCGGATTGCACTTAAACAGCGTCAGACATTGCTCTGAAGTTGTCTCATGGTTGCGCTTGTTGTCCGGAGTGAGCAAACGCGGCACCCATCGCGCCGACAGCATTCTCATGCCCCAAATTTCATGCAGGACATGACCCACGCGGTCTTTTGAGATGCCTACGATCTTAGCTATCTCGTGCACCTTCAATCGTCGATCTGCCAATACGAGATCGTGAACTTTTGTCACATTATCCTCCGTAGTAGCCATTTTCGGAGCACATGGACGTGGCTCTTCAAAAATCGACGTGCGACCACGTTGAAACTCGTAAAACCAATTTTTGACGGTCACCATTGAAGGAGAAGAGTCACCGTACACAGCATCCAAGCGCTTTTTGATTTCGCTGCGCGATTTCCCTTCCAAAAACAATAATCGAATCACCGACCGATACTGCTCTTTTTCCATTTTTCAAAAATCAATGGATACACTTGCGTTCACACGCTCTCAAAAATAAACTACAACTCCGATCCGGCTGAAATCTTGACAGTAACCATCGAGAAGGTTGTACTACGTGATAGAATATTTCTTTTGAGAGAGTGGCGCCATCGGGCGGTGAGGCTAAGTACTTATCGGACCACCCTCGTAAAGCGCAGACTACGTAAAAATAATTTTTTGGTAGAATTGCACTAAATAAACCGTTATTGAGAAAGCAAAATGTTATGAAGAGATTAAAATGGGCTAAAGAACATAAAAACTGGACAGTAGCAAATTGGAAACAAGTGCTGTGGATCGATGAGTCTTAATTTGAGAGTTTTCGTTTTAAAAGATTAGTTTATTTTTGAAGACGTATAGAAGAAAAATTTGCAAAAAATTGTAGTGTACGAACGGTGAAGCATGGTGGTGTCTCTATATAATTTGGGAATGTTTTAGTGAATCACAACTTGGAGACATTGTGAAAATTGAAGGAATTATGAACAAGAAAAAATAAAAACAAATCATTCAGAGACATATAGTTCCTATCGGCACACGCCGAATTAGCCCTCTATTCATTTTCCAGTAAGACAACGATCCGAAGCATACTTCAAACATATGCAAAAATTATATAGCAAATTTATAGAAGCAGGGAAAACTAAAAATAATGGGATGACCCTCTCAACCGCCAGACATCAATCCAATCGAATTGTTATGAAAACAACTATATCGGATTGTAAGAAAGACGAACCTAACTTCTGCAGAAAATTTATGGAATATACTACAAGAATAATGGAAGCAGATATCTGTAGTAACATTAAATAAACTAATCCAGATAATGCCCAGACTGTGCAAGGCTTTTATCTAAAGTAAGGATCAGCATTTTGATGAAAAGAAAGTTTGATTTCATTGCATAGTAAAATTGAAATGTAATGTTGATTGGTTTGTTATCCCTCACTTAGTGTATTAATACAAAAATTATGCTTAGTAATAAAATATTTTTTTTGTACATACGTATGTGTCAATTATATTTTTTATGTCTTATCACATATAGATACAATATTTTGAAACTTTTCTATTCATGTGCTTAATTTAATTTAAAGAATAATATGAAATATTTTAATTTGGTTTCTTCCACTACGAGTTGTGTTATATAAACACCGAAACTAAGCTATCAGTACTCAATTGATTGAGTGCTTGTAATCCCCTGACTGAATTGTTCTACGCTTTCAGTATTAGTACTAGTAGTAGGTTGACTTTGCTCTGTAGGTGTTTGATCTGTTTGGAGTGTATCTTCGCCGTTTTTATACATTAACAGCTGTGGAGTTCTTTCTTCGAGATTCCACATGCTTCGATTTACAACTTGTAGAGAATCTGAATCTTTAGACTCATCTTCTTCATTGACAGATAGTCGTGATACTAAGCTTCTGTTCAACCTCAGAATACTTCTACATTTGAAACAAACAAAATCAATAAGTTAAAGATAAATATTATAATTAGTGTAAATTTCTTCACACATTGCCTGAGTCTTCATTTCTTTATGTGATGCAGAGACATGGTGTAAATATTTTTTACACTGGAAATATTTAGAATCATCAGTTTTCCTCTTTTTGACTGAAGATGGATCTTCACTTGCGCTGGCCATTCTAGGTTCCTGTTAAAATGTTTGAATTATTTATTACTTGAATTTTATATTCAATTATGAGAAGTGTAACGGGGGAGGTTATCTAAAAAATGGGAAATTTATTTAAGAAGAAACTCCCACGATGCAGAGCTAACCGCCGCTCCGTTAAACACGTATGATTGTACGTGTATTCGCCTTTACGTCAGATGATTTCGCTTAATTGTTTTCTATCGAACGGAGTTAAACTCACCTTAAGTCACGTGCCTTGTGACACTCGATGAATTTTAGGTGTGGACAACTTTACGCCTAATCCACTTAATCCCCTAGATGTAATCGGATTAAAACCTAAGATTTTACGAATTGCTTAAGCTACTGGGAAAATTAAATGACGTAATCGGCGAATAGATTTGACTAACTTTAATTAATAAAAATAACTACAGTCTTTGTTGGGCCGAAAAACTAACACACGCGAATAGGATTTTACAATGGATATTATTCGGTGAGAGAGAGAGAGAAGATTCGAATTTTACCGCGAACTAACGCTCGGCGCGAATACAAAAAAAATTGCTATTACGATTGACAAAATTCCGAATGTATTTTGTCACGCAATAATGAAGGGAGGTGCACCTACCCTGCGGTGCAATTACGGTGATCAGCCGTAATTGCTGATGATGAATAATCAACTGCCGCTGCCCTCCTAATAATCAGCTGCGCTGCCTCGCTCTCCTATCAGCTTCAACTTTGCTGCTGCCAATCTGCTGTTGCTTCCTGCAATAACTTAGTTGCACCCACGCACGTAAAGTTTGTCCCAAAAAAACTTATCAATCGGCGAACACAATGCAAAATAAAAATCGGTGGTATCGACACGCAAACAGCTGAGGCGTAACTGCTTATTCAAAAAATCGCGCGCCTCCTCTCTCTCTCTTAATTGTTCGAACTAACGCGCGAGAAGCAGAATCGCGAACGGATCGATTTATTAAATCGACTACCGTTGCAGAAGATTTTAGTTTTTAAGCAAATCCCCAAAACTTTTCTTTCAATTTAGATTGAGAGGGTATCCTCCTACACAACGATCGAAAAATAATTTTTTTATTTCATAAATCGAAAATAAATTTTATAAAAAAAACACTTAAAATTTTGTAGTAAAATTCAAAGCGTTTTAGCTGCTATGGCTATTCTCATTAAGAAGGTTGTCCTGTTTCATCAAATGATAACAGAATTTGATGAAGACTGAGAATATCAAAGTTGAAAGTGCTCTAAACTTACAGTAATTTATATTATAATACAAAATATCGCGAAATTCATAGTTAAAAATGTTATGTTTAACACGGGCATTTATGGGAAAGACTCGAAAATATGAAGAAAAACTATGTAGTTAGATTATTATGTATTAGAAAGTTATGTATTAGAAAGTTATGTAGTTAGATCGTTATGTATTAGAAAAAATTAGTAGAATAACGCTAACGAAATAATACTGCAAAATTTGAGCGTATGTTATAATGCTTTTCACTGAAATATTACATAATTAAAAACGATTCTTGGAGAGGTTATGTTTATATTAATTCAGTAATTTTCTGATTCAATACGACTTCTTATATTACGTTTTGCATTCTTTAATTAATAAAGCAAGCGTGACTGATTTTATTTTCAAGCAAGCTCATTTACTAATAATGTTTTACACCTTATGAAAACTCAACTTTGTGTCGATAAAGTAGTATGCTACGACAATCCAGGGCAACGTTTTTAACTTTTATCAGCGCGCCGAACATCTATACCGTAAACTACAATCCCGGTTTTCTGGGAGAAACATTTTCGTGATTTTTCGAGCTATTGCGTAGAACATAACTCAGCGAGTTTCAGTCTATCGAAAGAAAAGAAAAATATCAACGAAACCAACCCAATTATCTACCATGGACTGAGTGATTAACAAAACAACCATAAATAAAAATATTATTTGATTTCGATATATTTTCTAATCGATATACCTATTGGAATTTCTGTTTTGTAATAACAATGACTTTTTTACTTTTTTCAAGAGTCCACTATCCTGTAAAAATTTTTTTGACTCAAATTAGGTATACCAAAAAGGTATAGAAGTTAAAGTAACAAACAAATTAGATTCCTATGTTTTAGAATGATAAAGTTGATATGAAACTACGCAAACAATAAAAAAAATCTACACCTTCATGACTGTGATATGCGTTCAAAATTAAAAATTACGGCACAAAAGAAATTTTTTATATTGCATCAAAACTTTTAACGAAAAATTATCCAAAACTTCAAATAAAAATATTGCAGGGTTTCTGTTCTTGGATGCTTAAGGTATCAGTGTATCAATTACCGGCTCTTTAAACTATACACAATTTAGAAAAATACGACATAAAACAAAAATAATATCACTTTGTTCAATATGTACTGCAATAAAAAGAAAGTTTACACAACGAATAAAAAAGACAGTCCTTTATTTGCATTTGTTTCATTGGCCAATAATAGGTCTTAAGAAAAAGTTGAATGTACCAACTACCTGGATACTTTTGTAATCTTTTAAAATAAATGTATCTGATATTTATATGTAACGCAGTAAGTTTTGATGAATCCAATAGGTTCAATAGAAGAATAATAAACTAATTATTTTCATTATATTATTGAAATTAATTTATTAGATGGTAAAATAAAATTGTCCGGTTAAAGGACCATGACCGGTAACAAGAACATCTACCCAATAGTTTTTTTAACAAATTTATCCGAGAATACCCCTTAAAAACTAATAAATAAATTATAAAAACTGAATATGAATATCGAGGTACATACACCACATATATTCATCCAAATACCTTATAATACATTATTTGTATGTACTTATAAAACTTCCTTTTCATATACAATGATTAAAACTAATAAGAAAAATTTTGTACATAAAAATATTTAATTTTTGTTAAAAACACAGTTTCACAAAGAAAAAGGTTACATATAAATTGCGAGCAAGTATTTTTTTATTACTATTCAAGAGTAATAATGCAAGGAAAAAAATATTTAGGGATGTTCTCTTATGTATTAAGTATAAACAGTCAGTATTCTAAATAATAAATGTAAAATGTATGTCAGCTGTAACAAAACAAATGCAAAATCAGCTTATTTTTATCATGAAATTAACTAATATATTTTTAAACAACGTTGTGCTTATTTTTATCAGTTAATCTTTTAAGATCGTAAAAAAATAAAAAATAGAGTACAGCGAGCATACACTTCATAAAACCCCATGATTTCGCACACTTTTGTAAACAACTGTGTATAAATACGCTGATTTTTGCACAGACTAGCATTCTCTCCTAGCCTTGCAAAGTTAGCGCTCAAGATTGAATAAACTTGGCTTATACATAAGTTCTTTCTCTCAAATGATTAACTAAGCAATTCCTTCCTTTCCTATTGTAATTTACGCTCAATTCATAAAACATTTCGCGCTATGAGAAAGTTGGGCTGAATTACATCCTTTTTACATGAGAAACTTAAGCTTTGCTTATGGGACACTTCGCACCTTAAGAAACTAGAGTAAAGTTTATTTTTCCTCAAGCCCAATTCAAATAATCATAGATATTTCATTTATAATTTTATTTTAAACTCAATATTCATCAATATTTTGAAAGTAAAAACGAATTCTTACTCATTAACGCGATAGACCACGAGAGTACGAACAAAATAATAAATAATAGGAGATATAAACATCACACTAAATAGTATTCTATCGACTTCAAAATTCAACAAAATTCAGTATACGCTCCAGTTTAATTCGAGAGAATTAAAGATAGTAATAAATGATGACTGTAGAGAATTATTATTATTTAAATAAATTAAAAATATCTTTTTTTTTATTTGATTATTTAAATATATGTTTATTGGTTTACACTGATTCTATTTATTAGAAGTTTTATATGTTAATATTACATTATAATTTTATTATCATAACATATTATTATTTTGTCGTAAATAATGAATTTGCAAAATTCGTCAGAATCTTATGGATTATAAATAAAACAGTAATAGTATTCTTCAAAAAAATGCTTCAAGCACAAAGATTTTATACACCACCCGCATCGAATAATAGCAACGTTATTGCAACCATGAATTTCACAATTAGTTGCACATGAATCTCTAAAACTAAAATTTACGGAGTTATCAAATTCCTTCGGTTTATTTACGGGATATCCACTTTTGTACCACGCATACCCGAATAGATTTTTATAACGTGGCGATGAAAACTGATTATGGACTAATGATTGTAATTTTATAATATTATTGCTCTTATGCAACTCTAATTCATCGTGGATATAGCTAACACTATCTGAAAATTGCTTAAAAAAATTTTTCCAAGTTCGGAATCCAAAAACATCTAATGTATATATCGAGTAGTTCCAGTGGGTATTTGTTTCAGATGTACCGCTTTATCATGCGGAGTAGCTTCCTCTACAGCTACTATACAGTGACCGTTCCACGAGTCAATTAATAGTATTGTTGTAGGTCCCACATTAGGAAAATATACTTCTTTCAACCATGTTATAAAGAGACCTATAATTTTTTTTTAATATTTCACATTTTCAATACATGAAAAATTATTTTACCTGCATTCAATTTTCCAGATTTTAAAGCAGCAACATTCCCCTTTTGTAGACGTAAATATTTTTTGTGATATAGTTGGTCCAAAAAACCCGGTACGTTTTTGCAATACCAAAAATAAAGATGATAATAGTTCTCCGTCTGCTGATATCGTTGGTTGCACGATGTAGCTATGAGTAGTTGACGACACAGATTGTACAAGACATTGTACTGATTTCTCTCCTTCAACTGCTAAGGTGCGACCAGAGTGCATTTCTAATTGAAAACCACTCTGATCTGAATTATAGGTATTCTCAATACCTACTTGATGAAATATTTGGTTGATATCTAACAAAAATTCTATGTCTTTTGTTTGCAATTCTTTTCTATTTTCTATACTATTTTTGTTATAAATTTATTTATTTTTCTAGACACAGTTCTGTGAGCTTTCTTTAATTTTGCAACCCATCATTTAAAGGCTGTAAATCTTATGTCTTCATTTCCAATGAATTTTTGAGCTTGTAAAGCCCATCTTCTTAAATAATTGTCATGAATTATAAAACCAGATTCAAAAGCCGCGTAAAAATTTTCTAATGTATATTCGCAAATTCTTGCAATTTCCTATCGATATGTACTACCTTGATTGATTTAGTGAGCCCAGCGACGTAGTTGTGTTTCAGATGTGACCTTGCGGAAATGATTTTGTACCGTTTGAAAAGAAAGATTTTTTCTTTTTGCGCTTCTCCAAAAGTCGACAGCTCATTTCTTATATTCAAAATTCAATCGCTCATTCTGGCTAGTGCATTTATTTGTAGGTAACTCAGGATCCTCAGGTAGTGTATACAAATTTTGTTCCTCGACAATATATGCGTTAGAGTCTTAGTACTCCTCTTGAAAATCTAAAGATTCTTCCATAATCGTATCTATGTTATCATCTGCTTCTAGCAAATCTAATAGTATCATCAGGAAATGATCTTTGATTTCAATTTCCTTGAGATTGTAAGGACTTTCTTGGATAGAGAGAGTTTGGAACTAAGCCAAAAGCATATTTATCACATTTAACGGATTAACATTCATTTTAAATACTAAAAATTCATAAGGTGCTCATGAAAATGTGAATACATATTGATAGAGCTTTTTAGACTTAACAAATAAATGATCATAATTGATTTGTGAAGGATTTTAGATGCAGGTGAGAATTTTAAATAGTCAAAAGTTATCTCTATTTCTATACTTTTGGGCAAAACTTTTTTGTAAGCACACAAAGGAATAAGCTTATTATACGTATTCATATAGAACCATAATATAATGCGCGAAAATCTATATTTTATATAAGTATACGAGTAGATAAAAAATTCTACATAAAAGTAACTTATTTGTTCCAAAACTTTCATGCACATCAATTTCTCTACTCAACCTTTCTTTCTTCTCAACAAATTCTCAGAAGAAATAAGCTGGTTGAATACTAGAATAACTATTTAAGCAGTACCCAGAATAATAATCAAAATAATGTTTACATAAATTCAAGAATAATTATTTTAGCTAATTAAAACTACGAATGTATTCATCTCGAAGAGATTCATTTGGATAATTGAAAGTCGGTCTTTAGCATGTCTTTACATAGAGTTTAATCAAACAAGAAATTAATTCACGTGGAATACATTTTTATTTAAACGATAAATTTTTTTGTATAATCATCAAAAGTGTTTGTTCAATTGCTCGGTGACTAGAGTTTTCCATTTCAATACATACTTATAAATCCCTTCAAAAAGTCGATCAGACTGAAAAATATTAAATTATACCAATCAATAAAATACGGTTTTTACCAATAAACTTTACGAGTAGATTTTATTCTACTAGAAAATTTATCATTACATATAAAAAACGTCAGTACTTTTTGACTTTTTATAATATATCAATATATCACATAAATCAGTGATCTGCGGCATTTCGTTTCAATAGAAATTAAGGGTAGTTTATGCATACCAGTCTACTTTAGTATTCAACGTCATTCCAAATGAAACAGTACCAGTATTGTTGAATTTTGTTTTTAGTTTTTTTAGGAAAAAAATTTTTTTTATTCTCAACCACCCCAACCATAGTTAGGTGATGCAACCCCTTGAAGATTCCTACGGCGCTTAATTTTGTTGACTAGTAACTATCAATTTCCAGTTGAATTTGGAAATTTGTTACGCAGAAGTAGAGATACACTGAAAAATGTACTTTAAAGACAAATATCAGGGGTTGTTTTCACCCTTTTAAAACATTTATCACTGTATAAAATAATGTTCATCTCTTGTTTTTCTGAAAATTTATAATCGATCGAAATTCCATTGAAATCTACGGCGTTTTACTCGAATAAGAATGAAAATTATCTAAGGGTAGTTTACCCCCTATACTGTATAAAAACAAAAAAAGCCGAAACACGTCAACTTTAGTTTTCAATGTTCTTTTGGATAATATAAGTTTCGTTGACCTTGGATTAAATTTGTATTTTTCCGACACAAAAATTCAAGAAAAAAATAATTTTCGCCCTCTTGAAAAATAAGGGATGCCACCCCTGCTGACCTTTGTGTGCTTTATGTTATTGTTATTCAGTAAAAAACATTTACTAGTTATTTTCAGAAAGATCTCTTGTATAGGAAAGGAGATATACTGAAAAAACGGTTTTTGGGGTCGAACTTTGGGGGTAGTTTTCGCCCCTTCAAACCATTTATTAGTACCTAAAAAAAACGTGTTGCTTATTTTTTAGTCCTCTACAACATATCACAGTTTCATTGGAAACGGTTCCAAACACTTCCCTTACCTTCCTAGTAAGAGTTTTGTATTCCTTCAAGTGGTATGTCCAATTATCTAATTTCTATTGCATTTTAAGTTCTATTCTAGTGATTAATTTTGATATCAAGGTAACTAATAATTATTAGGTGATAATTGAAGTAATTTCTTGAAAAATAAAATAGCTACTAATAGTGCTACTCTTCAACGAACTTTCAATAAATCTTCTAAGTAGAGAATTCAAGACGTAAAAAACCATTAAGCTATTAACTACAAACTATTAGTAAGTAGATAAGTTAAAATACCTATAAAACTTCTACATGTATCACCGGTACTGTACTCATATATGGAATAAACAACATATAATATGTGACGGGCGAGTCGACCGTTGAGTTCGCTCGCCCTGTTCGCCTCTCTCTGTCTTCCGCGTGCCTTCCCCTGAGCCGCTGCCACATCGGTCTCGGTTGATGAAAACCGAGTATCGACGCACGATGTGGCTTTGTTGCAGGTTTGATTCCTGATCGGCGGAGATGCCTGGCGTTGGAGGGATGGAGCGAGAGCGGGGAGCAGAGGAGGAGAGAGAGAAGTAGTGTCGCCGGCATGAGTCGCACATGTGTGCGTAGCCGACGGCGCTGGGCCATTTTAGGTACCTATACCCTAGGGAGGGGCGTGTAAGACATCGCGGAAAGCGCGAGATCGCAGTTAGTATGGCTTTGACCAGCAACTAATTTTGAGCTAGTCTCTAACTAAGTCTCGCGACCGAGAAGTGTGCGACAAGTTAATGGCCATCGAGTGAACTGAATCGAAGAGGAGGACCATCTGTATCCACCTAGAGCTCCACCTTTCAAGGACGACATAGACTTCCGCAGCAGCGCTCCCTCCTAAGGTCAGGTACCCTTTTTCGTTTCTCGGTGCGCGCTTCGATTTCCCTCTCTCCGAGCATCGTATCAGCCGGACGCGGACGAGTGGCTGCATGCGTAAATTCGCATCGCACTCGCGGGAATTCGCGGAACAGTTGTAAGGCGATGTTCTGTTTTCTGTGCGTTAATTCGCACGGAACGGACTAGCCCGGACTTGGCCGACGCACACGTCAAACGCCGTATGTAAATTGCTGTTTTAATAAAGTGTAAATAAATGTCCGAAATGATGAGTTTCTTTGTGCAACCTGTCTCTCTCGTAACTAGGTAAATCGCGATCATCGACACTACCGGACGACATAAGCCCTCGTTAATTTTCCGCGACGAAGCGAATGTGCCTTCCGAGCCTTCCCCCTTAAAATAATTTGTGACGCGACGTTGTTCGGGCTTATTTCCCATACGGAATTCAAAATTATTAACGTACGTGTGACAAATATATTAAAAGTGAACACCAGAAAAATAAAAAACTATAATAGATCAAAAAATTAATTACACTATTTAATAGTGCGTCAAATAATAAACCTGAAGTTTCGTTATAACTTGTTTTTGCGACATTATGTGATACTTTAAAAAATTAAAATTAGTTAGGGTGTTGTGCAGATTAATACGTTTACGCCCTAATAGTCAAACCATGTAGCTTCTGAGTTGGCTACTTGGAGCGTTAAGAGATAGAAATATCACGATGAGAAATATACCTCAACAGAACGAGCACCAGCCAGGGCAACAGATCTTAAATTTTTATATCTACTGTCTGATCATATTAAATTGGTTTCATATTAACATGTGATACGGGTTGATTACATTTCATTAAAAAAAAAAACATGTCTCTTTACTAAAAGTAAAAATTCAACATTTTCCTAGAAAGTTCTAGTTTTACTCTAGAAAGTTCAAGAGGTAAAAAATGAGATTTTTCAGTGGGTTTTCGCCTCTAGTGCTTTCTAAATAGGTCCTACGATAAAAACAGATAGCGTCATTATATTCTACGCAAAAAATACACCGAAAACATGTATCACAACTTTGAAAATAACTTTTGGGTGTCCTTGAAATTGAGACAAGTATAAATATAGAATGTATACACCATGAACCGAGCCGATCGGACTTATTTGCTGAATTTTTCAGGAGTTGCCAACAATTATTTCTGTGAATGAGATACATGTTTTCAATGTAATTTTTTGCGTAGAATACGACGGCGCTATTAGTTTTATTATAGAAGTAACTTAAAAAGTGCTAGGACCAAACAACTTCTAAAAAACGGATTTTTTGAAAATTTGAGTATGGTGCCAACTAAAATACGGTTCGGACATTATTTTCTTTTATTGTTTACAGGAAAACGAAGATTTTGATAATAAATCCAACTCTAAAGCCCCCTCCAAAAAAAAATATACAGCGATTTAAAAATAATAACAGATTTTTAGGTTAGAAGGACTACACCTATCTCATTGAAAAAGATTCACAGTTAATTAAGCTGCACACAGAAGATAATGCCGTAAAACCAGTGCATATAGCTATTTTATTTTGGGAGAAAAAAAAATAAAAATGAAAATTACCTATTTTTAGCTATACGTATAACGCCCTAGGAGTGTCTTAGGAAGATCCGGTTGGCGGCAAACTTCATTTTTTTTAATGTAGTATGGACTTACAAACTACATTTTCCAATCCTGGAACAGGAACATTTTGACTATCTTAACGGGGTTACCCTTTTTCCCATATGTTACTTAGTTAACGTCTCCTGGAAGTGGTTTTTTAAACAATCTGACGTCAAATTTATGATCAGTAACCTCAGAAACCTCCACTATATGATTTACAATGCTTATTAATTGTTTTGAAGTGACAGAATTAATTTCAATCGATTTCGAATAAAATTTAGCATGAATTTCGACTTTTTCCGTGTTTTAGTAGTTTCAACATAGTATAAGGGATTGAAAAATAAATGAAAATATATTAAAAACATAGTTTTTGATGTATCTTTTTCCGTAGAATTCAATTCTGTTATCAAAATAATTTCTTATTTGGTCTTTTTAATTTTTAATTAAAAAAAATCCTCAAAAAACCTCAAGAAATAAGGTTTTTCGTCATAATTCTCAAAATAGGGGGGTAAAGGCTGATTTTTATTGCAGATTTGGATTCAGCATTGAAAAATATGTAAGCAAAAGTATATCTGGTCAAATGTATAGACAACTTTTTTTTGTGGGCCTGTCTTATCGACAATATCCGAAGAACTCTTGCTTCCTCTGCTACCAGTCGGGCCATTATGCCGCAAGCAAGAACCGGATCGAAAATACGACTGATACATTACCAAGTATATAAGAATATACATGCACCTTTCGAATTCTGCAAGATCTGTCAACATATCTGTTTAGAATTACTGAGAAATGCATTAGGTGGGGAGCAGACGAGTCCGCTGCTTCCCCTCCAATTCCCAATAAAAGGCCGAGATAACCAGCTAAAAGAAATGGCTGTAGAAATAAAATCACACATAGAAATTGACGTAGACTCGGAAGAGAGTATTTATTTAATATGGGAAGCTCATCAAGCGATGAAAAAAATCTCGCCGACAGTTCTTTAGAAGAAAATGAAAATAAAACGGAGAAACAACCATCAAAAATAGATAAAAAATGAATGTCTTGGATCGATGATGAGCCCCTCAGTAAATCATTAAAACTTCTGAAAGACCATGAAACGTAATTATTCGAGATTAATGGAGAAGTAGAGAAAAGCGATCAGATAGTGGAGAACCTAAAATTTTCATCTGCCGAACAGATAACTTCAACAATAGACCCGAAAAATACCAAAAGAAGTTAAGGAAAAGACGGACACTAAAATAATCACCGATACATTTAACATGGAGTCTGAGAAGACGAGTACGAGTACACCGAAAAAGATTGCGAAAACTGTACAATTTACAGTCAATGAAAAGGAGCAAGCAATAAAGAAGGAAATCAACAGTCCTACTGACCACACCTCCAAGGTCGATAGAAGGACTAAGCTCGAAAAGCTGTAAAGCTCGGACAGCAGATGCTTTATACCGATTATTATTGGTAATGTAGCATATGATGCCCTTAACAACTCAGGAGCAGAAATGTCATTAGTGGGACCATGGATCACATATAGATTTGGAAAAATGCTACTACCAAATGATATAACAATTCAAGGAATTACAGGTTCAAAGCAATGAGAGAGAAGCAAAAATGAAAGCAATGTCTGGATCGACGATTATACTAGACTTAGACTTCTTTACGTAATGGAATATGCTCATACTCTTTCGGGAGAGGAAATAGAGAGTACAAAACGGCAAATGGCACCACCTACAACCGAGGCAGATATCACGTAGAGAAGCTTTCTTTGCTGAATGTGTCGAACTGACAGAGATCACACCTGACCAGACTAAACGCATAAAGGAAATAACAAATCGCCTGATACCACCCATAACTGGCAAGCCAAAAAGGGCATCAATTGTAAAGTACATAATAGATGTAGGTGATAATCAGCCAATAAAGCAATGATTACGAAGAATGTCACCAGTAGTACAGAAAATAGTAAGAGCCGAAATTCAGAAAATGTACGAAATGGATATCATCCAAAAGTGCATGGCGTACCGCACCAGTTATGATACATAAACCTGATGGATCATGGAAATTCTGTCTTGATTTTCGAGACCTAAGTAAGGTCACAAGAAAGGATGCGTACCCACTGCCCAATATGGACTTGATATTAGACAAGTTGCGTCACGTCAAATATATTAGTAAGATAAACCTGCAACAAACATATTTCCAAGTGTTACTGGAGGAAAATAGTTGCGAATATACAGCCTTCGCAAGCCCGGGGGAAAGATTATGGGAATTCGTAATGATGCCGTTTGGTCTCGTTAATGCTCCTGCAACTTTGCAACGCTTGGCTGATGCACTGTTTGGTCCTGATTGAGAACATAGGTGTTTCCCTATCTCGACGACATAATTATAGTCACTGAGACCTTCGACGAGCATATAAAATAATTAGAATGAGTATTGAGACGAATTAATTATCCGAATAAAAGTCGGACTAGAGATAAATGCTAAGAAATGTGAATTTGTCTGTACTCGTCTAAACTATTTAGGTTTTCTTTTAGACCAAGAAGAACTGCGACCTCACCCCTAGCGAACTAAGACAGCACTCAATTTTCCAGTATCTGAGACGGTAAAACAACTATGTAGCTTTCTGAGTATGGTAGAATGGTACTCCAGATTTGTAAAAAAACTGCTCAGAAACTATTCAAAAGTGCCGACGAAAAAGACTATGAAATTAGACCACACCAAGGAACTAAGCAAATAACTGAGAACAAACCAGATAATAAGAAACACTGACCATACTTTTGACCAAGTAAAACTCAGAATTAACAAAATGAGTTAGAACACTTTTAGCTCTGATCTTGACAAATCTGTAATCTTAATAACCCACTAAGGACTAAAATATCACAGTAATACTAACATTATTATAAACCGAAATCCTATGCATGCTCGATTCACAGATTTTGGCTGTTTTGTCTGATAAGCCTGGATAAGCAAGCCTCTCCAGGTATAAGTAGGGAGGTGAAGCCGGTGGTGATGGTCTCTAGGGTTACAGCCGGTATTCCAGTGATCGCATGCACTGTGTCATCTCACTCGCGACCGTTAGACTGACTTCTGATCACGAAATTCTGATCATATAGGGAATGGCACCGAAAATCCTGATTGATAAGAAGGGCCTGAGCCTGATGGTCAGGATCCCGAGACCTGTAGTCCACAAGACCATCACGGAGCCTAGGACCCGGGAGTCCAGACCAGCTCAGACTCGAGCAGCTTCGGAGGAATCCGCCACGAACCTGAGCTTAAGGGCGCTGTCGACCATGCCTGGACAACAGAATAAAGTGGACGCTCAGACCATCGAGTGCTCCGCCACTCCTAGGTCGAAGATGGCGAAGGCGGAATGCCACTCCCAGGGCGACGAAATGTGCTGGTATATCCAGGACATGGTCGGCGAGATAGAAAGAGATAAGGCTCGTCTCGAGGAGGCCAAGACAACGGCAGCCCAACCTCCAGCACCAGCTTTACTACCAGCTGAGGAGACCATAGGCCCTCTCTCAGTAGGCCAAGAGTGCAAACGCCTCATCCGCTGATCACAGATCTTCCAAACCTGGGTCGCAGAATCAAACTGAAGATCCGAGGAACGAAGGTGGATGAGGATCGTCTGCGTCATACAGGAAGAAGAGGTGCCACCACCGACACCATTAACCGTTGACCCGGCGGAAGGTGCGACAGCGGGAGATCCGTCGGTACATAGGACACCTAAGTCTTATAGCTCGACCACCAGCTCGAAGGACTCCCAATTGTCGCTTAATGGGCGGGTAGAAGAGGAGCTAGCGGACTACCTGGGCGACCAGGGTAGATGACCGGCAACCGCAGGGAGCTGATCGGAATCTAACACCAGCAAACCGTTCAGACTGGTAAAATCATCGCTGATGCTACGATGCCTCACCAGGCAGAGGCTATTCCATCAGCCATCCCTGCCACACTACCAGCCACTTTTGCCGATACCCCCCCCCCCCCCCCCCAGCCTTCCACCACAACCAGAATGAGGCACCTGAGACATCCAGGGTGGCTCCCTGTAAAGACTTAAAAACCTTATCCTGGCGACGATACTGACCACGACTATGACTACGATACCGATCACAACGCAGACGCTGACCACACCCAGGAGAGATCCGGTCGACAGACCAGAGGTTCAGGGTCTGCACTATCGGACAGCAAGCGGAAAGCGCCGCAAATACAACCCGCGGCGCCATTTCGAACTGGACGATTTGGTGGGTGTAGGTATAAACCTGAGAAAGGATCCGACTATGTACTACTAGAACCCCCTATCGATCGGCCTAGGCAAACCACCACCAAGATGCCATCCTAGGGCAGCCTGCCACGACAAACTATGGCGGGATTCGGTCAGCTGATTCAAATCCCAACAGACCCCACGGTTGACCAGCTACTCCGAGCCTGTTTCAACTGCTGACAATACTTTTGATATGTAATCTTATGATTATAAGTTTACTGTGAAAGTTTACTAATTTTCTATCCTAATACACGATGTGCAACCGTAAATGATCAATATACTTTGTATTGATTTGAAGATTGTAACGAGCGAACTCGTTAAAGGGGTAGATGAGCGAGATTTAAAATGGCGCGCCATGCGCAATGGGCCCGCGCAGCGAGAAAGAGAGAGAGATAGTCGCGACACGCCGAGCGGCAGTACACGTGAGACCGGCAAGTAGAGAGTACGCGGATAGCGATCTTTTGTTCCTACTTGAGCTTCTTCTGTTGATTCTTTCCGTTGGTGCGAGAGATAATTAAGTGAGGTGAATCGGGTGTCGAGAAAGAGAGTGTCGAAATTGAGGCTGGTGGCCCGTGCAGCAGAAGTGTGTGACGGCGACAGAATCGAAAAACACCATCCGAGCGGGGAAATCCGACTCGTCGCGAATCGTCGCCCACGACAAGGAAGAGCACAACCATAATCCACCTGGCTTCAGCGATTTTGGGCGACGACCTTCGCGGGGCTGAATTAGAATAACTAGGCGAAGCTGTCTGCAGCAGCATTCGCTCGCGTAAGTTCTCCCCAATATTGTAATTCCAGCGTGCGGAAAATTGCGCGGCCTGTGCGCCGATCGAAACCGTATCTCCCGTCTCTCTCTCACGCGTATGTCTAAGCGGACCGTGCGGCTCGAATCTCTCGGTCGATGCGGAATGTGCGCGAGTGTATGACGAACAACGAATAAAGTCCACCCTGATTATTTTGAATAAGGCGGCGAATTTATTCGGCGACACCTAATATTCTCTGCGTCCTCTCCTCCTTCGCAACGTTTTCGGAGAACTTGCAACCGTCGCTCCTTTGCGTTCTCCCGTGCTTTCGCGCCCATTTTCAGATCGCGCTTTCAGCACGGGGCTAGCCGGAAGAGAGAAACAACGGCGGCATAAATAGTTTGTTAACGGACAGCAATTCACAATAACGAAGAAATAGCTACCGTTACAGTGGCGCCCAACTAAACGAAAACAAAGCAGAAGGAAAAGGACGAACCCGGACAAGAGAATTAATAAGGCGCGCGCGACAAAAATTCCGAGAGAGAGAGACTCGCGCTAAACTAAATAAACAGTGTGTGTGTGTGTAAAAAGAAACACCACGAGGTTTCAGAGCAATAAAATTTGTCGAACGTACTCTGGCCACGAAGTAAATACAGTGTATATACAAACGATTGTAAGACCGAGAGTATTTACTAACCTAGACAAAATTTCGAGGCCAGAGAACCATACAGTGAACGCGAAAAATTGTTCGCTTCATTAAAATTTCCCCTTCATAAATATTAAAAATTTCACTTAAAATTATAAATGCTCACTATACGACGACAAAATTTATATAATTAATTAAGCCAACAAAAACTAACAAATTTTCACCTACAAACAGTAAGTGAAAATTAATAGGTAGGATCATTGTAAAATTAGCGTAGAAAAGGCGAGCTAAGAAACCTCATGGTGAATACCACCGTAATAATGAAAGTTGAATTAACCTAAAATATTAAAATTTTCTTTACTTCAAATAAAAGTTTTTTTTGTTATTTCGGCAAATAATACCGAAAATCAAAAACACACACACACACACAACAAGCATCACAAGATCAAACTCAGCGCACACCCACGCATAATAATAGATAGAAGAATGGCAAACATGAAGGACATGGACGACACAGAAACAGAAATAGAGGAGTGGATAAATAACCTAGATGATGATCGACTACATCAGACTCTGGCAACCTTAGAATTAAGAAGCGACGGCGAAAAGACAACCAGGGCACAGAGACTCCAGCGTTGGTTGATGGGCGACTACACATCGGCTGACTTTGACGAAACTACAGCACAAGAAATCGCCCAAGACCCAATTCGAAGAAATGAATTGAGATACGCCTACATCTCCAAGGAGTGCAAAACACTGGAAGACACAGGAGCAACCGATCGCGAAAACCACCCTCTATATAGACTACTCACTGATGACGAAATCGCAATCAAGCTAAACCTATCGGTGAGCCAATCCCTATCTAAAAGAGCGGAAAGAATCTCAAGAAGCGACGAGTACGCAGACGAGCAAGCTTCAACAACGTCGGATAACGAGATGCCCATCATATATAACGAAAAGGGCAAGCCCGTTACAATCCCCGCGGAAATCAAGGAAGTCATGCACGAATGGATAAATCGACTTAGAAAAGTCGAAAAGGCCATGGAAAGAGAACGCCAGTATGTGTTGTCAATAGCGCAAATGGCACAAACTATATGCGCTACCCAGGCCACGGAAACATCAAGGATGACTAGGGCTCTGCAAAGGATAGGCAATATCGAAAACGAAATATACCTACTCCAGGAAAACCAACCATCGTCACCAACCCTAGAAACAGAACAGCTGCCCAGCAAAACAGTAAACTTCCAGGACACGGTGACACTACACTATGACACCATAATACCAGGAAGCACCCCACAAAGACCACCACCAACGGAACAACCACGATGGAACCCCCCAATACAGCCCTCGGGGGGGAGTGGACAGCAGAATTCAGTAAATAATTCTGCTGAAGGTGGCACCACAAGACACACAGGCAGCTATGGGCAAAACACGACGACGGGCCTGTCAACTACACGAGACGTGGGAAGGATCGTGAGGGGCTGGCGAGTCAAGTTCTCCGGAGGAGACGACCAGAGCGTTGACGTCTTCCTGGAAAAACTCGAAGCCCAAAGATTGGCAGCTGGTCTCTCTGAGGAAGAGATGCTCCTCGGGCTACCCGACGTACTTACCGGGGTAGCCCACACCTGGTACCTGAATAATAATAAGGATTGGATAGACTACCAGGACTTTATTTCGGATGCGAGGGAATGGTTCGGTACTAGCATCCAACAGCAGCAGAGGCTCAAGAGAGAAGCTCAATCGAGGTACCAGGGTGAAAACGAGCCAGCTAAGGTCTACCTCACGAAACTACAGGCCATGGTGAGTAAGCTACATCCGCCGATGCCACCGGCGGAGATACTCGAGCTGATGTACTCCAACCTACTTCCCGAGATAAAAATTCACGTGAAGAGAAGAGATGCGGTATCCATCCGGGAGTTATGCCGGTTAGCGACGGAAGCGCAGAACGACATCACTTTCGCCCGACAAAAACGGACGCTGCTGGAACCCAAGGCCTCCCTCTTCCCTGAGTGGGCGTATCAACCCACGAGCGGAGAAACAACGGCGAGTAACCGTCGGCCGAAGGTAGCGGGCATGTCGGGTGGGAAGGAGGACGAGGAGGGAAAGAAAGAACCAACAGCGCCGGAAATAGCGGGCCTGATGGAGCAAGCCTTCCCGTCCACGATGATACAGGGGTTGGAGAGTCTGATCTCGAAGATAGTAGACCGAAGGAGTCAACGCCCGATCCCAACTGCTGAGAAACCGAAAATCCCCGAGAAAAACGGAAGCCCAAAGATGAAGTCAAAGGGGCCCCGACGAGAGATCGATTTCTCAAAACCACTGACGTGTGTAAAGTGTGGCAGGTTGGGCTTCAGCATCAGACATTGCCCCGACTGCAAGGAGAGCCCAGAGTCGGGAAACGAGGCGAGGGACGGTTAGAGGGGGTCCCTACCGTCCCAAAAACAGAGAGGATCCCTCACTCCGATAGTCAGCGGGACGGAGACATCCCGCGGGCGAACCAGGCGATTACCCCGACTGAGGCGCTGGCGAAAGTATCAGGAGTGAGAGGTGAATATTCTACCGAGATCAGCACGCAGGGAACGAGCGAGGAGAGCGAATCCAAGCCGATAAATCGATCATCCGAAGGTATGGAGGTATCGAGTTCCACGGATAGGGACTTAGACGCCGCAGGAGCAGATCCACGGGAAAACCCGGAGGAGGGGAAGGGTGACCAAGAGTCCTTGGGCGCCACGGAGGAAGGAACTTGCGGGAGGCAAGCCAACCAATGCGCGCCCAGGGAGAGAGGACCGCCCCCACCGGCTATCGGATCGGCCAAAGGCGACGGTCGAGGTCGACCTAGGGGCAAGGAATACGAACCCGAGGATGAGACGAGATGGTATTTGCCCATCAAAATAGGGGGATTCCGGATCAGAGCATTATTCGATTCGGGAGCTTCTTGCACTGCGATGGGTAATTTAGGGCTGGAAATCGCTTCGCACTTGGGTTTGAGGCTAGAAGTGAAAGATGCGGGTTCCTGCCGGTTGCCGGATGGTACGAAGGTATCCATAACAGGTCACGTCCTCATGCCCATGACAGTAGGCGGAGTGACGAGGGAAATCCGGGTGGCAATCGTCCCAAGATTAGCGGACGAGTGTTACACGGGAGTCAACTTCATCAAAGCGTTCAAAGCCGTGATAGACTCGGAAGAAAATGAACTTTTCCTCAAAGATGAGAAGGTCAAGATACGCATGGAACTGGCGAGCATCGAAGGGCTGGCTCAACTAGCATCGGTGGGCATCGCGGAAGTGACGGACGCCCAACGAGACGAGATTAGCCAGATGGTCTCAAAGATTTTGCCAAAGCCAGGGAAATTCCTAGGTTGCGTTATCGGGGTAGAGCACGAAATCAACGTCGGAAGCGCTCGGCCGATTAAGCAGAGGTATTATCCGGTTTCGCCGAAGGTCGAACAGGAAATGCATCGGCAGGTTAACGAGATGCTGAAGGCGGGGGTCATCGAGCCATCCAAGAGCGGATGGTCAAGCCCCGTGGTGATGGTCAAGAAAGGGGACGGAGCCTGGAGGTTCTGCGTAGATCTAAGGGAGGTAAACGCAGTCACGGAACCGGACGCGTACCCCATCCCTTTCATGCAAGATATTTTACGCAGGCTCAGAGACGCCAAGTTCATATCGACCCTCGACCTCAATTCGGCCTACCATCAAATCAACCTGAAGAAGGAATCCCGCCCAATGACGGCTTTCACAGTACCAGGCATGGGCCACTTCCAATTCGTGAGGATGCCATTTGGCCTCTCATACGCCGGAGCGACCTTTCAACGGGCCATAGACTCAGTAATCGGCCCTAACATGGATCCTTTCGCCTTCGCGTATCTCGACGACATTATTATTGTCTCGTCGACATTTGAAGAGCACAAGGAGCACTTGCGAAAGGTATTAGAGGCGCTCAAGGAAGCCGGCATGTCCGTGAGCTTGGAGAAGAGCGCCTTCTGCAAAACGGAGGTACGATACTTGGGCGTACTAGTGAATCGAGACGGGGTACGCCCCGATCCCGAGAAGGTACGCCCAATCCTAGAATTTCCTGTCCCTAGGAATATAAGGAAACTCCGCAGCTTCCTGGGTATGGCCTCATGGTACCGGAAATTCGTGGACGACTTCGCCACAATCGCAGAACCCCTCAACAGGCTCCTGAGAAAGAAATGCCCATTCGAGTGGGGTGCCGAGCAGCAGGCGTCATTTGACCTAATAAAAAGACTGATGACAACGGCACCTATACTCCAGCCGCCTAGCCCGAAGGGAGACTTCGTACTACACACCGACGCGAGCGATACGGGCTTGGGAGCGGTGCTAACACAGATAGTAGAAGGAAACGAGAGAGTCATCGAATTCGCCAGCCGTACGTTGAGCCAACCAGAAAGAAATTTCTCGGTCTCCGAACGCGAATGCCTCGGAGTAGTATGGGCCATTGAGAAGTTCCGGCCATACATAGAAGGTTATCACTTCAAAGTGATAACCGACCACAGTTGCCTCAAGTGGCTGAGGAGCATGAAGAATCCGACAAGCCGCTTGGCTCGTTGGGCGCTGAAGCTACAGGGATACACCTTTGAGGTAGAACATCGCAAAGGCGCCCTGCATCACGTGCCCGACTGCCTCTCGAGAGCGTACGAAGAAGACGGCGAGGAAGACTCGACCCTGTGTGCATTGGCCTGGAGTGAATGTACTCAGGATAGGTGGTTCCTGGAAACCCTGCAGGCGGCGACGGACGAGCCAGAGAAGAACCCAACATGGAAGGTCATGGGGGGAAACTTGTATGCCTACCGCCCGGACACACGACTCGGTGAGTTGGGCGATAAGGAAGAGGCATGGAAGCTAGCGGTGCCCAAGGAACAGAGGAAGTCCATCATGGCCGAGTGCCACGACGCCCCGGTGGCCGGGCATCTTGGGCGAGAAAAGACTCTCGCCCGGATACGCCGCTTTTACTTCTGGCCGACCCTCACGGATGATGCCGCCAAATACGTGAAGAGCTGTGTGGTGTGCCAACAATGCAAGGTGGAGCAGCGCCCACCCTATGGCACGATGGGGCGCCGCCAAATGGAAAAGCTGTGGCAGATCGTAGCCGCGGATATAGCCGGACCCTTTCCTCGGAGCCCGAGAGGACACGAGTATATCTTAGTGTTCGTGGATCTATTCACTCGATGGGTAGAGTGTATCCCCCTTCGAAAGGCCACGGCTAAAAATATCATACGGGAATTCCACGATCAAATAGTTACACGGTATGGCGCGCCGGAGGTCTTCCTATCAGACAACGGCACTGAGTTCAAGAATAGAGTGGTGGAAGAATACCTTAGTAGGAGCGGAATCTCGCGGGGCCTGACACCAATTTATTGTCCACGAGCGAATCCGACGGAAAGATACAACCGTACCCTCAAGACCATGATCAGATCATATCTCGAGGAGCAACACAAGAATTGGGATGAGAAGCTTCGTGATCTCTGCTTTGCGCTCAACACCGCCGTCCATAGCTCGACCAGGGTTAGCCCCGCCATATTAAACTATGGGAGACAGCCGGTGCCACCCGCGACAATCCGGCGAGAACGGGAAGCAATAGGGGCAGAAAACGAAGAAAATCGGTCGCGGGAAGGCTGGGCGGATCACCTGAGTCACCTGCCCGAATTGTTCGAAAAGGTCACGGAAAGGGGGCGGCAAGAACAGGAACGCCAGGCGAAGATATTCGATCAGAGGCGACGCCAAGTCCCGTTCAAGGTCGACGATTGGGTGTGGTATCGTAACCGCGTCCTTTCGTCCGCGGCAAAGGGTATCTCGGCTAGCTTGGCACCGTCCTACAAAGGCCCATACGTCATCGTCGAAAAACTGGGGGCAAATACCTTCCGAATAGCTAATCACCAGGAGACTATCGAGGGTACGGTTCACGCCGAAGATCTTAAACTGTTCCACGAGGCGACCAAGGAAGAAGAAGACGAGGACACTCGACCTCCGAGGGACATCGAGGCGAAGCGCGACCCGCCAGCCAACTGCGACCAACCGAATGACGGAATCCACGAAGGGAGAAGCTCCGAATGCACTCCGGATTCAGCCGACGAACCCCCACAATCGGAGGCGGAGGATCCCGAGGTGGGGAATACACCCAAACGGCGACGACGTGGGCGGCCTCCTAGAGGGCCACGAAGCC
Organism: Phymastichus coffea; assembly: GCF_024137745.1. Lineage (NCBI taxonomy): Eukaryota > Metazoa > Arthropoda > Insecta > Hymenoptera > Eulophidae > Phymastichus > Phymastichus coffea. The sequence continues at coordinate 2,699,416 of NW_026706835.1, read as the reverse complement.
AGGACGCCCCAATCCCTGAGCAGAGGGGCAGGGGCCGCCCAACGAAAGCCATACCGGTGGTGCGTCGGGTAATCGAGCGCTCGGCGTCAAACGAAAAGCGGGGAGACGAGCCTCCCATACGGAAACGCGGGCGACCTCGGAAATTGTAACGCGAACTCGTCAATTGTAATACCCACCCCGGGGTGCAGCTAATATGTATTATGTAATCATTTACCATTTTCAGACATATTATATCACGCATCATACTCATATTACATATCATTCGTCCACCTTAACCTGACACCCTCCTCCTTCCCCAACCTTAGGATGGAGACCACAATCAGGAAGAATGCCGAATGGATGGAGGAAAAACTCCGATACCTCCACCTATCGAATTCAGCGCAGGCACGAGTCAAGGAGATCCTGGACCGGATGAAGAGGAGGCTCATCAGGGCCCGAGACCTCGAGGACCCAGTCTGCGTGGAGGAGACTATGGTGAGCGTGGCCGACGCGGCCCTCAACGAGTTGGGCGAAGTCAACCTTGGGCGCGTGGCGAGGGAACTCATCGTGCACACGCAAGTGCGGTTCCTCGCCCAACTTGGACGCGCCCACGACCAGGGGGAATCGATGCTCGCCCCAGGCGATCGAACGAAGGGTCGCCCAATCCACATCATCGAGGTGAGGGACCCCGACTCGAGAATCCCGGTAGTCACCCACAGGCCGGGATTGGCCCCTCCACCTCCATCGGACGGCCTGAAGGAACTGTGGGAGAAGTTCCTACCGATGCCGACTAGCAGAGGAAGACCATCTCCGAAAAGCCCACTCCCACCAGTAGGAATGAGGCGAGTGCGGACCGCAGAAGCAGCGACCAACACCGAGACTGCTCCCCCCTCCGAGACATCTGGCCACGCAAGGGCTCCTTCCTCCTCCATGGGCTCCTCGGTCGATCGGGAGCCCACCAACGATCCCCGTGCGACGGCCGCAGTACCAGACCGACGGTCCACAAGCACGGGATCGGAGGACCCCACCACCGCACGTCCGGATAGGCCGGGACATACCAACAGAGGTCGCCCATACAACCGGGACGACTGGCCTACTTCCCCGTTGACCTGGCCGATGGAATCCTCCTTGGAGGAAAAGTGGAAGATCCTCCATAACGCCCTCCAAGAGGTGGACAGCGCCTGGAACTTCGTGCGACTCCTCACCCACAACACCACGGTGAGGTTCGCCGAGTTCCAGGATTACGCGGGCGCTGCCCGGATGGTCGGAGCATGGACGGAGAAGGTCGCCACCTGGCTGTCCTACACCGCGGCCATTAGGAGGGTGCGGGCCGACCGAGCCCAGGAACAAGGGGACCGGGCCGGTGGAGATCACGGAGGGGCCTCGGGTGAGACCCGCCGCCATCGTTCCGGACCGACCTCCAGCGCCAACATCAGCGTGGAGGCGTCTTCATCCAGGGGCGGGACGGTGAATATCACCATCGCCCCTGATAGAGAAAGAGACCAGAGTGGGCAACGCGGACCAGCGTTGCCCGAAAATTTCCAAAGGAAACGGAGTCGGCGCAACCACGATCCGAACCGGAAGCCGAACCCGAACCTTTGCGACCCCAACAACAGGAGAGAGGGGCTCTCCTTCTCGCAGGCACAAGGATGTGCCCGGTGCGGACATCCGGGCGTCACCCGATCCAGCAGATGTCCGAATATACTGAACCATCCACCGATGGGGAAGCCTAGTCGACCCCTTTAGCCCCTCCTCCCAAATAAAGTAGTACCATTCAATCATGAAAAATCGCATTGTTATTACACCCCATAACCATTCACAGCCATCCATCGCTCATCTTCGCCTCATCGATATCGCCCAAACTTTCGGTAAGTCTGGACTGGGAAGGGGCTGTAACGAGCGAACTCGTTAAAGGGGTAGATGAGCGAGATTTAAAATGGCGCGCCATGCGCAATGGGCCCGCGCAGCGAGAAAGAGAGAGAGATAGTCGCGACACGCCGAGCGGCAGTACACGTGAGACCGGCAAGTAGAGAGTACGCGGATAGCGATCTTTTGTTCCTACTTGAGCTTCTTCTGTTGATTCTTTCCGTTGGTGCGAGAGATAATTAAGTGAGGTGAATCGGGTGTCGAGAAAGAGAGTGTCGAAATTGAGGCTGGTGGCCCGTGCAGCAGAAGTGTGTGACGGCGACAGAATCGAAAAACACCATCCGAGCGGGGAAATCCGACTCGTCGCGAATCGTCGCCCACGACAAGGAAGAGCACAACCATAATCCACCTGGCTTCAGCGATTTTGGGCGACGACCTTCGCGGGGCTGAATTAGAATAACTAGGCGAAGCTGTCTGCAGCAGCATTCGCTCGCGTAAGTTCTCCCCAATATTGTAATTCCAGCGTGCGGAAAATTGCGCGGCCTGTGCGCCGATCGAAACCGTATCTCCCGTCTCTCTCTCACGCGTATGTCTAAGCGGACCGTGCGGCTCGAATCTCTCGGTCGATGCGGAATGTGCGCGAGTGTATGACGAACAACGAATAAAGTCCACCCTGATTATTTTGAATAAGGCGGCGAATTTATTCGGCGACACCTAATATTCTCTGCGTCCTCTCCTCCTTCGCAACGTTTTCGGAGAACCTGCAACCGTCGCTCCTTTGCGTTCTCCCGTGCTTTCGCGCCCATTTTCAGATCGCGCTTTCAGCACGGGGCTAGCCGGAAGAGAGAAACAACGGCGGCATAAATAGTTTGTTAACGGACAGCAATTCACAATAACGAAGAAATAGCTACCGTTACAAGATATATTATGTGCGGCGGAACTTTAATAATTTTGAATTCAGCGGGTACTGCTGAAAAAAATTCGTGAATATCATGACCTTCTCTTTCGTTTAAATATGCTCTAGAGGTTATACTACACGTGATTATCAATGCATTGACCTAAAGATTTAGGAAGATTGGACTCATAAGAAACTGTCATATCTATCAGTAGACGTAGTATAAATCTTAGTAGACAGTCGATGAAATTCAATAGGCTTCAAAAGAACTTTTAAATGCATAACGTAACATATTGTTGTTTGATTTTACATTTACTGCGTTTTGATAATCCTTGAAGCATTAATGAAGAAATGTATCCATGTCGTCGAACTCGTAGCTATCCGTAGTGTTATAATAACTTCGGTACCAATATAAAATTTATTATGGTTTTTGATAATATTAGACATTAAGTTGAATGGTAAAAGTTTGACTAGACCTAAAACGTAATTTTCATGTGATGAAAGTTCAATTGATGGATAATAATGCGCTACTAGTACTGGTGACGTATCCATAAGAGATAAAGAAAACAAATTCTCCATGACTTTTTGAATACGAATGACAGTTATATTGAGACGTATTTATTTATATAACACAGCACAGAAACTGTACACAAAGATAACTACATATATAGATGTCAAAATTTTGATATTTTTTGAACTGTCCTTAATTTTTTCAACTTCAAAATACATCATTGAGTAATGAAAAAATTTTAAATCACTAAAACTATCAAAGTATATGACATTGTTTCCAATTTTATGATTAGCAACCCCATGGATTCTACATCCATTCACATCATCGAGATCGATTATTGCTAATTCGTGATAATATTGTCTAAGCCTTTGTAAGTCGTTTCTCATAACTACACCGAAAAATTTAGTATATTCATAATTTTAGCTTAGTTCATCAAGTTAAATTTTCCAAGAGCTTTAAAAATTAAGTTTACTTCACTTTTTTTTAACTTGATCTGAATATGGTCTGTGGTAAAGCCTATAACCTGCTTTGTATTAGTGCTCTGCTTGTTCTTAGATATAATCCTTTTTATGGTAATTACTTCCATGCTATTTTTTTATCACTCTCAGTTTATTTACAATCTATCTAATATATTGAAATAATAAGTAAATATTATTACAATATGATTATATGAATATAAAATTCAGAGGAATATTCTAGTGAGTATTAGTAGGTAAACTAGACAGGCCACAGATCAGGGGGGCTTCAGATCAGAGGGGGCCTTAGATCAGTGATCTGAAGTGCATGATTTATGAGATCAGTATTCTTAGATCAGGCGCCCCCGCTGCCCCCTCTCCTCCTGATATCTATGAGGTCAGCACTCTTAGAATAGGTGCCCCGCCGCCGCCCCCTCTACTCCTCAGATCTATAAGATCAGCACTCTTAGATCATGCGCGAGAGCCCCCGCTGCCGCCCCCTCCTTCTTCAGTGATCTGAAGCGTATGAGCTATCAGATTAGAACTATTAGATTATGTGCAAGAGTACGGGCCCCTCCCCCCGCTCGCCCATTATGAAATGCGATTTAAATATTAAAATTAATTTATTTTTAATTGAATTTAGTTAATTTAACGCAATTTATTTACGTGTAATGCACAGATGTAGCTCAGTGAAAAAAATGGGCAGACACCACGGGGAATCGATTTCGCGTCCTACGGATCGATAGACCGTAGCGTCTAGCAAGTGAGCCACGACTGCTTTTAACTCTTAGTAGCTCTTATTGCGTATATTAGGTACACACAACCAAAAAGCAAATAGACTACGGCGCCCCCCCCCCCCCCCGCCGCGAGTTCATTCGTATGTGTGCACGTGTTTTAAGATCACGCGTTATCGTCTGTGTGTGTGTGTGTGTATATTTGTATGCATATATTCATATATATTGTTTTGATATATGCATATATATATACTGATTATTAATTCATGAAATAGTGGAATAGAGGGGAGAGGGGGTAATAGTAAATATATACATTGTTTTTTCTTAAATAAAATTTTTTTATTGATAAAAAATAAATCTTATTCTACAAGTCATTGACATTAAAAGAATACTTATAGAAATCCTTCAATAATTTCATCGCTCTCTTCCCAATCCATACAGCAACCATTTAAGTAAAACTTTTTCATAAATTTGACATTTTAATGTGCGCACGTCGTTACGTATTTACCGTTATGATTAGGACACACAGTAACTGATTTCATATATTCAAAAGGGGAATAACCTCAATCATTCAAATCAAAAACTTTGAGGCCATATCGTTCTAACCATCCGTTTTTCAGATCTCCGGAAACAAAAATTTTCGTAGCTTCTTTGAGCGTGTCTGTGATGATGAATTTATGCTCTTCGTACTTGAAATCACCAGAGTTCCATTCTAATCCATGGTAGTAGATTTCCATCCAAAGACTATGACGCTTACATTTTTCAGTTAATCTTCGCCATGGAAACGGAGGTTTGAATAATCGTACAAGTGGTTCTTCGTCGCAATTAAGCGGAAGTATCGCTAGCTCCTTTAAGGCATACGTATTGCCAGGCATCATGAAACCTTGCATATCCACTACGTACTGCATTTTGGCAGCTATTGGGCTGTTTGAGGGAAGAGTCATCTCTTTAATACATCGATCTCCACTCCCTAAATAAGTTTCTTCACATCCCCACTTATTGGATTGTATTGAACGATGCGATCATGGAAAATGAGACAATACGCTGAAGTTCCTTCAGGAATATTTTCCCTTGTTTCAAACTCCAAGCGTACATCCAGTGCTGAGTTCTTCAATGACTGATTTTGTTTAGAGCAATCAATGACAATGAGTGGTACTTGTTTTATAAAGGTAGATATTTTTAGCATTGGTTCAGAGTCTTTACCGTAATATGCCTTCTATAATTGGCATACATGTCGTATAACATTGCAAACTGATGCTTATTTATGTCAATATTAAGATTACCATACGGATAACACTGAGAGTTGAGGAAAAGTTTCACGTTATTAATGTTACAATGATCGAATACGCTTGCATTAACTGTTAAAATATTTTTTCGTTTAGTTTGAAAAGGTAAGATGACATAACGTGGTTTTTCCAGTTGATTTGCAGTTTTGACTGTCCATACATGACTTGTGTTCATAGCTAGCATTGGATATTCATATAATTTCCAACTACGAAAACTCATTGAAATGCTTCTTTCTCTTTTCAGACGAATTTTTTGAGTATTCGATGCAGTAACGTATGGCATAAGCCATTCGATGCGTGTTATATCGATCTTGAACTTTTCGATGATTGTTTCAAGTTCCACTAATTTTGTTGTTTGGATAACGGTATTTAAATCACTGCTCGATCGTGTGAGAATTAGTTCATGTTTCATGTTTACCAATACTTTACGATAATCTTCAGCAAATCCGAGAATGAAGTTTAAAGGAATAGTGACATCGAAATATCCTTCGTCGTTAATTATTTTCTGATCATTTTCTGTTATCCATCCGGCATTTTCAGCAATCCAATTTTGACTTGGATTAAGTGATAGCTAATTTTTCATAATAGTTGTTAGACCAATGTTTTAGCATTTATCGATTTCTATCGCATTTAGCTCATACCTAATTTTCTCAAACAAGTAACAGATGGCGTTGTTCAGAAATAGATTATTCATTAAGACTGCACTCTTATCATCGCAAAATCTACCACAAATACGCAATGAGCTACGAGATGGTAAAAGACACAGGTCGTGATGTTGGATTGATGTGCGAATTTCATCGCTATTTTTGAAATATGTATTGGTGTACGGTTGATGAGTATGAATCTCATAATGAGCCAAGGATTCATCAAAGGTGACAGGTGACTGTATTCCTAGAACGGTTTCCATTATTTCGTTGAAAGCAGCAAAAAATAATGCAATTTACTTTCCACCAGAAATTACTTTTAAGCCGAGACTTTTTAAGAACTTTATGCTTTGATATGGCAATCCTTTCGCATTTCGATGACGGTTGACATTCAGAATTCGACGTGTTGTCGCTTTTACTTTCAATCGACGACTGATGTTTAGTTTGTATATTTTACTGCTTATATAGTCATCACTACTGTTTAAGTTGTAAACTTAACTTTACGGGAACTGGGAGATAAATCACATTTGAAGGAACTTCGATAATTTTATATCCAGGTGGTACTGCAGGAAAAAATTCATGAATATCGTGAACCTGACTCCCATTCATATATGCACCGGAGGTAATGTTACACTCGACTCTCAGAGCATTTACTTTGAGAATTTTTACTGGAAGATCTGAATGGTGAGAGTTGTTTTTTTCTAGTTTACGCCGTGCAAATCCCAGTACTCGATCAATGGAATCTTGTGAACGGAAATCAATATCTTCTGAACGTTCAATTACACAATGTAAAGTATTATTGTTTAGTTTCAGACTCACTGTTATTTCAGGCTCTAAGGTTTTACGAAGAAATTTATCAATATCTGTAATTTCATAACTACCCACAGGTAATATTACACGTGGTTTATCGCCAACGTAAAATTTATTGTTATTTATATCTATATTGGGTATAGAGTTGAATACCAAAAATTCTACTAATCCCAAAACGTATTTTTTATTTGCTGATAGTTCAATGGGTGGAAAATATTGCGCTTTCAGTAGAGAAGAATTACCCGAGAGAGTAAAAGTGAATGATTCTTCCATAACTGTTTAAATACGACTGATAACTTTTTACGGTGTCTTTATTTATATAGCCCTTTATTTATATAAAATATTTATATATATAAATATTAAATTATATATATAAATATTAAATATATATAATATATATAAATATTATTTATATAAAATATTTATATATATAAATATTTTATATAAATTATGTCTTTATTTATATAAAATATGTGACGTTATTTCCAATTTTCCGATAAGCAACCCAATGTGTATTTATGCCGTTAACGTCATCAAGATTAATTATAGCTGATTCTCGATAATGTGGTCCAGACTTTGGTAAGTCATTTCTCATAAATACTCCTCGGAAATTTGGTATACTTGAAATTTTGGTATTCTTCATTAAGTCGGTAATTGTGAGAACTCTATCGGGTAAATTTACTTCAAATTTTTTTTTTTTTAAAGCTGATCCCAAGTAAGGTTGGAGGTATCATCCATAGCCTGTTTTATTTGGTTTAAGATACATCCCTTTACCTAGTGCAATGGCCTCCATCGTTTTGTTGTGCCTTTTGCTTTCTTCTAATTGTCGTTTTACAGACTTTGCATCATTTACAGCTTTTGCGATTCCTGCAGCTCCACCAGCTAGAGCACCAGTTGCGCTTAGACCAGCAAAAGGAGGAATGAGAAAGGGTAAAGATTCACCCATCTTTTTGGAAATTGGTAGAATTCGTGGAGTTTTGATGTTAGTTTTTCCATCAACCTTGTCAACGGCTGTACGAGCTTTTTTGAGAGCAGTGCCGACGATCGTTCGAGCACATTTATTTTTTGGCCACTTAAAATTGACAGCTTTGATTATGTTTTTCAAGTCTATTAACTTTTGATATTTCTTTTTACAACTTTTTGAGTTGAGTTTTTTTGTCTCTTTTTATTCTTGAGTCCCATACCGAATTTAGATTTTAATTTCATGGCGTTAGCTACAGTGTCAGCAGCTAATAATTATATTTAAAATAATTATAGTTTTTCACTAAGGCTAGAATGTTTATTGAACACTCGCTGCCAAGCTTTCTCAGCTAAAATTCTGTCTGCGATATTTGTATACTCTACACTTTCTCGATTTTTTGAATAAGCTATATCATATTCTCTACAAGCTGCGTCAAATTGATTGATGCCTGAATCATCTCGAGCAATTCATTTCTGCGATTTAGTTCCCGGACCACAATACTGGTAACCTGGAATATAAAGTTCAAGGGGAAGCTTATTGATGACTTTGTTAACTAATCCACGTCCTTTCTTCACTTTCTGATATTTGTATGTGATCATCACTCTATGAAGTCCAACACACGACTAACTTTAAAAACTATAAAAGTGAATATATAATAGCCATTGGGTCAGTTACTGCTTGAACATTGTCTCGTGAGCATGGATTTTAAAGAACAAACTGTAAAACTTCCTGTCGAAAATTTCGACGTCATCGTACGGGAAGATAAACTACCAAAGCGTCATGGGGATTTACTTCCACATAGTATCAGAAAAATTTTTTGTGGTCTATCTAATTGTGGTCAAATCAATAGTCTTTTGGCGTTTATTACTCATCCCAATGGCGTTAGATTCGAAAACGTTTACGTTTACTCGAAATCTCTCAATCAACCAAAATATAAATTACTGGAAGAGATGTTGAAGCCTATAGACGGAGTGACGTATTTTCCCTTTAAAGAGCATGAGTCAGAGATTGATCCCGAAAATGCCTTAGCCAATTCGATAATGATATTCGATGACTTCGCGTGCGAGAAGCAAGACAACGTGCGTGCTTTCTTTTGTATGCGTAGACATAGAAGTGCCGACTGCTTCTATCTCTCACAAACGTATGCTCGTATTCCTAAACATCTCGTAAGAGATAACGTTAATTTGTTGGCGGTTTTTCAACAAGACAAAGCAAATATGAAACATATATTTAACGATCACGTGAATTCAGACATGACTTACAATCAATTTAAAGAACTATAGGCGAAATATTGGCTAGATGATAAATATGGATTTTTAGTAATTGACAAGGATAAAGCAATAAATAATGGACGATATCGAAAACGTTTTCACTGTTTTGTTATAAATACGAGGGTGGTCCGATAAGTACTCAGCCTACAAAAGAAAAACGAAAATTTTGGAAAAGTGGCGTTTTATTTTTCAACATAGTCTACTTTTAGTTCGATACACTTGGCCCAGCGATGCTCCAACTTCTTTAACCCGTCTGGAAAATACGTTTCCTTGAGGTCTGAAAAGTAGGCTTCCTTGGCAGCGATTACCTCCTCATTCGACTCAAATTTCTGCCCGGCGAGTGACTTTTTCAAGTTTGGAAACAAAAAGAAGTCGCACTGGGCTAAATCTGGAGAATACGGTGGATGGGGCAGCAGTTCGTAGCCTAATTCGACCAATTTGGCTATGGCGACGGCGGAGGTGTGAGCCGGTGCGTTGTCATGGTGGAAGAGCACTTTTTTCTTCGCTAAATGGGGCCGCTTTTTCTGCAATTCGACGTCGAATCGGCCCAATAATTCGGCATAGTATAGCCCTGTGACCGTTTTGCCCCTCTCCAGGTAATCGATGTAGATCACACCTTGTGAATCCCAGAAAACGGTTCCCATCACCTTCCGATGGGGCAGTCTTCGCCTTCTTCGGAGCACTTTCGCCGGGTAAAGTCCACTGTTTCGACTGTTTCTTGGTCTCTGGTGTATACCAGTGGATCCATGTTTCGTCGACTGTCACGTAACGACGCAGAAACTCCTTCGGATTGCGCTTAAACAGCGTCAGACATTGCTCTGAAGTTGTATCACGGTTGCGCTTGTTGTTCGGAGTGAGCAAACGCAGCACCCATCGCGCCGACAGCTTTCTCATGCCCAAAATTTCATGCAGGACATGACCCACGCGGTATTTTCAGATGCCTACGATCTTAGCTATCTCGCGCACCTTCAATCGTCGATCTGCCAATACGAGATCGTGAATTTTTGTCACGTTATCCTCCGTGGTAGCCGTTTTCGGAACATCTGGACGTGGCTCTTCAAAAATCGACGTGCGACCACGGTGAAACTCGTCAAACCAATTTTTGACGGTCGCCATCGAAGGAGAAGAGTCACCATACACAGCATCCAAGCACTTTTTGATTTCGCTGCGCGATTTCCCTTCCAAAAACAAGAATCGAATCACCGACCGATACTGCTCTTTTTCCATTTTTCAAAAATCAACGGACACACTTGCTTTCACACGCTCTCAAAAATAAACTACAACTCCGATCTGGCTGAAATCTTGACAGTAACCATCGAGAAGGTTGTACTACGTCAAAGAATATTTCTTTTGCGAGAGTGGTGCCATCGGGCTGTGAGGCTAAGTACTTTTTTACACACCAGTAATATAATACACAATCTAATAGTATCATCAAAAAGAAAAACATGTGCTTTCTCAACTTGTGAAAGCGCAAGATGCATTCAGAAAGAAGTATAATCTACTGAAGCATGCTCGAGATTGCGCTGATAAAGTCTTGAATAAGACGTTCAAAGCCAATAACATAGTCCGACAAGATTTTTGCACAAGCAAACCATACATGGTTCCCCGAAGAATTTTTGGCGCCGAAACCGAATCCGGCCTCAGAATTTCTCCAAGACGTCAGGATTTTGAGATATCCTAACCTAAAAGTGCGAAAATAGCGATTTTTGCCTATATTTGAGGTTATGTAGCACTACGACATTCTCTATACACAAAAAAATATAAACGACATCTTAAAGTAGCAGCCTAGTACTTTCAAATGCCGTTGAGTTTGCTCAAATAGATTATTTTTTCTTTGAGATATTGTATTTTAAAGTTTTTCGATTTCATAAATATTGTACCTCTCAGAACATACTCGTACAGCTTTGAAAGTTTCGACGTCGAATTTTATGTCAAACGACTTCAATCAACTATTGTTCTGCAAGAAAATTAAGATATATACCATAGCCAGGCTAACCTACCTTTAACCTAAATTATATAATTTCCACAAATCCTTACAACCCTTAAAAACCATCCCTGCCAACCCTCAAACAGGCTAATCTACCTACGATAAATCTAGGTAGAGCGAGTTTACTCGACTGCTTTTCTATGAGGAACGTAAAATCTCAACCAGATAGGCTTACCTGTAATCTCTTTAATGTACTCTATTCTCAGAAAACCCTACAACCCTCAGAAACCCCCCGTACCAACCCCCAAACAAACTAATCCATCTAACACTTGGTAGAGCGAGTTTAATCAACTGCTTTTCTGTAAAAAAATGAATATCTCATTGACATTGTCTCTGATATACCCCTCCTCAGGTAGGGGTGGTTTATAAGGGTTGTAAGGGTTCGTGGGGATGACGTAATTTAGGTTGAAGTTGGGTTAGCCTGTCCATGGTATATATCTTAATTTTGTTGTAGAACAGTAATTGATTGAAGACGCTTGACACAAAATTCGACGTCGAAACGTTCAAAGGTATATGTTCTGAAAGGTACAATATTCATGAAATGAAAAACTTTGAAATTTAATATCTCAAAGAAAAAATAAGCAAACTGAGCAAACTCAACGGCATTTAAAAGGACTAGACTGCTTCTTTAATATGTCGTTCGTAGTTTTTTATGTGTAGATAATGTCGTGGTGCTACATAACCTCAAATATAGGTAAAAATCGCTATTTTCACACTTTTAAATTAAGATATCTCAAAATCCTGACATGCTGGAGCAATTCTGAGGCCGGATTTTGTTTCAGCGTCAAAAATTCTTTGGGAAAGATATATGGTTTGCTTGTGTAAAAAATTAAGGTATTTTTGTAGGACTGTGTAATTGATCCGCTTAATACTATAGTAAGCAAAGTGGAACCAATGAAAAATTTAGTAGAATCAATCAAAAATTTTACGAGTAAAAATTCTCCTCTTCTTCCTGAAGTTTTTTAGTTAAAAAGACAGAGTTTTTCAAGAAAATACCACAACATGAAAATAATTATTTTGGTGCTGTTAGTGATGAGTATGAACAGTCTATAGTCTAGCAGTGAAGATACTGATGATAAAGTTACACACAACAATAAACAATATTATCACAGTTTATCTGAACTAAGCGATGATGAGAGCTCGCCTGTCGATAAGTACATAAATGCTTTGAATAAAAGTGACTCTAGTTTTTTGGATTTGATTTATGGTGTGCGCAAAGAAAAAAGTGGAGCTTATGTGTTTGGTAACCCCACAGTGACTTTTAATTAGAATACCATAAGCGTTGATGATTTCAAGTATCCGAAAACAAATGCTTTAATGAAATTACTTGTGACAAAGCAGCCTGATAGAAGTATAATAACGCAAGACGATCTCAAGAGATATCGAGAAATTTTGGAAACGTCTAGCTTTCATAGAAAAAGCATGAATCCAAATGAGCACATACGAGCACATAATAATCACAAATTTAATAACATCATTGGTCTATTATTTAATAAGACTAAAAAACCTAAGTTAGAAGAGAAGGAATTAAAAATTGGTGCATCTTTACCTAGTTATAAGGTTGCACGAAACAACAACAACAACATCATTATTATACATTATGTGTATTGGGATAATTCAAATGAGCTCGTTGATCATCTTCAATTATTTATAGCTGAACCATCAGCAGGTAACAATATTCATATCAACGAAATCCATTCGATAATTCTGGAACTACGCGAGGGTGGATATATATATATTGAGAGCATTACTACAATCCATTCATTATCAAAATGAGCGTTGACGTTTTCGGACGTAAACTTAAACATCGAGCTAACGATCGTTGTGGTCCATCAAGTCTTGGATTCAACCTCACGTCAGAAGTTCATGTTGATCTGCAAAATAAAAGATTAGAGAATGTTGCTCCACTACTCAATTCTGACGATGTCGTTAATTTGCAAATTGTTCAACGTATCGTTCAGTCGGAAGTCAAAACTGTTACAGACACCATCATAGCATACTTGAAAAGTAATCTCAGTAACTTAGTTGAAATAAATAAATCAGTGATAAAAATAGATACTCAAAATACAGAAGTAGATGTGTCGTCCACCCATGGAGCATCAAAAAGTGGTGGTGGTGGAAGAGCTTCGCAAACCAGCCAGACGTAATTATTCACGACGCAAGTACGATATTCGAGGAATAGACGAGACCTGACAGGCTGATCTCGTCGATATGCAGGCTTCTTCAAGAGAAAATCACGATAATTTTTCAAAGCATGCGTGGACCGTGCCAGTGAAAAAGAAAACCGGTAGTGATATGGCAGCAGCACTGAAATCTGTTTTGGTGAAAGGTTGAGTACCGAATAATCTTCACACGGAGAGAGGCAAAGAATTTTACAATGCAACTTTTGAAGCTCTCATGAAAAAAATATAATATTAATCTCTACTCGACTTATAGTTCACTCAAAGCTTCAATATGTGAACGATTCAATCGTACGTTGAAAAATGCTATGTGGATAAAATTTAGTCTACGCGGCAATCATAAATGAGTAGATATACTACCAAAGCTCACTGCTGCTTACAACAATTGCAAACACAGAGCGATTGGTATGAAACCTATTCAAGTGACAACGGTAAATCAAGCTCAAGTATTACGCAATTTTGCTCTAGAATGTATAAGAAGGAGGCCAAAGTTTAAAGTTGGCGATAAAGTGAGAGTGAGTAATGCGAAGCAAATGTTTTAAAAAGGATATACACCGAATTGGTCTACGGAAATATTTACTATTGTACGTGTAGTTTTATCAAATCCAACTATTTATCACTTGAAAGATTATCAAGATCAGCCCATTCTTGGTAGTTTTTACGAGCAGGAACTACAAAAAACGAAACATCCCGATATATATCTGGTTGAAAAAATTATTAAAAGGCGTGATAATCGAGTGTTTGTGAAATGGTTAGGATTCGATAATTCACATAATAGATAGATAAAAGTGAACTGTAGAAAAAAAAGAGAGTTAGTCTAAACATATGTATGTAGATTTAAGCATAAATAAATAAACATTTGATGTAAAAATATGATTGGAGTATTTATTTATTAATAATAATAATGTATCTACGCGATATTAAATTTTATACAATTTCCTCCTTGATAATATATAAATAAATTAAGTTTATTGGCGTTGTCCATCAAATTGTCCATAAATTTTTGATTTTGTATAATTGCATTCGACAGATTGGACGACAGAAACAGTTGAAATTCCTCGTCAATCTCAACAATTATTTTTTCACCAAATCATGTTGCGACTGGCTTTAGTTTCGTGATCATATATTTGCATCCTATCGTCAATTCACTAACTTTTTTAGTGGGCTTAAATTCACCACGTGTAATAATATTTAGTTGAGTAAGATCCATCTGTAAAAAAAACAAATTTGTAATAACAACGCAACTTGTAGAAAGGAAAAAATGACTTGTAGAATATTTTATATTTACCTCAAAGGTGAAATAATTTTTGTCTTTCAATCACTAAACTTTGAAATTTTAGCGACAAATCTAGCTTATAGTAACTTTCTTTTCCTTGATGTAATTTAACTTAGAAAATAATCAGAAGAAGACTGTTGCTACTCACTGGATGCTGCTGCTGTTGATACTATTATTGACGACTTTTTCTCGATGAGATTGAGCTTTGCAGTCCGTGGTTGCGATTGATGTAACGTTTCTCCCGCTCCATTCTCTGCTCCCTTCTCCAAATTCGTTTGCGGCTGGTTAGCAGTTACCAATGCTGGAGTCACGGCGGTGGCATCGGCGGCAACTGGAACGGCAGCTGAGGGTTTAATCGAGACCATTCCCAATGCTTCTATCCTCTCTTTTTCCACCAATTGAATACCATAGTGACCCCAAGGAAGCGTATCGATGGTATTAGGAAGCAAGAACCGTTTGTCATCATGCGCACTGATCGCGACCTTTGTTTGCCTCTCGCTGTATAACTCATGATAGCGAGATCTGATGATCTGTTGCTCTCGGCTTAAAATCGCATTCTCACGAAGACACTTGACATAGTCGACAAATACGATCGCAGCTTTCAATACGGAACTCTTTAGTCCTTTCGCCTTTTTTATTGGATTTCTATCCTGAACTCTAACGCTTTACATTTTACTCCTGAGTCTAACAAACTCCAACATGATTTCACCGTTGTTCTCATCTTTCATCAGTCCAACCACTTTCTTATTGGCTCTTGGAATATTGAACTAATTTTGTTTGTTAAACTCTGAGGTATCGAATTCATGAATATCTCGACGCATGACCTTATATATGTCGGTATTAGTGATCTCATACACAAGACTATCCGTGTCAATGTATAACAATTTGCAATGATCACCCACAACACTAGCCATATAGTCACAGTGGAAGCGATACACGAGAGTTTTCGACAAGTCAAGGACAGCAAGACTGATGTATATGGGTTTTTTCACTATTATTTCCCTTCGCAAGAGTTGAATCACCGCTAGCTCATCGTCAAAAATATCTCTACTATGGAAATTTGGCCGAACTATGAGAGCTTCAGCACCATATCGCCTCTCTCACTTGCTCACCAATTTCACATCGATGCGTTTCTTTTCATTTTCCATTGTCTTCTCGTACACGGCATTGTTGAACAGTTTAAATAGCATTTTTTCAAACTCATTTTTCGCCTGTTTACGCATGTCGCTCTTCAAATCAATATATTTCTTCAACCACGCACTCTGATAAAATTTCAAAGCCCTATGGATTTTCTTGAGACGTAAACCGTGCTTTATTTCTTGCTTCAATGCTCTATAGTGGACCACGTAACGTTTTTTATCATCCACAGTCGTTTGGATTCAGGAGCAGACTTGTGCTTCAGACAGAATGGAAGATCTTTATGTGCGTCGTGAATTTCCACCGGATAGTCTAAGTCAACTTCGAGTATATATCCAAAGGGTGAATCATCGGGAACATCGAAAGAAAAGTTTGCCTTAATGTCGTACTATTCGTAACTGCCTTGTGGAAGAGGTTCAGTCATACTCCACCCGTAGAAATTATTTATGTTGTAATACATAAGGTATTTGTTATCTTTTTATGAATTATAATCAATTCCCATGTACGGATTGTTAGCGACGGCATACCTGTTGCAGCACTCGCTGATCTCCCAACGAATACCGCGTTCAATAAACATGAGCATATCGATATTCGTCGGAAGTTCCAATTTGACGCCTGTGTATTTTAACATAGCATTTCAACTTAATCCGGGTGTTGTATAATAGTGAGCAAGATCCAAACGATACGTAATTCGACATTTGTTCCTAAAGTTTTCAAATATTCAGCTAATAAGAGAACATCAATCTTGAGATATAGATCCGAATAGCTGCTGAGATCGGTGATATTGAACGTTCTCCAAACTTCTTCCGCGTGAGCGTACTCCTCGTCGCTGATATGCGAATCATAAAGTCTGCTGTAAAAGTCTTGTTTTTTTAGAAGAGATATCTCCTCGAGTTTCATTAATAACGATGCATAGTCATAGGGAAAAACACCTTTTTTCTTCAATAAAGCGATCTGCTGCATGGTGTATCTTTTTGTTGGAAGTGGCGCTCTAGAATATCATGTTTTTCCAAGTACAATGACAGTTTGTCGAGAGACGCAGACATAAATCGGAATGAATCAACGAATCGTAGATTAATGTCACTACCTTCCACATATTTAGTAAAAGATATATATTTTTCCTTCGTTTGAGGAAGAAGATTCACTCGACCTGGGAACTCATTCACAATTTCTTTAATGAATAGGTGTATATCGTATCCGCTGAGATTATGAAAAAATATTGGTATAGTTCTTGATTCTTGATAAGCAATATTACATATGCTATGAGCAGGTTCTCGATACTTTCCCGTAAATAATCGCGAACTTTTGTATCCTTTTTGTCGGTGTCGAAGGTTACATATGTGGCATTCTGTAGCATGAAGAAAGTTGAATGTCTCGTGAAAAGTTATATTTTTCATAGGCTGTGGATTTTTGTATAAATTGTGTAGATACATAGCTAAGTCATAGAGATTATGTATGAACCACTTAGCTGGACTAATGTCATCGATAGTTTTCTGTCCGTAGCTTCGGTAATGTAAATTAGAGTTATCATAGCTACACATCACGAACAAAACCAACACTATACGGTTAATGATGCTGATAGAGACGTGTTCATCATTAGATACCGGCTTCAAGAGACTCTCGAAATCAGCATACACAATGTACAGCACAGGACACACATTTTTAAAATTGTTAAATTGTAAAAATTTGTCTTTCTCAACAGGAAGCACAATTTTACACATATTCACATTTTTACAATCAATACCGTGTATTTTCAATTTTTCTTCAGTTCGGAAATAATGCAGACAACCATCACAAATATAACTCATATTTCCTAGATGATAATTGTCGATACATCAGTCGAGAGAAGTTCTTTATCTATACATAGGGTACTTTATAAGGCATGTAAGAACGTTGCATTTGATTTTCATTCTCTTCAGCATCTACATCAACGTAATAATTCTCCACTAGAAGAACGTTCACGTGCTTTTCCTTCTTCTCAGTGGTCAAATGCTGAGGTAAAACTTCGTAGATGCTATTTTTCAAATTTAGAAAATACACAACTACTGAAACATCATTTTCTTTTTCAAATTTAACGACTTGCCTCGGATGCACTGGAAATGTAAGATTCCTAGAATTATACTTATGCTGATGCATAGTATATGCGCTGACATGGTTTGAATTTATTGCAACCGGATGTAATGCTGAGAGGATAGCCCATTTGAAACACTCATCATCATTATACTTTTGCACATTTAGACAGGCCCTCCTTTTTCTGATAAGTTCTGACATATTAATGGAAAAACCAGCCCTCATTGGATTGTATTTACTGATATTGTTAGTTAAATTTAGTATAACGCGAAGACACCTCCCTGAACCTCTTGGAATTCTCCATACTAGTGCTGATAGGCTCGAGTACATTCTCAATATACCATTCGTTTATATTCGTAGTTATGTATATCGGCATCAACTTAGTATTGAAATACTTTACATCGAGTGTTTCCTCGTCATTTTTCGTAACTGCATACTCAGCATCTAATACAACATTCACTTTTATAGAATTATGTCGCTTCAAAACTTCATAGATTTGAGCTTGAAACAGTCGTTTGGCATGTCTCAAAAACGTAGCCAAATCTAAATGCTTCAGATTAGTAATTACACCAGTCTTGATTCTATCTTTGAAAGCACTGTTAATGTTACTCCAATGAACTGTTGCATCTTCAGCTACATTTATCGTTGTACGTGGAGCATTGGATGCTGATACACCAGTACCTATCACACTCGAAGGTTCGTGTACCGATGAAGATGATGATGATGAAGATGATGATCATTGCGAGACCCCAGCTTCTTTACGCGATATTACAGTATTAAGTTGCGTAGTAATGGGCTGCGCTATAAGTTTAATTTTATAAACATTGAGTAGATGCAAAATACTTCTAATAGTACAAATAGCTGCCTGTAATTTCTGTCTGTTAGCTACTGTTAAGTTTGACGTTTGAGCAAGTTTCTCAGCTTTCTTTAAAGCCAATGAACCCAATATCAACTACCTTTCGATATCTTCAACGATAGTATCGCCAGCCTTCGTAAAGCGATATGGGTGAAAAAGTATTGAAGCAGTGTCCTTAAAATACTGAGCCATGATGTGGAATTGTAACGACGCAAGAATAATATTTCATTACAGTTCACGCTGATACAAGCGAGCAACTACTGATTAAATCTAACAAATTGAATGATATTTTATTCAAGACTAGTGGAATCTGATTGGTTACGAAAACACTGTGGTGGGAGTCAGCGAATTAGATTGGTTAAAAATTATGGGTGGGGCGGATTGGGGGGGGGGGGGGGGATCAAGAAATATTATTTTAACGAAACGCAGAACAAAGCTGTGCCGTGGAAAGAATCGCCTACGTGTGCCGGTAGTTAACGGATGTACCGCATAAAGCGGAAAGAATTATTCAAAGGTATTTATATAATAATTATTTTATTTTATTTATTAATTGAAATTAATTTCAATATGTTTTTCCAGCAGGTATAGTGAGGCGGCTGTTTGACAACGACAGCCTTCCGAAAAGAAGCAACACATCGCTACTGCTCGCTCCCCCCAAGAGAAGGAAAATTTTATACGAGCTAGATGAAACAATGGTGATGCTGTTAGACGAAGACGAAGACTCATTATAAATATATATATATATATATAAATTATATAATTTAATTTTTATAAATAAAATTTAATTTTATCAATTTATTTTTACCAATAAAACAATTTTATTTAAGAAAAAACAATGTATATATATTTGTTATTACCCCCCCTCCCGCCTCTACTCCACTATTTCATGAATTAATAATACATAAAAATAATTAATAATAATAAATTAATAATAAATAAATTAATAATAAATAAATTAATAATACATAAAAATGCACTCACTAAGACAGGCGAGCACGGCGATGGTGTATCTCTTGGACAAGCACGGGCATTGCAGTAAGTACCAATGTTGTAACGGTGGTCTCTCCGGTTCCGGTAGGGGATCAAGCGAATGCTGCTTACCAAATCCTCTTTCATCTTCGAAACCTCTGTTGTCTTTCACGTGCTCGCTCGATATACACACACACACACAATTAAATATATATAATTGTATGTGTGTGTGAAAACAATATATATATATGAATATATGCATTCAAACACACATACACACGCGATAACGCGTGATGTTAAAACATGTGCACACATACGGATGAACTCGCGGCGGGGGGGGGGGGCGTAGTCTAGTCGCTTTTGGTTGTGTATACGAGAACGATTTCCCGTGGTGTCTGCTCATTTTTTTCACAGAGCTAAATCTATGCATTACACGTAAATAAATTGCGTCAAATTAATTAAATTCAATTAAAAATAAATTAATTTTAATATTTAAATCGCATTTCACAGTGGGCGAGCGGGGAGAGGGGCCCGTACTCTTGCGCATGATCTAACACTGCTGATCTGATAGCTCATACGCTTCAGATCACTGAAGAAGGAGGCGGTGGCAGCGGGGGCTCTTGCGCATGATCTAAGAGTGCTGATCTCATAGATCTGTGGAGGAGAGGGGGCAACGGCGGGGGCGCCTGATCTAAGAGTGCTGATTTCATAAATCATGCACTTCAGATCACTGATCTAAGGCCCTCCCTGATCTATGGTCTCTCTAGTTTACCTAATAATATTATGTCGTATTTTTTAATTTAAAAATGTGTATGTATCAAATGGATTAGGATTTATTTGTGTATTCATAAATTCATGTTTCTTTAGTCTGGTGTTAGTGATTGATGTCTTGAGAAGTTTGCTGATAATTTTGTTTGGGTGATTTTGAAGTCTGGAGTTATATTTTTCGTAAAACTTTATAATTTCTTCTTTTACTGTTGGAACCTGTAGATCGTTTCTTATAATTTTATTTACGATGATCCATGAAACCCGTACAACATCAAGTAAGACTTTCGATGGAAATCTTTCAAAAATTTCAATATTTGAGTTTAAAGCAGTTGTATACCATAAGTTAAGACTGGTTTAAGTACAGATTTGTATAACATTAATTTTGTTTTTAATTGACAGCTGCGATTTTCCACTGATGAGCGAATAAATTTTTCTCCATTTTAATCCTAATAGTTTACCTTTTGTGAATATGTGTCCTTTCCATGTAAACCTGAGGTCTAGATGTGTACTTAGACCTAGGCTTATATTTTACGTGGTTGCTTTGCGGAATGTATTTATCGTTGACTGTAAGAAATGGACAGTTGTTTTTTTTTTTTGAAGTGTAAACATTGTGTGTATTGATTTAGTTTCATTTATTATAATTCTTCTTGAGTTGAACCAATTTAGAAGATAATTACACAGTACCACAAAACTTGTCTTGAATATAACAAAAACCTGACTCGGATATTCCCATGTATTTTGGCTTGTTGAATCCAAATATGACTTCCATTTGTCTCCATTACATCAAATTCAAGGGCATTTGAAGGTGAAATTTTTAATTTACCTACAATTCAATTTTTTACTCTAAATTCGGAAAGAACGGAAAATCTTACGATCACACACACACGCGCGCGCGCGCGCGCACACACACACACATATTACAACGATAATCGATTGAGGAAATCGAGCCGTTCGCGATTTGGTGGTGATCTCGGCGCGCGAGCTAACTAATTGGAGAGAGAGGGGGCACGCGCGCTATTTTGGAAGGACAGTATAGCCTGATTCAGTGTCCGGAACATATAGTGTTTGCTTTCGAGTGCCGAAAAAGAAAAATAACAATTACGAGTGAGGTGCCAACTAACATTGCCCTGATATAAGCAGTTACATAATAAACAGCCAGTGCATCATTGCCGCAACTGCAGCAATATAAGCAGCAGTAGCCTCCCAGCAGGAAACGGTGCAAGGGGCGGTGTTGCCTCAAGAAGTTCAGGAGCCCTAACGAAAGATAGAAATTTAACGGTTATTGCTGATCATCGTAACCACAACGAAGGGTAGGTGCACCTACTTTATTTATGTGTTCATTTAAGATAGATTTGTGATCTAGCTAGGGTTAACGTCGATTCACCGGGTGAACAACGTAACCGTATATTAGTTCGCGCTGACTTAATTTTATGTTTTCTTTTTCTCTCTCTCTCTCTCCCTGATAATATTTGTTAACCTGTGCATGCGTGAAAGACTTTCGGCTACCTATCGGTGTATTTAGTACCAAATTAGATTAAAAGGATTATTATTTCTAACTCTCTGCATTATACTCCCTATTTACCTTCACGGTCAGTAAACTCATTTCCCGGAAATATTTGAACGACTTAATTTAGGGGATGGCAGCGGATCAACATTAGCATTCACACACGATACGAGAGACGAACATCGTAAATCAGGAGACTAAAGGTGAGATCAACTGAGAAAGATCCGTAATGTTGGAGTACGTGTCAATCATAAAGGCGAGTTCATGTATACGCTATACGTATTTAACAGAGTGGCGGTTAGCTCTGTATCGAGGGAAATTTTATCTATATTTCCCACGTTTGAACAACTTATTCTCCTCGTGTTACAACATGTATTTTTCGAATTTTTTAGATGAACTCGTAAGTTTATCTGAATGTCAAAACTTACACTGCCCGTCAATCACTATTGCTATACTTACCTCAAAATTAGGCAAACTTGAAAGTTTTGTTTCTCGGTCGGAAATCATCGTATCACAAAAAACCGCAGGGCATTTTAAAGATAATTACAAAAGCTTCCATTTAAGATGTGCAGAGACTTAAAAATGAAAATATGTGTTTTTACAGTAAAAAAACTGATTAAAAAAATTTCAATTTTTTTAACCTCGACTTAGATCAATGCCAATTTAGAACCAGGCGGTGGACGGCGAATCGACCTGAGGTGTTCGGAGGGTAATGTCTTTCCCTTTAAAATGAGCTCCCGCGGGGTTCTATCCGATGTTTTTTAACCGAGTTACGGCATTTTTTGTAAAAAGCAACCTTTTTTTCCAATCCTCAATTATTTCGACTTGCGTACATTTTGGAAAAAAATGCCAAAGAGAAAAAAGTTTCATTTTGTATCCAGGAATACGAAAATAAAGTCAAAATAAAGAAATAGAGAAAAATTTTTTTTTCGGTTTTTTAGCGCATTAAAAAAATAAAGGAATTTAACTTTTTTTTTACGCTTAATTTTAAAATATCTTTTAATTTTTGTGATTTACTACGCCTCTAGACATTTTAAAACACTTCAGGTCGATTTGCCCTCCACCGCCTGGTTCTAAATTGGCAATGATTTAAGTCGAGGTTAAAAAAATTTCAATCAGTTTTTTTACTGTAAAAAACACATATTTTCATTTTTAAGTCTCTGCACATCTTAAATGGAAGCTTTTGCAATTACCTTTAAAATGCCCTGCGGTTTTTTGTGATACGATGATTTCCGACTGAGATACAAAACTTTCAAGTTTGCCTAATTTTGAGGTAAGCATGGCAAAAAGTGATTGACGGGCAGTGTATGTTTACTGTATAAACAAAATAGAAAAGTGTTCTTTTACACATTTTTGACCAAACCAAATTTATTTTTATTTTGACCCCATTGCCTCAGTTTCAAGAGAATTCTTTCAGAGAATTCTTTTGTAAATTAAGTATATTGCACCAATGTTTAAGCTTTAATTAAATGGTTCGGAATTAGTTATAATGCTAATAAATAGCGGCTCATTATTAGTTCTTCGACAAGAATTTTTGAAAGCAGTTTTACTATACAATAATAACGTGTATGCTCCCATCCTACTAGCAAATTCTACTATTTTGAAAGGAGATTATATAAATCTTAAATTTGTATTAATAAAATTGTAATATGATGAGCAAAGCTGGTTGTTGTATGAAGATCTGAAAATGATATATATTATATTAAGACAATAAAGCGATAATATAAAATGTCCGTATTTTTTATGAGAATGGGACAGTTAGGTCCGTACTCAGTATTATGTTCGAAAAAATTGGCATTTTCAAGTTAATTTAGAATTAGGTTCCCAAAACATTCGGTATAGTTTAATAACTAAAAACAAAGTCTTATTTTCACCACTTCACATTAAATTAGGATTAATCAAACAACACAAATGTAAAGACTATAAAAAACAAGAGAGCAATGCATTTAAATATTTTTTTGTAAAATTTCTTTAACTCTCTGAAGTGAAAATCAATGAAGGAGTGTTTCATGGTCTACAAATAAGGGGCTTATTAACTGATGGAACATTCATAGAAAAAATGACTAAGGAAGAGAAACACATATGGCGAAGTTTAAGAGAAGTGACTAAAAAGTTTTTAGAAAATAAAAAGGGTTCAAATTATGCAAACATTGTAACAACAATGGTATCTGCATTTGAAGATGTCGGTTGCTTCATGAATTTAAAACTTCAATTCTTAGACTCTCATGTAGAGTATTTTCCAGAAATTCTCAAGTATTTAAGTAAAGAGTAAGGTGAGAGATTCTATCAAGATTTAAAAGATGTTAAGAACAGATATCAAGGTGTTTGGAATGAGAATATGGTATCCAACTGTGACGGCTAGCCGTAACTTAGTTTTTTTTATATTTAATTATTAAATATGACGAACGGAGTGGGAACCTTCCTGATTTCCCACGATGAAAACGCATTCGAAATATAAACTTTGATAGTGGCCCGAGCCTGCGTACTCAAGCTTACAATCAACGCTCTATCCTGCTTTGTCCCACACGTATGTGTTGACAGGGGCCTACGATCATCGCGTATACATCGTGAAGTGTTATCACGCTGATAATGGAAGGGGACCATAAAAATGCAATCTATCTTTTTTTTCCCACCGATTTTTAAGAAAATATCCGTAATAATAAATAGACTTTCATCAATGTTGTAAGCCATTATAATGCGCACCTTTTTGTCACCGAATAACCAATAAATAGAACAATAATGTATTTTATAATAAATCGTAAAAGGTTTGAATTTTTCTGAATGTTCATAATAGTCACTATGTATCGTCATAATTAATTAAGTTTAGTACAATTATGTATAAGTAATTATAAGCTATAGCGTTACTCTTGCTCTTAAAAGTGGCACTCCGAGAGCCATCTCTGGAGAAAAGGGCCCAAGTTAAAAAGGGACCGCCCTTTCTCTCTCTGAAAATTCACGCCCACAAACCAATAAAGAAATTCTGGATATGATTAGAAAATTTCCGACCAATACAAAATTTAGCCGTTATCGCTTCATGGGCCTGAGGAAAGGGATTTCCACCCAACCACCCACGGCTTATAAAAAGCTCTGTACAAGGCTGGAGGGTAAGTTAAGTTCAGTCAGTTAAGTTAGAGGAAGTCAAGTTCAGATAGAGTAAGTGCGGAGTGAGCACCAGGAAGTCCCTAATAAGAAGTTTTTACCAGTGAGTGAGTCCCGGAGGAAGCATCAAAGAAGAAAAATCACCCAAGTATATTCAGAGCATATAGAGAGAGAAAGAGGCCAAAGAGCAGAGAGAGAACGTAACTTTAATAATAACTAAATTGATAAAATAAAAGTAAGTAAAATCTTAAACCTGGCTATCCTTTTCTTTCTTTAAGTAATCCGCCTTTCTTTTGGAAATTCATTAAGCGTGAGTCTGGTGAATTTCCATTAAAGTCCCTTAAGAACACATTAAGCGTGAGTCTGGTGTGTTCGTAATAACATTTGGTTATTACATTCCGCGTTAGCATACAGTTTTCTCAACGCAACAATATTGCTCGTCCCGGCTTGTGTGTTACACGATAGCCAAATCAGAGCAACCCTGAGTTTACGCTTGCTCCAAGCGTACCTGAGAGTGACCCCGACGTCACACAACTATTGTTGGGGCTTGAAGAGAGATACTCCAAGTTAATATAAAAGAAAGGCTATCCGTAGAAATGTTACTACAAAAAAGAACACCACTCGTAAATAGTAAATTGTATATTAAATGTCTGATATTAAATTTTTTTTTGACCCATAAACTTTCATTAATAAACAAGCAATTTCGTAAACTATAAGTTGTAGATCAAAGATACCTGTATTCAATTTAATGTATAATATGTATGTAGAGTTATTTCAAAATAAATATTTACTTATTAAGTATCTTGTTTATACGTATTCTTTTTTTTTAATGACAACTTGTTAACTAAATTTTCGGCGTAAATAACAGTAATGACTCTCAAATAACCTTGAACGTCAGGTAATAAAGTCAAACGGAGATTAGATTTGATCTTACAATTACTGCATCAAAATACTTGGGGATATGGTAGTTGCTAATTTTTACTTGAAAGTTCTGTATGACTTTCAAATGACCTTGAAACTGAGTCGATAAGATCAATATAATAATAGATTTGGTTTCAACAACAACTGGTATAAAAGAACATTTTTTATTTTATCTGCACAGTAATCATAAGATTTGACTATTAGATTAACTTGCGGGTTTATCTAAAAAATAAATAAATAAATAAATAAATAAATTATATATATATTGTAACGGGGTTAATACCGTTTATTTATTTTATGCGCGCGATCGTATCGAAGAGTGCGCGGGATTATCTGAACGTTCAAACACGAAAACCGGAGAGCAGGAGGGAACGGGTGTCAGTCAACAGTAGTATAGGCTATAAGGGTTCTAAGCCACTTTTACCATGTGAGTATTCATTCCTTCCTTACCAGCAGTCGGTAACATGATTAATCCTGCCTTACCGGCCACTGAAATGGTTTATCGGCCGATGTTGTATCGACGGTTTGCATTGTAGCCGACCGAGCATGTGCACGTGCATGTGCATGTGCATGTGCATGTGCATGTGCATGTGCATGTGCATGTGCATGTGCATGTGCATGTGCATGTGCATGTGCATGTGCATGTGCATGTGCATGTGTATGCTCGGTCGGTAGTTATCGACGTGGGTGATGCCCCCCCGCAGGCCCCATGCCTCCCCCGGTCCTATAGCCCCCCCCCCCTGAGATCGATCGATGATGCGTCAGATTAATGAAAGAAAAAAAGATATATGTGATTAAGTGTGTTGGGGGGTGTAATATTATCGACGGTGGCGTATAGACATGACGCGCCCAGTCGGTATATCTCATGGAATGAGGTGGGGGATAAGGTTGATCATTATTATTAAAAATATTGAATACCTTTAAAATTTTTAAAACACATTTATTTGATAAAAAGTATACATGTTTATTATATTATAATACTTATACAAGTTTTGTAATGTTACCACTTATTGGATTATACTTAACTATACGATCGTGTAAAATTAAACAATATGCAGCTGTTTCCGCAGGTATATCATTTTTTGTTTCAAACTCTAGACGTACATCTACAGCAGCTTGTTTCAATGATTCATTTTGCTTAGAACAATCTATTACTATTAGAGGTGCATGCGTAATAAATTGTTTTCTATTCAAAAGTGGATTGTACATACAGTCTCTGTTGTAATAATTCACTTGAAAATTAGCATACATGTCATATAGCATAGAATATTGATTATTACTTATATCAAGATTTAAATTTCCATACGGATATTGCTGAGAATTGAGAAAAAGTTTAACATTGGTTACTCTGCAATGATCAAATCTGCTGGGATTTTTAGTTTGATCAGACTTGCGTTTTGTTTGAAAACCTAATATAATATATCTTGGTTTTTCTAATTGATTGGATGTTTTTACTGTCCAAAGATATTTTGACGTTTGTGGTAATGCTGGATACACATGAAGTTCCCACGATCGAAAACTCATAGAAATAGGAATATCCTTTTGAATGAAATTGAATAACTGTATTTTACACTTATCTGACGTAATTACATAAGGCATCAACCATTCGATTCGTATGAGTTCTATTTTAAAAGGTTCATACTGCTGAGTATCATCAATTCTCACCAAGTTTTGTATGACTGCATTTAAATTATCTCTTGATCGGGTAAGAATAAGTTCATGCTTTACATTCACAACAATTTTGTGATAGTCTTCAGCGAATCCTAAAATCATGGAAAGTGGTATCGACACATCAAAGTAACCATTGTTGTCAATTATTGTCTTAGTTTCTTCAATATCAAGCCATCCGGCATTTTCGAGGAATGCACTTTGATTTTGGTTCAATGAAATCAAACCTTTCATAGTACTTGTCAATCCAACATTTTTACATCTGTCTATCTCAATGGCATTAATTTCATAGCGGATATCTTCGAATAGATGGCATATAGCATTATTTACGAACTTTGTCTCAGTAACAGCATTACCATCACTTCTTCTTATTTTTCCTACAATGTGTAGAGAACTTTTCGATGGTAAGAGACATAAGTCTTGATGTTGTATTAATATACGAATTTCATCGCTATTTTTAAATGCTTGTGAATTGTAAGGTTAATGTGCATGAACTTCATAATGAGCTATAGATTCATCAAAGACGATAGGTGCTTGCACAGTAAGTATTTCTTCCATCTTTGAAATGACAACAGCATACAAATATACACGTTAATTTTTTAAACTGTTGACGTTTCTTTTTCTTCTTTTTGTTGCGACGTCTCGAGCAATCTTCAGCCCGAGACTTTTCAGGAACTGAATGTTTCGACGTGTTAGACCTCTGACTATCTGTCGATGACTGACTTTTTGAGCGCATAGCGGTGTTGTTATATAGCCACTCCCTACTTTATCATTATAAACTATTCCCATTATACTCTCTTTATATGTAAACGAATCGTGATTACTTCTCCACGAAAGTTTATTAAATTACCGTCTTGGTCAATTAGTCGTAGCTGTAAATGATCAATAACTCTGACAGTTAGAGGTAAATATATAATCTGTTTAGGAACTTCAATGATCTTATATCCTGGTGGTACAGCTGGAAAGAATTCATGAATGATATGACCTCTATTTTGATTAATATAAGCTCCAGATGTTATATTACATTCAACGCGTAGAGCGTTTACTTTGAGAATGGTTACAGGCATGTCGGAGACATTATTTATATTGGTTGGCAACAGTTCGTTGCAAATTATTTCACTGCATAAAGTATTGTTATTAGGTTTCATTTCAATTTTTATATCTGTTGACTTTAACTTTTCTTTCAAATATCAATCTATGTCACCAATTTCATAACTACCTGTAGATAGTTCAATTTCAATATCACCAACTTGGAATTTATTGTGTCCGACGTCAATATTTGGTATCGAATTAAATGTAAGTAATTCTACCAAACCAAGAGTATAAGTTTTATCCTTATCCAGTTCTATAGGTGGAAAATAGTATGTTTCTAATACAGATGATGTACCAGACAAACTGAGGGTCAATAATTCAACCATGTCGAGTGATTGTACACAACTGAATTCTTCATTCACAATTCTTACTATTTATACAAATGATAATTGTCATGATGTTCTAACAAATTACATAAAAATTTTAAACATAAATGACCACAGGTGTAAGTATTATAATTTTGATATTTTTTATAATTGTACTTGATTTGATCAACTTTGAAATATTTCAAGAGGTCTAGAGGTGGTCGTAAATCACCAAAACTATCAAAGTAGAAGATATTTTTACCATTTTTTGGGTATACCACCCAATGTGTACCTGGTCCAGAATTATCATCAAGGTTTACAACTGCACACTCGTTGATGCGTGGTCGCGTGGGTAGAGAGTTTTTCATAAAAACACCACGAAAGTTTGGAATTCGTAATTCATGAGCATACTTTTTTATATCGTAATCTGTTAAAGGACGATGTGGTAGTTTTAAATCAAAGTTTTTGTTTTTTTTAATGTCTTTGTAATTTTGTTTTTCTTAATAACTTTATTTTTAGGCTTCTTGACTTTACTATTTGTACTGAAGGCTAAACCAAAACCTTTTTGATATGGTCTCAAATATAAACCTTTACCAAGAGCTAAAGCTTCAACACGTTTGTTATGCCTCGACTGTTCTTCTAATTGTTTTTTAGCAGCGTTCGCTCGGTTTACAGCTTGTGCTATTCCTGTTGCACCACCTGCCAAAGATCCAAGTGCGCTAAGTCCCGCGAAAACAGGAACGAGTGCTGGTAGGAAACCTCCAACATTTGGGATTGGAAGTATTCTTGGTAAATTAATATTTTTCTTTCCATCAACATTTTTTATGGTTTTTCGTGCTGTGTTTAAAGCACTCTTGATAACAATTTTCGAATCATTGCTAGGAGTTATACATTTTTTTGTCATGCTGATAAGTTTTTTCATTGTTGAAGTCTTTCTTTTTTTAGAATTTTTTTTCGACGAAGTCTTCCTTTTCTTAGAACGCTTCTTGCTAAGTCCCATTCCGAACATTGATTTTGCTTTCATGATGTTTGTAACGGTATATGCTGCAGCTCTTTCACTTAAGTTAGCATCAGAACTATGTACACGTTGCCAAGCTTTTTCAGCCAATACTTTGTCTGCAATGTTTCGTGCTTGAATATCCTTATTTTTAGAGTAAGCAATGTCGTGATCTTTACATGCAGCGTCCAGAGGATTAATGCCAGGGTCTCCTCGATTTAATAGCTTATATAGTTTTGTACCAGGTCCGCAATATTGATAACCTGGTATGTGAGCCTCAAAGGGTAGATTATTTATTAAGTTATTTACTAAACCTCTACCAGTCTTCCTTTTCTTTTTTCTCTCGTGGGCGATCATGGTCGAGTGTTTAGTAGTGAATGCGTAAAAACTTATAAATACACTCCTTTATAGCATCGATTATCAGTTGTGATTTAGAGTTTAGAGTGAAATGGATGTAGAGGAACAGTCTCTCAAGCTTCCTGCGATAAATTTTGACGCGTTGACAGACAAAAGTGAAAAGAAATGGAGATCTATTGCCCGACAGCATACGTGCAGTATGTTGTGGTGCATCTAATTGTGGTAAGACGAATGCGCTTTTAGCTCTTTTAACCCATCCTAATGGTGTAAAGTTTGAAAATATTTACATATATTCTAAGTTGCTTAATCAACCAAAATACAAATTTCTTGAGCAACTTCTTGAACCCATCAAAGGTGTTGACTACTTACCTTTTAGCGAGCATGATCTCGTTGTATCACCAGACGAAGCACGTCCAAATTCTATTATGATTTTTGATGACATTGCTTGTGAGAAACAAGATAATGTGAAAGCTTTTTATTGTATGGGAAGACATAGAAATGTTGATTGCTTTTACTTATGTCAATCATATGCTCAAGTACCTAAACACTTAATGAGAGATAATGTGAATTTTTTAATAATTTTCCGCCAAGATAATATGAATTTAAAACATATCTATAATGATCATGTGAATACTGATATGTCATACCAATGTTTTAAAGAAATTTGTTCTTCGTGTTGGAAAGAAGATTACAGCTTTCTTGTAATTGACAAGGATCGAAAAATAGATGCTGGCAGATTCAGAAAAGGTTTTGATAAGTTCATTATAAATGCGAATCACTCAACATAAAACAGACAGTAGACAACAAGATTGCAAATAGACAACATGACTGAGTTAGGTCAACAGATTGGTGTTCTTCGTCAAGTGGAAAAAGCTCGTGAAGCCATAAAACATAAATATAATTTGTTGAAGTCTGACAAATTAGCAACTGAAAAATTTGTCAAAGAGACTTTCAAGCCTGTGATTGAACCACTTGAAAAGTTGGTTGATGAAACAACACTTAGTCAGCAGAGAAAAACCAAACGTAAAAAATTATTGCAACCTAAAAAAGAAGAAAAATATAGCTATGACATACAAGAATTATTTGAAAAAGAGGAAAAACCATTTGAAAAATTATATGATAGTGGATTGGAAGAAGCATTGAATGCTAATGAACAACTGAAAAATAATGATGTTGATGTATTTCATACTCCTGAAAGTGATTCACTTAATAAGTATTTATCAATGTTGTGGGAAATTCAAGTAGCAACATTAGATACTATCTGTGAAGTACGTCAAAATAAAGATGGTACTCTTAAGATTGGTGATAGGTCAGTGAATTTTGAAAATAATAAAATTATTATAGGTAAAGATACTTATGAAAAAAGCTCTGGATTGATTGAACTGTTATTCAAAAACAAGCCTGATAGCTCCATTGTAACTCAAGACGATTTAGGTACCTACGGTCGTATTATAAATAAAACGAATGCATATAAAAAGCATTACAAACCTGACGAGGAAATACGCTATCAACCAAGTGAAAAATTTCGAGATATCATATCTCAGTTAATCAGAGTTACACCTTATAATTCACCAAGTGGCAGAGGGTTTTCTTTGAAGTCACCTTATAAAATTGCGCGGCCTAATAATCTTACTGATTATATATATTGGAATGATCCCAATGAGCTTGTAGAACGTCTTAGATTATTAATTGCAGAGACATCGGCAGGCAATCAAAATCATGTGAATGAAATTCAGTCTATAATCGAAGAATTAAGGGTACAACCCACTTTGAACGCTCAAAAAAAAAGCCTCTTTTTGCTAATTTTTTCAAAGAATAATATAAAATATATTGGTGATAAAGTTGATAGGTTTGATAAATAAAGTCTAAAAATGTAAGAAAAAAAATATTTTAATGATTTTTGTTCAGTTTTTATATACAAAAACTGTAGCTGAATGTAAGGCCTTGATTTGGAGGTAGGTCAACGGGCGGCATAGTATCTCAGCAACGGCTCATCTGAAACAAAAAAATCAAAGTGTTTTAGTTTCAGTATGACAGTAGCTATAAAATGAGCTACGAATATTGATTTTTATCGATAAATAACAAAATGGCGGTCGAAATTGGAAAAAAAGAAAAAAAACGAGTTATTTTGCACTGATTTTATTGAAAAAAAATAGGTTAAACTTAGAATTATAATTCGTTCGTAGGTTATTTTACGTCTTTTTGTATGTAGAATATATGGTTAAATTTTTATAAGAATCGGTATATTCGTTTTACAGAAATCGTGCCGCCCGTTCTGAAAAACGTTGTTTTGAGAAAAACGCGTTTAAAGTTTTTTTAAATGAAATATCATGAAAAAATCTTACCTAAATTTAATCAGCAGTGCCTGGACCGTACATACCGCCTTCTGCTTGTTCTTGAGCCTCAGTTTCTGCTAATCTTTCTTGTTGCCGTTTCGTTCTGGCCTCTTTAGAAGATTGTGAGCTGCGGCGGTTTGCATCTTTAATGCGCAACTTATCGCGCTTCTTAGCATATTCGATGACGGTCGGGCCGAGTTTTATGCCTAATACCTCCATTATCTTCATAACTGGCATGTAACCTTCATTGTAGATGCAAGCCGAAATTTTGCATGCGATCTCGACAATTTGTTTGCCATTAAATTTGTGCTTGGGAGCCATATCCCATACACACTTGTTAGAACTTTCGTTGTTATTTTGTGTATGGCCTCCCAAGCACCGGTCGAGCAGCTCAGTTTTGGTTAGATCTTCATAAATTGGTTTTAGTACCTCTTGAATATCAGCAGAAAGAGCAGGTGGATGTTTATAGGCTTTCTTAGCAGCCTGAGACTTGAGATACCTACACCAATCAAGCGAGCAATGCGAGTGTTGAGGTTTGGCGTCCGTGGATATTTTATGGTAATATCCTGCCCAAATCTCTTTACGCATACCTTCAACAGAATCGATGTTCCTTTGAACTGCTAATCCATAATTTTCTGACAATTCTTTCATTAATTTAATAGTTAGATTTTGAGTTTTTTCAGCAGGAACCTTTTTGACGGTAGCGGTTTTTCTTTTTACAACCTTTTTTGTTGCAGTTTTTTTCGGTGCGGCTTTTTTCTTTTCGGCTTGCTTTAGGGCCTTTTTCTTTTGTATTAAAGATTTTCTGGCATCATTAGCACGCTTAAAAATACGTTTTGCTACGTGTAAAACGTATTTCAACTTCTTCACAACAAAATCCTCACCATACGGATAACACTCGAGCAGCATTTTGAAAGTTTTTGAATCGCCGTCTCCGATGTAAAAGCCGTACCGCATAGCAAATTTTTCGAGTGACCGTACAAACATTTCTATTATTCCGTCAACCTCCATTTTACCACTACTATCTGAATAGTTAGCTCTACAATTTGGCTTATGCTTTGTAAACCAGGTAAGATATTCTAGTGTATTTTCTTTACCTTTCCAACGAATACATCCTTTACAATAGCTTGACCTTATAGCTACGTCAACGATTTTTCCCGTATACTTGAGGATGAGAGATATTATACCTATGAGAGATGTAAAACCTCTTTTGGCCCAAGATCCATCGCCAGAAATAGATAAAATATCCTCTGGAAGGTTTTTTTTCCTATGCACTTCTTTTTCTTCGTTGACAGCTTTGCGCGTGACGATCTCGAAAACAGCGTTTACTGCCGTGGTAATACAATCAACAATTTTATAATAAACGTTTGAATTTATTCCGGAACTGAAGTCCATTAAACCGCAAAACGTATTGATTCCAGCTAATCCCACTCCTAATAAACGCATCACAAACACTAGGCGACGATTTATTTCATAGCCACTTCCAATCATTGGGCACGAATCAATGTATTTTTCACCACAATTACAACTCAAACACAGTTTAAATCCTAATCCCCGTTCTCCATATTTAGAAAATAAAACTTTTGAGTCACAAACTTTGCACTTCAAATATTCTTGTAACATTGAAAACACAAGCACAAAACTTATAATACTGTAACCAGCAGTTGGATTGTTATGTACATCAAAACTTTTGTCATTCGACTTTTTCAATTTTTCTGCCGATTTACTTGCAAAATTCGTTTTAACTTCATCTGTAAATCTATTACCTGTAAATTTTCGCTTTTTCACCCTGCTTGGATTCGAACCTTTTCCGCCTTTAGCCATGATATACACAACGATGTTACTCAAACGAACTCTGAGCGAGAACTGCTGCTGAAACAACACTATACAGAGCTATAGTTTCAAAGTTCGTTTGTGCTCCGAAATTCAAGAAAGATTAAATGTATTGACTATTATATACAGCACTACATGTGATTTATAATAAGAAGCAGCTGTTTGAATGAATAGAGGTAAGAGAAGGGTCTTACAACAAATGGGCCGGGCGAACGCGCTAATCCCTTAGGTAAGCCCGCTCAGGTAATAATATTCAGATTGTAGAAAAATATAGTTACACTGCTCGGATCTTCACAAAATTGTAGTATAATATTCTTAGATATATATACTTTCAAAAAATGTAAAAAAAAAAAATCGATTTTTCAAAAGTGTCAAAGAGGGTTGTACCCTTAAGAGAAGCTGAAATTATATATTAATAGTATTAGTTAGCTTTCAAGTTCATTATCATCATAAGCATTGATCTCTTTGGATTTAAGAAAAACTTTTGCGTTTGAAAAAAATGAACAATAAGTATAAAACATTTGTAGATGAGCTTCATAAGCCAGCTCGTCGTAATTATTTAAGAAGATCATTTGACATTCGTGATATTGACGAGACATGGCAAATCGATCTTGTTGAAATGATACCACATCAACGAGAAAATAAAAATTACAAGTATATCTTGTGCGCTATTGACTGCCTTTTCAAGTACGCTTGGTGTATAAA
Source organism: Phymastichus coffea (assembly GCF_024137745.1). Taxonomy (NCBI): domain Eukaryota; kingdom Metazoa; phylum Arthropoda; class Insecta; order Hymenoptera; family Eulophidae; genus Phymastichus; species Phymastichus coffea. Next base: position 2,663,944 of record NW_026706835.1, on the reverse strand, counting down.
TATATATATTTTTTATGTAATAAGAAATATTTTTTAACTCTTCTGCGAACCATTTCGCTGGCTCAGGCCCGCGATAAGAATTATATCTTGATAAACTGTCATCATAACTACATTTCAAGTAGTAGCCTATACTAAACATTTCGTGGTGTTGAATAGTAATCGTATTTTTATGAACATCTTGCTCATCAACTTTTGGTTTTTTCAATAAGCATTCACAGTCTCCATAGATAATGAATGGTGATTTTAATTTGAATCCATAGTTCTTAAATTCAATCACATCTTGACCTTTTCTTGGCATCTGTACACTACACTTATTTATTTGCTTACAGTTCCTTTCATGTGCAACGAGTTTCTCTGAGGTATTAAAATAATGCAAACATTGATCACAAATAAATTTTTTAGTTTTGCAGCGCGATAAACTGCTTCCTACTAATCTTGCAAGGTCTTTTATATAAATATAATGATAATTATTTGATATTTCATCATTTATCAATAAAAGATTGACATGATTTAATTTTTTATCATCTGTATGATAAAGAGGAATTATTTTTTTACCCTCTAAACCAAACACATTGATTGATATGCTGTTTTGTTTTTCAAAGTTTGAAATTTGATTTAAAGAGACTGGATATGATATACCATTCAAATGGAGTTTATTCTCATATGATATGTAATGACTTACTCTTGGAGGATGATTTGTATATTTAATTTTACATAAAGCTGCTAAGATTGCCCATATAAAGTATTTCTTATCATTATTTTCTACATTGATACAAGCATGCTTGTTTTTTAAAAATGTTGGTAGAGGTATATAAGAACTTCCACTTCGAATTGGATTCAATTTATTAATATTAATTTGAAGATTAATAATAGAATCCAAAGACCAACCTGACTCGTTACTTTCAAATTCCTCCACCTCTTTTAATAATGGACTTTTAATATTATCATCAAACCATTTCTTGAGAGAGCTTGAAGGATATACTTTAATATTTCGAGTAGTAAAATGCTTTGTGTCAAAAGATTTTTTCAATTTATCTTGATTACTTGAATATTTCCAAAATTTGCATGATAGTACAGCATTAATTTTACAAGCATTATTCACTCTTAAAATACTTTTGACATGTCTTGCAAATAAATCGCAAGCATCTTTTAAGAATGATTTAATATCAATGTGTTGAATATTGGCTATAATACTAGTTTTCAAACGGTTTTCGAATGCGCTTTCCAAGTCCACCCATTGTATACGATTTTTTATACTATCATCCAAACCTCTTCCATAAACTCTACAATTTTCTAGTCTTAAATAAATAAATTCAAGTTTACCAATGGTACTGAGCAATGATTGTTTTTGTGCTTTTTTAATTTAGATGCAGTAATACTCGCATTGAAGAACCATGTCAGACTATAGGTAATTATTTTAAAGTATTCTTAGTAATTTTTTTCTTACAAATTCATTTTTTCCAGATCTGAATAAGTTAGGCTGCAAAGCTTTGACAACTGGCCATGCTCATATGTGCAGCCTAAGGATTTAGCAGCTGCCGGATTTTACTTTGTGAATGAAATTGACAAAGTCCGATGCTTCGAGTGTAAGATAGAGATTTTTCGTTGGGAAGAGGGTGACGATCCTAAGATGGAACACTAGCGATGGGGTGGCTGCTGTCGATTCATTCGCAGCGTGCCTTGTGGTAATATTCCGATCGGAGTTGATCCGAGTACCATACCTCTACCAAATCCACCAAGTTTTGATGTATGTGGTATATACGAGCTTGAGTACCGACCGATTGCAATAAATATAGATTCAAACACAACATCATCACCAGAAGAAAATATCGATAAAGTTAGCGATAAACGAATTTGCAAAATATGCTTCGCTAAGGAACTTAGAAAAATTTTTTTACCTTGTGGACATATCGCAACATGCTCCACGTGTTCAATCAGATTAAGTTTTTGTCCTATTTGCCGCAAGAAAATAAAGCAAATTTATGATGCATATTTAGTTTAATTTAAAGATGAATTAATACTTTTAATAAAAAATTATTAACACAAGATTTTAATATATTCTTTTTATTATAAAAGTATAAAAGTATAAAAGTATAAATGTATAAAAGTATAAAAGTATAAAAGTATAAAAGTATAAAAGTATAAAAGCGCAAAATTTACAATCGTACATAAAAAATATTTACATTTTAAAATTTAAAAACTTATTCAGTCGCTTATGTATCGAGGAACACGAACTCGATCGTTTTCGAGAATATTGAAATGGTTTTGGTCGAGAGGTGTTAGTGTCTGGAGGAGTACGTTTGTCATTGGAGTCTTGTCTTTGTGGAGAATTTTCAGAAGAGGAGCTGCTGGAAGAACTAGAGGAGCTTGATCTTGAACTAGAGGAACTTGAGCTTGAACTCGAGGAACTCGAGGAACTTAAAGTTTTTTTTGTTGGAGAAATTTTTGGGGGGGATTTTTTTTTCTTCGGAGGAGGTGAATTATCAGAACTCGTGGTACTGATAATTGACTTTGAACGAGGAGTGGGTTTTCGTTGTCTAATTTTTGGTCGCGATTTACGAGTATTCGTCGCGTCCGTATTTTTATCTGTCTGTTTTATATTTTTTTTTAATGATTGTGTTGTGGAATAGTGAAGAAGTTTCTGTTCTTTGTCTGTTTTTGTCGCTTCAGTCTTATTTATATGTTTGTTTGATATAACGCGCGTCTTCACGTCACTTATTATTTTTGGTAATGTTTTTTTTGTAATTTTTTTGTCGTTAGTTTTCTGTTTTTTTTCCGTCCGTTTTCGGTATCGTCACGTGTTTTTTTTACTGAGTTTTTAGACGCTACATACTTATATGAGTTATCCTTTAATTTGTCATCCTTCTTTTTCGGTACGCGTGGCAAGGACTCAATTTTATTATTTGGACGGTAAATGTCCAAATAGTCTACCACGTCCGGCTGCTGTTTCTGAAAAATAGAATTTTTTTCATTATATATTCAATTAAATTATGTTAATAAAAGAGAATATACGAGGATAAAAAATAAGTACCTCTGCACTTTTTTCTGCAACTTTATTAGATTTTTTTCCATTTTGCCGTTTCCATTCCACGTATTGTTTCTTCTGATTACACTATAAAAATAAATAAGTAAAAATGATTAACTTTGGAAATTAAAAAAAATTAACGTTAGAAATTAAAAAAATATTTTACCTCTGAAGAGGGAACATATTCCTCGTATGCCTGCGTATTATCCTGATTTTTCGTTGTACTATAGCTGTTTGATGGATTCTGAAAAATTTATGATAATAAATGGGTGTGCAAAAAATTTTTTTATAAAATATGATTTTGAAAATAAAAACTTACGATAGGTACTGGATAATATTCAGTTATAGCCACATTACTTTTTTCTTCGTTATACATTTTCTCAAAATCCTCCTGCAATCAGAATAATAAGTCGTTATGCAAATAATTTTTTTATAAAAATAAAATAGTGTTTCAACATACCTTTTCATAATCGGTGATGAAATTACCAATATCCAAAAGTGTCTAAAATTAGAAAAAAATTAATTTAACTTAAAAAATTCCATTTCTACTCCGACGTTAAAATTTTTTTTTTAATTTACCATTGAAACGGGCAAATATTGAGTTGCAGACTCTTCATTTTTTTCGCCAACACGTGATTTCTGTAAATTCTGCAATCAAAATAATAAATCATTAGAAAAAAATTAATTTCAAAAATTTCCATTTCCATTGCGATGTTAAAATTTTTTTATACTTACAACATTAGGAACGATGACTTCTACAGTGACGTTTTCTTTCGAAGTCGCAGATTTTGGATCTTCTATTTCCGTTTGCGTTCCAATTTCTCTAGTTTCGTGTTTATAAAAATTAAGTAGCTAAAATAATAAAGCAATCACTACACTGTTAAAACTACTTTTGAAAAAACATATATATCATTCTATGAAAATTAACAAACTTACAACATGCTTATGTAACGGTGATATCTCTAAGTGCTGAAGTCGTGGATCCATTAAATGATCATGTGCACGATCACAATTTTCACTTTTACATATTTCATGGATGAAATAACGCCTCGAATAACGCGACATTTTTCACTTTCAAATTCAGACGTTTGAACAGCACCACAGCTTTACACTGACTGAGATTTTTTCTTTCTTTCTTTCAAATCGAACTATGCACTAAAAATGAGATAAAGTGGGTGTATTTTTGTTTTGAGAATTTGTATTATAACATGACCTACGGCGCGACGTTTCAAATTTTTACGACTATGGATCAACTAACGTAACCGAGAGCACTCGTTACTATACACATGTATAGCAATGAACTAACTGTATTAGACGTATGAATTCTAAGAAAAATGATTGAGAAAATTTTAATTTTCAAAAATTGTCAAAGTCAAGTGAGGATATTGACACTTGTAATATATCGTAAGTCTAATATGTTCGCGCGCGACTAAGTCCCTACATATCAATCAATGCATAGCAAAAGAAAAAAAAAAGATTGAAAAAATTTTAATTTTCAAAAATTGTTAAAGTCAAGTGAGGATATTAACACTTGTAATTTATCAATCAATGCATAGCAAAAGAAAAAATTTTAATTTTCAAAAATGATCAAAGTCAAGTGAGGATATTGACACTTGTAATATATCGTAAGTCTAATATGTTCGCGCGCGACTAAGTCCCTACATATCTATCAATGCATAGCAAAAGAAAAAAATGATTGAAAAAATTTTAATTTTCAAAAATTGTTAAAGTCAAGTGAGGGTTGATTGAAAAAATTTTAATTTTCAAAAAATGTTAAAGTCAAGTGAGGGTATTGACACTTGTAATATTTCATAAGTGTCGAATATGCTTGTATGTAACTAAGTCCTAATATGTTCGCGCGCGACTAAGTCCCTACATATCAATCAATGCATAGGAAGTCAAAGGCTACTTCATGATGGGGAGCTCCACGCAGAGTCATTTAACTCTGAACTCTCGCAGCGAGAGGATGAGGTCATTCGGTTGTGGACTTAGAAAATTTTCGTGCATGGTGTTTATGCTCGCTCGCGCAACTAAGACCACTTATACTCGCGCGCGTGGCCATGTTCTTTCATGCGTGCACACGCATTCATTTAAATTTGAGCTCTCGCAGCGAGAGGATGAAGTCATACGGTTGACTTAGAAAATTTTCATGCAGCCGGTTGTGGTCTTAGAAAATTTTCGTGCAGCCGGTTGTGGACTTAGAAAATTTTCGTGCAGTTAATACTCGCGCAATTAAGACCACTTATACTCGCACACGTGGTTATGTCCTTTCATGCGTGCACGCTTCTAACTATCACGCTAACTACTTTCTTCATTAACTTCAAAAAAATTTTCAAGACCAAATACATTACATTTAGAGCAATGAATTCTTGAAAATTTTTTCAAAGTTAAAATGAGCGCGTTGATTTAGTAATTCATAGACTACAGTCGTGATGCTGTTCAATCATCAATTAACGCGTGTGCATTATGATCGCTCTTTATATTAATTCATGAATGAGAGAGAGAGAGCGCGCACGCATAGCTCGTAGCCACGCGCTACATGGCTAACTTTTGGGAGAGGGGAGAGTGTGACGCATTGCACTGCTCCACGGCTAAGACCATATTACGTTCACACGTGTAAGTTTTCATATGACCGAAAACTTATGTTTTTCAGCGTGCGATATAGCTAATAGAGCTATGTCACTTCGCAGGCGCACGATTTTAAGTTTTTTTTTGTTTTGTATGCTGTAGAGACTAAGTGTCGATAGCAGAGAGAGAAATGAAACTTAGCCGCGTGCGCATTGGAAAGAAAGGAAAGAAATTGGTATAAGTCATCTAGCGTCAGCTCGTTTAAAGAGACTTAACTATATTCGCTCGGAGCTAGAGTTCTTGCAGCATGTAAAAAGAACTTAGCTGCATTCATTTTAAAGGGACTTAACTATATTCAAACTATATTCGCTCGGAGCTAGAGTTCTTGTAGCATATAAAAAGAACTTAGCAGCATTTATAAAGACTCTTGATTGGACATAGACGTGTGAGCGAATTTTGATTTTCAAAATCTAACACTCACACTCTAAGTTCTTTTCTGTTTTGTATGCTGTAGAGACTAAGTGTCGATAGTAGAGAGAGAGAGAGAGAGAGAGAGAGAGAGAGAGAGAGAGAGAGAGAGAGAAATGAAACTTAGCCGCGTGCGCATTGGAAAGAAAGACTATAGTATAAGATATCTAGCGTCAGCTCGTTTAAAGGGACTTAACTATATTCGCTCGGAGCTAGAGTTCTTGCAGCATATAAAAAGAACTTAGCCGCATTCATAAAGACTCTTGAATGGACATAGACGTACTATATGAGCGAATTTTGATTATCAAGCTATTATTAATATATGAAAAAGTGGGAAGGGTTAAGTGTCTAAAATGCGTGTCAAAATCGATGCTACATCATATTCAGTCGAGCACTCATCGGTTCGAGCGATCGTGGCACGTTGCAATCTTTTAACAAGGTATTGGAAAAATCAATGAACTAACATATTATTTAAACTATATTTCTGTCTAATATATTTTTTTTTCATTATAAATTTGGCATGGAAATTATCATTGATATACAAACTTTTAAGAACGATGATTAACCAGTTTTTAAGGAACTTGCAATGATAAATCTCAATGACGATATAGAACCCGCTCATTGGATTTTCAAGCCACCATGTCCTTGGGAAGAACTTCCCAGTCATTCAAAACTGAAAATTCATGGCTTACAAATAACTATCATGGGCTTGATTGGAATACAGGAAACTTACCATACGATTGCCATCCGCTTATTATACAAGACCTATGTCGCTTAGCAGCTGACACTGACAAAGTTCTTATTTATGTAAAGGGACGTCAAAAAGTGGAGTGGCTCACTAGATTTATTGATCATGTCTTCGATCTCGAAGATCTGGGTTGCCCTTCCTTACATCAGCCAGGATTTTGCGAACCTATAGTTTGCAATTATCATCCTCCAGACTGGACAGAAAACTGCGCGCTTCAAAATGTCGTGGCTCTTAAAAATTGGTTGAAAAATCGTTATAGTCGACAATTAAGTCAGACTTGCGACTTCCCTGACAGCGATTCTTCAACGTCAGAGTCGAATAATGATAATGATGATTATGATTATGATTACGATGTGATCAGCAAACTAAAAATGTTAGATTTAGAGGATGAGGAAGATGAAGTAGAGGTGGGGGATTGGTACAAAGCCTTTAATTAAAATGATCGGTTTAACCCTATATATACAATAGCATCAAGGTACGGATTCATTCGCTCGTCTGCGCTCACAGTAGATACTTCATATAGCTTGAATACTCTTTTTAATCAAAATTGTATGTCAACTGTTACTCATAGAATTTTTTCATTTTTTATATTTGAAATTTTACATGTCGTAGGTATCAATCTTCATTATGGAAGCTATTAACGCTGTAGCTCGTACCCAATCCTACTTGCCAACGAAAAAATTAAAAGAATTGAATCCTTCAATCCTTTACACAGCCACTAGCATGAAAAAAGTTCAAACAAAATTCGGAGCAAGAATCGTCGTCGAACTGGATGCTGAGTTTGACATTTTCCTTCCCAGCAAACTAAGCGAACATTTCATTGTGAACTCGAAATCGTACAATACTCTGCTCGGTCAACTTGAAAAAAGAATTGTTAAGATTAAGTATCTTGGCGGCAGCTTATTAGAATTTATATAAGTTACAATAATTCAATAAATATAAAAAAACTTAAAGAAATTAAGCATTTTCAATTTACTATTTATCATCCATTCATTACCTTTTTTTATTCATTTTAACAATGAGCATTGATGTGTTTGGACGCAAGCTCAGAGGAGTTGACGAACTAAATTTGAAAACTTCATATGAGATTCTTTTAACAGAGATTGAAAATATTAAAGATTCTATTTTAAAATTGAAAGCTGAATTAAAAGAAACTTATACATTGATTGATCTTCATCGAGAAGAACTTGATATGAAAATCATAGAAGTTTTATCTGACATTCATAAGTTGAATGAGTCATTTACCCTCTCCATGACGCAGTTGCCGTTACAAAAAGAGCGCGATTCATTCGCCGCAGCTCATTTGCCGTCTGCAGCAGCATCAGACACATTATGAATTCATTAAGTACCAACATTCGAAGTCGGGCTATAGCCTGCTTGCATGAATATCTTAGTAAACCGTACAATATAGATGATTCTATGGTTCAAACAACGATGAATTATGTACAGTCACTCATTGACGAAGGTGCGGACCTGATACATTTTTCTAACATTTTCAACCTATCAACGCATGATCTCATAATAATTGAATATTCTATAGCCTTATTGAAAGGTATCTGGTACATGACAAAGGATAAGAAAACGAACAATTTATCTGAATATTCAATGGGTCTTTGTCATAAATTTACTCAGGAAGATATTCCTAGTTCTAGAACTGATAGGTTAGCTACAAAAGCAGTGATCAATGTTAGTCATTCCATACTAAACGTCTTTATACAATATGTTGCTGAATGTGTTCGCATCACCATTGACAATTATCTCCGAAATGAATTGGTTCTGGATGTACATTATATATTCACAGTTTTATATCTACATCGTGAATATACCGATTCCAATCCCAAATTCAAAGTTAAACTTTTCAAAGTGAAATATATTCCTGTTTATTCGGCTTACACATATCGAAGATGGTTCTGCATAAAAGTGCTACAACCTCTGAAAACCAAGATTGAAAATTATCAAACACAGAATCCAATTTACACTCTTGGCTGTGTAACTAACGTAATTGTCAGCTATTATAAATAAAACAACGCAAGGACCAGATTATTCATCAGCCAGCATTCGAATAAAATGGACCGTTATCCGTCAGTCAAGTATTCGCGTCTTCCCCAAGAAGACCCAGATGAAAAGAAAAAACAATCTACATGGAAACAAGTCACTTCCGAATTTTCATCCAACACTAGTCAATTTCCAGAACAAAAAGGCTACAAACAGTTCGACAATGAAAAGAAGTAATACAAATAATCAGATTACAAAAATTGTATAAGTATTATAATATAATAAATATGTATACTTTTTTTTATCAAATAAATGTTTTTTTAATTTTAAACGTATTCAAAATTTCCATGATTTTTTGTTGATTTTCCAATGATAATAAACCTTATCCCCCACCTCATTCCATGAGATATACCGACTGGGCGCGTCATGCCTGTACGCCACCATCGATAATATTACACCCCCCAACACACTTAATCACATATATCTTTTTTTCTTTCATCAATCTGACGCATCATCAATCGATCATCGGGGGGGAGAGGGCTATAGGGCCGGGGGGGCATGGGGCCTGCGGGGGGCATCACCCACGTCGATAACTACCGACCGAGCATACACATGCACATGCACATGCACGTGCACGTGCACATGCTCGGTCGGCTACAATGCAAACCGTCGATACAAAATCGGCCGATAAAACATTTCAATGGCCGGTAAGGCAGGATTAATCATGTTACCGACCGCTGGTAAGGAACGAATGAATACTCACATGGTAAAAGTGGCTTAGAACCCTTATAGCCTATACTACTGTCAACCAACAATTTACTAACATTAAATAAATACGTCGGACATATTGTTAATATCACAAGCGAGAACGTTTATTGCCTCTTAAAGCTACACTATATTCGGCCCGCGTGTTTATGTTTACATGCCGCGCGCACGACTATAACATGGAGTGTCGGATCGTTCGCCGCTCTTTGTTTGCCGAGTTATTACATGCACGCTTTTTGTCGAGTACGAGAGATTAGTTATAGACAATTCTATCGCGATCGTGAAATTAAGCTGGCCAGCTTACCTTATTAACTCTCGCACGGGTAAAAAGTGAGATGAAGAAAGCTCGTACGGCACACGCTATGTCTTTCGGTAATGTTTATCTGCCGGCGAGGATGTCTCTCGCTTACGGTTTCGCCCTCGATGGCGAAACTCTCCGCTCGCGGACACTTGCACGCACTCTTGCACGCACACTTTCCGGACGTAAGGCTATGGCACAGCTCCTTTCTTTTCGACTCTGAACTCCGGAAAACTCGGGAAAAACTCTGGTCCTTCTTAATAGCAGCTGAGCGTGCGGGTTCTAATCTTTCACTAGTTCGTTTTCATACGCGCGCGTTCCGTCGCGTCTCGTACCGAATTCCCTCAATCCATTTCGCGCCAACCAGCAGGTGCTGCCCTCGCCGGCAGCCGCATGGTTGAGCTGGTAGCGCTAATACGACGTTTACCATCACAATATATACACATATACTGCCCGTCAATCACTTTTGCCATGCTTACCTCAAAATTAGGAAAACTTGAAAGTTTTGTATCTCGGTCGGAAATTATCGTATCACAAAAAAACCGCAGGGCATTTTAAAGGTAATTGCAAAAGCTTCCATTTAAGATGTGCAGAGACTTAAAAATGAAAATATGTGTTTTTTACAGTAAAAAAACTGATTAAAAAAATTTCAATTTTTTTAACCTCGACTTAAATCAATGCCAATTTAGAACCAGGCGGTGGACGGCAAATCGACCTGAGGTGTTCGGAGGGTAATGTCTTTCCCTTTAAAATGAGCTCCCGCGGGGTTCTATCCGATGTTTTTTAACCGAGCTACGGCGTTTTTTGTAAAAAGCAACCTTCTTTTCCAATCCTCAATTACTTCGACTTGCGTACGTTTTGGAAAAAAATGCCAAAGAGAAAAAAGTTTCATTTTGTGTCCAAGAATACGAAAATAAAGTCAAAATAAAGAAATAGATAAAAAATTTTTTTTCGGTTTTTTAGCGCATTAAAAAAATAAAGGAATTTAACTTTTTTTTTTACGCTTAATTTTAAAATATCTTTTAATTTTTGTGATTTACTACGCCCCTAGATATTTCTCGTAAGCTCCCTAGCTCCTCGTAAGACGCTGCCGGTCGGCCTCGGTGAGGCCCGATTTGGCCTCCCGTTCCGCAGATTCGAGTGGTGGGAGCGACTGGCTCCTGATCTTTGCGGGTATCGGACGCGAAAACCGATGTGTTGTCGGCCCAATACCCAAACACGGCCGCGAGCTCGCTTATTGATAAGCGCTCACGGCGCGTGGTGGCATGCGTCAAGGGTGGTGGTGGTGGCGTTGCGTCTTCGACAACGAGACAAGGTATTAGCCACTGCATGACGTGGGCATACAAAAGTGGATGAAGGCGTGGGGAACTTCCTAGCGGCCGGCGTTGTTTTGTGGAGCTGCAAAGGCCCAAGGCAAACGAAAGGAAACTCGGGAGCTCGCGCGATGAAGTGGTTTCGCTTCTCGCTGTTTATAATTTCGCTGTCGATACAACACATTTTTAGTGACCATACAGTATTCACGCGGAACGTATCAGGGTTTACATCCGCAGCACCTATTTGGGTGCGGTACGTGAACCTCGACGGTTCGAGCCTCACCCGCCGCCCTGTAAAGGCGCTCGACCCTGGCGCTCGCTGACCGTTTAGTACCCTGCGGCGGCGCACGGACAAAAAGACATCTGTTTTCTCGGATTTTCCAAAACGCGACTGTAAATACAAATTTTAAAATGTAGCTGCGCTATCTCGCCGCGACATCGTCGTCGATCAGAAATGTGCGGCACACATGCTCTCTGCCGCACCCTCATTAGTTCGTTTATCTTTACAACCCGCGCGCGCTCCATCGACTGCGCCAAATCTCCCCGTAAACGCGTTTGCACACATTTTCGGCATGTGCTGGGAAAACCCAGTCTTCGAACTATAACGAGCACTAATGAGTGTCTATTCTCGAAACAGTTACTTGTCCGGAACAATGAGAAAAAGGAAAACTATGAATACCTAAGCGAAGAGATTGAGAAAAACAAAGAATAAACAGTAATTATAGGAGGAGACTTCAATGCAAGAACAGGAAATGAAAGGAGAGAATGGGAGACAGAAGAAAACCTAGAAGAAATAAAGGCCAAGGATAAAGTATTAAACGCAGAGGGAGAAGAAATGGGTTTAGTGATAATGAATGGGAGAAAAGAAGGAGATTAAGAGGGAGAAATAAGATTTATACGAGCGAGAGGAATGTCAACGATAGATTATGTAGTAGGTAACGAGGAAGGTGATGAGACGATAAAAAGGGTTTAAATAAAAGAGTGGGTAAAGTCGGACCAGCAAATATCTAGAAGCAAAGAGAGAATGCAGAGAGGAAATATTAAAAGCGAAAGAAGGGGAAAAGAATGGCAGAAGAAATAAGAAAAGATAAGACGAGAAGAAAATTCTAGGGTAAAGTGAATTGCAATATAAAGAAAAGAATTAGATTAGATGAAAATATAAGAAAAGACGAATGGTTAAAGCACTTCATGGAACAACTGGGAGAGAAAGAAAAGGAAGAAGGCAAAGGGGAAGAAACCGAAGACAGCGAAAGAGAAGAAGATGAAGAAATCAATGTAAAAGAAATAGAAGAGGTAATAAGAAGAATGAAAAAGTAAAAGGCGACATGAGAAGAATAGTATAGCAAACGAAGCGTGGATGGAAGCCACGGAAGGCTTGTTAGAAGATATGACAAAATGCTTAAATAGAATATGGAACGAAAAAGGATACTCAGAAGAATGGAGGAAAGGAATAAAAGTACCAATATATAACAAAGGGAGGAAATAAGAAGTAAAAAACTACAGTGGAATAATGCTGATGGACACAGGATATAAAATATCCGCGGAAATACTGAGGAAAAAGCTGAAAAAAGAACTAGAAGCAAAAGAGACGATAAGCGATACACAGATAGAATCCAGAAAGAAAAGCGGAACATTGGATGCAATATATATATTGAAAACAATAATAGGGAAGGAAATAAGGGAAAAAGGAGGAAAACTGTACGTATTCTTTACCGACATGAAGGCCGCTTTTGACAAGATAAAGAGGAAGAAAATATGGGAAATCATGAAAGAGAAAGGGATAAATGGGAAAATCAGGAAAAGAATAGAAGAAATATATAAGAAAACAGGGAGTAAGGTAAAAGTTGGAGGAGAAATAATTGGGGAATTTGAAACTTACAAAGGCGTAAGACAAGGGTGCCCTTTGAGCACCACGCTATTTAATCTTGCCTTCGCCGACCTGGAAGTCAAGATCAAACAGGTGCAAGAAGGAGGGGTAGAGATAGGAAGGAAGAAAATATGGACATTAGGATATGCAGATGATATAGTGATAATGGTAAAGAGTGAAAGTGGAATGAAAGCGATGCTGAAAAAATTAAAAAGATACCTGGAAGAAAAGGGATTAGAGCTAACTGTAGGAAAATGAAAGATGATGAAATACAGGAGAGGAGGAGTTAGGGGGAAGGAAGAAGAATTCGAATGGGAAGGTGAGAATATAGAGATGGTTAAAGAGTACAATTACTTGGGATATGTGATAAGCAGTAATAACGGAAATAAAAAGCAGATAAAGAAGGTAGAAGGGAAAATAAATATGAGTATGGGAAGACTATGGGGGCTAGGAGAAAAACTATTTAGAGAAAATTGGGAGCTAAGGATGATCCTGTTGGACGCACTGGCGAAAAGCGTGATTATGTCTGGAGCAGAAATCTGGGGATGAAAGAGATATGAAGAAATAGAGAGATTACACCTAAAATACATAAAGTGAGTATTAGGATTAGATAGAAACATGCCAAGTTAATGTTAATACGATGGGAAACAGGAAGACAAGAAATGAAAGAAACATCATTAGAAAGAGCAATGAGGTATGAAAACAAAATAAGAGAAGGAGATGGCTGAATAAAAAAAGAAGCATGGAGAGAACTAAAGAAAAGGGAAAGAAATGAAACAGATAAAATGGGTGAGAAGGAGGAGAGCGAGGAAAGGCTAGAAAAAAGTAAAATATATAGAAAGAAGGAAGAGAAAGACGAAATGAGAGAAGAAATAATAGAAGAGCTAAAGAAAAAAGAAGAAAAAAAACTAGAAGAAAAGCTAGAAAAGTCAAGATACATAAATGAGTGGAAAAAAGTGAAAGAAGAAATGAAAAAGTATAGATTAAAGGAAATTCAAGGAGAGGGCAGAATAAAAGGCCTACAAATAAGGGGAAGATTTAGGTTAGATAATGAAACAAGAGGAAGCAGGTATTGGGAAAAAGGAGAAAATAAGAGATGCAGAATGTGTATGAAAGAGGAAGAAAATTAGAAGCACATAGTAGAAACATGTGAAAAAAGCAAAAAGGAATGGGAAGAATGGGAAAAAATAATAATAGGAAGCGAAGAAAAGATAGCGTGGATGATGGAGTTAAAATGGAAAAAAAGAAGAAACGAAGAGGAGAAAGAAAAAGAAAAACAAGAAGACGAAATTACAAGACCCTAAGGAAAACAAGTGAGACTGAGGAAAAGAAAGGCAGAGGGAACAGTAGGAAGGAAGACAGAACAGACGGGAACAGAAGACAGAGACATAAGACTCGCAGACACACCTACATACGCACACATATACACAAAACACGCACATACACACACAAAATACATTCATTAGCAACTACACAAACTGGACACAAATAGTGAAGCAGGAAATGTAAAGTAAAATGTAACAAAAGTTGAAATAAAATAATATATATATATATATATATATATATATATATATATATATATATATATATATATATATATATATATATATATATATATATATATATTCACGGTGTAAACCGGGCTAAATCCCCATTATAGGTCTAATGTTAAGTTTATGTATTATGATACTTCAAAGTATTTTTTTTTATAACTTTTACAATTACAGAATCTATCGAATCTGGTAGCTTATTTAAATTTCTTGGCCAATATATTGGTTCTCTAGTGGATATTAGAGTAATTATTTTTTTGTAGAATTTCATACAGAACTCTACCTCTGAAGGTCGGAGTGGATGATGGTGAATGACACCATGGTTGTTTCGCATTTTAATTGCTTCCTGCTATCAAGCGATTTCCTAAAATTTGAAAGAAGTCTACCTAGTCTTCTTTTATTATTTTTTTGTTTAGATAACAGTAAACGGCTGATACTGTTATTATCATTTATGATTACTTATAAATAAACTTTACTTGCGTGTGTGTGTCTGTGTGTATGTTGTAGTTTATTTTTGTTTTGATTATGATTGCAGTGCCTCCATGTGTTTATTATGTCGGTTATTTGTTTTGTGTACAGTGTAGTTTAGTATGTTGAGATAGTTCTTGGTGATAAAGTGTGTTTATGTTATTAATATGATTTCCATATTTTCGTTGATTAAAAATTATTTAATTCGAAAAATCTGCCTAATCCTGATACTTTCCAGATAGCAAGTTTCAAACTATTGATTCTGTTATTTTATTCAACATTACTATTAATAGGTTTAACATAGTATCCATTCTTTGCATTAAATATTCCACCATGTATTCAAATTTCTTTGTATTTGCATCGTTGTCATGTTTACTTGGCTATAACTAAGTATTTGTTTGATTTAATTCTTCTGTCTCAACCCGCACACTTTGTGGCCTATCAACATTAATTCTTCCTTCTTTCTCTCCCTCATCTTATTAATGTCATTCAAGTATAAGTTGAATAACGCTTGGCTCAATAGAGCCCTGTTTCACTTCTCTTGATGTGTCAAAGCTTCTCGATATTCTTTTCTCGGTTATCACTTCGCATGAAGTTTTCCTGTAGATTTCCTCGATAATTCTGATCATCCTTCTCTTTACTCCTTTTTCTTTCAGCTTTCTTATCATTACCTCTCTGGCCAATAAGTCAAAAGCCCTCTTGAAGTTTATGTCTCAGATAAATTCTTCCTTTCTCTTTCTTCAGCTTATTCTCTATTATGCTGTTGAGAGTAAATATGTGGTTTCTTATTCCTCTTCCTGTTATGAAACTGCCTGACTCTCTTTCAAGATTCTTTCCTCTTCTATCCTATTCCTTAGTCTGTTATGCAGTATCTCTACAAGTATATTGTATACAATGTCAAGTAATGATACTCTATAATTCTTCACTTTATTTTCCTCCCCTGCCTTGAAGATCGGAAAAATTCGTGTATACTTCTAAGCATCTGGAGCTCTCCCTTCTCCCAAGTCTCGATAATCATTTTCATCAATGCCTGTAGTTATTCCTCTGTCACATTCTTGAAAATCTCTCCTGAAATTCTGTCTCATCCAGCTATCTTATCCTTCTTCAGTTTGCCTATCACTTCTTCCAGTTTCCGACTCTTGTTTCTCTTCAGTCTTTGCGTTAAAGTCTCCTATGATCAACAAAACGATTTCAACACTGTCTCATCCCTTTATTATTTCTTTTAAGTTATTTTTTATTTTAATTCACGTCTTCTTTCTTCTAATATCTCTAGCTTCTCCATAATTACTCCATATTGCCACTTCATTATCTTCATTTCTTCAGCTAACCTCTTCCTGATTCTTAACATTACTCTCCCACTCGCCCTTCTTTCTTCTTAATTTTCCATGTCGCTTTTCCCTTCCATAACTAGTTATTTCCTGGTTTCATCGTTGTATTATCCATTTTTTCCATTGTCACCCAAGTTTTTGTAAAATTATTAGTCATGGTTTCTTAAATAGTTCACCTCTTTCCATTTGTTGTTGATCCCTGTCGCCTTCCAGTAAACTCCTGAAAGTTTTTTTAAGTAATAGTAGATTTATAATAATTATAAGACATATTTTCACTGATAATAAGAATGAATATATTCAATATGAATAAGAATAATTATATTAAATTATCTTGTAATGTATAACCCATCCCCCCCCCCCCCCCCCCGCGCAGCTCCAACACCTTTCAGGAAAGGTAAACTTCTGCAGGCGAGTAGGTATGATAATCATAAAATTTTTTATTATACTCAAACTTGTTCTTCAATCTCAATAGTTTTGCATCCTATAATCGTTTCCTTGAACAAATTTGTTCCAGCCGTTTTTGTTGAATATAATACTGTAATCATAAGAACAATTAAATCCATAGCTACTTTTTTACGTTTTTAATCAAAAATATATTTTGCACTTGAATAACACTACTTATTATAGCTACAACGTCAAATAAGTATACTGAAAAAATATATATGTTAGTTTGTACCTGCAATGAACTATAGAAAACGACGTAAAATCGCTTATGTACATTAGACGGGTAGATTGATACAATTAATAAGTAAATGTTATATATACTGTACATTCTCGGTTGCAGTGGTTCCTATATTTCCACTATCAATGTTGTTGCTTTTGAATAGTTGAAAAAATATGAAGTACATTAATAGTTTTATGCGTGTTGTATCATCGCTTATGTCGCTTCTTTCTAAGAGATTGTACTTTCGTTCAATTTCGTTTTTTAACATGAACAAGATGATACGTTGAAATGTTTTCATTGGTGGAAACAAAGTTCGAATAAACTTTATAAGAGTACTCGTTAGGCCCGTCGTTATCAAAATCAATAACGTCACAAAATCGTACATAGCTATGACTATTCTGGATTGATACTGTGCCTGATACAAGTATAAATTATAGTTTTTACATATCTCAATTTATACAGCTAAACGCAATATTTTCTGTACAAGATATTATTGTACCTTTCCATGTTATTCTGTATTGATAGAAGGAATGAAATATTTTTATTTGTAATATTAGGCCATTCATACATACCGTTTCTGTCGTCTTTATTTTTATAAGAAAAAACTAGTTACAAGTGATTATAATATACGAGGTGTGTTCAAAAAGTAAGGTGAATTTTTATTTTTATGAAAAATTATTTATTTATTCACCAATATTTATCTTGCTTCCTTCAAAGTAATCCCTCTCAGATAGAATACACTTGTACCAACGTTTTTTCCAATCCTCGAAGCACTTCTGGTAAGCACTTTCTGGTATAGTCTTCAGTTCTTCCAGCGATTTTTTCTTTATCTCCTTAATCGTTCCAAACCTGTGTCCTTTCATGAGTTTCTTGAGTTTTGGGAGCAGGAAAAAGTCGCAGGGGGCCATATCCGGTGAATATGGTGCCTGAGGCATTGTGGTTTTGTTTTTGATCAAAAAGTTCGACACAAGCAACTATGAATGAGCACGTGCATTATCGTGATGCAAAATCCATGAATTGTTTTCCCACAATTCCGGACATTTTTCTTGTATTGCTTCTTCTAAACGGCGCATAACTTCAAGATAATACGAGGGGGTTCAATAAGTCTTTACAAAATCTAAGAGATGGCGCTCGTCATGCTTAAATTATGACGTTTTTGGCAAGTAATACTATTAATTAGATATCGTACAAAGTTTCAGCTCGATTCATTAAGTCGTTTTTTTGTGAGCGTTGGTTGAACAAAAAGTTATTGGTTTATTTGAAAAATGAAAAAAACAGAGTTTCGAGCGGTGATAAAACATTTTCACTTGAAAGGCCTTATACCAAAAGAAATCACAGTTGAGTTGAACGCCGTTCATGGCAAGTCTGCCCCTGTGTTTAAGACTGTTTATAACTGGGTAAATGAATTTAAATGCGGCCGTACAACAACAGAAGACGCCCCGTAGAAGTGAGTACGCCCGATATGGTCAACAAAATCCATGATATGGTGTTGAGTGATAGAAGATTAAAATTGCGAGAATTAGTTGAGGCCACAGGGGTATAAAAGGCTATAATCATTTCAATTTTACATGAAAAATTGGGGATGAAAAAAATATCAGCAAGATGAGTGCAGCGTTTGCTCACTGTTGAAAACAAACGAACCCGCGTGGTCACCTCTGAGGCTCTTTTGGCACGCATACGTCGTAATCCGGAAGACTTTTGGCGTCGACTCGTAACTGTAGACGAAACATGGGTACACCACTACACTCCTGAAATCAAAGAACATTCCAAACAATAGATTACCACAGGAGGACCAGCTCCGAAGAAGGCTAAGACACTAAAGTCAGCTGGCAAGATTATGGCCACGGTTTTCTGGGATGCGTATGGAATCATCTACATCGACTACTGGAAAAGAGCCAGACGATCACTGGACAATATTACGCGTCATTATTAGGTTAGCTGAAAGAAAAAATCAGAGAAAATCGTCCTCACTTGAACAAAAAAAATGCCTCTTTCTTCAAAACAATGCTCGAGTTCACACGTGTGAAGTTTCGATGGCAAAAATTAACGATTTAAAGTTCGAATTAATTGACCATCCACTATATTTGCCTGATTTGGCTCCCAGTGACTTTTTCTTATTTCCTCACCTCAAAAAATGGCTTGCCGGACAACGATTCACGTCGAATGAAGAAATCATAGTAGAAATAAATGCCTATTTTGAGGGTTTTCAGAAATTATATTTTTCTGACGGCTTAAAAAAACTGGAAGGCCGTTTAATAAAATGTATCGACCTTCAAGGATATTATGTTGATAAATAAAAAAAGTTATATACGCAAAACTTTTTTTTTCTTCTTTTTGTAAAGACTTATTGACCCCCCTTGTACTCTTTATTGATCGTACGACCGTGTGGTAAGAACTCTTTATATACTATGCCACGATAACCAAAAAAAACAGTGAGCAAAACCTTGACATTTAATCGAACTTCACGTGCTTGTTTCGGTCTTGGCTCTTTTGGAGTCTTCGATTGGGACGATTAGGCTTTAGTTTCGACGTCAAACATACTGGCTGAAACTGTGAGCATATGTAAGGAATATGTATACCAACATAATAAAAAAAAATATCAACGATCGAATCTACGTAGCCCGCCTAATTTAAAAATTCACCTCACTTTTTGAACACACCTCTGTTTTATATAAATATAAAACAGTTGTTAATATAAAAACAACAAATAATTACTTTACTAATATTATAATAAATGAAAAGTAAGTTTCTTTTGTCTAAAATTCTCTCGTATAATAAAAACAAATTGACGAAATACAGCATTGAAATAGCCACTAGGTAGCGTTAAAACAGCAACAGCGCCACTATTCGTTTTTGCGTATATCCGTTAAAATAAAATAATATAATATTGTTTTTATTATTTACTAGATAACCTTTATAACCAATCTCGACGTGATAAGCAACAAAATATGGTAAAAATGAAAAGTTGAGTAATTTTTTAATGTATTTATTTATAAATAACAATATATATATTATTAAACTAGGTTCTGTGTGTGACACTATTCTTTAAATTTTAACGCGTTTTGGGGAAATAAAATTCCCACGAGTCATACAAGAGCTCGTGCCCAAGCGCCGTATCACAAATTATTTAAAAAAGGGAAGGTAAGGGAGGCTCTTTCGCTCCTCTGAACGGTGACGATGGACCTCGTCACTAAATTGGCGTTTTGGGCTTTGGATTGAGAGGAAAGGAATGATGGGCGTACACAATAATCACTCCCGATAACCGTTAACAATATTTATTCCTCTACGTTTAACAATTAAAGAGCGACGATATGAGTTCACGCGTCGTTCTCGACGGCCGCGTGCCGGCGCTCGTGCGGACAATCGCACGGGGGCAGGTTACAATAATTTGAGAGGATTACGAAGTAGGGACTCGTTTTATTCGCCGATTTCGCCGTGCTCGCGGAAGATCGCGAGCACTTCGCCGACGCATTGCGCACTCGCGAATAGAGAGAGAGAGAAAGAGAGAGAGACGACCTGACCTGGTGAAGGCTGCTGGCAGGAAATGCTGCTGGAGCTGCTGGCTGGAAATGCTGCTGGAGCTGCTGGCAGAAAATGCTGCTAATACTGCTGCTGGCAGGAAATACTGCAGGAACTGCTGGTAGGCTTGTGGCAGGCTCGAATGGATTCTACGATGCTTCAAGTGTCATTGGAAATCCTCTCCGTGCTGTACTCTGCTCGGCGTCGTCTAACTTCTTTGTCTCGACTTGACTATTCGGTTTTCTCTCACGTGCGCATGCTTGGCCGTCAAATCGATCCGTCTATCTCGAAATCTCGGCTCGAACTATCTCTTCAACCCTTCGCGCGTCGGCTCGAGCAACGCCGGCGGCTTCGCTCTCGCGAGCGGATTGCAGCGGGTCGCTCACGTTCGCTTACTCTCTACTCGCGACGCGTCAATCTCTCTCTCTTCTTCTTGCTGCAGCCGCTCTCGCTCCTAATTGGCTCCCAATGACGATGCCCTGCTCAGGTATTGGCCTTGAAATAAAGCGGTGCGAGCATCGGTATCAGTTCGTAATTTTCAAACGCTCGCCAGGGTAACAGCGAAGGAGTGAGGCTGCGAGAGAGAAAGAGAGAGAGAGACAGAGAGAGAAAGAGCGAGCCAGACAGGGCTGGCTATTCTAGCCAGAGCCCCGTCACATATGAAAAATATACTACTTTCTAATTTTTTTTTATTATAGACGAAAAACGAGCTGGAAAGTTGGTGAAAAAGTGATATGAAACGGAAAATGAAAAAAATAAGAAAGAAAATAAAAGCCAAAATAATATTAAAGGCTTTAGCAAACGATATACATAAACTATGTATATATGTTCTGAATATGCGATTCAGAATTGACAGGAATGCGACAATCGCCTCTTTATCTACACCAAGCTCAACAGGTAACAATAAAATAATCAAAACGAAATAATGGAATCCGACAATGTAATTATTACGAATAAAATAAATGCCACCTGCACAGCCACTTTTAATAAATTGTTAAAAACAGAAAATGATGTAATACTTTGTGTAAATACACGAAGCTTAAATACTAATTACAATAAACTATTAACTTTCATTAATAGCTCAGAAAAAAAAACCGAATATTATAGTATGCACAGAATCATGGAATCTCGATTATCATCAGTTTTTCAATATAAATGATTATGTCATGCACTGTAATAATAGTAAATTGAATAAATTAGATGGAGTTGTAGTCTATATAAACAATGAAATTACAGAAACCACTGAAATCATCTAAATCAATAAGCTAAAAATTGTAAATACTATAATTAAGCTTGAAAATAAAAAAGAACTGATATTATTAGCTACTCGTATCTACAGATCACACGATTTACACAAAACAGAATTTCGAACAAGCATTAAAAACCTTTTGCTAATACATAAAAATAAGAAAAATTGTATTTTAATTGGCGATTTCAATTATGACACACTAAGTCAAGAATTACAAGACCAAGAATTTCTACAACTTATACTAAACAATGGTTACTGCCCAGGATACAACTTCATAACCCGACCTTCTATTGATCCTAATAGTAAAGGCTGATGTACAGACAATTTTTTTCATAAAACTAGAAAATATTAAATACAATACTCATCTACTTAACATACCTTTTAATGTTCATTATCCAATTTTAATTGTATTAAAATCCATTAAAAAAGGTATAAAGCAGATTAATAACATTCCAAAAATAAATTTCCACAAATTAATAAATTTTGCAAAAACAATAAATTAGTCAGACATACTAACTATAACAGATCCTAACTAAGCTATCACGAAACTAATAACATTCAATTATATATAAATGCAGCAAATTACAGTGTGACGTCCGGGTCACTATCTCAGGTACGACTGAGGCGGACGTTTTCTCAGGTGCTCTATTTGGTTTGCGTGCGTACGCTTAAACCGGGACGAGCAATTGGAGAATTAGAGCTTTTCTATTTCGCGTTTTGCGTTGAAAGAGAGAAAAATAAAATTGGACTACAAGTCTCCCATCAAACACCAGGATCCAATGGAATCGGGACTTGCATGTGAATATCCCAGACCTTGCTCGAATTGTCACATAAAAGAATTTAATTTTTCTTTAACGGCGCGACTATCTTATAGAAAAGTATCCCAATTCTTGTTAAAATACTCTTCGAAGACTTGTTTTTTCGAATTCCGGTCTAACTATTTTAATAGAAAGGAAGAGGAAAGATAGCAACAAAAATTTTGTTTAAACTTACTTTTATTTTATTCAATGGAGTTGACTGGTACTTGAAGAGTCTGGACCTGACACTTGTTCGAACTTCGTACAATGTAGTAAAACTTATGAAGCTTGCGAGGAGCGAGAGAGTGCACGATTTTCGCTTGCGCACGCTCTTTTAAACCCTGGGGGTGGTTGGGAGGAAAATCCCTCTTTCAGTCCCTCAAAATTTGGGAAGAGTGGAAATTCCAGTAAATTCTAATTGGCTGACTGAGATTTTTTCTCCTTTTCTCTTTCGGATTTCGGTCCCTAATTAGTTCAGGGGTGTGGTGAGAATTGGGGGCGCGCGTTCAAGAGTTTGGGCCCTATCTCGTTAGATGGCTCTCCAAGTACCATTTTCATTACAGATATTCTTATAATTATTAATTTATTTGTTACGTAAAATTGTTACAATTAATTCTTAATAATAACGCAAGTTTCTTAATATCTAAAATATTTTACGCGAAAATCTCTAATCCTACATGTTTACAATTAGTAACTTAAATAATTAACTCAATTCGTTGGTTAAATAATATGGAATGAAAAAGGGGCATTATTTAATTGTGGACTATATAATTGATTTACTAAAGTTCATTCAGGTAACTGTTTTTCGACTATTTTCTAATTTATAATTTCAAAACTTTGGGATATTTTCGATGATTGCGCGGTAACTACGTGAAAAAAGTGTGTGGGAGGTTTCAAGAAGCTGCGAAATTTTCCTATCATGCTGTTATTTTCTTAATTCATTTATACAAAAATAATTATTGAATTTTTTCTATATAGCAAAAGTTTTAGCTTCTAAAAGTGGAAAACTTTTAAGTGAAATCGTGTAACAGGATGTAGGCAGAATTCCGCGGCTCCTTTACTCTATATCTAAACCTACTCAAAAAAAACTTTATAATCTTTCGGAGTAAAGTTCGGAAAGCGCGCGACAAAGGGACGGGTATTTTCACGTGTCCTCCAGCCGTCTCAGCTGAATGCTTTCCCTTTGCTCATTCACGGAGTTAAAATTTAAGTTACATATTGAACACGTAAAAGCAAACGAGGAAAAAAAATTAATTTTATTCATAGTAAACGGCCCGACGTTACACCCCCCCCCCCCCACTTAAACGGTTACTTAAGGAACGCAGCGAGGCAAAGTAATCGCTAATTGAGATGTAATTGTAGAGCATGGCAACCAAGATTTATTAACATTTATTGTCGGGAAAAGAAACTATTTTTAGTTTGGATTGAGTACACTGGATTTTCTTTTGGTACGTTGTCATCAGTTTCTTGAGCCTTAACTGGTATGTAATGGGGTATCTGCATTGGCATAGGAACTCTACTTGCTTCTTCCTGGGATTTTTCATTTTCCTTCTGCATTGAATGGCCTAAGTGGATAAGAAAAGTTGTGAGACTATTCCATATGGCTCCAAAAAGTTGGTAGGACCACCCATAAATACTATGCAGAGCTATACCATTGATGAAGATTTCTATCACCTTTTTAATTATTTGTATAATAAAAAGGATAGCTATCACTCCTGCAATGAACGTTTCAATCGTCATGAATTTACCCCACATTCGATTCCAAGTGGTATGAACTAAGAGTTCTAAAGTGTTCTCATTGAGCAATTTATTAATTACTCCTTCTTGATCTTTCATCGCATGTCCTTTGATTTCTCGAGCAACATCATTGATGACAGCTGATTGTTCGAGAGGGTACATGATTCGATTTAGAAGATCCTGCAGATCTTGTTCAGTATAAATACCACTTGTAGCGAGAGTTGGAATATCTTGATATTTCCATGTCATTTGGGCAAAAGGCTTCAGGATCTTTGGTGTTCTGGCGTCTACAGGACGTGGTATGAACTTATACCAATTTTCATTGACATAAAAGTGAGTGGACAGTAAAGCGTTACAATCCACTATTGTTCCTTGAGTCTTGAGTATATGTGTTTTAGGTGTCATAAAATTGGTGATATTGTTATGGACTATTTTTAATTCTTCGTAACATTCGGTCGCCGGCGAAATCTTTACATCTACCGGGATACATTTGACGACGTGAACTACTTCGCCAGCCGTTACCGCCATATATCCAGGTCCTTTCATCAAATTGTACGCGAATTGATCAGGTGAATACGTGGCTATTGCTAAAGCATTTTTTAAAATCTCACGTTCTTGTCTACAACGCTGTACAACTACATCTCTATACAAACTATTTATTTAATTTTTGATATAACCCTCGACGAATACAAATTTAGAATTAACGTATGCAAATATGTCTAAATTACTTAATGATAATTTCTTTGCTACAGCAAAGGATGAGACTCCTATAGTGGTTTCAAAAATGAATAATTTTGGGTGTTCTGTTTGAACTATTTCATATCCACAGATTTGTCTTTTCCCTTTGGCCATTAACGCGAAGGTAATATCTTCTGTTATCAAGGAATATATACGGTTTTGCTGCTCGTCTATTATTTTGTTGGCTATGCCTTCGTATAATAACCCGTAATGATTGAATTTACATATGTCTCGTGGTATCGTTTTCCAGAAAGTATTACCTCCTTCCGGATCTATACAGGTTTCTTCAGTTAATGTACATTTGATACCTGAGCGTAGTCTTACTTGATCGTTATTTAAGTCAACTGGTGCAGTATAGTCTTGCACGGTTATTTTTACTAAACTTTGAACCACAACATTCTCCCAGGTACCATATGCATCAGAATACACACCACCGTTACAACTATCGTCGATTTTTAAACTACCAGTTAGTGTTAAGGGTCGGATTGTGGTTTGGTTAACTTTAATATCGCGTAATACACGTATTTCATCGAAATATAATGCACCGTTATTATACAAGTCTGAACAGCGTTTTTGGCTGATCTCGACCATATATTCGTGTATTCCATCTTTGACAGCCGAACTATGGGAGTGCATTGCACAATGAAAAATGTGACGTTGTAGTTGTATCTTGCATTGTATCACGTGTACTTCCTCGAATTGGTTCAACTGTAATAACTGTACATGGATCTGAGTGCTATTAATTTTTCCGGGAGGTATATCGCATTCTTCTACGCCAAGCAAAGAAACAGTGGTAATATTTAATGATCTCGCTCCGCAATCGTATCCTATAATGGCTTGGCCTTGATATGGAATGGTAGATAAAATTAATATGTAAAATCCAAATTTATTCATATCCATTTTCTGAAAAATAAATAATGTTAATTCTTATGTTACCTATTAATTGCTGGAACGGAAAACTAATGATTAATTTGATACATTTGTTTCTATTTATTATTATTTATTATTACTATTATTTTATTACTATTATTTTACTATTATTATTTTACTATTATTATTTTAATGGAAAAGATATTGTTCATTAAATCTATATGATTTATTTATTATCTAGTTTTATACCTTACGCGCTGATCAGCCGCTATTTTTCCGACTAATTCGAGCGTAAGAGAAATTTAGGATTCTGATAGTTAGGTGAAGTGTTGCTCGCCACTCTGCGCAGTCATACAGCGGGCAAACAGACCTACACAGCGATTTCAGACCATATTCTCGACGATCGTCGTAATAAAGGAACGGCGATCTGACGTCCTTATAATCTAGTCGGGGAATTGTTGTTAGTATATATCTCTAATCCCATTTTCGGCGACTGTCTATGAATCGTAAATTAAACTTCTAGAGCAATCTGCAAGCATCAAATTGCCCTTGAAAGGTTCAGGCGTTTATATTTTAGATTTAGATGTATAAGTAATTCAACCATGACAATTAGTTGTTATTTTTCAATAATTTAATGGATAGTATTCTATACCTTCTGTACCAGAAACCTTGAACGTCATTGACAACATCAACATCGAATTTTTCGTGGAAAATTGCTATTGGTTGTATTTTAATTCCCTTCAAAAAATAATCTACCTTGCGAGTTACCTGAATGTCCCAAGACTTTTGGAACACCCTGTACATCTATCATATTTTTTGGTTATGCTATCTATAAATAATGACACTCGACCATGTGATCAATGCATTGACCAAAAAGATATTTTCTAACTCATATCTATAAACGATAGAGCATTGATATAAGACATTAGTGATCTAATGAACAAAAAAACTTTCTCAAAACTACATGGATAACGTTAAAATTTTCTTTAAGATGGAGTATAATCTCGATTTTCAATTTGATTCATAAGCATTTCTATCCAATGCATAAAAGTGATAAGAATGAAAATGAATAACTTTCGACGAAATACAAAGTCGCCATTTTACAAGGGCCGTTCAATAAGTCCGTAACTTCTCGGTAAATGGTAGTGTTATTGTAACTTATTTTACACTGTAATAGAGTTTCATCTAGTATAAGTACATATATAAAGTTTGAAGTTAGTACGTTGATTTGGAAATTTTTTACAGTTATTTGAATTTAGTTTTTAACTGTGTAAACAAAATCATAGAAAAAAAGTTTCGTGTGCTTATTAAACATCATTTCCTACAGAGAAAATCAATAAAAAAAACTGAAGAAAAGCTCAGGAAATACTATGGAGCCTCTGTTTCATCGCATAACATGTTTCTAAAGTGGTTTACTGATTTTCGTTGTGGCCGTAAGAGCACAAGTAATGTTGAGCGTCCAAAAGAGGTGACTATTCAAGACATGATCGATAAAGTTCATGATACTCACCGATCGTTGATTGAAAGTGCGTGAGATTAATGAAGTTCTTAACATTTCAGTAGGATATACGTGGAACATTTTACATGAATGTTTGGACATGAGAAAGTTGTCTGCAAGATGGGTGCCGCACTTGCTCATAGCTGATAACAAGCGAGCTCATGTAGTTACGTCTGAGCATGTTTTAACGTAATAAAAGAACTTTTTGCATCACTACGTTACTGTTAATAAAACATGGATTCATTATTATATGCCAGAAATGAAAAATCAATCGAAAATGTAGTCTGGGCCAGGTGAATCTGCGCCGAAAATGCGAAAACGGTACGATCAGCCGGAAAAGTCATGACTACAATTTCTTAGAATTGAAGCGGTATAATATTAATTGATTACCTACAGATTGAAAGAACTATTACAGGAGAATATGTATTATTATACCGATTTGATGTCATACTAAAGGAAAAGCGGTCCCATCTAGTGAAAAAAAAATTCTTTTTCCACCATGACAATGGACCAGCTCACACGAGTTCATTGCAACGGTTAAATTATTTAATTTACGCTACGAAATAATTCTTCATCCATTTTATTCTCTAGATTAAGCCCCTTCCGATTAGTTTTTGTTTTCTGACAAGAAGATTTGGCTAGTGGGTAAAAGATTACGTCTAACGAAGAGGTAACTGCTACAATAAATGAGCATTTTGAGGAGTTTGATAAAAATTACTTTTTTGAAGGCATAAAAAAGCTTGAGCACCGCTACAATAAATATATAGAGTTAAAAGGATTAAACTATATTGAAAAATAAATTGGAATTATTTATATAAATAGTTTTTTTTTCTTGAAAGTCATGGACTTATTGAACGATCGTCGTATTTTATAATATATTGTGACGTTAAACGTCGAATTAGCGCTAATAGCCTAACCTAGTGGCTACCTGCGGGGGCAGCACTTACCGGTAGACGAAAAATGTAATGAGGGAATTCGGCACGCGACGAGGCGGAACGCGCGCGATTGAAAACGAACCAGTGCAGGCCTAACTACCGATACGAGGAGCGGCAAGTGAAGGATCAGCCATCGACACGTTTAGCTGAAAGCGCGGAATAAGTTGCCGATACACGAACCGAATTGGAGCTGCGACAGCGGAGCCTACGCTTGCCAGAAAAGCGTGTGTGAGAGTGCGCGTGTGAGGGGTTTCGCCAGCGAGAAAGAAACCGAAAACGCGAACTTCCTCGTGCAAAAAGGACAGACTTTCCCGCAACGAGAGTGCGCACCGTTTCTTTCGTTCTCCGTACGACTGCAATAAAAGGTAAGCTGGCCAGCTTAATTTCGCGATCGTGAAATAATTGCTACACGACTAATACCTCGATTCGACAAAAAGTGTGCATGTAACATCTCGGCGAACAAAGAGCGGCGAGCGATCCGACACTGCCTGTTGTTGTCGCGCGCGCGGCATGTAAACATAAACACGCGGGCCGAAGTTGATGTAATATTGAGAGATAATAAAAGTTCTCGTATGTGAAGTTAACAGTACTTTCGAAGTGTTCTTCTCATATCTGTAGTTAGTTGGTTGACTGACACCCGTTCCCTCTTGCTTTCCGACTTCCGTATTTAACATAGGTAATTACGTGCGCTTTTCAATACGATTACGCGGATAAAATTAATTAAACGGGATTCACCCCGTTACAATATATATTCGAGCATTATCGCGATCACTTCATGCTTACTTATACAAGATCACGTCATTTGTACATTCTCTTCTTTAGCACACATAGTGATCTTTCGAAAAGTTCGATAGTATTTAGTGCATCTTTCTTTTTGATCAAGATCACCTGTAGACCTAGACAGTGCTTCATTCTAACATCCTTCAACGTTAGGTTAGCCTGTTGAGCTCCTGGGTCTTGTTACGAAGTAACAATTGGCATTACTCTTGTGCTAAAAGCGATAAATTGAATTAACCACTGCTTTTAAAATATCCAAAGTGCCACCCAAATTTTATGATAAAAATTGTCATCCTACAATAATTACATAAAAAAGTTAATAGTTAATGAATATGTTCTTTCTCAAGCCAAAAAGAACAAAAACAATCATAAGAAATATTAAATTATTAGGTACTATTTAAAGTTGGAATATATTCAAATATTTGAAAAAAAATCGTTTCAAACTCCGCATACATACACACATACACACACACACGATATAACTGCTTCATTGAGATAAAATCATAAATATTAGAATTAAAATAAATCAATTATTAAGTGGTGGAGTATATAAAACGCTCATAAGAAAAAATTTCTTTGACACAATTTACTAATTTAATTTACCAAACGTTATATTTATTTATTTTTAAGAAACTTAGAAAAAGTACACTTGAATGTAAAATTTTTATGTCATAAAATTTGTTCATTTTATTAAAATATGCCGATTTTTTATGGAGCCTTTTATGATTTTATAATAAATCACATTATTTTCTCATCAATCCACTGGGTTCTGTACTACAATTAAAATAAACTCTTTATCTGGAGCCACCATTATTTCATGCTTTTTACTTCGAATGCGAAGAAATGTAAGGTCATTTGTTGGATCTAAGTCTCTGATTACCGATCGTGCTTTATCCGATAACTGACTAATTAACCCGGCATATTGAACAGTAGTAGTATTGTCCATTGTTGATTTTATTGGAATACCTGAAAAGTACAACAATATTTTTTTAATCCTCCTTAACATTTATATGAGTAAAATTAGTATATTATAAGTTAAGAGTAGTAAGTGTAGTTTTAGATGATATTCATATACAGAAAATATATTTTATCAGATGATTGTTATAATTGGAAAAATATTAAAAACTAGCTTTTCAAAATATTTTTAAACGTCATTTTAAACGTCATCAGTTTTCCTCTTAATTCTGGAATAAATGATCTATTTTTTTTCTAGTACTTTCTTTTCTCCTAATTGACTAACATTTTTCCAGTCGAATTCGATTTCGATGTTATATAAAAGTAAATGACAAAGATGTTATATAAAAATAAATTTATGGAATATGAGATTATGATTTTTATATTTCTGACAGTTCAAATTCAGTCTCAAATTTTTTTAATACTGATTTCTATACCGTGCAGTTTTAAATATAAAAATTGTCATGTCGACTATGCAGGTGTCGTTTAAATATCCTATTATATTAACTCAATATTAACTCTATGCCACAAGCCATTTAAGCTAATGAAATTAATTTTTCTGAAAAAATAAATAGTACCACAATCGTTATCGTATTATAAGGAAGTTAGTGTGATTTGAAATTCTACGGCATTAGCGTGATACAACGCACGACCGATGAATAACTTTTTTTTAATTCTGAATTACATAAAATTTATAAACGGGTTTTTTTGATTTCATAACTCCTATAAAATGATCGAATACCAATTATTAAATACTAAATTATACGAGTATCAAATTTATTTACGATTCCTCGTCTACAAGAAGAAGAACAAGCCGAGCGAAGTAAAGCACCAAATAATATTTGTTTAAGAAAAAGTACTTCTTGTGATTTTAAACTCATAAGTACTATAAATAATAAAAATAATAGAGAAAAATGTATTTTAACTATAAAGAAAGAATCGATATTATTTGAAAAACTCAAGCAAAAAGAGAAGATTATGAAGCTAATAAGAAAGACTGCAAAAATATACTAAGGCACAATTGAAAGAGTTTATAATTTGTAAGCAAACATTAACTATAAAAAGAACTAATAAAAAAATTAAGTACAGAATAATGAAGGAAATACATATCAGTAGAATATAAAGATGATTCAAACTAATATTATAAATATACATTTATTTTCTGTTAATAAACCTAGGGAAAGTCTGTCTAATAAATCTGTCATTGTTATTGTTAACTTACAGTTGTCCGGTTTATATCAGGTTGATAATTTTCTACACATTGATGTAAAATGTTACGATAACTAATAATTGAACATTTATTTGATACCTATTACAAATATTTCAACGGTTGCATTGGAAATGACTGGACTATTAAGAATATTTGCAACCAACTATTTACATGAAAAAATTTGACATTGTTAATGTTCAAGAAGATTTATGTAAATTAGAACATCATAAATCGAGATAATCGTAAAAATGGTGAGAAAAGTGTCGTGCTACCACGATGTATAAGCATTTGGTGATGGGACATGCTTATGCTAGTCGAACGTTTCGAATAAACGGAATGCATGACACGTCCGAGACAGTGGTCATCCTCAACGGATAACAACAACGAACAAAAGGATTGGAATGCTGTTTGAGAGTACTAGTTATGATATATTAACCATATCATAATTTTAGCCAAGATTGAAATCGACGCTTGTAAGGGCACTGACTATTGCTTATTATTTTCTTGCTTATTGATCTTGACTTTGGAACGCGGTAATATCTGGAATCATTTCTTAGCAAAGGGGTCTCTTCAAAACTTGGAAACGCTATGAGATCATTATTATTATTATTATTGTGATGGGCAACGGTTATATAGGTAAATTTTGATTGAATTTGACTTTGTAGGTTATTGCGTTATATTTTTCGAGATTATGCACTTTTTTATTATTTTATTGAAGTTTCGACCGTCATTATAGCCCTTTGCATTCATTTGAATGCTCAAATATAGATCTTAACTTTTATTTGCGAAATCAAAAATCGAAAATCGAATATTCATAAAATATTTACTTTGTTTGATAGGAGATATGACCAATCTATTAAATTATTATGAATATAAAGTATTAAGTTTTTTATCATCCAAAGTTCCATCCTAAAAAATCATCGAGAAGTTTCAAAAACACGATAAAAAGTATAAAATGAACTTCAAAAACTTTATATGTAATAATGTGCTTCATAATATAAATAATATACTTTAGTAGATGTTTATGGTTGTAATTAGTGTATTTTCTAAATAATTTTTTAATATTTTACATAACTGAATAAGAGCGGAATCACTAAACGATATTTTATCGAAATAATCTGTGATTTATATATTTTACTGTTCACTATAATTATTCGAAGCTTAATTATAATCGTAAAGAGTAAAGTTCCATTAATTTTTCTTGTTGAGGCCTGCAATGGCTCGGTCGGTAGGGCGACGGACTCGCACCCGGTAGGCCCGGGTTCGATTCCCAGTCCCTGCTGATTGATACAAGCACCACTGAAAAAAGTTTTATGTACTCTGTTCTCAAACACATTGCAAGCCTCCGTCACTGATTAGCACTGATGAAGCATAAATAAAGCGACGTTAAACAAAATTAAAAAAAATTGTTCTAGTTGTACGGTTTTTATTTTAAGGTAATATGAATAAATCAATCAATTCATATCTAGTTCATGTCCACTTATGGCTATACATTTCGAACGTTTAATCATTCGCAAAAATTTGCAGCAATCTTCCATATGCATACACATTACATACATACGCACAATTTTATAACCGATCACGTGACTATATTTCAACCAATGATCGCGCCTCTTTCGGCGTCCGAGACACGGAACTAGATAATATATCAATCTACTCCAGTGTTAAAAAAAATTTTTCTGGACTTTTTATTCTCTTGAAGTATCATGACAATCCACTTACATAATAGCGTAATCATATTCAATTGGACTAACAGGTACATCATGACCTATTGCCTTCTTCATTTGAACCATATGCATGAGGCGTGTCCAATCGCCTTTTTATATTTCGACATTATGTTGATTATTATTAACCGCTAGGATCTCGTATTGTTTTAGGTATTTGGATACTTTATCTGGCACTGATTCTTTCCTTTTAAATTACACATTTATAACGGAATTTTTTTTCATTTATACACCGAACTTTTCGTTAGATGGTAAGTAAGTTTTGTTGTTTTCAATTTTTATATATTTTTATATGATAGTATTAGCGAAATTTTTCGTATACGTTGTACACCTTTGATAGAGTAGTCTGAGGTCCGGAAATTGTATCTATGATTGTACTAAATATCACTCTATTTGAGTGTAGTTACGGAGGGAGTAAGCGAGTTTAGGTTTTCCAAAATTAACTTCGAACAGAACTTTGAATGACCTTGATTAACCTCTACATAACCTTTTAGGGCCAAGCAAATGATATATTCAAATTCATCGATCCAAAAAATACGAGTATACGAGGGTGGTCCGATAAGTACTTAGCCTACAAAAGAAAAACGAAAATTTTGGAAAAGTGGCGTTTTATTTTTCAACACAGTCTCCTTTTAGTTCGATACACTTGGCCCAGCAATGTTCCAACTTCTTTAACCCGTCTGAAATACGTTTCCTCGAGGTCTGAAAAGTAGGCTTCCGTGGCAGCGATTACCTCCTCATTCGACTCAAATTTCTGCCCGGCGAGTGACTTTTTCAAGTTTGGAAACAAAAAGAAGTCGCACGGGGCTTAATCTGGAGAATACGGTGGATGGGGCAGCAGTTCGTAGACTAATTAGTCCAATTTGGCCATAGCGACGGCGGAGGTGTGAGCCGGTGCGTTGTCATGGTGGAAGAGTACTTTTTTCTTCGCCAAATAAGGCCGTTTTTTCTGTAATTCGACATCGAATCGGCCCAATAATTCGGCATAGTACAGCCCTGTGACCGTTTTGCCCCTCTCCAGGTAGTCGATGTAGATCACACCTTGTGAATCCCAGAAAACGGTGGCCATCACCTTTCCGGCCGATGGGGCAGTCTTCGCCTTCTTCGGAGCACTTTCGCCGGGTAAAGTCCACTGTTTCGACTGTTCCTTGGTCTCTGGTGTATACCAGTGGATCCATGTTTCGTCGACTGTCACGAAACGACGTAGAAACTCCTTCGGATCGCGATTAAACAGCGTCAGACATTGCTCTGAAGTTGTCTCACGGTTGCGCTTGTTGTCCGGAGTGAGCAAACGCGGCACCCATCGCGCCGACAGCATTCTCATGCCCCAAATTTCATGCAGGACATGAACCACGCGGTCTTTTGAGATGCCTACGATCTTAGCTATCTCGCGCACCTTCAATCGTCGATCTGCCAATACGAGATCGTGAATTTTTGTCACGTTATCTTCCGTGGTAGCCGTTTTCGGAGCACCTGGACGTGGCTCTTCAAAAATCGACGTGCGACCACGTTGCAACTCGTTAAACCAATTTTTGACGGTCGCCATAGAAGGAGAAGAGTTACCGTACACAGCATCCAAGCGCTATTTGATTTCGCTGCGCGATTTCCCTTCCAAAAACAAGAATCGAATCACCGACCGATACTGCTCTTTTTCCATTTTTCAAAAATCAACGGACACACTTGCTTTCACACGCTCTCAAAAATAAACTACAACTCCGATTCGGCTGAAATCTTGACTGTAACCATTGAGAAGGTTGTACTATGTGATAGAATATTTCTTTTGCGAGAGTGGCGTCATCGGGCGGTGAGGCTAAGTATTTATCGGACCACCCTCGTATACGTGGAAATACTGAGGTAAAAGCTGGAAAGAGAACTAGAAGCAAAAGAGACGCTAAGCGATACACAGATTGGATCCAGGAAGAAAAGCGGAACATTGGACGCAATATATATATATTGAAAACAATAATAGGGAAGAAAATAAGGGAAAAAGGAGGAAAACTGTACGTATTCTTTACCGACATGAAGGCCACTTTTGACAAGATAAAGAGGAAGAAAATATGGGAAATAATGAAAGAGAAAGGGATAAATGGGAAAATCAGGAAAAGAATAGAAGAAATATATAAGAAAACAGGGAGTAAGGTAAAAGTTGGAGTAGAAATAATTGGGGAATTTGAAACTTACAAAGGCGTAATGCAAGGGTGCCCTTTGAGCACCACGCTATTTAATCTTGCCTTCACCGACCTGGAAGTCAAAATCAAACAGGTGCAAGAAGGAGGGGTAGAGATAGGAAGGAAGAAAATATGGACATTAGGATATGCAGATGATATAGTGATAATGGTAAAGAGTGAAAGTGGAATAAAAACGAAGCTGAAAAAATTAAAAAGATACCTGGAAGAAAAGGGATTAGAGCTAAATGTAGGAAAATGAAAGATGATGAAATGCAGGAGAGGAGGAGTTAGGGGGAAGGAAGAAGAATTCGAATGGGAAGGTGAGAATATAGAGATGGTTAAAGAGTACAATTACTTGGAATATGTGATAAGCAGTAATAACGGAAATAAAAAGCAGATAAAGAAGGTAGAAGGGAAAATAAATATGAGAATGGGAAGACTATGGGGGCTAGGAGAAAAACTATTTAGAGAAAATTTGAAGCTAAGGATGATCCTGTTGGACGCACTGGCGAAAAGCGTGATTATGTCTGGAGCAGAAATCTGGGGATGAAAGAGATATGAAGAAATAGAGAGATTACACCTAAAATACATAAAGTGAGTATTAGGATTAGATAGAAACATGCCAAGTTAATATAAATTATTGTTAATTTTTTCCACTCCTGATGTTTGATAATTATATTAGTAATCTTGATCTTAGGAGTCGTCCCTATAAATAAACTAAACACTTATTTTATCATAAACGTTTCGCAATTTTATTTATTGCCACCTCAGTACATCTGTTGAATATATATATTATTATAAATAAATGAATTCTTTCAATATTAATATTGTATTATAATATAAACATACGTTTTGTAATGTAGATAAAATTGAATAAATTAAGAGTTCTTCCGCACATACATGGTCTGTTATAAACATTACACTTTTAATTAAATAAATATTAATTTTTCTGTCTAATAATAAATATAAAAATAGAATAACAATCTTTTGTCAGTTAGGTAAAAATATAGTTTGTCAATTGGGTAAAAACACATTATGATCAGCAAATTAAAAGCTAAGTAACTGTTATGTAATTTTCTAGACTTATCAATTACTAGAAAAAATAATGGGATTATTACTAACTGGTACCAAAAACCAA
Source organism: Phymastichus coffea (assembly GCF_024137745.1). Classification (NCBI taxonomy): domain Eukaryota; kingdom Metazoa; phylum Arthropoda; class Insecta; order Hymenoptera; family Eulophidae; genus Phymastichus; species Phymastichus coffea. Next base: position 2,627,573 of record NW_026706835.1, on the reverse strand, counting down.
CTATGTCGGGACGTATTTTAAATTACAACTCAAATCACACACTAAAACAAAAAAAGAATATTGTTAATAACTTGATAGATAGATCGATATTGTTGTCTGATGAAAGTCACCATGACAATAATATATCTATTATAAGAAACATGTTATATAACAATGACTATCCGGAGGAATTTGTTGATTATATTATCAACCATAGTTGACTATTATTATATTATCTCCATTTCAAGGTATCACGGTGGGTCTGAGCGACATTTAAATAAAAGTGAAAGCAGGTTCCAATTTTTTTGCATATTTCGGTAAAAATACTAATAATTAGAAGATCCCAGAAAGAATTAAAAAAAATCCCTGAGCCCTTTTTGAAAAAATCGATTTTTAAAAATTTTTATCAAACAAAAAAAATAAAAAAATAATTTTGGTTGTGGTTGATGGTAATAATAAATAAATCAATATTTTTTCGATATTTCCACAGATACACATTTAATAATAAAAAATTCAACACCAGCATTTTGAAAATTAATTTTTTTTTATTTATTGACTGTTTTTACTAATTTTTATCTCTCTATTCTCCCATACACAATCATATTAATGGAGAAACACATATATATATAAATATCAGTGTTTATTAATAGTATACATACGATAAGGACATAGCAGTATTGTAAACATGTGTGTTTACAGCGCGCACCTGTATCTAAGGAAGTAGTAGCTAGAATAGCGTGCTCAAAAGTTTTCACAGTTGTCCCAGCTTGATTGACCGATCAACAATGAAATCTGCCAGTAATAGTGTTCTCGTCATAAGAAATACAATAAGAATTTTGTTGTAGTTAACATTCTGTGTTTCTTCAAAATAATTGAATTAGCAACATGAAGCGACGTGCACTAACGCACTCTGAGAATCGTTCGAAAATTTGTTTGGTTTGTCAGAAAAAGAAGGCTAAACTGAAAAAAATTTGTGGAAGGTTAGTTAGAATTTAGTGAGTTACAACATGTTGTAACTCACTAAATTCTCCAATTTCTCGAGAAACTTTCCACAAATTTTTTTCAGATTTCATTGTTGATCGATCAATCAAGCTGGGACAACTGTGATAACTTTTGAGCACGCTATTCTAGCTACTACTTCCTTAGATACAGGTGCGCACTGTAAACACACATGTTTACAATACTGCTATGTTCCTATCGTATGTATACTATTAATAAACACTGATATTTATATATACATGTGTTTCTCCATTAATATGATTGTGTATGGGAGAATAGAGAGATAAAAATTAGTAAAAACAGTCAATAAATAAAAAAAAATTAATTTTCAAAATGCTGGTGTTGAATTTTTTATTATTAAATGTGCAACTGTGGAAATATCGAAAAAATATTGATTTATTTATTAATACCATCAATCACAACCAAAATTATTTTTTTATTTTTTTTGTTTGATAAAAATTTTTAAAAATCGATTTTTTCAAAAAGGGCTCAGGGATTTTTTTTAATTCTTTCTGGGATCTTCTAATTATTAGTATTTTTACCAAAATATGCAAAAAAATTGGAACCTGCTTTCACTTTTATTTAAATGTCGCTCAGACCCACCGTGGTATTTATAGTAAACTAGAGCAGTACAATGGTCATCCACTAGATAAAAAAAACAAGTGATATTATCATACAATATTACTTGAATGATGACTTCAACTGTTTCAGACAACGCTCTATTAAATTAGATGTAATAACGAAGACGGCACAAAAGTTAAAAGAATCAATGGTTTTTAACTCGCAGTTTAAAGAAAGTGTATCAAACTTTGCAATAAGAGAATCCGGGTATAAAAATTAGCAAATCTAAGTTCTATTTTATGCGTCCAAACCACGTTCTGATCAAACCAATGAATGACGTATCCTTGTGTAGTTATTGTGCCTACTTTGAGCTATACTTAATTGCTTTGAAAAAATTTATTGGTAAAAGTAGTATTGATCTTTATAGTTAACGTTCCACAGTTTTATCTTCTGTAGTATGTTTAATACCTCAAGAAATGTGTCACTATCAAGAATGCGAGTTATGTCTAGGTGCTGAGAATATCACATTTGATGTTTTGCATATTGATGAAACAGAGAATGATAATAATACAACGTTTATGCTGCGAAATAAAAGAAATTTGGAAACTAGAACAGTATCCATTGCTACATTCAAGGAAGAACTTAATAAACATATAATCACAGAAACTTCACATTTACGAACGAAAGAAGTACAACGCTTAACAATTAAAGATGAAAAAGTAAGAGTAAAATTAGATTCCCAACAGTTCAAGGCAATCACTGGATAAATAAATAAATCTCCATCTACACAGCTGTCTGCTATGTAGGCAATGTCACAAAAACTTTTGCGGTATAAACGATGACTAGAAGCACGATTGTTCTAACGCTTTACTAGCGACGCAAAAAATTCTTGAAATTATTAGCGAAATTGGAGGAAATTGATGGTGCTTCAAACAATTCTATTAGTACAGTATCTGATGGAGCTGCCAGTCATTTCAAAAACCGTTTGCAATTACACGAATTAAAAATTCAAAAATTTATAAGAAATGGATATTTTCTGCGACCGGACATGGTAAAGGTGCTGTTGATGGTATAGGAGGTTTAGTGAAGTACTATGCCACAGTGCATAATTTACATAGTTCTGAACTTGAAGCCATCCCAAATATGAAATGCTTCGTTGAAAATATTCAAAAGTACACTATGTCGATAAAATTGATTTATATGGATGCATTTGAGATTCAAAACTTTCGTAATAAGAAAATACCACTCCTTATAAATTTTGTATGCGTATTGAAAAAAAAAATTTTTATTCCGGATGAAGTTACGCAAACACTTTATGATGGCAAATGTTTGAATACTATTGTTGGAAATAAAGCTACGGGTAGATACCCATGTTGCAAGAAAACAACTCATTAGTTTTATAATTTAAGTTTTATGATTTCACCTCTGATTCAAAAACTTTGTAATATGGTTTAGGATTAATACATGCAGAAATAAACACATTTGAAAATCTCAACATTTCTTACAGAATGTCACTGAAAACGTGGAATATTAAAAAACCCTCAAAAGGTAAATACAATTATCTATAGATATATCGATATTTGGATGTCTATGTTATATTTTTAAAAAAGTGAAATTTAATCAAGTCATATCACACTTTTTATAATTAATTTTCATAACAACACAAAATGAGAAAAAGAATTGTGCAAAATAATATTTTTAGAGACTTTAGAGTTAGAGTGGGCCAAGTATTGCAAGGCCATGGGACAACAAATACCGAGAATTTGGCTTGCAAGTGTTTTGAAGATCCAAAGAAATTCGCAGAGTCATTAAAAAATGACGAAAAATTAGTTGACAATCTTACCACTATAATAGCTCTATTTAAATGTGAAGAGGAACTTGAATTAAATGATGTAGAAACATTCTATAGATTTATATACGAGCTTTACTATAAATCTTATCCATGGTGTCGAATCAGTCCAACTGTCAATAAATTACACAGGCCAACAAAATTTTACAAAGGTTCAGAACCAGAGACCAGACATAATATTTTCGAAGGATTTTGATGCGCTGAATCCCAATCCGAGCTCAGAATTGCGCTAGTACGTCAGGATTTTGAGATATCTTAACCTAAAAGTGCGAAAATCAAGTTTTTTTTGGCTATATACGGTACCTTATAACATTGCGAATAATTTTTTTTCGTGCAAAATGGACAACGGCATCTAAAAAGCAATTCTTATCGTACAAAAGCACTAACAATCTTTAGTTTATGTCTTCTTTTATCGTCAATTGAAATGTACTACTTATCAATTGGTTTATACGGCAACGCAATGAATTTCGACTATTATAACTCAAATCCCTGATCTTGGAGTATTGTAACCTGCGGGGTAATAAACCTTGCCCACTTAACCCTAAATCCCTTAACCCCCGAGCCCTGTAACCTTCGATGCAATAATCCCCGTCCCCTTAACCCCAAATATTTTAACCCAAGAAGGTTATAACAAGCGCGGCAATAAAACCTGCCAACTTAACTCCGAATTTCTTCACCTCGGAATCCTGTAACCTACGATACAATAGCCCTAGATTCCTTGTGGCGCAAATTACTGGGCTCAGGCATTAAGGGATTTGCGTAACGGCATCGAGGGTTATAACATCACAGGTTTCAGGGCTACAGGGTTAACGGATTTAAGGTTAAGGGGGCAGTTAAAGGTTAAGGGGTCGGGGGTTTTTGAGTTAACGGATTTAGGGTTATGGCCACGCAGATTATAGCCTTCTAGAATATCTTGGAATACTGATGTGCTGGCGCAATTCTAAGCTGGGATTTGGATTTAGCGCATCGAAATTCTTCGGGTGCGTTATGTATAGTTTTTGGTTCTGAAGTTTGTCGGCCTGTGCCAGAAAGACAAATATTAGAATTAAAAATTTAAATAATTTATTTAAATAAATTTAAATGTACAAATCTGACATCAAACTCGTAATCAGTGACCTGTAAAATCATGGAAATGAGGTGCAACTTGCAAAAATATTCAATTGTGCAAAAATTTGTTTAAACAAATTGCTTGAATAAAATAAGTTTTGAAAATCTGATATCCGATACGATCAGCGGAATCAAAAACCGTGAAATCTTTCATTCGTTTTTGAAATTCTGTAGATAGATGATGTAGAATATTACGTAACTTGAAATGTATGATTGTATGCTGAAGCTGAGATAGGTGAAAGCTGAGATAACTGATTTTATGACATGCTAATTCTTCCGTGTTAGAGATCACGTTTGAGTGGCGGGCTAACGGTTGAATTTCCTGTAAATGCTATTATCTTATTTTCTTCTACTTTATTTATTATAAGAATATTTATCATAAGAACATTTTTTATCCTCTTTGTTATTTATTATAAGAAATATGAGTGCTAGAAGCCCTTGTGCAAGAAAAATTGATATATTTTGTTATGTTTGTGGGAAGTTTGAAACAACTTCTTATCGACGATCGATTAATGATTCAATCAAAACTCTATATATGAAATATTATAAGGTTCAGATCGACAATTTAGGTAAGACATGGGTGCCATCTTCAATTTGTAATTCTTGCAGACTTGTTATGTTGAAGTGGGATGATAATAGCAGCAATATGACTGTTATTGAACCGACCATCTGGCGTGAGCCCAAGGACCATGAAACTGATTGTTACTTCTGCTTATGTAATACAACGGGTTTCAATAAACAAAATTCAAACAAAATCATCTACCCTGCGGTAGCGAGTGTAACACCAGCCAAAGTAGGAAAAGTAAGTAAACCCGGAAAAGAAGTTGGTTCGGCAAAAGTTGAACCGATGGATATTGATACAACTGAAGATGTCTCTTTTGAAGATAGTTCTGATGGCGAGAGTCCTAAGCTTTTTGACGAAAGATCGTTAGATGATTTTATTCGAGACCTCAATCTTCCAAAGGATAAAGCTTACTTCTGTGCTTCAAGACTCCAAGAAAGGAAGCTATTATTACCTGGAACAAAAGTGTCAATTTACAGAAACCGAGAAGAGGCGTTCATAAAGTACTTTACAATGGAGGATGTGATGGTGTACTGTAATAACATCGAAGAATTGGTTAACTTGTATATCCAAGATTTGTACAAGCCAGAAAACTGGCGTCTCTTCATTGATTCTTCCACACTAAGTCTCAAAGCTGTGTTACTACACAACGGAAATGAGTATGCGGCACTTCCTGTAGGTCACTCAACTGCACTAAAAGAATCATACAATAGTTTTCAATTTCTACTGGAAAAAATAAATTACAAGACTCACAATTGGCTTGTTTGTGGTGACTTTAAGATGATAAATCTTATAGTTGGCTTGCAGTCGCGAAATACCAAATTTCCGTGTTTCCTCTGCCTTTGGGACAGCCGTGCAAGATAAGCATTGGGTAACAAAAAAATGGCCCACAAGATCAGAATGGAAAATAGTTTCTCATAATGTCGCCTACGTAGGTCTTGTTGATAAAGAAAGAGTATTACTACCACCACTTCACATCAAATTAGGTTGAATGAAACAGTTTGTGAAAGCCTTGAATAAAGAAGGTAAATGTTTCGATCATTTGAAAGCCACATTTCCGAAATTGAGTGATGCAAAAATTAAGGAAGGATTTTTCGTTGGGCCTGATATACGAAAACTCATGAAAGATGATACATTTATCGAAACCATGACTCTCGTTGAAAGGAATGCTTGGTTGAGCTTCAAAGATGTTACAGAAAAATTTTTAGGCAATAATGGAGACCCGCAGTTTGAAACTATTGTGTCCAACATGTTACAGAATTTCCGAAAAATGGGTTGTCTAATGAGCCTTGAAATATACTTCCTTCATTCTCATTTGGACTATTTCCCCGAAAATCTTGGAGCATATAGTGAGGAGATGGGTGAACGATTTCACCAAGACTTTAAACAAAAGGAACAACACTACCAAGGAAGGTGGGACGAAAAAATGATGGCCGACTACTGCTGGTCATTGAAAAGGGATGATAATAACCCTACTAGTTACAAACATAAATCTCTTCAACGATCGTTAGAAATGAAGCGCCAACGTTTTCACAAAAAGAAAGCATAACATCACAGAATTGGCGGTTATAGGTTTGAGAATATACATTCTAAAGATTGTCAGCTTCTTAGTGTAACCTCTCTATCTACTTTGGAGCTTAGGTTGAAATGCTATGGATTACAGTCCACTTAAATTAATTTGTCCTGTGCTTGACCCTCACTGTTCACTGTATTTAGTTTAACCTGTTGTGAGTTTAGTGCTCGCAGATCATAGCGAACGTAAGTTCACCTGTAGTGGTCTAGAGCTCGAAGGTTACTGCGCATATAGGTTATACTGTCGTGGATTCTAGTTTGCAAGTTATATCGTACTTAATATACCTGTTGCGGATTATAGCGCGCTTAAATTAACCTGTAGCAGGTGATAGCGAATTTAGGTTAACTTGCCGTGATATTGAGCTTGCAGGTTATAGCGCACTTGAGTCAACCAGCCGCGTATTATAATGCACTTAGCTTAACCTCTCGCGGGTCATAGAGCGCTTAGGTTAACTTGTCGTGGTTTTAAGCTGAGTGTAGGTTATAGCGCACTTAGGCAATCCTGTTATGGTTTTGAGCTTGCAGGTTATAACGCACTTAAGTTAATCTGTCGCTGGTTCTAGAGTTATAGGATTTTCAATGCATTTAGGTCATAACCATCTGCCTTAGCCTGCCCTAAATTTATAGCTGCCATTTTAGAGTGCATCTAATAAATTCAGCTAGATTCGCCATAAATTAGTACCTTTATATGCCAGTGTAAGTTTTTCCTACTACTGAAGATTGCAAAAAAAATCAAGATTTTTCATACTCCAGTATAAATCAATTGATAAATGGCACATTTCAATTGACGGTATCTCTGCTGGAAAAAGACATAAAAAAATCGGTAATGCATTTTGTCGGCCAAGAGTTGCTCTTTCAGATGCCGTTGTCAGTTTTGCATGAAAAAATTTATTCACAATGTTATAAGGTACCGAATATAGCCAAAAAACGTGATTTTCGCCACATTTAGGTTAGGATATCTCAAAATCCTGACGTGCTGGCGCAATTCTGAGCTCGGATTTGGATTCAGCGCACCAAAATCCTTTGGGTGTACTATGTCTGATCTCTGGTTCTGTAACCTTGTTAGCCTGTGTTATTGAACGCCAAATTAGGAGGATATTTTCTTTGGCTTTGGTATACTACGCTGAAGGTACTAATAAATCGTTGCACAAGTTTTATCATAAAAATATGATGGAACACTCAAGTAGACAAGTGGATTAGAACGAATTACTGGCTTATTGACCAGAGCAATATACACGAGTGATCCAAATTATCTCTAGTGTTTTTAGATAATCTAAATCAGCAAAAAAGCATATATTCTCTGAAAAGGTATTAGCATCAAACTATTGAAAGAAACGGACAGTTCATTTTCAATTTCACTTTTAAAATTAACTTGGAAGTTTTATAATGATTTCTTTTTACATATTTTGCAGATATGTTGATATAGAAGAAAATGAACTAAAAAACGAAAACTACTCTGATAATGAAACAGATATGTGTTACAATGATTTTTATGAAGAAAATGATATTTCATCATTATAGATTAGCATGATAATTTGCAGTTTCTTGTAATGTGGCACATTACAAGGCCTTTCCTGAGTGCTGCATTGTTTGCAACACCTCAGAAAGGCCATCCCCGTCCCTTGCCGCCCCGTAACCGGTTGTTTAAAATAAAGCTAAACACGCCCTATACCGAACAATTATTATTTTCCATGTCCGAACGACCACGCCGGAGATATGGGCGAAACAAACTTGCCCAACGCGATCCGACGGATGCTCAAAGAGCAGAAAAAAAAAGGAGCGCACCACAGAAAAAGAGAGCGCACGCACACACTCACTCACAGACACTCCCGACCACGTGTTGCCGGCCGGCAAAAGAAAAATGCAAAACCTGACTGGGAAATGCAACGGAGATGCATGTTGATGACACATGCAGATCCGTTACACTCCCAGACATCAACACGAACACTCACGAGGCACTGACACTCCTGGGGCGAGCAGAAAATTGCCGATGAAGTGGCAGCCGGCAATCAGCTGTGTCGGGCTGCCGAACACCATCGGCGACATCCTGAGCGCCACACACACGAAAATCAGCGACCACACACACAAACACCCGGAAAAACACCACAGAACCGACACGGGGGCGCCTCAGGAGGCGCTCCAACAACCGGCGCAAGGACACGAGGCGTACGCGCGAGAAACTGAGCGGCCATCTTGAAGTGCCGATATAGACTGAGAGCGAGCGAGCGAGACAGACTGAGACAGAGCGAGCGAGACAGACTGAGACAGAGCGAGCGAGACAGAGCGAGCGAAATAGACGAAACAAGAGCGAGCGAGACAGACGATATAAAATAATAGAATAATACGTAAATGCGAAGATGAGGGCGCTACAAATGAAACGGCGTATATTATATACGTATTTCTGATATTAAAATTAAAATTATAAATTGAAAAAGAATGAACACGAAACAAATATCGAATTGTAAAATTCGCACGCGACCGACACCCCTATTATGATGGCGAGCGACAACTACCCCCTTTAGGTTTAGATAATAATTTAACTAACCGAATTCGAACATCTGACAAAATTCGCTAGTGACGTCACGACCAATGAGCAAATTAGAATAAAATTTAATTTCCGTCCGGATAGACAAATAGATAAGAGTAGGGGTAGATCTTTTCCGACAATTAATGATAGATACCTTAGTGGGGGGTGAGAGAGAGTAAATAACGACGAAAGTAGGAGAGTTAAGGAGGGCGCTGTATTATTCTAATTTACATACGGACCAATGATAAAAATTCGGAGGGCGCTACGGATATCCGAATTAGCATACCGACCAATAATAACATTTCTTCTCGGAAAGAGGAGAAGAGAAACGATCTTTGACCGCGAGAAGCCGATTCTCGTCCATTTTGCCACTGGATATCCGCAAGGAAGGAGCCTCTCTCTATCAGCTAATCTCGCTGTCGATTTATTAGCGCTAGACGCCTCAGATTTGTGTCAATTTCATTTGCTAATACTGCAAGGAGAAAATTGTAAGTAGGCAAAGTGCTACTCATTTTGTTTAATCGCGGAGTGCGGGTTAAATTAGTTAAATTGTTTAGTTCGGTGCTGTAGGTCGTCGCGACGCGTGGATCCGTCGACGCCGGTGCCTACCGAATCGTGCTGACCTGTCCGCCATTCCGCGAAAATAAGTTGAGTGTTCGGTTTACGAAATAGAATTGCGATTTAGGATTCGCGCTGACCTTTCGTTTATCAGTTATTAAGTGTTCGGTTACAAGAGAAAATCGCGACTTAGAATTCGCGCTGACCTTTCGTCAACTTCTATTAAGTGTTCGTCTTACAAAAGAAAATTGCAATTTATTACTCGCGCTGACCTTTCGTTAGTTACTTAGTACAAACGTAGGTTCAATTGAATTAAATTGTTTTGACTAATTAGTTGTGCTGACCTTTCCGCCATTTCGCAAACCGAATTTGAGCGTTAGGTTTTATAAAAGAAAATTGCGATTTGTTACTCGCGCTGACCTTTCCGCCATTTTAGGAACCGATTAAATTGTATTTTTAGGGATTAATGAAAACTCAGAATTTTACCGACCATATTTATTCCGACCTCGTATGTGAAAAATTTGAATGCATCAATAAAACAATTAATTATCTTTATATTTATATATATATAATTTACTGGATAACCTACCCCTGTTGCATGCTAGCGATTTTCAGCCGCGAGCGGTTACATACCGGTTTCATTAATTCGCTATATTTTCGGATTATTCGTTAGGTAAAATACGCGCGATTTCGAACGTCCTCACGACCTAACTTAAGGAGTCATCATCTGAGCTGCCGGCGTACTCTAGTCAAGGAGAAACCGAAGGAAAGTTGGACACCAAAGGCCTGAAGCTCGGACAACGCGTATTCCCCCATCTGCCCACTCTGCGCAGTCGCCGTTAGGCAGACCGGGATACGCGTAACCCTACTGGCCTTACCCCCGACGATCGCCGTTATCAGCCGACGGTCTGGCGCCCTAAATAATCGGGGGTAGAGCCAAACAGGCCTTGTGGCGGAAGAACTCGGAGCGCGGTCAAACCCCCCGAAATTCCCTGCCACATTCTTTATAGTCACTCAACTACAAATGAATATATAAGTTATTCTCCTGTTTATGTAGTATATAGTTTATATTAATTGTTATAACTTTATGCCAATTCATGTATGATGAAAATATTAAAATTATATATATATATACTGCCACTCATATTTATTTGCCCACCCAGAGAAAAAATTACATAAAATAAAAAGTTTGATTACTAAGAAAGTATTCATCCTATAGAAGCCTCCAGGAGCTCATATTTTAAGTTTTGACAAGTACTTTGAGGTACGTTTCTTTTTCAATCGATTAATAATTTTTTTTCCATGTTTTATTAATACATAAAGATAAGTAAAATATCAACAATTTGTTGTCCACTTTTAATTCCGAACATTGTTATGGGAAAAATCCACGATAAATCTAAAAGGAGGATTTGGAAGCTTGTTTAAAGAGATTTCGAATGCAAGGTAGCATGATGTTTTTTCATGATTAGCTTAAAATTGACACACGTTAGAAAGAAAAAAAAAATTTTTTGAAGAATTTTTTTTTTTGGTACCATCGACTCGTACGACAGAATTTTACTTGGAAAAAATGTCTGATTTTTAGCGTAGAATCAACCTAAATTTTCTCAGATTTATTTCGATAAATTTTTTTTCCTAAATTTTGTAGTCAGACGTACAACTTTGTGGTATTCCGTGAATAAAAAAATCGTTATTTTTATTTTCTATGGTTTTTCAGTTCTATGAAGCTGAAATCAATCTAGGAATTTTCATAAATACAGCAAAAAAACTATCACAAAAGGTTTTTATCATCTCTAAATTATAAAGTATAAGTAATCTAAAGTCATATCCAATGAATCAACAATGTTGAATTCTTTAGAAATCATCAAAATAAGGTAGACTCTAAGAATTGGTCATTTCACTTCAAACGTAATTCAGTTTTGTTTATAAATATACGATGACACCGTGATACTCTAGTTAAACTAAGTTAATAAACTACCAGTTCAGTCATACAATCTTTTTAGTTGCCAGTATGGGAAAAACTGTGAATTTAGCAATAGAGAGCTGTAGTGAGATCGTAGCTCTTCACAAAATCGGTAAGAGCAATAGGAAGATAGCTAAAACGCTCAAGTTATTACGGCGTACTGTTGATTATAACGTAAAAAAGTTTTTAAAATTTGGCACAGTGGCCACTAGAAAAAATGCAGGCAGACCGAGGAAGACGACGAAGAAACAAGATGATATTATAGATCGCTTGAGTACTCGAAATCGCCGCTTGACAGCTGTAGAATTATCATCAGAAGTAAGTAAAAGTATTGCTAAATTAGTGTCACTACAGTCAAACGAAGGTTCACAGAAAAAGAGCTTCATGGAAGAATAGCAGTCAAAAAACCATTTTTAAGAAAAGTAAATGTAGCTAAGAGATTGAAATGGGCCAAAAAGTATCATAAGGATTGGACTGTGAACGACTGGAGGAAAGTATTGTGGAGTGACGAATCGAAATTTGAAGTTTTTGGTTCGAAAAGAAAAGTTTATGTTAGAAGGCGCAAGAATGAGAGTCATTCTCGGAAGTGCATTGTACCTTCTGTCAAAAATGGTGGAGGATCTGTGATAGTTTAGGGATGTTTTGGAGGGTCCAGAGTAGGGGATTGCATCCGAATTGGAGGAATATTAAATAAAGAAAAATACAAAAGTATACTTCAAAGGAACGTAGAGCCTTCTGGAAGACGTCTGCTCGGTCCCAACTTTATTTTCCAACAGGACAATGAACCGCAACATACCTCGAACATTTGTAAAAATTATTTGGAGAGCTTGCAAACCAGAAAATAGTAAAAGTCATGACATGATTTCCTCAATCACCTGATGTGAATTCTATTGAATTATTATGGGAAGAATTCGACTGAGCGAACGGAAAATTTTCCCTACGTCTAGAGAACATTTATGGGCAATACTGCAAGAAGAGTAGAAAAAGATTCTAGCTTCCACCTTGGAAAATTTCATCCTGAGAATGCCAAGAATCTGCAAAGTAGTTATCAAGAACAAAGGTTGGCATTTTTATTAAAAAGACATTTAATTACAGTATTATAATTCTATAGTTCAATCAAATTCAAATAGATAATTTTTTGCGAGATTCTTATACTGTTATGTTATAAGGAGTGACTTGACTGTTTAGATGTTTCTATTCATATGTATATATATATACATGTGAATATATATTATTATTATCATTATTTTTACAAGGAGTTGCGGAATCGTTTTGCGGATTCCCCTTAGTTAGCAAGGCTAAGGGGTTATGTGGGACTCTCAAAAAAAACAGGCCTACCCGCTAAACCGCCATCTCCTTGATGTCTTTCCCCTAGCCAGGAATTGATATTACTTCTGACTGGTGGTTCTGTCTGTGTTCATCTGTTCGTGACGTTCTTCCGTATCTCGTTACGTCGCGTCACTTCATCTGCTCAATCATCTATCAGGCAGTCGTTCGCGTTCTTACGACTCAGTATAGTTTCCGTATAGGTAGCGACTAACAAGGAAGGTACACCAAGTGTAAGTAACCGATTTCGATGAAACTTTGATATGTGGTAGATGACTGAAAAATAGTCGACACGTATTTTTTTATATGCTAATACGTGGTTTAAAGAGGTGAAAACTGCCCCAAGTTCACCCCCGAAAATCGTTTTTTATATATCTCTTCTACTAAATAAGATATTCTCTTGGAACCAACTGGATATTCATTGTTACTCAATAACAGTGTCACGTAGCGTACCAAAGCTCCAGAGGGTTACAACCCTTACTTTTTATAAGGGTGGAAGTGATTTTTTTCCTACATTTTATTTAGAAGGACATTAAGAATCAGAGTTGATGTGTTTTTTAATTTTTTTCTAATTTAAGGTTAAACTACCTTTAAATTAATTTTTTTATTTTCATTGAAACTAAGCGCTTTGAGTTAACTGTATAAATGAAATTGATGTAACTAACATTGAATCTGTTCAATATACTACACACGACTAACTAAAAGCCAGAAGTATTCATTCGTGAGGCGAAGACACCATTTAAGGGGTGGAAACTACTCATCGCGTTCATCCCCGAGAACCGTTTTTTCAGATTATCACCTTTTCTATAAAACATTTTTTCTTGAAACCAACTGAAAATTATTTGTCACCATGTCACAATGTTATAAATTATACTACGAATCCAAGGGATTGCATGTCTTATTTTTTATAAGGGTGGAAGTATCTTTTTAAAATTTTATTCTTGCAAACTAAATGAAACTTCTTTTATTCGGAAGTACATTGAAAACTACAGGTAATGTATTTCGAATTGTCTTTTTAAATTATATATAAGAGGGTAAGCCCTTCTTCAGTTAAATATATAGTTTCTTTTTAAGAAATATCTATGATAACCGCTTTGAATGAAATTTCAATCTAAAGAAGGCCTAAAATAATGAGAAACGTATATCGTTATATGTCAATAGCATATTATAAACGGTAAAAACTACCATCAAATTTCACTTCTAAAATGAGATTTTCATAAGATTACTCCATTTCTATAGAATATTTTATAATCCTTTAAATACACAATATTGATACGATGATGCTTTTTTAAAAAATTTCTCCCATCAAAACGAAACTTTCTCGAATTGAAACAATACATAAAAATTAGTTATTCGTATCATTAAACATATTCAAATATAATAAAAATATGTTTGTGATCACTTAAATAGTTATTAATTTCTTTAAATTACATATTAAAAAAGAAATGTCTCATTTGGTAGCCAACAATATTCTATATTTTTTAAATACTGTAATTGAAAAAAGCAGTAAAGTTAATAATAATTACGTTTACAATTATTTACACGAACAATTAATTACTCCAAAATTATTATGACCATAAGTTGCATTACATTAATATTATTATTAACATAAGTTTTATATTCGGAAGAAACGAGTTTTCTGGTGTGAGCCACTGGAATGTTTTCAACTTGTTTATCTGCTAAAAATGAGCAGGTTTCATCATCATGAGCTTACCACGTATATTTTTATTTGGTACTAGTCAAACGAATGTTTTGTTGTGAGTCGATACTATTCTGAAAAAGAAATTCTTGCGAAATGTTCGGAAAAAATATATACTTATTGTTACGTGACGTCTTATTATGTTACAAAAATATACTATCGAATAAAACCTTGCTCTCGGGATTTTTCGTTCGGACGTAGCATAGCTAGCAGTATTCGTGTGCGCGACTCGGTGGGAATGAGCGATAGAGGCTGATTCACGTTGAGCCGGCATGCTGGGACAGCACGCTGCAGTCAGCGTGCTTAGCTAGGTAAGACGACCCGCCACGAGAAGCGTAAACATCCGAAGCGTATACGCGAGAGAGAGACGGTATGCTCGGGACAAAGGCTATAAAATAAACCAGCGAAAGCAGAGCGACAGAATTGAGTTAGTTAGGAGCGAGCGCTCAACCAAGAAGCCTGCATTTTCCGACTAAAGAGTTTTGAGAATATAATTGTTCAAGTTGCGATTAAGTGTCGAATTCAATTGTTTTAATAATTTCGTGTAAACGAAATCATAGGAATTATCATTTTGTTGCGTGTTGGTACACTATTGGATAAAAATATATTGGACCAGTTGATCTGATCAGATACAAAGAGAAAGAATATATTGGACATATCACAAACCGAACAATATTTTGGACCTAGACAACAGAGTGAGTACTTTTGGGCTCTATTTTCGATAAGCTGAAATCTCTTCCTTATTGTTTTTTTTTTTATTATCTCTCTCTCTTCGCTCTAATACTACTAAGCATAATCAAGGTTCCCCTTTTGGTGAATCCACGTGATTGCGTACCGGGACCAAGTGTGTAAGCACCATTGACCGCGCAAATTAAAATACTTATTTAATAAATCGCGAACCACATAGTAGCGCAATATTATTACTAGAAGTGTTATCTGACGTATTAAAAAAAAAATATATATATATATAAACCTATCTAACGTACCGGTGTAAGTTCATTTAAGTAAACCGGCGAAGCCCCCTCCCTTTTTCCTTCCCGATTACTGCCGCCTACCCCTCGCAAGGACGAACTTCGGATATTATCGGCAAAGACGCGATCCATTCGGTGACACGGTCGGGGTACCGTACTGAAGGTCTAGTCCACCCGAGTCAGGACCACTCGGAGCTAAAAACGGTCTAACACGTGCCCGTTTTGAAGAGACATCAAAACTGTCACGTAACACTTATTTATATTATTTCAAGCCTCAAAAAAATTTCAGGAATAGTAACGCATATAAGTTTTAGGTCATATATTTCAGCCATGTAAAAAATTTTATATTGATGCGAGAATGCTACATATAGATTTTGAATTGGAATATGTGTAGAAATAAATGAACTGAATCAGGCATTCTACATGTTCGTATTGAAAATAACTTTCGTATTCATCTTTGATTTTCAACAATCTTTTTCTCAAAAAATTTTTGTTTTTCACTGTTTGTGTGAATAATTCTTTTTTCTTAATTTATATATAATGTAAGTTTATTTTTTATATTGTCTCTTCAAGTTATTTTCTAGTTAAATTTTTTATGAAGTACATGCATAAATATAATATTCTTCATCGACTAATTATAAGCCTAGATAAGATAAGTTGAAGATTTTTCTTGTATTTATAATTAGTTTTACCATCATTTCATGTTTATTTTAGCATTCAAAATAAAAATCAATCCTCTAAACGTGATAAATATGCTACTCGCTTATTTTCAACAACTACCTATTGAAGAAAGTAATTACAATATTTAGGAAGTGGAAATTAAAGATCTGTTTCAGTCAATATTATTAGATTTGATGGACTCAAGTAATAACATCAATTCGATTGTAGAAACTCCTTTAGATTTCCAAGAAGAATTTAAGGAACCTAATGCTATTATTGTCGAGAATATTGATCTACATACACTTCCTGTTGATCCTGAATTTCCGACAGATGATTGCAAGAGCCAAAGTGAGCCATTGAGTTTTGAATACAAGAAAAAAGCTGTGGAGTTTTGGAGGAGCGGAAAAGGAAAGCAAAATTTGTCTCTTAAAATAGTACGAAGTCGGTTTCGTAAAGTCACATCTGAAACACAGTTACATCGTTAAGGTCACCAAATTAACAAAGGTGGTACGTACTGGGAAAAAATTGAAAGGATTTGCGATTATACCTTGGAAAACTTTAACGCGGCTCTTCAATCTGGATTTATAATTCATGATCATGACTTGAGAAGGTGAGCTATACAAGCACAAAAAATGATTCGGATCGAGGACGTGCGATTTAGGTTCTAAAGGTTGGGTTGCAATATTTAAAGAAGCCCGCAGAATCGTTTCTAGAAAAAAAAATTGTAAAAAAAAGCATAGAAAATAGAAATGAATTGCACGCAAAAGAGATAGAATTTATAACAGACGTCAGTCAATTAATAAAACAAATTGGCCTTGCGAATACCTTTAATTCAGATCAGAGTGGTTTTCAATTAGGAATGCATTCTGGTCGTACTTTAGCACTTGAAGGAGAAACGCAAGTACAGTGTCTTGTACAATCTGATTCGTCAACTACATACAGCTATACAGTACAACCAACGATATTAGCAGAGGGACAGTTATTATCACCTTTATTCTTAATTTTATGCGAGACAATAACAAGAACGAACCGGAGATTTTGGACCAACTGTTTCACAAAAAATATTTAAGCCTCCGAATGTGTATGTTGCCGCTTCAAAGTCTGGAAAAATAAATTCAGGTGAAATCATATTTCACATACTTGTAAATATAGCAAATCAAAAAGGACAAATTTAAAGATATCTTCAAAACATGATTGAGGGAAATATATTTTCCAAACGTTGGATCTACAATAATGTTATTACTTGATTCGTGGAGCGGACACTGTCCAGAGGCTCTGCATCATGCCACGCCTCGTGATAAAACGGGCTATCTGAAACGAATACCTACAGGAACCACTGGAAATATTCAGCCATTAGATGTTTTTGGGTTCTGTGTTTGGAAAAATTTTGTCAAGCAATTTTCAGATAGTATTATGTATATAGATCATGATTTAGAGTTGCACAAACGAAATAACATTATCAAATTACAGTCACTAGTTCATAACCAGTTTTCATCTCAACCTTATAAGAATCTATTCAGGTATGCTTGGTATAAAAGTGGGTATCTTGTAGATAAACCAGAGATATTTAAAAATCGCGTAGATTTCAGTTTCGGAGATTCATGTGGAACGCATTCTGAAATAGACGGTTGTAAAAACGTGGCTATTATTCGTTGTGGTTGGTGTAAGAAATCTTTATGTTTCAAGCATTTTTTTGAAGAATATCATTATTGTTCTGCTTATAATCCATAAATTTATATCGATATTCTCAATGTATTTTGAATGAATTTTTGTTATCTTAAAAAATTAATAATGTTGATAGATAAGTTTCCCAACAATAAGAAATAATATAGAATATCATCTATTGTATTATTAAAATTTAATTCTGCTTGCTTATCGTAGCTATCTATTGTAATAAAAATGAATATTCAACTGAAGAGGATGGATAATAAATAAATGTTCAAATAAATATTTATCTCTTTAACCTCTATAATGGGGTTTTGACCCAGCGCGGGTCACTCGTTATATAAATTACGAGGGGAATAAACAGCTCGGTGTGGGCCTCGTAATAGGCTGCGCAAAGCCTAGCCCAGCGGCAACAGGAACGTCGTGGTGCAGCGTCTGTTACCTTGGCCCGCGGAGAGCGTCGTGTAGTCCTATGGGCGCTTTGGAATAATCACGAAATTTAGGTGCGAAAGCCGGACGGAACGGGATTGATTACGATAGGTGAAGGGATGCGCAAAAGAAGAAAACAGATATTTGTATATCTGTTTTCTTCTTTGACGACAAATAACGTCGAGTTTACTACGGAGAGTAATACAAAATTAATACGCAGCGTAAGCGGGAGAGAGAGCGGCGGAAAGCTAGCGAGAGAAACATGTATTCGAGAAGGTACTTACAATAATATCTCGGCGTTAGCCCTGCAGGCGCTATCCTCAGCCTCGCACGTGGCTCGCGATGACGCGCAGTGTACAGCTCGGGTGCAGTCGAAAGGCGGGCGGCCTTAAAGGCTCGCACGCGCGGTCGCAGGAACTAGCCCGCCAAAGGCACTAGGGGCAATCTCGGCACCGATATCTCACACCGAGTGGACACTCGCGTATTCGCAGGCAACCGAAATATCAGTCACAAAAGTTAGTCGCGTGAAGTCGAATAACAAAAGATCGCAAGCACAAGTATACGACGTAGGATATTACGTCATACGTCCACGTGCTTCGTCGTCGCCGGTACAAGAGCGAGTCCTTATCGCGCGCCTCTCCGAACTCCTCTCTCGCGCGCGTCGCGCCGGCCTCCCCAATTCTCTCTCTCTAGCTCGCCCTCTATTAGCGCTCTCTCTGACTTACCTTTGGCTGCCATACATGTGTGATAATTATAAGATAATTACATATATAAGAATAATCACAATTATGTATGGGGAGAGAGAGACATAACGAGGGTCTGGCCGCTCGTTATACCTCTATTATATAATTTAAAAAGAAAATTCGAAATACATTACCTGTAGTTTTCAATGTACTTCCGAATAAAAGAAGTTTCATTTAGTTTGCAAGAATAAAATTTTAAAAAAATACTTCCACCCTTATAAAAAATAAGAGATGCAACCCCTTGGATTCATAGTATAATTTATAACATTGTGACATGGTGACAAATAATTTTCAGTTAATTTCAAGAAAAAATGTTTTATAGAAAAGGTGATAATCTGAAAAAACGGTTCTTGGGCGTGAACGCGATGAGTAGTTTCCACCCCTGAAATGGTTTCTTCGCCTCACGAATGAATATTTCTGGCTTTTTGTTAGTCGTGTGTAGTATATTGAACAGATTCAATGTTAGTTACATCAATTTCATTCATACAGTTAACTCAAAGCGCTTAGTTTCAATGAAAATAAAAAAATTAATTTAAAGGTAGTTTAACCTTAAATTAGAAAAAAATTAAAAAACACATCAACTCTGATTCTTAATGTCCTTCTAAATAAAATGTAGGAAAAAAATCACTTCCACCCTTATAAAAAGTAAGGGTTGTAACCCTCTGGAGCTTTGGTACGCTACGTGACACTGTTATTGAGTAACAATGAATATCCAGTTGGTTCCAAGAGAATATCTTATTTAGTAGAAGAGATATATAAAAAAACGATTTTCGGGGGTGAACTTGGGGCAGTTTTCACCTCTTCAAACCACGTATTAGCACATAAAAAAAAATGCGTCGACTATTTTTCAGTCCTCTACCACATATCAAAGTTTCATCGAAATCGGTTACGTACACTTGATGTATCTTCCTTATAAGCGCCACCATTCGGGCTCATGCAGCATCGCCTCCACAATGTTGTCAGAGGTGATGCTGTCCACCGTTGTTTCTAATTCCCGTCTGAGTCTTGTCCAGCGGTGACGCGCGAAAAACGTGTGTTCCGTGTCGTCTCGTTCGTGTCCACAGTACTTACAGTCGGGTGTATGTACTCTGTTCATATTGTAAAGGTACCGTAGGAAGTACGCGTGGCCCGTCAAGAGCTAGGTGACGTAGTAATTTACATCACCAAAATTCCTTCCAAACCACAGCCTCAAGTCCCGTATCAGTCGTCTCGTCCAGTTATCACCTCGTTCTTCTGTCCATCGGTCTTGCCATATGTTAATTGTCCTGTCACGCTCGGCGATTGCCGCGTTCCTTCGTCCTATGTCCGTGCTGCTCCCGTAGATCCTTTTGCGTTCAAAGGTCAGAAAATCCACGGGTATTACGCCAGCCACCACCAAAACAGCCTACGCAGAGACTGTTCGGTAGGAGCAAGCGATTCGTCCTGTCTCTGTACGATCATCATCGTCTTACAGTATCTCTTTGTCTTCAGGAAGTCTGCCCATATTTCCGCACCGTATAGAAGGATCGAGTGAGCTGTAGCCAT
Organism: Phymastichus coffea; assembly: GCF_024137745.1. Taxonomy (NCBI): domain Eukaryota; kingdom Metazoa; phylum Arthropoda; class Insecta; order Hymenoptera; family Eulophidae; genus Phymastichus; species Phymastichus coffea. The sequence goes on along the minus strand of NW_026706835.1, from coordinate 2,606,882 downwards.
TAACAGTTGTCGTTTCCTCGATCTCGGTCCCGTCGTAATTGCGATCAGGCGACTAAAGGATGCTACCTTCTCTGCCACTTTCCGGGTTGTTTTCTGTATATGAGGCCAGAAGATCATCTTGGTATATCGAGGGTTTCCCCAAGGTACTTCCTTCTTGGTCTCCATCTCGCATGTCCCCACCCTCATGTGTAGTATCGTATGAGTATGTGCAGTATGTATGAGTCTTTTCGTGAGAAACATCAGTTCCGTTTTTTCTGTTGCGAGTTGTAGTCCGTGGTCTGTCATCCATCGTCCGACTCGTCTCATGGTCTGGTACAACGCCAGCTGCGTCAGCTCGGGAGACCTCTCCGTAATCACCGCCGCCACGTCATCAGCGTAGGCGACGAGGGTTACTCCGAGCGGCATCCCAAGCCGAAGCAAGCGATCGTATAAGCTATTCCAGAAGTCAGGTCCCAGTATCGACCCCTGGGCCACCCCAGCCTTGACCTGTCTCGTTACTTGTCCTTCGATCGTCTCGTACGTTATTCGTCTGTTTTTTAGATAATCCTCCACAACACGAATCAGGTATGGTGGAATCCCGAAGTTGCTTTTCAGCGCCTTCAAGATATCCTTCCACCTGACCGAGATGAAAGCATTTCTAATGTTGAGCGTCGCCAGCAACACTATAGGTTGCGCTGCGTGATAGTGTCTGTCTAGTTCCAGGAAAGAGTCGACCACCTTTAAGATCGCTTCAATCGTCGATCAACCCCTCCTAAAACCTAAAAACTGCAAATCTAAGAAACCCCTTCCGGTATATATCGCGTCCATCAGTCTCGGTCTCAGTAATTGTTCAAAGAGTTTACCAGTTGTGTCAAGTAAACTCAACGGTCGGTAAACCGAAGGCATGCCAGAGGATCGCTCCATTAATGCGTCCACGTTATCCATCACGTTTGTCCTAATCGGGTGCGTTGTAAACAATCCGTCAACAATCCGTCCTGCTGTTTCGGCATCTTTAAGTTCTGGTGGGACTCAGGCACCTAGTTTCCCAGTCACGATCTTGTAGCCGGTTCCCCAGGGATCCTCGTTCACCTCCTCGCAGAGCTTCCTCCAGCATCGTGTCTTGCAGTCTCGTATTGCTTTCGTCAGCGTCTTCCGTGCTGTTTTGTATATAGCTTGGAGGTTTTCCCATTGGGGTACGCCCCCTGCCCTTGTCACTCGTCACCGATTTATCAGGCATATCCTGCGTAGCTCGGCTATCTCGTTCGTCCACCAGTATTGTGGTTGTCTTTGTTGTATCTGTCGACGTTTCGGCATTGAACTTCTACACAAGATGTCTATTAATTTGGCCGGCTCGTCAGTTCAGGGGGAATTCTCTCCCCTGGAGCCGGTGCTGCCATTGGCTCTTCCGAAAATTTTCGTCCGTCGAGTTTACGTAAATTCCACCGCGGAGATTGGTCGGTTCTCGTTCATCTCGTTCTCGTCAATCCCACCATTTCGATAACGATGTACTGGTGATCGCTGGCTGTGTAGTCTTCGATCACCCGCCATCCCCTAGCCGTGACAGAATTCTGTCCGACGCAATCGTGACGTCGGGGATGGATTCTCCGACACCTGGCCATCTGTACGTTGGCGTATGTCCTGTATTTACTACTGCTAGATCGAGCCTTGCGGCCATTTCCAGCAGTAGTCGTCCGCATCGATTCATTTCGTTCATTTACCACTCGGTCGCCCTCACGTTAAAATCCCCCGCAACAATAACATCCCCGGGCAAGTCCCTGATCCCGTCTTCTAGGAGTGTCGTCTTTCTTTCGAACTCCATCGCGGTGCAGTTGGGTGACAGGTAGACGCTGAGATAAGTGACAGCGCCAACTGTAACCTAGACGTAGTCGTCCCCGACACCGCGATTGGAGTCTCTAGATTGGGTGTCAGTCTGGGTCGTCCTTCTCCTGTATGGTTCACTCAGGATCAGGATGTCCGCGTCATATTCGTCGGCTATCTGAGGTAGGAGCATGTCTGCAGTCCTACTTCGATTCAGGTTTCCCTGAATTATTCTGTGCGTCCTCCGGCCCGTCCCCTGCACTCCTCCAGCGCGGCCCGGAACGCGGCACACCTGCCGCTTCCGGTAAGGTAGGCGACGTCCTCGTGCCCAGCCTCGGAGCACAGTGGGCAGACCGGCTTGTTTTTACATTCCGTCACGTAGTGTCCGGATGTGCCATATTTGCGGCAACATTTCGTCCTGTCCTTTCCTGTGCATTCAGCTTTCACATGGCCGAAGCCTAGGCATCTGTAACATTTTATCACCGTCAGTCGTTTCCGAACGCGGCAATGCACCCAGCCAATTCCGATCCGACCACACGGAAGCAACGCATCGGCTTCCCACGATTCCAATTCGCAAACTATCATATACTGTTTAGCGCGGTTTGGACCGAAAATGTGGAATCGGAAGTTCGTGTCTCGTCCCGTCTCTCGTCTGAGCGCGTCCGTCACGTCTTTCGGAGTCGCAACGCAGTCCAGATCCATGATCTCCAATTGGACCTTGGAAGTCATGGCCCTGACACTGCCCGCTTCCCCGATCGTATCTTGGATCTGTCGTCCAAATATCTTACGTCCGTCCGGCTTGTCTGCGTCTACTAGTAGCTTCAGAAGACTTAAGCCGTTCTTCGTCTTCCTCAGGGTTGTCACCTGCACGTGGCTCTCCTTCGGGTCGATCGTCGTCCGTATTTTCCGTACTATATCGGAATACGTCGTGTCCGTGCCCGGCCTGATCAGGACAGCCAGACCCCTTTTCCAGTGGACCGGTCCACCTCTGTCAGACTGATTCTTTGCGTCTGTTTTCTTTTTTGTCTTGTCTGATCTTTTTCGTGTTACCGTCTACCAGTCCTTAGTCGGTTCCGTCGTCGGTGGCCACTTTGGTGAGGGCTCCGGCGTGGTTCCGACCGGCGAACGTTTTCGTTTCGTCCGTGGCTTTTCTTCGTTATTCGCCACTGTCGTGTCTGTATTGTTGTTGTCTTGAGGACGTCTTCCCGAAACTGTGTCTGATCGCTTGTGCAGCGCAATGTCCACAGTCTCGAGAATTTTCTTAATTTCCATCTTCAATTTCATGTTCATGTTCTTTTGTACGTTTGCTGATTTGGCCATTTTCGTCGCCGTCTCTTGTATGAGCCACAGCAGTTCCGTCACGTCTCGTGTATCGTTTGTCATTGTGGGTGTTCGTCCTGTCGTTGGTTCTTGGCTGTCAGCGGCAGAAGCGTAGCTCACCCCGCTGCCGCCGCTCGACACGCTGTCCGTCCTCTGTTGTCTTGGTAGGTTCAGTAAGCTCTGGTTCGTGTCGTTGTTTCGTGTCGTCCTCCTCTTCCTCGTGTACAAAGTGCGGCCCTCAAAATCCGTGCCGCTGCCCGTGACCACCGGGGCTTTCACCCGATCGGAACCCGGGGTGGATTCCCCCTGAGAAGGGGTTACCACTTGAGGTAAATCTATATTTTTTTTTGTGCATGTTCATATTTTTGTTTCATCCCGTTGTACTAAGGTCCCTCGTGGTCGCGACTCCACGAATCGCGCTGGAACAACGCACGGTCCCTGAGGTCCCCTCTCCTCAACCCTGTGTGTTCAGTGTTCCCCCTGTAGACCTTGTAGGTGACATTGTAAGGATGTATGAAGGTTTTTTGGTCGCTGATCACGAATCCAAGGTGGTTTGACTCTCTATCACATCAACTTCAAGGTTATTTTAAGGTAAAATTGTGGTTAATCAAGAAAAATACCTGAAAAAAATTAGATATACGAGGGTCGTCCGATAAGTACTTAGCCTCACCGCCCGATGGCACCACTCTCGCAAAATAAATATTCTATCACGTAGTACAACCTTCTCAATGGTTACTGTCAAGATTTCAGCCAAATCGGAGTTGTAGTTTATTTTTGAGAGCGTGTGAAAGCAAGTGTGTCCATTGATTTTTGAAAAATGGAAAAAGAGCAGTATCGGTCGGTGATTCGATTCTTGTTTTTGGAAGGAAAATCGCGCAGCGAAATCAAATAGCACTTGGATGCTGTGTACGGTGACTCTTCTCCTTCGATGGCGACTGTCAAAATCTGGTTTAACGAGTTTCAACGTGGTCGCACGTCGATTTTTGAAGAGCCACGTCCAGGTGCTCCGAAAACGGCTACCACGCAAGATAACGTGACAAAAATTCACGATCTCGTATTGGCAGATCGACGATTGAAGGTGCGCGAGTTAGCTAAGATCGTAGGCATCTCAAAATACAGCGTGGGTCATGTCCTGCATGAAATTTTGGGCATGAGAATGCTGTCGGCGCGATGGGTGCCGCGTTTGCTCACTCCGGACAACAAGCGTAACCGTGAGACAACTTCAGAGCAATGTCTGACGCTGTTTAAGCGCGATCCGGAGTTTCTACGTCGTTTCGTGACAGTCGACGAAACATGGATGCACTGGTGACCACGGAACAATCGAAACAGTGGACTTTACCCGGCGAAAGTGCTCCGAAGAAGGCGAAGACTACCCCATCGGCCGGAAAGGTGATGGCCACCGTTTTCTGGGATTCACAAGGTGTGATCTACATCGACTACCTGGAGAGGAGCAAAACGGTCACAGTGCTGTACTATGCCGAATTATTGGGCTGATTCGACGTCAAATTCCACCACGTGCTCTTCCACCATGACAACGCCCCGCCTCACACCTCCGCCGTCGCTATGGCCAAATTGGTCGAATTAGGCTACGAACTGCTGCCCATTCACCGTATTCTCCAAATTTAGCCCCGTGCGACTTCTTTTTGTTTTCAAACTTGGAAAAGTCACTCACCAGGCAGAAATTTGAGTCGAATGAGGAGGTAATCGCTGCCACGGAAGCCTACTTTTCAGACCTCGAGGAAACGTATTTCAGACGGGTTAAAGAAGTTGGAACATTGCTGGGCCAAGTGTATCGAACTAAAAGGAGACTATGTTGAAAAATCATACGCCACTTTTCCATCATTTTCGTTTTTCTTTTGTAGGCTAAGTACTTATCGGACCACCCTCGTATTTTATATCCCGTGTCCATCAGCATTATTCCCCTGTAGTTTTTTACTTCTTATTTCCTCCCTTTCTTATACAGGGTGTCCCATTTTAAAGGAACCACCCCGAAATTTTCGACGGTTGCCGTTGTACAAAAAAATTGTTCAGACAACAGTTGTTTGGGACAATAGGGGCAACTTTTCTGTGAAATCCGATTTGACCTTGAGATTTATTTTCAAGGTTATTTGAAGGTCAAAGACATGTTTGGAATAGGAACCCCTATTTTTGATCCCGGATTCGGAAAGATCGAAAACTTGTACGTTTAGATAACGTATTATGTGTGGGGTGCGGTTACCCCCCCCCCCCCTCCAAGATCATGTAGGGGTCAAATTTATGATTTTCTTCATCTATGCACAGGGATGATCGGGCAAGGGTAAGGTTAAGATAAGGTTTCTTTTTCTTTTTCATTCTCCTTATTACATCTTCTAGTTCTTTTACTTTGATTTCTTCATCTTCTTCTCTTTCGCTGTCTTCGGTTTCTTCCCCTTTGCCTTCTTTCTTTTCTTTCTCTCCCAGTTGTCCCATGAAGTGCTTTAACCATTCTTCTTTTCTTATATTTTCATGTAATCTAATTCTTTTCTTCCTATTGCAATTCACTTTATCCCAGAATTTTCTTCTCGTCTTATCTTCTCTTATTTCTTCTGCTACTCTTTTCCCCTTAGCTTCTTTCGCTTTTCTTATTTCCTCTCTGCATTCTCTCTTTGCTTCTAGGTATTTGCTGGTCCGACTTTACCCAGTCTTTTATTTAAACCCTTTTTATCGTCTCATCACCTTCCTCGTTACCTACTACATAATCTATCATTGACATTCCTCTCGCTCGTATAAATCTTATTTCTCCCTCTTAATCTCCTTCTTTTCTCCCATTCATTATCACTAAACCCATTTCTTCTCCCTCTGCGTTTAATACTTTATCCTTAGCTTTTATTTCTTCTAGGTTTTCTTCTGTCTCCCATTCTCTCCCGTCATTTCCTGTTCTTGCATTGAAGTCTTCTCCTATAATTACTGTTTTTTCTTTGTTTTTCTCAATCTCTTCGCTTAGGTATTCATAGTTTTCCTTTTTCTCATGTTGCATATACACCGTTGCTATCATGTATTCTCTCCCTCCGATCTTTATTTCTGCTGCTATTACCTCACTTGTTCTTTCTTTCTTCCATTCAACCTTACTCATCCCTGTCCTCTCTCTTACCGCAGTAGATAAGCAATGTATGTTCTGGGACACAAAGGAGCCGACAAAGGATGCCGCCAATGTATAAGGGATACGTGTATGTTCTGGAACACAAAGGAGCCGCCTGATGAAGGTGTCACGGTAGTGACACCTTTTAATTTATGGTCAGACTCCATGCTGAGTGTCTAAAAGGCATTTGATGTACCTTTGACACCTTCCGCGTGCCAGTGGGCCCCATGCTGAGTGTTTAAAGGGCATTTGATGTTCGTTTGACACCTCCCGCGTGCCAGTGGGCCCCTTTAACAGTGCCCCTCCCCACCCACCCACTCACTTTCAGAGGTTGTTAAGGTAGGATGCTGTAAAAGTCGGTAGGGTGTTTGGTAAACTATATGATGGTCTCTCTCTCTCTCTATCCCTCTCTCTAGCTCTCCTTCGATAGTAGGGCACTTATGCTGGCTGAGCGTGGACCCTCGGAGAGGGGGTAGGCTTGTTAGCGCGTACACCGTATAGTGTGGATGCTGTTTTCTCTCTCTCTCTCTCTCTAAAAGGTAATTGATGTACCTTTGACACCTCCGGCTGGGTACCTGAAAGGTAGTCGATGTAGCTTATGGGACCCCTTTGACAGAGTGAGTGACCCCATGCTGAGTGTCTAAAAGGCATTTGATGTACCTTTGACACCTCTCGCTGAGTACCTAAAAGGTAATCGATGTAGCTTATGCATTGAAGATGCGCCGCCAATGCATAAGGTATATGTGTATGTCCTGAGACAGAAGCCAGTGGGCCCTTCGACAGAGTACCCCCCCCCCCCCCATTCACTCACTCTCCCACCCACCTACAGAGGTTGTTAAGGTAGGTTGCTGTAGAAGTCGTTGCTAAGAGTCTAAAGCACAATCGATGTTCCTTTTTAAATGAAGATGCGTTCTAGCAGCGTGCACTATCCTTTTTCAGGGTCACATTTAATTTAGGAAACTTTCGACCACTCACACCAGATTGCACTCTCTCCAATAACGCTTTACCTCATGCTGAGGGTTAAAACGCATTCGATGTTCCTTTTTCAATGAAGATGCGTTCGAAAGTATGTATTACGCAGCAGGTGATTGGAGATAGAGTAATCTTAATGACGAATTGTCTGTTAGTCTTATTATTGCTTTTTGCCTTAGAGATAAGGTTTTTGTGTTAGCCTTGTTTAGTTGCGTTAACATCCCCACATGCTGAGCGTCTAAGCTTTTATGGCCTTAGAGATAAGGTTTTTTAAGTTAGCCTTGTTTAGTTGCGTTAACATCTCCTACATGCTGAGCGTCTAAAGCGAAATCAATGTTCTTCTTCCTTTAAAGATTTTTAGTAATTTGACTAGAGTTTCTTTTAGAGAGTAGGAATCATCCTGATTTTTCCGAAAATCTTTTCCGGAGTCAATCGTTCGGTAGTGCTCAAGAAGAATACATCGACGAAGCATTTAGTATGTTTTAGTAACTGTTCTTTGGTTTTTATAAAAAAATTTAAAGAAATGGATAGTACACAAATAATTAGTACAATAAATGCCATGATGCATGCGAGGGCTGCGACGGAAACAACAGCCGTCAAAGCAGCCAAAAAAGATGTGTAAACGCTATTCCGTTAGCAGCGTTTACATCTCTTCCACCAAAGAAGAAATTTCTTAAGGTAAGATTATTTATTATTATAGATAAATACATTTTTTTATTTAATAACTAAATTTTTAAAAATGAATATTATTTTTTAGATGAATGTTGCTACTGATGCTGTGGATAGACATCCCATGAGTAGCATCGAAAATGTCCTTCCACCGGCAATCATCGCTACCAGCAGCAGCAGCAACAGTAGCAACAGCATAATTTTTACTACCACTAATACCACGAGCACGCAGAAAGTGGTACCGAAGATGAAATCTATTGAAAGCATCACTGACCCTAGTGTATTTTCTTGTTTTAATAGGAAACCTACACGACCTACCAAACCATGTGGTAGGAAAAACAATTAAAAAATTAAAAAAAAAATTTTTGTAATTTAATGAAATTGTATATTTAATAAAATGTATTGATATTAAATTAAATAAATTGATTTAAATTAAAACAAAATATATCTCTCTCTCCCTCCCTCCCTTCCTCTCTCACTCTCTTTCAACAGTAGAGTACTCAGTAATCATGCTGACTAGGTGCAAGTCCTAGGAGACTAGGTAGCGTCTCTAGCTACTTGCTAGGAGCGTACACCGTATAGCCCTTGGAGAGGGGGTAGCGTCTCTAGCTGCTTGCTAGGAGCGTGCGCCGTATAGCCCTTGAAGAGGGGGATAGCGTCTCTAGCTTGCTAGACGCATACGCTGTATAGTGTGGATGCTGCTCTCTCTCTCTATCTCTCTCTCTCTCTCTCTCTCTCTCTCGCTCGCTCTCCTTTCATAGTAGGGCATGTGGGCCCTTGGAGAGAGGGTAGCATATAGCTTGGTAAGCTATATACTGCTCTCTCTCTCTCTTTCTCTAAGCAAGCGCTATAGTAGTTTCATTAGATTTCGGGAACCTTACAACCTCACAGTTGATTTTATTTGAATATTAATTAATAAAACTTATAGAATTTTCGTTTAATTATTAATTTATTGTTCATTCAACTATACATTGAATATAATACAGTCTGTCTATAATCTTTATTTTCAGTAGTTGACATCGCTATATTGAAATATTGATTTGAATTTTTATATGTAATATTGTCACCTTCATCAATACCTTCCATTTCAGATTGCTTCCGTCTAGCTTTTATCCATAAAAACAATCTTTGTGCATCTGTAACGGCACATACAAAGTTAGGTGGTTTATGGTAATGATATGTACATATTGTTTCTAATAGGTAAGGTAATGCGCTCATTGGTGGACATCTTATCTCGCTTTCAAGTTATAAAATTTTTCTAAAAAAGGAAAAAAATTTTTAATTTAATAATGATTTTAATTTCTAACAAAAAAATAATAAATAAAAATACTTACTTTTCAGGTAAAATTTTTTGTAACCATTGTTTCTTTTTTAATCCTTTTACATAAATATTTCTAGAATAATTTAAATGATATTTTAGTACACGTGCTTAATTTTTATATGGAATAACACCAGATCTCCATAATAAACCATGATGACACGTTTCTAAGAAATGATTCACTTTTCGACACTTGAAAGGAAGTTGAAACCAATGATATGGTGGTTCAAAGAAAAACACAGTTGGAACAGTATCTACATCTAATGGTAGATATGTGAATTCTTTACAAACAAAAGTCTCGTTTAAACTTTGAAAGCCTTGAAAATCTATTACGAAATCCATTTGAAAAGATGCTGAAGTTAATGTGAACTCTACTAGTTCCCAAAACCGTTATGAGAGTAGAGGCACGGGTTTATTCTATATAAAGTCTACACCTCACTATTCGAAAGTAGAGGGCGCCGTAGTTACCATACCTCAACAATCGAAAGTATAGGGCGTCATAGTCACTATATAGTAGATTATAGGTAGTTTTTATTAAATTCCAACAATATATATAATTTATTTTCATTTTTATTGAAAAGCATTGTATACATTGATTACATAATGTCTTGTTAATTTCAAACTAATTTTTTAATATCACCACTAATTGGGTTATATTGTACAATACGGTCGTGTAATATTAAGCAGTAGGCTGCAGTATCTTCAGGAAAATCAGTCCGAGTTTCAAATTCTAGGCGAACGTCGACTAGCGCGCTTTTTAATGTTTTATTTTGTTTGGAGCAGTCTATAACTATTAGCGGCACTTTATTAATGAAATCTTTTTTATTGAGTAACGGCTCGTTTTCTTTACCATAATAATTGAGATTTCCATACGGATAGCATTGTGAATTGAGGAATAGCTTCACATTACTAATATTACAATGATCAAAATTACTAGAATTAACACTCGCCAAACTTTAACGTTTAGTTTGAAAAGCTAAAATAACAAAGAGAGGCTTTTCCAATTGATTGGAAGTCTTAACACTCCAAACATGCTTTGATGTACGTCGTAATTTTGGATACTCATAAATTTCCCAAGTACGATAACTCATAGTAATTAATTCATAATCATAAGTAACGATCTCGTCCAATCTGATTAAGTAATTTGATTTTTTCTTTGTCTGCAACCATCACATATGGCATCAACCATTCAACCTTAGTTAAAGTAATTTTTGATTTTTCTGAAGCAGCAGGATTCCCTATTGGAGCACTTAAAATAATATTCAAATCATCTTTTGATCTTGTGAGAATAAGTTCATACTAGACATTGACTACAATTTTCCGATAATCTTCAGCAAAGCCCATCAACATACTAAGAAGTACTGAGAAGAGAAGAACATACTGAGAAGTATAGTAACATCAAAAAAACATCATCAAAGATCATCATTGTTATCACCATTCCATCCGGCATTTTCAGCGATAGAGCTCTGACATGGATTGAGTGAAAGCCAATTTTTCATGAGGCTCGTTAAGCCTACATTTTTCACTTTATCAATTTCAATAGCATTTATTTCATATCGTATTTCCTCAAACAAATGACAGAGGGCGTTGTTCACTAATAAAGTGTTCTTCACTGGCGTAGTACTATCCGGTTTGGTCAACCTACCACAAATATGAATCATACTGCGCGACGGAAGCAGAGATAAATCTTGATGTTGAATTGCTATATGAATTTCTTCGCTATTATTGAAATATGATAATGAATAAGGCTGATGCGCATGAACTTCATAATGAGCTATAGACTCATCGAAAGCGATAGTTGAATGAATGTCTAGAATTCCCTCCATATTGTTGTTGTTGTTGTTGTTGTTGTTTTATACAACACACTAATACGCACAATATTTTCTTCCACGATTTTCGACGACTTTTAGTCTCAAGCTTTTTAGGAATTGAATGTTCTGAGGTGTGAGAGGTCTGATAGCTCGCTGTTGACTGGCTGCTGTTTGACATTTTTGTCTTTTAATATAGCCTCGGCCGCTCTTTATATTGTAAATGATACCCATTACTAAGATATGGTTTTTATATGTACTCGCACCGTGATGACTTCTCCTCGAAAGTTAACTAGGTTTCCATCTTGATCAACTATACGAATTTGAAAATGATCAATGCTCCTCACAGAGACTGGAAGGTAAATGACGTGAGAGGGAACTTCTATAATCTTATATCCAGGTGGGACTGCTGGGAAAAATTCATATATAGTATGTACTTTGCGATCGTTTATGTAAGAGCCTGTAGTAATATTACACTCTACACGTAAAGCGTTGACTTTGAGTATAGTGACGGGTAAGTCAGAACTATGTGTTTCGTTTTCAACGAGCGTGCGTTTAGTGAAGCCTAAAATTGATCCAATAGAATCTTCTGGTTCAAAATGTATTTTTTGACTGCACTGAATGATACTACGTAAAGTATTATTATTTGGTTTCAGGCTAAACGATATACCTTTAGGTGCTAATGCTTCTTTGAGAAAGCTTTCAATATCTTCTATTTCGTAGCTACCAGTCGGTAAAGTCATAGCTTCTTGACTTCAATGTAAAACTTATTATAACCAACGTCAATGTTTGGTATTGAATTAAATATTAATAGCTCAACTAGACCAAGAACGTATTTTTTGTTTGGTATCAATTCGGTCGGTGGAAAATAATATGAATCGAGTACGGATGATGTTCCCGAGAGACTCAATGTCAGTGTATTCTCCATGACAGATTCATATCAAATAATAGTCATTCGTCGAATGAGTATTTTTTATACTAGTTGTCTTTTCTATAGTTTGTTTAAAAGAAATTTGAGACAAAGATGGCCGCAATTATATGTATTAAAATCTTGATATCTAATATAATTATACATGATTCTATTAACTTTGAGATAAAGCAATAGATCTATAGGCGGCTGTACATTACCAAAACTATCAAAATACATAACCTCATCACCTTTCTTTTTATGTGCTACCCAATGAGTACCTGGTCCCCGTTTATTATCTAAATTTACAATAGCTGTCTCTTGATACCGAGGTCAATCGGTCGGGAGAGCATCACGCATAAAAACACCTCGAAAATTTGCAATTTTTAGTATTTTAGTATATTTTCTTATATCATGATCTGTCAGTGCTCGATTAGGTAAAGTTACTTCGAGCTTTTTTTTTTAAACCTTTTCCACTTGAATATTGTTTCAGATGAAGACCATAACCTTTACGATGTGGGTTCAAATAAAGTTCTTTACCAATACCAATAGCTTCCATAGTTTTATTGTGTCTATGAGCTTCTTTCAATTAATTTTGAGCGGCCTTAGTACTGTTAACGGCTTTTGCTATTGAAGCAGCTCCTCCAGCTAAAGCTCCAGTGGCGCTCAAAGCGGCAAATAATGGAATTAAAAAAAGAAGAGCTCCACCCACTTTACTAGGAATTGGTAGAATACGAGACATATTTATTTTTCTTCTTCCACCAGCCTTCTTCACAGCTTCTTTATCGCCTTTTAAAGCCGAACGAATGACAAAGAGTGATTTATTACTAGGTACAACACTTCTCGAGGCAGCGTTAATAATTTTTTTCAATGTAATTGATAGATTTTTACTTTTTACATGTGGCTTTTGTCGCTGTCGTTGTTGTTGGCGATTTTTTAATCCCTTACCTCGTTTGTTTCCTCGTTTTAAAATTTTAACACCCATACCAAGTTTACTTTTAACTTTCATTATGTTGGCTACAGCAAACGCAGCAAGTTTTTCACCAAAACTACTATCTTTCACTTGCACTCTATCCCAGGCCAGTTTAGCTAGAATTTTGTCGGCTTCCTTTCTCGCCTCAATGTTCTCTCGATTCTGAGAATAAGCAATATCATGATCTTTACAAGCAACGTCTAGCGGATTTTTTCCATGATCACCACGAGCAAGTCGTTTTTTCAATTTAGTTCCCGGCCCGCAATACTGAAAACCAGGCAAATGAGCTTCGAATGGTAAGTTATTAATGATCTTATTCACTAAGCCAGCACCACCAGTCTTTCTTTTGTGACAAATGATCATACCTCATCAGAAGACAAAGTCTTAATGAAACTAAAAAATATATAAACAGTCTTTTTATAGTTAGTAGTCTCATTCGTCGTTCGATCGGTGACTAGAAAACAATATGGACTTCACAGAGCAACCACTTAAGTTGCAAGTCATAAATTTTGATAATGTGGTTGAGACGGAAAAACGAGAAAAAAGACATGGTGAACTACTGCCTGACAGTATACGAGCAGTTTTCTGTGGTCCTAGTAACTGTGGGAAAACTAACTGTTTGCTAACACTAATCACACATCCTAATGAACTTAGATTCGAAAACGTTTATGTTTATTTAAAGTCCCTCAATCAACCAAACTATAAGTTTTTAAAAGATTTATTGGAACCGATTGATGGTATACAGTATTATGCATTCAGCGAGCAGGAGGCAGTTGTCTCACCAGATAAAGCTAATCCAAATTCCATCATGATTTTTGACGATATAGCCACTGAAAAGCAGGACAACGTAAGAGCATTCTTCTGTATGGAAAGACATAAAAAAGTAGATAGTTTCTATCTCTGTCAATCATACGCTCGCATACAGAAACATCTCATTCGGGATAATGTGAATTTACTAGTTTTGTTTCGACAAGATGACGTGAATATTAAACATACGAGGTGTGATCAAAAAGTAAGGTGAATTTTGAAATTTAGCGGGCTACGTCCGTTCGATCTTCGACTTTTTTATTTGGTTATGTCGGTACTCTCGTCTAGAACATACGTTCCATATTTCCAAATGTTCCAAAACACTTGAAATGCTGAAAGTGGCATACGGTGAGTCTACTTTAAGCTAAAAAAATGTTTACAAGTGGTATAAACTCTTCCAAGAAGGCCGAGAAGACGCCGACGACGAACCTCGTTCTGGATGCCCCAGCACATCAACATCTGATGAGAATGTTGAAGAAGTGAAGAAAATAGTGTTGGGAAATCGTCGAATTACCATTAGAGAAATTGCTGATGATATTGGCATCTCATTTGGTTCGTGCCAATCAATTTTGACGAGTGTTTTAGACATGAGACGTGTGTCAGCGAAGTTTGTTCCGAAATTGCTCAAAGAAATTCGACCAAAAGAAACGTCGCATGAGCATCGCCCAAGAGCTACTGAATGACGTCAACGATGATCCAGATTTACTCAACAGGGTTATAACAGGTGACGAAACATGGGTATACGGTTATGACGTCAAGACTAAGACTCAATCGTCCCAGTGGAGGCATTCTGGATCACCAAAACCAAAAAAAGCACGCCAAGTTCGATCAAATGTAAAGGTTTTGCTTACAGTTTTCTTTGACTGCAGGGGCGTGGTGCATCATGAGTTCTTGCCACAGGGTAGAACAGTAAATAAGGAATATTACCTGCAAGTTATCCGCAATTTGCGCGAAGCAATCCGCTAGAAACGTCCGAAATTGTGGAAAAATAAAAATTGGCTTTTGCACCATGATAACGCCCCTGCTCACACATCGTTGCTTGTGCGCAAATTTTTGGCTAAAACCAACACAGTAACGATGCCACAGGCACCGTATTCCCCAGATCTGGCTCCCTGTGACTTCTTCTTGTTCCCAAAACTGAAGAGGCCCATGAAAGAACGGCGTTTTGCCACGATTGAGGAGATAAAGACGGCATCGAAGGATGAACTAAACAAGATCACAAAAAATGATTTTTTGAAATGCTTTGAGGATTGGAAAAAGCGTTGGCACAAGTGCATTATATCCGAGGGGGATTACTTTGAAGGAGATAAAATAAAAATTGATGAATAAATAAATATTTTTTGAGAAAAATAAAAATTCACCTTACTTTTTGATCACACCTCGTATTTACAACGATCATGATAACTCAGATATGACTTTTAAGAAGTTTAAAGCAATTAGTTCAAAATGTTGGAGAGACGATAATATGGATTTATAGAGATAGACCAATCAATCATGGACGGTATAGAAAAGGATTCGATTCTAATGCTATAAATATAGCGGAGTGAACGAATGAAGATTATTTAACTTTAGAAATTACAAGCGTCAACATGGCTAATTTTGAAAAAGAAAAGAAGATGCTCGAGCAATTATCTGAGGCTCGTGATACCATCAACGTAAGTATCAACAAATAAAACGTGACAAAGCTGTTTTAAAAAATACATTGAATGAAACTTTTAAACCTATGGTTGATCCATTGAAGAAACTTGTGGAAGTAGCTATTGATAAAACTAACGATAATACTGAACAGGAAACGAACAAGGAGAAGAAAATTACGTTGGATAAAGTTTTCAAGTCAAAAACAACAGCTGACACTCCCTATAAATCTCGATATTTCAATAGTACTGTTAATGACTTAAATTCTACATTACATCCGCTTGATTCTACATTTCAATCCGCTATGTCTATTGCTGATGTTACTGATGATGGTGTTGATGATGCTGATGAAGACGAATTTAGTAAGACTAGTGAATCAACACTTGATAGAACTGCAATAAATTTAGACGATGTTAGTTCAAATGTAACTATAAAACAAAAAAAACAGCTATTGGATGACTCGATTGTAGGAAACTATATTCGACTATTGCATGTACCGCAACAGAAAAGTAATTTAGACAAGACATTTGGCGTTCGCTTGCATGAAAATACATATGTCATAGGCAATTCTCCAATTTCTTTCCAAAACGATAATGTGACTGTGAATGATAAAGCATTCAGCAAGATGCCTGGATTAATCGAACTTCTTTTTCGTAAAGAACCTAATTCTAAATTAATCAGTTCATTGGATATTGAAAATTATATAAAAATTCTTGAAATCACTAACGCTCATCGTAAGCAATATGAAACAAATGGAGAATATCGCAATAAGTGTGTAAATAAATTCAAAAAGTATATTGGTCCAAATTTATCTTTAAGTGGTAGTGCTAAGAAGCGAAAATTGACTATTGATGGAAGAGGTCTTTTTCCTAACTATAAAATAGCAAGAAAAGGAACATTATTTGATTATGTATATTGGGATGATCCAAACGAGCTCATTGATCGATTGAGATTGCTTATCGCCGAACAAACCGCTGGTTATCCTAGTCATATTAATGAAATTTATTCAATCATTGAAGAATTACGTGAAGCTGGCTATATATATTAAGAGAATCCTAAATATTCGTCAGTAATAAAATGAGTGTTGATGTGTTTGGACGTATATTGAATAAAAAGGAGGGTATTCGAGGTTCTCCCAGTGTAGGGTATAAAATTACTAAAGACGGACAATACGACGTGGATAACAAAAGAATTTCTAATATAGCTGATCCTCAGGAGAGTAACGATGCTGTAAACTTACGAACGTTGCAAAAAACTAGTGAAGCTAATGTAGCTACGCTTACGACTAAAATAAAAAATCTGCAAAAAACTAGTGAAGCTAACGGCGATACGCTTACGACTGCAATAAATAATCTTAAAAAATCTTTAAATATAATAAGAATACAATTACGATCGTATGGAGAAAAGATTCAATATTTACAAACAAATAATAATGATAATAATAAGGAGAAAGAAATAAGGATTACGCCGTCTGACTTTTCATTCAATTATAACAAATAGATTGAAAAAATGAAACATCAAAGAGTGGTAGATGAGTTAGACAAACCAGCACGTCGAAACTATCCTCGTCGAAAAGTCGATATACGCGGAATAGATGAGACGTGGCAAGCTGATCTTGTTGAGATGCAAAGCTATTCTAGAGAGAATAAAGGTTTTCGCTATCTATTAACTATTATAGATACGTTCTCTAAATATGCTTGGGGTATTCCAGTAAAACAGAAAACTGCTACAAATGTCACTAACGCAACGGAGTCTGTATTAAAAAAGGGACGCATTCCTAAAAATCTCCAAGTGGATAGAGGCAAAGAGTTCTACAATACAAATTTTCAAAGTTTAATGAAAAAATATAAAATAAACCTTTATTCTACTTATAGCAATCGTAAAGCATCAATTTGTGAACGTTTCAATCGAACACTAAAAAATATTATGTGGAAAAAATTCAGTTTAATAAGAAATTATAAGTGGATTGACTTTCTCCCCAGTTTTATAGAATCTTATAATAATCGAAAACATCGCATAATAAATATGAAGCCTTAAGACGTGACTAAAGAAAATGAAATGCAGGTCTTGACATGATTCTCTTACGATCATCGTCTTTTCAATAAACCGAAATTCCAGGTAGGAGATAAAGTGTGAGTAAGCAAGTCTAAACACGTTTTTGAAAAAGGATATACGCCTAATTGGTCTACAGAAATTTTTACTATTCATCGTATTTCGAGAACTAAACCTGTAACATATCACCTACTAGATTATCAAGAAAATCCCATTGTTGGTGGTTTTTATGAGCAAGAACTACAGAAAGCTATGTATCCTGATATTTATCTTGTAGAAAAAATTCTCAGAAGACGGGGTAATGAAGTCTTTGTAAAATGGCTTGACTTTGATAATACTCACAATTCTTGGATAAATAAGGAGACTATACAACAATGAATTACAAATATAAATTTATATGTATCGAGCTTGTATTTAAATAAATAATTGTTTTCATTTATAAATATTACATTGTTTTTTTCTTATTTTAAGGATAAGAGCCCCAACCTTCGCTCTTACCTGTGAGGTACTTCCATTTTTATATTCGACACCAGTGAGTCCATTAAGACAAGTTGAAACCTGCTTTAATAGAAACACTAATGACTCGTTTACCTCTCCAGAAAATAAATTTATATAATACAATCTTTATTTAGATATAATAAGATATTCAAATACATTTTACTTAATATTAAATTGAAATCGATCACATCCATGATATTGAATAAATAATGCATATTTTTGTACCCTATCAGAAAGATAAATAAAAAGATCCAAATGATGAATTATCGCTCTTGACATTCGGTCCGGTAGAATAATTTCGAACTCACAATCGAGTTCAACAATAATTCAAGATTCATCTTGTCTCATGAATGTTATTAGATAATTCTCATCTTCATGCAATTCATAATGACTTTTTTCAGGAAGTATATCGAAAAGCTTCATTCCAATGTTATTCAACATTTCAAAATTTATCTTGCTGTAGGTAAAGAGATCTAGAATGTTACGTATTCTTCTTCTAATACGACTTCTACTACTACTTATACTACTGCTCTCACTGCTGTTGTTACTGATACTGCTGCTGTTGCTGCTGCTGCTGCTGCTGCTGCTGCTGCTACTGCTGCTGCTGCTGCTGCTACTACTACTCGATTCTTGAGACAGAATGAAGCTCTTCGAGGCTCTCAGCTCTTTTAAAACCTTTCCCCACTACTTTGGTTTTCGAGCCGCCACAACCGCCTCCCTCTACTTTAAATTAGATTTACATTTTATTTAACATATATATAGTGTGATAATTTTCTAATATAGGACCAAACATTCGATTCATCATCAATATACGTTTCTTGAGCAATACACGTGATATAACTTTATTCAATTCAGCAATACGTCTTTGGAAACGTTCGTGATCTCGTGCTATCTGCTCCCAAATACCTTTTCTAGAGTCATTTTCTTCGTATGGAAGATGATGTATTTTAATTTTCTTCGCAAACCATACATGCTTAGAAGAGGAGTGAGATCTCCTGTTGTCTCTTACAGCTGGCATGGCTAAGCTTCAACTACTACTTCTTCTTCTTACCACTACTTCGAACAGAATAGGCTTCTTATTAACATCTTATCGCTATTTTAGAATATAACCCCACTACTTCGCTTTTCGAGCCGCTGGAATCGCCCCCTTCCGTGAGGTATGACCTTGAGCTTAACCTCAAGGTCATACCTCACTCATGACCTGAGTGCATGTTTGGACGTAAAATTTTCCGCTCTTTCGATTAGCAGTGTCGAAAATAGGGGTTTCCATTTTAAAAAAAAAGTTGACCTCCAAATACCTTGACATTGAGGTTGAAGGTCAAATTCAAGGTCACCATCGAATTCCTCGTCGAAAGTTAGTCCTAAAACAACCTTGAGCTTCGCAAAAGCTTTGCTACCTGGAAAGTTATTTCCTTGATTCGTTACTTTTTGGACACCCTGTATATCATCATCTTGAAATTCACATACGAGGCTATCTGTATCAGTATAAAGTAATTTTGCTTTATGAGGTAGTCTTTCTTTTATGTAGCCATAGTAGAAGTTATATACTAATGTTTTTGAGAGATCTAGCACACAAAGTCCAATATATATTGGTTTTTTAATACTAATAGATGTCCATGATAACTGTATTGCTACTAAATTTTCATCAAAGATTGAACTACTATGAAAGTTGGATTGGGCGATCCGTGCTTCTGCTCCATATCTGCCACTCCATGCACTAATTAATTTAACGTCTTTTCGTTTCCTTTCATCCTCCATAGTCTTTCCGTATACTGCATTAATCATGAGTTTATAGAATAACTTTTCAAATTCATTTTTAGCTTGTTTTCTTTTTTCTGTATTCAAATCTACATAAATTTTAAGTCACGGCTTTTGATTAAACTGAAGTGCTCTGTGTATTTGTTTTATTTTGAGTCCGTATTTAATAGCCTGCTTTAGCGCTCTATAATGAATGACATACCGTTCTTTATTATACAGGAGTAGTATAACAATGTATGTTCCAGCACACCTGCGGAGGGTCTCCGGTGTGCTGGAACATACGTATATTCCAGCACACCTGCGGGGGGTCTGTAACCCTTTGACCCCACCGGGCTTAACCCTTTGGCCCCCCTGGCTTAACCCTTTCATGTTAATAATAATTATTATTGTTAACAATTATTATTAACAATATTCATGGGGGGTCCCTTGGTTTAACCCTTTGATTCCCTGGCCTCTATCCCTTCCATGTTAATTATTATTATTAATGTTAATAATTGTTTATAATTTTTGAGGAAGGTGTCTAGGGCTCCTAGTCCCTAGGGACCCTATACCTAGTGCTTTCAGTCTAATTAAATATAAATGTTTTTTTTTTTAAAGTTATAAATATATATTATTAACAATTTACTTGCTACATTGAGAATGAAACGAATATAGAAAATAGCGACGATTTTTTGAAAAAAATGAAAAGACAGACCGGAGAATCGAACCGGAGTCCTCTGGGTTGGCAGGCTAGCGTTTTACCACTAGAGCCAATGCCACATGTACCTTACAGGATGCATATTGTGTATATTAGCTACACACGCATACATTTGGTATAGGGCCCGCGCGTGCGGAGGAGGAGGGGAGCGCATGCTGTCTATAGTTCTGGCCTGATGGGGATGCGCTACTATAGTAGTAAACGTATGCTCTCTCTTTCTTTCTCCCTCTCTCTCTCTCCTACGCTTTGACTCAGCGTGGACCATAGTGCGTGGAGGAGGAGGGGAGCGTATGCTGTCTATAGTTCTGGTCTGATGGGGATGCGCTAGTATAGTAGTAGTAAACGTGCGCTCTCTCTCTTTCTCTCTCTCTCTCTCTCTCTCTCTCTCTCTCTCTCTCTCCTACGCTCTAGCTAAGCGTGGACCATGGTGCGCAGAGGGGAGCGTATGCTGTCTATAGTCAATACGTGCTCTCTCCACGAAGGGAACTGTTTTCGTGAGAATGCTAGAGACTACGAATGCAGTCGCTCGATTGACACCTCCTTGAGATGTTCCTCCTAAACATCTCTGCTAGGAGAGAACCTTATTCCCATCCATTCACCCTTTCTTACAATCGTTATGATTATTTTACTATTTAAATAAGCACACATTTATTATTTATTTAATATTTATTATTTTTAATTATACATTTAATAGAGTACACTTTGTCTATAATCTTTATGTTCAGTGTCTGACATAGCTATTTTTAAATATTCAGTTGAATTTTTATATGAATTATAGTCATCTGTAAATCTTTCGACTGTGTCGATCCCTTTTGATTTTGCTTGTTTTTGTCTTTCCATCATCCAATCGTGTATCTTTTGTGTATTTACTGCAGCACATACTATATTCTCGCGATTTTGACTATGATATATGCATGATGGTTTAAATTTAAGACTTAAATCTTCCAATCGCGGACATCTCATTTCAGTTTCGATATCTAAAATATTTCTGTAATTAAAAAAAAACTAATTAAATTCGAATTTAGAATTTTGTACTATTGTATATTATTTGAACCTACTTTTCAGGAATAATTTTTTTGAGCCATTGCTTCTTTTGTAATCCTTTCACATAAATATTTCTACAATTATGTAAATGACTGCGTATAGTACAATTTAAAAAATTATATGGTAAAATACCATTTCTCCATAATATACCTATAAAATTGATTATATTAAATATTTCAAATAAAATCAATGTTAATTAACGATAATAAAAATAAATACCATGATGATGTAATTCCAACCACTTATTAACACTTTGATATTCAATAGACAGTTTGAGCCAATGATATGGAGGTTTAAAAAGTAGTATTGTAGGTGATGTATTAGAACATACTGGTAAATAGGCAAACTCCTTACGAATAAAAGTATTATTAAGACTCTGAAAGCCTTGAATATCTAAAATATAGTCCATCTTAGAGTATAAATCCCATTATTCTCTATGATATGTGAGCTGAATCGTATCTCAAAGCAATAATGACTATATTTTTATTCTGAAGATCTATACATAAACCCTTTAATACTAAATTAATAAGTTAGATGGTGCTACAGTCGGTTCACCCCCACTCTTTCGTTTGAGCTAACCCTTCCATATACTACCTACAGCGCCCACACTTTGTAGGCAGCGCCCTCAGTTTGCTGGCAGCGCCCTCACTTAACCTTTAAAAGCCGCTTTGGCCAAGCAAAAGAGCGCAGTCTCTCGAGACAGCCTGCGAGCTAAGCTTGCCTTACGTTACGCCATTTGCAAGTAGTTCCTCAGTAGTTAGTTGAATCCTTATTGATTTGTTAAACAAATCAATATTCTGTTACGTCTCGTGCATAAACTACGAATAGCAAATGTGCGAAACGTACCAATATAGTACTAGTGGCTGATTGAGGCTCACAAGTAATGAATAATATATGATGTATGAATAAGAATGAATGTGTTTATTTATTTTGTTGTACTTACAGTTTCTAGAGTACTTTCAGTATCGTAGATCTCGGTATTTGGATAGGTTCAATAATGAATTTGCACGTTCTCGCTTTTAATGGATCGCGTATTTATTGAGATCAAATAATGTAGTTTGACAGGTAATAGTTGAATAATTAGCCAAATTGTCGAACAGGCTTGCACGCGACTGTAGCGTCGATACGTAGAGTTTATTCGTCAATTGTCGAACTGACGTGTACGGAGTAACGATAATTGCTGATCACCTTTCGGGTGGTTCATCTTATATACATAAATTTGTGCTCAATAAATCGCTGATGTTTCTGTGTAGTTGAGTAATTTTCCTTTTGAGTTCATTGTGTGTTGTGTAATGCTGAGTATGGTCTTTGTGTTTTGCTGCCGTATCGTTTTCTGGTGGACGTGTATATAGTTTTGATTTTACGAAATTCGGGATTGCACTTTTAAAGAATGTAAATGAGTAAAGATACGTCTTGAGACGTAACAATTCATTACCAACTGAGAACAAGTTCATTTTAGAGCTGTTCACTACCTTTTCCATCCTTTCATCATAATAATCCTTTATACAACTATAGACAAGTTACTGTACAAGACAATAAAAACTAGATAACTAACAACATGACTTCTATCGCCTATTTTGAAGAAACAATTAAAAATTTATGGAAAGCTTATAACCATTCGAACGATTTAGATATAGACGATTGTATTAGATGGAGAAATCTAACAGTTAATGCTATAATTTCAATTAATGAATTTATGAAACGATCTGATTTAAGTAGAGCAATTCGACAAAGGTGTCAAACTTGTGCTTGTCATTTGAATTCTATTGAAGTCAATTTAAGTAAAACTATAAAAGTTGGTGGAAGTATACAACCATTAACAGCTATTCAGGATGAAATTCTAGGAGATGGAGTTGTTTGGAGACCAATTCATTCAGCCTTTGAAAATCGAATTAGTACAGTCTGTATAGTTAATCAACATCATTTAGATATAAAAACATTTCTAGTTGCCGCAAATCAACTATTACGAATTAAAATACCTCAATTTCTTGCTATCCATAATAACTTAAAAATAAATACAGAAATGTCATCACAATTTATCATAAAGAAAAATCAAGAAGAAGATATTCAAATCAAGTATTTCAATACAGAAAATGTTTGCATTTATAAGACTACTGATCTTAATAGATGGTTTCAAAATAACGTTAAAGATATTATACTTAAACAAATCGAAAAATTTCAAGAAAGAGACTCAGGCTGGTCGTTAAAAACTATTGTCGGTCTCACTATTAATATAAATAAGTATAATCCATTTAAACCATGTTCGCATATACCATTACCGTCAAGCATAGATAATAAAAGAGCTTGTGTTAATGTTAAAAATGAAGACAATGAATATTTTAAATGGGCTATACTTTCATGCCTTCATCCAGTAGCAAGAAATCCAAACAGAGTAATTAAGTACAAGCCCTATGAGAATGAACTGAATTTTGATGGTATAAGCTTCCCTGTAAAAATAAAAAATATTCCTAAATTTGAAAAATTGAATAATATAAGTGTAAATTTATATATACTAAAAAATATGGATCGAAATATGAAGTCTCACCGTGCTATATAACGAAATTAAAACAAACAAAACATGTGAACTTACTCTTAATACAAAACGAATATATTAATGAAAATGAGACTAATAGACCACGAATATCAATAGATGATGAAAAATTCAAATTAGAAACTCACTACGTATGGATTAAAACTTTATCTGCTCTCCTTCGTAGACAAGTTACTCAACATACTGAAAAAATTTATCTTTGCGAACGTTGCCTTCATTATTTTACTAACAAGGAAAATTTGAAATCTCATGAAGTTGACTGTTCCAAAATAAATAAGTGTTGGATTAATTTACCTGACAATGCTACTTTAGAATTTAAAAATTTTAAACATAAAGAGGAAGTTCCATTTATTATATACGCGGATTTTGAATGTCTGTTAAAACCTATAGAAGATCCGAATAGAAATCTCAATGTTAAGAGATATAGTTTCCAAGAACATGAAGCCTATAGCATTGGATTATATGAAAAATGCCGTTATGATGATTGTAAGTCGATATATAAGTCATATAGAAAAAAATTAAATGAAGACGAATCACCAGCATTATGGTTTATAAAGCAATTGAAGTCCCTAGTGATTGAGTTAGAAAAGATATATAATAATGCAATAAAAATGGATTTATCATTTATTAATGAACAGACATTCAAAACGGCAAGAACATGTCATATTTGCAACCAATATTTTCAAGATAACCAAAAACGAGTTCGTGATCATTGTTATTTAACAGGAAAATTTAGAGGTGCAGCTCACAATCATTGCAATTTGAATTATAAAAATGCTGCTTTCATACCAGTCGTATATCATAACTTTACAGGCTATAACTCACATTTTATTATAACAGAAATTGCTACTAACTCAGAATTTGAAGGAAAGATTTCTGTTCTCGCTGAAAACAAGGAGCGATACATATCCTTCAAAAAAGAAGTTGCAAACAGTCGAATTAGCTTTCGTTTCATTGATTCCTTTCGATTTATGCCTACATCTCTAGATAAATTAGCATATTATTTACCTCAGCTAGATATTGTACAGAGAGAATTTCAGAAAGATAATTACACTTTAAAACAGATTAATTTACTCAAAAGAAAAGGAGTTTTTCCATATGAATACATACAAAATTTAAATAGACTAACTGAGACAGAGTTACCATCTATTGAAAAATTTCATAGTCAATTAACAGATAGTGATATTCCTACTGAAGAATATAAGCATGCTCAAAACGTATGGAATATTTTCGGTAGTATTTCGAAGAAAATAGATTTAGGAATGTATTCTGATCTCTATCTGAAAACTGATGTACTTTTACTAGCTGATATTTTTGAGAATTTTCGATCAACCTGTAAGAATGCATATGATCTCGATCCTGCTCATTATTACACTACTCCTGGATTAACATGGGACGCGATGTTAAAATATACAAATATGAAGCTTGAGCTATTAATAGATATAGATATGGTTTTATTCATTCAAAAAGGTATTCGTGGAGGTATTAGTCAATGCTGCAATAGATTTTCAAAAGCAAACAATAAATATATGGGTGAAGAATTCAATAAGGATGAGCCAAACAAATTTTTAATGTATTATGACGTAAACAACCTTTATGGTTGGGCTATGACTCAATCACTACCATTTGAGAGCTTCAAATGGGTTTCAAATGTGGATATGTCAAATTTTTTCAATATCTCTGATGATAGCGACGTAGGCTATATTTTAGAAGTAGATCTAGAGTATCCACAAGAGCTGCATGATGAACATAAAGACCTACCTCTTTGTCCTGAACATACTAAACCACCCGGATCAAAACAGAAAAAACTTTTGACAACGCTTTATGATAAAGAACGATACGTTATTCATTATAGAGCGTTAAAACAAGCTCTCAAATATGGACTAAAACTCAAAAAGATATATAGAGCGCTAGAATTCAAACAAAAACAATGGCTGAAACCATATGTTGATTTAAATACTGAAAAAAGAAAGCAAGCTAAAAATGAGTTTGAAAAATTATTTTACAAGCTTATGATTAATGCAGTATATGGAAAAACAATAGAAGACGAAAGAAAACGAAAAGATGTCAAACTGATCAATCAATGGGGTGGTAGATATGGCGCTGAAGCTCGAATTGCCCAACCAAATTTCCATAGTAGTTCCATCTTTCATGAAAATTTAGCTGCTATTCAATTATCGTGGACAACTATCAGTATTAAAAAACCTATATACATCGGTCTATGTGTATTAGATCTTTCAAAAACATTAGTCTATGACTTTCATTATGGTTACATAAAGCAACGAATTGGTGAAAAATGTAAATTACTTTATACTGATACTGACAGC
Organism: Phymastichus coffea; assembly: GCF_024137745.1. Taxonomy (NCBI): domain Eukaryota; kingdom Metazoa; phylum Arthropoda; class Insecta; order Hymenoptera; family Eulophidae; genus Phymastichus; species Phymastichus coffea. The sequence continues at coordinate 2,580,652 of NW_026706835.1, read as the reverse complement.
CTCATTTATGAAATTCAAGATGTCGATATGTATGAGATCATGAAAGTAGACATTGATAAATTTGACACATCGGACTATCCTGCTGATAATCAATTTGGAATGCCTCTAGCTAACAAAAAAGTTCTTGGTGTTATGAAGGATGAGTGCAATGCTGCTATTATGAGGGAGTACATTGGGTTACGAAGTAAACTATACAGTATTGAAATAATAAATAAGGATCCCTTGAAAAAGGCAAAAGGAGTGAAAAAACATACAGTAAAAAATACAATAACTCACTCAGATTATCGAAGGTGTTTAAACGAAATGGAAATTATTAAACGTACTCAATGTAATATTCGATCTAAATTACATCAAGTTTTAACAGAGAGAGAGGAAAAGACAGCACTAAGCCCTCATGATGATAAACGATGTATTTTTGATAATAATCCGGACACACTTCCATGGGGGCATTATAAAACTCTCGAAATTGCTGAAATGAAAGAAAGAGATGAACAGAAGAAAGAGGTATAGAGAAGAAGACGAAGTGATAGAAGAAAATAGTAATATGAAAAGATTCAAATTTGAAGAAAATAATTCTAGAGGGCAGCACTAGCGAAAGAATTCTACTCCTTCGACAGTTACTAGATGGCGCTGATGACTAGTAATGGAGAGGGAAAAACGATGGATATCTGAGTCTACAGAGTGGGAGAATGGTTTTAGATGAAGAATCATGAGAGAGGGGAGACTGAAAGAGAGGGAAGCGGCGACGGCGGCTTGAGCTTTCAGAGTGGGGATGCCACTTATAAAACTAAGAGCTCACTCTTGTTCGAAATAGTTGCTCAGCTCTCACTCAAGCAACAGTCTTACCTCTAATACGTCTTCCACTAACTATTGAAACAAGTAATATATTTAAATAATTTTAGTTTATTAATACCTTAGTAATAAATAAATAAATAATTAATTCTTTGATTTTTTATTTTACAGAATGGATTTCTCAGCAATAAATAAAATTTCCAAGACGACTTTCCTTCCTCAGAAGGCGATGTCCCAACTAATATCCAACACATTATATCAAGTTACTAAAGTTAGATCATTAACAACGAAATATGAATTTAGCGTTGTTATTACAATTGACGACGAATTTGATGTGTTCCTGCCTAAAAGGGTTAACATAGTACTCGAAAAAGATGAAGAAATGTTGAACAACCTACATCAGACTAGTGAGAAGGATGAGTTATTTATTTACCATATTGTCGGTTCAAACTTCGAATTTAAACATAATTGTATTTTCAACGAATAGTAATTAAATGTATTATAATACTAATGTAAATAGCTACACTATGAATAATAAAAAAAATATATCTAATTAAATAGTCTTTTTTCCTTTATTTAACTATCCTCTTATTTCCTTTTGTGGAGATTGCAAATTTTCGAGGTGTTTTCATGCGTAATGCTCTGCCAGCTGATGGACCACGATATAAAGAGGCAGCTATTGTAAATTTAGATGATAAACGTGGACCAGGTACTCATTGGGTGGCATACAAAAAGAAAGGTGATGAGGTTATGTATTTTGATAGTTTTGGTAATCTACAACCACCTATAGATCTATTGCTTTATCTCAAAGTTAATAGAATCATGTATAATTATATTAGATATCAAGATTTTAATACATATAATTGCGGCCATCTTTGTCTCAAATTTCTTTTAAACAAACTATAGAAAAGACGACTAGTATATAAAATACTCATTCAAAGAATTACTATCATTTGACATGCATCTGTCATGGAGAATACACTGACATTGAGTCTCTCAGGAACATCATCCGTACTCGAAACATATTATTTTCCACCGATCGAATTGATACCAAACAAAAAATACGTTCTTGGTCTAGTTGAGCTATTAACATTTAATTCAATACCAAACATTGACGTTGGTTATAATAAGTTTTACATTGAAGGTCAAGAAGCTATCACTTTACCAACTGGTAGCTACGAAATAGAAGATATTGAAAGCTTTCTCAAAGAAGCATTAGCACCTAAAGCTATATCGTTTAGCCTGAAACCAAATAATAATACTTTACGTAGTATCATTCAGTGCAGTCAAAAAATACATTTTGAACCAGAAGATTCTATTGGATCAATTTTAGGCTTCACTAAACGCACGCTCGTTGAAAACGAAACACATAGTTCTGACTTACCCGTCACTATACTCAAAGTCAACGCTTTACGTGTAGAGTGTAATATTACTACAGGCTCTTACATAAACGATCGCAAAGTACATACTATATATGAATTTTTCCCAGCAGTCCCACCTGGATATAAGATTATAGAAGTTCCCTCTCACGTCATTTACCTTCCAGTCTCTGTGAGGAGCATTGATCATTTTCAAATTCGTATAGTTGATCAAGATGGAAACCTAGTTAACTTTCGAGGAGAAGTCATCACGGTGCGAGTACATATAAAAACCATATCTTAGTAATGGGTATCATTTACAATATAAAGAGCGGCCGAGGCTATATTAAAAGACAAAAATGTCAAACAGCAGCCAGTCAACAGCGAGCTATCAGACCTCTCACACCTCAGAACATTCAATTCCTAAAAAGCTTGAGACTAAAAGTCGTCGAAAATCGTGGAAGAAAATATTGTGCGTATTAGTGTGTTGTATAAAACAACAACAACAACAACAACAACAATATGGAGGGAATTCTAGACATTCATTCAACTATCGCTTTCGATGAGTCTATAGCTCATTATGAAGTTCATGCGCATCAGCCTTATTCATTATCATATTTCAATAATAGCGAAGAAATTCATATAGCAATTCAACATCAAGATTTATCTCTGCTTCCGTCGCGCAGTATGATTCATATTTGTGGTAGGTTGACCAAACCGGATGGTACTACGCCAGTGAAGAACACTTTATTAGTGAACAACGCCCTCTGTCATTTGTTTGAGGAAATACGATATGAAATAAATGCTATTGAAATTGATAAAGTGAAAAATGTAGGCTTAACGAGCCTCATGAAAAATTGGCTTTCACTCAATCCATGTCAGAGCTCTATCGCTGAAAATGCCGGATGGAATGGTGATAACAATGAAGTTTTAATATGTAACGCTCAAGGTTTTTTTGATGTGACTATCCCTCTCAGTATGTTACTGGGCTTTGCTGAAGATTATCGGAAAATTGTAGTCAATGTCAAGCATGAACTTATTCTCACAAGATCAAAAGATGATTTGAATGCTATTTTAAGTATTCCAGTAAGGAATCCTGATGCTTCAGAAAAATCAAAAATTACTTTAACTAAGGTTGAATGGTTGATGCCATATGTGATGGTCGCAGACAAAGAAAAAATCACATTACTCAATCAGATTGGACGAGATCGTGCAATTACTATGAGTTATCGTACTTGGGAAATGTATGAGTATCCAAAATTACCTCGTACATCAAAGCATGTTTGGAGTGTTAAGACTTCCAATCAATTGGAAAAGCCACGCTTTAGCACGAATTTTAGCTTTTCAAACTAAACGTAAAAGTTCAGCAAGTGTTAATTCTAGTAATTTTGATCATTGTAATATTAGTAATGTGAAGCTATTCCTCAATTCACAATGCTATCCGTATGGAAATCTCAATTTAAATATCAATCAAAATCAGTTTGCTGTTCTCTACGATATGTATACTAATTTTCAAAACGCTTACTATGGTAAAGAAAACGAGCCGTTACTCAATAAAAAGGATTTCATTAAAAAAGAGCCGTTAATAGTTATAGACTGCTCCAAACAAAATGAAACATTAAAAAGCGCTCCAGTCGATGTTCGCCTAGAATTTGAAACTCGGACCGATTTTCCTGAAGATACTGCAGCCTACTGCTTAATATTACATGATCGTATTGTACAATATAATCCAATTAGTGGTGATGTTAAAAAATTAGTTTAAAATTAACAAGACATTATATGATCAATGTACACAATGCTTTTCAATAAAAAAAATAAAATTATATATATATATATATATATATATATATATATACACATACATATACACACTATATATTGTTAGAATTTAATACAAACTACCTATAATCATAGAGAGAGAGAGAGAGAGAGAGAGAACAGCATCCACACTAAACGGCCTACGCACCTAGCCAGCTAGAGACGCTACCCCCTCTCCGAGGGCCCAAACTTAGCCAGCATAAGCTTACTATGCTCCCTACTATAGAAGGAGAATGAGAGAGACCATCATACAGCTTACTAAATACCCTACCAACTTCTACAGCATCCTACCTTACCAACCGATGTAGATGAATATTGGTGGGTGAGTGGGTGAGAGTAGGTAGGTGGGTGGAATAGGTGAATGGGGGTGGGGGCACTGGTAGATCCTAAGTAAATTAAAACATTATTAATTTTTTATTTTAGTTTAATTTATTACTTTTTTTATAAAATTAAAAATACAATTTTTTTTTTCTTTTTAATATTATTGTTATTTAATTTTTTTGAATCCGACGACCTTAGAGGGGCGAGTCGGCTTCCTCATTGTTGGTTGAGCCGGAATCAAAATTACTTTCCGTCGAACACACTCAACGTTTTTTACCAACGGAATTTTTTTCTGTAAAAAAATTTTTTAATTATTATTTTTAATTTAAATTTATTAATTCTTTCTATAACGTAATTACTTACATTAGTGGTTAAATCGAGTGGTTTATCGATTTGGGTATCATCTCCTCTTTGACAGCCTGCGGATGTTGCTGTCGATGAGGTTGCTGTTGACGTCGCTGGTGATGTTGACCTCGACGTTGCTGATGACGATGATAATGTCATCGACGCAGATGACGTTGACATCCTCGAAGATGGCCCATTACCTTGATTCACCATGGCTGTTGTTGATGGTGCAGCAATGTTGTTTATACTGGAAAGCCTTCGCTTAACTTTCGCAGCAAGTTCGTCTTGCTCCGCTTTAGCTAAGTCGGCTTTCCGTTTCCGCTCCAATCGAGCGGATTCTTGCTGCCTCCTCATAGCGTCCGCACGCTTATGTTGCTCTAACTTTGCACTGACGCGATCATTGACAATCTTGTCAATTTGATACGCGACTTGATGCGCCATCATTCTGGCTGCCATAGATTCCTTGATCCACTGAAAAGAGATAAGACAATTAAATATTAATAAAAAATATAAATTGTTATAATTTTATAATAATACTTACTCGTTGAATCGTAGCTTTCATTTCTCTGATTTACAGTCCTTGAGGACTGCTCTTCTCCACAAATCGTTGCAACTGAAAATAAATGATAATAAATAAATAAATAAATAAATAAATAAATAAATATATGAGAAAAAAATACTTACAGTAATTAATATTAAAATTAAGAGCCGATATAACGGCTCTTTTGCTACGTTCTGCATGGTAGGACTGGTAAGCTGAAATTGAATAATAATATTATTAAAAAATTATAAAAGTTATTTTAATTATTTTTAAATTATTTAAAATTATACTTACAGTTTCTAAAAACTCACACGCTTTGATGACATTTTCCATTGTTGTTGTTTTATTTTTTATTAATAAACTTTATAAAAAATATAAAACTTACTAATGTTTAAATAATAATAAACAATTAACACTTCACTGTGAACAGTTCGAAGTTTCCTTTAAGACTGACCAACGAAAATCCTACTGAACACTCACACTATTATCAGGTACGAATTTTCTACAATATATGTAACGCTACACACAAACGTAGACATTCTTTGAGTGAGATAGGACGTTTAGTGTACCCTTTCCCACCCCATGTAGGCTAGAAAGTTTGTCACTTTCTAAAAACTATAAATCTTGACGTCCCGCTGACTTTATGGTCATCCGCAAAAAACACATTAAACGCAGGTCACGCGTCCGCGCTATGAGTTTTGTTTGACCATCCTTAAACCGTCTATGATCTACATTTGCGATAGTCATAGGTAACATAAGATAAGAGGGAACGTAGTAAGCATAGATGCTCTCTCTTTCTGAAAGTAGTGGAGAAGCTTGATCACCCTCAAACCAGCTGTGATCTACATTTATGATAGACATAATCAACTTAAGATAATAGGGTAGTTAGTAAGCATAGCTGATCATGCGCTCCCCTCCTCCTCGCACTATGGATCACGCTGAGTCAGAACTAGAGAGAGAGCATACATTTAATACTACTATAGTAGCGCATCCCCATCAGGCCAGAACTATAGACAGCATGCGCTCCCCACCTCCTCCGCACGCTCGGGCCCTATACCAAATGTATACGTGTGTAGCTAATATACACAATATGCATCCTCTAAGGTACATGTGGCATTGGCTCTAGTGGTAGAATGCTAGCCTGCCAACCCAGAGGACTCCGGTTCGATTCTCCGGTCTGTCTTTTCATTTTTTTCAAAAAATCGTCGCTATTTTCTATATTCGTTTCATTCTCAATGTAGCAAGTAAATTGTTAATAATATATATTTATAACTTTAAAAAAAAACATTTAAATTTAATTAGATTGAAAGCACTAGGTATAGGGTCCCTAGGGATTAGGAGCCCTAGGGACTAGGAGCCCTAGAAACCTTCCTCAAAAATTATAAACAATTATTAACATTAATAATAATAAACATGGAGGGGATAGAGGCCAGGGAATCAAAGGGTTAAACCAAGGGACCCCCCACGAATATTGTTAACAATAATTGTTAACAATAATAATTATTATTAACATGAAAGGGTTAAGCTAGGGGGGCCAAAGGGTTAAGCTCGGTGGGGTCAAAGGGTTACAGACCCCCCGCAGGTGTGCTGGAACATACATTGCTATACTACTTACAGTGTTATTAAAAGTTTTTGTTGTCTTGATCCGAGTGGTGTGTTATGTTCAAGACAAAGTGGAAGGTCCTTATGTTCGTCGTGTAGTTCTTTTGGATACTCTAGATCAACTTCTAAAATATATCCAACCTCATTATTATCGAAAACCTTGAAAAAATGAGGCTCATCGATATTAGAGACCCACTTAAAATTTTTATATGGTAATGATTGCGTCATCGCCCATCCATATAAATTGTTAACATCAAAGTACATCAAAGTCTTGCTAAGTTCTTTTTCATTATATTCTGAGCCCATATATCGATTATTAGCTTTTGAATATCTATTACAGCATTGACTAATACCTCCTCGAATACCTTTTTAGATGAATAAAACTATGTCTATATCGGTTAAAAGTTCTAGCTTAATTTTTGCACACTTTAACATAGCATCCCATGTTAATCCAGGAGTAGTATAATAGTATGCTATGTCGAGTCGATACGCATCCATACAAGTTTTACGAAAATTTTCAAAAATATCGGCCAAGAGTAATACGTCAATTTTTAAATATAAATCAGAATACTGTCCTAAATCAATGATGTTAAATGCATTCCACACTTTTTGAGCATGCTCATAGTCAGCTTCAGAGATGTTGCTATCTATCAATTAACTATGAAAATCTTCGGTAAGTGGTAATTGAGTCTGTTTTAATCTTTCAAAACTGTTAACATACTCATATGGAAAAACGCCTTTTCTCTTCAATAATTCTATTTGTGTTTTTATATATTAATCTATCTTGAATTCATGCTATACGATATTTAGTTTGGTTAAATATGAAGCCAGTTTTTCGAGAGATGATGGCATAAAACGAAACGAATCAATCAATCGAAAATTTATAGTACTACCGTCCACGTGTTTTGTGAAAGCTATATATCTTTCCTTGTTTTCAGCTAAAACAGTCATATTTCCCTCAAGTTCAGAGCTAGTAGCTAATTCTTTTATTATAAAATGAGAATCATATCCAGTAAGGTTATGGAAGACGACTGGTATAAAATAAGGATTGCTATAATTTAAATTACAGGATGCATGAGCAGCACCTCTAAATCGGCCCATCAAATGACAATGATCTCTAACTCTTGTTTCATCACGTTGAAAATATTTTCTACAAATATGACACACTTTGCTCATCTTGAAATTCATTTGATTACGCCATGAAAGATTCATTTCTATTGCATTCTTATATATTTGATTCATTTCATCTAACAAAATTTGAAATTGTTTGATAATCGATTGTGCGGGTGATTGTTCTTCATTCAGTTTTTTTCTATACATCTTAAAGACTGATTTGAAATCATCATAACTACATTTTACATAAAGCCCCACACTAAAGGCTTTATGATCTTGGAAGGATCGTCCATTATTTACTGGTTTAAATAAGCACTCTAAATCAGCATAAATAATAAACGGAACCATTTCTTTTCGATCATAATGATTAAATTTCAGAAGAGGAAAATTAGGTAGATTAACTCTATATTTATTTAATTTTAAACAATCTGTCTCATGAATATTCAATTTTTCTTTATTATTAAAATAGTGGAGACAGCGTTCACATAGATAAATTTGTGCAGTATGTTTCGTTACTTGACTTCTAACAAGAGCAGATAAGTTTTTAATCCATACATAGTGGAATTTTAATTTGAAATCATCATTGTAATTTAATCTATTAGATTTTTCTGTTTCATTCTCATCAATATAATCGCTTTGTAGTAACAAAAGATTTACATGCTTATCTTGTTTTAAAGTTGATATATAATATGGTGAGACTTCAAATTTAAAACCGTATTTGTTTAGTATGTATAGATTTATTGAAATACTATTTAATTTTTCAAATTTAGGAATATTCTATACCTCAACAGGAAAGTTTATATCATCGAATTTCAATTCATTCGCAAAGGGCATATAATTTTGAACTCTTTCGCTATGAAATCTAGTTGGATGAAGACAGGCAAGCACAGCCCATTTAAAACATTCATTATCTGTATTTTGAACGTTGATAATTGCTTTTTTATCTGCTATTTGTTTTGGTAGTTGAATCTATGAGCCAGGTTTGAAAGGATTAAATTTATTTATAATAACAGTAATACCGATGATAGTTTTTAATGTCCAACCGGAATCTTTTTCTTGAAATTCTTCTAAATTTTTAAGTATAACATCTTCAATATTTTCTGTAAACCATAATTTAAGATCTGTCGTTCTATAAATAGAAACATTTTCGGTGTTGAAATACTTTACTTGAATGTCCTCTACATTATCTTTTATTACGGTAAATTAAGCTGACATTTCTATATTTATTTTTAGAGCATTATGAATTGAAAGATATTTTGGTATTTGTAATTGTAATAGTTTATTTGCTGCTTTTAAGAATGACTTTATATCTGTATGTTCTTGATTGGCTATGAATGCAGTAATGATAGGTTTTTCAAATGATGAATTTATTTCACGCCAAATAACTCCATCCCCTTCAATTTGGTTTGGAATGACTCGTAATGAATTAACATTTCCTCCGACTTTTATGGAATTATTTAAATTAATTTCGATTGAATTCAAATGAGTAACGCATGTTTGACATCTCTATCGTATTGCTCTACTTAAGTTGGGCCGTAATATATATTCTTCAAGATAATTCAAAGCGGTAATTATTATATTTTTCCATCTAATAAAATCATCCTTATTAGATGGAAATCCTTATAAATCGCGTACTGTATTTTCAAAATAAGAAATAGAAGCCATTGTAATGAAAATGCGCGTAGGATAACTAGTAATACTACTACTACTAGTACTACTACTACTACTACTGCTTATCACTGCTAAGAAAGCTAGTGAAGCGGGCTGTCTCGAAAGACTGCGCTCTTTTCCAATCGAGCACGGCTTTTAAGCACTATGGTGGCGCCAAAAACAGCGGTTTCGCCGCTGTAGGTTAAAGAGGGGCCTAGCAAGCTAGAAACGCTATCCCCCTCTCCGAGGGCCCACACTCAGCCAGCATAAGCTTACTAAGCGCCCTACTATCAAAGGAGAGCGAGAAAGAGAGAGAACGGCATCCATACTATACGACGTACGCGTCTAGCAAAGAAGAGCGAGAGAGAGAGAGAGAGAGAGAGAGAGAAAACAGCATCCGCACTATACGGTGTACGCGCCTAGCAAGCTAGAGACGCTACCCCCTCTCCAAGAGTCCACGCTCAGCCAGAATAAGCGCCCTACTATCGAAGGAGAGCTAGAGAGAGGGATAGAGAGAGAGAGAGAGAGACCATCATATAGTTTACCAAACACCCTACCAACTTCTACAGCATCCTACCTTAACAACCTCTGAAGGTGGGGGGGGGGGGGGGGGGGGCACTGTCGAAGGGGCCCACTGGCACGCGGGAGGTGTCAAACGAACATCAAATTCCCTTGAAACACTCAGCATAGGGCCCACTGGCACGCGGAAGGTGTCAAAGGTACATCAAATGCCTTTTAGACACTCAGCATGGAGTCTGACCATAAATTAAAAGGTGTCACTACCGTAACATCTTCATCAGGCGGCTCCTTTGTGTCCCAGAACATAAACGTATACCTTATACATTGGCGGCATCCTTTGTCGGCCCCTTTGTGTCCCAGAACATACATTGCTTATCTACTTACCGCCATTATTCCTCTCCCTATTTTTCTCCCTTTTCTTCCTTCCCTTCTTGAGTCTCTCCAATCTATGTTATACCGTTTCAATTGCTTCTCCACCCCCGTTTCTACCCCTTTCCTCGTCACCCAAGTTTCCGTTAGCCCTATTATATTGAATTCTCTAATATGTTTCCAGTCGTTTTCCTCCATGCTGCTAATCCCCACCACGTTCCAGAATAGTATCTTTACTGTCTCTCCTCCCATTCTCTCCCTCTCTCTCTCTTTTTTCCCTATTGTTTTCGAAACCGTTCCGCCCTTTTTCCTATCATTTTTCCGTCCCTCTCGCTCCACCACCATTCTTCTTCCTTTGACTTCACCCCGTTATGCCACATTTTTACCTCTTACCTTTACTTTTTATTTCTCTCGCTTTCCTTTTTACTTCTTCTCTTATCTTCCTCTGCTACCATGTCCAGTCCTGATCTGTGTAGATCTTTTTCTGTCCCAGCTTCTTTTTCCTCTTCATGAATCCTTCTTTTTGTTCCCATGATGCGCATCTAATATGTCACATCTTTTTTCCTCTTTCTCCCCGATCCTCCTTACCCGCTGTCCCTCCTATTCTTCTCAGATTCACTATCTCTCCTTTCAATTTTAGTTCCTCCCTTAGCCAGTCCTCTGCCTCTCCCGTCTTTTCCCATCTTAACTCACCCTCTAAGTCAGTCACTATTATATTGTTTAACCTACTTTCTCTATCCATTTTTCTCTCATATACTCTAATTCTTCCTTGCCTACTTCTGTTCCTCTTTGCTTCTTGTTTCCTCCTTCTATACTTTCTTTTAGTTTCACGCACTCCTCTTCCAACTGGTTCATCCTCTCTCCTCATTTTTCTTGCAATTTCTTTTCTCTATGTTCTGCTTTTTCCCTTTCTTCTTTCGTCTCTTTCTTTCTTTCTTTTCTCTCTCTCTCTCTCTCTTGTTCTCTCCTAACTTTCCCTATTTCTTTCTCCCATCTTTCTTCTCTTCTTTTCCCCTCTGCCTCCATTCTTTCCATTTTTCCCATTATTTCTTTAAACATTTCTGTCCATTCGTTCCTTTCATCCTCCCATACCTCTCTTAAATCGCTTATATCTGCATGTATCTTTTCCATTATATCTTCAGCACAACTACTTTTTCCCACTTCTCTTATCGGGTTTACCAATCCTTCTTCCCCCTCCCCTTCCGTCTCGCTCCCCTCGCTTACACTCTTGCATCTCTTTGCCTCTCTCATTTCTCCTCTATTATTCTCCCTCAGCCCCTTTCCGCTCTCTCTCCCCTTATCACCTTTACTCTTTTCTTCTTTTCCTCCTCTGGGCCTTTCTTATCCATCCTTCCACCTTTATCTCTTAATTTTTCTGTTGTCACAAACCTTTCCATCACTATCCCGTACGCCTTAATTCGACTCTAATTCTACTCGTGATCCCACCTTTATTCCCTGTCTTACCTTTTCTGTCTCCGCCTTTACTTCTTATCGCCCCTCCTCTCTACCTGCCTTTCCCGCTTCCTGTTTTTCTCTCTTAACCTCAACTTTTCTTTTTTTCTTTATTCCTCTCTCTCTGCTTTTTCCTGTTCTTCTCCTAACCTCTCTCTCTCTACTCCACTCCTCTTCCGCCTCCACACTCTTTTCACCTCTATTTTACTCCTCAAACACCTTTCCTCTTTAACTTTCTCACCAAAACTCGCACTCACAACCAGGACACGTCCACACTCTTCCACCGACCATATTCATCTATATATATATACGAGGTCTGTCCGGAAAGTATCGGGCCTACGTTTATATCTTCGCGCCATAGTGTTCGAGCGACCTCTACCGGACAGAAATGTCAACAGTAAAGCCTCACGAATCTATTGGTTACTTACTGACATTTGCCGGACGTATAGTTCATGCGCAGCGTGCGTTTGTTTACAGTGCCTTTTTCACGTTCGTCGGATTTTGATATTGTCAAAAATGACTGAAAAACAAGATCAACGAATTTGCATCAAATTTTGCTTTCAACTCGGAAAAACGAGTTCGGAAACTATTGAAATGATGGAAAAGGCCTTCGGAAGCGAGTGTATGAGCAAAACACGAATAAAAGAGGGGTATAAACGGTTCAAGGATGGTCGCACTTCTGTCGATAGTGATTCTCGTTCCGGCCGACCTCGACGACAAAAACCGCAGATAATATTGAGCGGGTGCGACTTCCAATCGAACAAGATCGTCGTAGGACTGTGCGAAAACTAGAAGAAGACTTTGAGATACCAAAAACTATCATTTCAGAAATTTCAACCGAAAATTTAGGAATGAAACGCGTGTGTGCGAAATTCATCCCAAAATTGCTCACAGCAGAGCCAAAGAACATTCGCTTAGAAATCGCTCTGGACAATCTGGAAATGGTCAATAATGATGATAATGTGCTTAGAAAAGTTATTACAGGTGATGAATCATGGGTTTATGGTTATGATCCTGAAACAAAACAACAATCTTCACAGTGGAAGCATTCTGAATCGCCAAGACCAAAAAAAGCACGTCAAAGTCGGAGCAATGTTAAGTCAATGGTGATTGTTTTTTTCGATTGTGAAGGTGTTGTACATCACGGATATGCACCAACAGGTTAGACAATCAATGAAGAATACTACGTTCCAATTTTGAAACGTTTGCGTGATGCAGTAAGAAGAAAACGGCCGCACTTTTGGGAAAGTGGTGACTGGCTTCTCCATCACGATAATGCGCCAGCGCATTCATCCAATCTTTGTGTCTATTTTGAAAAGTGGAAACATCGATGGAACCGTGTTATTCAATCAAGTGGGGATTACTTTGAAGGATACCACCCGCCAGATGATAAAGAATAACGCTAGCACGAAAATATAAAGGTAGGCCCGATACTTTCCGGACAGACCTCGTATATATATATATATATTGCACTGAAAAGTGCTGTTTTATAATTGATATATGAGTTTGGTCAAATTTTTCAATAATTTTTATTACGAAGGAGTTTTAAACGTGGACAAGAAGAAGTAGCCCTGAAATGAGCCGATCACTGCTTGACAGTGGCAAGAGAAAAAGTACACGCGCAATTACAAAGAAAATAATTATTATTATTACCTTTAACATAACTGAAAAAATGCCAACCTTATATTTACTGCTACTTCCGCTGAAAAAAATACAAAAGGGATTAATAAAGAAATTGTAAAGTTACAGTTTATCAATAATTATCTTTTTTTTTTATTGTTCATGCATGTAGCACTGAAGAGTGCTGTTTTTTTATTATAAATTTATTAAAAAATTCATTATAAATTAATGTTTTTATTATAAATTTATAAATAATAATCGATGATATCAATGAAATGAGCCGATGCAGCTTGACACTGTTAACGGCTAGCTATTGCCTGCAGCTCGTCTGTTGCAATTAACCGATTTAAATGCCTTGCATGTTGAGTGAAAACAAAGCGTAAGTAGGATCGCGATCGTGTATTAATGCACTTTCGCGTCTCTGCTCCGCACTAATCACTATTATTTCAGTTACTCCCACCACTATGTTTTAAATACTCCCACCACTGATTATAATCGTCTTATGTGCGCGACAAAAATCAAAGTATGTAGTTGCGTGTTCTCTCACCTCCAATTTTTAATCCAATGACCGATGCCCGGTAAGTGTTTGCGGAAGAAATAAAAAGTGAATTGATTCGTGACGTTACGTCAATGAATATTTCGTTAGCAATTAAAGTTCAGTTATAGGGTTGTGAAAAAAATAAGAAATGGAGAGCGCCAAGAGCAACATTCTTAGAGATTTGGAGAATTTTCTCTCGACGGATGCCGAGCAGTGGCAAGATGCACTTGATGCAGCTGTAGCAGCCCTCAACGATGAGTTTTTCTGTGAGGAGTTGGATCAACTCATGGACAAGATGTTTATATTTTCATCGTCTAACACTGTCACTACACCAAAATCTCCAGCAAGAGCAGATCCGAAGTTGCCGCAAACACTCCCTCTACATATTGATATTTCGAAGATGAGAACTATGAAACCTTCGCCGTCAATATTATAAGTATTTATTTTCATTCTCTCTCTCTCTGCTTTAATATATATTTTTTTAATATATATATATATATATATATATATTGAAAAAGATTCTGTTCTCTATATTAAAAAAGAATGAAAATGCATGCGTGCGTATATGAAAGAGAGTATATAAACTCTAATTCAAATTTCATTTCTCTCTCTCTCATGTACAATTCTTATTTTATTCTTTGTTCTCTACACATTCTTTTCACAGTACTTGACACCTCGGTTTCGTCATTATCAGCATAGTAATATAGAAAATTTAATATGAAGAACATATCTGTTCTAATAGTATATTAGAGTATAATAAATAATAATAATATAATAATATAATAATATATATAATAAATAATAGTATAATAAAGTAATATAGAAAATTTAATATGAAGAACATATCTGTTCTTCATACAAAATTTTAGTAAATCAGTTAAGGATTTCAGCGGTGACCTTTAATTTGACCTTGGAAATGATTTTCACGGGCATCTCAAAGTCAACTTTGTTTTTTTAAATAGGAACCCTTACTTTTGACCTTGAATTCTCAAAGAGCACGAAATTTTGACTCAAAAGTGTTTTTATAATTTTTTTTATTAGGGGCAGTTTCCGAGAAAAAATTCATTAACATTTGCAATTTAACATGTGAAGCCTTTCAGATAATTGCAAGCCATCGGTTTCACAAGTTAAATTACAAATGTTCCTCAACCGCTCTTGGTGAATTTAGTTTCACCATAGCAGCAAGAGCAATGAGAAACATCGCACCAATGAGAAAAGGTATGAATTTTTTTTTCAATACAAATAATACTCTTTTTTTTCTAATCAGGGTAGTCTATTATAAGTTTATTTGTTTTCTTGTTGCAGGTCGACGATCACGACGACACCATGCCTGACTGCGAGGACTGGAACTGCGCATACTGCGCTGCTGCTCGTTGCAGTTAGTAGCCGCAATGGGTGGAGTCACCTTCACAGCGTGGAAGTCGGAGACACGTTGACAGAACCGGACCCGTTAGACACGTTGTGCGTCAGCGGTTTCGGACCCGATCAAAGTCTCCGACGGAAACGAACAGCCAGCAACCGTTGACATCAATATCAATAAACAGCCAGCAGTCCTCGACATTGACGAATAATCAGCAGCCCCCAACATCGTTCGGCATCACCACCACCACCAGTCAACCACTATGCACCGTTATTGCCAGCAAAAAACGGCTAACATTTGTGATTGGCTGAACGGTGGACCGCGCTATAAAATAACGAAATTATTCGCTGACGACGATGGCAGCAGCAGCAGCAGCAGCAGCAGTACTTAGTAATTACAATAAGTAATTAAGAGTTAGTAATTACAATAAGTAATAAATACACACACACACAAGCGCGCACACACACACACATGCGCGTACACACACAAATACACACACACAAATACACACACACACACACACACACACAAACACAATGAACAGAAAGCGCGGAACACAAAATGCACGGGCATTAGCTTAGGAAGCATCTCAGCTCAGTAAGGGAGGGGGGCGTAATGAACCGAAAGTGTGGAACATAGAACGCACGGGCATCAGCTCAGTAAGGGGAGAGGAGGAGGTGAGGTGACAGTGCCAAAGTGAAAATGCACGGGCATCAGCTCACTGAGCTGATACCCCTCTGAGCTGAGGCCTCTAGTTTACCTACTTTCATAAATTTTATTCTAAATCAAATATTTTCAATTGGAACATTAAATAAATAAAACTTTTTTCATTATATTTCAATTACTATTTAATTGCTTAAAAATGCTTAAAAAGTTAAAAACTAATAATTATATGACAGACTACCCCCTGAACGAGATCCACACGCGTGGTACGTGCACTTAATAAACCTCTAGTCCCCTTTTAAAAGTGTTGAATGCTATGTTATTTTATTAATTTTTATTAATGCACTTTATTTGTGATCTGACTGACTGAGATATGGTCATGTGATATAGGTGATTGTATCGAGAAGTCGAAATCATGTGGTCACGACTCCCAGTGCTCAAATATTTCAAGTTGTGAACATTGCCAAAGCCTAATATATATTTCGTAGAAGAGAACAATAATTTAAAGTATTATAAACGTTAAATTGTGCTCTGAATTTGTCCGAACTTGAAAAGTACCCTAAATGTCCCCTGCGTCAGCATATCACAACATAAAAGTTTAAAATCATTTCAAAATTTATCTAAAAACGTATCGCTTCATCAATCCCTGTTCAAGATAATTTCAAAATATGCTTATCTAAAAACTATTCTGAAACCTAGAAAGTACTTTCACTTTTTGTCCACGGAAATGACATATTTTTGAATTGTGCGCTATATGAGTTTTCCGCACTACTGCTCAGGTTTGTTCACAGTCGGTAACAGTGCAGAAAACTACGGAACCACATAACACAACATTTATAGGTTAGTGTCGAGTGTTTTAAAACACTCAAACGTCTGAAATTGCTACGATTTCAATGTAGAAGATTGTTGTTCCTTCCAAAGATAAGGAAAGCCATTTTTTTTCATATTTATTGTTTTTACGGTAAAAAAAACATATTTTAGCATGATTTTACGTAATTTCAATATAGAAAGTGTTTCTTGTGTAAAATTCTTGTGTAAGGGTACGGAAAGTGTAATGTTCCTTCCGTCATAAATGTCTCCTCCAAATGCAAACAAATGATTAAGTACTTAACAGATGTATATTAGTCAATTATTAAAAATTCTTTTATTATTTCATGTAGGAAAACAAATGGTAACATCTCCGAAATCTGAGACATTCGAAACGATTCAAACACCTTCTTCCAATTAACAGTCTAGGTGTGAATAAATATGAGAATGCAAAGGTAAAGAAAAAAATGTAAGTCTAAGAAAAGTAGCGTTGAAGTTGAGCGGCGTAGACAACAAAATGTAGATTATCAACAAAGCCGCAGAGAAACAAGAAAAAAATAACCCGGATGCCCTGGAGAAGTATCGTGAATCTGAAAAACAAAGGTATAACAGTTGCAAACAGAGTGGAAAAATTAAATTGGTACATCAAATGTCTTATCTTACAAAGATTACATCAAAAGTATAAAAAATAACACAAGCAAAATTACAGGTACATTTTATGTTATCTATATATACCATAATTTATTAGAATAGTATTTTATTACTTTTAAATATTTTTTGTCATTTAATTATATTTTATAGAGCTGAGCAAAAGCAGCAGTGGCTTAATAATGCAAAAAATGTACCTTCACCAATTAAACCTATCGTTAGTAAGCAAACTGTAAGTAGGAAAAAAATAAGCTAGAAAATTGAGAAGAGTTTGCTATAAAAATAATTCAGAATTGCGTGTAGAGAATGTAAAATTACATTCATCAATTCATAATCTGAATAAAAGATTGAAATGTTTGCAGTTGAAACAACAAGTGAGAAATGCATTTCACCTATCAAAAATGTTAAAAAATTTTTGAATGGTAGAAAGATTCCTGTTGATATTGAAAATCGTTTAGTAAGTTAAGATTTTATATAAGTAAAAATTAGCTGTAAAAATTTTGTAACTATAATAATTTTTTCATTAGCTAGAGAATGAACTTATATTAAAGAAATCTTTAAAAGTAGTTGTATATGGAAATTTTAATTAGAAAATACAATTTTATGAGCTCTGTGAAAAGAAGAGTGAAAATTCCTTACGATGAAGGAATCAACAGAAACGCAATCAATCAAAGAATTCTTAGCAATTTCTTAAACAAGACACTATGAAAAATAAAATGAAATGTTTTCTTGGTGACAATATTAGCATATATCTTGGAAAGAAGGCATGTATTTCTAAAAACAAAGTAAAAAGACAAAAGAAGTATTTGAATGCATTTTTGCGAGATTTATATAACAAGTTTTTTAAACAAACTAATTTAAAGTTATCCTACAAAATATTTTGTATTTATAAACCATTTTATTTTCTACAGCCAACTGGTACAGCAAGAGACACTTGTGCTTGTGCAATCCATTAAAATTTTAAATTATTTCTAAATGATTTGCATGGTCAAAATGTAATTAAAAAAGATCTTATTATCCAAATATTGAAAATATTCTTAGCGATAAAGATAGAACTGGTGATTGTTATAATGTTAAGTGTTATGTGTTTAGTCATGAATAATTTGAAGTTTAAAAGAATGTTGGTAAAATTATTATAAAATGTATGAAATTATTTAGTTTTTTTATCAATTAAAGAAAGTTATTTAACTTTTACTACAATCTATGGATCATTGATTATTTCAATATTATTTACAATCATTATTTATATGATAAAACTAAAATAAATTGTATAAAAAACCTTGAGACCCATACTTCATTTATTACATACAAATAATCATATGTTGTTCCCTCCATAATATTTACAAATATTCTTAAATTGCTATGTAAAATTTTTTTTACAATATTTGTAGCTATTTTACTATGAAAATTAAATGCTACTTTGGAAAATATATTCAGAAATTATAATTTGAAGTTAAATTTTAAACATTTTAAGCTGATTATTTCCAAAATATCAATGTCGCGACCTAATTACCTATGTACTTCTATATGGTAGCAAATAATTAAGTAGGTATGATTTTGAGTTGAGATTTTAGTAATAAAAATTCAATTTATCATAATTGATACAGGTCTCTTTGAAAGGAATGAAAACAAAAAAATAAGTTTCAGTGTTATTGTTTCAACACTCATTTTACAAAATTATTATAACAGGGAATCAAAGGCTTCGTAAAAACAAGAGCTTATACTTTGAAATTGTTATAATTGTGATTTATTACTAATCAATAATCTATTATTTAAATGTTTAAGATTGAAATAAATGTAATTTCTAATATTTATTTGAAGTGTAGAATAAATGTTTAATAATAATTTGATCCGTATAGTTGAAAAAAACTAAAAGATTATTTATTACAGTTTGATATGATAAATCATGAATTTGGAAGTATGAAACTGTTTTACTTATACATATTTTTTAGCGGTGATGTTAGGTAAAAAAATTAAAAAATTCACCTTTAAAAAAAGTATTTACATTAAATATATTAATCAATATAACAAGAAACAAAAAAGAATAAAAGAGCATGTCAAGTGCTCCTGACATCACTAGCATGTAAAAATGACAGTATTTATGTTATATATATATTTATATTATACATATAGATAAGACGTAGAAAAATTTTGATTTGTATACCTTTCATACAAAATAGCTGAAGTTTATTTTGATTATTTTGATGGGGGGATGTTTCAGTTTCTTTAACTGGGGCATTCCTTTGAAATTGTAACAATCAATATTAACAGTTAATATCCTACAAAATATTTTACTACAATAAAAGTTAATCTAAAACTCAGTATATTCAAAATAAATAAAAAATTTTATTTTGAACATTTGTATATATTGCTAGAATAGATTTATAAAAAATATAGTTTACTAAATATAAATAAATTGTATTTTATTGTGAAATGATTATAAAACCTGTACATATTTCTTTTTGGACACAGACAACATGGTATTGGAATATCTAGATTTGATTGTTATATTCAATTAAATAGGAAAACAAAACTATTTTAGTTTATAAATAAATTAGTTGTTAAAAAATCGGTCAAGTTTTTCTCAAGATATACATGAATATACATAATAATTATTCAGATGAAATATAGTACCTATTTCCTTTTTGAAATCAAGAAATATATTAAGATTTATTATCTATTCTGAACCTTGATTGCAACTATATTCACTAAAGTATTTTGGAAATCATTTTTCAGGGCTTTGGCAATGCAATTGGAATATAAACTGTAGATCGACATAACAAAACTGACATAGTAAAATGGCTAATGACAATTGGTTGCAAGGCTCTTAAATGATTACTATAAAGTCAAACCAAAGTCTAGAAAATAAAAAATGTCGGGATAAGAAAACATTCAAATTCTTAGGATATACTTTAACTTGCACGTACTGCCCATAATACATATTACACAAGTACATGCAAACATAAACACACATATTCCAATAACTCTGAATCTAGTTAAGATACTGCAAAATATTTTCATATTATTTGTATATAGAATTAATTTAATGAAGAATGTACAATTTTACTTTTGCATGCAATACCTTCTGTATTAACAACAATTGTTCCTACAACCCCTTTGTGAGATTGAATACGTTTCATAGTTTCTTCAACCTCTTGAGCCTGAAATAATATTATATATTAATATTCATTAATATTCATCATGGTCATTTGTTTATGCAAATGTAGTGGGTAGATCGCACCATTATAATGATGGTTGTTATTTATATCTTGATAGAGTATTTCTTAATTTATATAAGAAATATAAGAATATATATATTTGCTATGCTATAAGCATAGCAAAATTATATTTTGAAGTAAATTATTACTATCTCAATGTTAACTTCAAATCTTAAATCTTCGTAAAAAATTGATCTTTAATTAAAGCAGATGAATTTGTCAGCCCTCAAATTTAAAACTAATTGATATTACCCCCACCCACATCAACCCCGGAAAATACTCAAAATAAAAAAAAATAATTTTCAATAAAGTCGAATTTGCTCGGTTTACTCATGTTAGCCAAAGAATTTGCTCGTATTACATTTTCCCAGAAAAAAATATGAAAGTTGTTCGGTCGCCGTTCATGTAGTCGGTATGTGAGCGCGTGCGCGCGCAGTCAATGACGACAACGTCGTCCAATCTGAGCGGTGGCTCCTCCCATCATTGTCGACGAGCACGCTAGTAGCGTCAGTCCACCGGCAGCAGATTGAATCCGAGTCTGGTGATGGCAGCTGCGTCGAATACATTCTACTCAGGCATTATTTGGTTTTTCTCTTTTTATTTATTTATCTATCTATCCCTCTAATCTTTTTTACTCTTTATTTCTTTATTAGTAACAACTATCTTACTTTAAAATACTTCTATTTTTAACTATCTTTTCTGTTTTTCTCTAATCCCTGTATATTTCCAATTCTGTCATCCAAAGATAACCTCTTACAGGTGGCCTCTGGCCACCATGCATCTTTTTCTAACGATTATGATTTGATTTCTCAGTTTAATCCTAGTATAATTATTTCACAAATGGGGCGAAAAAATATTAACGATAACAAAATTAGTGGTAAGTTCAAGAATAAAAGATTGAACGAAGTTCAATATAAAAATCATTCAAAAAGATGTAAGTCTCAAAGTGATGGAAATATTTCTGAAGATGATGATTCACAGAGTAAAAATATGTTAGTTGAGGATTCAACGACTGAAGTTATAGTTACAGAGCTAACTAGTGGCATACCACCTGATAAATCTAGTGTTGTGATACCTAATAATGATTCCCAATCTATTGAACCTGATAAGCTTGTCGATAGCCCCCAAAACAGTTTGATCTCTCCCACACAAGTTATGAGTATTCCCAATCCTGAAGTTCACTTTACCAAATTAGATAAGCCTGCAAACTCATTAAACACATACTCATCAACAAACACTAGTCTTTATTGAACCTTTGGACAAAACTTTAACAAAATCAAGACTAAATGCCACAAAAATTGGTCAACATCTTGCTAACTTAGACGGTAATTCTTTTTTTCCTGGCTGTATCCAATCCTCTGGTCCTCAGAAAGTGTCCATTTCACTTAAAACTAGACAAGCTGCAAATAAACTTATTCGTGATCCTAAATTGGCTTCTAACAATCTCAGAACTTCTATTCCTCTCTCCCGTTGTAATAAACAAGGTCGAATAAAGGATGTTCCTCTTGAATTCTCAACTTCGTAACTCTTGAATATAATCCATTCTCCCATTCCCATAACTAAAGTCAGACGACTTCATCGTAAAGGGATCAAACCTAATGGCACTATTGGGCTTATTCCTACTCAATCTGTCAAACGTACATTTGATGGTCAGTCTCTACTGTTATGTCGCGACTACGTAGCCGTGACGTGTATTTTTAAAATATGTATGATCATTCATTTATTAGTAAATATTATAGTGACAGGAACTTACCTGGGTTATTATTTCGAGTTAAGTTGGCTGTTTAGCTTTATCTTGATAAAGTATATATGAGGTCGGTCGGTAATGATGCACGAACACTCGATTCAAGTAATTATTTATTTATTCAATGACAGAAATGGTTTCTCAAAAATAATAGTAGGTGAATTATACGTTGTTCGGCTGTCGCGCGTCGCGAATCAGCCCGTAAGAACTTTAACAAATTTTAATGTTATTGAGTAGTCGCGCGTCGCGAATCAACTGCCGAATAGTCGAGTCTTCTGTTTTTATATTGACTCTTCGGCCCATATTAATATGTTGAGTAATCAAAAAATCAAAATGTCGGGCGCCCCAGATTTTCGGACTACTCATCTTTTAATTTCGCTGAGTTTGTATTTTGTAAAAATGCCGTTCGTTGTTTATACATTATTTCGTTTTTCAATTGATTGCTGATGAAATCAAAATGAAGAAATAGTTACGTCTCGGGACGTAACACCTCCGTGGCTAGATCGTTGTATATCGGTGTGATATCAACGCAAAATAAACAGAGAGAAATGAGAGAGAGGAAAACAAAAATAAATAAATAAATAAATAAGTAAATAAATGTGCGTTACTCTTAGTTATTCGGCAATCGATTGAATACGCTTTAATTTTACCTTAATAGTACTTTTAATGTTACGCGGACAATAATACTCCGTATTACGGTATAGTAGAGCTTCATTTCAGGGTTCGATATGTATATATATAACAGATTTGTGTTTTTAACTAATGTGATTCTAATGTGAAAATTGGGATATGTTGCTTCTTCCTGGTGGAAATTTCTTTAGGAGTAGGGACGGGGGATGTGGTGTTTAAGGTCTGATTCGTGAATGGGGTTATTGCTTGTGGGTTCTCATTTTTTTGTTTGTCTATTACTATTTCATCCAATGCATATTCTTCCTCTTTTGACGGAGTTTGGTTTCTCTGTTTGAGCAGCGGTTTGTTCAGTGCCACCAGTAATTGTGTTATTGAACTAAATATGGCTCCTAGCAAGTATGCAGAAATTTCATATATAGAGTGTAGAGTATAGCCTCTGATTATTACATTGATTAGACTTTTACCGCATTGAAATATAATGGCGGTCATTATGATGGCAGAACTTATAGAACCAAATTTAGTTAGTTTGGTGATGAACTTATTCCATGTGCTTCCAGCGATGTTGGTTAATGTTTGTTCTGTCAGTATTAGGTTTGATACTAATCCTCCCTCTACACTTTCGTCGCCTCGCATACTTCTCGCGATTACGTTGAGGAGTGATGCTTTCTCCATGGGAAAGAGGATGTGATTTTGTAGTTTTTGTAGGTCTTCTTGGGAGTAGATCCCACTGGTTGCCAATGATTCTAGTTCCGTCGGTTTCCATGTTATTTTGGTGGTCGGTTTCAAGGTTAGAACTGCGTTGGTTGTTCTTCTCGGAGTTGGTGTCAAATTTATCCATTCGTTTCCTATTTTGTAGTATTGAGGAATGATTGTGTTGCAGTTTATTTCTGTTCCTGTTTTCATTAAGATGTGTGTTTTTGGTGTGAGGTAAAATGTTTCGTTTCTTGAAATGACTGGAAGTTGCGAGAAACATTTGTCTGTATGAAGTAGTTGAATTTCTGTAGGCGTACATTGTATAATATGTACGGCTTCCCCTGCCAGGCGAGCTATGTACCCGGGCTTCTCCATGATGTTGTACGCAAATTCATCTGGTGAGAGGGATGCCAGGGATAAGGAGTTATATAGGACTTTCCTTTCCAATTCACATTTTTGTTGCAATATATCTATATAGAGGCTTTTTATTTCGACCCTGAAATGCTTTTCTACATACACAAATTTGCTATTGAAGTACGTGAATAGATCATAGCTAAGTATCCCTTGCTTCGTTTGAATATCATTGTCGTACAAAATATTTAATTGGGTTCGTTCATATATAAAAAGTTTTGGATGTTCAGTTGTTATTAAGATTCTGTTGCAAAAACTCATGTTCCCTCTAGTTGACAATGCAAAGGATACTTCGTTCGTACTTATGCTAAAAATGGTTTCATGATCGGGTGAGCTTATTTTAGTGATCGTTCCCCTATACAGTATATCGTATTGATTTTTGAAACAGTCTTCGTGCGGTAGTAATGACCAAAAGGTGTAACCTCCTTACATATCGATACAATATTGGTTCGAAAACTTACATACTGTACCCGAATTTAATCTTAATCTATCATTATTTAATTCGACTGCTGCATAGCTTTCTAACAAGGTTATTTTTATAAGTCCTTGTACGAGAAAATCGCTCCACGTACCAAATCGGTCGGCGTAGGCTGCCCCTGAACAAGTTTTACCCTTAACGTTTCCTGCTAGATCTAAACCTACACTTTTTGTCGAGTTAATCCTTAGGTCGGCTATTGTGTGTGCGTTATCATATTTAAAAATACCCGTATCATGTATAGCTTTACAGTTGTCGTCTGATATTTCGTAAATGTATTCTTGGATTGCATTTTCGGTTGAGCCTAAATGACTAAACATACCGCAATGAAAAATTGTTCGCCTTATTTCTATTTTACATTGTATAATTTTCATTGATTTGAATTCCGTTTTTTGTAATAGTTCGATAGTGGCTTGTGTGTTATTTACTTGAATTTCTTGAAAATTACATTCCCCTGCATCCAAGAGTGAGTATGTTGTAATGGTAGGGTTCGTTGAGCCGCAATTGAAACCAATAAGTCCTTTGCTTGTTGAAAAGAAGGTGATTATGATTAAGATAGTCATTGATTGTTGCGCCATTGTGTTTCCTGGAAATAGAATAAGATTACTATGCTTGTTTTGCTACGCTTAATTTATTGGCATGAATTGTTTTTGGTTTTCCATTGTAATCGATTACAACACTGCCTTTTTCAGTTATTTTTAATACTTCAAAAGGTCCTAAATATTTAGTTTTCTCTAATTTCCCCGGTTTTGGTTTTTTCATGAACCATACTTTATCTCCAATTTGAAAATTTACTGGATTTGTAAATCGGTCATAATAATTTTTTGATTTTTGTTTTGAGATTATTAGATTTTCTCTAGCCATGTGTGATATTATATTCATGTTTTTTATTAAATTCTCTAGGTATCCATAAAAAGTTGGTAATTGTTCGGATTTTTTTAATGGTACGCTAGATGGTAAGTTAGCTGGAAAAGCAAAAACTAATTCATGTGGTGTGAAATTGTGACTAGTGTGTATGCTGGTGTTGTAATTGAATTGGGCCAACTCTAGGAGTTCGTCCCAATCACATTTTTTTGATGTAAATTGTTTGATGTATTCGCAAAGCGGATGGTTAGCCCTTTCGACAGATCCATTAGATTGAGGTGAAAATGACGTTGTTTCAATTTTTTCGAAATGAAATCTTTTGGCAATTTGCTTTAATATTTTGCTTCTGAAGTTTTGTGCTCTGTCCGTTAGTACTATTTTTGGAGTTCCGAAAGTACAAATAAACCTTTTTATAAAAGCTTCGCTTACAGCTTCCGCTGTTTGGTCTTTTAATGCTACTAATGTGATAAATTTTGAAAGTTGGTCTTGAATTGAAAGTATGTACCGATTATTACTTTTTGTAATATCGAATGGCCCCATTATATCCATGGCAACTTTATCAAAAGTTTTGAAAGGTGTATCTGTTATAATCATTGGTTGTCGTGTAGGTTTACGTTTTAATTTGTTTCTTTGACATTCTATACACATGGAAATTCTTTTTTGTATGTCGTTCTTTAGGTTTTCCCAACAGTATTTTTCTTTAATTCTATTGTAAGTTCGATTCACTCCCGAATGACCTCCTAATCTCGAAGAATGATATATTTCAAAAATTTTATTTCTCTGGTCTAACTCACATATATATTCAACATGATTCATACAAACAATAGTCTTGATGTTAGTTCCTATGAAAGTATCATTTATGATTTCTTCTATTTCTGACCATTGTATGTTTCTTATGTCAATATTTTTTGAAATACTCAGCATAGAGATTTTATTTTGTAATAGAAGTCTTTTCAAATTTTTGAACAATTCGGCTAAATCTTGTTTTACTGTTTCCGTTGCTGCGGCAGTGTTCAGGCACAAAATAAATATTTTTCGTTTACCGTAGTTTAATGTTTCTAAATTATTACTGGATAAATTTTTGTTTATTTTTAAATTTTTCTCTGCAAGTATGTTACTCGTATTTTTGTCTAGCCCTTCATGTTTTTCAGAGATTAAATGGATAATGTTATCATTACGAAGTTGTATGGAACTTTTGCTATAAATGACATGACCTCTATTATAATCATTATTAATGCTACTATTTTTTATATATTTTTTATCTATATTGTTGGATTTGTATGTATGTTTCTGTTTGCTCTTTTTTTGAATGCATGCGTGATTTATAATTTGTTCCTTTTTGTCAACATTTAATGATTTTGTCTGTACTACCTCCTCTAAGTTCTCGGTTCTTTTTCTTTGTGCTCGTGTCATAACACAAATTTTTGGTTCTACCGCAATCCGCGATAAACAGTCAGCTGGACCGTTTTCTTTGCCTGGACGATAAATTATGTCAAAGTCGTAATCAACTAGTTTTAATCGCCATTTTTGTACCCTACTATTATTATCAGCCGACTTTAATGAAAGTAAAGGTTTGTGGTCTGTTACTACCCTAAATTTATTTCCGAATAAGTATGTTCTAAATGTTTTAATAGCGAAAATTATTGCAAGAGCCTCTCTTTCATAAGTCATATAATTTTGTTCTGTTTTGTTCAAAACCCTTGAAGCGTATGCGATGGGTCTATCGTACCCTAATTCTCCCTGGGAAAGGACCGCGCCCAAACTATGATTCGACGCGTCCGTTCTAACGATGTAAGGTTTGTTAAATTGTGGATATTGTAGGATAGGTGCTTCGCATAGTAGTTTTTTTAATTTATTTAAAGCTTCCTGTTGTTCGTTGTTCCAGAAAAATTTTGTGTTTTTATGTAAGAGTATAGTTAATGGTTTTGTTACTTCTGCAAAATTTGGAATAAAACGTCTATAATAATTGCATAGCCCTAAGAACTCTCTAACGTTTTTCGTAATTGTCGGTGTTGGAAAAGCTTCAACAGCTTGTACTTTTTTTATCTGGTTTAATCCCATATTCACTGATAATATGTCCTAAAAAAGATACTTCTGTTTTGAGCCAATCGCATTTTTGAGGTTCAAGTTTTAGGTTAGCTTCTCTTAGTTTTTGAGCTATTTCGGAAAAACGTTTATTGACCTCATCCACTGTTTCTCCAAAGATGATTATATCGTCAATAAAAACAAAGCATGTATTGGCGATTAAGTCCCCCAAAATTGTATTAAGAATTCTTTGAAATGTTCTAGGCGAGTTTACTAATCCGAATGGTAAAACGAGAAATTCAAATCTTCCTAATGGATGTATGCTAAAAGCTGTTTTGAAGATATCTTTCGGGTGCATTGCTACCTGATGGAAACCGGATTTTAGATCGACAACATGATAAAATTTGGCTTTCCCGAGTTGATTAAATATTTCTGTTATGTTTGGAATTAGATATGGGTCAGGAATAGTTTTTTCATTCAATTTCCTGTAGTCAATTACTAATCGCCATCTAGCTTTCCCGTCTGCTAAGCTCTTTTCCTTCACTACCCATGTTGGTGCATTGAAAGCACTTTTCGATTTCCTTATTAAATTATTAGATATCAATGATTTTACTTCTTCAATAGCAATGTCCCGTAATTTGTGTGGCAAGGGAAATTGTTTGACGTAAACCGGTTTGTTGTCTGTTAAATTAATTTCATGTTGTTCTATATTACATGTACCTAATCTGTCGCCATCGGCCCAAAATACATCTTCGTTTTCCTCAATAAGTTCTTTCATTATCTTATAGTTGTTTCCGACTAAATCTCTCAAATTTATTTTTTCTAATACTTTTTCCTTGTGGTTTAATTGATTTCCTTCAATTTTTTCTTATTCCTCTCCTAAAAAATTTATGCTCCCCGCGTATACAATTTCATTTTCATTGACGTTGAAATCTATATTTTCCGTTAGTTCAATACTGTTTGGAAAGTTTTCTAAGTCGAAAGATAAATATTGATATGTTTGGATTTCTTCTGAAACAGTATTTTCCGAAGGGAATTCTATTCCTATATTTTCTTTTATAACCGATATAAATTGTTTATAATCGTAATTGTCTGCATAATCATCCTTTGTGTTAGTCATTTTATCAATACTCATTGCTACATTTATATCGGTAATCATGTGTTCTATTTTGGAAGGGTCTTTCTCTAATTCAGCTTCCAAGTTCGTTATTCCGTTGGAAGAAAAAGGTATTAGTAATGAGTTTTTACAATTTTCGATCTCGCGTTCTACTTTTAAATCTTTGGCAGTCATTATTTCATTATTTATTTTATCCGTTGTTGTTGTGCAAGGAAATGTAACAGATTCGGGGTCCTCTAGTATATTTTCTCTTTCTAGTGGATGAAATTTGTTATTTTCCTCAAAGATTTTCGATTCTTCGTAGTGTTTTTCTTTTTCGTTTTTTGTTTTATTTTCCTTATTAATGCCATGTAAAATTTTACTTAAAAATCCCTTTTGTTTTTCTGTTATCCTTGATTCCTCTTTCTTTTTGTTTTCGGTAAAAACGATTGAGTTCATTTGAGTTAACGGTATTGATACAAGTTTTATTTTCCTACGATTTATTTCCAAATAACCTTCATCTAATCTTAACTTATTTTCTTTCAGAACAGGTATGCCAAGAATGCCATCATAAGGGATTGAAAATTCTCTTGGTACAATATGAAAATCAATTAACAACCCATTAATTGTTATTTTTATCAAACCTAATGTTTGAATTGTTTTATCAGTAATACCGGATAATGAAATTTTTTCTGAGTCCAAAATAGCGTTTGATGGTATACAATCGCTTTTTATGATATTGATTTGAGCTCCACTATCTATAAGTAAATTAAAATTAACACCCGAAAACGGATTCGGTACCTGTATGTATTGTAACAAATTTTTTAACTTTAGGAAATACATTGGCATTTTAGTTTCAATGATACTTGTAAGTTCTATATTGCCATTACATTCATTATAGAGTTTCTTTTGTTTGTCATTTCGGAGGCATACTTTATTATTTTTTTCCGTTTTGGTTTGCGACTCATATTGTCTTGTTAAATTTAATGCGTGAGTTTCATTTTGATCATCAATGTCCATTTTTCGTGTTGTCGTTATTTCGTCTCTTAATTCTGCAGCGAGTGACTTTTTATTTGTTTCCTCCGTGCACTCATGTTCGGAAGAATCTATTCGTTTCCCTGATTATTACGTTTAAAACAAGTCGACTCTGTATGATCGGTACGTTTACAAATTGTACAAAATTTTTCTTGGTTATTTTCTAGTGATTTTATAATTGGACATGATTCGACTTTATGACCTGATTCCTTGCAATAAGTACAAATACTAGTGGTTTTTGCGTTTCTTTCTAAAGCTCTCAATTTCAAACAATTGTCAATTACATGATTATTCATGTGGCAATAATCACACTTAGTGTCATTATTTCTTTTCCCAAAATTATTGAATCGTGAAGGTCCGTTATCGTGATTAAAATTTCCATTTCTGCGTTTATTGTCACTAGAATTTGTATTTGAACTGATTTTATTATCGTTACTTCTATTGTTCTTACTATAGCTAACCAGGATTCTTGCCAATTCACAATTATTTGCTTCATGATCTTTTTCTTGACAGATTGTACATATTGCAAATCTACGTTCTTTCGTTTCGTCCGCGTTTGGGCAATATTTTACTGAGTGACCGATTTCATTGCAACGTCTGCATGTCACATTTGGGCAATTGCGTATCGTATGGTCGCTGCTGTCGCAAACAACGCAAAAGTTCGTTGATTTGAAAGATTTTGAACAGTTGTGCGGGGCGTGTCCGCTTTCCTTACATTTCCAACATACTTCAAATTCTATAATAAATGGGCATTATGTAACTGTATGACCCATCACCTGACAATATTGACAATGATTTCCTTTAACTCTGTTAAATTTGCAACCGTCTATAGAATGCCCCTGAGCATTACAGAATTTACATATTAATTCGATCTTTTTATTTACAATTTTACAATTGTTTGACAGGTGATCTTTGTTCTTACAATATACACAAGCTCCTTTGTAACAAAATAAAGCTTCATGGTTATAGTCCTGACAAATTTGACAATTATATATGTGAGTAACATTTGTTGAAGCAGTAACCGAGTCTACATTACTATGAAAGGGACTAGCGATATCACCCCTCAATAATCTTTGTTTTTTTAAATTTGTTTCAATTTCAATAGCGTCTTGTAAAGCAGTGCCCAAATTAATGTGATTTCCTAATTCCAGACGAATGTCTTGTTGTAAACCTTGTTTAAAAATTTTTAACGCGTCAGCATTTAATACTGTTTCATACGTTTTGAAGTCTTCGTCAGTTACATCTGCTTCTAACTTTTTCATTTCTTTAATTTGCAAAACTATTTCCTGTAAACGGTTTGCATATGCTAAGACGGGTTCATTTGGTTTTTGGATGATTTCCGTAAAT
Source organism: Phymastichus coffea (assembly GCF_024137745.1). Classification (NCBI taxonomy): domain Eukaryota; kingdom Metazoa; phylum Arthropoda; class Insecta; order Hymenoptera; family Eulophidae; genus Phymastichus; species Phymastichus coffea. The sequence goes on along the minus strand of NW_026706835.1, from coordinate 2,549,598 downwards.
TTCCCATATAAACTATGAATATTGTCAAAGGAGGGAAATAGCTGCCTTATCACTTTGATATAATCATTTATCTTATCTATTTTGATGTTTACTAATGCTTTATAAACTTCTCCGCCCAATTTAATTTTCAGAATTGATATTAAACTTGGTTCATCTAACTCAGAAACAGTTGTTTTTACGTGTTTCAATTTTTCAATATATTCATTAGTTGTCATATTTTTTCCATCGAACTTTGGAACTAAATCTGCAACGTATTTAAGTGGTAAACGTAACGGTTGCGTCATTTTGTTGCCTGTTTTTATACCGTCGTTATCGACTTGTTCAAAGTTATTTGTTTGGATGATTGGATTATAGAGTGCTATTTGTCTGGTCGTTCCGTTCGTATCTATTGTACGTTTCGCGTCTTTGCAAATACTCTCTTCGTTACAAATACCACCAATGTCTGTGTATTCGTTATTATTAAATGAAAATTCGTAATTCTGATCAAGAGTAAAGTCCAAATCTAATAATGAATTTGAGTGTTCAAAATTTTGTGTTAATCGTTTAAGTGGATTTTCTACAGAGTTGTTTACGTCCAATGTATTAAATACTTGTACTTCTTGTACCGTGTTTTCGTTAGGTGTTACTATATTATTTAATGCTTTTTCCGTATTTTCCCTACTAATTCCTTTAGGAGGAGAGTGTACTAATTTCCTTGATCGTTTAAAAGGATCTATAACGGATGTGCTCGGTTGCACTATATCACTTTCCAACTCTGGTTTATTTTTTACCTGAAGCCGCGTCAGTCGTTTTACTTCAATAGGGCTAGAGAGGTTTTTGTTACTCATTAAAATGTGATTTCATTTAGAATGTTATTTTATATAAAACAAACACCCATTTAGTACCGGAACCAATTTGTTATGTCGCGACTACGTAGCCGTGACGTGTATTTTTAAAATATGTATGATCATTCATTTATTAGTAAATATTATAGTGACAGGAACTTACCTGGGTTATTATTTCGAGTTAAGTTGGCTGTTTAGCTTTATCTTGATAAAGTATATATGAGGTCGGTCGGTAATGATGCACGAACACTCGATTCAAGTAATTATTTATTTATTCAATGACAGAAATGGTTTCTCAAAAATAACAGTAGGTGAATTATACGTTGTTCGGCTGTCGCGCGTCGCGAATCAGCCCGTAAGAACTTTAACAAATTTTAATGTTATTGAGTAGTCGCGCGTCGCGAATCAACTGCCGAATAGTCGAGTCTTCTGTTTTTATATTGACTCTTCGGCCCATATTAATGTGTTGAGTAATCAAAAAATCAAAATGTCGGGCGCCCCAGATTGTCGGACTACTCATCTTTTAATTTCGCTGAGTTTGTATTTTGTAAAAATGCCGTTCGTTGTTTATACATTATTTCGTTTTTCAATTGATTGCTGATGAAATCAAAATGAAGAAATAGTTACGTCTCGGGACGTAACACTACCACCAAATGTATACATCTACTCTGCAAGTCACCCAGTTTCAACTTATATTCTTCCTTCCAAGATCTGTCTCAATTGTTTCATATTTGGACATCTCAAGAGTAAATGTAAAAACAAGGCTCTCTGCTGTAATTGTGGCAGACTTCAACACAACACCAAGATCGATCTAACGGACTGTCCTCGACTAAACCTAACCTCTGTTTGCATTAATTGTAAAGGTGATTACTCACCCATATCTAACAATTGTCCTGAATACTTATACCAACAAGATGTTAGAAAATTTGCAGCTGATAATAACTTGTCAATCCAAGAGGCTCTTAATATTCGGTTTAGGGACTCTCCTCTACGTTATTCTTCTAGATCTTTTGCAATCTTCAAATAAAAGAAAATTGCTCACAACTCAATGCCTCCTCCCACTACACCAGCTCATTTCCCTTCCCTTCACTATAACTCATCCAGTCTACAACCACTAAATTCATCTTCCTGTCTATCTTCTCCTAACTTTTATGCTACGTACAATCATTCAACAAACTCAAATACTTCCAATGCTCATTTCATTGATCAAGATAAATATCCTAATCACTCCAAACACATAACTCAGTATACCAACTCATACTCTTCATGCGTATCTCCTTAGTCTCAGCAACAGTCATCATCCTCATCATCAAATTCTTTTCCTTCTTTACCACCTCAAATGAGCTTATCTCAACCATCAAGCTATAATACTCAAAGTACAAGGTCTACATCATCAAATATACAGGACAGGCTACGACGTGAGAAATCTATGTCCTTACCTTCGTTACCTACCTACTCATCTTTTTGCACTCTCAATGTTGTTAACGGAAATAATTCTCCTTCTTTTCATATTCAACCAGAACTAGATTATGGTGTGTTTGAAACTCCTAAAGATGCCTCACAGGCTTTATTCATACTATTAGAGATAACAAACAAATTTATTTTACCTTTAATTGCTCAGTCTGATGCTAATAATGCAGCTAAACTCAAAGACCTTTTAAGTTCTATTGTCAAAATGTGCTCAAATGATGGCTCACACAACTAAAAATACAAAGACTCTCCGTATTTTTCAATGTAACTGCAACTCTTTTTTTCAAAGACGCCCTTTTCTCGAAGGTATTTCCGATAATTTCTATGTATTTATTCTTCTGGAAACAAAAGCTAAAGAAAACTATGAAATGAAATTGAGAAATTTTACTTTTATACGCAGAGATAGACTTAATAACAATGGCGGAGGCATTGAAATAGCTATTAAAAATGACATTTTATTTAATATTGAAGAAACAATCCCTAACTTTCCTGAAATTCTAGAGACGATAGCCATCACAGTTAAACTCAATAATACAGACCTTACTATTGTAGCAGTTTACAGACCACCAAACAATCATTTTCCTATTTTGAACTGGAAGCTTCTCATAGACTCATTTTCTCACTATAAATCCATCTTCATTGGAGGCGACTTTAATTGCTATAATGAAGTTTGGGGTAGTACAACCACTGATAATATAGGACGTAGTCTCTATAATACATTCATAGACAATGACCTTCTCCTTCTCAATGATGGATCTCCAACCTTTATCAATAAGATACATCCAAACAATCCTACCCATTGAGATTTTTCCTTCATTTCACCGCAATTATTTAATCTTTGTGAATGGTCTGTCAGCGATGATAACCTTGGCAGTGATCATTATTCTCTGCTCATTAACATCGGTATTCCACATCCCTCCCCACAATCATCACCAAATTTAAGATACAACTTTAGAAAATTTAAAAATACATCTAACTGGCTCCGCTTTAGCAATTATCTAGAAAACATAGCTTTTGATTTTACTTCTAAGAATATCTCGGATAAATATGATCATATCATAAACACTATCCAACAAGCCGTTGAACACGTATTCTTTCCTCGTCGACCATCACATTCAAAACAAGGCAATAAAAGAAAGAAATTATGCACCAGAAATCCCAATGCTCCTTAGTGGGATACTGACTGTGATGAAGTCAATAAATTAAGAAAAAACGCATTAAAGAACTTTCGTCATGACCCAAAATTAATTAACGAACTTATAATTGCAGAAAGACACGCTAAACAGGTTTTCAAACAGGCAAAAGCCTCGACCTTCTTAAATATCTGTGAAACAATAAACTCATCAACCCCAATCGCAATCATATTTCAGACTATTAAAAACTTCCGACACCGCTCTTTAGGAACAAACCAAGCTCATACCAATATCAAAAATATTCAAGCTCAAGAAGCTATGATATATTCAATCTGTCCAAGTTCTTGTACTCCTAACGACTTTTCTCAAACTTTTATTGATGATGATTCAACTAATGCTTATTTTAATAAACCATTTACTCTTCTGGAGATCGAATCCGCAATATAATCATGCTCACATAGGTTAAACTCTGCCCCAGGCCTCGATAAGATAGATTATCGTATACTATCCAATATACCTGACAATGTAATTGGAGAGTTGTTAAATTCCTTCAATGAAATTTATTTTTCGGGCACCTTTCCTCAAGCGTGGAAAGAATACTTAATCTTCTTTATCCCCAAATCAACTAATAACAAGTTTAGACCAATTTCTCTCGCCTCGGCACCTTTAAAACTTTTTGAGAAAATGATTTTCACTCGCTTATCGTGGTGGTTTTAACATAATGTCAAGCTTCCACTTTCGCAATATGGTTTCTGTAAATCAAGATCCTGCTTAGATAATTTATTTATTCTAACCGCCAAAATCTATACTGGCTTTGCAAAAGGCCTTTACACTGCTGTAGCATATCTAGACATAAAATCCGCTTTCGACGACGTCGATTCTACTTCTCTAGTTTATCTATTGAGTTATATAGGCATTCCAAAGTTATTGTGTAAATTTTATTTTAACCTCACATCAGAAAGGCGCATCTACTTTAAAATTAATGGAAAGTTTATTGGTCCCTTCTTAACAAGGAAAGGCGTTCCGCAAGGTAGCGTTTCCAGTCCAACTTTATACAGTATTAGTGTTAGCCAACTTATTCTTATTCTTACAAACTGTGAATGCCTTCAATTTGTTGACGATATGGCATTAATTGCAACTGCCCCCGATCCTAATATTGCCCTGACGATCTTAGAACGTAATTTATCTAGAATCAAAAAACCAAAATAGTCATTCACACCAACAAAGTCGAGGATCTTCCAGATATCAACAATAAATTCAGCAAAAATACCGGTCTCTTCCAGCGCTAAGTTCCTCGGAATGACGTTAGACAAAAGCCTTTCATGGACAACCCATCTAAATTATTTGATTGGAAAAACCTCCTTAGGTATAAATATAATCAGATAGCTGCACACCACTTGGTGGAGTGGCCACCCAAGATCGCTACTATTGATTTACAACGCAATTCTTTCTGCTACTATTGATTTTGGTCTTTGTTGCATTCCCCGTAGCTCATCGAATTTTATCAAAAAAATTAACATAATTCAAAGACGTGCTCTTAGGTTTGCGCTAGGTATGAGGAATTCAACCTCCAACAGGATTGTCTATTCTAAATCTCGAATTCATCCCGTACATCTGCGACAAAATAAACTCTCTTTCAACTATATTCTCCGCTTGCTCTCAATTACCAACCATCCTTCTATTTCTATTATATGTCAGTTAGCTGATTGAACAAACAATAGCTCCCCTAAATATCTACGAACTCTTCCTTTTCTTACTGCATACTTAGAGCTAAAGCCATTCCGAAATAAATTATATTCAAGCCTCATCCCTCCTTGTTACGTTTTCTCTCTTGAAGCTCAACAAGTCCAAGCATCCATTATCTTTGATAAAGGTTCTGTTATTGCTAAGGCTGACAATCCTGACAATGAATTCAATATACAAATTCATGACCTTCTAAACTCTTATACACCCTTCTACACTGATGGATCAAAAAAAGGTTCTGGACTTTATGTCGGATTAGCAATTTATAGTCCTGAACTTCTTAATGTTAATTTACAATTTAGGATAGACTCTCATGCTTCTACAGGGTGTCCCATTTTAAAGGAACCACCCCGAAATTTTCGACGGTTGGCGTTGTACAAAAAAATTGTTCAGACAACAGTTGTTTCGGACAATGGGGGCAACCTTTCTGTGAAATCCCATTAGACCTTGAGATTCATTTTCAAGGTCATTTGAAGATCAAAGTACATTTTTTGAATAGGAACCTATATTTTTGATCCGGGATTCGGAAAGAGCGGAAAATTCTAGGTTTAGATAACGTCTTATGTGTGGGGTGCAGTTAACCCCCCCCCGCCTAAGGTCATGTAGGAATCAAATTTATGATTTTCTTCATCTATGCACAGGGATGATCGGGCAAGAGTAAGGTTAATGTAATAACCCAATAACTCGATAACCCAAATAACCCAATAATCCAGTAACCCGATAACCCCAATAATTCAATAACCCCAATATCCCAAAAAATTGTAGTGTCAAACAACAGTGGCCTTGAGCTTAAACTTCAGGTTGATTTTCAAAGCCGACTTCATGTATTCAAAGCCTTCATGAGAAGTGTCATTTTCTATTTTGTGGGATAACATGTTATTTCCATTTTTTTTTCTGGTGTGATTCCGAACAAGCCTACAAAGTTTCAACTAAATTGTTTAATAACACTTTTTTAGTATTGTTTATGACAATAGTGATTCGCGAACAGTCCTTCTCAGGATAGTTCAAGTGTAATTTTCTTAGTCGACTTAAAAGGAGGGAATATGCCGGATTATTCGAGAAACGAAATTGTTGATATTCTGTTGTCTCTCGGGGCATGTCAAGGCCGATATCGTGCTGCGGCAAGGTATTACCGCCAAAATTACCCAGGGAGGCTTCACTACCCGAACCACGTGAGAATCCGAATCATCGAGCAAAGAGAGAGACGTCGAACATTAGAAACCGCTAGATTTTTGCGGCTGTACAGATTTCATCCGTATCACATAACTTTGACTCAAGCTTTGATGCCAGATGATCTCCGCCGCAGACTCGAATTCTGCAATTGGGCACAAGCAAGGATTCGTGAAGATCCTGAATTTTTCAGATATGTCATGTTTTCGGACGAAGCTACATTTCATGGTAATGGGCAACTCAATTGCCATAATAGTCATTATTGGTCTATCCAGAACCCTCATTGGGTAGGTAATGTTGATAATCAGCATAGATGGAGCCTCGTAGTTTGGTGCGGTATAATAAATGGTTATCTGATAGGACCTTATTTTTTCGATAGGAATGTCAACGGCGCAGCATATCTTGATTTCCTACAGAATGAATTACCAGAATTATTGGAAGATGTGGACTTGGAAACCAGAAGACGATTTTGGCTTCAACAGGATGGTGCACCGTGTTATCGCTCACTAATGGTTCGTCACTTCTTGAACCAACGATACCGAAGACGATGGATAGGCATTGGTAGTGACATTACTGAGTGGTGTTCAAGATCACCAGAATTCAAGATAACAAGTCCAGATTTCTTTTTATGGGTTATTTGAAAAATGTTGTTTATGCACAGCAACCAACAACACGGCAAGATATGATGCAATGCATCATACAAGCTAGCAGAGCTATTCCGGGTCACGCTTTGATGTCCACAGTTGAAAATTTTGAACGTATAATTCAACACTACATAAATTTGAACGGGGGTATTTTTGAACATCTTATGAGATAAATGTTTGTGTTACAATCTTGACCATAACTCTATCTGTAGTCAACGTCTTGTCTTGATCGGCTGAGCATGACCACCTTGCCTTCATTGGCTGGGTAATCAATACCTTGCCTTCATTGGGTGGGTAAACAATACCTTGTCTTCAGTGGCCGGGTAATCGATACCTTGCCTTCACTGGCTGGGTAATCAATACCTTTCCTTCATTGGCTGGGTATTCGATACCTTACCTTCATTGGCTGGGTAATCAATACATTGCCTTCATTGGCTGGGTAATCGATACCTTATTAACCTCACCCTTGCCCCGGTGAGATGGGGGGGGGGTGAACCGCTCCCCCAACATAATACTTTATCTAAACGTAGAATTACCCGCTCTTTTTGAATCCGGGATAAAAAATGGGGGTCCTTATTCAAAATATCTCTTGGTTATTGGGTTATTGGGGTTATTGGGATTATCGAGTTATTGGGTATTGGAGTTATTGGGTATTGGAGTTATTGGGTTAATACAATTAACATTACCCTTGCCCGATCATTCCTGTGCATAGATGAAGAAAATCATAAATTTGACCCCTATATGACCTCAGGCGGGGAGGGGGGGGTTAACCGCACCCCACGTATCATATGTTATCTGAACGTAGAATTTTCCGCTCTTTCCGAATCCGGGATCAAAAATATGGGTTCCTATTCAAAAAATGACTTTGACCTTCAAATAACCTTGAAACTAAATCTCAAGGTCAAAACGGATTTCACAGAAAGGTTGACCCCATTGTCCCAAACAACTGTTGTCTGAACAATTTTTTTGTACAACGGCAACCGTCGAAAATTTCGGGGTGGTTCCTTTAAAATGGGACACCCTGTATATTCTCCGTCGAAGCTTTTGCAAACCAGCTGAGATTGGAACTCATCATTTTAAAAAAAATAAGCAAAGCCATAATTTTTAATGATTCTTTAAGCTGTCTTACGTCCATCTCACAAAATAGATGCATGGTCGAGTCATCTCACATCACAATTTTTAGAATAAATCTTTGACTTTTAGAATTACTAGGAAATAATCAAAAGGTCATCCTTGCTTGGGTCCCGAGCCATAAAGGTATTTCTGGTAATGAAATAGTAGATGACTCTGCTAAAAAAGCGATAGGTACAGGCTTTTTCCCATCCCTTGTCTTGCCATACACCGACTTCCAACAGTTCACTTGGAAAGATCGCTTCTTTGAATATTTATTGAACACCGATACTAACAAAGGGTTACAATATTTCCAAAACTACTTTAATAAAGCTTCAAAATCTTGGTTTTTTGATAATTATCATTGTAGAACACAGATAGTTTCCATCACTCGTATGAGAACAAATCATTATAATTTAGCTTTTAGCCTTCACAGAAAGCATTTGGTAGATTCCTCCATTTGTGCCTGTGAATCAGACGTAGAAGACTTTAATCATGTCTTTTGGTCATGTGAACGCTTTGCCGAACAACGTAAAGTATTACTACTCAAACTTAACAAATTGAAAATCTATCCTCCTTACACCATTGCCCAATTTCTTGCAGATCCTAAACCGCAATCATTGACCTTCTATGTAAATTCCTTAAAAATTCAGAAATATTCCTTTAATTTTTCTTTCATTTCTCTATTTAATAACATTTACTTCTACTTCTATGATCAATTCATCTATTCTCGCCTTTCCTCAACATATTTGATACTTACTTATTTACTTATTTACTTGCCTTTTCTTTTCTTTGGCTTTGCTCTACCCAAATAAAATGCCAATTTGAATCACGCGCGCGAACGCATTAAGTCAGTTGATGGCCGTATGGGACACAGACTCGCTATACTGTGAGTCGACACCAGAGCCAAAGAATACCAACAGAACAGAACAGAACACCGGCAGCAGCAGAGGGAAGCAGCAGCAGCAGCAACAGCAAAGACGCAGGTCAACGTACTGCGCATTCTTGAAGAACAAAAGACGTATTGTTTAAAGTAGTGGATATATTTTGCTGAAGATGTTCAGATCTTAGTTTATTGGAGCGTCAATGACGCTATATCTTGTGAAGCGTTAACTACGCTATATCTTGTGAGACGTCAGCGACGTCATCGACCTTTCGTGATAATCTACTAATCTAAACAAAGAGTGTGCCACTGCGAAGGAATTCCTCCGCGTGCGCGCCGCGAATCCGCCACGTAATTCTACTTAAAATCAAATCTAACGGTCGTACGCGAAGTGTCAACAACGTTGCACTCGCGTACGTCCTTTCTCAAATTTCTTTTTATTTCCTTTGTGTAATTAACTTTTATGTGCTTATTTTCTTTTCTCTTCTCTTACTAATAAATTTGGGTTTTTTTATGCCTTCGAGGCTTTTTTCCCATAAGTGCGTGTCATTTATATTAACCTATTTACCTCTAATTATAAACATTGCCAAGAATGCCACCTTCGGCATTTTAGAAATTCGCAGAACAAAACAAAAGTGTTTCTATTTTACGCAAACTTTAAATCATAAAATCTTGCCAAAATATCAATATTTGTTCAATCCTAAGATCTTATAAAATAAGCTTACTATTACAAGAAATTTTCCCCGTTATAATATAATTAAAAAATACATTATTTTTTACAAAGAAATTTAAATAATATACATAAATTAATCAGTAGTCGCAGCCAACTCCGCAAGTTAATGCATGCGCAAGACAACTGTTTGAATTACTTACGATACCAATTACATTATTCAAATTTCTTTATAAAAAATAATGTACTTTTCAAATTGTTGAAATAGCTTGCATGTATATTAAACGTACCGTGGGCGCATGCACTAACGTAAGCGAGCGCGTGCATTAGTGCTCTGCGAGGTAAAGTCCACTGTTTCAACTGTTCCTTGGTCTCTGGTGTATACCAGTGGATCCATGTTTCGTCGACTGTCACGAAACGACGCAGAAACTCCTTCGGATTGCGCTTAAACAGCGTCAGACATTGCTCTGAAGTTGTCTCACGGTTGCGCTTGTTGTCCGGAGTGAGCAAACACGGCACCCATCGCGCCGACAGCTTTCCCATGCCCAAAATTTCATGCAGGATATGACCCACGCCGTCTTTTGAGATGCCTACGATCTTAGCTATCTCGCTTAGAGTAGGTCGTATCTCATTATGCAAGCGCAATCCTCCGATGCTTTTCTGTAGTCCTCGCAATTTTCGTAGCATATCTTGCCTATTACTTGGGCTTGATTCGTAGGGTTACCTGCTCTGGATGGTCATTTTTACCGCTTCACTATTCAACCACATGACGATTCTACGTCGATAAATTTCCGGTAAAATTACATTGTCGTATGGTTACGGGCTGTGTAATAAATTCAAGGAATCACTTGTGACTCCTTCAGTGATCACAAATCCATGACCTTCTCCATAGGCCTCCTCCAACTTTTTCAAACTTTACTTGCGAACATGTTGCACTATCACTTGTAGAGCCACGGACACAAGACTAGTTGACACGATGATGTCTCACTGACAACTAAGTCCCTTTTATTATGCTTTACCCTTCAAACCGGGAGCTTAATCACTAATCTAGCCATAAAATTCTAATTTTACTTCTTTCCTACTCCTAGATACTACTTAATTTATTGAGCACCAGGTGTCGAAATTAGCGTATTCTTTGTCAACAATTTTTGGAGGAGCCTATAACGGGGTTTTGACCCAGCGCGGGTCACTCGTTATATAAATTATGAGGGAATTAAAAACAGCTCGGTGTGGGCCTCGTAATAGGCTGCGCAAAGCCTAGCCCAGCAGCCCCAGGAACGTTGTGGTGCAGCGTCTGTTACCTTGGCCCGCGGAGAGCGTCGTGTAGTCCTATGGGCGCTTTGGAGCGATCACGAAATTCAGGTGCGAAAGCCGGACGGAACGGGATTGTTTACGATAGGTAAAAAGGAAGCGCAAAGGAAGAAAACAGATATACGAGCGGCATTGAGTTTACTACAGAGAATAGTACAAAGTTAGTACGCAGCGTAAGCGGGAGAGAGAGCGGCGAAAAGCTAGCGAGAGAGACACGTATTCGAGGTGGTACTTACAATGACGTCTCGGAGTCAGCCCTGGAGACGGTGTTCTCGGCCTCGCACGTGGTTTGCGAGGACGCGCAGTACGCACTCGAATGCGGTCAAAAGGCGGGCGGGTTTGAAGGCTCGCACGCGTAGTCGCTGGAAATAGCTCGCCAAAAACTCTGGGGCACTCTCGGCACCAAACCTCGCACCGAGTGGGCACTCGCGTACTCACCAGAAACACCACGGAAAAAGTCGCTGATCACAAAAAGGTCGCAAGCGCGTATATCTGTTCGTCACACGTCCATGTGCTTCGAAGTCGCCGGTACAAGAGAGAGTTCTTATCGCGGGGCTTTTTCCTGCCCCACTCTCCTACTCGCGCGCGTCGCGCCGGCCTCCCGAATTCTCTCTCTCTAGCTCGCCTTCTATTAGCGCTCTCTCTGACTTACCTTTGGCTGCCATACAAGTGAGATAATTATATGACAAATATATATATAAAAATAATTATAATTATGTGTAGGGAGAGAGAGGCATAACGAGGGTCTGGCCGCTCGTTATAAGCCTTACCGGAAAATTGCAGTATAAAATCACTCTAATAATAATTTATTTATTTATTTCTATTTTTTTATATAAAAATGTCCAAAAAAAAATTTATTCATTAATGATTTAGCCAATAGCTACTGTTTTCTGAATATAACTCGTCTACTTGTCTACTCCACGCCTGAACTAATTCACTACCTCCTTTGTGGAACCGGCACCTTTCGTCATCATTTTCTAATGACTTGCGATGTTCTGCAAAGGGACACTCCAAAATTGGCACCAACACATCCTTATACTGTTTGCTTAAATGTAACGCCGTGCAGTAACGACAATCACGTACTGCTAATATCGGTACTTGACACACTGCACAATATTTAAACATGAGTCGGTTATCTGTATTAAGACTACCATAATCTATTTTAAACAGATGCTGAATGAAGATATCAGTACTTTCACTCACGGTTTGAGACAGAAAATGAAGCAAATTTTGGCTCCTGAATAAATTATCTTTTGTACCGTAGAATATTCAGGATATTAAAATATCTCATTATTGCTTCTTAATGTAAAACGTCTGCCTCTGGCTTGTTGTTGAGCGACTGTGAGTCCTGGTATTACAGGACCTAGCGTGTGATGTTTGTATCACTTATAAATAATAATTCATACTCCCGTATCTAGTTGTGTTAATGAGTAAGAATTCGTTTCTAATAAATCTCCTCTACTTGTCAATAAAATAAATTGATAAATTAAATATATGCGAATATGAATAAGATTTCAACGAAAGTCAGACGATGCCCTAGTTTCTTGTGGTGCGAATTGTCCCATAAGCAGAGCGAAAGTCTTTCTTGGATAGGATATAATTCGGCCCAAGTTTCTTATAGCGCGAGATGTTCTATAAGTCGAGCTCGAATTATAAGGAAGGAACTGTCTTGCTCAGTTAATCACAATGAGAGAAAGAACTTAGGTATCAACCAAATTTATTCAAACTCATGCGCTCACCTTGCAAGGCTAGAAGTGAATGCTAGCCTGTGCAAAGGTGGGCGTATTTATACACAGATTTTCCCGCTTATTTTTGCAGGAGAGATGTCATCGAACATTCGAGAGACATTCGCGAATTTTGAGAAATGAGTTTTCTTAATTTACAAGTAAATAACCATTAATAGTAAGCTTTCAACACATGTAAACTTTACAGAATTTGTTATTTGTTGATTTTATATAATATACAATTATCGGAAATAGTGTCGTCAAAAGTTATTAACTAATAAAGTTAATTAACGTGATATTACAATATTTACAATAGAAAATTATTAAATTTTTATATTATTTTACAGTTACTTAATTTCGGAAGTATTTTCTACAAAGAAATATTTAAATTAGTTAATAACATTTGAACTATAACTAATTTTTCATATCTGTAACGGTTTTTTCTAATCTTGTAACGAAATTATTAGATTAATTATCTAAGATTCCTAAATCATAAAGTTATTATTATTAAGTATAAAATTAATGCTTTTGTTTTATATACAACTTATTGTTTAAATAAATTATTAATTGTTTATTCATTAATAACAGTTATTATTCAGCTGTTATTAATGAAACCAATTCTTACTCATGTTCTATATTTATTCACTTTACCTATGGATTATTTACATTTTTCTAATAATTCATATTTTTAGCGTAATAAATAAATCAACTTTGCATATTGAAATTCATTATTATTCAATAATTAAATACAATTTGTGTTATTATATTCTGAATCTATGTACTAAAATCTATATAATAAATGCTTTGTTATATTAAAATTATCTCTAATTAACATATTTTTCTTAATATCAAAAATCATTATATCTATATCTAATATTTTGTGACGTCACGCTATTTATTTTGATTATGAAATGAATACAATCGAGAAAACAGTGAGGTAGCGCCGTTTAATGTATTGATTTGAATAAACAGATAGATGCGTTAGACTGGTTGCAGTGATTCAGTGATATAATAAACTAGCTCATAGATAGGACCGTTACAAGCAGTGAGTATTCCAGCTTTGTTACACTCTCCTTACATATTTCTTGAAATTCCGATGAATTATTATATAGTATTTTCCCTGGAAGGTTTGCACTTTGTATCCGTATTCACTTGATGTTTTGTTCAACCAGTGGCAAGCTCCCCAGCGATAAATATGGAACGGTTCGGGTGTCCTACACTATACAGTAGTTTTCACTAGTTTCAAACAGTCCTAGCGGGTCTCGTTGCACAACAGCTTTTTCATTAAAGAGAATACCGTGGCAAAATCCTCTTTCACTTATGAGTTTGATAGAAAGACACTGAACGTACATTTTTCACTGAACTATATTAATTGCTTGCTTTGTTGTTTTCTATAGACTAACTAATTTCCCCTTGCTCCATTCGTTTTAATACTGATTTTTTCTAATTCCCTACTTTTCTCTTTCTACTTTTATTTTTCTGGTTGATTACAATTTCACAATCCATGACCTACTCTAGTCACACTAGGAAAGCTTTATCACCCACACCTGGCCTAATACTACGGATAACGTTCCCCCGCAAAACTAAATATTTCATATCAGTGCTAAAACTGCAACTAGCCGGCTGACTCGCTCCATAACAGGTATATTTATTTAGTCTTTGGTATTTATTGATTCTGAGCTTTCAATGCCTATTTGTTCTGACGAGTCTTCCTTTAGTTCTTCATCCTGGGTTGATTCTAAAAGAGTTGGTAACATATTTTCATAGTTATGAACTTTTTTAGGAGGTATACGGGGTATCTCATAAAATGGTGGCGCTGTAAAATCGTATCTAAATCCGGTATCTAATCTCGACATTGGTATATATGTTTCGCTTACTGTAATGCCTCTTCTACTTTGTTTTTTGTTGATATAGCGATATACAATTAATATAATTAGAGAGCTTATAATTAAACATAAAATTGCAATGCTGATACAAATAAAGTTCAAAGTTGACAAGTCCACTATTTTTGGTTCTACTTTTGTTGTTAGGATACTGATTGGTTTTATGTCAATTTTAGTTGTACTCTCTAACCGCTGGTCTATATTTAAAAGGGTTAGTCGAAAAGGCGGAATAATTAGATTTTTTATTACTTTATTGCCAGTCGCACCTCTATATATTTTTCCGTCGGCCCAAATATTAGAAGACCTTGGGAGTTCAATTATGCCAGAAGAAAGCTTCGGAATAGATATCAATTTGTTGGTGCATTTAATTTTTAATGAATCATATTCTCTTGTGAAAAATAACCAGAGATGACTGCTAGCAGTTTTGATTAAAAAATAATCTTCATCTTGACTTAATTTAACATTACATTCATATAAAGTTTTGATTTTTGGCTTTATTAGCATGTTGAATTCACAAGATGCTTTAGTATTTTCTATTAATTCGGCACTACATATTCTATAATATTTTACCATGTTACATAATTCAAAGGCCATTTCACTCATAAAGAAATATGAATTATTAATTTCTGATACAACAATGTAATCATTCTGTGGTTCAATGTATGCAGCGACTGATTTGTTTGTCTCAGATTGTTGAAAAACTAGAAAAGACATCATTTTGTACACGACAAACTGTTCGGCATCTATGAACGGTAGTACTATTTCTACTATTAGTACTTTTTCATACATCATAAAATGTAACTGTGCTATGTCAGCAATATTTGCTGTATTAATACTATTAGGTTTAACAATGGATTTAAAAACTGTTAGGATCTTTGTGCGATCTTAATCCAACTAGAGGTTTATGACCAGTAATGGCGGTAAATTTTTTTGCATATAAGTACGGTCGAAATTTAAGAATTCCGAAAACAATTGCTAACATTTCTTTCTCGAAAGTGCTGTAACATCTTTCTGCATCATTTAACGCTCATGATGCGTAAGCTACTGGCTTATCAAAGTCGTCCTCATCTTGTTTTTGAGATAAAATGCATCCTACACAGTATCCACTAGCATCTGTTGTTAAAATAAATGGTTTTTCGAAGTTCGGCTGAACCAATACAGGTGGCTCACACAATTTGCGTTTTAACAGTTCGAAGGCTTTCCGCTGCTCTTCTTCCCATTTAAACTGCTGATCTTTAGTTAACAGTTTGTTTAAAGGTTGCGCGATATCAGAAAATTTGTTAATGAATCGTCTGTAGTAGCTACACAGGCCGATAAAGTGTTTAGTATTCCTTGGGTTTCTCGTCGTGGGAAATTGTTGGATGGCTAAAATATTATCGTTGTGAGGTAGTAAACCGTCTTTCGAGATTACATAACCTAGGTATACTACCTCTGATTTAAAATACACGCATTTTTCCGGATTTAATACTAAATTCACTTTTCTTAGACTTTCCATTAATTCAATAATACTCTCACAATGTTCCTCGATAGTCTTACTATGTATACAAATATCATCGAAGAAGGTTACTACTCCTTTCATTCCTATCGTTAATAGGTGGATTAATGATGGAAAGACCGGCGCGCTTGTTTTCAATCCGAAAAGCGACCTTGTAAACTGGAAAAGGCCTTGGTCGCATTGAAATGCTGTCACCTGCCTGTCCTCTTTTTTAACTAGGCATTGATGATATCCTGAATAAAGGTCAAAGACCGAATATATTGTGAATCCTCCTAACGCATCTAACTGATCGTCTATATTCGGCACTGGAAAATTGTAATCCGGAATCAGTGTATTTACTGCGCGGAAGTCTATTACTGGTCTTTTCTTGATTACGCCTTCAGCATTCCTTTTCTTGTCTACGCGAAATATTGGAGACGAGTAAGGATTAAAAGTCCTTTCAATTATACCTTGGTTGAGCATATTTAAAACTTGAGCATCAATTTCTTTTCTTAACTCCGGGGTTGTCTGAAAGGTTTTATAAGAATAGGTACTTTCGACGTTAATGGAATTTCGTGTTGGAGTAGATTAGTATATCTTAATTTATCTCCAGGTAAGTGATATCTGTCGTTGAATTTATTTATTATATCATCTATATGTTCCTTTTCATTTAAATTCAAATGATCTAGTTGTGACATGCCGATTATTCTTGATGTCCTATCTTCCGTATTCTGATTCATACTTATTTTGGCTATCCGCACGTGTTCGTTGATAGTAAGAGGCATTCGTGTTTTCCTCTTCAATAAAAACTTTACGGCGACCAAAATTTATAAAACTATTCGTTGTTTATTGGACCATTGAAGGTGGTTTATAGTTTTATATTTTTCAGCTATTTGTGACACTCCCTCTAATAATTCTTTAATGTATTCTTTATCTCTGATTTCGTCCAATGTTTCGAGCAAGGCAGTTGCAGATTTAATTACTGATAAAAAATTGCTCGCGGAATATGGTTTATTACTTGTGTATGAATTCGAATTATTTAATACGTTAATGCCTTTATTAACCCTTTCCAATAGGGTAGTTTCGTTAGCATTATCGTAACAATTTACACTTTTGCGATCGTTGCTACTACTTTCTCTAATTTTCGACTTATAATATGGCTGTATACTCAATTTATTTTCTGTCATTGAGAATTTCGTAGGGTGAATTTTATCATCTACAAAATTTTATGGCGGGTGCTTTCATTATGGCTTTGCTCAGCCCTACTTATTATATTGTTCTGAATAAATAATGAATTAGCTTTCGCGGAACTTGGGCGTGTACTCCCGCATTCTTTGTTGGCTAATGCTAAATTACAAACTGAGTACGTTTTTTGGTTTTTTCTAATTTCTGATTTTTTACAATTTTCAACATTCGAATTTCTAATTTTGGATGTACAGATTTCAGGTTCACTAATTTTAAGTTCACTAGCTTTTTCTAGTCCAATTTCGGAATTACAAATCTCAGATTTTTTGTATGGCAATTTACAAATTTCGAATTTTCACAATTTTATTCCAATTTTATTTGAACAATTGTCTTCATAACCGCTCTGTCTAATTTTCTTGACATAGTTTTTATCTGGCTCAAGATCTATCTTTGATTCTTCATTGCTTTCTTTATTAATGGGAACTTTTCTCGCAAATATGTCTAAATTGTTACGAATTTTTACTTGATTTCTGACTACTTCAGAGTAAATTTTGCAGTTTGTTATTGATTTTGAATAACTATTATTATCTTGCGATGTTATATATTGATTATCAGCAGTTGTATTGTTTGTGGATAAACAAAATACTTTATCAGCGATTTTTAAAATATTGTTTTTATAATCTATTTTAGCGTTGAATTTACGCAAACATTCACTGCCGATTAGTCCGTCTTCTTCAATAGGTAAATCATCTGATACCATATGAAATTCAAATTCTAAATTTTCTTATTGTAATATTTATTTTTTCTAATGTTACTACACTGTTATGGGTAATACCTCGCAACTCTAAAATATTCAATTTATTTAAATATACTTCGTTTGGTTTCTTAGACCATTTCAGTAGATATGGTCCAGCACCAGTATCTAGCATGATAGAAAGACTGATATTTCGATTTATTTCGAAAGTTGGTGACTTACTATTCAAGTTTAATAATACGAGTCTTTTCGTTACTTCTAATTTCTTTGTATTCTTACTTAAGCTCGGCGTTCCGTTTGGCTAGTCGTTTCCCCGGTCGCGCCCGTCACCTGAAAACCACCGGCGTTTCCCTGTTGTTGTTTCTTTTGTTCATTAAAAATTCTTTTGTTACATCTTATTTTCCAGTGACCGCAATAATTACAAATAGTCGGATCTCCGTTTGGATTTCCTGATCCGCGATCATTAGAATAAAAATTTCCCTGGTATTGATTTTTTGATACAGAGTTCTGATTTTCTTGGAGCGGAGCTACTTGCTGGCTCATTCTTTCTCTATTGGCTGTATTTTGACTACTCATTTGCTTTTGGCCTTCGTTACTATTGAATCTTTCACTTCTAAATTTCGTACTGCCATTTTTACGGTAAAAACACGTATCTGCTAAATGATTTGACAACGTACAAATTTGACATACTCTCGAGTTATCAGGTTTTACTACTTTTACACTTTTAATGTTTGCTAATACTTTTTTTGTTTGTGCAAGTACTTTTACTGTCTGGTTGAGATCATTGGGTTCCTGTGTTGCGAAATCGCGTTCAATCTCTACTGGTTTTGCTGTTGCTTCTTAAAGATTTTTTGCCTGTTCCATTCGCACTTTAATCACCCAGTGTAAGCCGCGGATGAAAAACTTGATTTTATCCTTTTCTAATTGATTTAAGAATCCGACATTATATCTTTTTTCACGCACTGCTGCGCTTACTAATTTTCGCGCTACCGTTTTAACTCTGTTTGAGAATTTTACTACATTTTTTGAGGCTTTTTGCTTGAGCATAGCCAGCTCACCTGATAATTGGTTGAAAGTTTTGTTTGATCCGAAAAGGTGATCTAAATACATTCCAATCTCGCTAATTGTCTCAAAATGTTTTCCACGCATACTTTTTAATGCATCCCCGTATAATCTCATTTTAACTAATCTTGCTAGATCCGCTTCATTTCCGGGTGGAATAACATTATAAGCTTCCCAACAATCGTCTAGAAAATCATGTAGCGGAATGCAGTATCCATCGTATTTAGGAGTGAAATCTACGATATCTTTAAACCCTACATTTCTCAAAGGGCTAATTGTAGAATTTTGTACTGTACGGGTTACTTCTTGTGGAGTTGAATGATAAATCGGTCTTGTGCTGGCAAATGATTTGCATGTTAACTTTGGTGTAAAGTATTCTGAATTGCTACTTTTCTCGTTTTGACTTTTACCACGGGTGCGAGACTAAAACGAGAGCAGGCCGGCAACGTATCTAAAGCAGCGAGTGGAAAAGTAACAATTTAAATAATTTTACCTGTAGTTTAACTGGTCCAGAAACTCATACCTCAGAAGTCAGAGATGTAACGTAGATACAAGAATTAGGTATAACTCTCAAATAAATTATTATAGAAATAAAGTTAAAATATTTATTGATCAAAATACAGAAGGTCCGTAGTCTTACAGAGAGTCAGTAGTCTTATAGTACAAAATACATAAAAACTAATCAATAAAGGGTTAAACCCAGAAGGGGTAAGTGAGTCACTGAGAATAAAGTCAGCTTTTAAATGACTATTACTTTAATTACGGGAACTCCCCTTTCTTAAAAAAAATTCAAATTTTACCGCTATAAAATAGTCTGACTCGTCCTCGACGTAACAATAAGAAGAAAGAGGATTTGCTCAGTTGATCACAATGAGAGAAAGAACTTAGGTATTAGCCAAGTTTATTCAATCTCATGCGCTTACTTTGCAAGGCTAGGAGTGAATGCTAGCCTGTGCAAAAATCAGCATATTTATACACAGATTTTCCCGTCTATTTTCCAGGCCAGTTCTCTTCGAGTTGTTTACGCAATTTTGAGAAATGAATTTTCTAAATTTACAGGTAAATAACATTAATACTGAAATTTTAAACCATGTAACTTTACAAAATTAGTTATTGATCGTTTTAGTATGATTTACAATTATCGCAAATAGTATCGTCAAAAGTTATTAACTAATAAAGTTAATTAATGTAATATCACAATATTTACAACGAAACAATAATAAAATTTTACAGAAATTAATAGTTTATCAATTGTAGAAGTAATTTCTAAAAAGAAATACTCAAATTAGTTAATAACATTTGAATTATAATAAATTTTCATATTTGTAACGGTTTTTTTTCTATAATCTTATAATGTAATTACTAGATTAATTAATTAAGATTTATAAATTATAAAGTTGTCATTATTATGTAAAAAATTAACGCTTTCGATCTATATACAACTTTATATTTAAATAAATTAATAATTTTTTATTTATTGATAACAGTTATAATTAAACTGTTATCAATGAAACCAATTCTTACTCATGTTTTTAAGATATTCGTTATGAATTTAGTGTATTCGTATTTTTCTAATAATTAATATTTACAATGTAATAATCAAATTAACTTTGCATATTAAAATTCAATATCGTTTAATAATTAAACGCAATTAAAATTATTGTAATCTAAATCTATGTTCTAAAATTTATATACTGTAACAGGCTACCGTTTAACTTGTGAGTTTCTCTAGAATATACCTACTCAATGGCTAAACGACGCCTTGTTATCTATGTGCTCGAAGCACATCAACCTACCTTGTCTTGGAGTGCGCCTGCGCAGAGTCTCCTTGCTAATCCGAGTTGGGTTCCCCCAACTCGCCGCTTGGGCGGTGCCGCCCTTGCTTAGTAGCGCTAGCGCGGCCGCTGCTGGAAACTTGGTTTGCGGTGCGCCTCTAGTTACCTCCACACGGTCCGCGACAGACTACCGGCTAATTCGAACCGAATGTAAACAGACGCGATCTCCGGACAAAGGAAAGACAAAATAACGATGACTTGATTAAGTAAAAACTATCGTTCACTTTATTTAAACGATTCTATTACACGGAGGTTTTTCCGAGAGACTTACGCGCGCTAGCGCGAATGACAACACACGCTGAGGGAGAGAGAGAGAGAGAGAAAATCGCGATCGCCGCGAACTAACCGCTCACGCGCAACAAACAATTTCTTCGCGCACGCTGCGCGGGATCGCACGCTGACAACAATAAAGAAGAGAAGGTGCACCTACCGCGAGAACGATGAGGATACGGTGGCCAACCGTATCCGATGTACGCGTCGCTAATTTGCTGCTCCGCCACTCGCTGCACTCCGCTGTTGCTGTTGTTGTTGTTTTATTCAAATAACAAAAACTACTATACCTATATGTATAAGTATGTGACTTCATACTCCTTATATGGTCATAAAATTTGACTCTGGTACTAACAGTGATGAGCATTCGGGCACCCACCTTAAACTTTTTTTTTTCCTATTCGGAACGCATCTATATCTGTTGTACACTTATGGCTGTTCTATCATCATACCGTGTCCGAATTCCGCGTTTCAAGTTCGTTTTTCTAAAAGAGGGAAAATTCTCAATTGTACAATATGTAACTATTGTTTGATATAAATTGATATTAGCCTCGGGAAGTACTGATTATTTATTTTCAAGTACAATTTGATATGTAGCCTAGTAATAAGAGCAAAATTCCAAAGAAAGAGGTATTTTTACAAATATGGTTTTTATTCTCATACTATTTTTTGAAGAGTTAAGAAAAATGTAAACATATCATAAATTACCAAATCCTAATTAGTTTATTCTTGTTTGAGCTCTGTAAGTCCATAGGTTATATGGTAAATTTAATAAATTATAATTCTTGTTTGAAACATTTTAAATTCTTTATTATGGCTAGACAATGTCTAAAGCGTAATGCTGAATAAAATCTTTTAGAGCAAATTGAACAGAATATGACAGAAATTTACGGAAAATTTTTACATCAAAAAATCGCTTGAGATTAATGGAATATTATTTAAATTAAAAACGATTAATATAACTATTGTAACGGAGGAGGTTATCTAAAAAATGGAATATTTATTTAAGAACAAACTCCCACGATGCAGAGCTAACCGCCGCTCCGTTAAACACGTATGATTGTACGTGTATTCGCCTTTACGTCAGATGATTTCGCTTAAATGTCTGAACGGAATTGAACTCACCTTAAGTCACGTGCCTTGTGATACTCGATGAATCTTAGGTGTGAGCGACTTTACGCCTAATCCACTTAATCCCCTAGATGTAATCGGATTAAAACCTAAGTCTTTTACAAATCGCTTAAGCTACTGGGAAAATTAAATGACGTAATCGGCGAATAAATTTGACTAACTTTAATTAACAAAAATAACTACAGTCTTTATTGCGCCGAAAGACTAACGCTCGCGAACAGGATTTTACAATGAATACTATTCGGTGAGAGAGAGAGAGAGAGAGAGAAAAATGATTCGAAATTTACCGCGAACTAACGCTCGGAACGAATACGAAAAATCGCTATCACGATTGACAAAATACCGAATGTATTTTGTCACGCAATAATGACGGGAGGTGCACCTACCCTACGGTGCAAATACGGTGATCAGCCGTAATTGTTGATGAAATATATCAACTGCCGCTGCCCTCCTATTTATCAGCTGCGCTGCCTCACTTTGCCTTTAATCTGCTGCAATACTGCTTCTGCACTGCTGCTACTTGCTGCTGCAATACCGTCGTTGCACTCACGCACGTAATTGTCCTAGAAAATCTTTAATAACGGAAAAACACGGTGCAAAACAATATCGGCGGTAAACTCGCGTAAACAGCTGAGGCATAACTGTTTATTCAAATGATCGCGCGCCCCCCCTCTCTCTCTTAATTGTTCGTATTAACGCGCGAGAAGCAGAATAGCTAACGGATCGATTAATTGAATCGACTACCATTGCACTATCTAATTTTGAATAATGATTAAAAAACGTATTTGCAAATTTCTTTTTTAGCCATTTAAAAATCAGCAAATTAGTGACAATCATTATCATTAATTTTACAGATATATACAATCGAATCGCTATCTAACAACGCAATTTTAATTGTTTAAATAAATTATAAATTTTGTATTTATTGATAACTCAGTGAAAAATTAGTAACCAAAGTGTCAAATTCTTGTTTCTCTGTTTCAATACCTTACAAACGCATTTGCATATTCGAATTAACAATATAATTATTTGTTGCAAAATAACTAACACTATTAACTTTTAAATTAAATTAAACTAATAAATACATATTTAATAACTACAACAACATGAAATTCAAGATCAGCGCATTCGAATTGTCTAAAAAAATGCTTTTGTTCATTTGAAATACTTTGCAATTGTCGATTTTGCATTATAAACAATAAATTTCCCACAGTGTGACGTCATACTTCTTATATGGTCTTGTTTTCGCTGAATAGCTCTAACTTATTTACATTTATGTGAGAAGAACGCCTTCGCTCAATTACCGCTTTTCTTTGGTTTTCTCATGTACGGCGGGTTGCTATTTTGCAGAAGGAAAAAGGGACAAATCAGACTGGACCGTTACATCAGAAATGACCTTCAGTTGGCCAACAACAAAACCATGTGCAGATCCATGTAATTTACATATTAGTATCTCAATACTATCCAATAAATTAATCCGTTCAATAGATTGAACACTAAGAATAAATTAAGAATAAATTAAAAGAACATAATCAAAACAGTTATGTCTAATCACATTTTGTACTTCTTTGAAGTTATAAAAGCGATCTTAATTATTTTCATCTTCTTCTTCGCTATCCTCATTGTCGTATTCATCGTCTTCACGTCAATTCTAACTTCTCCAATGGTAATTTTGGCGAAATAAGAACGATGGCATTGATCGATTACAATACCCAGTTCTCGGTCATAATGAGAAATGAGTTTTTCTCTTGAAGCAGCTTGCTATTTGTCTTTCGTACAGCTACTATGATATTATGTATCAGCAAATACAGAACATATGCTCCTGCAAACGAATAATATAATTAGAATGATAAAAAATAATAATCTGTCATAATCGTAATTACATTCACACTAGAAAGACATTCATCTTACTCTTTAAAGCTATAATTTGCATGCGTGTTTTCATTACCGAAATCCCCTTCAAAGGATTCATTACTTTATCAATATTTACGGCTGATGCAGCAAGAAGAAACTGATCTTATTGTTAGATATAGAAAACGATTTTTCTTAAAAATAAACAACTTGATTTAGTATCAATAGCTTGCTTCCATACTTTATAAGGAATTGATACTCCGAAAGGAAAGTGATATCGCACAGTCTACAAAAAACGATGTATTTATGTACTGCAATAAACACACACACATTATAACGAGTTTGACGTCAATTCGTTATGTCTCTCTCTCTATACGGCGATAATATTAAGAATATCATATATATACAAATGTTATATTACTTGAATTATATTTCTCCTTAGTAGTAGCAGACGACGACTGCGGAGTAGGTAAGAGAGAACGCCGGCAGAGAGAGGCCGCATGCGCGTCTAGGCATAGCGACATGTATGACGAATCGCGCGCCGCGTGCCGCGTGACGTAGGGCCGGCAATTAGCCGATAGCTCGTGAGCCGTGCAGAGGCATTTGGTCGTGCGTGCGTTTATATTAGCTTTTCTTTGTAATCACCTCGTGGCAACAGAGAGACTTTTAGCTGTGACGAGTTAGTGAGGTGCAACTGTGCGTGCAATACCTCTCCTCCTTCGCGACAAGCGGCAGCACAGTTAGGCGAATTCCGTAATTGTGCCGAATCGTAATTGAGGGCCTTCGATTAATGTAAATACCGACCGTTCCTTAGATCTCTCTCTAGCTTTGCCTATCTCGCCGCTTTCTGTGAACCGCCCTGTACACTGACTCGTACATAAACTTTATATATTCGTATATTATTAAAACTTCGTGGCTTTTCTTTCGTACTATCTTTCCTTCCTATCGCTTTCCTCAACTTTCGTGATTTAAGCTGCGTGACCCACGACGCTCTCCGCGGGCCAGTTGGCGATCTGACCTATCGGAACGGTCTTACGTATTAGAACGTAATCCCGCGAAGAGCTGCAATTGTGTCAGACACTTCTCGATCTCGGTTTAATTAATATATTGTAGCGGTATAAATCCCCGTTACATTTTGGTGCCCAAACGTTATGGTACTGGCGTGCGCAGCGAAAATCTTACCGAGACAAGTTTTGGAAAGTCAGATTCTAGGGAGAACAAGGAATGCGCGTTCACTCATAGCGTGTTGTTTGTAAACACGAACCGCGCGGCAAGTCACATGTGCGACGTTCGCTATCGAATACCAAAGGATAAACGAGTATAATTTCGTCGCTACAGAAACGTATACTCTCGAAGATATTGCTTCAATTGAAAATCAAGCATATTTTTGAAATTACCAATTTGCTCGAAAGTCATAAATGCAAATAATATTACGTGTTGGCATGCCATAGTGCGACTTGCTGTCTTAGCCAATATACAGATAGAAATTTATAATTTCTTCTATATATTCTCAATATAAACATTACTTAAGCTATGTCTTAATGCGAACTATATTATATTATATTATAAGTTTATTTGCGAGCAGCGAGCTATCAGTTAATTCACCCCTGCGTTTATTCGTAACGCATAATAAACATTATAAAAATCATTAAATGTTCTCTTTTGTTAACAATCCTACAGCTTGCGATATAAATGATTAGTATATAATTATTTGAACAGCAATTGTATATATAACTTAGTAACTTTTATTAATATAATTAATTAATAAATTAACAATTGTTTAATATATTTTTTTCTTGAACTGATTATCGTACTTTTCACTTTTCGCTTTAATTAAACAAACCGTTCGATTGTCTCGTAGGTAAATTGTCAATCTAAGTACGTATAACGTGGCGAAAAATTGGTCACTAAGTGATTTATCAATTTTCAATGAAGATATTGGAAAAAAATTTTTAAACTGGGTGAGAGACTTACCTAGCTTACAGGTAGATAGGTTATTGACTTAGTTAGAATTACGAACAGACGGAACGCTGTATGAGCGAGCAAACCGATTATTTTGTATGTTAAATGGCGACTACTCAGCTCAGGACTTTATAACAACAAATGATCTAGATGAAGAAACTGCAAGAGAAAGACGTGACAACCTTAGTCATTTATTTTTCATGTCAGAAGCTTTACCAGCGGAAATCCGGAAAGATTTACAAACTGCCATAGAGGCAGAAGAAGCCCTCGACACCATGGGGCAGCTGAATTTAGAAGATAACAAAGATATAACTACGAGTTCGCCACATAGCAGAGCCATCGAAGAACCAGAGACCCTGGCAGATAACGACAGATGGTTGCTAAGACCTCGACAGTTAATCTCACAAAATACCGGATTAAATCAAGACGCTGCTACTGCTAAGCACATAGCTTCAACAGCAACAACGACCAGCATCACGTCAACAAAAGTAGCAACCTCGAATTACGGTTCTACAGCAAGTTATACAGCCATAGCTCAAATGAACAACGTGCAAATAGTGATGTCAAATCGCACTTCATGCCTTACGCCGTAGCACACGAACTTCGAAGGCTCTGTCAAGTAGAAATTGATGCGTTATTGGCGCATAAACACATTCTGATTGAAAACATACCAGCAAAAATAGCACAGTATGAACGGATAATAACTCAAGAACGAGCTAACTCCACCAAAATACAGCAAGATTTGCACGAGCAATTAAAATCACTGCTCAACATCAAGCTACGGAGCAGGTACGCCTTGAGGCCACGCGAAATAGAAATGTTCAGTTTGCAGACACTTTCGAACTATTATAATCATCCAAGCTAATTTGGTAATACAACGCATTCTCATATGCCATCCTCACTCAATCCGCAAGCGTCGTTGTTCCATTCGACAACACAGCCCTCCGCAATGCTCTCACAAGTACCCTTGACATTGTCGCTAGCGATGACTACGTCATCCTTGCCTACATTGCATCCTCCTGTATCCTAACACTGGGAGAAGCATATGCCTTCCAGTACTTCCTTATCGCTCGGCCCCGTGATTTCCCTCGCGTGCTCGTTCACCCCCGTGTGCTCGAGCTGGGGGAGGGGGTTGGGTTCTGCCGAGTACTTCGGCAGGAGTCACACCGCAGCAGGCAATACTTAGCGCACCAATAGGAAGCCAAACTGCTAGCTCACAGCAAGCAACCACTTTGAATACGACGTCTTCCGGACATTTTCCCAGATCTAAACCTCTAGGAAAAACGGTAAGAGAGTGGAAAATAAAGTTTTCTGGAGACGAAGGGCTGAGCTGTAAGGCCCTTGTGGAATACTTTTCGCGAATTCAAAGTGGTCGCTCTCGCAACCTACAGTAAATTAAGGAGGAATAAAAGAATTATGACAATAGAGGCACATTTGCGTACGCAAGGCCCTGACAAGCCCGTAGTTGAATATGCTGTCTCGTTATTCACTATTATGAAAAGGCTCGATCTGACTTGGAGTATGCAGGAAGTTTGCAAAAGAAATTTAAGCCATTAAAGGACAACCTCACGGACGTACAGGTGCTCCTCAACAAAGTCAGACAGGCCGAAGACGATGAAGAGGGACAGTGAAAGCCACCTCCACCTATTGAACATGCCGCTTGGCCTGAAACAGCCTATAAGTCACGCACCAAAACCACTAAGGCTAAGCCTTCTGGTTTGTCCTTTCTAAGCGAGAAAACATAGCGAATTGGCGATTCTGAGCTGGAAAACGTACTTATGAAGTTCCTCGAGAAGAAAAACTTAGAGTTTAAAGCTTCTAAGACCCCTGATTTGCCACAGAAGAAAGGAGGTCCTAGTCAGAAGCCCGAGACAACTCCGAAGGAAAGTTCTAATAGTTCCAAGGGAGACTCACCTCGCAATAATGGACGAGGACGTGGAGGCAGGAGAAGTTGGGGACGCCCCGGAGGCAATCGCGTTACTGCGGTTACTCCTGTGTCCAACAGAAGTCAAGATAAAGAACCTGGCCCTGATGGCAACCAACTCCTCTGCTGGAACTGTATCTGGTCTGGTTACACCAAGGCTACATGCCCAGATTGCTCTTCCCAACAGAAGAAAAATGAGGATTCAAAAAAAGAGAGCAAGTAGACCATGTCCCTACTGCTCCCCTAGTCACCAGGACCTATGAGATTAGCAACGTAATGGGAATAGCGCAGGTGCCGCATAATATGGTGGGTGGTGACAATACTTTGGGACACCGGAGCTTCTCGTACTATCCTCGGCCCCATCGCCATCTCTATCGCTGCCGCATTAAATCGGCACGTGCGACCGTATGTGAGCGCCGGGGCAAAGACAGTTGATGGCCACTACGTACCTATTATAGATAGCGTAGAGTTACCTTTTACTTTGGGAGGGGTAACGCGTACGATTGACTCTCTGATTTTAGCTGAAGTCGACACTGAGTGCACTTTAGGTGCCGATTTCAAACACGCCTTTTCAGCCATGTTAGATCCTAAATCTAACAGGCTGATATATGATGGCTGCGACGAAGGCATGGCTGCTGTTCTCTCCTCTGAGAAAACTGAAGAGGTAACGGCCTTAGCTTCTCTGAGGATTGAAGATCTCACAGATGAGCAGAGAGAAGAAATTGAAAAAGTCATGCGGAAGTTCCTCCCCGATCCCTCTTGCAAACAGATAGGTTGTACAAGTTGGATCGCACATGACATAGACCTCAACTGCCCGAGTCCAATTAAAGAAAGATATTACTCGGTATCTAAGAGGATAGAGGACGAAATGCACGAGCAAATGCGTAAGATGTTACGATTAGAAATAGTCCGGAAGTCCGAGAGCGAATGGTCAAGTCCAGTAGTTATGATCTTGAAACCTGATGGTACGTATCGATTTGGCGTCGACTACCGTAAAGTTAATGCGGTGTCGAAAGTTCCGGCATATCCATTGCCCTATATGTATGTGATCTTGCGCAAAATCCAGCACGCCAAGTATATAAGTGCTCTAGATTGTTCTGGAGCCTTCTGATAGATACCTCTCACGGAGAGATTAATACCAGTCACGGCTTTCACAGTCCTGGGTATGGGCTTGTATGAATTCGTTCGTATGTCTTATGGTCTGGCGGGCGACCCGACTACATTTCAAATGCTGGCGGATAAAATTATCACGCCCGAAATGGAGCCTCACACTTTTGCCTATTTAGATGACCTGATCATTGCGACTGACACATTCGCAGATCACGTGAAATGGCTCACGATGATTCTGGAAAGAATTTACGAAGCGGGCCTCACCATCAATAGGAAAAAGTCCAATAATTGCATGTCCGAAATTCGTTATCTCGGCGTGTTAGTTAATCGTGACGGCTGTCGACCAGACCCTGAAAGAGTGCGACCAATCTTAGAGTACCCCGCGCCAAGAAATCTACGACGATTGCAACGTTTTCTTGGCATGGCCTCGTGGTACCGCAAATTCCTGCAGAATTTTGCTACACTGGCTGCGTCTCTTACGTCTCTCACGAAAAAGGACGTCAAGTACGTATGGACGGAAGAACACCAGACCGCTTTTACACAGATAAAAGTACTTCTTGCTACAGGTCCTGTCTTAGCAAGACCTGACTTGTCTGCACCGTTCATTCTTGAGTTTGATGCCAGTGATACGGGCCTTGGCAGTATCTTACTTTAGAAGACAGAAGAAGGGGACCGTGTCCTGCGTTTTACTAGTCGCATCCTCACGCCTACGGAACGCCGACTACACAGTCCGACAAGATTTTTGCACAAGCAAACCATACATGGTTCCCCGAAGAATTTTTGGCGCTGAAATCGAATCCGGCCTCAGAATTTCTCCAACACGTCAGGATTTTGAGATATCCTAACCTAAAAGTGCGAAAATAGCAATTTTTGCCTACATTTGAGGTTATGTAGTACTACGACATTCTCTATACACAAAAAACTATAAACGACGTCTTAAAGTAGCAGCCTAGTCCGTTCAAATGCCGTTGAGTTTGCTCAAATAGCTTATTTTCTCTTTGAGATATTGTATTTTAAAGTTTTTCGATTTCATAAATACTGTACCTCTCAGAACATACTCGTACAGCTTTGAAAGTTTCGACGTCGAATTTTATGTCAAACGACTTCAATCAACTACTATTCTGCAAGAAAATTAAGATATATACCCTAGACAGGCTAACCTACCTTTAACCTAAATTATATCATTCCCACAAATCCTTACAACCCTTAAAAACCACCTCTGCCAACCCTCATATAGGCTAACCTACCTACGATAAATCTGGGTACCAGATAGGCTTACCCGTTGTCTCCTTGATGTACTCTATCCTCAGAAAACCCTATAACCCTCAGAAACCTCCTCTACCAACCCCCAAGCAAACTAACCCACCTAACCCTTAGTAGAGCGAGTTTAATCAACTGCTTTTCTGTAAAAAAATGAATATCTCACTGACATTGTCTCTGATATACCCCTCCTCAGGTAGGGGTGGTTTATAAGGGCTGTAAGGGTTCGTAGGGATGACGTAATTTGGGTTGAAGTTGGGTTAGCCTGTCCATGGTATATATCTTAATTTTGTTATAGAACAATAATTGATTGAAGACGCTTGACACAAAATTTAACGTCGAAACGTTCAAAGCTATATGTTCTGAAAGGTACAATATTCATGAAATGAAAAACTTTGAAATTTAATATCTCAAAGAAAAAATAAGCAAACTGAGCAAACTCAATGGCATTTAAAAGGACTAGACTGCTTCTTTAATATGTCGTTTGTAGTTTTTTACGTGTAGATAATGTCGTGGTGCTACATAACCTCAAATATAGGTAAAAATCGCTATTTTCGCACTTTTAGATTAAGATATCTCAAAATCCTGACACGCTGGAGCAATTCTGAGGCCGGATTTGGTTTCAGCGCCAAAAATTCTTTGGGAAAACATATATGGTTTGCTTGTGCAAAAAATTAAGGTATTTTTGTAGGACTGTACTATCGGTTACTGAACGTGAATGCCTTGCAGTCATATGGTCTATAGAAAAATTTAGGCCATACATTGAGGGATATCGCTTCATAGTGGTGACTGATCACCAGAGCCTTGTGTGGCTCCAAAATCTGCGTAGACCCAATGTACGAGACAGACGAAGACAGCAGCTTCGCTAGTGTCTTTTACGGTTGCAAAAGATATAAAGGATCCGTGGTACCAGCGTAAGTTTCTGCAGGTTGAACGGGATCCAAAAGCACACCCTTACTGGAAGATTGTTGGCGGTCGTTTGTATCTGTATCGACCAGACCCCGTGATCGACGATCTCATGGAAGACGACGACGCCTAGAAGCTCGTTGTTCCAAAAGAACAGCGCGAGCAGGTTCTCATGGAATGTCATAAGGAACCCACAGCTGGCCATTTAGGCCGACACAAAACTCACCAGAGGGTGGTGCTACGTTATTACTGGCCAAGTGTCTACAAAGATACCGCACACTTTATGCGTAACTGTCAAGTGTGCCAGCAAATTAAAGTCAAACAACGAGCCCCTGCTGGACTGATGGGTAAACACGTTGTTTCCTGTCCATGGGAAATCGTTTGTGGCGATACGATGGGCCCCTTTCCGAGATCGTCTCAAGAAAACGAACACTTACTCATCTTCATGGATATCTTCACGAGATGGATAGATTGTATTCCGATCCGCAACGCCAATGCCAAAACGATCAAGAGAGAGATTAATCACCGCATCTTTTTACGTTTTGGAATCCCTGATAGATTTCTATCAGACAATGGCACACCCTTTAAAAACTCGTTAGTCGACTCTTTCTTAGATGCACATGGTGTCTTTTACGGGACATACGCTCCTTATTCCCCCAAATCGAACCTGACCGAGCGAGTAAACTGCACCGTCAAAACTATGATCGCGGCATATATTGCAGATAAACATAATAAGTAGGACGAACATATTGGCGAGTTTGCCTTTACCTACAACACTGCTAATCATGAGACTACTCGCTCCAGTCCTGCCTTCTTAAATTACGGACGGAATCCAGAACCACCGTATAACGTTCGACGCAGGGAAGAGCGCGCTGCTCTACAGCAGTTAGAAAATATGGCCCATGAAGAAGGGTACTCTCGCATGCAAAAGATTGACGAATTTTGAGCTTATACCCGCATGAGGAGTAAAGCAGCTCATCTGCGACAAGCGAAGTACTACAACCGGAAAAATCGCGATATTAACTACGACATCGGCGATAAAGTTTGGGTAAAGAACCGAGTACTCTCCTCTGCGGCACAGATAAGCGAATTCCGTAATTGTGCCGAATCGCAATTGAGGGCCTTCAATTAATGTAAGTACCGACCGTTCCTTAGATGTCTCTCTAGCTTTGCCTATCTCGCCGCTCTCTCTGAACCGCGCTGCACATTGACTCGTACATAAACTTTATATCTTCGTATACTCTTAAAACGGCATAGCTTTTCTTTCGTACTACCTTTCCTTCCTTTCGGTTCCCTCAACTTTCGTGATTTAAGCTACGTGACCCGCGACGCTCTCCGCAGGCCAGTTGGCGATCTGACCTATCGGGCCGGTCTTACGTATTAGAACGTAATCTCGCGAAGAGCTGCAATTGTGCCAGCCACTACTCGATCTCGATTTAATTAATATATTGTAGCGGTCGAAATCCCCGTTACAACATATACAGGGTGTCCTATTTTAAAGGAACCACCCCGAAATTTTCGACGGTTGGCGTTGTACAAAAAAATTGTTCAGACAACAGTTGTTTGGGACAATGGGGGTAACCTTTCTGTGAAATCCGATTTGACCTTGAGATTTATTTTCAAGGTCATTTGAAGGTCAAAGTCATTTTTTGAATAGGAACCCATATTTTTGATCCCGGATTCGGAAAGAGCGGAAAAATCTACGTTCAAATAATGTATTATGTGTGCGGTGCGGTTAACCCCCCCCCCCCCCTCGCCTAAGGTCATGTAAGGGTCAAATTTATGATTTTCTTCATCTATGCACAGGGATAATCGGGCAAGAGTAAGGTTAATTGTAATAACCCAATAACCCAATACCCAATAACTCGATAACCCCAATAACCCCAATAACCCAATAACCAAGTGATATTTTGAATAAGGCCCCCCATTTTTTATCCCGGATACGAAAAGAGCGGGAAATTCTACGTTTAGATAAAGTATTATGTTAGGGGAGCAGTTCACCCCCCCCCCCCATCCCACCGGGGCAAGGGTGAGGTTAATAAGGTATTGATTACCCAGCCAATGAAGGTAAGGTATCGATTACCCAGCCAATGAAGGCAAGGTATTGATTACCTAGCCGGGTGCTGCGGGTAATACCTTGCCGTAGTACGATATCGGCCTTGACATGCCCCGAGAGACAACAGAATATCAACAATTTTGTTTTTCAAATAATCCGGCATATTCCCTCCTTTTAAGTCGACTAAGAAAATTACACTTGAACTATCCTGAGAAGGACTGTTCGCGAATCACTATTGTCATAAACAATACCAAAAAAGTGTTATTAAACAATTTAGTTGAAACTTTGTAGGCTTGTTCGGAATTACACCAAAAAAAAGAATGGAAATAACATGTTATCCCACAAAATGGAAAGTGACACTTCTCATGAAGGCTTTGAATACATGAAATCAACTTTGAAAATCAACCTGAAGTTTAAGCTGAAGGTCACTGTTGTTTGATCCTACAATTTTTTTGGGATATTGGGGTTATTGAATTATTGGGGTTATCGGGTTATTGGATTATTGGGTTATTTGGGTTATCGAGTTATTGGGTTATTACAATTAACCTTACTCTTGCCCGATCACCCCTGTGCATAGATGAAGAAAATCATAAATTTGACCCCTACATGACCTTAGGCGAGGGGGGGGGGGGGTTAACCGCACCGCACACATAATACGTTATCTGAACGTAGAATTTTCCGCTTTTTCCGAATCCGGGATCAAAAATGTGGATTCCTATTCAAAAAATGACTTTGACCTTCAAATGACCTTGAAAATGAATCTCAAGGTCAAATCGGATTTCACAGAAAGGTTGCCCCCATTGTCCCAAACAACTGTTGTCTGAACAATTTTTTTGTACAACGCCAACCGCCGAAAATTTCTGGGTGGTTCCTTTAAAATGGGACACCCTGTATATATATATATATATATATATATATATATATATATATATATTTGTCTAGAACATTCTATTATGCAATTTTTTTTTGCGATCAACAACAAAACATTTTTGTGATAAAAAGATTATTATGAAATGTCGATTAATTTTAAATAGATTGGAACTTAGGAACGTGAATTCTCTGCCAACGCAAACCATGTTGGTGAGATTTGATGCCAGCATTTACAAAGGGTCTCAGCCAGTGTTTACGGTTGTACAAATTTAGTTTTCATTTATTAAGCTATTTCTCACAATAATTCGAAATATCAGTAAATTTTATTAGTATTATCATTAAAATCATAACTATTTCCAAGTTCCATTCTATCCAAGTTCTATCAACTATCCAACTCTATCAACTATCAATCATTCGACTATCCAAGTTCCATCTATATTCCAAGTTATCATAACTATTATCATTAAGTTATTATTATTATTAAATTCATAAATATCTACACCTCATTTAATTTTTTTTATCGTGATTTTCGTTTTCTTTCAACTTTTCTTCCAAACAATAATTTTTAATCTGTAGTCTTTCGTTAATTGTAATTCGTTAATTGTCTTTCGTTAATTGTATGTTTGTAAGCGCTCGTTAAGTAGATCGATAGTGTTATGTAATTTCGTCTGTCGAATTCGTAAACTTGAATATTCTCTTTGTAATTTTTCAATAGTATTTCGTAGGCGAATTTGTTGTTTTTTTTACATCTAGGTGAAGTGAATTATCACAATCTTTTTTGTCATTTTCTAGTGTTAAAGTTTTAGCAGAAGTGAATTGCTCCAATTTCTTTTTAACAAACTCATCCTGCAAGTTTTTGTCGTGCATCTATAAAATTAATTGATTCCTCTTATAAAAAAGTAATGGATGCCATAGGAAGCATTTTATTCGTGATTCTTATTAGAATCTAATTAAATTATAAACTTTTTGAATATATGGAACTAATTTCTGTGAACTATCATTAAATAATTTAGTAAACAATAAAACAATGTCACTCTACTAATTATTTATTTATTAATAAAATAGAATGTCATTGTTTTATCAAAGAATGATATGCATGACGTTTATACTGATAAGAGATAACGACTTCGTATGTAGGTGGTCATGCGCCGACTAGGTGTTAGTAGCGGTATTAGGTCGCTACAAATTCATAAAACTGAAAATAATCACGTCTTCAAATGCATTGAAAATCCGATGCTTCCAATAATCCCGGAGGTAATAATTGAGATATAATAATGATAGATTCATTCAAAAATACACGCTGTACCAATAAAATTAACAAAATTTTCTTTTGTGTAGAGTAAACATGCTATTAGTGTGCAAATTCGCAGTTATAAATAGTAACAAGCTTATTATAAACTAGCCAAAAAATATTTTTTATTTGATTTATTTAATTGCACTGTTATCAAATCTGTAAATATGAATGAATCTTAGTACCAATACATAGTTATTGGTGAATTAATAATAGCATACGGTGGGTTTTTAAAATACTAGTCTTTTTATAAGAATGCATATGATTTAAAATTTTTAGATAAATTTGTTTCAAACATCGAACTAATTAACAAAATAAACAAGAGTTGAGCGCGCAAAGCCCGCCTGATGGCACTGTAGTGCTTTTATATGTACTATAGTATAAATTAAAAAATTCAATTCGAAAGTCATCGTGTATAGTGTGTAACGGGGTTGCTTACCGTTTAATTATTTTTATTACGACGATCGCGTAAATACGCTCGTAATCACCTATATCAAATAAGAAAGTCGGAGAGCAAGAGGGAACGGGTGTCAGTCAACCAACAAATCTACGAGTCTACAGGGGTTGAATCAATACGGAATAAACACGGCGAAAGTACTTGTTAATATCACGTACGAAAACTTTTATTATCTTTCAAATGCTACACGAGAATTGGCCCGCGTGTATATGTTTACATCGGCGCTCGTTCGACAACAACATGCAGTGTCGGGATGCTCGCTGCTCTTTGTCCGTAGAGCTATTACATGCACGCTTCGCTTCGAGTGATTAGCCGAGTAACAATTGTATCGCGACCGCGAAATTAAGCTGGCCAGCTTACCTTTATTTAGCAGACGTACGATGACAAGAAATATAATTCACACGCTCACTGCGGGAAAAGTCTGTCTTTCGTTACTCGCGGATAGCGAACGCGCACGCACGTGGTTTCGCCCTCGATGGCGAAACACCTCATACGCTAACGTTCGGCTTCGCAGGCGATGGCACCGCTTCCACTGGCTCAGGTCAGCACTCCGGACAACTCGGTAACAGCGGTCACTGGTAATCGGCTCTGGTTCGGACACTTTAATTGCGGATTTCGATCTTGGCGGCTCACGTATCGATAGCTGGCGTTGTAACCACGGGCAAACGTGATGATGGTTAGTCCCTCACTGGTTCGTTTTCAACCGCGCGCGTTTCGTCTGCTCGTGTGCCGAATTCCGTCGTTACATTTTTCGTCTCCCGGCAAGTGCTGCCCACCCGCAAACAGCAATTAGGTTAGAAAATTAGCGCTAATTTGACGTTTACCGTCACAAGTGTAGCGTAAAACCGCGTCTTCGGCATTCAAGCCTCAGGTCGCTGCCGTGACCCTTGATATTTAAAAGCAGTAGAAAATCTAATTTTATTTTTTTTATCGAAAATATAACATTAAATTATTAAATTCACCTTCTTTCGGTCCTCTTTCATGTCTTTCTTCAGCGACTTTTTTTTATTTAAATTTGATTTTGATGGAGTATTATTTTCGTTGATTTTATATTCATTATCATTCTCGCTGGCAGTTCCATCTTTAGACTCGTAAAACCTATCTATACATGATCGGTTTAGAACACTGAATATACCCCTTTTTTCCCTGAATTCTTGCAATTGCTTATTAGTTCTTAGCACTAAAAATTAAAATCGATAACAAAAAATTTAGTTTTCGGTGTAGCAATGAAAATAAATGTTTAATTTTTGCATAAAAAAAAATAAATAATAAAATCAAAACTCTGTGCATAACATGATTTCATTTAGGAGTTAGATCAGTATTTAAACTGCGAAAATATATTGCATATGTATACTACATTTGTATAGGTGTTGTATACAGAGATTAACTGCCTCCTAATCTCTGCTGTATATATACCATAAGCTTATCTTGTAGCTCCTCACCAAGGAGTAGATGTATAAACTCACAAGTCAAGAAAGAAGTATCGATAAGATTTTCCAGAAGGCCACAAATTAATTTATTGTCTTCTAGCATGGCTATTAGCACTTTACCTATCTTTATCAAAGAGTGTCCATGTATAAACTCAAAAGTAAAATAATAAGTATGGATAAGATTTTCTAGGAGACAATAAAATAATTATGTAGTCCTCTGGAGAGTCTTGTTGATATTTTTTTTCTACTTTTGAATTTATACATGGACACTCTTTCATGAAGGTAGAGAAAAATGCTAAAAACCATGCCAGATGACAATAAAATAATTATGTGGTCCTCTGGAAAGTCTTGTCGATATTTCTTTATTGACTTGTGAGTTTATACACTTAAACTATACTTCTTGATGAGGAGCTAACAGAAAAGCTTATGGTATATATACAATACCTATACCAATTTGGTGTCCATGTCCTATATATTTTTACAGTTTAAATACTGATCTGACTTCTAAATGAATTTATGTTATGCACAGAGTTGTGATTTTATTATTTATTTTTGATACAAAAATTTTAGAATGAGTACAGTACTGCTACAGAATTTAATAGAGGTTGTATTATTAAAGTTTATAATGACATAATAGGTATATTGAACAATCCGGTTATATTTCTATGTGCTTTTAAAGTTTTAATAGATAAATAGATTATATTCTTAAAAAATAAATAGAAAAAAGTAACTGAGTATATATTTATGTGAGTATGTATATATATGCCATAAGCTTCTTTGGTAGCTCCTCATCAAGGAGTAGTACAGGTGTATAAACGCAAAAGTCAAGAAAGAAGTATCGGCAAGACTTTGCAGAGGACCACATAATCATTTTATTGTCATCTAGCATGGCTTTTAACACTTTACCTACCTTCATGAAAGAGTGTCTATGCATAAATTCAAAAGTATAAAAAAAAGTATCAACAAGACTCAAGAGGACTACATAATTATTTTATTGTCTTCTGGTATGGGATTTATCATTTTACCTACCTTTATGAAAGAGTGTCCATGTATATAATCTCAAAAGAGAAAAAAAAGTGGCGACAAGCTCCTAAATGAAATCATGTTCATACTCACAAGTTAATAAAGAAGTATATATAATTTGCAACGATTACCGAAAATCGTCAGACTCGCGCGAGGTTAATGAGCGGCTAAACGAGAGGAGCCGCGTTCGGTTCGCAAGAGAGAGAGAGCGTGTAGGGGCAATGACCGGGAGGGGAGGCTCCGACCGGCAGTATGACTGTGTCACTCAGTCCGCTTATATCGTGCGTCTAACCTGTTCCCGAGCCCTTCGAAGTTTTCGTGCGTTTTCCTGGTGACATTGCGAACTTTGGTGCGATGTGCTGAGTGCAGCAGCAGCAGCAGGGGTAGCAGCAGTAAGTGCAGCAGCAGCAGCAGCAACAACAGTAGTAGCAGCGACAGCAGCAACAACTACAGCAGCAACAGTAATCGCGGCGGTGCGGCGAGCAGCGAAGCGGCGTTTCAGCGATTTGCTATTCGGATACGGTTGGCCATCGTATCCTCATCGTTCTCGCGGTAGGTGCACCTTCCCCTTTTTACCGTTGTAATTTGCGTGCGATCCCGCGCAGCGTGCGCGAGGAAAATTAGTTGTTGCGTGCGAGCGGTTAGTTCGCGGTAATCGCGGTTTTCTCTCTCTCTCAATCTGCGTGTGTTGTCATTCGCGCAAGCGTGCGTAAGTCTCTCGGCAAAACCCTCGTGTAACTAAGTTGCATAAATAAAGTGAATATTAATCGTCATCTTCAAGTTAAATAGTCGTTATTGTGTCATTCCTTTGTCCGGAGGTCGCGTCAGTATTTGTTTACAGTAGATTCGAATTCGCCGGTAGCGTAGCACGAATCACGAAAATAGCGATAGGCGGGAATCTTCAACTTGGGTTCCAGCGGCGGCCGCACTAGCGCTACTAGTAAGGGCGACAGCGCCGCCAAGCGGCGAGTTGGGGGAACCCAACTCGGAATAGTAAGGAGACTCTGCGCAGGCGCACTCCGAGACAAGGTAGGTTGCTGTGCTTTGAGCACAGAGATAACAAGGCGTCGTCTAGTCGTAATAAAGGTACTTTCAAGAGATTGTCGACTAAATGGCGGCCTGTTACATGGCGCCCAACTAAATTAGGACTCACACACGAGGGAAATTGCACAAAAAGAGAGAGCGACGCGCGGGAGAGAGAGACGTTTGCGCGCGTGCGTAATAAGGTGCGAGCGGGTAAAATAACGCGTGGCTCGTTCGGTACGTGCTCTGCGGTAGGGGAAAGACGCCTCTCCGACCCAATAACACCTGCTTTTGTAAGCCGAGAGCACACTAACCCCAGGGGTCGAAGAGACGTCCGGAGTCGCTCTAATGCGAATAAAAAAAGGTGACAAATCGTATTTTGGTTGACTTTTTGCTTTTTTAAGTGTTTAAATACACATTAAAGTATTTCAGTGGGGGTTAGTCACCGAGCGACAGTACCAGCAGAGCGCGCAATTGGGGTGTGTGTAGGGTTAGATTAACTAACCCGGTGGAGCTAACAAACAGTTAGCCTCCACCTATAGGCAGGTAGTTGCGAAGTGGAAGTTCGTACTTCCTTAGAATACGCGGCACCTGCACACACCCACAAGCCACGTGTATAGTTGCCTTGCAATTAAAGGTGTAATTGGGTAGTTGGCGATAAAAATCGCAACACCCCGCTCGCGCCTTGGGCGATAGGAGGCGGTAGTGGTCGACTAGGGAAATTAACCTCAACCGTCACCTACGCCCCAGCATAAGCGACATGGAGGATACCGCCGACGCTATAACCCGGTGGGCTTCGGAACTGCCTTCGACACAGCTGGACAGATACCTGACGCAACTGGAGTTGCGTACAGACGGTCCCAAGCTGATGCAGGCAGTTCGATTAGCGTATTGGTTGCTAGGCGAATATATCGACCTAGACTTCCAAGGAGCGGCGTTGGATAGGGAGGCCACACAACGTAGGCGAAGGAGCCGAGAGAGGTGGCTGGAGTCCAGGCGACAAGAATTAGAAGCAGCCGATGCAGAAGATCTTGTCGCCCACCCACTCATGCTGCTATACAGGGATGAGGTGGTAGAGGCGAACCTGACGCGGACTCTCGCGGTCTACGACAACTTAGAAGAGGAGAGTCAGAGCGAGATAGGGGAGCGAGAGCCCGCAGAGGAAGGGGGGACCGGCGAGGTCAAGGGGCCCACGGAGGGGGTCAGTAGTGAGCACAAGGGCTCCACCGGATCGCCGGATAGGCGAAGAGCTCGTCGTTTTGAGAACGCGGAGCTACAACCTCAAGAAGAAGAGGAAGAGCGGTGCGTGACCGAACGACTAAAGGAAGAGATAGAGCGCAACCGGGTCGGGATAAACCGCATATTAGAGATGCTGGAAAGACACGACCAGGTATGCGCGCGATGGAGTGACCAGGTGACCGTTTTGCAGGTGGAGGTCCAGCAGTTAAGGAACAGGGACCCCACCAATCGACGAACGGTCATACCAGAGCGGCCCAGGAGAACCGTGGACTTCCAATCCACGTACACGTGTCACTACGACCCAAGGGTACCAGGAAGTACCCCGGAACCCCAGAGACCGACCCCTGGCGAACCTCGAGAGGCTCCCCAAAGGCAGGTGCCTTCAAGGACGGAACAGCCACCAAGGAGAGGACCAAGAGACGCCGACATGGGTGAAGAGCAGGCGATCCCGGAAGGATCTGCCTGGTACGACGCCAATGCGGCGTCGGGGTACTATGCGACTCGGGACGCGGGTAGGATAGTCCGAGGATGGAAGCTGCGATACTCTGGCACGGCTTCAGAGTGCGTAGACACCTTCTTGTCAAGACTGGAGGATCTACGCGCGGGCTCTGGGCTAACAGACGGCGAAATCTTGTGCTCGGTATCAGAGCTCCTCGAAGGTGTTGCGAGGACCTGGTACGAGCTTAACAAGTTCAAGTGGAGAAGTTACGCCGACTTCGTGGCAGGCGCTCGACGTTGGTTTGGGTCAAGTGAGCTGCAGCAACAAAGATTGCTGCAAGAGGCCCAAGCCCGATACCAGGAGAAGGGAGAGCTGGTGCGAGAATATGCCTGCCACCTTCTCTTCATGTTAGCCCAGCTACGCCCGCCGTTACCAGAGCAGAGGCAGTTAGATTTGTTGTATGCAAATCTCCTACCCGCCATCCGGATGCAGCTGCGGAGGAATGCGTTCTCCAACGTGGACGAATTCCACGCCCGGGCGACTGAGATCGAGACCGCCTTGCGAGACGACGAGCGCCCGAGGACCAGGCTGGAGCCAACGTCCACGTTGTACCCCGAGCACATGGGGATGTCAGCTAAGGCACCACCGCCCCGGGCAGGACCCCGAACGGCGGCCATGTCCAACAAGCCTCGGGGTAGGGAACAGCTGCAACCCGAGTCACCGGTTAAAGCCCCGGCCAAGAGACCCGAGGACCGGCCCACAATCGCTGCAACGCAGGCGACAGACCGCATTGAGGATCTGTCGTCGCAGATTGCGACCCTGCGACGCGATATGGACCGGTACTTTAAGGAGAGGAAGGCTAACTTTCCCAGGCGGCCGAGGGGTCGGCCGCAAGAAAAGGGGAGGAATAAAACCCCCCCAGGGTCTCCTGGCCAGCGACGAGAGGGTCAGCGGAGAAAAATAGATTTCTCCCAACCGATTAAGTGCTCGTCTTGTGGCAAACTGGGCTTTACCAGGAGGTACTGCCCGGATTGCAACAAGGGAAACGGGCAGGTAAACGGAGGACGGAGGTCCCCTCCGCGTCCCCAATAGAGGTGACCTCTCGTCGCGGGTCGCTTGAACGTGGCAGGGGCCCGTCAGCGACCCCAGGGTTCAGGGAGGTCTCGACAGGGGTATCGAACCCCACGAGACCTGGCAGTGCGGTGGCGTTGGAAGCGACAGCGACCGAGCAGATGCCTGATCTGGGTAACCGGGCATTTTGTATCCTCGAAGGGTACGGAGGCCGGATTCAGGTGGTGGAGCAGGGGTTTGAATGGGTCGAAGAGGAGACCGTCAGACCCAAAAGCTCCAGGAGACCACCGGACACTCCAGGGGATACGCCGGCGACCCAGACACCTGCGGGTGAGAGCACGTCGATGCGAGTAGCGGCTGCCCAAGGCAAGAAGAGCCGTGAAAGCCTCCCGTCTACAGAGGGGAGAGAGACGGCGAAAGCTCCCCGCAGGTATAGACCCGAGGATGAGACCAAATGGTGGCTTCAGGTGGGGATAGGTGCCTACAAGTTAAGGGCACTCTACGACACCGGGGCCTTATCGACGGTAATGGGTCAACTCGGGCTTAGGTTGGCATCAGACATGGGGTTGGGTCTGGACGTCACGCGTGCGGGAGAAGCGAAGCTTGCCGACGGTCGCCCATGTCCCATCTTGGGTCATGTGATTTTCCCCTTCACGGTAGGGGGAATCACAAAAGATGTAAGGGTCGCTATAACGCCACTGCTGTCTGATGACTGCTATGTCGGCGCGATTTTCGTAAGGGAATTCAGCGCCAACCTGAACCTTGACACGGACCAGCTGTACTTGGCGAAAGCCAAAGTGGCGGTACCGTTGGAAGTGGCAAGCGTCACTGGTACGCCGTGCCTTGCACCCGTAGGCCTGGTAGAAGCCACGGAAGCACAGCGTCAAGAAGTGGCTAGCCTCGTCGACGGATTAATTCCAGACGGAGGCGAGTGTTTAGGCTGTGCTGTGGGGGTCGAGCATGAGATAGACATCGGAGACGCTCGACCCTGTAAACAGAAATACTACCCGGTCTCCGACAGGGTGCGAGACGAAATGCACGCGCTGGTCAAGGCCATGCTGGACAACGACGTCATTGAACCAGCAACCAGCGGGTGATCAAGTCCAGTGGTGATGGTCAAGAAGGCAGATGGCAAATATCGGTTCTGCGTAAATTACCAGAAGGTAAACGCAGTAACCAAGCCGGACGCCTATCCATTACCCTTCATGAGCGACATCCTGCGAAGGATCAGGGATGCGAAGTTCATCTCGACACTGGACTTGAGTAGCGCGTACCACCAGATACCTCTTAAAAAGGAGTCGCGCCCCATTACGGCGTTCACAGTCCCCGGCCTGGGGCATTTTCAGTTCAAGAGAATGCCCTTCGGATTATCTTACGCCGGCGCGACCTTCCAGAGGTTGATGGACAGAGTGATTGGCCCGGATTTAGATCCTTTTTCTTTTGCTTACCACGACGACGTGATTATTATCTCGCCGTCTTTTGAGGAGCATAAGCGACACCTGGGATTGGTTTTACAACGAATCCTGGGTGCGGGCCTCACTGTGAATAAGACCAAAAGCCACTTCTGTAAGTCGGAAGTCAAGTACCTGGGGGTCCTAGTGAACCGTGAAGGGGTAAGGCCAGATCCAGAGAAGATCAAGCCAATCATGGAGTACCCAGTACCACGGACGATCAGACAGGTGAAGCGATTCATGGGGATGATGTCGTGGTATCGTCGCTTTATACCTGACTTCGCAACCATCGCTGAGCCGATAAACCGCCTGACGAAGAAGAGCATCCCGTTTGTGTGGCAGCAGGAACAGGAGCAGGCTTTCGAACGGTTACGAGACGCAATGGTCTCGGCACCGATCTTGCAGTCACCAGATCCCAGCGCGCAGTTCGTGTTACAAACGGACGTGAGCGATAGTGGGATAGGCGCGGTGTTGACGCAAGAAATCGATGGACAGGAGCGCGTAATTGAGTACGCCAGTCGCTCTTTAAACAGTGCGGAAAGGAACTATACAGTCTCCGAACGAGAGTGCCTGGCAGTAGTATGGGCTATCGGGAAGTTCCGGCCTTATGTTGAGGGGCACCACTTCAAAGTCATCACCGATCATAGTTGCCTTAAGTGGCTCCACAGTATGAGGAATCCTACAGGAAGGCTAGCGCGTTGGGCGTTAGCACTACAAGGGCATGTGTTCGATATCGAGTATCGAAAGGGAGACCTCAACGTGGTGCCAGACGCTTTATCTAGGGCCTATGAGGACGGGGTGGTAGAAGTGGGTGCCATGACTCATCAGCCGGAAACTGCCGATGCCTGGTACCTTCAAAAGTATAGAGAAGTATGCCAGGATCCACATTCTCAACCTACCTGGAAGGTGGTCGGAGGGAGATTGTATCATTACAATCCGACTGAGGAGAGCGAAGGGTCCATCGACAACGAGGAAGCCTGGAAGCTAGTGGTTCCTGCCGAGAAGAGGCATCAGGTACTCGAGGAGGTGCACGATGCGCCAGCAGCGGGACACCAGGGGAGAGAACGGACGTTCTCCCGGGCTAGGCACCTGTATTTCTGGCCGAAGATGTACGATCAGGTCAGGGAGTACGTGAGGAGTTGCCCGGTATGTCAGCA
Organism: Phymastichus coffea; assembly: GCF_024137745.1. NCBI lineage: Eukaryota > Metazoa > Arthropoda > Insecta > Hymenoptera > Eulophidae > Phymastichus > Phymastichus coffea. The sequence goes on along the minus strand of NW_026706835.1, from coordinate 2,504,802 downwards.
ATGCAAGGCGGAACAAAGGCCGCCTTGCGGGCTGATGGGTCGTCGAGAGGTCTCGCGACCCTGGCAGGTGGTGGCCAGTGACATTACTGGCCCTTTCCCAAAAAGCTCGAGAGGGTTCGAATATATTTTGGTCTTTTTAGACCTGTTCACTCGGTGGGTGGAGTGTGTACCCGTACGTAAGGCCAATGGAAGGACCATTGTACGGGAATTGCACGAGAGGGTGGTAACCAGGTTTGGGGCGCCAGAGATATTTCTTTCGGACAACGGGACCGAATTTAAAAATCAAGAGGTCGATGCCTACCTGTCGAGGAACGGCGTCCGGCGCGCCCTTACCCCAGTTTACCACCCACAGGCAAACCCCACAGAGCGAGTGAACAAAACCCTCAAGGCCATGCTCATATCGTACGTGGAGCGGGACCATAAGAGCTGGGATGAGCACCTGCCAGAGTTCAACTTCGCGTTGAACTCGGCAACTCACAGCGCGACAGGTTACAGCCCGGCCATGCTGATCTTCGGTAGACAGCCCACTCCCCCCTCGACCTTTAGGAGGGCCCAGGATCAGTTGGCTCGGGAAGCTTCCGAGGGCCAAGAACTGACCGAATGGGGTGAGCACATGCGCCAGTTACCCAATTTATGGGAACGCGCTGGCTCTAAGTCCAGGGAGGAGGCGGACCGTCAGGCGGTCTACTACAATCGGAGGAGACGTCAGGCCGACTTTAGGGTTGGGGACTGGGTGTGGAAGCGGAACCGCATCTTGTCTTCCGCAGCTCAGGGCGTTTCGGCGAAGTTGGCGCCGAAGTATGCTGGTCCACACGTAATTCAGGAGGTATGTGGGACTAATACCTACCGCCTATGTAACCAGCAGGAAGAGTTGCCCGAGCTGATCCACGCCAAGGACTTCAAGCCCTATTTCGGTCCATTCTCGGATCAGGACAACGAGGAACCAGGAGGCGGGGACTCAACACCGTTGGAGGAAGAGGAGGGCGTAGGCGACCCGCCAGCGAAGGTCGAGGAATCCAGCGAGGATCCGATATGCGAGCACGTCGCGATTGCAGCCCCCGCGAACGAGTGTGAGAAACCCGCGGCGGCTCCAAAAGTACCGATCGAGGCGCCGGCTAAGCGAGGCCGGGGTAGGCCGCGCAAGAACCTTGCGTGCGAACCTCAGGCACCAGGTGGAGACGACCTGGATGGAAATGCGGTAAGGGGAAGAGGCAGGTCACGTAGAACCGCTCAGCACGTGCGTAAGGTGGTCCTGCCAGCTACCCCCGCAAATGGGCCATGTTCGCGAGGAAAGCGCAGGGGACCGGGACGTCCTCGTAAGCAATAGCGTCGAGCGTGACACAGCGACGGTTAGGTTAAGGGCTGAACCTGAGATATCCCTTAACTCCCCTCTTCTCTTTTACAGATGGAGAGGAAGCTGGTTGTAAGCGAAGAGGCCTTCGAGACGGCCACCCAGATGCTGCTCGACCTGAGATTGGGTCCGGACGCCGATCGGCTGATCGGGGACATCCGAAGATTCGTCCGGACCCGGGTCGAGGTGGCCGCCAGAGAGGGCTGTTCGCGCCAGCGGGTGGACGACTTCCTCCGGGAAGCCATGAGGGCCCCGACCAGAAGGCCCGAGACCCGGGAAGCGTCCACCCAGACCGACGGTCCATCCGAAGAGGGCCGTCGGTCTAAGTCCACGACGGACCAGGGGGTGCAGACCCCAGAGTCGAGCAAGCCGGCGATGGCCGACGGCTCGACACAGTGCCCCAGGCCGAAAGAGGCCTGTGGCCAGGGGCAGTGGGTCTGCAACCACCCCCGGGTCCCCCAGCAGGTTGGGCTCGAAAATTCCTGGATGCACGTGAGGTTGGGCCTCCAGGAATTAGAAAACGCATGGGAGTTTGTCGGGGAACTCCAGCGCCAGGTTCATGCGCACCTGGGGGAGTTCCTCGATTTCCGCGGCGCCCAAGAAATGCTGGGGGAGTGGGCTCCTGTGGTCCGGCGTCAGCGGGCCTATGGTGAGGCCCTGCTGCGCGTCGACCGGGGACCGGAGTCCCCAGCGGCCGCGGGTCCTCCGGCAGTTTTACCACCGCCGGCGGTTTTACCACCGCCGGCGCCAACGGATAGGGCCGCGGCCAGGACTCCGGCCAGGCCCCCGACGCAGACTCAGGCCAAGAGAGTCTCGGGGGTCACCGGTGCCGGACAGGAGTTTACGGTCCGTGTGGACGGGTCGGTCTCCGACCCTACCGTGGTGGTGCGTACCCAGGGGGAGACGCACGTCCGCCACGGTGGGCGGCGTTACATTTATCGCCGCCCCGGCGACTTCAGCCCAGCCGCCGCATCCACCAGCGAGGAGCCAGGGCCAGGGGACGGAGCCCGGTCCCAGTAGGAGACCAGGGAAGGGCTGCTACATCTGCGGCCATCCCGGGATTACCACCACGTCCAAGTGCCCCAACAAGGCGGAGCACTGGCGCTACCCCAGACACAAGGCGCCAGGGGGCTCCGGCAGATGACGTGGGGGAGTGGTGGCCCGGGATGGGCAAATAAAGCATTGTATTAATGAGGATGGATTGGGTTGATTTCTCTCCTTTCCCAATCCTGTCCTTAGGGTCGCGAGTCAGTGAGGTAGTTCGATCCGGTAGTTCGAAGCTAGGAGGGGGCTGCAACGATTACCGAAAATCGTCATACTCGCGCGAGGTTAATGAGCGGCTAAACGAGAGGAGCCGCGTTCGGTTCGCGAGAGAGAGAGAGCGTGTAGGGGCAATGACCGGGAGGGGAGGCTCCGACCGGCAGTATGACTGTGTCACTCAGTCCGCTTATATCGTGCGTCTAACCTGTTCCCGAGCCCTTCGAAGTTTTCGTGCGTTTTCCTGGTGACATTGCGAACTTTGGTGCGATGTGCTGAGTGCAGCAGCAGCAGCAGGGGTAGCAGCAGTAAGTGCAGCAGCAGCAGCAGCAGCAACAACAGTAGTAGCAGCGACAGCAGCAACAACTACAGCAGCAACAGTAATCGCGGCGGTGCGGCGAGCAGCGAAGCGGCGTTTCAGCGATTTGCTATTCGGATACGGTTGGCCATCGTATCCTCATCGTTCTCGCGGTAGGTGCACCTTCCCCTTTTTACCGTTGTAATTTGCGTGCGATCCCGCGCAGCGTGCGCGAGGAAAATTAGTTGTTGCGTGCGAGCGGTTAGTTCGCGGTAATCGCGGTTTTCTCTCTCTCTCAATCTGCGTGTGTTGTCATTCGCGCAAGCGTGCGTAAGTCTCTTGGCAAAACCCTCGTGTAACTAAGTTGCATAAATAAAGTGAATATTAATCGTCATCTTCAAGTTAAATAGTCGTTATTGTGTCATTCCTTTGTCCGGAGGTCGCGTCAGTATTTGTTTACAGTAGATTCGAATTCGCCGGTAGCGTAGCACGAATCACGAAAATAGCGATAGTCGGGAATCTTCAAGTTGGGTTCCAGCGGCGGCCGCACTAGCGCTACTAGTAAGGGCGACAGCGCCGCCAAGCGGCGAGTTGGGGGAACCCAACTCGGAATAGTAAGGAGACTCTGCGCAGGCGCACTCCGAGACAAGGTAGGTTGCTGTGCTTTGAGCACAGAGATAACAAGGCGTCGTCTAGTCGTAATAAAGGTACTTTCAAGAGATTGTCGACTAAACGGCGGCCTGTTACAAATTAATAATTTAGTATATTTTATATTTAATATAATTTATATAATATAATTTATATAATATAAATTATATTACATACATATTAAATTACACAATAAAACATATAATTTATATTTAATAAAGAAGTATATACAATTGTATACTTGTATACTTGTATACAATTGTACAATTGTAATGTCTTGTCGATACTTTTTTCTTGACTTTTGCGTTTATACACCTATAGTACTCCTTGATGAGGAGCTACCAAATAAGCTTATGGCATAAATATACATACTCACATAAATATATACTCAGTTACTTTTTTCTATTTATTTTTTAAGAATACAATCTATTAAAACTTTACCATGTATAATCTCAAAATTTTAAAAAAGTGTCAACAAGGCTCTCAAGAGGATAATCACATTACAGAATCATTGTACAGAAAATTTAACAGAGGTTTTATGATTGATATTGATTATTGAACACATAATCATTCTTTACAGACAATAAAATTGTAATTTTTAATGAGATTTGTTGTCTATTTTTTCTCAAGTAAAAAAAAAAGTTATTTATACTACAATAAAATTATTGCTATAAAATTGTATTTACTTTTTATTTCAGGAATTTGGATGCCTACTTCGATTGGTTCCAATATTTTATCGTTTTTCCATTTAGTTGTGTAGATCCCATCTCTGTCGAACTTATAATTTTCTTCTGGATTTGATTGAATTTATGTCACTTACTGGCAGGACTTCTCGAACGTTGTCGTCAATATATTTTATTTTTGCGTAATACCCTGGCTTCATCTTGCATTAAAATATAAGTATTAATATAATTGATTGAAACAAAGGAAAAACTTATTATTGCCGGAAGATAACTGTGACTGATATATTGATATAAAGGACAAAGGCATTGACAATAAGCTGAGATACTGCGCTTGCGCATAAAATGCATGTGCATCTGTGTAGGTATACTTGATCATAGCAGTTTATCCCTGATCATAGTAGTAAACAGAACGCAGAACAGCAATTGACGACCGTTATATTATTGCACTTACGATTTTATTCAAAGTACTTTTATAATAATCCGTTGAATTGTCATAACATTACTTAATTACTTTTTTTAATTACGTGTGAATTGAAATTTAGCGAAGCGCACATATACATAAATTTAATCAGTCGTGCACTTTTGTGCAGTTGCATAGCTTAGAGATACTAACAATATCAATAAAAATTTAGAAAGGTAAATATAAGAAAGACGATAGTCTGTATTTTTTTAATCAAAGACAATTAATAGCAATAACGTATTTAACAATGATTATATGTTTCTATATTTACAGTTATATAATTTATTGTCAATAATTTCTTAGATATATTAGCAAACATGGATATTCACAGCTCTTCTGAAAATATAGATACCATGTCTGTGAGTGGCAGTTATGAGAGTTTATTGGCAGCTAATGCACGTTCATCAAATTCTACAGATATAACAATGAATTTGGGCAGTTCAGACAATGACACTGATAGTATATTTTTAAGATTAAGGCAGTCTAATGATGACAAATCTGATCAACAATCATTTACAGATAGTGTCGTTCCAAATAAACAATCAAGTTTCAATATTGACGTTCTATCAAATTCAGAAGGTAATATAATTAATCTAGCAGAGATTTCTATTTTAATAAAAAATATTTTGGACTTTAATTCTCAATGTTGATTTTAAAACAAGCTAATTTTTTCTTAGCTTAAATATTTTATAACGGGGTTTTAGCTCGTGCTCTTTCCGGGCTAAATCAGTTATATAATAAATAGTTCTCGCGGATTAATATTTTAACAAAGCGAAGTGCGCTATCCAAGGCAACCCTGTGCGCCAGTGCGAACAGTGCTTGGGTCCAGCCGCATCAGCTTGCCTCCTTCCTTACGTAGAAATTCGGCCCGCGGAGAGTGTTGTGAGCCACAGGTTATTTGGTGAGGGACAACCTAAAGAGTCTCGCGGCGAAGTAGTTATACAACAGGGCAGGTGTATCGGAATAAGTTGCTGCGGATTTTGGTAGAAACGAATCTTGTATTTCAGGCACTTACGAATACATACAAGCGCGCGTGGTGGCGAAATGTGAGCGGCAGCGAACAACGCGATGACGCAACGCAGCGCGCCGATCTTATCAGCAACCGAACAAGATCGGACAACGAATTCGCTTAAAGCGGCTCGAGGCAGGACGCAATGCCGAGCAGAATGACAGAGTGCGTAAGCCGGGCGAAAAACTAAAGCGACAAATGCAGTTAGCAAGCAATAGGAGAGAGAGAGAGAGCCTAAGAGAGAGAGAGAGAATCGAGTAGGTACTTACAGTAGTTGTCGTCGGTTATTAGAACGGCAGCAACGCACGAACAGTAGATCGCGACCACGCTTACTCCGGCCCTACACTCGCGCGGGCGTTCTCGCTTCCTAGCCTTATAGCTGACGGAATTCCTGTCAACATCAGCTATGCGCCTTCGCTTATCGCTGGCGATCTTTGGACTCGTATAATCGCCACTGCGTACTCGCTTACTCCCTCGAGATCTCTTGTAACGCAAAAGAAAAGGGTGTTACTGTCAAACTATGCTAGCGTCCGTACTTGTCTCTGCTCGCATGCCAACTAACTCATTGCGCGCTCTCCTTCTCTCTCTCCTTCGCGATCGCGGTCTCTCCGCGACATCCGCGCTAGGGACTATCGATAGTATAGATCGTAGAACTCGACTCTTACCTTGTTCGCTGACATTTCAACTGCGCTACAAATTACAAATTATTATAATGCATGGTAAACTATAAATATGATTAATAAACAAACTGGCCGCAGGGAGAGAGAGACATAATGAGAATGCGACTCGTTATAATTTTCTACTTACAAATGTTATAGTTAATAAAATAAAATCTATAAATTATAAAATTATAAAATAATATATAAAATTATTTATAAAAATTTATTTATAAAATCCATTTTAAAAGATACTTAATGTTCAAGCCTCAACGTAACTTGAACAAATTCATCTTCAAAATATTTTCAAATTATGTAATAGTGAATATAAATGTAATATTTTTCAATACGGTTACACTGATTATTATGAAATGTAATTTTTTATTTAGATTTCAATCAATCTCTATAATATTCATACGTCAATAATCAATCTCTTGTACATTCAGATATCAACAATCAATCATTTATATATTCAGATCCAAATAATTAATTTCATCTGGATAGAGACGACATTAGTTTAAACAACAATGTAAGCATTATAACGAGTGGCCAGACCCTCGTTATGTCTCTCTCTCCCTCCATACATAATTGTAATTATCCTCATATATATATATATATATATATATTTGTCATATATCTATTTCACATGTATGGCAGCCAAAGGCAAGTCAGAGAGAGCGTTAATAGAGGGCGAGTTAGAGAGAGAATTCGGGAAGCCGACGCGACGCGCGCGAGAACGAGAGTGGGGGAGGAGAAAACCCATTGGGGGGATTCATCATTGTATCGGCTACTTCGACACACGCGGACGTATCACGAGTAGCTACACGTGCTCGCGACCTTTGTTCTCCGTGACCGATTTTTCGGCGTTTCCGGCGAGTACGCGAGCGTCCACTCGGTGCGAGACTTCGGTGCCGAGATTGCCCCTAGCGCCCTTGGTGGGCTAGTTCCTGCGATTACGCGTGCGAGCCTTTAAGGCCGCCCGCCTCCTCACTGCACCCGAGCTATACACTGCGCGTCCTCGCGAGCCACGTGTGAGGATGAGGGCACCGTTTCCAGGGCTGACGCTGAGACGTCATTGTAAGTACCACTTCGAATACGTGTCTCTCTCGCTAACCTTTCGCCGCTCTCTCTCTCTCTCTCTCTCTCTCTCTCGCTTACGCTGCGCCCTAACTCTGTACTTTCCTCAGTAGTAAACTCAATGCTGTTTGTATATCTGCTTTCTTTCTCTGAGCATCTTATCTATCGTAGTCAATCCCGTTCCGTCCTGCCCTCGCACCTGAATTTCGTGATCGCTCAAAAACGCCCATAGGACCACACGACGCTCTCTGCGGGCTAAGGTAACAGACGCTGTACCACGTCGTTTCTGTTGCTGCTGGGTTAGGCTTCGCACAGCCTATTACGAGGCCCATTCCGAGCTGTTCCGAACTCCCTCGTAAATTATATAACGAGCGACCCGTGCTGGGTCAAAACTCCGTTATAGCATATAATTGATGATAACCTTCTCTTATAGTTAATAGCTTATTAGAGACTTATTTCATAAATTTTTAAAGTGTTATGTCTTTTGAAAGTTTAAACTTTTCTGAACAATTTTTTTTATCTGTAAGATGGGTCGCTTATAAAAATTTTGCAGAATACTGGGATTTTGGAGACCAGCCGTCAGTACGCCGAATAGTATCAACGCCCTTTTCATCGGCCTTTGATCCCGCGGCAAAAACATCAGTATGTATGTATGTATTTTATTAGTCCATACCTTTCGGTTTTGGACGACTTCCAGTACAATCCATTTACATAGTTTTTACTAAATTGGGAGTATAATAATAATAATAATAATAATCACAATAACTATACTAACAATAATAATACTAATAACAATAATAAATAAGTAAATAAGTTACAAAAGTTAAATAAGTTACATATATTCATCATTAAAGTTCTTAAGGTTTTCAACTGTTTATATTAGTTTCACACTTAGGTTTCTCACACTTTCTTTTCACTTTCCACGCTGTCTGTTTCTATTCTCCTTCTCTGTATTTTTTTAGTATATCTATGCCTTGTCCTTCTGCTCTTAAGACCATCTGCCATTCTTCTTCTATTTTTATTTCTTTACATTCTCCAATCACGTGTTCAATACTTTCTATTTCTTTTTTACAGCTTCTGCATGATTTTTCTTCTTCTTCCTTCCAGTAGTCTTTTGCTTTGAGCTCGTTGCCACATCTAAACCTTTCTAGTAGTTTTTTATCTTTTACTTTCATTTTTGACTCTAAATACTTTGGTTTGTTTTCTTCTCTTATATCTTTATAAAATTTATTGTACGATGAGTCTTCAATTTTCTGTAGTCGTTTTGAAGTTTCCTTATTTTCCAACTTAGTGATTATTTTTTGGGTAATATCTTCGTTTCTTGTTCTCATTTCGTCCATTTTTTCTTTTGTCAGACCTACTTCATTCAGCATGTTCAGCCGCAACTTAGCCCATTTTCCTTGCTGTCCTATTCCGCCTTCTCTCTCTCTTTCTTTTAGACATTTTATTACTAGTATTTTGTTTGATGATCTGATGTTTTCTTCGTATTGCACTGCTCTTTCTACAGCTTTTATCATCATGCTTTCTAATTTGCTTTCTTCTATTACTATGTAATTTGGTGTCGTCACATCCAGTCCTAAAATCCATTTAAAGTATTTTCGTGTTATGCTGTCCATCCTTTCATCTCTTTTCCATCCCCATATTTCTGCTCCAAATAGTGCTATGCTTTCTATCAGTGCTTTAAACATCTTCACTCTTCTATTGTAGTTTTCTTTAAAAATTCTTTCTCCGATACTCCATGTGCTTTTCATTGCTATTATTGCTTTTCTTTTTCTATCCGTTAAATGTTTTTCAAAACCTCCATTTTTTTGTAGAATGTATCCTAAATATTTTATTTCTTTAACTTCTTCTAATTCTTTGTCGCCCCAGTACCATTTCCTATCTTTCTTTTTATTTCCTTCTTCAAATACTAAAATTTTGGTTTTTTCTGAGCTTAGTAGCATTTTTTTAATTTCTAAATATTTTTTAAATCTTTTCAACATATACTCCATATCTTCTTGATTTTCTGCCAGTAATACAATATCATCTGCATATTTTAGCGTCCAAATTTTTATTTTTCCGATTACTACATCTCCTCTTATCCCTTTTTTCATATATTCTTCTAAATCTAACAAATATATATTAAATAGCGTGGGACTTACAGGGCACCCTTGTCTCACTCCTCTGGTTGTCCAGAATTCTGTGGATATTTTGTTTCCTACTTTCACTACATTGTTTGTTTCTTCATATATTTCTATGATCCTGTTTTTTAGTTTTACACTTACTGTTTTTTCTTTTAAACATTCTGTTAGTATTTTCCTGTCTACTCTGTCAAAAGCTTCTTTCAAATCTGCGAAACATCCAATCACTTTCATTTTGTTTTGTCCTAATCTTTGGTCTATTATGTGGTTGAGTACATATACGGCATCCATGACCCCTCTTCCTCTTCTAAATCCGAATTGCCCTTCTTCTAACTTACATTCTACTTCGTTTATCAGTCGCTCGTTTAGTATGCTTGCATATATTTTATACGCTGTGCTCGTTAATGTAACTCCTCTGTAGTTTGTAACGTTTCTTGGATCTTCTTTTTTGTGTATTGGGCTAATAACACCTTTTCTCCACTCTTCTGGTATATCTCCATCTTTCCATACCTTATTCATCATTTTTAATAAGACGACTCCTATAGATTGTGGCATGTTCTTCCATATTTCGTTTTCTAGTGTATCCTCACCTGGTGCTTTTTTATTTTTTAATTTTTTGATTCGCGCTATTAATTCTCGTTCTGTTATTCTGTCGTCACTATTTCCTTCACCCCCCTCACTTTCCTTTTCTCCGCATTCAACCTTTGTTTTTTTTCTACACCTTCTAGTTTTTCCATGAAGTGCTTCTTCCACGTATCTATTTCAATATTTTCGCCAATCTTTTCTCTTTTCTTCCTAAATTTATTTATAAATTTCCATGATTCATTTTCTGTTTTGATATTTTTTATTTTTTCTTCCTCCTCTCTATCATGTTCTTCGCGTCTTTCTTGATACCATTCTCTGTACACTTTTTTAGCCTTTATGTATTCATTTCTAGTGCATTATCCTTTTTTCCATTTTCTTATTATTTGTCTTAATTTTCTTTTTCTTGATTTCCATTCGTTGTCGTGCCACGTTTTTTCTCCGAGTTCCCATATCTTCTTTTTTCTACTTACAGTAGGGACTGCTTCTGTGATTTTGTTTTTCAATTCTTTCCATATTTCTTCAATATGTTCCTCTTTGCATTCCCAATCTTCACATTTCTCATGATAAATTTCTATCCCTTCCTCTGTCCAATTTCTTCTGTGATAGTATTCTTCTGCCTCTTTATCTTGTATTTTTTTATTCATATTTTCAGCGTTTATCTGTATCTCCATTGGTAAGTGATCCGAGTCTGTCCTATCACCTACGTTTATGTGCTTAATTTCACCTATCGTCCTTTGGTTACTTATTATATAGTCGATGACTGATGCTCCATTTTTTCCAACATACGTATACTCTCCGTTATCTCCAAAGTTCCCATTTAAAATTGACCATCCTTCTTTTTCTATTTCGCTTATTAATCTCCTTCCTTCTACGTTTGTCACTGAGTCTTTTGTTTTTCGTTTAATGTTGCTTTCAGTTTCACATTCTATTATTCCTCCTTCTTCACCTGTTCTTGCGTTCCAGTCTCCTAGTATAATTAAATAATCTTCTTCTTTTTCTTCATAATTTTCTTTGATCACTTTTATTGTTTCTTTAACGTTTTGACTGTATACTGTTACTATCTTATATTTTTTGTTGTCATGACTCACATGTCTCATGACTACGTTACTGCTCCACTCACTATACACCATTTCTTTTATTTCACTTCTCACTCCAGATACGATTCTCCCCATCGCCCTTCCGTTCTTCTTTTTTCTTGTGGCATAATTACATTTCCATTCAAAATTTGTAGGAAGTCTTCTTTTAATTTTTTCCCATGTTTTCTTTTCTATCCAAGTTTCTACTAAACACACTATGTCAAAATTGCTTAAATATTTCCACGTTTCATTATCTTTATTTGTTATCCCTGCTATATTCCAGTAACATATCTTGAGTCTTGCTTCGTCTTGCTCCAGTCCTACCTCCGAGTCCTATTCTCGTTCCTTCGTTTCTATTGCTTTTAGTGTCTCGCTCCATTCATCCCACTTGAACCATTTCTCGTTTATTTTCATTTTCAAATAACCTACCTTGACAGTATTACCTTTATTTCTTTCCTGTTTCGCCGTTGTTCTCAAATGTCGCTGTATTTTTCTCTCTTTCTCTGTCAAGTCATCATCAATATAAATTCCTCTTTTGAGGTTAGCTTTGTTCATCATAACTTGCTTTTTCATCTGCCAGTTTTCTAGCTTGGCTATAGTCATTTTGTATCTCTTTTCCCTATTGTTGTTATTTATTGTAAATGCTTTTTCCACTTTTACATCTGTGTTAATACTGTCCTTTAAATATTCCTCGACTTTTTCTTTTATGTTTTCTTCTGTAAACTCTTCTCCCTTTATAACAATATTTAGTTTTCTTTTTTCTCTCTCACCCTTTTCCCTGTCCCACTCAAGTTTCATCACTCTGTCTAGCAAGTTTTCTCTCTCGTTTTTCTAATTCTGCCTTTCTTGCTCCCACTCTTCTTCTTTTGCTTTCCACTGTCTTTCTAACTCATCTTTAATATTTTTTACATGTTTTTCAAACTTCTGTTGTATGTTCTCTTCCATTCGTGTCATTTTTTTACCAAACTTTGTTCCGAGTTCTTTGATCGCATTGAGCATTTTCTTTTCTAGATCTGCGTCTGTTTTCGGAGGCATTATAAAGCTATCGATTGTTCTATTATTTATCAAGCACTTGTTTCTCGTGATTATTGTTCTTTTGTCGGAATCACTGCTCATTACCTATCTGTTCCGAGTATATTTCATGTATTGTTTTGTCCGACCTAACCTCAAATGTTTTTGTTCGTCGTAATCATACTTATTACTTTTGTATCCTTGAATATTCAGACTATCTTTCTATTTTGTTTAATAGGGTTTTCTTTTAGTTTTACTATTTGCTCGTTTTCACTATTTCTATTAATGTTTAACTTTAATTGTTTAATAAAAATCACTCGCGTTTTTTCGCCACGTGCGTTTGTGCTCCTCGCTCAACCGGAAGTCAAAAAAAAAAAAAACATCAGTATTAATGCTACTTATTTTTAAGAGTTTTTTAGTTATCTATCAGGATCTGCCTGTCCTTCAGAATCGGAATCCTCCTCTAGGCTATGTCCTCCATTTGGTTCACTAATTTGTTTATCCAAAGTCAGACAATCAACGTCGTCGATGCGATTGTCTACTTTAGATTGCAAAGTATCGACGCTCGACATTATTTTGTCAACTTTTTTCATGAGCTCCTCCAACTTTTCCGGAGGAGTTAATTCCTTATCTTACTCTTCTTGTACTTACCAATCTTTTTTGGAAAAAATTTAACAGCGAGACTCGAAAAAACCTTGTACCTCGTAGCGCTCATGAGCTGAGAGAGGGGTGCGAGAAGGCGCCGCTAACGTTGTTTTTTGGGAATCTGAATTCGTGGATCTAGTGTAGCTGTCGAGGACATCTATGCATTGTTATAGTAATGTAGGAGAGCGAAGACAAATATAATAGTGTCCCACTTAATTCAGCTGTTCAGCTAATCAGATCACGAATAAACTGGCTTCATTTTGCTTGGTTCATTTATTTACAAGGAAAAAGGGGATTCTATTATTTCCATATCGAGCATTCCATGCATCAACCAATTACAATGCTCAATGTCGACGACTCTTCAATTTTAAGAGAGGATTCAAGCGAAAGTGAAATAATTAAATAATAATAGAGTCAATCATATTTACATTATTATAATCTGATACTTACTTTACTTATTCTTTGCGACTTGCGATGAATCAAGTTACGAAAGCGAAGATGATACGTAGTTGAACAATATTTTATTAACAAAGTTACAAAGGTCGTACAGTAAATTAAATAATGAGGTCTTATCGGTTTTACGGTTTCGTGAGATCTAAAAAAATGTGATATAGAAGTCTGAAGTCTATTCACGAAAACAAACGTTCATTCGAATAAAACAATCAATGATTAACGAGTTCGAATAAACATTTCCAATAAATTCCACGCCAAAGTCCAATATGTATCTGCTATACTACACATACGTATCAATACCACGTGAGTATCGCTCAGCCAGTCAGATCATGAATAGTTTGGGTTCACGTCACTTTTTTATAAGGGGAAATGCATAATACTAATATATTAACTAAGTTTCAATCTATAGAAGTATATATACCATTTAAAAAGCCTGGGAAATATAATTTCCGATTTTTTTAACAATCATTCATATAAATAAACATTATCAACGTTTTCTACTAATTATACAAACATTATTTGTCATAAATTATTAATAGTTGTCTATTTGCTTATTTTAGGGCTTTGGTGATACTGTACAAGATATAGAGGATTATCTAATTGATATTAGCGACGATGAAGAGTTCAATAACTTCGCAAATAACGAGAATGAAACGGTTGAATGTAGATTTCAGAGATTAGATGACATTATTAATGATGAAACTTATAACGAGCCTTTAAACTTACCGATAGGTGTCAGTCGAATAGAAATGATATTTGCTATCATGAAATATTGTAACAAATATCATATTCCAGCGACAGGAATTGTAGATTTATTTAAAATGTTAAATATGTTTATGGATAAGAAGATTTTACCAGATAACCGTTATCAACTCGATAGGCTATTTAATCCAGAAGAAGGTAGGGAGTATCACACGCTGTGTGCCCAGTATGTAAAGTCTACCTAGGAATATTTAAAAAAAGACAACTGTAATACTTTGCGAAGTTTGTGATAAAAATGTAAACTTGCAAGATGCTTGGTTTAAAGATTATTTTGTAATACTTGATCCAGTAGGCGAAATCCAAAATGTTATCGAAGCTAACGAAGACTTCTACATTGATGTCGTATCTCGACGTAATAAAGAAATAAATGTTAATTTTACGGATTTTTTCGATAGTCAAAGATATAAACAGTTTTTGGCATCGTTGCCTGATGACCGTAAAGAGAATTATATCACTATTACGTTAAATAGCGATGGGTCGCCAACTTTCAAATGTTCTAAATGTTCTGTTTGGCCGATTCAAATTCTTATTAATGAACTTCCACTAAATGTCCGATCTCCGAAAACAATTATTTGTGCAATGTGGTTTGGGCGTAATAAACCAAATATGACGTATTTCCTACGACCTTTTGTGAAAAAAATGAATGAACTTTCAGAAAATGGAATACCATGCAAATTAAGAAATAAAATTATAAATATTCATTTGTACGCGTTATGCTGTTGCGTCGATACTATTGCTCGTGCACCTATGCAAGGTATTATTTAATTTAATGGCTATTTTGGATGCAATTGGTGTTTGCACCCAGGTGTGTCTATTCGTCATAATACTGGATACTCAATAAAGTATATTATACTTGACGAACATCCTGAAAAACGAACGGCAGATACCACATTGCAGCTCATGCAGAGATCCGTTAAAGCAAACGCTCAAAGAGCCCAGCCGGGTAAGCATGTGAAAAGTGCCCTTAGACCTTTCGAAAAAGTGACAAAGCCGAATGTTCCGGCTTATAATGAAACTCCCTCTGCCAAATTTTCAGACCCATATTGACCTATAGGGCAAAATGGGACACTATTTTGTGGTTTTAGGTTTTTTGACAATAGCTCGGTTGGTTGTGAAGATACCTAAAAACTGTAAATACAAAAGTTGTAGGGTTTTTGAAGAGCTACAAACCTATAAACACCAAATTTTTTTTAGCGCGAAATTCAAATTTTTAAAAGCATTCGAAAATTCCAATTTCACGCCAATTTTGTCCATTCATACCTGCAACTCCGAAAAAAATCTTGAATGTTTCTCATAGATAGGAGTACATGTGTGAATTTTTTCAGATTTTTATAGGTGGTAGAAGGTACCTAAAAAAAAATAAAAACCACTAAAAACGAATAAAAAATCCAGTTTTTCGATTCTAGCTCTTTTTGGTTTCATTCCACGATAAAATCAATAGCGCCATCGTATTCTACGTTAAAAAATACGTCGAAAACATGCATAACACTTTTATCATCAGACCCATTACACCCTAAGAAATCGACGACTAAACTCCCAATCTTAGCCTGCCCACATGTAATACATGGAAAATCGAAGGTCGCACGTTTCATTGTCGATTTTTCATTACGCGGTAGAGCTAACGATGAAAGTATGATACATGTTTTCGACGTATTTTTTAACGTAAACACAATGGTGTAACTGGTTTTATGGTAGGCCTAATCCCGAAAACGATAAAAGCGAAAAACTGGTGGAAAGCAGCTGCTTTCCAGTAGTTTTTCGATATTTTTTTGACTATAGCACTTTTCAATTACATTCTACGATAAAACCAATCGCGCCATCGGGTTCTACGTTCAAAAATACATCAGAAACATACATCATACCTTTATTATTAGTATCATTATACGACGAGAAATCGACTATTAATCTCTGAAACTCCGTTGAAAGGCTGAACCCAATATTATTATTATTATTCCTGGCTACATGCATGACTTATGTTTACTACTCGTACCTTGATAATGATAAAAAAATATTATTTCCCTGTTCACGACGAAGTGCTAAATATTTTAGGATGTTCTTTGTGAAAAAAATCTGTAGGATTTTTCATCAGATTTTTGCACTATTTGGTACTGCGGCACTGTTGAATAAACCACGTAGTTTTAAAATCCCTATTACTTACTTTTATTTTGCACCCGAATCTGTCGAAGCTGTAAAGACCAAAAAAGTGTATTTCCTTATTTGGGAGTAAAATCTATGTAGTGTAAAAACATATTTGCTTCAGAATTTATATTTATAAAATCTTTAATTTAAGATGAACTAATAAGCTACATACATAATATAAATAATTATTTACATATCTGAATACTTTATACATTGCGCTCTCTGCTTTATAATCATCCCTCGTGAATAATATAATATCAAAACTCATTGCACGTTACCTACTTTTGCTAAAGGGAAGTAACGTCTATTCAATGTGTCTAAACAGTTAAATCTATAAACAAATAAATATCAGTGTTGAACAATCAATCTTCGTCGCTGTCGTCGTTGATGACGGGTGATACTTTTTCAACGGCAAAAATAGAGCTCAAGATTTCTGCAGGCTTTACTATTTTGGAAAGATATCTACCATGCGAAAGGTAATAAATAACAGCAGCAATGTGAGCACAGCAACCAATAGTGCGGTTACCATTTGCGCATTCACAGTAGTGTCCCCTAATGCCCTGATAGCCTATAGAATTTGGTCGGTAGTGTATGTAAGAATTATATGTTTTTCGACTGACGTGCCTCGATCTCACTTGGACTTTCAGAATTTCATTTGTTTCTTTTAAATAGTAAAGTTCAATTTTGTTATCTTCGCCCATCATTTCTGCCAGGTAAGATATGGACTGTTGCAATTGATACGTCCCAGTGAAAAATATTTTTAAATCTCTTTCTGTCAATTCTGGAAAGTCTAACAGTTGATCTGATGTTATTAACTGGAAAGGTATTTTTCTCCTACTCCAGTGACCAGTTTCAACTTCTGAAGCTAAAGTATTCTCCAAATTTCTCTGTTCAATCATACGCGAGACTATTTCATCTGTTAAAGATGGGTCAGTTATAAAACGCTTTCCAAACTTGTTCTGTAAAAAACAAGCTACTTTGCAATAGAGACCAGCTTTCGGCAACATTGTGTTGTAGAACTTATGTATTTATTCCCAATGACACCATGTACCAATTCAACTGGCCAACGTATAGCAGTAACAGAACGACTGTGGTTAGATTCTTCTGCTGTTAACTGATTACGTTTACCTTTAAGTGCTGGCATTAAAACTTTGAATCCTAATGTTTCAAGTTTCTCTTTAACGTCACGAAAGCCTCTATCAACGACCCATAGATCATTTTTTTGCATTAACTTTCGCAAACCGTTAGGATCTTCCATCAAACATTCCATTATTTGAGCATCGTTGAGATTAGCCTCAAATGGACCTGCAGAGTCAACAATATACCCATCTAAAGTACATATTGTGAACGGCTTGCACAATGGTACTTTTTTTTGTCCGGAAAAAGACTTTCTTTGATAGTTATTATTCGAACTTTTTTCGTGTCGAAGGTAAGTTCCATCTGCAATTAATGCCAATTCATTATCTTTGATGTCATGTAGTGCTTTAGCAACTGGAGTATTATGGTTTATTAACTCTTCTCTACTGATCACTCCTATTCCAAAACGTGTAGGTAGTACATCTTTTTCAAAAGATGTCAATATGGAATTACAAAAATCAGATACTTGTTGATCACGCTCGAGTCCTAGAACGGCGCAAATAATTTTGTTCGAATTACCACTGACCAGTTTAAACAACAGAACGACTAAAGCTTGTGTCACATTCCGAGAGACTGAATCTCTTAAAGATGTCATCATACCACGTAATTCAATTATGTTTTCCCAAGTCAACCCAGTCAGTACTATTAACCGTTCCTCCGGAAAAGTGAAATCTCCAACTTTATCATGAATTTCAGCATCTACTCTAACTGATAACTGTTCCAACAGTTTTGATAACTCTGTTACGGTAATTGTGCTAGTTGATGAATGAACTTTAATATTATCCAATTCACCTTGATAAAAACGGTTTTTAATAAGATGTTTACGACCACATCTATTACTAGCTGGTATAATATATTCTGTTATGAGCGTAGACTTGCATGCGAGCTTCAACTGGAACTTGAATTATTCCCGAAAGTAGCTTACATAAGAAACAATATGCATGAGTACATATTGTTCTCTGAATCGGCATCTCAATTAGTTCTACCGGTTCTTGTGGTTTTGGTTCTGGATATACAACTTGTGACCCATCCATGGATGATGATTGCGATGATGATGCGAGTTGAGAGTCAATAGAAGATTCAGGAGTTTCTTGTTTAGATGGATCTTGCTTGCTCTTCTGATGTGAAACTAATCGAAGCTTTGAATAACATTTTGAACATAATTCCACATTCATATCTACGTTTTTGCCAAACGCTTGAAGAAAATTTGATAAGTCGTCCTCTGTATCCAATGTTTTTATGTATCCAGAAGCTTTGTGTAAATATATATCGCATCCTGCACACTTCTGATATTTTTTTCTTTTAATTTCTTCTTCCATAGTTCCCTGTAATAATAAGAGATTTAAGTTACAAACTATGAGAAAACATTCTAATGCGAAAGTTTAAAATGTAAAATTATTCAAAGAATCTTGTTTTCATGAAAATACTATGCGAGAAAAAATAATCTATAAGTAAAACGTCTGAAGTTTCATTTGATTTCAAGCAATCTTATAACTATAAAAATAAAGATTGGGCTCGTTACAATCCATTATATAAAAATATAATAGCCGCGAAGCTGCGACAGCGCCAGACTCTCATTACAATAAAATGACAATACCGGGCTTCTTTGAAAATCATTTAATTTTTTTCTTTCTTTTACGGGCACGAAATTCATGTTTTCGAAAGTCAAATTGATAGCTTAGACCTATTAGCCAGAAAAGTAGTTTTAGAAAGTTATTTATGTCAGAAGATATTTACAGATGTGCTAATTTTTTCGTGAGATCAGATTTTTGTCTCTTACTATATAGTATATGTCTCGTATTTTTCACGTATATTAAGTCCATTCATATGATCGCGTATGAGCTGCGTGCCGCATAACGTAATCTACAAATATATGCTTCTCATGCAGATTAAATAGCTGTTTGTTTTATATGCGACCTGAAGAGCTTTCTGGCATGAACTGTTTCGCCTGTGTGTATGTGTGTGTGTGTGTGTGTGTGTGTGTGTGTGTGTGTGTGTGTGTGTGTGTGTGTGTGTGTGTGTGTGTGTGTGTACGGGGGAGGGAGGTTCGTTTTGTACTAATAGTAGTGTACTAATAGTACTTAAGGCTCTGTTGCCGTTACCGACTGAGCAAAATAAGTTATTCAAAGTTTTCTCTTAAACAAATAAATGAATCAAGCTGAAACTTTTTAGGGACATTCATTGTGCATAAGCGAAGGGTGCTCAACTCTTCTTTTCATGAAAATTTCCATGGAAATCGAGAAAAGAAATAAAAACTAGAAGTAGTTTTCCCTTTTTTTCCATCGATTTCCATGGAAATTTTCATGAAAAGAAGAGTTGAGCACCCTTCGCTTATGCACAATGAATGTTCCTAAAAAGTTTCAGCTTGATTCATTTATTTGTTTAAGAGAAAACTTTGAATAATTTATTTTGCTCAGTCGGTAATGGCACCAGAGCTTTAACTACTATATTTCATCTATAAGGTAGGTTCCTAGCGAAATTTTTATTATTTCAATTTTTGCACCTAGGATATTGAAACTTTGCACATATATTCTTTGGATAAAAACTAACATTTTAAATACTTGCTCAATTTCCTTCAGGTTTTGAAACTCACTCTGTAGGCAATTTGAGTTTCTTACCAAGCTTCATTTCAAAATATTCCATACGCATATTATTTTGGCTAAGATAGCTCTCAAAAGCTTATTACCTTTAATGAATTAAGCCTTATAAAAGTTTCTTAAAATATTTACTAAAACCTATATCAAATTGAAATAAGCCACGGAACGTGAATTAAATCTGAAAAGGTAGTGGAAAATCGACCTTTTGCAACATTTCATAGCTTATTTCAGTTTGAAAGAGGCTTCAGTAAAAAATTTTTAATTATTTTTTATAAGGCTTCCTTCATCGAACAAAATAATCCCTCAAACAACTGCTTCAGTCAAAGTAGTGTGCACATAAAACATTTAATATAAAAAATAAACAATCAAACTTACATGTTCATAATTTAGAAGTATGGTAATAGGATGAGATTCAGGTCAAAAGATTTGTCTTATAAAATAGAACAAGTGATTTGGAAATCCTACATAGGAAACTTGTATGATTAAAAAAGTGTTGGAGAAAAAGTATGGAAAATTACACGAGCAACTCACCTTAAATAAACAGCTTTCAGTATAATTCACTACAATTTTTTATAAGTAGTAGTGAAAAACCAAAGAAAAGCAATTGGTATTTTTGTTTGAATTAACTAACTAATTAATAATTAGCTAATGAGCGTCACAGTTTGAATCCGTAATGATTTTACTAAAAACTCCTTAATGATTTTTTAGACAGATATTAATGTAATTCAAAAGCATTTATTTATATGCTTTATTATATTTATCCATCTTTTTAAGCAATAACGATTCATGTTGAATGCAATGAACAATTAGTTTGTCTTGAGCTTAATAATATATATAAGTTATAAATTGCATACTGTTTACGGCATGAATATTGCAATAGCAAGAATCATATGGGATATCAATTCAATTTGCATGGTCAAACAAATAAAAGTATAACAAAATTATTCATTCATCACCTACAATGTACGTTGTTACATGCTTAAAAATATTGAAAATTCAAGCAAAGTGGTCATAACTAAATATTTGGAAAAGAAAGATAGGCTTGACTAAATTGTCACATCATTACGAGAGAAATCCAGGACAATCTTTGATTTTATTTACGTAAATATGTGCTTTCAACAATTAAATTATTATGTTCAAACCAGTGACTTTTTATTGATACTCTATAAATAATGTTATGAAATTATTGAAATCATAATATCCATCACTTATGTTTACATTTATGATAATTAGCAATAATTGGTATACAAAAATTAGTTGAATTACTTTCTTAACATAATGATATGATGATGTGAGTACATATAGAAGAATATATAAATTTCAATAATCCTAAATTATCTACTACCTTAAAGAATTCAATAATTCTCTGTTAGTCGAAGCTTATTGATTATATTATATGATGCAAATATTCACGTTCTATAAGAAAAAAACATATATTTGAAATAATCTGTTTATTGAGCAATTATGATTCGATATTAATATTTAATTTTTCAATATTAAAAGCAACTTTCAAAAATATATTATCATTTATTGCAAATATAACTCTAATGATATTTGATATCACACTTACATCTACCTTAATACAATCATTAGGCTATTCTAGATTGTTATAAGATTTTTATAAGATTTTTATAAGATGCCTTGTTAGTACTATATATACCATGCCTTGTTAGTATTATATAATAAATTACAACACATTAATGTAAATGAAAAAAAGTATTATTATTAACCTATGCTCACTCTCTATAACTTCTATTTATTTATCCATAAACGATGAACGATGAACAATTGATACTAAAATATTCAGTGCCCTCGTAAGATACGGCTCAGTGATTATCCATAACATACAGATCAGTACCTTTTGTCCCAACTTTCTTTATGCTCAATTAAGTATATTATGTATATAATATGAATAATAAATACACAGAACACAGAAAAGAAGTCAGAACTCACTCATGTCAACTCATGTCCATGTTTCATGTTTCTGACTAGACCTACAGACCGTGCTGCATACAGACCCAAGCGCTCGTAGCGCTATACGGTTTATGGCGAATTCATAAACTATCAGCGGTGAGAATCGAGCACGGTAGTATAGACAGGTCCGGAGTATCTCGTGGAGGAGGAGGTTCTTTTAATGTGGCAAGGTATCGTTTTGCAAATGGCCACCAGGGCAGCACTGCGATCGAATAGTCGATGGAATACCGTTGATTTGAGTTTTGGAAATATTTAAGTTTTCTATCACTTTTAAAAATCCTAGAATTTTTTGCACTTCGTCGTGAACAGGAAAATAATATTTTTTTATCAGAGATGCGGGTGCAAAATAAAAGTAAGTAAAAAAGATTTTGAAACTACGTGGTTTATTCAACAGTGCCGCAGTACCAAATAGTGCAAAAATCTGATGAAAAATCCTACAGATTTTTTTCACAAAGAACATCCTAAAATATTTAGCACTTCGTCGTGAACAGGGAAATAATATTTTTTTATCATTATCAAGGTACGAGTAGTAAACATAAGTCATGCATGTAGCCAGGAATAATAATAATAATATTGGGTTCAGCCTTTCAACGGAGTTTCAGAGATTAATAGTCGATTTCTCGTCGTATAATGATACTAATAATAAAGGTATGATGTATGTTTCTGATGTATTTTTGAACGTAGAACCCGATGGCGCGATTGGTTTTATCGTAGAATGTAATTGAAAAGTGCTATAGTCAAAAAAATATCGAAAAACTACTGGAAAGCAGCTGCTTTCCACCAGTTTTTCGCTTTTATCGTTTTCGGGATTAGGCCTACCATAAAACCAGTTACACCATTGTGTTTACGTTAAAAAATACGTCGAAAACATGTATCATACTTTCATCGTTAGCTCTACCGCGTAATGAAAAATCGACAATGAAACGTGCGACCTTCGATTTTCCATGTATTACATGTGGGCAGGCTAAGATTGGGAGTTTAGTCGTCGATTTCTTAGGGTGTAATGGGTCTGATGATAAAAGTGTTATGCATGTTTTCGACGTATTTTTTAACGTAGAATACGATGGCGCTATTGATTTTATCGTGGAATGAAACCAAAAAGAGCTAGAATCGAAAAACTGGATTTTTTATTCGTTTTTAGTGGTTTTTATTTTTTTTTAGGTACCTTCTACCACCTATAAAAATCTGAAAAAATTCACACATGTACTCCTATCTATGAGAAACATTCAAGATTTTTTTCGGAGTTGCAGGTATGAATGGACAAAATTGGCGTGAAATTGGAATTTTCGAATGCTTTTAAAAATTTGAATTTCGCGCTAAAAAAAATTTGGTGTTTATAGGTTTGTAGCTCTTCAAAAACCCTACAACTTTTGTATTTACAGTTTTTAGGTATCTTCACAACCAACCGAGCTATTGTCAAAAAACCTAAAACCACAAAATAGTGTCCCATTTTGCCCTATAGGTCAATATGGGTCTGAAAATTTGGCAGAGGGAGTTTCATTATAAGCCGGAACATTCGGCTTTGTCACTTTTTCGAAAGGTCTAAGGGCACTTTTCACATGCTTACCCGGCTGGGCTCTTTATGGTGTGAAAATTGCAACTCCTTTGTTGCTTTTGAATAGCTTTGACATAATTGATGGTTTTGTTCCATGCCCAATGCACCGTGTGGATCTAGGTGTAGGGAAACAATTTTGCAACTATTGGTTTGCCTCGTCCAATGAGCCCTATACTGTACCTAAGATTAAAATGAGTACTATCAATCAATTTATATCAAACATCAAAGTGGTCACACACTAGTACGGTTATCACGTTGTTTAAGTGATCGAGCGTTTTTGAAAGCTGTTGAATGGTTCAACTGGATTCTATTTTATAGTCCGCCAATATTAAAATTAATAGCAGATGAATTTCCACAGTTTGAACCACATATGAATCATTGGTTTCTTTTTGTACGAGCTTACTATATATTATTACAAACCAAAATCACCGTAACAGAGTTAAAAAGAGCAGATTATCTCTTGAAAAAATTTGTTTTCGAAACGGAACTTCTTTACACACGCGATGCGATGACATATAATGTACACCAACTATTACATTTAACACAGAGCGTTGCTGACTGGGGCCCACTGTATGTACATAATAGTTACGTATTCGAATCGGGTAATGGAAAAATAAAAAAGATTATTTATGCTGCTAAAGGTGTTTTGAGTCAAGTGTGCCGACATGTGTATTTTGAAGAATCTCTTAGAATATTACAAAAACAAGTTTGATATGACTCTCCATGTATAGAGTATGTCAATTACTTAGATAATGGATTTGTTGATAAGACAGTTAAATTTGCATTCAGATATTTTGCAAGAACAGTAGTTGATGACAGAACTATTGAGCTGTTCCAACTTCTAAAAGGACAAGTAAGAGCTTATAGAAAAATGGTTAAAGATGGGTGTTTATTTAGATCCTCAAAAAATACGTCATTTAGATCAGATAATTCATATGCAATTTTGAATAACGGAAATTATATACGAATCGAGCATTTTTTAATCAATTTTCAAAACGACAAAAAGTATACAACATACAAGATGATTCAAGTCGATAATGATAATGTAATAGGGGATGAATTACAATATATGAAGCAAGTTATTGGAACAAATGTGAATATTGATATAATAGACATTAAAAATATTGATAAATTATGTTGTTACATGTGTACTGATATCGGCATTTACATTTCTTCACTACCTAATATGTATTGGAAATAATAATAATTATTGTAATATTTTACCTCCACGAATATATTATATTGATTTGTACAGTTAATAAAAACAATTTCAAAAAAAATACACCTGGAATGGAAATAATATAATAATTTACCTAAATTTTACAGTCAATCGACCCGTATTTGCCGAAAAATCCACATGGATTTATCGAAAACACCACCTGGATGTACCGGAAAATCCACCTGTATTTGCCGAAAAAACCACCTGGATTTGCCGAGAAATCCACATGGATTTGTCGAAAAAACCACCTGAATTTACCGGAAAATCCACCTGGATTTGCCAAGAAATCACCTGGATTTGCCAAGAAATCACCTGGATTTACCAAGATATCCACCTCGATTTGCCGAAAATCCACCTACATCCCAGCTAGATATCCACCTGGATGTACCGAGAAATCCACCTGGATTCCAGCTGGATATCCATGATGGATATCCATGTAAAATCCATATGGAATCCAGCTGGATATCCAGCTAGATTTTTGCAATAGGGATATGCTACAGAGTGTTCTCGCTCTTAGTCGTCAAATTGAGAAAGGGACCCTGCGATTCCGATTTTGGATGCGTCAGATGTAAGAAAAAATGTTCTGTCGAAATCAGGGTGCCTCAGCACCGGAGGTCAATTTATCGCGTAGTGTCCCGAAAGCTTTTTGCTGCTCTTCCGCCCAAATGAACGGCTGGCGTTTCTTTAATAGAATAGTATAAGTGATTTAGCGATTTTAGCAAAATTTTCTATGAATCGTCTATAGTATTCTGCCAGGCCGAGCCATTGTTTAACATTCTTTGGCGTGCGTAGGACCGGGAATTCTTTTACTGCGCGCAGTTTGTCGTTGCACGGGCGTAGTCTGTCTTTCGAGATTATATGTCCGAGATATTCGATTTCCGGGCGTAGAATTTTGCATTTCGTCGGATGAAGGACCAGATTAGTTTCACAAAGGCGTTTCATTAACTCGATGATGCTCTCGCAGTGTTCGTCGAATGTTTTAGAATATACGCAAATATCATCGAAAAATGCTACTACATTTTTTAAGTCTGATACTAGTACATTTATTAGTGACAGAAAAACTGGTGCGCTAGTTTTGAGTCCAAAGGGAGAGCGACAAAACTGATATAGGCCTGACTCGCATTGGAATGCCGTTTTATGCCTGTGTTCCTTTTTAATGCTTATCTGATGATATGATGAATACATATCGAATTATGAGAATAGTTGCGCACCGGCCATTCGTTCAAATAAGTTGACAGGTAGAGGGACTGGGAAATTATAATCCGGAATAATTTTATTTAGTGCGCGATAGTCAAATACGATGCGCGGCGGTTGCGGTTTGCCATCTTCCGTATTATTCTTGGGCACGCAAAAGACTGGTGCGCAATATGCGCTAGTTGATTTTTCGACAATACCTCTTTCTAGCAATTCCTGCATTTGTTCAATTATAAATTTACTGATCTGCGGGGGGTGCCTAAACTGTCGGAGTCTGATTGGTACTTCGGAGGTAGTACGAGGGTGGTCTGATAAGTACTTAGCCTCACCGCCCGATGGCGCCACTTTCGCAAAAGAAATATTCTATCACGTAGTACAACCTTCTCGATAGTTACTCTCAAGATTTCAGCCGGATCGGAGTTGTAGTTTATTTTTTAGAGCGTGTGAAAGCAAGTGTGTCCGTTGATTTTTGAAAAATGGAAAAAGAGCAGTATCGGTCGGTGATTCGATTCTTGTTTTTGTCAGGGAAATCGCGCAGCGAAATCAAAAAGCGCTTGGATGCTGTATACGGTGACTCTTCTCCTTCGATGGCGACCGTCAAAAATTGGTTTAACGAGTTTCAATGTGGTCGCACGTCGATTTTTGAAGAGCCACGTCCAGGTGCTCCGAAAACGGCTACCACGGAGGATAACGTGACAAAAATTCACGATCTCGTATTGGCAGATCGACGATTGAAGGTGCACGAGATAGTTAAGATCGTAGGCATCTCAAAAGACCGCGTGGGTCATGTCCTGCATGAAATTTTGGTCATGAGAAAGCTGTCAGCGCGATGGGTGCCGCGTTTGCTTACTCCGGACAACAAGCGCAACCGTGAGACAACTTCAGAGCAATGTCTGTCGCTGTTTAAGCGCAATCCAAAGGAGTTTCTGCGTCGTTTCGTGACAGTCGACGAAACATGAATCCACTGGTATACACCAGAGACCAAGGAATAGTCGAAACAGTAGACTTTACCCGGCGAAAGTGCTCCGAAGAAGGCGAAGACTGCCCCATCGGCCGGAAAGGTGATGACCATCGTTTTCTGGGATTCACAAGGTGTGGTCTACATCGACTACCTGGAGAGGGGCAAAACGGTCACAGGGCTGTACTATGCCGAATTATTGGTCCGATTCGACGTCGAACTGCCGAAAAAACGGCCCCATTTGGCGAAGAAAAAAGTGCTCTTCCATCATGACAACGCACCGGCTTACACCTCCGCCGTCGCCATGGCCAAATTGATCGAATTAGGTTACGAACTGCTGCCCCATCCACCGTATTCTCCAGATTTAGCCCCGTGCGACTTCTTTTTGTTTCCAAACTTGAAAAAGTCACTCGCCGGGCAGAAATTTGAGTCGAATAAGGAGGTAATCGCTGCCACGGAAGCCTACTTTTCAGACCTCGAGGAAACGTATTTTTCAGACGGGTTAAAGAAGTTGGAGCATCGCTGGGCCAAGTGTATCGAACTAAAAGGAGACTATGTTGAAAAATAAAATGCCACTTTTCCAAAATTTTCGTTTTTCTTTTGTAGGCTAAGTACTTATCGGAACACCCTCGTATAGATCTCGTGCTCAATAATACTCGTGGCCCCGAGCTTGTCGCCCTTAACAAAAAATCTGTCGCTGTAATTTTCGACGATTTCTTCAATTTTTGTTCGTTGATCTTGTTTGATATAGTCCAATTTAATCAACCGAAGTAACTGTTTGACTCTTTAGTGACGATTATTAGTTTCTGGGTTAACAAGCAGTGCTGCGCAATGCGCTCTAGGTACTTTTCCTCTAGTAATTAAGCGGGCTGTTAATAATGCATTTAATGCATTATTAACTATATTTGGCTTTTGTCAGTTACTTTGTGATTTAATAATTGGGTCGAGGTACCTATTTAGTATTTCGAGCAAGTATACGCGATCGCTATTAATTTCAGATTCTTTATTATTTAAACAACTAATAATACTGTTAGTTCATTCTTGTATTGACGGATAATCTGATTCTGATTTTTCTGATTTTTTAATCATTTCTGATGCTTTGTTTAAAGCGTAGAGTAAATCGGATTCGTTTTCCAGAGTTTGCATGCGCATGCCAGAAATTATAGATACAGAGTTAATTTTTTTTGAGTTCTCGGAAAGGTAGTTAACAGACAAGTTGTATAGATTGTCGGAATCTGATTTTTTTTTGTGTTTCTCGGATTTTGTTTTCAGACAGCTGAGTTATATACTCTTTAGGAGTCAGTATGTCATTTTGTTTTATGGCATCGTGACCATTTTTTTTTTACATGGATTTTGTATACAGGTGCGTTCGTCCTCCGAGTTTCGACCGCTAGGTCCGGCAGTTTCCCACTAGGGCCGTTGACCGAATACGAGGAGTTATCGCCAGGCTGTGCCTGCCGTTTGCGAGAGGTATCTTGCAGGGTGCCTGGTTAATTTTTTTCTGTTACGGGAATAGCTCCAATGTAACAGGATTTACTTTCCGTGAGAATTGGGAAAAACAAGTCATTAATTCTTAAGAGATTCCTGGCGTAATCAATATGAGCTATGTATTTTTTTAATGACTCACTTTCTATTACACCATCTTCTAATATAGGAAAATTTTCCGGTATTAGGTGAAAATCTAGTACAAAGTTATGAAAAGTTAATGAAACTTTTCATAATGTCGAGATACTTTCTTGCGAGATCCATCGTAGTTCGTATCTGTCTAAGATACGAGGCGTGTTCAAAAAGTAAGGTGACTTTTCAAATTTCACAGGCAACGTACTTTCGATTATCGATTTTTTTGTTTTGTTATGTTGGTACACTCTTCCCGAACATCTGTACCAAGTTTCAAGTGTATAGCATTTTTTGTTTGGTTGTGAGAGGCGTAAAGGTTATAAGTGTTTTGCGTGCTCGGCGATTTCTTGCTATCCGAAAATATGGATCAAAGGATTTGTATCAAATTTTGTGTAAAAAATTAAATAAAGTGCTCCGAAACACTTGAAATGTTGACGGTGGCATACGGTGAAACTGTTCTGTGTAAAAAAAATGTTTACAAGTGGTACAAACTCTTCCAAGATGGCCGGGAAGATGCCAATGACGAGCCTCGCTCTGGACGCCCAAGCACGTCAACAACTGATGAAAACGTTCAAGCTGTGAAGAAAATTGTTCTGGAAAATCGTCGAATCACTATCAGAGAAGTTCCTGAGGATGTTGGTATATCGTTTGGCTGGTGCCATGAAATTTTTTCTAACGTTTTGGGCATGAGACGTGCGTCAGCGAAGTTTGTTCCGAAATTGCTAAATTTTGACCAAAAGAACCGTCGCATGAGCATCGCTCAAGAACTGTTGAATGACGTCAACGACGACCCAGATTTACTCAAAAGGGTCATAACTGGTGACGAATCATGGGTATACGGTTATGATATCGAAACCAAAGTCCAATTGTCCCAGTGGAAGAGCCCAGATGAGCAAAGACCGAAAAAAGCAAGCCAAGTTCGATCAAATGTCAAAGTTTGGCTCACTGTTTTCTTCGATTACCATGGCGTGGTGCATCAGGAGTTCTTACCATATGGACGTACGGTCAATAAACAGTATTATCTTGAAGTTATGCGCCGTTTGCGAGAAGCAATACGAAGAAAACGCCCAGAATTGTGGAAAAACAATTCATGGCTTTTGCATCACGATAATGCCCCTGCTCACTTATCTTTGCTTGTGAGAGAGTTTTTGGCCAAAAACAACACCACAATCGTGCCTCAGCCACCATATTCACCGGATTTGGCCCCATGTGACTTTTTCTTGTTCCCAAAACTAAAGAGACCTATGAAAGGACGGAGATTTGCAACGATTGAAGAGATAAAGACTGCATCGCTTGAAGAGCTCAAGGCTATACCGAAAAGTGCTTATGAGAAGTGCTTTGAGGATTGGAAAAACCGTTGGCATAAGTGTATTGTATCTGAGGAGGATTACTTTGAAGGGAACAACATAAATATTGATAAATAAATAAATATTTTTTCTTAAAAATACAAAGTCACCTTACTTTTTGAACACACCTCGTATTTATGTGGACACCGTCTGGTTTGCTTGAAATTTTAAGTAGTGAGACTGCTGCCCCGGTGTCTACGATAAAGCTAAATTTTTGTTTAATTGTATTTATTTCAAGCTGAATTGTGGGTGACTGACTGTTAAAATGTAAAAGGATGGTTTTTTGTGCGTGCGACGTTTCAGGCGCTGTATTTACAGGGGCTCCCGGGCAGCGCCGAGTGTCTGGGAACCCTTGTCTTAGTCAATACCTTGTTAGGATTGGATTTCAGAAGAGGTTTTTAAAAACAGTCTCAGGTGTTTGCGCTTGATTTAAAATTAATTATTTAAAGACAAGTTTATAATGCTTAGCAGAGTATAATCCCGGTTCTGAGTAGCCGAATGCCAAGACTTAAAAATAACTCAATTAGTACTGCGGGAAACGTATACTGTGCGAACTGAACTGCTCTGAACTAGCGTCGCGGATCCCGATCCAGCCTTTTATATCATAGGCTGATGTGCCCCTTCCTGTGTTTTCGCCGAATTAATATGCGGTGAGTAATATATTCGCGGAAATATTACGGAGAACGTGCTTAGACTAATCTATCCTGCTAGATAGATTTACAAATGTTCCCGGGAGGGTTGATATGACAGGAAATTAAATTACCGATACCCGGTTTGTTACCATAACCCGTTATTTACTTATCATAATTCGTCACTTACTTTTTCTTTTGTATCGACGTGACAATCCTAGCCCTCTAAGATGTCTGTTAGCTCATAAAAATCCACTAGTGATCGATTATTTGAATCGATCAATAAAATTTATTAAATCTTATAAGTAGGCTGATCCTAATCATAAACCTCTTTGCATCGACTAATTTATATTAACGATTAATAGTATTTTGTTGCAATCTGATGAATTCAAAAGTAATGGGGGCATTTATTAACTTCGCGTTTTAATCAAGATTCATTACATAATTTTTTTGCCGTATTGCAAAGTCGAGGGCGTCACAATATAAATCTTTTAGAAATTACATAAGCGGTGATATGATTCCTATTTTGAACACGAATAGTACTAATAATCCCCTACTAAAAATTCTTGCATCATTTCTATTGTAAGAAACATAGCTAGATCCCATAGGATGTGTTCGCCCCCAATTTCTTACGTTAGAACCTGTTCTTATGTAAGAAACAAAGATTATGTAAAAATTTTTAATAAATAGTGATTGCTTTGTCACTGCTTTGGATACATAAAAAATCAAATTTTGCGAGTTTAATTTTTATATTTAAATTAGTTTGATTTTTATACATTTATCTATGTATTATGTCTTAACAATTGTATTACTTATTAAATAAATAAATACTGATTGAATAAATTATAATCTACATTACATATACTAATACTACAAAACAATTATAATGATGTTATTAACGACCTACAAATATAACGCACGGTCGTAAAAACTCATAAAATTAGACGATACTCAAGAATAATAGCCATTTTTATTATCTTCGTAAAAAGTAATAAATAATTTACTATTTTACTATACATTTAAAAAAACGCATAACGTGAATTGTTGACTTGGACGTTAGAAGAGTTGTTTGAGCAACATTCATCTAATTTGCAAGTTTAAACAATATTTACAGTGTCCTTTAGTCCTATATTAAATAAAAAACGATTAACCTGTAATACGCACTTATTAAAAATTAAGTTTAATAAAATAAAAAGTAAATTTTAATTAATTAAAAATTAATTAATTATTTTTGTTCGAATTACTTATATTTGACCTTCTGACCTTGACGGCCCTCGGTAAAAATGTTGCACAAACGTGGAATATTACTCCTCGATGGTAGATAAACATATATGCAAAATAACAAGAGTGTGCGATTAAATTTTTTTCCAAATTTTCTTGATATCTAAAGTTGAGAATTCCGTGGATTTACCCATATGTCGATCAGAGCCACCTGGTATTATTTCCTACGTTACCGATAGTACATAAGATGCTTCCTACGTTATAAATCGCTTTATATAAAAGGCGCTCTGTATGAGTACTGTGTATTTGTAATATACGCGGCGTAAGAAACTAGAACGTAAACAGCTGATTTGACTATTGCTCCAACTCATGCCTTAACCTGATCATTTCTCTCTTTCGTCATCATATTAATTTTACAAAATTCTGTTTTTTTCCGTACGCGAAAGCATATACAACCTTCCCGCGCGAAAAAAGTATCAACAAACGGTGTTTGGGACCTTCACACGTGAAAAAGGTGTCGACAATAAAATTGAGGATTTCGCGCGCTAAGTCTTTCGGAAAGTTTTGCTTCTTTCGCAAAACAGGTTTCCACATTTTGCTTCCTAATCAGTCTCAAGAAAATATCAGTTACAGGAAAAAGCTTTACGGTATAAATAATTACACAATAAGTGCGAAAAGTAAGTGAGACAAGAGAATTTATCTCCGTAACACACGAATCAGTATTTTTTACATGTTTAGCTCTGCAGATTGAAAAATAATAAGTCTAACAGGATTAAATATAATTTTTTCATAAACTGCAAATTCATTTTAATACGTTGAAGAAAACTTTTTGCTTGCTCAAAACTGATTTTCAATTTTAGTTATTACAAACAAATCCAGGTCATAAACTCGAAAATGATTTCTTAGCCGAGACCTTCGATCATTACAGTTTTTCTACTTCTAAAAAGATCAATTAATGACCATGATCAAAATTGACGATTTTAATTAATAATTTGACCAGCATGGAGAAGTTACACGAAATGATATCAATTCAATGTATGAATAAAAAAAATCGGACTATAGATTAATATATAGATCGACAAGAATTCGTTTCAGTAAGTGATTGGCCCTTACCCCAGCCTGCAAAGTGTAATGGTCAGTGAAAATAAAAAATACCATTCGAATTATCTCTAATTGAACCCTCCAAAAATGCTCATTATTTTAATTGAACCCATTCGGTTGTCCCAAAAAAAATTAAAAACTATGATAATTTTTTCGTTTTATGCAACTGCAATATCTTTAGTAATACTTAATATTTTTGCAAAGAAACAAGGCAAAAAATTGATCCCATGCTCGTTTTAATTGCACCCCTCTTACTTTTTCAAAATTATTAATATATATGTCGAAAACAACAATCTAATTTTATTGTATGTTCTTTCCAAATAACCCAATAATCTATTTGACCCAAATAGACATATATATTAATAATTTTGAAAAAGTAAGAGGGGTGCAATTAAAACGTGCAAGGGTTCAATTTTTTTTCCTTGTTTCTTTGCAAAAATATTAAGTATTACTAAAGATATCGCAGTTGCAAAAAACGAAAAAATTATCATAGTTTTTAATTTTTTTTGGGACAACCGAATGGGTTCAATTAAAATAATGAGCATTCTCGGGGGATTCAATTAGAGATATTTCGAATGGTACTTTTTTTCACTATCCATTACGTTTTTCTGGCTGGGGATAAAGGGGGTGATCGCTGGCAATCTGACAGATTTCCTTGAACTAACTAAGCTTAAGTCTGGCCTTCTAGAAGCGTTTATATTCCTTGCTATGTAGAACTAGCCTGTGCACGGATCGTTGCGCAGTAGGGCCGTTACAGAACGATTCTGACACCATGACATGACACAAATTCTGACATATATTCTAGTAGAAAACGACACGATCCACTGCGCAGCAAACCAACGCAGGTCACTGCTAGGGAATTTGTCGGTGGCGCATATTTTGAAAGTTCCACAATAAAAATGAACACAAATAAATAATATTGCAATATATGAGGGAATAATGTATACAACTTTATATTTATGTACTACTGTTTATTATAATATTCGCTAAAAATACACAATATATTTTTCCTTAATAATTTTTGTGGCTACATATACATGTGTCATTTCACGTCAACTCTGCGAGTCAAAATTTCGATTTTATTTTTATTTACTTATTTACATCAATATATTGCATAAAAACGTTTCTTATCCACACTAGAATATATGTGATTTTTTCTTCAGAGTTTTAAACTAAAAATCCAAGCCAGGGTAATTCTTTGAAAAATGTCATTTTGTTTTATTTTTTGAAAAATTTGAGTTTTCAATATTGTTTTCACACATGAATGAGTGATTTTAGGTATACAAACAGGTAAGGGAAACCTTCGAAGTATACATAAAAAATAGAAAATATATATGTACATTATGTATGAAATTAAAAATATATAAATGAGGATTTGTCAAAGATGGACAAAATTTTTTTCAGAAATGAAAAAAAATTGTGTCAAACACTTACCATTCCTTGATTATATGTATTTACATTTCATTTAATATTATAATTTGTAAGAAAAATTTTGTAAATTCCAATTAAAAAACAAAAAAACGTCATTTTTTAATGGTTTGCCTTGGCTTGGGTTTTCAGTTTAAGACTCAGAAAGAAATCAAATATATTCTAGTGTGGGTAATAAACGTTTTCATGCAAAAGAAAAAAAAAGTGAAATCACAATTTTGACTTGTAAAGTTGACGTGAAACAATAAGTGATGTATGCTCCTTCTTCAAGTCTACACTTTTCTATAAAGATTACTGGCTAGACAAAAAAAATTGGCAGCAGATAGACAGCGTCGTAAGAACTGGGTCCATCATCATCTTTACTCGTTATCAATGCTGGATACTGAAACGGTTGTTGCCTACAAACAAGGCCACTAAAATCTGTGTCCAAGTATCTGGAAATATCATGAAATGGGTATGTTAAAATTGTTCAACTGGAATTAATGAAAGTTATATATCTTTCTACATATCTTTTCATTTGATGTGCTCCGAGTGTAAGACATGGAATTTTGGATCATTAGTCACCATATCTGTACTGAAAGCCAGATTGATCTACTCAAGTGTGTTTAGCAGTGAATTAGCTTTACATACACCGGTCACTTCCCATAACTCAACAATCACATTTCTAAAGACTTGTCTGCAACATTAAATTACCATTAGTATCTCTTGACGTGAAAATTTAAATGTTTGACTGTCTTACCCATCTTGGTGATGTACAAAATCCTTATTACAGTTTGACTTTATATTTTCTCTCGCTGGATGAGTACACTATTTGGTATTTGACTGTTCTTGAAGCTTGATTGCCTGAAAGTATATATAAACAGACAGATTAGTTGATCGTGCAACAACAACCATCAACATTATACAAATGGGACAAACTCACTTGCTTAAGAAGAGCAGCTCCTCTGTTACAAAAACTATTGACATCCTCACACATTAGCGAATTTTGATTGCTCCATGTTGCTTACCATCTCTCATGGTCAAACGTGTCACTTGATGAAATAAAATTTAGTTATGAGTACCTTCATAGAAAAGTTTCTCTTTTCGTACAACTGGAGATAAATTTTTTACTCACCACTTTGCTCATCCTTTGCGCTTCATAGCCCCAATTTGTTTCTTATTGATCTTGCCTGCAGACAAAATCAATAGTTGATCATTGCCATCCAGCTCAGTACAATTGATTGGCCTCTCTTGAGATTGACCCAGTAATTGAAGGAACTTGTTATGACCTCCATTTTGAGTTTTTTACAGAGTTCGAGCAGGTCATCTTCATTCAGTAGGCTTTGCTCATCTGCTAGGAAACTTTTGAGTACTGCGAGCAATTGCTGCTCATAAGGATCGGTTGGCTCTTCCTCTATCCCATACCTCTTGCCTACTTTTGATACTTGGCAAGTGTACTACACCTCCATCAGTTGAGAGCTAAAAATATAATTGAATATTAGTAGGCATCAATTATACAAACACATTAATCTACATAATTATAAAATAATCTTGGAAAATTCCAGGCAAGACTATTAATTGACTATGAAATGAAAAAACAAAACTAATTGAGAAGTAAGGTAGACATGGAAAATAAATGGAGTATTACCTGCATTTTACGCTCAGTACAGCTTCAATCAACATTCGTATTAAACAATGTTTTAATCGAAAATCTGCATTCAGTTGTCAAAATGTTTTGTTGTGTATAACCTGCAAACACGCTCGACTCGACGCTTGCCGGTAATTCAGAATTTTCAGCTACACTACCTTGTAGCGACCTCAAATGACGAGAAGCGGTAGCAGCAGTCGCAAGTTTAATATTTGAATTCGAATGAAATGATGATAAATAATTGAATCCACACAATTTTTGTTCTATTAAAAATTTTAAACTTTATTTATCCTAACATTTCCCATAACATTGCAAAACATTTAGTTTTAGAATATATACGACGAGAAATCTACTATAACAACTGTTGCACAAAGTATAAAAAATAAAAAATATATCTCTTGTTTGCGAAAAGTTTCTACTATTGTATAGGAAAGAGACAAACTGTGTTTTCATTTTTGGAAAATAAAGCAAAAAGAAATATATCAGAGAATTTCTTTCGATCAGAAAAATAAAAAAACGAATATAAAAAGGACGAAAAAATAAAAGCTAATAGGTAACAGCATCCCGAACATTGGTAGCAATCCTGAAAACCAAAAAGGAAAAAAAACATGAGCTTCTACTGCGTATTATGCGCCTCGATATTCATGACAATTACTTACCCTCAGCGGTAATTCTGTCGACATTTCTCGTTGCGAATTAATTTGCGCATGAAAAGCAGAGCCTTCAAAATAGCGCGGTTACGGAGGCTCAGTGTAGCGGCGGTCCAGTGACCCTCGTGAATATTATTCTGGATCCTACGGTACTGGGCTCGAAGACGATCCCAGATTTTCTTCACCATCTGGCCATTCACTGTCAAATACAATTTGAGATTAAGACCGCGACGCAATTACCGCGGCAATATTATAATGTTGACAAAAGACGAAAAAAAAGGATCAATCGAATTTTTTTCTGCGTATTGTTTGGACTATATAGACAAGACTATAGCTAAAAAATTGGCGAAATTCGTTCGATTTTCATGTACCAGATTTGCGAAAAATATGAAGGAGCTAAGAGCCTGCAGGTTACGGTAATGACTCGTTTAATTAATTTCGAAACTATATGAGGTAAAACTTACGTTGTTCAGCTAGAGCATTGTTCATTCCACGCTGGCGTTCGCGGCGCTCGATCAGCCGGATTTTTCTGGCAATCAGCCGGAAGGCTTTGCTTTTTGCACTTCGACTCCATGACTTTCTGCTGTATAGGTCCCACAATTTCGTTTGCTCGTTCACCTCCTTTAGCACTCTTTTTTCCCTTAACGTTAGCAATCGCACCATTTTTTACACACTCAAATATAAACACGAGCAATAAACGATTATACGAGGCGAAGAGCAGCCAAAAGAAAACTCGAGGCACTGGAGCGTCTGCGTTGAGCTGTTTACTAGCCCACTCTCATAAGCTGAATGAGCCAACAAACTGAGCCACGGGCGCGCGCCTGTCAAAATCGTCCAAGCAATCCAACACGTGGGTGCATCCTGCGTTGAATTACCTTACCAGTGTGCATCGCTCCCCTTCGCTCCCTCTCTCTTTTTACACTCTTTGTTTTTATGATCGCTAGAGCTACCTACTGCCCCTCTCGGGCGCTCGTATCTTCAATGGCCATCGTACAAGGAAAAGCGCAGCAAGAAAAAAAAATGAGGAGAAGAAACATACATTTGACATGTGTTGTGTTTGCAGTTCTTGTAGGTAGTTGCGACTTGAAACTCTTTTTTTTTTCTTTTTCTATTCTTCTCGTGGGCTCGCACGCTTTCTCTTTTTTTCTTTTCTTCTTTTTTTTTTTTTGCGCGTGTACTATCTACAAACTCGGAAGAAAATCTGAAATACATTGTCGATCCTATCCATAATTTATTATTATCGCATTTGTGACTCATCACAAGGAGATTCCTTTCGGGCATTATTGGTTGGCTTTTCGATCTGCCAGATTATTTTGATAATCATGACTGCGAAAGCTTGCCGGCGCGCGCGCGCTTCTAATTCAAATAAACATAATCTGCATGTGGAATAATGAAAGGCGCACGAAAGACTGTGAAAAGAAATTAGTCGATGATTAGTTCCCTGCCGAGTCGGGATGAGGTGCCGATTTAACGGTAGTAAAACTGGCTCCCGCAGGTCAAAACAAACCAAAGATCGAGTGGCCTGGCTAGTTGCATGCCTCTCCTCGATCCTTCCGACCTTGGCTTTTTTTTTCATCTCCTCCGCTCGTGCGCGCGTCAGAACAGCGGCTCTCCCGGGAAACCGCAAAAAAAATGCCAATGTGTTGGGCCTACTGATGGTAGGTAGACCAACCCTTCGACTATGCAGGCTACTTGCATCTCATTCTCTCTCTTTCTCCCTCTCTCTTCCATTGCATATCGGTCACTTTCTCCTACGCGTGTGCACTCATCCCCGGGGTCGAGAGATCATAAAATTTTCGCTTTTGAAAAATAAGCACGATTCATAGTTCGGCCCGCAGTTGCTGGTAGTAGCTGGTAGTATATAGCCACGCGCTTTTACTGCTTGCTTCGGCCGCTTTTAAAATTTTCTGCTGCATTTCATCCGTCCGGATCACAATCTTTTCGTTATTCGCCCAGTGTTTCTCGCGCTTGTCTTCGAGCTCATATATTATACACACTCGTTGCATCGACTTGGCAAAGTATACTCTCGGTAAGTATAAACAATTTTAAATCACGTACTACACTCATCGATTATTCAATTCTCCGAAGCTGTATACATTTCATACATTTCGTTTTGCTACAATTGAATAATTTCACAGAGTAAGGTTCATTATTACAATTGTTGGAATAATAAATATTTGCACATATCGTTCAACACAGATTATATCTTTATCAAATACTATTATTACAATGTTTTTTAAAACGTGAGCTCTGCGATCAATCTTTTGCAACGTTTTTCCAGACATTTGAAATTAGAATTCAATAATTTTTTTATATCATTTTATGACATTGAACTGTAACTGTCGATCAAAGTTATGAGTATTATTATAAATTGTAAAGTTTTCATTTTTTCCGCTACAAATTAATCGAGAAGCACTTCTAATTGTTTTGTTAGGATACATTAATCAGTTTTTTTATTCCAAATGAGTAGAAACAAATTATTATGAGTTTTTTTAATCGAGCTCCTTTGATACAGAATCACATACAAAGATGAATGAGGATTATATGGTTCCGAAAAAAAGGTGTGATGTTATCGGCATTGATCTATATTTTACAAAGTACTGTTTGATTTCTAGTGCAACAATGGAGCTTGACTTAGAAGATGAATTGCGAAGATGTATGATGGAATTGGATGATTCTATGGAAGAAGTTATTGCTATTTTCGATTACGAACGATCAAAGCGGTGGAGAAACAGGCGGTTTTAGATGCACCCATTGAATCAGGGAAGATTTTATGGTGACGGTTTCTTTGTTAATGAGTTTCATGAAATGAAGGAATATCCAGCCAGATTTAAAAGATACACAAGAATGTACTTAAGCTCGTTTGAGTATTTGTTGGATTTACTCGAGCCTGAAATTACTCCGCAAACTAGTAGACCCACCGATATTTGTGCTGAGCAACGTCTAGCTATAACAATAAGGTAATGAATATAACATTATTTTGAAAATTTAACTTGGAAATTAAAATTTTTAATAACAAGAGAATGAAAAACTGTAGGTACTTAGCGACCGGCGATCAAATAAGCTCAATTGCTCAAGTCTACAAAGTTGGCGAATCAACACTGTCTAGAATAATTAAACATACTTGTGCCGCAATCTCTAGAGTTTTATGTCCCAGATATTTAAGGTTTCCTACGGAACCTATATGGCATAATATTAGTAAAGGTTATCATCAGAGATGGAATCTACCTCATTGTTTAGGTGCCGTCGACTGCAAGCACATTCACATAGAAGCTCCTCCTCATTCCGGCTCTCTCTTTTATAATTATAAAAAAACTTATAGTATTGTTATGATGGCAGCATGTAATCACAGGTACGAATTTACCAGGGCAAATATAGGATCTTTTGGCGGAGAAAGCGACGGTGGGGTTTTTTCGAGGAGTGCTTTCGGCAGACACCTAATAGCCGAAACTTTGCCGATTCCACGGAATTACACGAATTTGCCAGGATCAAATATTAAAGCACCATATTATTTTATCGGCGACGATGCGTTCGCTTTGAGAACTGATTTTATGAAGCCGTATTCTGACAGAAATCTGACTCAAGAACAACAAATATTTAATTACAGAATTTCTAGAGCAAGGAACTGCATTGAATGTGCTTTTGGAATTTTAGTTAGGCGGTGGCAAGTGTTAAAAGGGCGAATAGCAATCCATCCAAACGCCGTAGACAATATTGTTCTAGCCTGTGTATGTTTACACAATTTTGTAATGTCTAGAACACAAGCACAAGAAAGAACTTGTGATGATGCTCAGCAAGGACGCCAAGTTGTTGTCGAACATGAACCAAATGTTGCACCGGCAGCTGTTCAGCTTCGTCATGACTTAACTAGATATTTCATGAGTCAAGAAGGTCAGGTTCCATGGCAACTTGATTACGTTAATCGCGGTAGAAATCAAGAAGATTAGCTTGTAAGAGCTTGTAATAGTCGGTGTTACAAAATTTAATTACAAGTGCTTTTTATTTATTATACTTTTTTTTAATCTCGAAATAAGTAGATAGTTATTTTGAGAAAGTTCATTGCGTGTAAGAGTATTATTTAAAAAATATACGCTTTCTTTATTATTTAATGAGTTATTATATTTCTTTGCGTTTGAATATCATGTTTTTGTATTATATACTATTGTTGATAAATTAATGTAATACGTAATAAAGTACAGTTTTTAAAGCATTCAAATAACTTCTCACTATTTATTATATACTATTAGTATCCCCTTAAATAATGTAAATAAATCGCGAAAAAAGAACAACAATTATTTTCAAAATTAGCAGAACACAAGATTTATTTCGCGTCGCAGACGCCATAGCTGCCAACGTTCTCGTTCGATCCTCGAACTTCGAGGTTATGTCATACGAATACACAATAACAACCTTCGCCCACCTCGTTGTTTTTTAATAGATTTAGCTTCTTAATTGTTGTTGAGTCTACGTATTTTCGATGTAAAAAACTTATTTCTCATTGCATTGTGTTGAGATGAAGGCTTCTGTGCCTGTGATATATGTATATCTGGCGCATGCGCCACACGCGCGCCTATTGTGCTCTCGCCGCTGCACGGCATTCCGAGCTGCACCTCCGTCCTGCACAGACGTGCCTGCTCCGCTCTCGATAATAAAGTTCTCTAAAACTCAACGCCCAGCTCAAGCGATTTCACCTGCTCTGCTGCCCATCCTTTTCCAACACATTGCATATATTGAGAAAGAAACATGTCTGATTTTCCAGAAGAAGTTGAGACAAATAGTGATCTTGAAAATGTTGATATAACTGTAAATGCTGACTCGCACAAAGGAGAGTCGGCGCCGAAACGCCGCCATGTTTGACCGGAGGCGTCGGTCTAAGCGCGAAAGAAGGAGAGAGATAGAGAGTGCGCGAGTTAGAGAGAGAGAGAGAAAAGAGAGCGCGGACCATGCCTCGCGGTGAGATCGCTCGCACTGACACATAGATAGAGAGAGAGAGAGAGAGAGAGAGAGAGTAGAGCGTGCGCGCCTAAGAGAAGGAGACAACGCGCGCTGGTTAAAGAGAGACGCATCGACTTAACGCATGGATGCGAGCGCTACGAGTACAATAGAACTTAAATAAAAAGAATGTAAATAGAATTTAGACGCAAGTAATTAGAATATAGAATAGAAAGGAAAAGAACTAGATTAAATAAATAAAATTGAATAACTGAATGATTCAAATAATAGATACGTATCGTAAATGAATGCATGCATAGACATACCATGATTTATATACATATATGTGCACGTGTACACTAAAACTATTTAAATTAAATTATTACTGAAGTATGTACAAATATATAAAAGCTTGAAGATTAGATTCTAGAAGATTGTAGTTTGAATGAAAGGTAAAATTCTCGGAAAGTCGAAGATGTTGCGCTATGTATGGTCAACACTTCATATGACTTTCGTGTTGACTGGAATCATTAAATTGGCATTGTTAGCGTGTGCGATCGCCCCTTTTGAGTACTCTGCGCTCAGTGTAGTCAGTCGGAAAGGGAGGGAGCACGTGAGCAGTGTCGGTTGGTGTGAACAGTCAATGCAGATTTCGGACTGTTTCTGTTGGATGTACCTGGCAGATTCAGAATGAAATCATATGGCTATTTTCGAATTAGAAGCAAATGCCTGGTAATTTTTAGATGTCAGACAACGAGAAAGCCGGCGAGAATCGGGAGCAGCAAGAGGAAGGCGATTGGGTTCTCACCCCAACTGGGACTGCAAATGCTTCTGCAGCCAACAGTGTACCTGACTGTTCAGGAGAGACACCTCCCGCAGGTACAGCTTAATAGAAAGTTGAATAATCGCTCAATATAATATTAATTAGAAGTGAGACTAGAGCGCTAAAACAGTGTAGATGTTAATTAGAGAGTGGATCCATGAACTATAGATGAAATAGAATTTAGAAGTAAAAACCAAGCATTTACACTAGAATACTGTTTTAGCATCCAGTCAAGAAAATATCCATGTCCAAACCTCTGCAGCTACCCCCACTTCGGGCACCACCTCGACGGCGCTCACCACCGGAGACAACACCACTCCGACCCAGTCTATCACGGGTCAAGTGGTGAGTGTCTGTGAGGCAGGAGCCAGTGCCGCAGTCAGCTACGCTCTCCACGGCCAGACTAACACTGACACCATCAAGAGG
Organism: Phymastichus coffea; assembly: GCF_024137745.1. Classification (NCBI taxonomy): domain Eukaryota; kingdom Metazoa; phylum Arthropoda; class Insecta; order Hymenoptera; family Eulophidae; genus Phymastichus; species Phymastichus coffea. The sequence goes on along the minus strand of NW_026706835.1, from coordinate 2,462,138 downwards.
CCCCCTAGAGCCCTGCCGTCTGCAAATGAAGTGGCAGGGCTCTCGGCGAGGTTCTCCATGGCCCAAATGGAGAGGATGTGCTTCTTGCAAAGGGAAGTCTGGCCCTCCATCACGAATGTCCTCACAATAGCAAGGGACATATTAGACAGGCAGGTGGAGATCCAGCGATTAGAAGTTAGACGACTAGAGGTAATTAGAGGAAGTAGCAATAATCAAATTGAAATTGCTAATAATAATAACCCCACACTAGTTGCCTCCACGCCTCAGCCGACTAGAAGTAGAATAAATCAGCCCTTAGATCTGACTTCAAATGTAAATAATAGAGTAGATTCTAGAATTGAAAATGACCGGCAAAATAATCAAAATGTAGAAGCCTCCCCACCAGAGAGCGTTCCAAGCAACGCTCAAGCCAATAATAACATAGAGTTACTTGATTCATCAGTGCTTAATAGTTCTCTTCCGGATAATACTCAGAACAGTCTTGCTCATGAACTGTCTCAAACTGTTAATGCTTTTACCAAAACTTTAGAATCAAATAGTATAAATTCAAAAACTACTTTTAAAAGAGATTATACACTTACAAGTAAAACAAATATAAATGTTTGGTTAGATAAATTAAACTCAGAATTACTAGCAAAAGAACTATTAGATGTTATAGATTCAAAATCAGTACCAAAAAGAACTTATAGCATAGATGAACAAACCAAAAGAAGTAATGTAGTTAGAGACATAATAATTAGTCATTTAGATGAAAATTATCACAAGATTGTCCTGAATATTGTTAATCCGGTAGAGATCCTAAGCCAAATCAAACAGCAAAGAAGAATAGAGTCGAACACTGATGATTCTAGAGTAAGGGAGGAGCTGTACAACCTAAGGTTAAATATTAGAGACAAAGTTAGTGTTTTTCTAGAGAAGTTTGATTCAATTATTAGAGACTACGAATTGGTTGATACGGCTATTCCCTTATCCGAGACTGAAAAGAAATCTGCATTTAGGAATGCAGTCAAAGATGCATATCCCCGCATTAGAGAAATAGAAATCTTAACAAAGAAAACAAGTCCCTCCGGTATGACTTTAGATGAAATGAGGAACTTTGTTCTACAGTTAGAGGCTGATAGAAGGAATGCCAATGAGAGGGCTAGAGGTGCGAACGCTATTGCTGCAGCCAATGTTGCTGGTCAGGGGAGCCACACCACTCCTGTAGCAGATGTGTGTCGCCGCTGCAATAAAGCGGGACACAGCTGCTGCCTGCCCCCTGATCGAATACAATGCCTGGTACTGCTTCGCATGCAAGCAGGTGGCCTTGCACAAAAGTGACGAGTGCCCCCGTTATAGTGAGGCAGAGCACCAAAAGCATCAGAGGCGCAAGGCAGATAGAAGGTATGATAGAGGAAATTATAATAATGTTAATATAAGAGGCTCGAGGGGAAGTGGCAGCAACTTTAGAGGTAGAGGTAATAGGGGAAATAGAGGAAATAGAGGTAATAGAGCTAGAGGAAATTTTAGAGGTAGGATAAATTCTTTCAAAAGAGGAGGAATACGTCCGTATGTTCCCCAAGGCTCCAGTGGCCAACAAAAATTAGCGAAGGCAGCACAAGCAGCACTTCAAGGTAATAATATTACAGATATAACCAATGATAAGGTAACCTTCTTGGCTGATTCAGGTGCTACTGAGCACATTGTAAATAAAGGACTTATCCTACAAAATTTTAGAAAATGTTCTGGAGGCTTTATAAAAAGCGCAAATAAAAGTAAATCAGCCGACATAGAGATAGATGGAAAAGGAGATTTATACATAAATAAATTAGACAAGGAAGGTTGCCATATCAAATTGACAAATGTTTTAGTAGCCCCAAACATTTCAGAGAATTTAATATCCCTTAGACGCTTTGCCGATGCAGGCTTAGCTATATATTTAGATGACTCCAAGTTAGAGATTTTTGACAAAGATTCAGGGTTTACCTATATTACAGGATCTTACCAAAAACCAATCTGGTTAATTCAATTGGAGGTTAAAGACTCAAATGAAAATAGAAAAGAGTCAGGATATCAAACATATTCTTGTAATGCGAGAATGGTTACTCTGGACGAGGCGACTTCACAACCTCAGCAATTAGAGGAAATTAGAGACAATGAAAATTCAGATGCTGAGATTGGGAGGGAGCCGACTCTAGATAACTTAACCCCAAAACTGAGTCAATATAGTAAGTTTACAAATTTTGACGTAATTGATTTAGAAAATTACAAAGAGAATATAGAGGTAGACGATTTATTTGCATCTTTTGAGTTAGAGAAATTATATACAAAAGATTTAGACGAAGGTATGCTATGGCATATTAGATTAGGTCACCCTTCACTTAGTTATCTTGAAAAATTGCAAAAGATAGATAAAAATCTCGAAAAGGTTAAATTTGACAAAAACATAATGAATTGCGAAGTTTGCATTATGGCAAAAATGTCCAAACAACCTTTCTTAGAAGTAAGAACTAGAGCTGACAAACCATTGAAGCTCACACACACAGATATAATGGGTCCATTCAAACCCACTTCCTGTCCCGGAAACAAGAAATATATTATAACCTTTATAGATGATTGCACTAAATTTGCTAAAGCATATGCTATTAGACATAAATCTGATTCCGGTGATTGTTTAGAAGACTATTTAAAAACCATGAGAAACTTAGTAGGCAGAGATTTGAGAGCATGTTTAGTACATTAGAGCGGATAACGGCACAGAATTTACAGGCGGAAAATTTAGTGAAATAATGGAAAAGGAAAACATAGAGTCCAACTTTTCAAACCCATACACACCCCCACATAATAGAACAGCTGAGCGGTTTAATAAAACCCTACAAGAGAGAATTAGATCCCTTATTTTTGATTCTGGTCTCCCCAAAGGTATGTGGAGTTTGGCCCTAGAAGTAGCGATAGACTTATACAATAGAACGCCAAATTCATCTATAGAGTTCAAAACGCCATTAAACATGATATCTCCTAGTAGTAAATGTCACATTGATAAAATTAGACGCTTCGGTAGTATAGCGTATATTAAGAAACCAATTACTGAATCAAAATTATCTGAGAGAGCCATAAAAGCAATCTTGATAGGTCAAAGTTCAAATGGCTACATACTTTGGCACCCTCAAACTGGAAAGGTAATTTACTCAAAACGTAAAAATTATAGAAAAATTAACCTATAAAAATATACAAAAAAACAAAGATCAAAATACAGATGTTGATCATACTGAAAATTTGGATCAGGAAAATGACAATGAAAAATATATAGAGTTTTTAGAAGAAAATCAAATAGAAGTACAAAAGAATAGCTTAAATGATTTAGAGAAAGATAAGGTTAAGATTAGATCTAAACATAGAAAAAGAAAAATAGACGAACAGGATGATCATAGAGAATTAGAAGTACAATCTAGAAAGCAACCCAAAAGATCTGTCAAAGTCCCTAAGGACTACAAAGCTATGTCAGAAGGTAAAGCAAAAGTAGTAGATAACAGCTTTGCTTTCCTTACAATGAATCACAATATAAATATTAGTGAAGTAGATGAGGATGAAAAGGGATTTATCCTATTAGCAACGGTAAATTCAGATCCCACTAGTTATAAAGAAGCAATGAAAAGTAAGTTCCGGGAAAAATGGAAAGCAGGCGCGAAAAAGGAATTAGATTCACTTGATGAAAATGGAGTATTTGAGTTTGTTGAAAGACCGATAGTAGATTCTAGAGGAAGGAAACCAATAATTATTGATAGTAAAATGATTTTTAAAACAAAAATAGATAAGGACGGAAACGATGAATTCAAATGTGGAGTTGTTGCGAGAGGTTTCAAAGATACTAATCAGTATGAACTTAGAGAGACATATGCCCCAGTAGCTAGACTTTCAATAATTAGAGCTGTACTAGCAATAGTTAATAAATTAGACCTAGATGTTTACCAATTAGATGTTAAAACTGCATTCTTGAACGGTGAATTAGATGAAGAAATATATATGGAAATTCCAGAAAGCGTAGAGGTTAGTGAGGAATTTAGAAAGACTCATGTTTGTAAATTGCGAAAGCCCTGTATGGACTTAGAGTCAGTCCGAAAAAATGGAATGAACGCTTTACAGTAGAGGCAGAAAAATTAGGTTTATAAAGAGATATAAATGAACTATGTTTATTTACTTATAGAAAAATGGGCATTTTAATAATACTGCTATTGTATGTAGATGATATTTTATTAGCAGGCAATGATAGAAAGAAAATACAAGAAATAATAAATTATTTCAGCTCTGTTTTCAAAATGAAAAACCTTGGAGAACCTAAAGAATATTTGGAAATGCAAATAGCTAGAGATAGAGAAAATAAAATAATGACTTTGAATCAAACTAGATATATAGAGAAAATATTAGAAAGATTTGAAATGAAAGAATGTAAACCTCAAGATACTCCTATGATTACAAACCAAGCTAGAAGTAGAAATCCAAATAAAACTCGAACTCAAAAGGTAGAAGTTAGACAGACAGAATTCCCATATAGAGAAGCAATAAGTAGTTTACTATATCTTGCCAATGTTACTAGACCAGATATTTCATACGCTGTAAACTATCTTTCGAGAAAACAATCTGATCCCACAGCGGAAGACTGGGTAGATGTAAAAAGAATACTTAGATATCTTAGAGGAACTTCAAACTTAGGAATGATTTTTAGAGGAAGGACAGATAGCTTAGAAATATACACAGATGCCAGTTTTAGAGATCACTCTGACTCAACATCAACGGAATGGCAGTTTTCTTATTTGGTGATACAATTATGTGGAGAAGTCACAAGCAAAATATCGTAAATTCATCTACTTGTCATACTGAATATTATGCAATGAGTGAAGCCTGTCAGAAAGCTATCTCATTAGATAAAGCTCTTAGAGACATATTGGGTAAAACGATCCTATTACCTTGTTTTGCGACAATAAATCAGCTAGAGATTGCACACAAAAGGAGGGTAGTCATAAACTTAAAGGTTTCGATGATGACTTAGAGACGATAAAATCAAAATTAGAAGAAAGAGAAAGAACAGGGATTAAGAGTAGTTTATCCAAAACGCATGGAGATTATATAAAACAATGTGTATTAGAAGGCAAAATAGAAGTTGTGTGGGTTTTCACTAAGGAAAATGTAGCTGATGCCTCTCCCCTCTGGCGACTTTAGTAAATTTAGAAGTAGATTACTAAATAATTGAAATAACTATTGTACTTGATTGGTTTCAGACTATGAAGAGGAACAACAAGTAGTGATGGAGAATTAGACGATACCAAATTGATATCAAAATTTCATAGATTAGAGATTCCTTTAGTACATTTTTATTAGAGATTCAGATATGTATAGAAGTAGTTAGAGTCAATTTTATACTTTTCTACGTTTGTATTTTTTTTTATTAAAATTAAGACAGATCAAACATGTGTTCACGAAACGAAAGATTGTAATCAAACCAAAGGAAAAATGTATTTTTATGTTTAAAGTATTATATGTCATTAGATTTGTAAGTTTTGTATTAAATATCACAAGTGCACAGAAGGGAGGGAGTGTTGAAATGAAGGCTTCTGTGCCTGTGATATATGTATATCTGGCGCATGCACCACACGCGCGCCTATTGTGCTCTCGCCGCTGCGCGGCATTCTGAGCCGCACCTCCGTCCTGCACAGACGTGCCTGCTCCGCTCTCGATAATAAAGTTCTCTAAAACTCAACGCCCAGCTCAAGTGATTTCACCTGCTCTGCTGCCCATCCTTTTCCAACACATTGCATATATTGAGAAAGAAGCATGTCTGATTTTCCAGAAGAAGTTGAGACAAATAGTGATCTTGAAAATGTTGATATAACTGTAAATGGCAATATAAACGACGATTTTTTGAATATTCCACGCCAATATCCTCATATTTTTGAAAAGGACCACAGAGACCATAGCGATCGAATAAAAATAAACAATTCCTGGAATGAAATTGCTTCTCAAATGCACGAAGATGATATGTAAAATAAGTTTAAAAGTGTTGACATTGATGATAATTTGTTTCAATAATTAATTGATATTATCTTTTTAGTATCTGTTAGTATAGACAGATGGACACGTTTGAAGTCTGCATACATGAGAGAAGAAGCAACAAGAAACAAGGAGACTCGCAGTGGCAGTGCAGCAGCAACCAAAAGAAAGTCAGCTTTTGAATTCTACGATGCCATTAAAAATATGTTGTCGAAATCACAATGCGTCAGACAGTAAGTTCAAAATTATAATAAGTTACTTGTTCTCACCGTAGTTGTATGTAAAACAATATCTTTAATTTGCAATTATGTTAACAGAGAATCAAGTAACTTTCAATATAACAGCGTTGATGATGCTAGTATGGGTTTTGGCTCGAGGCCTTTTACTACAAAAACTTTCAGCAAGAAGGACAGAGGTCAAGCTCTTCTCATGAGTGTTATAAATAGCCATCAAGAAACTAGGAACCGTATTGAAGAAGAATCAAGAATCAATAATGTATTGAGCAGTGAATGTTCCCGAGCTCCAGCTGCTCATGATCCCAGTGCTACTATAAAAAATCTGGTTCAAATAGAGTTGAATCGGCTTAGTCCCACAAGTGCAGCAACGAAGAGGAAAAAATTATTACATTTGTGTGCTGAAGTAGATACATCAGTTGACAGCGACAATTAATATAAGTATATATTTAAAGAATCGACAATAATCAGTGTTTCCGTTCTCACTGCATTAGGCTTTGAAAAAAAGTGACAATGAAAAGACAATTTGCAATTACGATGTACCATTTATTTTTAAAGATAAGATTTATTTTAAGATGTTATAAAAATTTATAAGTATATCTAGTTTGTCAGTGACTGATATAATGCAACGTTTGTGCGAATATTCCAATTATTTGTAAAACCAATTATGTGTCACATTTTACCAAACATGAATCAAAGAAGGACACTGTATGGGAATGACTTACTATAAAAAATCTATTATTGAATTAAAAATGAAAGAAGTTTTAAAAATAATACTACAAATTCAGATTGACTCTAATATAATAAAAAATTTATAACGTGAATAATGATTTCTCATTTTACATACATGTACATAACATATGAAAATACATCAGAAAATTGATAAACTAAATATTAAATGTAAACTTACGATTTTCATGTACTTAGCCGCGCGTATCAATTCCAATTGTTTATTGAAATATGAAATTATTTTTCAGATTTATATAAAATATCGAACACTTGAGATGCTACAAATTTTCTTTTAGTTTCTGACCTAGGTGTCGCTAATATCGTTGCTACAGTATTAGCACACGTTTCATTTCGTTGAAAAAAGATGGCATTTTGTTTGTCTTGCATTTGTCGTTGTTCCTCTATTTGTTTCTGCATTTTCCTGTCTTCTTCAGCCTGCTTGTCGTGATAGTCCTTCAGTATTCTGAGTTCTTTTTTTCTTCGTTGCAATTCCAGTTCTCGATTCGTTTCTCTTATTTCATTTTTTACTTGATTTGCAACAACATCGTTAACATATTTTCGATTGCTTCCGTTTGTCATTCTCTTGGGCCACTGGCCCAATTTCAACATCGTCAGACAATTCTTCTTTACAATCAAATCCAGTACTGATATTATTTATCGGCTCAGTCTTCACAACAACATTATAACAATTTCTATTGTGACTATTGACAACAGAAGGATGTATCGATGCAAAACCATTGTCGCAATTGAGCATTTGGGTTTTCGATTTTTTACGAGCACCTCCTGCGGCCGTGGATGTTCGTTTTACTCTACAATAGATTTAATTTCTTTGTTACAACATGTAAAAAATTTTGCTTTTTTAATTATTAATACCGATATACGGACGGCTTTGAAAAAATATAAGGTGTCAAAAATGCCATATCATCGTATAAAGAAAATCCTCCTTTGACATTGCCAGTTTCTCGCTTAATCCTTTCAGCAGAAAAATTTTGGCGGAGTGTTCGCCACCTACGCCTAACTTCCGCGACTGTCATCGTTGTAGTCAAAGATTGATTGATTATTTCCGCTGAAAATGAATACATTGAAAGTTTTTTAATTTTTTTCTAAAGGAATTTGGTATTGACTAATACAGGTTTCTTAATTTTATTATTATTTAATAAATAGTTGTAGTGGTATTCAATAAATCCGCCTACCAAAGCAGTGGGAATTCTTTGAAAATATAAAAGGATTGCCACTAAAAATGTATGAAGGTGGAATTAATTGATCACACTTTGTACGATAATTACTATTGCGGTAGAATCCGGAACATATTAGACATATAAATCAACACTTACGTGGATAACCCTCACTGAGTTTTAGAAAATCAGCAATCATTTCCTTAACGACGGCCTCCCATGTACGGGCTGTTATTTCGCGTTTTCCATGATTGTCGTCGTTGGAATCGAATAATAATTTGTACTGTTTGATCTTGGACAACATAATTTTATCAGTGTTAGGTAACTTGAAAGATCTCATCTTTGAGGCAGAACTTTGGTTGTCATCGGGCTTCAGGTAATTGAACTCTGGCGGGATTGCATAAGAGTGTCCATTAAAATCCATAGTGACACTAATTAAATGGAAATATTGTTCATAATGTTTACGATGTTACAATGTTAAAATTTGTACGTATAGTGAAAATTTTTTTTGTAAGTTCGATTAAGAATTTTGAAACGATTGAAATAAAAAAAAATAGCATCGATGACTATGAAGAATGTAATATGTTGTAATGAAATATTCGCTACAGTATGCTTGCGTGTTACCGAAATATTTTCGCGTAAAAATTTGACGCGCCCTACATAATGCACATGTACAGTCGGCGGACACTGAATCTGAACCCTCAATCTAACATAATTTTATTTCGACTAAACTAGTGATAAGATAGATAAATTATCGAATTCTAATTTCAAATGTCTGGAAAAACGTTGCAAAAGATTGATCGCAGAGCTCACGTTTTAAAAAACATTGTAATAATAGTATTTGATAAAGATATAATCTGTGTTGAACGATATGTGCAAATATTTATTATTCCAACAATTGTAATAATGAACCTTACTCTGTGAAATTATTCAATTGTAGCAAAACGAAATGTATGAAATGTATACAGCGTCGGAGAATTGAATAATCGATGAGTGTAGTACGTGATGTAAAATTGTTTATACTTACCGAGAGTATACTTTGCCAAGTCGATGCAACGAGTGTGTATAATATATGAGCTCGAAGACAAGCGCGAGAAACACTGGGCGAATAACGAAAAGATTGTGATCCGGACGGATGAAATGCAGCAGAAAATTTTAAAAGCGGCCGAAGCAAGCAGTAAAAGCGCGTGGCTATATACTACCAGCTACTACCAGCAACTGCGGGCCGAACTATGAATCGTGCTTATTTTTCAAAAGCGAAAATTTTATGATCTCTCGACCCCGGGGATGAGTGCACACGCGTAGGAGAAAGTGACCGATACGCAATGGAAGAGAGAGGGAGAGAGAGAGAGAATGAGATGCAAGTAGCCTGCATAGTCGAAGGGTTGGTCTACCTACCATCAGTAGGCCCAACACATTGGCATTTTTTTTGCGGTTTCCCGGGAGAGCCGCTGTTCTGACGCGCGCACGAGCGGAGGAGATGAAAAAAAAAGCCAAGGTCGGAAGGATCGAGGAGAGGCATGCAACTAGCCAGGCCACTCGATCTTTGGTTTGTTTTGACCTGCGGGAGCCAGTTTTACTACCGTTAAATCGGCACCTCATCCCGACTCGGCAGGGAACTAATCATCGACTAATTTCTTTTCACAGTCTTTCGTGCGCCTTTCATTATTCCACATGCAGATTATGTTTATTTGAATTAGAAGCGCGCGCGCGCCGGCAAGCTTTCGCAGTCATGATTATCAAAATAATCTGGCAGATCGAAAAGCCAACCAATAATGCCCGAAAGGAATCTCCTTGTGATGAGTCACAAATGCGATAATAATAAATTATGGATAGGATCGACAATGTATTTCAGATTTTCTTCCGAGTTTGTAGATAGTACACGCGCAAAAAAAAAAAAAGAAGAAAAGAAAAAAAGAGAAAGCGTGCGAGCCCACGAGAAGAATAGAAAAAGAAAAAAAAAAGAGTTTCAAGTCGCAACTACCTACAAGAACTGCAAACACAACACATGTCAAATGTATGTTTCTTCTCCTCATTTTTTTTTCTTGCTGCGCTTTTCCTTGTACGATGGCCATTGAAGATACGAGCGCCCGAGAGGGGCAGTAGGTAGCTCTAGCGATCATAAAAACAAAGAGTGTAAAAAGAGAGAGGGAGCGAAGGGGAGCGATGCACACTGGTAAGGTAATTCAACGCAGGATGCACCCACGTGTTGGATTGCTTGGACGATTTTGACAGGCGCGCGCCCGTGGCTCAGTTTGTTGGCTCATTCAGCTTATGAGAGTGGGCTAGTAAACAGCTCAACGCAGACGCTCCAGTGCCTCGAGTTTTCTTTTGGCTGCTCTTCGCCTCGTATAATCGTTTATTGCTCGTGTTTATATTTGAGTGTGTAAAAAATGGTGCGATTGCTAACGTTAAGGGAAAAAAGAGTGCTAAAGGAGGTGAACGAGCAAACGAAATTGTGGGACCTATACAGCAGAAAGTCATGGAGTCGAAGTGCAAAAAGCAAAGCCTTCCGGCTGATTGCCAGAAAAATCCGGCTGATCGAGCGCCGCGAACGCCAGCGTGGAATGAACAATGCTCTAGCTGAACAACGTAAGTTTTACCTCATATAGTTTCGAAATTAATTAAACGAGTCATTACCGTAACCTGCAGGCTCTTAGCTCCTTCATATTTTTCGCAAATCTGGTACATGAAAATCGAACGAATTTCGCCAATTTTTTAGCTATAGTCTTGTCTATATAGTCCAAACAATACGCAGAAAAAAATTCGATTGATCCTTTTTTTTCGTCTTTTGTCAACATTATAATATTGCCGCGGTAATTGCGTCGCGGTCTTAATCTCAAATTGTATTTGACAGTGAATGGCCAGATGGTGAAGAAAATCTGGGATCGTCTTCGAGCCCAGTACCGTAGGATCCAGAATAATATTCACGAGGGTCACTGGACCGCCGCTACACTGAGCCTCCGTAACCGCGCTATTTTGAAGGCTCTGCTTTTCATGCGCAAATTAATTCGCAACGAGAAATGTCGACAGAATTACCGCTGAGGGTAAGTAATTGTCATGAATATCGAGGCGCATAATACGCAGTAGAAGCTCATGTTTTTTTTCCTTTTTGGTTTTCAGGATTGCTACCAATGTTCGGGATCTGTTACCTATTAGCTTTTATTTTTTCGTCCTTTTTATATTCGTTTTTTTATTTTTCTGATCGAAAGAAATTCTCTGATATATTTCTTTTTGCTTTATTTTCCAAAAATGAAAACACAGTTTGTCTCTTTCCTATACAATAGTAGAAACTTTTCGCAAACAAGAGATATATTTTTTATTTTTTATACTTTGTACAACAGTTGTTATAGTAGATTTCTCGTCGTATATATTCTAAAACTAAATGTTTTGCAATGTTATGGGAAATGTTAGGATAAATAAAGTTTAAAATTTTTAATAGAACAAAAATTGTGTGGATTCAATTATTTATCATCATTTCATTCGAATTCAAATATTAAACTTGCGACTGCTGCTACCGCTTCTCGTCATTTGAGGTCGCTACAAGGTAGTGTAGCTGAAAATTCTGAATTACCGGCAAGCGTCGAGTCGAGCGTGTTTGCAGGTTATACACAACAAAACATTTTGACAACTGAATGCAGATTTTCGATTAAAACATTGTTTAATACGAATGTTGATTGAAGCTGTACTGAGCGTAAAATGCAGGTAATACTCCATTTATTTTCCATGTCTACCTTACTTCTCAATTAGTTTTGTTTTTTCATTTCATAGTCAATTAATAGTCTTGCCTGGAATTTTCCAAGATTATTTTATAATTATGTAGATTAATGTGTTTGTATAATTGATGCCTACTAATATTCAATTATATTTTTAGCTCTCAACTGATGGAGGTGTAGTACACTTGCCAAGTATCAAAAGTAGGCAAGAGGTATGGGATAGAGGAAGAGCCAACCGATCCTTATGAGCAGCAATTGCTCGCAGTACTCAAAAGTTTCCTAGCAGATGAGCAAAGCCTACTGAATGAAGATGACCTGCTCGAACTCTGTAAAAAACTCAAAATGGAGGTCATAACAAGTTCCTTCAATTACTGGGTCAATCTCAAGAGAGGCCAATCGATTGTACTGAGCTGGATGGCAATGGTCAACTATTGATTTTGTCTGCAGACAAGATCAATAAGAAACAAATTGGGGCTATGAAGCGCAAAGGATGAGCAAAGTGGTGAGTAAAAAATATATCTCCAGTTGTACGAAAAGAGAAACTTTTCTATGAAGGTACTCATAACTGAATTTTATTTCATCAAGTGACACGTTTGACCATGAGAGATGGTAAGCAACATGGAGCAATCAAAATTCGCTAATGTGTGAGGATGTCAATAGTTTTTGTAACAGAGGAACTGCTCTTCTTAAGCAAGTGAGTTTGTCCCATTTGTATAATGTTGATGTGTATTTTTAGCGAATATTATAATAAACAGTAGTACATAAATATAAAGTTGTATACATTATTCCCTCATATATTGCAATATTATTTATTTGTGTTCATTTTTATTGTGGAACTTTCAAAATATGTGCCACCGACATATTAAAACTTTTAAACTACAGTGACCTGCGTTGGTTTGCTGCGCAGTGGATCGTGTCGTTTTCTACTAGAATATATGTGTAGTTACAGAGATTAGTAGGGAGATTGCTGACGGCAATGCTTCCGAGCGTGCCCGACAAATGTTACTGGTTCGAGCGCCCCGTAATGGCCAAAGCATCGAAGCTGACGCACATTTTCGTTCGGCGCGAGAGGGGAATACCAAACGTGCCTCTAATATACAGAGGAGAAGAAGAGAATGTGCGTCTGACCAATCACGTTAGCCGATGGGCGGGGCGAAGCAAGAGTGCGAGTTTGAGCACTCGAAGAGAATTTCGTCTCGGCAAATCTTTTCTCTTCGACCAGAATAAAGGCTTCGATTCCCACTTGATGCAATTTTTTTTTTTCATAATTAAATATCTTGAAATATCTTAATTATTACAGCAAATATCTACAACTTAAGCCCCTTTTTTAATCACAAACCCTCGTACATTTCTGTGAACATATGTAACTTTCATACTACGTAATCCTAGTGCGTTGATAGCCGACATGGCTAACGCGTGCTGCTTGGTTTCATTTTTGTCGTCCCGGGTTCCAGTCCACGTAGATACCATAGATAAAAATTTTTTTTTCTCACAATTAACTCACAATTAATTTGTATGATGACGAGATTAATTTTTATATTTATAATTCCAATATAAATTCTAACTTCATTAAGTATGAAGTTAGATCGATGTCTAGAGTTGGGTTCAATTCCTACTCAATGTTATGTTTTTCCTTTGGTTTTAACTTTTTTTTAGATATAATTTATAACGGTTATTTCAGAAAATAACTCATGTCTATTTATACAGCTCTTATTAATTATCTGGGTATGAGGATGCAGTTCCTTTTGACAGGGTATTATCACACAAAAGTGTAAATTTATATTACCGACTGATCTTTTTCAGGTACATAATCTTAATGAGAAATAATATTTATTTCTTGAACGGTTATAATATTTTGATTGGATAGAAAAGTGCGCGGGATTTTCCTAACTATTAAGCCCATTTATATCTATAAAAATTAAATCAATATGCTACATAGATTCAGTTTCTACTGATCTCGGAATGTTCAATTTAAAAAATTTTTTTTTATGAACATAAACTAAAATGCGCGTAATTGTTAATAAGTTTTCTTGGTCTTTCACAATCATGTGCAGTTTTTAAATAATTTTTCTACATCAATTTTCATCAATTTTCTGCTCAGTTCCTTCATCCACACTTAGAATTTTCTTTTTTTTTTTAAATATACATGACTTTAACATTTATATATTTTCACGATAAAAATAGAATTTTATTTGCCAAAATAATGATAGAGTGCATTGCATTGCCAAATTTATTTCTTCACAAGTGGCTTGATAAAAGGCAACGTTTAAAAAAAGACTACCAATAAGTATTTGTGTATATATATCATCTAGAAAATGTTTCCTAATACAAATCGAACGTTTGCTGGTCCTCAAATAATCAACAGAAACTTGTAATTATTACTCTTAAAAATACGAGCTCTCTAAGTATATATTCGTATATGTTTGTTTTTTCAAGTTGGAGCCGTAATTCACTACAGTTTCGTATTCTCGTTGCGTTTAGTGTGATATAACCGTCTAATAATTATTCTAATTTCGGGAAGAAAATGATGTTAAATATATTAATGTTTATAAAATAAACTTTTAGGCGTCTTTTACATGAATATATTTTCATCAGACCTTATTTAGTCAATAATGCTTTTAGAAAAGATTTACTTATCACTTTAGAGTAATCGATAAATCATACTTAAACTTCAGAGTTGATTTTATGTCCAGAGAACACATTGGTACACGTGTTTTGACTTCAAATTTCGAACGTAGAAAGCATCTGACATTGACGTTAATATTTTAAAGATCACACGTCTTATTATAGTCAATAGCGTTTCGATAATTACTAGAATTGATACTTTGCAAATTGAGCATTCTTCTGTTAATCTGCGTGCTTTAACATAATACACGCGTTAATATTAATGATTTAATACATCAATTCAATTTAAACAAATCAATTTAATAAGCAACTTCATAAATTATAGCTTTTATAGTATACATATAAAGTTAAGCTTAATAAATTGTAGCTTTTATAGTATACATATACAGATGTTACATACAAATAATATAAATGGGTAACGTAGATATATCAATATACTTTTGTTTATATAGAAAACTAAACAACACTATCGCATAACAGTTAACAGCCATTGCCTTATTTCACGTATACGCCACTCCTATAAATTATTTTCTCCTTTATTAATAATATTACTTTGATTATTTGCATAATTATGTAAAAAAACGAAAAAATTCCATTGTATCCATCTTGTAGATTTTACAAAATTAAAAGACACGTATTTTTTCTTTTTTCGATTAATAGAAAATTGACTGAGTTACGGCGTGCCAAAGGTACCCACGATTATTTGGATATATGCAAATGCTATGTTATCGTGACGTCACGGAAAGCTTTATCGCGCTCTTTCTCGGCCAGTTTTTAATTGATTAAATAAACAAAAAATACGTGTCTTTTATTTTTTAAACATCTACAAGACGGATATAATAGATTTTTTTCGTTTTTTTTCATAGTTTACTAGTTTCACTGCATCGCATGAACTTATATAAAGATAGGGGATTTATAAATAAATATGTTAAAAAACAGATATTTTGCGAAGCTAAAAATAATGGAAAAATCTTTTCAACCGCAACAAAATACCTATAGAATATATATATATACACACCTGTCTCTAAAAGAACGCAAGTGTAAAAAACACTAAAAAATGTTAATTGTTACGTCGTAGGTCTGCCTTTTAAAAAAATACTCGGATTTGCTGGGACAATCGAGGCCTATGGTAATGAAACGAGTAAAACACTTAACATTAAAACTTTCTGGAGAAACAAATTTAAAGGATTAATACGATGCCGCAATTCAAACGTTTTTGTCGTTACATTTTCAAAAATAAAAGACACATATTTTTTCTTTTTTTGATAATGAATAATTATTAATTTACATGGCGGGGACAATAATTTAGAGTTCAGTTGGCGTTGTTTTATTTCATCAAGTATTATTATTACTTATATACTATTTGAGAGGTCTATCATCCTCGGTCTATCAGTTTCGATTTAAAAACAATAAGTTGACCTTGAAACAACCTTCAAGAATATCGTCAAGATCAAATCCAAGGCCACCGTTAAATTCCTCGTTGAAAGTTACTAGAAAAGTGACCTTAATCTTTTTCAAAAATAATTTACATAGAAAATGTTATAGGAGTTTCTGGACTTCTTGGAAACCCTCTACAGGGTATCCCACTTTAATTTAGGTTATAAGAGAACTCCGAACTTTGCAAAGTATTCGAAAAATTTTTCAATAAAAAATTGTAAGTTATGAAGGGATTTACTTGAACTTCATTTTCAAGGTTACTACAGGGTTAACTTTATTTTTTAAGTAGGAACCCGATTTTTTTACCCAGGATTCCATAGAGTGAAAAATTCTATGTTTATTTAATGTATCCCAGAGAACCTGCAAGGTTATTTCGAGGTAATAGAAGTTCAATCTTTTTTTTTCACTCATTCTCTACCTAAATTACATAAGAACTTTAAAGATTCATAAAAAATTTTAAAGACAAAAGTTACTATACTTTAAGAGGGGCATCCACTTTGACTTTCAAGATAATTTGAAGGTCATTTCAAGGGCAGTTTTGTTTTCGCGCTGCAGAATGTGATATAAGTCATTTTTTCTACTTTTTCGAATACTTTGCAAAGTTTTAAATTATATTACTGTCCAAGTTAAAATAGGACGCTGTATATTTATCAGACAATAAATTACACAAATACATTTTTTTTATATTATAAGCATGAATGTTTATTCTAAATAATATTTGAAATACATAAAAATATCGGTAGAAATAGTACATGTACAATAAATACATAATATTAATAATACATAATATTATATAGCATCTTTTTTGCTCCAATGATACGTTCAGGCAGAGCAGTTTACAGCATATTATTTAAATTTTTTTCTAATTTTGACAGGTTTCCACACCACCACAGAGGTACTGTCAATTAGCATGTTACAAGAAGGCGAGACTGTTTAACACATTAACATTAAATTTGAATAAAATTATACATAATATTTGTATCTTTTTTAGTTTTTTAGTTTTTTTCTCTCGTTGTTCCTTATAACACACTCGGCGCGTTGTTTTATTTTTGTTTGACTTCAAAACATTGCATAAAAAAATATAAATTAATAATTTAATTAATTGCGTGGTATGCTGCAATAATAAAATTATTAAATACTTTTTCATGAAAATATATGAAATAAAACCGTGGAAAACTCGCCTAGAGCCCTACTGTAACCACGAGAGTCTCTTTCCTAACAAATATATTAATCTACACGAGGGAGAGTGAAGAAGAATCAAAAATTTGTATACAAGGGTGCGGAATTAGTAATAGTTAAAGAATTTAAATATTTAGGATTCCGGTCTACACAAAAAACACGTACGCGACACATACTAAAAGAATGGCAGAAAAAGCAAGTCGGGCAATCAACGCAGCATAGGGGGTTATGAAAAGAGCAAGAATTGATAGCTTCCGAAAGCGGCTACATCTCATAAATAGTATTATCAAAGCGAAATGTATGTACAGGATAGAAATATGGGGTTGAAGAAAATGGGAAACAATAGAAAGAGTACAAAAAAAATTCAAAAAGATAGCCAATTATAAGGAAAGCGAAGGAAAATGTCCGATGAGTAACGATAATAACGATTAAGACTGTGAGTCACGCTAATGCTTTAGGAAATTTATTAAATAAAGCTGTATTTGTAATTTAGATGTAAGGGAACTAATGTAAAAGACCATAAAAGCTATAAATGTACAAGAATAAATAAATAAATACAATTTAATTTACAAATTAAAATATACAAACAATATAAACGCTATATAAACATATATACGATATTAAATGAACAATATGATATAATTAAATGAACAACATGAACATAATTAAACATATATATAAAAGTTATATAAAATTAACGCAAGTATAATATAATATAAATAATAGATAAAAGAGAAAGACTGGAGGTAGTAAAGGAATACAAATATTTAGGATTTTGGTTTACTATGAAGGGTGGATATGAAACACATTTAAAGAAGATGAAGCAAAAAGCGCAGAGGTCGATGAATAGCACATGGGGTCTAATGAAGAGAGCAAGACTCAATACACTGGAAAGAATACTGCTAATACTAAATTCAATGGGGAGAGCGGGATGTCTATATGAATCGGAGTTATGGAGCTGGACACCGCAAGAAGAAATGGAAAAAATTCAAGCAAAGGTAGTCAAGATGGCACTAGGTAGCAATATGAATACACTAGATTATATATGGAAAATAGAGGCAGGGATAGAAGGCTTATATTTGGAAACAATAAAGAGGGTGACAAACTACATAGCGAAAATCGTTGAAATGGATGACAAAAGACTCCCGAAAATATCCCTTATAAATAGGTGATGGATGCCATAATGAAGAATTTTATTCGTGTTCTGATTGGTTGGAATATAGTCACGTGATATACTGTTATGGCAGCAAATATGCGTGTAATGTGGTTTCGAGTGGAGATTTTATTAATAAAAACTCATTTTATCATAATTGACACGGAGAATTTTAAAGATAATGAAAATAAAAAAGTATGTGGCAATGTTAATATTTTTACACTCATTTTATGACATTAGCAACGATTAAATCGTTTAGTCAAAGCGAGAGGTTATTGTGCTTGGAATTATTATGATAATCTGATATATTTGAATGTGTAAGATTGAAAAACTGTTGCAATATTGTAATTTTTATTAAAAGAGTAGGATAAAAGTTTGATAGTAATTTGACCCGTATAGTTGAAAAGAACTAAAGATATTGCTTATATCAGTTTTCGATATGATAATTTAGAATACGATGATTTAGAACATGAATTTAGAATACGCGGAACTGTTTTACTAATACAAGTTTTCCACTGTGATGTGTGTTTCGTAACAAAAATTGAAAAATCCACCTTTAAAAAAAAGGGATTTATTGCGTTAAATATGTTAATCAATATGACAAGAAATGAAAAGGAAGGTGAAAGTGCGCGAAGTGCCTCTGATGTCCCTAGTGTTTAAAGAAGGAAATGAGAGGGATAAGGAATAATAATCCTACAAGATGTGGAAGGAAATGGTTGGAATCAGCTATGAAGGCAGGAAACGGCGAGCTAAAAATATTAATGGAAAATGGATTAGAGAAAGAAAAACTTATGGAAATCACAGAACCTTAAAAATAAGAGCAGAGCAAGACCTAAAAGCAAGATGAAACAAAATAGATGAATCGAAATATTGGAAGCATTACAAGAAATGGAAAAAATCAATTCACTATTGGAGTAAACGTGGAAGTGAGGGCTATCTGAAAGGGGAATGGGCAAGAATAAGGTGCGGAAGTATAGGAAAGGAAGGTAACAAAGGTTACATCAATTAAACATGAAGAGTATGTGGTAATGAGGAAGAGGACCTACAGCACATCTTGATATGCATGCGAGGCGGCGAGGAAGATTATAAGAAAAGAATGGGTAAAGGCTCTGGACGACTGGAGAGGAGAGACTAGGGGAGAAGAGTTAATAAGAAAACTGGGAAAAGTGCTTGAGGGAAAGATAGATAGAAAGATGGTACGAGTTAATTTGTAAGGGTTTTCGAGAAGATAATTGAAAGAAACAAGAAATCTGAGAATAAGAAATAAATGAGAGATTAATAGTTTACAGGTCAAGACAGGGAACTAGGGAAATTGAAGGGGAGAAGAAAGTTAAGAAAGAAGAGGATGAGGATAGTTTAAAGGAAGTATTGCGGACCAAAGAATAATATTAATATTAGCTCGCGGAAATTTATGTACGAAAGTAGGACAGTTGATGTAATGAGGTTGTGTTATGTGTTGTGGTGAAGTAAGCTATTAATGTGTACTTGTCAAAAATAAAATTATAATAATAATTATTATAATATAAATAATAAGACTAAAAGTTAAAACGCATTATATTATTAATAGCCAATAAAACGGGAACAATAGAAAAATTATTTCAATCATGATTTCTAACTAATCCAATAAAAGAAATTTTAATTTATTAATCACGTGAAGCGAATTAAAAATGCATTAAATTAAAATGAATTAAATTAAAGTAAACATATTAAAGTAAACAAATTAAATTAAAGAAACATTTAAAAAAACCTAAGCACTTTGTATAATTTTTAATTTTCTATTATTTGTTTTTACTTTGGCTTTGGCCTCTATTTGACGCTTTTGATTATTAACCTTCGTAGTGTTAATTACTTTCAATCTCATTAAAAATTGCAAAGCTTCTACTCTATGTTTATAACAAGTATTATTTCTGTCAAACCAATCTGGAAAGTGATCATTTGTTATTTTTTCCACTACGTCGGTTAAGTTAGCAACTAATTTTTTTTGATGCCAAAGACTTGTACAGATTTGTTGAAAACCAAAAAGCTGGCAAGTCACAATTTTATTAAAAATTAAACTCGATCTTGTTAAATACGAAATTTCAGGAAGATTTTTATCGGAATGCTCATATTCTCTACATTGAAGGTAATATTCATAATCAGTTATTTCATTTTCTACCGGTTCCATAAATACTTTTTTACACTCACAACATTTACTTTTTTGAATAGATATTTTAGCCGTATAACCACTGAAAAAATTTATAGCATTTTTCTCGTACAAGTCTTTTTTTTCAAAGTCAATGAATGTACTCGAATTTACGGGTTGAAATGTCTCTATAAGTTCCGCGGCTTCTAAAAGTTCGAACATTTCTTGATCTATTTCTAAGTCTTTTTGTACAGTTTCTATACCGGGTATATACAATGCGGCAGCGGCTAACGATTCGGTACTTTCATTGTGTGAGTCCTTCTCATCCGGATTGATTAAAGAAATAGTTTCATCTATTTTAACATTCCCCCGTTGTCTAGTATGAATTAATGAAGTGCACACAATGTGTCTAATTGTTAAACGATAAGCTCTACATGTCGGATTTGGATTGAATCCATTTCTTCCTCGAATCTTCGAATGAGTATGCTCAACGCTATCTTGATTACAGAGGCCAGTTGCTAACTCAAAAGATGGACATTCGCTTTTTACGTTTCTATACAATTCTAATAAAGCCGTCGCGGTCAAAGATAAACCCGTAAAACACGATGGTCTCGTTTTTTTTCCGATTTGCTACTTTCATTCGCGTGTACAGTTCGCGTTGTCCATTGTTTCGACGATTCTATAAAATCTACAAGACACTTTTCGATTTCTGGATTGCGATTTGAGAGTGGACGCTTTTGAGTATTAACATTATTTATTTTATACGAATTGCAGGCATCAATAACAGTGGCTATTTTCCTCACAAAATCTGCTGATTGTCTCCATGTTTCCGATATTAGTCCATTTCCAATGCCTTGCTCACCAGCTTTACCAGCAGTTTTTATCGCAGCTGCTACTCTTTTACTCAAAAGTTGAAAAGCTAAACTAACTTTCATACTCTCAAAGGTACTAGGATTAAAGTGCTTGTCTTTTAAAAAAGCTAATAAATTCGACGATTCGTTCGTTTTATCGATTTCGTACGTTTTTACCATATCACTAAAAGCCATAATGATATTATTATCAATATAAATGTATCTATGAACTCTTAGTTGATAAAGTAATCGTTTAATGAGATGAGGCCAATCAAAACCTGCGAAAACTAATTTTCCTTCATAATAAAAAAAAGGCTTATCTACAGATACTTTTAAATTTTTATAAAACAATTTTACGTTATTTGAACCTTGATCGCATACGATAATTTTGACTATAGCTCCTATTCTAAATAAAGCAGTTAAAATTTTATGTAAAATTTCTAATAAATCATCAGCACTAGCCCCACTTGAATTAAATCCGAATGAAAGTATTTGGCGCCAAGGATTAACAGCATTAATGCTATCTAAACAAAATAATAAAGCATATCTAGCTATTTTTGAACTTCTAATATTATCCCCCATATCTTCAAGACCCTCAATCTGATCGTATTTTTTAGAATATTCCTCCATGCTTTTTATACTCATCTCATCAAACTTTAACGCACAATAACGCTGCTCTACGGGTAATTTGCTCAAATTATCTTGTATTTTTTCCAAAAGATTGTTATTTAAACCCGGTTCAAGATCTAATTGTGCTATCCAACTTCTTACTGTAGATTCTCCGGCTAATCTAATTCCTAATTTTAGCAATTGACTGTAACCAGCAGCTGAGTGGTAGTACATAACTTTACATAAGTTTTGTTCGGCAAGTGTGAACTTTTGTCTATTTTCCGGTTTGAACTGCATTGCTACTAAAGTTTTACGAGATTCGCTAAAATTCTTTTCATGCATTAAATCATTAATATTTTTAATTTGTTTCTTTTTTTCAACAACTAAACGTTTTTGTAATCTATATTTTTGCATTTTAGTATTTTTTGTATTTTTTTTAAATCTATTTAATTCTAATTTCAAACGATTTATTTCGCGCATCAAGGATCTTTTATGCTGTTCACACTTAGCTGAACATAATTTTCTATCACGATACGTAGATTTACAATTTCCTTTGTGTTCATTTATTTCAAAATTTAAATAAGACTCATCTACTTCTACATCATTTATATTAAAAAAAATTTCTTTTCCTGAAGGATATTTAACATCATTACCATTTCTATTGTAACATGGGACAAGATCAGGCAGCGGTAGGCTAATTGACCGCTGCTGACTCTCTCATGCGCAATGAGTAATATTGGCTCTCGCGACGTATTTGACAAAGTACAGGTCACACGATATTTTCATATTTTGTATTTATTTCATGTTTCCCTGAGTCAAGGCCATATGACGTCACACCACACTTACAACACACTTACCAAGTACACACAAACAATTACCAAGCCCACTCTCGGAAGCTAAGTACAACGAGATGAGGGGCAATGCTAGCAAAGACGGAGAAGAAAAGGAATTGGGGAGAGAGTTCTAGGCTGCGGTCAACGCCGGACGTTCTAAACCCGCGCTCATCATACTGCGCCGAGATAACGCTTTCTCCGGCATTCGAAATTGCATTGCAAATTCAGTCTTTGATTGGCTAAAGTGTGCCTCATTCAATCATAAGTGATCACAATGCATTGTTTGCCGTTATTTTGCCTAAATAATCAACTACCGTCAAAGGTCTTGTTCCGTGTTAATCAGCGAGCATGTATCAGTAAGTGAATTATCAGAGCTTTGTAAGCAATTAAGGTAACAGTCATTTCAAGCTTATTAAATTGCTTCAATCGTTCATGTGTGTGACTCAAATCTTAGTCTAAATGGAAATTTGACTATCGGCGAATCAATTATATCATTAGCGATTGTAAGTGACCTCGCGTTATTAGAATCTTTTGTTTTCCTCTATGCCTGGCTTGACTATCGTACGGTCAAGCCGAAGAGAGCCAAAGTCCTAAAATTACAATTTTGAAATATTTAATTTAATTAGCCGTCGAATTAAACGAGTAAGTCGAAGCTCATTATCATGTTATTATTCGTTCAAATACCATATTAATTGCCTAGTTTAATTAACGAGTATTTGTTTGTTCAATCTATAATAAATCTCATATTTATCATTTACTTTAATTTTTATTATAGACATTTAATTGTATGCAATCCCCAGTTCCTTATCCCATTCTCTCTAGGTAAATTCACAGGAACCTGCTCCCGCTCTTCAATATTAGAGCTAGCCATATCTAAAGGAGAGGCACTGCTCCCTCACTTCCTCTCAGTGCCTGGCGCCCTTGCGCTAATCGCGTGAATCATCGTACATTTCTTGCCTTACCGTAACGACGCTGTTATACTATGCAAATTAAAATTTTCTACATTCTCAACGATGTTGTGATCTACTGTATCATTATTTTCCGCAGATACTTCAGGTATTTCGCTAATACCTGATATTACAACATCAATCTCCATGGATTGCTGTTCTGTAGAAACCGGTTCTACTTGTTCGTTACGGACAGTGTCCATGGCTAATTGTCCTGTCAGCTGTTGCTCTGTCTCGTGTACAAGTCCTATTTGAGCATCAGCTGACTGCCAATGGATCGGCACCGCACCTTTTCGTAAACGCAGCTTTCCATTTACACAGGTTATAAAGTCTTCATCCGAAAAGTGGTCGATGCAAATTGAAGCGGTCCTTAGCGACGTCGGAGCCCAATACTTCAGTTTGTCGTTGCCTAAGGATATAATTTTTTCAAAATTATTGTTACGGTAACATGTTTCACATGTCCGGCATCACATTCTTTATTTCCTTCTCCAAAATAATCCTTTCTATAATAGCAAGTTACTACTTAGTAACACTTTTGCCAAACTTTTGGGAGTTTAGCTCGTCGTTCGTATCGAAGGCAAGAAGTTTGGTCAAATTTATACATATAGAGTCGTATCTTGCTTGGGATCTAGTATGCGACCTCTAGCGGAATAACTTATAACTAATACCTATATATATGAGGTTAAGTCGGCATTTCTTATAGTTGAAGACAAATCATAATAGTAATTGCAATCTCGCTTATTCAATTTTATTCCTATTGCATCATTAAAAATTTTATATTTAATAGCTATAATATCGGCTAATTTTGAATTTGATTTAAAAAGAAATTATTGCTTATTCCACTATATCTTAATTAGTTAATAATAATTTTAGGACTTAATAATAATAATTTTAGGATTTAAAAAAATTCAACCGAAAAATCAAGTTTATTTTTTATTTTAGACTTTTCAATGGTTTTATAACTCGTTGGAAAATTATAAAATAAAGAATGTGAATACCATACATGTGACAAAAATTGTAGAGTATTTTAATTTTAAATAAATAACTAAAAGATAGAGTGCACAAGTGAAAGAGAGAAATATAAAGAAATTGTATTTTTCATTAAATCAATAAATAAATAAAAGAGAGAGAGAGAGATACAACTTGAGCTTGATAAACTTCATGCAAAGTTGAACGACGGTCGCTCAATTGCGTAACTCATATTGTGAATAATTCAAGATTGCCCAATATCCCCTTTGCTAAATTGTTAAAAATTCTTTGCCACAATCGTAGGAAAATGCATCGAGGTTATGGTCTTCAAAAGAAACAAAAAATTACAATTTAATCGTATAATGATTTTTCGTTTAATTAAGACAAAGATGATGTATTAAAAAAATTGTGATAATATGCTCGTGATTACAAACTTGTAAAATAGTAAAACGTAGTTTCCTGTTGTAGAAGTTACGTGATCGTCAGATGCATAATATATAGAATATTTTTTACACAACATAGTTATAAAAATTCTTTTTTATAACCGTGTTGTGCCGTAGTATTTTACAGTCTACTCAAGGTGCAATATATGCATACTGTAGTTATTGTTCGGATTTTCAGGTGTAAGTGTTTTTAGATACGTAAATTTCGAATGCTCTTGATACAAATGTACTTTGGTTATTGGGTGATCATAATTTCGTTTATTTTTTTTGAAAAAAATTGTTAATATTTTGTTATTAAATGTTGTTTTTTTTGATAATTTTATCGTTTTTCGTCTTTTTGGTTCTAATCATTTGCGTTATTTCAAGTGTATTTGTAAATGATAATTATTTATGCTTATTTGCGTTTTCAACGGTTTAAACGATAACAAAAATATGTCTGAGCAAAGATGAGATTCAATTTCTCATATATAAATATATATAATGTAGTATTTGTCAAAAGAGAAAGAAACGAACGTTGTAAGTGAATAATACAGCCATCATATATGTGCGACATTTTTATTTTATATTTATTAGACTTAAAACTTGGTTATACAGAGTTTTCGTCGGGTACACTGAGAAATAAAATTAGTTGATTTAACAAGATTCTGTCTGTTGAAATGGAGTAACAGAGAATCAATTGTTAAATTAAGAATAGCGAAATATTGGTTTGACGTCGACTCTGTCTGTTAATTTGATACCGTAAGATTATTGGATTGACTAAAGCTATGTCATTGGTTAAACAGACGCGGTTGTTCGATCAAGGACATCCACTATACTAATTTTACATACTGTATGGTGTTAAATTGATTATATGAGCTTGCAGAATGAAATACTTACAGTAGCTAATCCAACCTAAGATTTTGTTGACTCATTCGGAATACTGCGATCGAATCAACGATATATTATAAATCGAATCAATGATATTAACGAAAATTTTTTTGAAAAAATTGTGCTTCTTTCACGTAGAGAAATAGGCTTATATCTTCAATCAATTATACACGTTACTTTTAAAATCGGATGTCATATTATTATCAGAGACGTTGCAGGTACACATATACATACATATACATATTTATACATTATATTGACGCTTAACAAATTTCGCACGGAAGTCGCTATATACAATTTATTATACGCAGTGATGGTGACAAACCCACATGTTTCGCTTTGGTTTGATTATTATATCCGTTCAAAACTGTCCTTATATACTAATGCTAAGAATTTCCAACCGCTTGCGTAAATCGTAGCCATCTAGCGACCTTGTATTGAAAAATTGCCATTAGCGGATTTTTCAAATGCGGATATTTAAAATTTCGGATTAATTAGTAAATAAAAATGTGATACTTATGTAATTTTTAACGATCTTTATTGAATTCAATGTTAAATTATACATCAAAAGATACATAGCATTTAGAGTCACTTAATTTCTGATAATTATAAACAGTTTTGATAGTTTTAAGCGATATATAATTATATTCATCAACACATTCGATTTGGTAAGCACACAAATGACGAGAATAGTTTATAATAGTTAGTTTTGAATAAAAGCTATTGAAATGGGCAATGGCCTTTTCAATTTTGCATATACCACTCAAACGAAAATCTATATCAATGAGTGTATAACCTTTCACGCACTTCAAAATTACCCAAGCATCAAATGTGCTGCTCACAAATTTATCTCGTTTTTCTGTGCAAGGATGTCTGTGATTGTAGGTATTCGTCCAATGTGTTTTAGCTTCTTCCCAGGGCTCTTCTTTTGTACGCAGCCAGTTTATACTTATTTGGACTTGTTCAGGAACATTTTCTTCATCACTTTCATCAGAATTGTGTATTGCACAATGAGAAGGTTTATATATTCCTGTAGGTAAACGTTTGAGATTGTTGTATTTGTTCAGTAATTTCCCTGCAGCTTTTTGACGTTTGCCATTGGGTGATTTACTTTTGGAAACCGGCGGAATGTAATATACAATAGCTAATTCAGAAGGAAAAACTTCTGTGATTTTTCTTGAGAGAACCAAAAAATCAGGATTTTCAAGAGGCCTACAAACGTAAATTATAATATTGAAAAAAATGCATTAATAAGTAATTGATTAAATTATTCTACTAACCTATTGCATAATCTAAGAACTGCGCACATTAACAGATGCACCACTTTTTTCCTCTTTGACAAAGTTAAACTGCGTTTATTTGAATACCAAATAATGATGTTTCTCCCTTCAAAGGTATCGTTCAGAATGTCAGATACGTTGATATTTTCAATTGCAAAAATTGAATTGTTAGCGTCCTCTAAGTTGCTAAGGTTTTGAAATGGCGTTCTTGACACGAGTGATGTATTAGCCAAGTCAGAAGAAGAACACGAAGTATTCTGTCAAAAATAAAATTCAATGAAATAACACAATTCCAAGTTTACAAAGAAGGTTATGTTTTCTATGCATTATCGGTTGCGTAATGTTGGTTTTAATTGATGCACAATGTTATTCTTTTATACCCCGATAAAACGAACTACGATTTAACATGTACTTACGTATACTTCCTTGGAAAAGTAATCCTGATGTTTTTTCCAAAATTGGTCCAATTCATTAGGCGGTAAAATGTTTTTGATTTGTGTGAATGAAATTTGTTTCAACTCCCGAACGCCAATGCCATTATCTACAAAGTGTTTTTTGCATAAACAAATTCGCAGATTTCAAAATATGAATAAGTAATATGTACTGTAATTACCTTCGAAAATATTCGTGAACTTTTCGTATCCTAGGTCAAGCAATACTTCAAAGACACTTTGTTCTCCCATTTTAGCGCTAGATAAGGTTATGCAACTAAACACGTGCCGCGATACCGATGCATACGTCTCCATGCGTTATGCGCATGCCGGCTTTTGTTTAGGCTATTTGGTGACACTGCAGCTGAG
This sequence comes from Phymastichus coffea, assembly GCF_024137745.1. NCBI lineage: Eukaryota > Metazoa > Arthropoda > Insecta > Hymenoptera > Eulophidae > Phymastichus > Phymastichus coffea. Next base: position 2,434,146 of record NW_026706835.1, on the reverse strand, counting down.
GTTTCTTTTTATCGGGGCTATAGTGCTGGACTATGTTATCGAATGCAATAGATAGGCATGAGACGTACTTACATCTCAAATTTAATGCCAAAAATTTTACGAAATACAAATTTCCATAAGAAATATTTAATTCAAAGAAAGCAACGATTTTTCGGAAACTTTATTAATCTAATATTAAATTTTATATTGATTTCATATATTAGTAAGTTGATATGATATGTAATACGTTCATTCAATATACATTTTGTTTAAATAATAGTACTTATGGTTGTATCAAGGCAATGTTGAAATTGTGTTAGCAAAATATTTGTTTGTCGTTTTGATACCAACGTGCTATTGAATTTAACAATGCTAACTTATTTTTTAACCAACTCGATGTCAGAACAACAGAGTTGATGTTAAAACAACAAAATTCCGCTGTTACACCATTTCAAAAGTATGAGCGGGATCAAATCAACAGCTGAGGTCTGTAAAATTGATAGTTTCGTTGTTAGGTTAACAGAGGGCCCATTAAATCGACAGACAAACCGTTGAGTTAACTGCTGAATTGTTGTATCAATCATAAACCTGTTTGTATTAACTATTTTTTTTTCTCAGTGTAACGATGAGATATTGCCGTAAAACATTTGTGTACAATCTTTGCCTATGGTGACAGGTACATTTACAAAAGTGTAAAGTGAACCAAACAGTGTTTTTTTGCGTTCGTGTACTTATTTTCCGTTCCTTTTTGTGCAAAATAAACGCAGTATTAAATTTTTACAAAGAATTCTGTAACAATAAATTTTTTTTTGTATGAAAGAACACGACTCACACCAAAGTTCTTAACAACTTGCCTTCAAAAGTATACGATATAGTTTTACAAAGCTCTTACACGAACAAAATGAGAAGGGCATTAATCATGTATATAAAAATTATCAGTAAGCATTCAAGATAAATTAAATATTAATACTTGAAAAGAATCTGAACAATTTTTCAAGCTCTATATTTTTTACTTCACGTTATAATGAATATTCTATTTGTTTCTATCAATCTACATATAGTAATGAGTTTTCCTTAAATTGAGATAGCATTCTTTTGAGGTATTGGGGATTAGATAATGAAGCGACATTTATAAGCAGAGGTTAGATGTAAATGATGTTCATAAACTTTCTATCCTTGTTCTGTTTCTATCCTTGGCAACATTTATGGCACGGTATATAAAATGGGAGTGAATTACATCATGGGGTGTTTGTTACAATTATCATACTGATTACTTTCTCGTACATTGTCCCATTTACTAAGAATGTGATTCATAAATTTAAATATCACAATTCAATGTTAAGAGGAACAAAGAATTAATTGAAGTTTAGTTTCATTAATTGTTTATGCAAGATTGATTAATAATTACTTTTCACTGTTAAAAAAAGTAATTAAGAAATCTGATGTAAATATGATTTTAATGACGCCTTTATGATTATTAATAACAATTTTTCAACTTTAAAATAATACAATAGCAATTAGTATTTTGAAATAAATAAATTCTTGATTTTTCACGAATGTTAACTTTCGTTAATTAAACCATTCTTCACTAAACATCGTTAAATAATTTGGAAAGTCAGCCACAAAAATTAAAAAGTAATTAACTTACAATGTAAAACCATAAATCTAATTATATTAACTTATTTATCATCTATAAAAAATCGTTAGAAAAATATAAATAAAAAGTACTCAAGCAAAAGGAAGTCTGACTTAAAAATATCACAGTCAAGCGTAGTTCAAACAACGAGAAATTATACTAATTACGCTGGCTATATTTCATATTTTAATATTCGCATCATTAATACGTTTGATTTTTAAACGTCGTACGTCAACAAAAGCTCGACGCGTGTGCAATTTTTAATTTATTGATTGTTTTAATTCATTTTTTTAAGATCGTAAGAAAGTATCAAATCACAGTCGTTTCACACGTATGATTCCTACTTAAATTGAAAAAACTGCTCTCAACAATCGGAGGAACATGCGTGAAACGCGTAAAAATTCTTTTTTAATAAATTTATAATTGACAATCACTATTCATCTTGTCTTCAGTCACCAATTTTTTATTTAAATCTCCTAAACGTAGATATAGCAAATGAGAGAGTGAGAGAGAGAGAGGCGCGTTTCAGCCGCTAATCTATTTACACGCTGCGGGGATATCACAATAATACGTGTATACGCACGCGTCGGGGGGAGCGCGTGATTTTCGTGCAAGCTCCCGCGAGCGCGCGTAATCCGGATATAACGATCGTCAACACGAGAGAGAGAGAGGAGAGCGAGAGGGAGAGAGAGAGAGAGTTCCAGAAGTTGCAAAAAAAATTAAAGAGCCCAACCAATAGCGTAAAAAAAAGAAAGAAAGTACCAAACATCGCGGAATAAGAATAAGAGAAAGAGAGTCCAACAAATGGCATGGTTAAGAGACAGAGAGAGAGAGAGAGAGAGAGAGAGAGAGAGAGAGAGAGAGAGAGAGAGTTCCAGAAGTTGCAAAAAAAGTTAAAGAGCCCAACAAATAGCGTAATAAAATAGAAAGAAAGTACCAAACATCGCGGAATAAGAATGAGAGAAAGAGAGAGAGAGTGCAACAAATGGCATGGTTAAGAGACAGAGAGAGAGAGAGAGAGAGAGAGAGAGAGAGAGAGAGAGAGAGAGAGAGAGAGAGAGAGAGAGAGAGAGAGAGAGAGAGAGAGAGAGAGAGAACAGAGACAAAAAGAAAGCAATTTTATTAAATCTAATTAATTTTAACTTACCTGCGTTGTCAATCCATTGCTTGTGGCGGTTTTCCTGAGTCGATGCATCAGGGAAGCGAAAAAGTTGATGACCGCTGAGCCTAGAATTGTTAAAACGTCTGTACTGGCAAAAATCGTACGTTTTCGCCATCATGTACGATTGATTGCACGTTCACTTAATCACTTTTCACGCACTGTTATCACTGTTCACTCACTTTTTTCACTTTTCACTCACTATTTTCACTTAAAGCACCTTAAGAAAACTATTATCGAGAAAACTTTTATCACAAAACTATTATCAAGAAAACTTTTATCACTGGCCTTTAGTATGCGCACGTAGGTGCCAGAACGACAATGATAGATTCGAGCGCGAATTGACAGCCGATACTCGGTCACATTAATAACCGCCAAAACAAAAGAAAAGGGCATTTAAAAAAGGCGGTTAATATGACAATTCAAATTACAATACGAACTGGGAGCTTGAATAACAAGTATTTCTAAAATGTTGAAACATTTAAATGATCAGTATTAATTAATGATAAAACATTCGATAGTAAGCCAAATTATGTATAAAAACGAAAAAAAATCTATTATATCCGTCTTGTAGATATTTAAAAAATAAAAGACACGTATTTTTTGTTTATTTAATCAATCAAAAACTGGCCGAGAAAGAGCGCGATAAAGCTTTCCGTGACGTCACGATAACATAGCATTTGCATATATCCGAATAATCGTGGGTACCTTTGGCACGCCGTAACTCAGTCAATTTTCTATTAATCGAAAAAAGAAAAAATACGTGTCTTTTAATTTTGTAAAATCTACAAGACGGATATAATGGAATTTTTTCGTTTTTTTACATAATTATGCAAATAATCAAAGTAATATTATTAATAAAGGAGAAAATAATTTATAGGAGTGGCGTATACGTGAAATAAGGCAATGGCTGTTAACTGTTATGCGATAGTGTTGTTTAGTTTTCTATATAAACAAAAGTATATTGATATATCTACGTTACCCATTTATATTATTTGTATGTAACATCTGTATCTGTATACTATAAAAGCTACAATTTATTAAGCTTAACTTTATATGTATACTATAAAAGCTATAATTTATGAAGTTGCTTATTAAATTGATTTGTTTAGATTGAATTGATGTATTAAATCATTAATATTAACGCGTGTATTATGTTAAAGCACGCAGATTAACAGAAGAATGCTCGATTTGCAAAGTATCAATTCTAGTAATTATCGAAACGCTATTGACTATAAAAAGACGTGTGATCTTTAAAATATTAACGTCAATGTCAGATGCTTTCTACGTTCGAAATTTGAAGTCAAAACACGTGTACCAATGTGTTCTCTGGACATAAAATCAATATTATAACCGTTCAAGAAATAAATATTATTTCTCATTACGATTATGTACCTGAAAAAGATCAGTCGGTAGTATAAATTTACATTTTTGTGTGATAATACCCTGTCAAAAGGAACTGCATCCTCATACCCAGATAATTAATAAGAGCTGTATAAATAGACATGAGTTATTTTCTGAAAGAACCTTTATAAATTATATCTAAAAAAAAGTTAAAACCAAAGGAAAAACATAACATTGAGTAGGAATTGAACCCAACTCGAGACGTCGGTCTAACTTCATACTTAATGAAGTTCGAATTTATATTGAAATTATAAATATAAAAATTATGATGTATATGATAATATATTAGTTTATTAAAGTTGAGTTAACTATTATTAAAGTTATATATTCATTCACTTAATGTAATGGCAAGAACGGGATAAATGGCAAATAATAAGAAAATTTATGATTGTACTTTTTATTAATCTCGTTATCATACAAATTAATTGTGAGTTAATTGTGAGAAAAAAAAATTTTATCTATGGTATCTACGTGGACTGGAACCCGGGACGACAAAAATGAAATCAAGCAGCACGCGTTAGCCATCTCGGCTATCAACACACTAGGATCCTATTGTACGAAAGTTACATATGTTCATAGAAATGTACGAGGGTTTGTGATTAAAAAAAGGGCTTAAGTTGTAGATATTTGCTGTAATAATTAAGATATTTCGAGATATTTAATTATGAAAAAAAAAAAATTGCATCAAGTGGGAATCGAAGCCTCTATTCTGGTCGAAGAGAAAGATTTGCCGAGACGAAATTCTCTTCGAGTGCTCAAACTCGCACTCTTGCTTCGCCCCGCCCATCGGCTAACGTGATTGGTCAGACGCACATTCTCTTCTTCTCCTCTGTATATTAGACGCACGTTTGGTATTCCCCTCTCGCGCCGAACGAAAATGTGCGTCAGCTTCGGTGCTTTGGCCACTACGGGGCGCTCGAACCAGTAACATTTGTCGGGCACGCTCGGAAGCATTACCGTCAGCAATCTCCCTACTAATCTCTGGTCTCTGGTAGTTATCAGCATGTCATCAATGTCATCTATTCATATGTCAAAATTCCGTGTCATTTCTAAATATCTAAATCCTTCTAAAAACAGCCAAAGGAGTTTATTTTAGTTGAAGTAAATAAATTTTAAACTAAAAAAAATGAACCAAGCTAAAGTTTTAAATTTGATGTCAAAAATAAATTTTAGAATATTTCCAAAGGCGCGTAACCTTAAAAATGTTGATGGACCCGAAGGAAGAATTTTGAAGTTACAAAAGTCAATGACAGCTCTTTTAAAATATGAAAGAATAGAGATGAACTATAATCGCGCTGATGAAACTAGAGGTTACATTGAACTGGTCAGTAATCAAAATCGGTAATAATTAAATGAGCTGCGATCATATTTTGTCAATATATTCGATAGATCTTTCTGAATTTTGATCATGAGCAAGAGTAATATATTTATTGACGTAATTTAAATTGCAATCAATATACATACAACGTACCGTTTATTTTGATCTAAAATAAAGTATTTAACTGATGTAGTCAATGGTTGTTGATTTGTAAAACAAAAACCACTAAGTAATAAGAAATCTTTGTAGTACTTGTTTTTGGATATGAAACATCAGAGTTATAACATTAGTGAAACAACTTCTGAATAACTTCTGCATTATTTATTTCAAAATATTTAATTCCACAATTTCACTACACATTCCAAATATTTATAAATAAGACACATTTTTCCTGGCTATCAGTCTTTATTATATGTAATATAATAAATTTTATTTATTGATTTATTTGATAAAAAGAACATTGATCAGTTGCACAAATGCAACCATCAAGGCATTTATAATGATGTTAAGTTTTTGTTCTAAGTTTTGGTAAAACATAATGTATAGTAAAAGTAAAATTAATTAATTACTATTAATAAAGTTATACATGGTATTTTACAAAACTGATGATACATTATATGTAAACATAGTAGGTTACCAGTAATAACAAAATAGATAATTGGCCTTTCCATTGATAGGTTTACTACAAAATATGAACAGTTCTAATACAATTAACTGATTATTATTAGTAATATACTCATACTTTTATTTTATGGTCATTTTTCAATTTTGGACATTTAATTACAAAGGCCAAAGGGTGTTGTAATATTTTATTGACACTATATGATCTCTATTTTGATTCAGAATCTTTTTAAACCTAATAATTTGAAATTCTTTCATTTTATTTTAATGTTATACTTTATATATAAATTTTACAATTCATCACAATCATAGAAAAGTGATTCACCTACAAAAGTTTAATTAAAACTCAAAGAATAGTTTGTGTGTGTGTGTGTATGTATGTATGGGTATATGATAAAAGTTTCTTTGTTAATAATTTTAAAACTTAATTTTGTAAACATTGCACTTATTAAAAAATTGTTTTAATGGTATTATCCCATGTTATTGTATTATAATTTATCAAACTATGGATGTATATGTAATTTATATGATTAATTAATAGCTGTTTTAAAATTAAAATTAACTCCATTTCAATTTAAAGTTAATTATTCTTGAAAAAATATTTCATATGTCCTGTTATCTTCAGTAATCTATTTTATATTCTAATTTCAACCTGTTATGGTACACTATCTCTTTAGCTATCAAAAGTGAAATAAACAGTTTTCTCTGTACTTATTATTAGTTATTATTTGCAAGCCAGTTAGCTAGTTAACCATTCATTCATTTTTACAAATGTTCTTTCCCATTTATGATTATTTGTTATTAAAGCAGTATCATTCACATGAGATAAAACTGAATCAGGAAGCATGTGTATCACAACAGCTATCTTAGTAACAGATTATTGTCATTGATAACTTAATAACTGTAAATTATACCCTGAAAAACACCAATGTTTACTTCGTTATAACTGTCTGTATTTCCAGTCTGTACTCTTTGCTGTATCTCAGCCATGTAGCTTTTAATAATGATTAAGGACATTCTTTTATGCAATACCTATAACATTTTTGTAATAGAATTTTGTGGTCAAAAGTATTGAATACTTTTGCCAAATCTAAAATATCATAATCATAGGAATACAGTCATTTAAGTTGCCGTTTAAATTATATCAGTTAATCTTATTAAAGGATCTTTGATTTTAATATTTTTTAATTTTAATTTTTAATTTTTTAAAAATTTATATTGTCTTGGATATTTTGTTCTCATTGACAAAGTTATATAATATGTTATAATCAATTTTTTTCAAATACTTTTGCTCTATTTTAAATAAAAAAACTTGTTATATTGGGAATAAATGAAATTGACCTAGAATTTTCAATCTTTAATTTCTCTATAGCTTTATAAGTTGGAATAACTACAGCTTTTTTAAAGCGTTAGACTGAATTTCTTGACTTATACAGTTGTTGAAAACTAGTTTTATATCTATTGAATCAACTATTGTTTTTAATACCATGGCATTTACTGAATCAATACCTCCAATTAATTTTCATTCTATTAATTTAATTTTAATTCTATTAATAATCCCACTGAAAATAAATATACAAGTTTTGTATAGAATATATATAAAATTTTTATACACTTTGTGTAATATTCGTACAAAAGTCATACAAAGTTTGTATTCAATAATCGACTTTTTGCTAAAAATTGAATAAATAAATAATATTCGCATATTTAGAGAAAATAATGTGAGCAATTTAAAAAAAATGAACTACATATGAAAAATGAAATAAATAAAATAAATATTAACCTGACCGAGATTTGAAATTGAAACCTTCATTATCAGACTTTGAACTTTACCAATGTGCTACCAATGACTTTTACAATACATATAATTTTTGTTCTACTAGTGATATCTAGCGCATTCCACACACTATTTTTATAAAATTTTTTTGTTATTTATTACATTATTTTAACTTTTTACATGACAACTTTGAGATTCTAATGTTACAAAGGCTTGAACATATTTCGTAAGATAACTGTTTAAAATACACTATGCTTTGGTATACGCTAATGAATAGAAATAGAATTTGCACCCATTTTTTTCACAAAACCAATGATCTTTTACTCATTTAAGATATATTGGAAAAGTTATAGAAGCGATTAATTATACTATCATACAATAATAAACTTTACAAGCACAATAGTAATGGTTACGATCCCAGTTTTATATTAGTATGAGTAATACATTTCTAATATCGTGCCCTGTTTATTCCCTCGTTAAAGACACGTGAATCTTTTTCAAATTTAATGGATTTAATACTTTGATGATTAGTTTCCGTTACCTGCATACCTTTTAATTTACAATTTACAAAGGATAAAAATGTATTATCCTTCATTTTATTCTATTCATTTCTCTCTTTTTCAACCAAATTTTAAAACAATATATATCCATTTTAATCTTATAGATTGTTATAAAATTATTGATTTGCACTAAAAATATCAAATATAATTTCTTGAGTTCTTTGTCACGGAATTCGCTCTCATCGAAACAAAAAAGTAAGTTTTTGGCGTCCAAACGGTAGGTGAGGCAGGTCACGCTTAAGCAAATGATCTTCTCTACATTAATCTATAGAGATGATAGGCGAACTTCTGAACTAAGTGCTGCTGCTTCCGTGCCAAGCCTGAGGTCCTTTATGAGGCTGATTGCTGATTAAGAAGTTTCGGAGAAAAATGAAGACACTAAAGGTTGAGGCAAAAAAAGTACACTTCTATGAAAACAGCCGCACAAATGTACAGGCTCCAAATGCCACAGCTGTGGAGGAAAAGGAGCGATTCATCCAGAAAGCAGAGAATAAACGCGTGTGAGTGCAAGGCTGGCGCTATTTCAACTAAACTAGACTCGGAGGTTCTTTACTCTCGTCCGTTCGAGGCATTAGCGTCTGCTTACGCGGCTGGCCGGGAGGCTGGAACATGCCGTCATCTGCCAGGGAAGATGAGCTAGGCGGCTCGGGCACCACACCCACTCCCCCCTGGAGGTTGGTTGGCTCGCAAGTAACCCAGGCAGTAACCCGGGAGAACGGTTTCCTGGATAGCTGGGTCAACAGAATCAAAATGGATCCGGCGAGGTGGGCTAGTTACGGCCAACAGGTCGTCATCCGCAACATAGCCGGCTACGAGGAGAGAGGACGAGACAATGGAGGGACTGCCATCGACGTCAATGATGAACCCAGAGTCGTCAAGTAAGTCTTTCAATGATTCGGTTAGGGACGGTGCAAGGAGAACATAAGGGCGGTTTGACAGCAGCGACGAGCTTGAAGACGTGCCAGCAGAAGTGTCAAATACTAGTTGGCCGGGGCTGCTCCAAGATCACGTTTGAAAGTTGTCCGAAGTCCCAGTAGCACCGTAGATAGAATGTCCAACAAGGGAACGGTAGCATGACAAGTGAGGGCTGCTTTTGACTTGCGGTGCCATCGCTCCGCCATGCCGTTTCCCTGGGAGTGGTAGGGAGTCGTCTTGAAGCGAGAGGCACCAATCAGCTTTGCTAGGGCAGCAAACAGGCCGGACTCGAATTGAAAATCTTGATCAGTGGTGATCGTAAGTGGTGTGCAGAAAAGAGCAATCCACTCCCTGTAGAAAGCGAAGGAGACGGTTTCTGTCGTCATATTATTGAAAGGAACTGCGTGCGGCCACCTAGAAAACCTGTCGATGATTGTAAGGTAGTACCTACATTCTCTTACGAGTGGCATGGTAACGTGGTCCAAATGAACGTGGTTAAAGCGGGCTTCTGGCATTTTTATGTGAATTGGGCGAGTGCGGGTATGCCTGTTGATTTTCGAACGTTGACACGGGATTCACTCTCGCACCCAGCGTCGATCATCCTTCTTGGTGCCGGTCCAAACAAATTTTTCTTTTAGTTGCCTACAGGTTTCGCGGCCTCTCGAATAGGAGGGGCCGTACATGATATCAAAGGCAACTTTGTGGAGAAGAGTAGGAAAATAAGAACGAACCACACGAGAGGATACGCCGCAGATAATACGGTGACCGTCGATGAAAATCAGCTAGAATCTTAGGGAAGATGTAGCTACAAGTAGGGCCGCTGAGTGCTCGGCTTGAGCAGAGCTGATGGTCTCAGGGTCAAGTTTCGACGGTATGGAGATGGTGTTAATGCGTGAGAGAGCATCGGCGACAAAATTTTCATCTCCTGGAATGCGTACAATATTAATGCAGAATTGACCAATACGAGGTGTGTTCAAAAAGTAAGGTGACTTTGTATTTTTAAGAAAAAATATTTATTTATTTATCAATATTTATGTTGTCCCCTTCAAAGTAATCCCCCTCAGATACAATACACTTATGCCAACGGTTTTTCCAATCCTCAAAGCACTTCTCATAAGCATTTCGGTATAGCCTTGAGCTCTTCCAGCGATGCAGTCTTTATCACTTCAATCGTTGCAAATCTCCGTCCTTTCATTAGTCTCTTTAGTTTTGGAAACAAGAAAAAGTCAAATGGAGCCAAATCCGGTGAATATGGTGGCTGAGGCATGATTGTGGTGTTGTTTTTGGCCAAAAAATCTCTCACAAGCAAAGATGAGTGAGCAGGGGCATTATCGTGATGCAAAAGCCATGAATTGTTTTTCCACAATTCTGGGCGTTTTCTTCGTATTGCTTCTTGCAAACGACGCATAACTTCAAGATAATACTGCTTATTGACCGTACGTCCATATGGTAAGAACTCCTGATGCACCACGCCATGGTAATCGAAGAAAACAGTGAGCAAAACTTTGACATTTGATCGAACTTAGCGTGCTTTTTCGGTCTTGGCTCATCTGGGCTCTTCCATTGGGACGATTGGACTTTGGTTTCGATATCATAACCATATACCCATGATTCGTCACCAGTTATGACCCTTTTGAGTAAATCTGGGTCGTCGTTGACGTCATTCAACAGTTCTTGAGCTATTTATCTTGAGACGATTCTTTTGGTCAAAATTTAGCAATTTCGGAACAAACTTCGCTGACACACGTCTCATGCCCAAAACGTTAGAAAAAATTTTATGGCACGAGCCAAGCGATATACCAACATCCTCAGCAACTTCTCTAGTAGTGATTCGACGATTTTCCAGAACAATTTTCTTCACTGCTTGAACGTTTTCATCAGTTGTTGACGTGCTTGGGCGTCCAGAGCGAGGCTCGTCATTGGCATCTTCCCGGCCATCTTGGAAGAGTTTGTACCACTTATAAACATTTTTTTTACTCAGAACAGTTTCACCGTATGCCGCCGTCAACATTTCAAGTGTTTCGGAACACTTTATTTTATTTTTTACACAAAATTTGATGCAAATCCTTTGATCCATATTTTTCGATAGCAAGAAATCGCCAAGCGCGCAAAACACTTATAACCTTTACGCCTCTCACAACCAAACAAAAAATGCTATACACTTGAAACTTGGTACAGATGTTCGGGAAGAGTGTACCAACTTAACAAAACAAATAAATCGATAATCGAAAGTACGTTGCCCGTGAAATTTGAAAAGTCACCTTACTTTTTGAACATACCTCGTATAGTCTAGCTGTTGAATGCCTTTTATGGGTGTTGCTAGAAAGCTTTGACGAGAGGCTTGTGATCTATGCAAATCGTGAATCCCCTTCCTTCGACGATATGGACAAAATGTTTGACGGCCGTAAAGATCCCTAGAAATTCGTGGTCGACTGTATTTCTGTTCGTCAGGCGACAACTTTTTTTGGAGAAAAAACTAAGCGGACGACTACAGTCGTCGACAAGATGCTCGAGCGATCCGCCAAGTGCCGTTTATGAGGCATTGGTAACGAGGAAAATAGGCGCGTCTGGGTCCAAGAAACTCGTGAAGGAAGCACTAGCAACGGCGATACTAGATGCTTCAAACGCCTCGAGCAGCTCAGAGGTCCAATTGATGGGACTCACATCTTTCCTTTTGGCCCTGCTGAGTTGGTTGTTGAGAGGAGCTTGCGCCTGGGCCGCATGCGGCATGTGGTGTCGGAAGTAGATTATTATGTCGAGAAAGCGCTTGAGCTCCCAGAGCGAATTTGGCCTGGGGTCGTAGAGGATGTTATTGACCTTCTCTGGCGGTGGCTGGAAACCTCTTGCGTTAACCACAAAACCGAGGAATATAACCTCCTTTGCGAAGGCACACTTGTCCCAATTGGGTTGCAGCTGTTAGTTAAGAGGATGTCGAGCACGATGCAAAGATGCTTCAAATGCTCTTCCAGGATGGTAAGAAGTAATTCGTCAATGTAGATAGAGATGAATTCCAAGTATCCCAGGATTCTGTGCATAAATCTCTGGAATATCTGCATTGCGTTGTTGAGCGCGAATGGCATACCCAGGAACTCGAAGAGTCCAAATAGGATAGTTACTGCAGTTTTCTTGACGTCTTCGTCCTCGACCGAGATCTGGAAGTAAGCTCTTTTGAGATTGATTGTAGAAAAAACCGTTTTTCCATGAAGTTGCATCAGAAGGTCGATAATCCGAAGGATTGGATATTTGTCGGGTACCATCTGTGCGTTAAGGTTCCGGAAGTCGCCAGTAACCCGATACTTTCCGGCACTCGAAGAGACGATGGCTGGTATAGAAGCTGCTAGAAGGCTTGACGATTCTCATTTATTGCAGGAGGCTGAACTCTGCCTTTGCGACCTTCAGCTTTTTTCCCAGAAATTAACGAGGTCGGCAAAAAGTATGGCGGACCAGTTGTTACTATGTGATGTCTAACCGGAGCTGACGGGTCCGCGATGAGACTGTCTATGGCTGTGTAGCGGTTAAAGAAATCCATGATTAGCTCCTTCACGTTATGATTGATTACTTGTTAACAAAACTGGGTTGGAGCTGGAAATGGAGTGATCAGCTGTCCACTTGATTTGTCCAGGGGACCAGGAAAGTGAAATTTCATCGAAAAGGCGGCGGCGGCGCTTGAGGTCCAGCTGAAGGTCATGAAACGAGAGAAAGTCAGCTCCTAGAATGGGCGTCTTGACTTCTGCTACGATGAAGGATTACGGTAGCGCACGGTCGAGACCAAGGTCGAGCTGGACGGTTTTTCGTCCGAAAATGAAAATTGACGAGCCATTAGCGAGTGAGCTTCAGTCCGTCTTCAAATTGAGCAGCAACATGTTTTGGGCGGGGCAAAATTGACACAACCGATCCGGAGTTAACCAGAAAGCGCGTGCTTGAAGAGCGGTTCATCACATTGAGCCGGTTCTCTCTCTCTCCAAGGCTTGGTTTTAGCAGGTTGAGCGGAACGGATGCTGCCGCGTGTTCTTTGATCAAGCAGTAGCTAGCTGTTTAAACTTGACGATGTGGGTTGATGAGGAAGACCATCGATACCAAGTCAGGCGCAGGGCAGGTTGCACCTCGAAGCAGCCGCGCCGAAGCGGTTGTGGTAGGAGCAGGTCCCGTTCATATGCGGCCTTGATCTGGATGGCGAGCGTCTTCTTTTGTGGTCAGGTTGGCCGGTTTGGCCAGCTGTGCAGGAGCGGCTTGACAGGCTACTTATCTGGATAAGGATTTCTCTCGAAACTGAAATTAGTTCAGCTAATAAATTTCTTAAGTCGAGAAAATCGGTGACGCGCGGTTGCATCGCCTGAACGGCAGGAGCCGAGTCAACGGACAGGAGAGTGGGTGGCGCGCCTGAGTCCAGGATAGCGTCAGCTGCATCTAAGAGCTCCTGCAGCGTGCTCTTTGGCTTAAAAATCTTGAGCAGGTTACGGGCGTGCAGCGGCAAGAGAGTGAGCTATCTAGTTTTCAGTAGCTCCTCTGTAGCATGTTCGCTTGAGAGCTCAGTCATTTGCCTATATAATTGCGAAGGCTTCTTGTAGCCAAGCTGGATGCTGGTGAACATCTGTTTGATCTTCTTGGCTGAATCAGCTAGGCGAGCGAGAATGCACGCCTTGAGCGTTTCGTACTTGTTAGACTCTGGAGGGTTGGGTTGGGTGCGGGTTCGGGTTACGAATCAAGTCCATAACTTTGTCGAGCGCCACCTCATTCAGGACTCGAACAACCATGTTGAACTTCGAGTCGTCGCTCTTGATGCGACGAACGTCAAAATCGGCTTCGGGCTTGAAGAACCACAGGTTCGGTTGACTTGACCAGAAATAGGGAAACTTGACTTGGAGATCATATTAAGGTTTTCTTCAGTATCATACATGTCGCTTTCTGCGTCAAACATTAGACGACGATCAGTCGTCGAAGGGAGAATTTGGATTGATGAGATAGGTGAACGAGAGGTATTTCGAACAAAACATCCGCCCGCGTTGTCGTCAAGTTGACTATCGCCGGAAAGTTTTCTATCCGACTCGCTGGAATGACCGCACAAAATCGAGTCGGGGTCACTGCTATAATCCCAAAATCCGTGTTTCTCTAGTTGAAGAACTATTTCTGTTTGACTGAGGAAACGGCGTGTCATCCGTACTAACGCTTATCTAACCAAATCTGGATGCTTCTCAAAGGTCTTTGTTACTAGTATCACGTCATCTCAATATTTAGTCACATAAGGTTCAAAACTCGAATTGAATAACGCATCTATGAGCCTTACGAATATGGCCGGCGCAGTAACTAGCTCCAATATCATGTAGTTGCACATCCAGAATCTGCAATCTAGAGCGCTGAAAGCCGCGTACTGCTTGCTTTCTTTTTGCACCCAGATCCCAATTACGTGAAACCCGTTCTAGATTTTCCAACTCCACGGAACATCAAGTAGCAACAAGTAGCTGCATCGATTTCTGAGTATGTGAGGAAGGTACTCCAGGTTCATCGAGCACGAGTTACATCTGAAGGTACTCCTAACAAAGCTGTTGTACAAGAACGAGGCATGGCACTGAGATTCCGAGCAGCAAGATGCGTTCGACTCACTGAAGCGAGCACTAATAAAAGACCCAGTGCTGGTGAGCCTAAACAGGGTGTTCTACAAGGTCTGTCCCAAAAGTATCCGACGTACCTCGATTTTTCGGTCCTTAACTCTTTTAAGGGCACTTTTTTCTGCTGCACTTATCCCGAACCCGAAAGTGTATATAAAGGTTTTCGGGGTCACTGATTACGAATCTAAAGTCCAATTTTCAAAATTCAAAATGGCAGATCCAATATGGCGTCTTTTAATACTCAGAAAACCGCAATTCTAACTTAAAATAACCGCCATATTGGGCCATATCGGGTCCGCCATTTTGATTTTCCAAATTCTGATACCGAATTCGCAATCAGTGCCTTCAAAAGCCCTTTTCTATACATTTTTGTATAATTATCTTGAAAACTCTGTCCAAGACCAAATTTATTTGAAAAAAATGAAAATGTTCCGTCTTTGATTGTTTATAAATAATTGAATAAATAAATTTTCAAATTTTTAATCAAAGTATTACGAAGCCTAAGTACTAATGATAATATAGAAATTTATTCGAGAGTGATTGAGCTCAAAACGGTCGCGCTATGGATAAAAAACTGAAAAAATTTATGTGTCTCATATATGATACGCTGCCCCTGAAAGGGTTAAAAGGCCGCATGTCGATGTACAACTTGTACGTTCCATCCTACTTCTTGTAACGATCCTATTTATGAGCTCCTGAACCATTTTCTCGGTTTTTCACTGTATCACGGCAATTCGTCAAAGTCGCGAATCTATGTCTACTAATTAGTATAGAGATCGGCGCCACCTCATGTATTATATGATTGTGTTAAAGCAAGAATCAAATTTCATGACCATATAAGGATCGTGACATCACTCTACTTATAGATATAGATATGCCGATTTTTATTGCTCAATTAAAATACGTTAACGATAGTAATTTCAATGAACTAAAGTATTTTTTGTGTTAATTTTGCTGCATAGATTACAATTATTATGTTTTGAAATGTTTAAAACTCTTAAATATTATTGAATTTTAATGTGTAAATTTCATTTATTTATAATTTTACAAATATTAATTATCGTAATAAAACGAATATTCCGAGTTCGAAATGACAATCTTAGAAACGTGAGTAAAAATTCGTTTCATTGATTTCAACTTAGTTACGATTGTTATCAATAAATACAAAATTAATAATTTACTTAAACAAATAAAATAAGATGAATCGAAAGCGTTAATTCTGTACATACTGACAAAATTGTTAGAACTGATTACTATTAATTAGCCGATTTTATATTTACATTATAAAATTTGGCCATAAACGAAAATTAATTATTATTCAAATATCATTAAACGATTTAACTATTTCTTATTTATAATTACTTCTACAAGCGATATGTAAAAAATTATATGTAAAAAATTTCAATTATTTTATTGTAAATTTTGCGCTATTAAATTAACTAACTTTGTTAGTTAATAATTGTTAATTACGTTTTTTGCAATAATTCTGATTTATGCCTAAATTACTTATAATAATTTTGTTGCTTCTCGACGTTGGCTTCCATTGCCCTGTTGACTACCCGCGGATGTGTTGGCTGCATAAAATTTTACACCAGGCATATCCCACCGCTAAGTGATCCCTGTTATCATTGCTTTCATTGGGGGCGAAGTGTTACGCAGGAGATTGCTTCAACATTATATCGCCGTTTTAATGCCGCAATTTGGTTGTGCCCTGCCTATCGCCCTGTAAGTGCTTGTTCATGCTACTACCGAAATGCGCCCACAAGCTTTCGTTAGGGAAGGTCCTTCCAACAGCGTTTTTATCTCAGATGAGCACGTCGCCCTCGATAAAATCAGCTGAATAGAGCGGCGGCTCATGTATCGACCGCTCCCGTGACAGGAACTCGTGATAAGTCTTGTCCTGGATGGCTTGAAGTTCACCCTCCGTATTGAGGTCATATGCTCGCAGGTACCGGAACAGCTCTTCCCTTGGGATCGACAAGATGTGCTCCTTGAGCCCGCATATCTCTGAGAGTTTCGATACGCGACACATATAAAGTTCCGGTGCGTATTACAGCGGTATCCTATTTTAAATCCAAAATCAATAAGTGTACTGAGGGTGCAAATGAATAAAGATAAATAAAGTAAAATGAGACAACGAAACGCGACAAGAACAAAAAAGAAACAAGATCGACACCAAATTAAAAAAACAACGAAACAACTGTAACAAAAACAGGCTCATTTTCTGCACGCATGCGAGAGAAACAAAAAAAATACGAAAAGAAAAACAAAGAAGAGTAAAACTCGACAACGTGAGGAAAAATGGTCGAAATGCAAGATCGAAAAATGAAATACAGAAGTAGGATAAAAAGCGGAAAACCAATAGTGCATTAGTCATGCGTCCGAGCTCAAGTACACCCACAATAGCTCCATATAATGTGGAAGTTATGAACTTATTTTTGCGCATTCTCGTTCCGTTAGTACTGGGGATACCGCGCTGGTAGATCTCGAGCGCAACGACGACATTTATAATAATAATTAACGTTGATAAAAAACCACACACATATGTATGCAAGTTAATACGCAGTCTAGTGCACTGAAATGCAGCCGAGTGCACGTAAGTATGTAAAGTGCTAGCAATCCGAAAAAGCAACCGGTCACTCTAGGGATACGATTGTTTCACACTCGATGCAAAGGCAACATGCACTTGAACAATGCGATTTCGTCTTGATTATTGCTTGAATTGCTGCACACCCGTTGCTTATTTACATCTGCAAATACCGAACTCTCTGTTTATTGTCCGATTAACCAACGGCCGCGTCTCGACAAGAACAACACTTAATCCGCAACGGTCACTTTGTGAAAATTATTTAGCCAATTTATTTTTCCCAACGGATAATAAAGGACAATAAATTTCGTGTTCACATGAAATACGAAATAAAAGATAAAAAGAAACGAAACTGTATAACTTCTTTTTTATCGCTAAGAACAGCTTTGATCCCGGGAAATCAGGGATGAGCGAAAAGAAGCAGACACGCGTGGATCAAAATTCAGAAATGCGTTTTTGCGTAATATTTATGTTAATACAAATTTACATTTCGTATGTTTGACGCGTTTTACCTTCACAACGGTTTTCTAGAATATGTGATATTTTTTGTTGGTTGTTTCCACTCGATCCACGGCGACTTGCGACACCGTGGTGGGCACGATAGTTTCCCGGTTGACGACGAAAATCGTTCCGAACGGCTATCGTTAACACTGCTGGGCTTTACATCGAATTTTCTAGCGTCAGTAGTCCTTTGCATCTTCCACTGGTGAAGAAGAAGCGGAGCCGTTGCCGTTGGGCCGGTGCTGAACGGTTTTCCCAAGCTGATGCGCACCGTTCAACATCTGGCATATTACTTGATTCTAGTCCCCTCTCAGCCTTCGCATTGAAAAAGCGCTCGTTACAATTGATCGGAAATCGCGAACTCATCAATCTTCAAACCTAACACGCGCAGCTAATCGAGCACAAAAGGGATGCCATGTCACGGAATTAACTGAAATAAAGCCATCGCTAGCTTATTTGCTCGAGCAAAAAGCGAATAAATTAATTGCACAGACGTCGGCTCGGGGGGAGAGACGAAGTCGGAGAAAGAAGAAAGAGATGCGAAGAGAAGGCGCACAAAGCACAAAAATCGACTACGGCGCTACCGACCTGCAATTGTGGATCTGAGAAGTGTGTACTGTGTGTTATGCGTGTCGTTGCAGCGGAGCAGACTTGCAAGGCGGTTAATACCGGCGCGCCACCATTTTGTAAGTTTGCGATGAACCCTGTTGAATAGATATACAAGGGCACGTCTGTTATTATTATTGTCTCGTCTCATCTTCGTAATACCGGAGTTCGTGCTATTATTTCTATCTAGAGCGAATTCGTGCGCCTTGAGCCCGCATCCTTAAAAGTAATTTATGAACGAGTCACTACGAGCAAACAAGCCAGCAATGGCTTTATTCCAAGGAATATCGTTCCAAGTAAGTGAAGTTAGCGCATGCCATGGAGAATATGTACAGGAAAGTCAGCAACCCTATTCCCCCGTATTAAAATTTTCTGAATCACATCTACCATTCCTCCACTACGTACGACTCGTACACTACGTACACTACGTACCACTTCCCACTCTACGTACTTGTGGAAAAATGGAAAGCCAAAAGTCTACGAAAATACTCTAAATTCTAATTATAATGTTCATTGTAAGTATTATGCCGATTTCGAGTCTCGTGAGCCCGGTGTCTAATGATGAATGCGTCTATTAACATCACAAACCGTATAGTGTTGTTTTTTTGGTGATGTGTAGCTATAATGACTCTAATTCACATTACCGAAGTTACAGACAAAAAACTGTCGATGATATTAGTCCAGTCAAGTGGTTCATACATAATCTCTATGAGTTAGCTATGTACCTGCACAAGTTATACAAAAATCCACAGCCTATGACAAAATTTAACTTTTTATGAGACATTCAGTTTTCTTCATGTTACAGTATGCTACATATGTAAGAAGCCCTTCGACAGTGAGAAGGGTACAAAAGTTAGCGAACGTTGTCACTTTACGGGAAAGTATCGAGGACCTGCTCATAGTACATGTAACATTACTTATCAAGAATCAAGAACTATACCGGTATTTTTTATAATTTCAGTGAATACGATGCACACCTATTCATTAAAGAGATTGCGAATGAGTTTCCTGATCTAGTGGGCCTTCTTCCTCAAACGGAGGAAAAATATATATCTTTTATTAAATATATGGTAGATAGTAACATAAATCTATGATTCATTAATTCATTCCGATTTATGGCTTCGTCTCTCGACAAACTGTCATTGTACTTGGAAAAACATGATATTCTAGAGCGTCACTTTCAAAAAGAAGATAGATACGCCATGCAGTAGATCGTTTATTGAAGAGAAAAGGTGTTTTTTTCCTATGATTATGTATCATCATTAATGAAACTCAAGAAGTTATCTCTTCCAAAAAAACAAGACTTTTACAGCACGTGGATGAGGTTTGAAGATCGTTCAATATCGCCGATCTCGGCAGCTATTCGGATCTATATCTCAAGACTGATGTTCTCTTATTGGCTAAAGTATTTGAAAATTTTAGGAACAAATTTCGGATTGCGTATCGTTTGGATCCTGCTCACTATTATACAACACCCGGATTAACTTGGGATGCTATGTTAAAATATACAGGCGTAAAATTGGAACTTTTGACGGATATCGATGTGCTCATGTTTATCGAACGCGGTATTCATGGAGGAATCAGCCAGTGCTGCAACAGGTATGTCGTCGCCAACAATCCGTACATGGGGACTGCTTATAATTCACAAAAAGATAACATACCTTGTATATTGCAACATAAATTGTAATGCGGTACATTACAAGGCTTTTCCTGATTGTTGCATTATCTGCAACACCTCAGGAAAGCCATTCCCGTCCCTTGCCGCCCCGTAACCAGTTGTATAAAATGTAAACACGCACTAAAACGAACAATTAACCCTTTTCATCCCCGAATACCACAACCGGAGATATTGACGAAATAAGCTGGACGAACGCGATCCGACAGACCCTCAAAAGAGAAGAAATAAAGGGAGCGCACCACGAAATAAGAAAGCGCACGCACACAATCACAACAGCGACCACATACAAAACCCGGGAACACGTCACTTAACCGACACGGGAGCGCCCCAGGAGGCGCTCCAACGACCGTTACGGGAACACGAGGCGTACACGCGAGAGACCGAGCGGCCATTTTGAAGCGCCGAGATGAACTGAGCATGAGCAAGCGAGACAGACTGAGACAGAGCGAGCGAGTTAGACTAAATAAGAGCGAGCGAGACAGACTGAGAGCGAGCGAGCGAGACAGAGCGAGCGAAATAGACTAAACAAGAGCGAGCGAGACAGATTATATGAAATGATGAATAGAATTATATGTAAATGCGAATATGGGGGCGCTGCAATTGAGATGACGTACATTATATATTTACTCACAACGAACTAAAATTAAAATTATAATTAGAAAATGAACATGAAAGAAATACCGAATTATCAAAATTCGCATGCGACCGACACACCCCCTATTATAGTAGCGAGCGACAAATACCCTGTTAAATTTAATCAATAAATTAACCGACAGAATTCGAACCTCTAACGAAATTCGCTGGTGACGTCACGACCAATAAGCGAATTAGAATAAAATTTGATTTTCGTCTGGATAGAAAAATAGATAAGAGTAGGGGTAGATCTTTCCCATCAATTAATGATAGCTATCTTAGTGAGGGTGAAAGAGGGTAAATAACAACGAAAGTAGGAGAGTTAAGGAGGGCGCTGTATCCTTCTAATTTATATATGGACCAATGATAAAATATTCGGAGGGCGCTACCGATATCCGAATTAGCATACCGACCAATAATAACATTTCTTCTCGGAAAGAGGAGAAGAAAAGCGATCTTTGACCGCGAAAAGCCGATTCTCGTCCATTTTGCCGTTGTTCTTCGAGCCAGAAGGAGTGATGTTGTCCGATACTTTTGTCTCGCAGGATTAATTGCGCTTACACTGTTCTCTCAAGCTAATTTCGTTCGCCGAAATTCAGCAAGGAAAACCGTAAGTAGGCAAAGTGCCACTCATTAGTATTAATCGCGGAGTACGGGAGCGGAATTTTCGGTGTAGTAGGTTGTCGCGCCACGTGGGTCCGTCGATACCGGTGCCTGCTAATTCACGCTGATCTTTCCGCCATTTCGTAGAATCGAACGTGAGTGTTAAGATCGGACGAAAAAAACCAGTGATTAGTTGATTCGCGCTGACCTTCCGCTAATAGTAATTTATCGCGGATATTAGGAGTATGCGAATTAAAAGTCGAGATTTCATTATTCGTGCTGACCTTTTGTCAAGATTAACTCCAAATTATTAGCTATTGCGAGTGTTAGGATCAGACGAAAGAAAAACAGTGATTAGTTAATTCGCGCTGACCTTTCGCCAAAATATTAGTTATTACGGATGTAGGTTTAGTTGAATAAATCATTGATCCTATTAGTCGCGCTGACCTGTCCGCCATTTCGCAGAATCGAACGTGAGTGTTAGGATCAGACGAAGAAAACCAGTGGTTAAAGTATTCGCGCTAACCTTTCGCCAAAATAGTAATTTATTGCGAATATTGGATGTGGACGAATTGAAACCCGTGAATTAATTATTTGCGCTGACTCTTCCGCCATTTTCGTCAATTAAAGACCGACCGGAAGAATGTTAGTTTCGATTATTTCGTGTTCTTGTTATTTCTCATAATTATACAGAACCATACTGACCCTAATTAATCCGACCACCTGCTTATGCATTATAAAATAAGTCAATAAAAGTGATCAATTGTTCTTTATATAAATTTTACTTTTGTCACCCTGCCTTATTTGCATGTTGATTATTTTCAGCCGCGAGCGGTTATAATCGGGTAACTCTGATTCGTTATATTTTCGGGTCCCACGATAGGTAACATACGCGCGAATTCGAACGGACTTTCGACCTGAAATAAGGAGTCATCATCTGAGCTGCCGGCATATCATAAGCGAGGAGACAAACAGGAAACGAATTGTTGGACACCGAGGCCTGGAGAAGAGGAGATCGCGAGTACTCATCTGTTTGGCCATCCGGCGCAGTCGCCGTGAAAGCAAACCGGGATACGCGACAACCTTTAGGCCCTACCCCCGACGATCGCCTTAATTAGACGGCGGTCTGGCACCCTATATATCCGGGGGTAAAGATCCGAACAGGCCTTGTGGCGGAAGAAATTCGGTAACGCGGTTAAAACCTCCGAAATTCCCCGACACAAAATAATCTCTGCGGATGGAGAATGACTGAACCTCTTCCACAAGGCAGCTTAGAATGGTGCGACATTAACTTAAACTTTTCTTTCGATGTTCCTGATGATTTAACCTTTGGATACATACAAGGGTGGTCCGATAAGTACTTAGCCTCATCGCCCGATGGCACCACTCTCGCAAAAGAAATATTCTATCACGTAGTACAACCTTCTCGATGGTTACTGTCAAGATTTCAGCTGGATCGGAGTTGTAGTTTATTTTTGAGAGCGTGTGAAAGCAAGTGTGTCCGTTGATTTTTGAAAAATGGAAAAAGAGCAGTATCGGTCGGTGATTCGTTTCTTGTTTTTGGAAGGGAAATAGCGCAGCGAAATCAAAAAGCGCTTGGATGCTGTATACGGTGACTCTTTTCCTTCGATGGCGACCGTCGAAAATTGGTTTCACGAGTTTCAACGTGGTCGCACGTCGATTTTTGAAGAGCCACGTCCAGGTGCTCCGAAAACGGCTACCACGGAGGATAACGTGACAAAAATTCACGATCTCGTATTGGCAGATCGACGATTGAAGGTGCGCGAGATAGCTAAGATCGTAGGCATCTCAAAAGACCGCGTGGGTCATGTCCTGCATGAAATTTTGGGCATGAGAAAGCTGTCGGCGCGATGGTGCCGCGTTTGCTCACTCCGGACAACAAGCGCAACCGTGAGACAACTTCAGAGCAATGTCTGACGCTGTTTAAGCGCAATCCGAAGGAGTTTCTGCGTCGTTTCGTGACAGTCGACGAAACATGGATCCACTGGTATACACCAGAGACCAAGGAACAGTCGAAACAGTGGACTTTACCCGGCGAAAGTGCTCCGAAGAAGGCGAAAACTGCCCAACGGCCGGAAAGGTGATGACCACCGTTTTCTGGGATTCACAAGGTGTGATCTACATCGACTACCTGGAGAGGGGCAAAACGGTCACAGGGCTGTACTATGCCGAATTATTGGACCGATTCGACGTCGAACTGCCGAAAAAACGGCCCCATTTGGCGAAGAAAAAAGTGCTCTTCCACCATGACAACGCACCGGCTCACACCTCCGCCGTCGCCATGGCCAAATTTGTCGAATTAGGCTTCGAACTGCTGCCCCATCCACCGTATTCTCCAGATTTAGCCTCGTGCGACTTCTTTTTGTTTCCAAACTTGAAAAAGTCACTCGCCGGACAGAAATTTGAGTCGAATAAGGAGGTAATAGCTGCCACGGAAGCCTACTTTTCAGAACTCGAGGAAACGTATTTTTCAGACGGTTTAAAGAAGTTGGAGCATCGCTGGGCCAAGTGTATCGAACTAAAAGGAGACTATGTTGAAAAATAGAACGCCACTTTTCCAAAAATTTTCGTTTTTCTTTTGTAGGCTAAGTACTTATCGGACCACCCTCGTACTCGAATTTGATTTAGAGTGTCCGATGGAAATTCATGATACAAATAAAGATCTACCGTTCTGTCCGAAGCACAAGTCTGCTCCAGAATCCAAACAGAAAAAAACTCATGACGACTCTGGATGATAAACAACGTGATCCACTATAGAGCATTGGAACAAGTAATAAAGCATGGTTTGCGTCTCAAGAAGATCCATCGGGCTTTGAAAATTTGATCAGAGTGCGTGGTTGAAGAAATATATTGATTTGAACAGTGACATGCATAAACAGGCGAAAAATGAGTTTGGAAAAAATGCTATTTAAACTATTCAATAATGCCGTGTACTAAAAGACTATGGAAAATGAAATAAAGCGCATCGATGTGAAATTGGTGAACAAGTGGGTGAGGCGATATTGTGCTGAAGCTCTCATAGCTCGACCAAATTTCTATAGTAGAGATATTTTTGATGATGAGCTAGCGGGGATTCAACTCTTGCGAACGGAAATAACAGTGAGAAAACCCATATACATCGCTCTTGCTGTCCTAGACTTGTCGAAAATTCTCATATATCGATTCCACTATGACTTTATGGCTAGTGCTGTGGGTGAGCATTGCAAATTGTTATACACTGATATGTATAGTTTGGTGTATGAGATCACTAATACCAACATATATGACGGCATGCCTCGAGATATTCATGAATTCGATACCTTAGACTTTGACAAACAAAATAAGTTCAATATTCCAAGAGCCAATAAGAAAGTGGTTGGATAGATGAAAGATGAGAACAATGGTGAAATTATGTTATAGTTTGTCGGACTCAGGAGTAAAATGTATAGCCAATGAAAAAGGCGAAAGGTCTAAGACTACTTCAAGTATCTTTTGAGAATGCGATTTGAAGCCGAAAGCAAAAGATCATCAGATCTCGCTATCATCAGTTATACAACAAGAGGCAGACAAAGGTCGCGCTCAGTGCGAACGATGACAAACGGTTTTTGCTTCCTGGTACCTACGATATGCTTATTTGGGGTAATTCTGGTATTCCAGTAGTAGAAAGGGAGGGGATAGAAGCATTGGGAATGGTCTCGGTCGAGTCCCCAGCCGCCACCCCAGCCACCGCCGCCACAGCCGTAGTTCCAGCATTGGTCACCACTAACGAGCCGCCGTCGAACTTGGAAAAGGAGAATGGAGTGAGAGAAGCGTTACATCAATCGCAACCATGGACTATGGAGCTCATTGTCGTCGAAAAAAAGTCGTCAACAATAGCAGCAGCAGCAGCAACAACTAGTGGGCAATAATAATTTTCTGATTATATTCTGAGTCAAATAGCATAAAGGAACAGAAAGTTACTAGAAGCTAGATTTGTTGCTAAAATTAAAAAATTTAGTGATTGAAAGAAAAAAATTATTTTACCTTCGAGGTAAAGACAAAATATTCTATAAGTCATTTTTTTTTCTACAAGTTGAGTCGTTATTATTAATTTTCTTTTTCTTTAACAGATGGATCTTACTCCACTAAATATTATTGCTCGTGGCGAATTTAAGCCCAACAAAAAAGTTAGTGAATTGACGAAAAGGTGCAAATAAATGATTAACAAAGTAAAGTTAGTTGCAACACGATTTTATGATAAAATCATTGTTGAGATTGACGATGAATTTCAACTGTTTCACAAGCTGTCGAATACAATTATACAAAATCAAAAATTGATATACGATTTGACGGAAAACGCCAATAAACTTAATTTATTTATAAATTATTAAGGAGGAAATTCTATGGAATTTAGTAATGCGTAGGCGCATTATTATTATTAATAAATAAATACTCCAATTATATTTTTACATCAAATGTTTATTCATTTATCCTTAAATCTACATACATAATTTTAGATTAACTCTTCTTCTTTCTATAGTTCTTTCTTTTCTATAGTTCACTTTTATCTATTCAAATATTATGCCAATGATCGAATCTTAACCATTTCATAAACAATCGATTATCACGCCTTTTAATAATTTTTTCAACCAGATATATATCAGGATGTTTTGTTTTTTGTAGTTCCTGCTCGTAGAAACCACCAAAAATGGACTGATCTTGATAATCTTTCAAGTGATAAATAGTTGAATTGGATGTAACTACACTCACAGTATTAAATATTTCCGTAAACCAATGCGGTGTATATTCTTTTTCAAACATTTGCTTCGCATTACTCACTCTCACTTTATCACCCATTTTGTTCTCCTTACGAATTATAACGTAATTGCGTAATACTTGAGCTTGATTCATTGTTGTAATATAAGGAGTTTTCATACCAATCGTTCTGTGGTTACGATTGTTGTAAGCAGCAGTGAGCTTTGTATATCCATCCATTTGTGATTGCCGTATAGTCTAAATTTTATCCACATAGCATTTTTCAACGTACGATTGTATCGTTCACATATTGAAGCTTTGAGTGAACCATAAGTCGAGTAGAGTTTAATGTTATACTTTTTTACGAGAGCTTTGAAAGTTGCATTGTACAATTCCTTGTCTCTGTCCGTGTGAAGATTATTTGGTACTCGATCTTTTACCAAATCCGATTTCAGTGCCACTGCCACATCACTACTGGTTTTCTTTTTCACTGGCACGGTCTACGCATGCTTTGAATAATTATCAATTATCGTGAGAAGCCAATTGTAGCTGCGATTTTTTCTAGAATAAGCCTGCATATCAATGTTTATGAGAAATGACTTACCAAAGTCTGGACCATTATCGAGAATCAGCTATAAGTAATACGCACACATTAGCTTGTTTATCGGAAAATCAGAAAAACGTCTCATATTGTGATAGTTTTAGAGATCTTAGACCTCCATTTGATCCAATGATATATCTCAGAGTAGATGAGGTCAAATACAATCCAAAAAGATATCAAGATTTTGAAATCTATAATTGCGGTCATCTTTGTTTGCAGTTTTTGTGTGGGGCTATATAAGTCAAGACACCGTAAAAAGTTATCAATCGTATTTAGACAGACATTGAAGAATTATTCACTTTTATTCTCTCGGAAATACTTCTTTACTGGAAGCGTAATATTTTCCACCCATTGAACTATCAACAAATAAAAGATATGTTTTGGATTTAGTAGAATTTTTGACATTCAACTCAAAACCGAATATGGATATGAATAACAATAAATTTTACGTTGGTGACAACTACTTGTAACCCTACCTGTGAGCAGTTGTAAAATTGAAGATATTGATAAGTTTCTTCGTAAAACCTTAGAACCTAAAATAACAGTGAGTCTGAAATCGAACAATAATACTTTATGTTGTGTAATTAAAAGTTCGAGAGATATCAATTTCCGTCCACAAAATTTCATTGGTCGAGTACTGGGATTTGCACCACGTAAATTAGAATAAAACAACTCACCATTCCGATCTTCCAGTAAATATTCTTAAAATAAATGCTCTGGAAGTCGAGTATAATATTACCCTAGGTGTATATGAATAGGAGTAAGGTTCACGATATTCATGAATTTTTTCCTGCAGTACCACCTGGATATAAAGTTATCGAAGTTCTTTCAAATGTGATTTATCTCCCAGTTACTGTAAAGTGTATAGATAATTTACTATTACGCATCGTTGACTAAGACAGAAATTTAATAAACTTTCAAGGTGAAGTGATAACAATTAGATTACACCTGAAAAGTAAGTATTTATAATTTAAACAGTAGTGGCGGCTATATAAGCAGTAAAATATACAAACCAACTATAAGTTATCGATTGAAAGAAAAAGCGACAACTCGGTGAATACCTATTGTCAATCGTCATCGGAAAGCGAAAGCATTGACACATTAAAGCATAAAGTTCCTAAAAAGTCTCGACTTAAAATAATTTCTGGTGGAAAGTAACTTGCATTATTTTTTGCTGCTTTCAATGAAATAATGGAGAATGTTTTAGAAATACAGTCACCTGTCGCTTTTGAGGAATCCTTGGCTCATTGAAATTCATACTCATCAACCGTACACCAATACATCTTTCAAAAATAGTGATGAAATTCGGATATCAATCCAACATCAAGACTTGTGTCTTTTATCATCTCGTAGCTCGTTGCCTATTTGTGGTAGATTGTGCAACGAAAAGAATGCAGTCTTAACGAATATTCTATTTATGAACAACGCTGTCTGTCTCTTATTTGAGTAAATTAGGTATGAACTAAATGCGATAGAAATCGATAAATGCAAAAACGTTGGTTTTACAACTATTATAAAAATTGGCTATCACTCAATCCAAGTCAAAATTGGATTGCTGAAAATGCCGGATGGATAACAGAAAATGATCAGAAAATAATCAACGACGAAGGATATTTCGATGTCACTGTTCCTTTAAACTTCATTCTCGGATTTGCTAAAGATTATCGCAAAGTATTGGTAAACATGAAACATGAACTAATTCTCACACGATCGAGCAGTGATTTAAATGCCGTTATCTAAACAACAAAATTAGTGGAACTAGAAACAATCATTGAAAAGTTCATGATCGATATAACACGCATCGAATGGCTTATGCCATACGTTACTGCATCGAATACTCAAAAAATTCGTCTACTCGATTTTCTGAAAAGAGAAAGCAGCATTTCAATGAGTTTCATAGTTGGGAATTATATGAGTATCCAATGCTAGCTATCAACACAAGTCATGTATGGACAGTCAAAACTGCAAATCAACTGGAAAAACCCCGTTATGTCATCTTACCTTTTCAAATTAAACGATTCTCACAGTAATATATATATGCATATATCAAAACAATATATATGAATATATGCATTCAAATACACACACACACGCACACGATAACGCGTGATCTTAAAACACGTGCACACATACGAATGAACTCGCGGCGGAGGGGGAGGCCGTAGTCTCAAATCAACTTTTACAAATTAAAATACCTCAATTTCTTGATATCTATAATAACTTGAAAATAAATACAGTGTAACAGGCTGCCGTTTAGCCTAGAATAACTCTTAAATGTACCTATATAATGACTAAACGACGCCTAGTTATCTATGTGCTCGAAGCACATCAACCTACCTTGTCTTGGAGTGCGCCTGATCGATTTATTCGATTAGATCAAATACACGGGGAATCTGCCGAGAGTCTTGCGCACGCAAACGCAAATGACAATATATGCTAAATGAGAGAGAGAGAGAGAACCGCGATCGCCGCGAACTAACCGCTCGCGCGCAACAAACAATTTCTTCGCGCACGCTGCGCGGGATCGCACGCTATTAACGATAATAGGGGAAGGTGCACCTACCGCAAGGACGATGCGGATACGGTGGCCAACCGTATCCGAAGCACGCGTCGCTAGTTAGCTGCTCCGCTACTTGCCGCCCTCCGCTATTGTTGCTGTTGTTGCTGTTGCTACTGCGGTTGCTGCTATTGCTGTTGTTGCTGTTGCTGCTGCTGCTGCTATAGCTATTGCTGCTGCTGTTGCACCCAACGCACCACACCCAAGTTCGCTACGCTCTCGCACCACCAAAAGAAAACGTACTCACGGCTCGGGAAAAGGGTTAGCTCGACGCTGACAGACTGAGTGTCACAGTCATACTGCCTGTTGAACGCTCCCCTCCCGGTCATTGCCCCTACGCGCCCTCTCTCTCTCGCGAACCGATCGCGGCTTTTCTCGATCAGCCGCTAATTAACCTCGCGCGAGTCGAACGATTTTCGGTAATCGTTGCAGCCCCCTCCTAGCTTCGGACTACCGGACCGAACTACTTCCCCGACTCGCGACCCTAAGGACAGGATTGGGAAAGGGGAGAAATTAACACCATCCATCCTCATTAACCTGGTACTTTATTCGCCCATCCCGGGCCACCACTCCCCTACATCACCTGCCGGAGCCTCCTGGCGCCTTATGCCTGGGATAGCGCCAGTGCTCCGACTTGTTGGGGCACTTGGACGTTGTAGTTATCCCGGGATGGCCGCAAATGTAGCAGCCCTTCTTCGGCCGCCCACTGGGTCCAGGCTCCGCTCCATGGCCCTGGCTCTCTGCTGGTGGATGGGGCGGCTGGGCTGGAGCTACCGGGGCGGCGATAAATGTAACGCCGCCCACCGTGGCGGATGTGCGCCTCCCTTGGATACGCACCACCACGGTAGGGTCGGAAACCGACCCGTCCACGCGGACTGTGAACTCCTGCCCGGCGCCGGGGGCCCCCGAGACTCTCTTGGCCTGAGTCTGGGTCGGGGGCTTGGCCGGAGTCTTGGCCGCGGCCCTACCTGCTGATGCCGTCGGTGGTAATACCACCGGCGGGCCCGCGGCCGCTGGGGACTCCGGCCCCCGGTCTACGCGCAGCAGGGCCTCACCATAGGCCCTCTGCCGCCGGATCACTGGAGTCCACTCCCCCAGCATCTCTTGGGCGCCGCGGAAGTCGAGGAACTCCCCCAGGTGTGCGTTTACCCGGCGCTGAAGCTCCCCGACGAATTCCCACGCGTTTTCTAATTCCTGGAGGCCCAACCTCACGTGCCTCCAGGAATTTTCGAGCCTAACCTGCTGGGGGACCCGGGGGTGGTTGCAGACCCACTGCCCCTGGCCACAGGCCTCCTTTGGCGGGGCACTGCGTTGAGCCGTCAGCCGTCGCCGGCTTGTTCGGCTCTGGGGTCTGCACCCCCTGGTCCGTCGTGGACTTAGACCGACGGCCCTCTTCGGACGGACCGTCGGTCTGGGTGGACGCTTCCCGGGTCTCTGGCCTCCTGGTCTGGGACCTCATGCCTTCCCGGAGGAAGTCGTCCACCCGCTGGCGCGAGCGGCCCTCTCTGGCGGCCACCTTGACCTGGGCCCGGACAAATCTTCTGACGTCGCCGATCAGCCGATCGGCGTCCGGACCCAGCCTTAGGTCGAGCAACATCTGAGTGGCCGTCTCGAAGGCCTCTTCGCTCACTACCAGCTTCCTCTCCATCTGTAAAAGAAAAGGGGGGAGTTAAGGGATGTCTCAGGTTTAGCCCTTAACCTAACCGTCGCTGCGTCACGCTCGACGCTACTGTTTACGAGGACGTCCCGGTCCCCTGCGCTTTCCTCGCGATTGTGGCCCATTTGCGGGGGTAGCTGGCAGGACCACCTTCCGCACGTACTGAGTGGTTCTACGGGGCCTGCCTCTTCCCCTTGCCGCATTGCCATTCAGGCCATCTCCACCTGGTGCCTGAGGTTCGCACGCAGGGTTCTTGCGCGGCCTACCACGGCCTCGCTTAGCCGGCGCCTCGACCGGTATCTTTGGAGCCGCCACGGGTTCCTCACACTCGTTCGCGGGGGCTGCAATCGCGACGCGGTCGCATATCGGATCCTCGCTGGATTCCTCAACCTTCGCTGGCGGGTCGCCTACGCCCTCCTCTTCCTCCAACGGTGTTGAGTCCCCTACTCCCGGTTCCTCGTCGTCCTGGTCCGAGAATGGGCCGAAATAGGGCTTGAGATCCCTGGCGTGGATCAGCTCGGGCAACTCTTCCTGCTGGTTACCGAGGCGGTAGGTATTAGTTCCACATACGTCCTGAATGACATATAGTATGGACCAGCATACTTCGGCGCCAACTTCGCCGAAACGCCCTGAGCTGCGGAAGACAAGATACGGTTCCGCTTCCACTCCCAGTCCCCAACCCTAAAGTCGGCCTGGCGTCTCCTCCGGTTATAATAGACCGCCTGACGGTCCGCCTCCTCCCTGGACTTAGAGCCAGCGCGTTCCCATAAATTGGGTAACTGGCGCATGTGCTCGCCCTATTCGGTCAGTTCTTGGTCCTCAGAAGCTTCCCGAGCCAACTGATCCTGGGCTCTCCTAAAGGTCGAGGGGGGAGTGGGCTGTCTACCGAAGACCAGCATAGCCGGGCTATAACCTGTCGCGCTATGAGTTGCCGAGTTCAACGCGAAGTTGAACTCTGGCAGGTGCTCATACCAGCTCTTATGGTCCCGCTCCACGTACGACATGAGCATGGCCTTGAGGGTTTTATTCACTCGCTCTGTAGGGTTTGCCTGTGGGTGATAAATCGGAGTAAGGGCGCGCCGGATGCCGTTCCTCAACAAGTAGGCATCGACCTCCTGATTTTTAAATTCGGTCCCGTTGTCCGAAAGAAATATCTCGGGCGCGCCGAACCTGGTTACCACCCTCTCGTGCAATTCCCGTACGATGGTCTTTCCATTGGCCTTACGTACGGGTACACACTCCACCCACCGAGTGAACAGGTCTAAGAAGACCAAAATATACTCGAACCCTCTCGAGCTCTTTGGGAAAGGGCCAGTAATGTCACTGGCCACCACCTGCCAGGGTCGCGAGACCTCTCGCCGACCCATCAGTCCGCAAGGCGGCCTTTGTTCCACCTTGCACTGCTGACATACCGGGCAACTCCTCACGTACTCTATGACCTGCTCGTACATCTTTGGCCAGAAATACAGGTGCCTAGCCCGGAAGAACGTTCGTTCTCTCCCCTGGTGTCCCGCTGCTGGCGCATCGTGTACCTCCTCGAGCACTTGAGGTCTTTTCTCGGCAGGAACGACTAGCTTCCAGGCTTCCTCATTGTCGATGGACCCTTCGCTCTCCTCAGTCGGATTGTAGTGATACAATATCCCTCCAACTACCTTCACAGGTAGGCTGAGAATGTGGATCCTGGCATACTTCTCTGTATTTTTGAAGGTACCAGGCATCGGCAATTTCCGGCTGATGAGTCATGGCACCCACTTCTACCACCCCCTCCTCATAGGCCCTAGATAAAGCGTCTGGCACCACGTTGAGGTCTCCTTTTCGATACTCTATATCGAAAACATGCCCTTGCAGCGCTAACGCCCAACGCGCTAGCCTTCCTGTAGGATTCCTCATACTGTGGAGCCACCTGAGGCAACTATGATCGGTGATGACTTTGAAGTGGTGCCCCTCAACATATGGCCGGAACTTCCCGATAGCCCATACTACTGCCAGGCACTCTCGTTCGGAGACTGTATAGTTCCTTTCCGCACTGTTTAGGGAGCGACTGGCGTACTCAATTACGCGCTCCTGTCCATCGATTTCTTGCGTCAACACCGCGCCTATCCCACTATCGCTCGCGTTCGTTTGTAACACGAACTGCGCGCTGGGATCTGGTGACTGCAAGATTGGCGCCGAGACCATTGCGTCTCGTAGCCTTTCGAAAGCCTGCTCCTGTTCCTGCTGCCAAGCAAACGGGATGCTCTTCTTCGTCAGGCGGTTTATCGGCTCAGCGATTGTCGCGAAGTCGGGTATAAAGCGACGATACCACGACATCATCCCCATGAATCGCTTCACCTGTCTGATCGTCCGTGGTATTGGGTACTCCATGATGGGCTTGATCTTCTCTGGATCTGGCCTTACCCCTTCACGGTTCACAAGGACCCCCAGGTACTTGACTTCCGACTTACAGAAGTGACTTTTGGTCTTATTCACAGTGAGGCCCGCACCCAGGATTCGTTGTAAAACCAATCCCAGATGTCGCTTATGCTCCTCAATGGACGGCGAGATAATAATCACGTCGTCGAGGTAAGCAAAAGCAAAAGGATCTAAATCCGGGCCAATCACTCTGTCCATCAACCTCTGGAAGGTCGTGCCGGCGTAAGACAATCCGAAGGGCATTCTCTTGAACTGAAAATGCCCCAGGCCGGGGACTGTGAACGCCGTAATGGGGCGCGACTCCTTTTTAAGAGGTATCTGGTGGTACGCGCTACTCAAGTCCAGTGTCGAGATGAACTTAGCATCCCTAATCCTTCGCAGGATGTCGCTCATGAAGGGCAATGGATAGGCGTCCGGCTTGGTTACCGCGTTTACCTTCTGGTAATTTACGCAGAACCGATACTTCCCGTCTTCCTTCTTCACCATTACCACTGGACTTGACCACCCGCTGGTTGCTGGTTCAATGACGTCGTTGTCCAGCATGGTCTTAACCAGCGCATGCATTTCATCTCGCACCCTGTCGGAGACCGGGTAGTATTTTTGTTTACAGGGTCGAGCGTCTCCGATGTCTATCTCATGCTCGACCCCCACAGCACAGCCTAAACACTCGCCTCCGTCTGGAATTAATCCGTCGACGAGGCTAGCCACTTCTTGACGCTGTGCTTCCGTGGCTTCTACCAGGCCTACGGGTGCGAGGCACGACGTACCAGTGACGCTTGCCACTTCCAACGGTACCGCCACTTTGGCTTTCGCCAAGTACAGCTGGTCCGTGTCAGGGTTCAGGTTGGCGCTGAATTCCCTCACGAAATTCGCGCCACATAGCAGTCATCAGACAGCAGTGGCGTTATAGCGACCCTTACGTCTTTCGTGATTCCCCCTACCGTGAAGGGGAAAATCACATGACCCAAGATGGGACATGGGCGACCGTCGGCGAGCTTTGCTTCTCCCGCACGTGTCACGTCCAGGCCCAGCCCCATGTCCGATGCCAGCCTAAGCCCGAGTTGACCCATTACCGTCGATGAGGCCCCGGTATCGTAGAGTGCCCTCAACTTGTAGGCACCTATCCCCACCTGAAGCCACCATCTGGTCTCATCCTCGGGTCTATACCTACGGGGAGCTTTCTCCGTCCCTCTCTCCTCTGTGGACGGGAGGCTTTCACGGCTCTTCTTGCCCTGGGCAGCCGCTACTCGCGTCGACGTGCTCTCACCCGCTGGTGTCTGAGTCGCCGGTGTATCCTCTTGAACGTCAGGTGGTCTCCTGAAGCTTTTGGGTCTGGCGGTCTCCTCTCCGACCCATTCAAACCCCTGCTCCACCACCTGAATCCGGCCTCCGTACCCTTCGAGGATACAAAACGCCCGGTTACCCAGATCAGGCATCTGCTCGGTCGCTGTCGCTTCCAATGTCACCGCACTGCCGGGTCTCGTGGGGTCCGATATCCCTGGCGAGACCTTCCTGAACCCTGGGGTCGCTGACGGGCCCCTGCCACGTTCAAGCGACCCGCGAGGAGAGGTCACCTTTACTGGGGACGCGGAGGGGACCTCCGTCCTCCGTTTCCCTGCCCGTTTCCCTTGTTGCAATCCGGGCAGTACCTCCTGGTAAAGCCCAGCTTGCCGCAAGACGAGCACTTAATCGGTTGGGAGAAATCTATTTTCCTCCGCTGACCCTCTCGTCGCTGGCCAGGAGATCCAGGGGGGGGTTTTCTTCCTCCCCTTTTCTTGCGGCCGACCCCTCGGCCGTCTGGGAGAGTTAGCCTTCCTCTCTTTGAAGTATCGGTCCATCTCGCGTCGCAGGGTCGCAATCTGCGACGACAGATCTTCAATGCGGTCTGTCGCCTGCGTTGCAGCGATTGTGGGCCGGTCTTCGGGTTTCCTGGCCTGTGTTTTAACCGGTGACTCGGGTTGCAGCTGTTCCCTACCCCGAGACTTGTTGGACATGGCCGCCTTTCGGGGTCCTGCCCGGGGCGGTGGTGCTTTTGCTGACACCCCCATGTGCTCGGGGTATAACGTGGACGTAGGCTCCAGCCTGGTCCTCGGGCGCTCGTCGTCCCGCAAAGCGGTCTCGATTTCGGTCGCCCGGGCATGGAATTCGTCCACGTTGGAGAACGCGTTTCTCCGCAGCTGCATACGGATGGCGGGTAGGATATTTGCGTACAGCAAATCCAATTGTCGTTGCTCCGGTAACGGCGGGTGTAGCTGGGCCAGCATGAAGAGGAGGTGGCAGGCATATTCTGTCGAGTATAACGTCGAGTGCCAGCTACGAAGTCAGCGTAACTCCTCGACTTGAACTTGTTAAGCTCGTACCAGGTCCTCGCAACACCTTCGAGGAGCTCTGATACCGAGCACAAGATTTCGCCGTCCGTTAGCCCGGAGCCCGCGCGTAGATCCTCCAGCCTTGACAGGAAGGTGTCCACGCACTCTGAAGCCGTGCCTGAGTATCGCAGCTTCCATCCTCGGACTATCCTACCCGCGTCCCGAGCCGCATAGTACCCTGACGCCACATTGGCGTCATACCAGGCGGATCCTTCCGGGTTCGCCTGCTCTTCACCTATGTCGGCGTCTCTTGGTCCGCTTCTTGGTGGCTGTTCCGTCCTTAAAGGCACCTGCCTTTGGGGAGCCTCTCGAGGTTCGCCAGGGGTCGGTCGCTGGGGTTCCGGGGTACTTCCTGGTACCCTCGGGTCGTAGTGACACATATACGTGGATTGGAAGTCCACGGTTCTCCTGGGCCACTCTGGTATGACCGTTCGTCGATTGGTGGGGTCCCTGTTCCTTAACTGCTGGACCTCCACCTGCAGGGCGGTCACCTGGTCACTCCACCGCGCGCATACCTGGTCGTGTCTTTCCAGCATCTCTAATATGCGGTTAATCTCGACTCGGTTGCGCTCGATCTCTTCCTTTAATCGTTCGATCACACATCGCTCTTCCTCTTCTTCTTGAGGTTGTAGCTCCGCGTTCTCGAAACGACGAGCTCTTCGCCTATCTGGCGATCCGGTGGAACCCTTGTGTTCACTACTGACCCCCTCCGCGGTCCCCTTAACCTCGCCGGTCACCCATTTCTCTGGGGGTTCTCGCTCCCCCGTCTCGCTCTGACTCTCCTCCTCTAGGTTGTCGTAGACCGCGAGAGTCCGCGTCAGGTTCGCCTCCACCACCTCATCCCTGTATAGCAGCATGAGTGGGTGGGCGACAAGATCCTCAGCATCAGCTGCTTCTAATTCTTGTCGCCTGGACTCCAGCCACCTCTCTCGGCTCCTTCGCCTGCGTTGTGTCGCCTCCCTATCCAACGCCGCTCCTTGGAAGTCCAGGTCGATGTATTCGCCTAACAACCAATACACTAGCCGAACTGCCTGCATCAGCTTGGGACCGTCTGTACGCAACTCCAGTTGCGTCAGGTATCTATCCAGCTGTGTCGAAGGCAGTTCCGATGCCTACCGGGTTATCGCGTCGGCGGTATCCTCCATCTCGCTTATGCTGGGGCGTAGGTGACGGTTGAGGTTAATTTACCTAGTCGACCACTACCGCCTCCTATCGCCTAAGGCGCGAGCGGGGTGTTGCGATTTTTATCGGCAACTACCCAAATACGCCTTTAATTCCAAGGCAACAATCCACGTGGCTTGTGGGTGTGTGCAGGTGCCGCGTGCTCTAAGGAAGTACGAACTTCCACTTCGCAACTACCTGCCTATAGGTGGAGGCTAACTGTTTGCTAGCTCCACCGGGTTAGTAAATCTAACCCTACACACACCCCAATTGCGCGCTCTGCAGGTACTGTCGCTCGGTGACTAACCCCCACTTAAATACTTCAACGTGTATATAACCACTTAAAAAGCAAAAAGTAAACCAAAACACGATTTGTCACCTCTTTTATTCGCGTTAGAGCGACTCCGGACGTCTCTTCGACCCCTGGGGTTAGTGTGCTCTCGGCTCATAAAAGCAGGTGTTATTGGTTCGGAGAGGCGTCTTTTCCCTACCGCAGAGCACGTACCGAACGAGCCACGCGTTATTTTACCCGCTCGCACCTTAATACGCACGCGCTCAAACGTCTCTCTCTCCCGCGCGTCGCTCTCTCTTTTTGTGCAAATTCCCTTGTGTGTGAGTCCTAATTTTAGTTGGGCGCCATGTAACAGGCTGCCGTTTAGCCTAGAATAACTCTTAAATGTACCTATATAATGACTAAAAGACGCCTAGTTATCTATGTGCTCGAAGCACATCAACCTACCTTGTCTTGGAGTGCGCCTGCGCAGAGTCCGTTCGCTACTCCGAGTTGGGTTCCCCCAACTCGCCGCTTGGCGGCGCTGTCGCCCTTGCTTAGTAAGGCACTATAGGTATGAGTATTCTCATCCGCCATCTTCGTGCCACAAGGAGCAGATGCTAGTAGTAGCCAGTATAGTAAACACGTTTGTTTACGGTCAACAAGATTGAAACTTTTGTTGATAATTGTATTGAATTTTATTTAAAACATTGTCTGATAATAAATTTAAATAGTTAAAGTTTCAACTGATAATATTGAAAGAAAGATTTAACTGAA
The DNA here is from genome assembly GCF_024137745.1 of Phymastichus coffea. Classification (NCBI taxonomy): domain Eukaryota; kingdom Metazoa; phylum Arthropoda; class Insecta; order Hymenoptera; family Eulophidae; genus Phymastichus; species Phymastichus coffea. The sequence goes on along the minus strand of NW_026706835.1, from coordinate 2,396,024 downwards.
AAATACCACTCAGTGATTGAATTATAAATACGTATAACCTCTCTATCCAAAAAATTCCAGTAATAATTTGGTGAGTAATGTTTTAACATTATTACTTATTTATAAAAGTCATTGTAGTTTTTTAGAGATATATATTAATGTAATAAATAATGTATTACGAATGTAAGCTTAATAAATACTTTTTTTTTTAATAGATGATAAACATGCCAGTAAAAAAGGAAAGTAACGACAAAAGATCATTTGCTGCTACAACTACAATGGTAATGTGTTTTTAAATACTTATGCTTTGAAAATAAATGTGTAAAATGGTTGTAAATATAAATAATAATAATCATTTATTTTTCAGAAGCATAAAAGTGATGAAAAATCTGTTGACGAGGAGACCATTATGTCTTTGCTTGCTGAAAATCGCTCTTTGAAGGATCAAATACAGAGAATACATGCAATTTTGAGAGAACATAAAACTTATCCAGCAGCTTCAGAATATTTAAAGAACTGCAAGATTCGCTAACTATGAAATAATAAAGGAAGCGTGGTTAAAATTGTACATATCTTCAGAACAAAATAATTTGTATATACCAGTACCATATTTTTTGGTAAAAGATTATGTGAAATAATAATCATGTGATCCAGTAAATAAATTGTCAGAATTGTACATTGGAAATGAAATAAATTTGTATTATTTTATAATTAAATCTGTTTTAAATTTATTTGTCACATCATAAAACTACATTTATGAATATTAAAATAACAATATATTTCAACGTTAACACATGCATCAAATGCATAACTTAAATAACTTAATATTACTTTACAGTGGAAGATCCATACACAGTGGTACGACTTTTGTAGTTCTCATAAAAATTTTTTACGCAGTAAGAACGCACATTAAAAAAGTGTTTGATTATTTTATACTTAACACAGCAACATTTTGGAAAATTAATATTAACTTTTTCTAGCAATACTTTCATTAAATCACAATTTCCATTTCTTGTTATCACATCTTGGTATAAATTGAAGTAATGCTCACAGTGTAAAATTAAACTATAGGTTTGAGCACACGGTTCCTTTAAACCAACTTTGTTTAATTTTTTAGTATAATACTTTGCTTTATCTATAAAACTAATTTTTGGCAAATTTAAAGTTGTCAAAAATTGCACACACTCTTTACAAACGTGTTTTACAACAGCATTGGTTGTACTGCCAGCTAAATAAAATATACTATTTGTGTCATAATTAGAGATCAAATTACTAAAGTCATCAAACGAAAATGTTTGCACACAAAACTGAGTATCACTTGTTTTTTGCTTTTTTGGTGGAGGTTCAACAGTTTTATTTTCAATTGATACTGATTCGTCAAGAGCTTTTTTTTTGCTCGCACAAAAATCAAGTAAAAATTGATCTGAATCATACATGTAACTTGTTCGTTTGCAATCAGATACAAACTGTGATACTGTAATTCCTTTTATCGCTCGTAAACATGCTAATGCAGTGGGCATTTTACCTTCTTTTCTTCTAATCTGTGAAAAAATGTTTTCAGTTCCGTCTTGAGTAAAACGATTTCCGCATAGAAAGTCATATCCATTTGCAAACAAATACTCAGCAATATCACAGAATGATAAAGTGGCAAGAACGAATCCATAGTTCAGTGGCTTCCATCCTTCACGAAATACGCTGTTTTGAAAAAGATCTATAACTGAATGTAAGAATATATATTTTTGATCACAATTTCTTGCAGTGATAGAAGTTTTTCGCAGTTTAGATGCTGTAATAGAGAACCAGTTTTCTATTATTAAAATAAACTTTGCTGTTGTTAAGGCTTCTTTGGGTAGAATTTCCAATTCGACTGCAGTTTGCAGAGCACTTGCAGTTTTAGATGAAAAAAATCGAACCGCTACACCGACATTCATTTTGTCAAAATTGGATGGTTCAATGTCCTGTCTTTTAAGATGATGTAACAACCGTTTTGCTCCAACATTTGATATTTCATAATTCCACAATTGAACTATGTATTTACCATCAACAACATTTGTTGACAAATTTTCCATTTCCACAAATTCAGCGGGCAGGTACACTAACTGTCTTAACATAGCAGATTTTAAATTTTTTAAGAGATGGCAAACATCTGGTGATACATAAATCTCATGTCCATTATAAAAAAATGAGTTTATCCGCTTGCCAAATTTTGTTGCATTTATGTTGAAAGATGACCAAAGAGACCTATTTCTTTCATCTAAATCTGATGATAGTAAAAGAACGCAAAGTCCAATTTTTTCTACACTGGAAATGCAATCTAAAATAAAGTTTTTTACTTGAAGTGGATCAATTGATTCCTTGCGAGTTACGTGACAAGCAATCACTTGTTTCCATTTATTTTTTATACCTCTAAGAACTACTACAAATATTTTTTGGCCTAATAAAGATTTATCTTGTCCAAGTGTGGCGTAACCAGAAAATTCTCCTGAATTTTTGTTATAATCTAACTGTTCGCTAATACACATCTCATCGTAGGATAATACACAATACTTATCAGTTACATCCATAGTTTCAACTTTAAAGCGTAGTAATTCCAAAACATCTTCAAAAATTCCAAATTCCAAATTCATATCTTGAATTTTTCTCATTATTGTACTATATGATGGCAATGGATATCCACTCTTTCTCAAAAAATCAAAACCATGTACTGAAAGAGCAAATCTAAATTTAAGTCCTTTAATAATACTTTCATTGGACCACTGATTTAAACGACCATTAGATAATAATTTTATCTGATCATTATTCAAGAACTTGGCTAAAGCATCTCTTTTAAGACGAAGTTCTTCATTTTCTTGTTGAACAACATCATGACATACTACTAATGCTTTTTTTAACTCACTACGCAACTCTTCATTTTCTTGTTTCAGTTTTTCAATTTGTTCTGCTAGTGGTAGATTCCTATCTCCATTATCACATAAACTGTTTGTATCAATATCTATTACATTCATACTATTTAATACTATAGAATTTGATTCTTGTTCAACCATAGTTAGTGGTGGGGAAGGTATCGCTTTGACTGTTTGGGCATTCTTCGGGTTAGAATCACTATCACGTTTTTTATATGTTGATCTTCTTGGAAGAGGATCAATCCTTGGAGGTGGATTTGGCACATTAAATAATGTAGGCACAGCATTAGGCTTCAATTTTCTCCAACCATCTGCACGTTTGCTTTCAAATTGAGAATCTTCAAAGTGCACCTAAAAAGTAAACGATAAATAATTTTAGAAATATTGTCTCTAATGTATGTCTCTTTTAAAAATATCTTTTAAAATTTATCATAATAAAACTGCATTACTTCACACAAACGAGAAGATCCACTTGGTTTCCAATTACTTCTTCGCATATTTTGGATCCATATCGAGCGTCGATCATTATTTGCTGGAAAAACAAACAAGCGAAAACCTTTTTCTGCTCGGTTGCTACAATTAATTGAAGCACAGCAAGGCATCTTGACTATTTGGTGAAGCTCTTAGCATTGATGTCTATGGAACAAAATATTTTTGTTGATAAATTTCAATAAGAGCTTTATAGGTTTTATAGGTTAGGATAGTAATAGTTAAGATTTATCAATTGTGCAGTGCATGATATAATTTCAGAAACAATTAAAAAATATGAAAATAGAAATGTTAAGCTTTAAAATCACGATTGATTGTTTTTAGATAAAAATAATTAACATACCTTCAATGTTTCTACAGAGGAGCTAAAAAATCTCTGTAGAGACTAGCGAACTTTGAAATTATGATGTAAAAAGTAGCTTTTTAATGTGTATTAAGACATATATCAAAAGCTATCTACTACTATTACACGATTTTCATGGAATCACTTCTTTTTCAGTCACAAATAATTTTAAAAACGTAAAAAAAACAAGCATAAAACTTACAGTAACGGCTCAATACATGTATTTTTAAAACTGTCTACTGCAGTGGAGGCACGAATATGGCGGATGAGAATACCTATATCTTTAGTGCTCTAGCTTAGTAGTGCTCGCGCGGCCGCTGCTGGAAACTCTGTTGACGATTCCCGTCTACCGGTATTCGCGTGATCCGTGCTACGCTACCGGCGAATTCGAATCGAATGTAAACGGAAACGACCTCCGGACAAAGGAAAGAACAAATAACGATGACTCGTTTATGTAAAACTATTAATCGATTTATTCGATTAGATCAAATACTCGGGGAATCTGCCGAGAGTCTTGCGCACGCAAACGCAAATGACAATATATGCTAAATGAGAGAGAGAGAGAGAGAGAGAGAACCGTGATCGCCGCGAACTAACCGCTCGCGCGCAACAAACAATTTCTTCGCGCACGCTGCGCGGGATCGCACGCTATTAACGATAATAGGGGAAGGTGCACCTACCGCAAGGACGATGCGGATACGGTGGCCAACCGTATCCGAAGCACGCGTCGCTAGTTAGCTGCTCCGCTACTTGCCGCCCTCCGCTATTGTTGCTGTTGTTGCTGTTGCTACTGCGGTTGCTGATATTGCTGTTGTTGCTGTTGCTGCTGCTGCTGCTATAGCTATTGCTGCTGCTGTTGCACCCAACGCACCACACCCAAGTTCGCTACGCTCTCGCACCACCAAAAGAAAACGCACTCACGGCTCGGGAAAAGGGTTAGCTCGACGCTGACAGACTGAGTGTCACAGTCATACTGCCTGTTGAACGCTCCCCTCCCGGTCATTGCCCCTACGCGCCCTCTCTCTCTCGCGAACCGATCGCGGCTTTTCTCGATCAGCCGCTAATTAACCTCGCGCGAGTCGAACGATTTTCGGTAATCGTTGCAACATAAATGGCATCACAATTTATCATAAAGAAAAATCAAGATGAAGATATTTAAATCAAGTATTTCAATATACAGAAAATGTTTGCATTTATAAGACTACTGATCTTGATAGATGGTTTCAAAATAACGTTAAAGATATTATACTTAAACAAATCGAAGAAACATGTGAGCTTACTTTTAATACAAAACGAATATATTGATAAAAATGATATTAATAGACTTCGAATATCAATAGATGATGAAAAATTCAAATTAGGAACTCACTACATATGGATTAAAAGTTTATCTGCTCTTCTTCGTAGTCAAATTACTCAACATACTGAAAAAATTTATCTTTGTGAACGTTGTCTTTATTATTTTACTAACGAGGAAAATTTAAAATCTCATGAAGTTGACTGTTCCAAAATAAATAAGTGTCGGATTAATTTACCTGATGATGCTACTTTAGAATTAAAAAATTTTAAGCATAAAGAGGAAGTTCCATTTATTATATACGCTGATGTTGAATGTCTGTTAAAACCTATAGAAGATCCGAATAGAAATCTCAATGTTAAGAGATATAGTTTCCAAGAACATGAAGTCTATATACGAATCACCAGCATTATGGTTTATAAAGCAATTGAAGTCTCTAGTGATTAAATTAGAACAGATATATAATAATGTAATAGAAATGGATTTATCATTTATTAATAATCAGGCATTCATAACGGCAAGAAGATGTCATATTTACAACCGACATTTCTAAGAGAACCAAAAACGAGTTCGAGATCATTGTTATTTAACAGGAAAATTTAGAGGTGCAGCTCACAATCATTGCAATTTGAATTATAAAAATGCTGCTTTCATACCAGTCGTATTTCATAATTTTACAGGCTACGACTCACATTTTATTATAACAGAAATTGCTACTAACTCGGAATTTGAAGGAAAAATCTCTGTTCTCGCTGAAAACAAGGAGCGATACATATCCTTCACAGAAGAAGTTGCAAACAGTCGAATTAGCTTTCGTTTCATTTATTCCTTTCGATTTATGCCTACATTCTAGATAAATTAGCATATTATTTACCTTAGCTAGATATTGTACAGAGAGAATTACAGAAAGATAATTACACTTTAGAACAGATTAATTTACTCAAAAGAAAAGGAGTTTTCCCATATGAATACATCCAAAATTTAAATAGACTAACTAAGACAGAGTTACCATCTATTGAAAAATTTCATAGTCGATTGACAGATAAGTGATATTCCTACCGAAGAATATAAGCATGCTCAAAACGTATGGAATATTTTCGGTAGTATTTGGAAGAAAATAGATTTAAGAATGTATTCTGATCTCTATCTGAAAACTGATGTACTTTTACTAGCTGATATTTTTGAAAATTTTCGTTCATCCTGTAAGAATGCATATGATCTCGATCCTGCTCATTATTACACCACCCTTGGATTAACATGGGACGCGATGTTAAAATATACAAATGTGAAGCTTGAACTATTAACAGATACAGATATGGTATTATTCATTCAAAAAGGTATTCGTGGAGGTATTAGTCAATGCTGCAATAGATTTTCAAAAGCAAACAATAAATATATGGGTGAAGAATTCAATAAGAATGAGCCAAACGAAATTTTAATGTATTATGACGTAAATAACCTTTATGGTTGGGCTATGACTCAATCACTACCATTTGAGGGCATCAAATGGGTATCAAATGTATAGATATGTCAAATATTTTAAATGTCTCTGATGATAGCGACGTAGGCTATATTTTAGAAGTAGATCTAGAGTATCGACAAGAGCTACATGATGGTTATAAAGACCTACCTCTTTGTCCCGAACATACTAAACCACCTGGATAAAATAAAACTTTTGATAACGCTTTATGATAAAGAACGATACGTTATTCATTATAGAGCGTTAAAACAAGCTCTCAAATATGGACTAAAACTCAAGAAGATATATAGAGCGCTAGAATTCAAACAAAAACTATGGCTGAAACCATATCTTGATTTAAATACTGGAAAAAGAAAGCAAGCTAAAAATGAGTTTGAAAAATTATTTTACAAGCTCATGATTAATGCAGTATATGGAAAAACGATGGAAGACGAAAGAAAAAGAAAAGATGTCAAACTGATCAATCAATGGGGTGGTAGATATGGCGCTGAAGCTCGAATTGCCCAACCAAATTTCCATAGTAGTTCCATCTTTCATGAAAATTTAGCTGCTATTCAATTATCCTGGACAACTGTCAGTATTAAAAAACCTATATACATCGGTCTATGTGTATTAGATCTTTCAAAAACATTAGTCTATGACTTTCATTATGGATACATGAAGCAACGAATTGGTGAAAAATGTAAATTACTTTATACTGATACTGACAGCCTCATTTATGGAATTCAAGATGTCGATATGTATGAGATCATGAAAATAGACATTGATAAATTTGACACATAACATCAGACTATCCTGCTGATAATCAATTTGGTATGCCTCTGGCTAACAAAAAAGCTCTCGGTGTTATGAAGGATGAGTGCAATGCTGCTATTATGAGAGAGCACATTGGGTTACGAAGTAAACTATACAGTATCGAAATAATAAATAAGGAGCCCTTGAAAAAGGCAAAAGGAGTGAAAAAGCATATAGTAAAAAATACAATCAATCACTCAGATTATCGAAAGTGTTTAAATGAAATGGAAATTATTAAACGTATCCAATGTAATATTCGATGTAAATTACATCAAGTAATAATAGAGAGAGAGGAAAAGACAGCACTAATCCCTCATGATGATAAACGCTGTATTTTTGATAATAATCCAGACACACTTGTATGGAGGCATTATAAAACTCTCAAAATTGCCGAAATGGAAGAAAGAGTTGAACAGCTACGAAGAAAGAGGTATAGAGAAGAAGACGAAGTGATAGAAGAAAATAGTAATATGAAAAGATCCAGAATTGAAGAAAATAATTCTAGAGGGCAGCACTAGCGAGAGAATTCTACTCCTTCGACAGTTACTAGATGGCTCTCATGACTAGTAATGGAGCGGGAAAAACAATGGATACCGGAGTTTACAGAGTGGGAGAATGGCTTTAGATGAAGAATCATGAGAGAGGGGAGACTGAAAGAGAGGGAAGCAGCGACGGCGGCTTGAGCTTTAAGAGTGGGGTTGACACTTATAAAACTGAGAACTCACTCTTGTTCGATACAGTTGCTCAGCTCTCACTCAAGCAACAGTCTTACCCTTAACCTCCAATAGATTTTCTACTGACCATTGAAACAAGTAAGATATTTAAATAATTTTAGTTTATTTATACCTTTGTAATAAATAAATAAATAATTAATTCTTTGATTTTTTATTTTACAGAATGGATTTCTCAGCAATAAATAAGATTTCCAAGACGACTTTCCTTCCTCGGAAGGCGATGTCCCAACTTATATCGAATACATTATATCAAGTTACTAAAGTTAGATCGTTAACAATGAAATATGGATTTAGCGTTGCTATTACAATAGATGATGAATTTGAAGTGTTCCTGCCCAAAAGAGTTAATGTCCTTCTAGAAAAAGATGAAGATATATTAAAAAACCTACATAAAACTAGCGAGAAGGAGGAGCTCTTTATTTACCATATTGTCGGTTCAAACTTCGAATTTAAACATAATTACATCTTCAGCGAATAATAATTAATATATTATAATACTAATGTAAATAGCTGCACTATAAATAATAAAAATAAATATCTAATCTAATAGTCTTTTTTTCCTTTATTTAACTATCCTCTTATTTCCTTTTGTGGAGAGGTAAAAGAAGTCCATAATGTATCCCTTTCCAATGAATTTTATCTCATTGTAAACTCATGAGTGACGATTCGAAAGGAAGTACCTCACAGGTGAGAGCGAAGGTTGGGGCTCTCACTATTCCTATAATTAACCTTAAGTTCCGATAGAGGGCAGTCATTCGAGTTCTAATATATTTATAAGAAGGATGCATAGCTTGCATTACCATCATTCAGTGAGAAGAAACAGCTATAGAAAGACTATCCTCTTGTGATTCATCATGGCACCTATTAGAAGAAGCAAGGAGAGCATTCGTGCTTCGAAGCATGTATGGTTCTCGAATAATATTCAAATTCATCATCTTCCTATTGAAGACAAAGACTCGAGGAAAGGAGTGTGGGAGCAGCTTGCACAAGATCGAGAACGCTTCCAACGACGTATTATGCAACTAAGTAGTATAATATCGCGATCACTATTTAAAAAACGTATAATAATGATGAATCATTTTCTTAAACCTATACTAAAAAATCATTGTATAGTATATACACTTAACAAACTAAAAATCTAAATACAGGTGGAAGAAACAGCAAGTGGAGGGAGGCGGTCGTGGCGGCTAGAAAAAAAGTGTAGTAGTGGGGTAAAGGTCTTAAGAGAGAGAGAGAAGAGTTCAAAAAACGTCATTCTGTTAGAAGAATCATCACCAGTAGTATCCACTTCCTTCTCCATTATTCTCAAGTCTTGAATAGTAAGGTAGAGTTGGAAATCTTAAATAAAATAGCTATAAAGCCCTTTGATCCACTACCGGAGAAAAATCATTATGAACTTGAAGAAAATCATTGTTATTTAGTGACAAACTTTAAGGGAACGGTCCACCCGAAGCACCAAAAGAAAAGGCTAATTTTGAAAATTTTTTCTAAGAAAACTATAAAAGATACCAATATAAAAGTTGTTAGGTTTTATAAATTAAGTCTTTGAATGTATAAAAAAAATTTTTTTATTCATTTTATCAAATTTTTTATTGCAAAAACGGTTGTGAAAAACACCTCAAAACTTAAACGCTTTAGTAGCTCCATCAGAACTTGAGAACGGCTTAAAATGTCTAGGGGCGTAGTAAATCACAAAAATTAAGACATTTTAAAACTAAGCGTAAAAAAAAAAGTTAAATTCCTTTATTTTTTTAATGCGCTAAAAAACCGAAAAAAATTGTTTTCTCTATTTCTTTATTTTGACTTTATTTTCGTATTCTTGGACACAAAATGAAACTTTTTTCTCTTTGGAATTTTTTTCCAAAATGTACGTAAGTCGAAGTAATTGAGGATTGGAAAAAAAGGTTGCTTTTTACAAAAAACGCCGTAAGTCGGTTAAAAAACATCGGATAGAATCCCGCGGGTGCTCATTTTAAAGGGAAAGACATTACCCCCCGAACACCTCAGGTCGATTTGCCCTCCACCGCCTGGTTCTAAATTGGCATTGATTTAAGTCGACGTTAAAAAAATTGAAATTTTTTTAATCAGTTTTTTTACTGTAAAAAACACATATTTTCATTTTTAAGTCTCTGCACATCTTAAATGGAAACTTTTGCAATTACCTTTAAAGTGCCCTGCGGTTTTTTGTGATACGATGATTTCCGACCGAGATACAAAACTTTCAAGTTTGCCTAATTTTGAGGTAAGCATGGCAAAAGTGATTGACGGGCAGTGTACTCGTATATTCGAAAAATGTAAAAAAACTCAAGGGTGGACCGTTCCCTTAAGGAAGAAGATAACAATCGAATCATTCTCGAGCTCGATGCTGAATTCCAACTTATTATACCAGAACGAATTTCAAGAGCCATCATGAAACATTATGATCTTTATATATTACTTTCAGAACATGTACAAAAATATTGTTTACAGATTAAATATCATACCTCTGGTAGATTTCAATTTATTATTTAATGTAACAAAAAATGTATCTTTGTTTCAATAAAGTATGTACAATAAATTTATTATAAAATATATTGTGGAGAGGTAAATGAGTCACAAGTGTTTCTACTAAAGCAGGTTTCGACTTGTTCTAATGGACTCACAAGTGATGATGCTCTAATGGAAGTACCTCATAGGTAAGAGCGAAGGTTAGGTCTCTTACCATTAAAAATAAAACAAAAATTAGTTATTATTATTATGATATTTATTTGAATAAAAGTTACTTTACATAAACGTCTTTATTCTTTCATACGTATAGTCTTATCTATCCATGAGTTGTGTGAGTTGTCGAAGCTTAACCATTTAACGTATACTTGATTACCGCGTTTCCTTAGAACTTTTCCAATGAGTTAATTATCAGGATACATAGCTTTCTGTAGTTCTTCCTCATAAAACCGTCCAACAATTGGATTGCCTTTGTAATCTCTTAAATGATAAGTGATAGGCTTAGTCTTGACGAAAAGACGTCAGTCGTAAGAGAATCGTCTCAACACCTGCATTTCATTCTCTTTAGTTACGTCTTTAGGCTTCATATCTATTGTACAACGTTTTCGATTATTGTAAGATTTCAATAAATCAGCTAGAATGTCGATCCATTTGTATTTTCCTTGTAGACTGAATTTTTTCCACATGACATTTTTTAGCGTGCGATTGAAACGTTCAGAAATAGATGCCTTGAGATTGCTATAGGTTGAATATAGATTTATTTTATACTTTGTCATTAGTTTTTGAAAATTTGAATTGTAGATTTCTTTGCCACGGTCCACATGTAGATTTCTAGGAGTTCGTCCTTTTTTTAATATAGACTCCATTGCATAAGCATGATATACACCAATTTTTTGTTTCACAGGAACTGCCCAAATGTACTTTGAAAATATATCAATGACAGTTAATAGATATCGAAAGCCTTTGTTCTCTCTCGAGTAGCCTTGCATCTCTACAAGATCAGCTTGTCATGTCTCATCTATTCCACGTACATAAAATTTTCTATGAGAATAGTTTCGACGTGCTGGTTTATGCAACTCATCCACCACTCTTTGATGTTTCATTTTAAACTATTTGTTAAAATTGATGTAAAAAGTCAAACGATATAATCTTTATTTCTTTCTCCTTATTATTATTATTATTATTATCATTATTTTTTTTTTTTTTTTTTTTTTTACAAGGAGTCGCGGAATCCTTTTTGCGGATTCCCCTTAGTCTTGATCTAAGGAGGTATGTGGGACTCCCCCAAAAAACTATGTTGATATTACTTCTGACTGGGGGTTCTGTCTGTGTTCGTTCCTTCTTATCGTTTCACCGTGCGTCGTTACGTCGCGTCAATCCGTCTGCTCAGTCGTCCTTTAGACAGTCGTCCGTGTTCTTACGTCTTAGTATGGTTTTCGTATAGGTAGCGACTAAACCCCACCATTCGGGTTTATGCAGCATCACCTCTACAATGTTATCGGGGGTGATGTTGCCAACTGTTGTCTCTAGTTCTCGTCTGAGTCTTGTCCAGCGGTCACACCCGAAAAACGTGTGTTCCGCGTCGTCTCGTTCGTGTCCACAATACTTGCAGTCGGGTGTTCGTACTCTGTTCATATTGTGGAGGTACCGTCGAAAGTACCCGTGGCCCGTCAAGAGCTGGGTGACGTGAAAATTCACATCACCAAAATTCCTTCCAAGCCACGGTCTCACGTCCCGTATCAGTCGTCTCGTCCATTTGCTACCTCGTTCTTCTTTCCATCGGTCTTGCCACATGTCGATCGTCCTTTCGCGTTCAACGATTGAAGCGTTCTTTCGTCCTATATCTGCGCTGCTCCCATAGATCCTATTGCGTTCAGAGGCAAGAAGATCCACGGGTATTACGCTCGCCACCACCAGGACAGCCTGCGCAGAGACTGTTCGGTAGGAGCAAGCGATTCGCAGAGCGCCCTGTCTCTGTACCATCGCCATTGTCTTACAGTACTTCTTTGTCTTCAAGGAATCTGCCCATATTTCCGCGCCGTATAAGAGGATCGAGTGAGCTGTCGCCATTAGCAGTCACCGCTTTCCTGGTCTCGGTCCCGTCGTGTTTGCCATCAGGCGGCTCAAGGATGTTATCCTCTCTGCCGCTTTTCGGGCTGTCTTCTGTATGTGAGGCCAGAAGGTCATCTTCGTATCGAGGGTTACCCCAAGGTACTTGACTTCCCCCTTGGTCTCCGTTTCGTATGTACCCACTCTCATGGGTAGTATCGTCTGTATGCGTCTTCTCGTGAGAAGCATAAGTTCCGTCTTTTCTGTTGCGAGTTGCAGTCCGTGTATTGTCATCCATCGTCCAACTCGTCTCATGGTCTGGTTCAACGTCAGTTGCGCCAGCTCGGGAGATCTCTCCGTGATCACCGCCGCCACGTCATCAGCGTAGGCGACGAGGGTCACTCCGAGTGGCATTCCAAGCCGAAGCAAACTATCGTATAGACCATTCCAAAAGTCGGGTCCCAGTATCGACCCCTGAGCCACCCCAGCGGTGACCTATCTCGTTACCTGTCCTTCGATCGTCTCGTACGTTATTCGTCTGTTTCTCAGATAATCCTCCACAATCCGAACCAGGTACGGTGGGATCCGAAAGTTGCTTTTCAGCGCCTCCAAGATATCCACCCACCTGGCCGAGTTAAAAGCATTTCTGATGTCGAGCGTCGCCAGCAGCACAATGGGTCGCGCCGCATGGCAGTGTCTGTCTAGTTCCAGGAAAGAATCAATCACCTTTTGGATCGCTCCAATCGTCGACCGACCCCTCCTGAAGCCGAATTGCAAATCTGAGAGACCCCCTCCGGCCTGTATCGCGTCCGTCAGTCTCGGTCTGAGTAATTGTTCAAAGAGTTTACCAGTAGTGTCAAGTAAACTCAACGGTCGGTAAGCCGAAGGAGTGCCAGGGTCGCTCCTACCTTTTGGAATAAGAACGAGCCTCGCCTCCTTTCACCGATCGCTGAACGTTCCTGTCGTCAAGCACGTATTGTACAGGTCGAGAAGTATCTCCGGCCGTAGACGAGCCACGAGCCGGAGGATCTCGGATGGTACTCCGTCCGGTCCCAGTGCCTTACCTGTCTTCATCGCATTCGTTGCTCTGATGAGCTCCTCAGCGGCAAAAGCGGGGGGCATTTGTGCGTCCACGTCATCCATCACGTTTGTCCTAATTGGGTGAGTCGGAAACAATCCGTCAACAATCCGTCCTGCTGTTTCGGCATCTTTAAGTTCCGGTGAGACTCGGGCCCCTAGTTTCCCGGTCACAATCTTGTAGCCGGTTCCCCAGGGATCCTCGTTCACCTCCTCGCAGAGCTTCCTCCAGCATCGCGTCTTGCTGTCCCGTATTGCTTTCGTCAGCGTCTTCCGTGCTATTTTGTATATGGCTTGAAGGTTTTCCCTTTCGGGTCCACCTCCAGCCCTCGTCGCACGTCGCCGATTTGCCAGGCATATCTTGCGTAGCTCGGCTATTTCGTCCGTCCACCAGTATTGTGGTCGTCTTTTTTGTATCTGTCGTCGTTTCGTTATTGTGCTGGTGCACAAGTTGTTTATTAATTTCGCCGTCTCGTCTGTCAGTCTTTCCGTTCTTCGCCGGCCCGTTAGCTCAGGAGGAATCTTCGACCCCGGGGCTGATGCCGCCATCAACTCCTCCGAAAATTTTTGTCGGTCAAGTTTGTTAAGGTTCCACCGCGGGGGTTGGTGGATTCTCGTTTGCCTCGTTTCTGTCCGTCCCGCCACTTCGAAGACGATGTATTGATGGTTGCTGGCTGTATAGTCCTCGACCACCCGCCACCCCCTCTGCCGTGGCAGGATTCTGTCCGACGTCATCGTCACGTCAGGGATGGAGTCTCCAATCCCTGGTCGTCTGTACGTCGACGTGTGTCCCGTATTTACTACTGCTAGGTCCAACCTTGCGGCCATTTCCAGCAGCAGTCGTCCACGTCGGTTCGTTTCGTTCATTCCCCACTCGATCGTCCTCGCATTGAAATCCCCCGCAACGATGACATCCCCGGGCTGGTCCCTGATCCCGTCTTCTAACAGCGTCGCCTTCCTTTCAAACTCCGCCGCGGTGTAGTTAGGTGTCGGGTAGATGCTGACATAAGTGACAGCGCCGACTGTAGCCCAGACGTAGTCGTCCCCGACTCCGCGGTTGGAGACTCTAAATTAAGCGTCGTCCCTTACCCAGATAGCAGTGGTCTCTGTCTTGTTTGTAACGTATGTCTGGGACATCCTTTTCCTGTATGGTTCACACAGGATCAAAATAGCCGCGTCATGTTCGTCGGCTATCTACGGTAGGAGCATATCTGCAGTCCTACTTCTGTTCAGGTTTCCTTGTACTACTCTGTCCGTCTTCCGTCACGCCTCCTGCACTCCTCCAGCGCGGCCCGGAACACGGCACACCTGCCGTTTCCGGCGAGGTGGGCGACGTCCCCATGCCCGGCCTCGGAGCACAGTGGGCATACCGGTTCTCCTTTGCATTCCGTCGCGTAATGTCCGGATGCGCCGCATTTGCGGCAGCATTTCGTCCTGTCCTTGCCCGTACATTCGGCCTTCACGTGGCCGAAGCCCAGGCACCTGTAATATTTCGTCACCGTCAGTCTTTTTCGGACGCGGCAGTGCACCCAGCCAATTCCGATCCGACCGCGCCGGAGCAGCGCCTCGGCTTCCCGCGATTCCATTTCGCAGACCGCCATATACTGCTCAGCGCGGTTAGGACCGAAAATGTGGACCCGAAAGTCTGTGTCTCGCCCAGACTCTCGTCTGAGCGCGTCCGTCACGTCTTCCGGAGTCGCAACGCAGTCCAGATCCATGATCTCCAATTGTACCTTGGAAGTCATAGCCCTGACACTGCCCGCTTCCCCGATGGCCTCCTGGATCTGTCGCTCAAACACGTCGCGTCCGTCTGGTTTGTCTGCGTCTACCTGCAGCTTCAATAGGCACAGACCGTTCTGAGTCTTCCTCAGGGTCGTTACCTGTACGTGACTCTCCTTCGGATCGATCGTTGTCCGGATTTTTCGGACGATATCGGAGTACGACGCATGTGTCCTCGGTTTGACGAGGACAGCGAGTCCCCTTTTCTGGTGGTCCGGTCTGTCCTTGTCAGGTCGATTCCTTGCGTCCGTTTTCTTTTTTGTTTTTTTCCGTGTAACGGTTTGCCAGTCTTTGGTCGAATCTGTCGTCGGTGGCCTCTTTTGTGAGGGCTCCGGCGTGGTTCCGGTCAGCGAACGTTTCCGTTTCGCCTGTGGCGTCTCTGCGTTGTTGTTCGTCGTCGTGCTTGTCTTGTTGCTGTCTCGTCGGTGTCCTTCCGGAGCTGTGTCCATCCGCTTGTGCAGCGCAGTGTCCACAGTCTCGAGAATTGTCTTGATTCCAGTCTTCACTGTCATATTCATGTTTTTTTGTATGTTTGCTGCTTCGGCCATTTTTGTCGCCGTCTCTTGTATTAGCCTGAGCAGTTCAGTCATGTCTCGTGTTTTGTTTATCGTGGGTGTTCGTCCTGACGTCTGTTCCTGGTTGTCTGTGGCGGAGGCGTAACTCACCCCGCTGCCGCCACTTGATACACTATCTGCCCTCTGTCGTTCTGGTATGTTCAGTGTATTTTTGTTCGTATCGTTTCCTTTGGTCCTCCTCTTCGCCATGCACAAGGTGCGGCCCTCAAAATCCTTGCCGCTGCCCGTGGCCACCGGGGCTTTCACCCGATCGGAACCCGGGGTGGATTCTCCCTGAGAAGGGATTACCACTTGAGGTAAATCAATGTTTTCTTTGTGCATTTTCCATAGTTTTCTGTCCCGTTATGCTGGAGGTCCCTCGTGGTCGTGACTCCACGAACCGCGCTGGGACAACGCACGGCCCCTGAGGTCCCCCCTGTGTGTTTACCCTGTGTGTTCAGTGTTCCCCCCTGTGATGTGTGCGTGTATGTAAGTGCCCATGGGCAAAACCGGGCTTCGTTCACGGGGAGAGCCCGTTTAGAGAGATCCCCTTCACTCGCTTTCGGGCGGCTCCGTTTATAGGAGCCCCCTACCATTCGCTTTTCGGTAAGGCCCGTTTATAGGGTCGCCGAGCATTCACTTCCCCGGTTTGCCAGAAGGCGTGTGTGTGTGAGTGTTTGTGTTGTGTAGCTGTGTGTAAGTGATTAATGGTTGGCCACCTCGGCAGAATACCATTATCTTTTACGTCATTTGTGAGCCATATCTTCCTCTTGGCCGTGTCCGTTATGGCGTTGCTGCTTAGAGCATTGACGCGACGGACATCGTTTCCACCGGGCACGTCGTGGACGTTGGAAGCTAGCATTTGCCCAGTGAGGTGTTACCACTCACTGGACCAGCCCGGCATTATTATCATTATTATTATTATTATTATTATTATTATTATTATTATCATCATCATCATCATCATCATCATCATCATCATCATCATCATCATCATCATCATCATCATCATCATCATCATCATCATCATCATCATCATCATCATCATCATTATTATTATTATTATTATTATTATTATTATTATTATTATTATTATTATTATTATCTTCTAACTGTTTAATAACTTCTCCATGCATTCGTAATTCTTATATTGTATTCAATGATATTATAAGATCATTTATCGTACTCGTAAGCGTAATAACGTTAGCTTCACTAGTTTTTCG
Source organism: Phymastichus coffea (assembly GCF_024137745.1). NCBI lineage: Eukaryota > Metazoa > Arthropoda > Insecta > Hymenoptera > Eulophidae > Phymastichus > Phymastichus coffea. Next base: position 2,378,838 of record NW_026706835.1, on the reverse strand, counting down.
CTACGTTCGTAAGTTTACATCATTGTTACTCTCCTGAGGGTCGGCTATATATTACAAATTCTTTTGTCATTCCCGTCGTATTGTCCGTCTTTAGTGATTTTATACCCTACACCAGGAGGACCTCTATTACCCTCCATTTTATTCATATACGTCTAAACACATCAACACTCATTTTATTACTGAGCAATATTTAGGATTCTTTTAATGTATATAGCCAGCTTCACGTAATTCTTCATTAATTGAATGAATTTCATGAACATGACTAGATTTACCGGCGGTTTGTTCGGCAATAAGCAATCTCAATCGATCAACGAGCTCGTTTGGATCACCCCAATATACATAATCAAATAATGTTCTTTTTCTAGCTATTTTATCTAGCTATTATAGTTAGGAAAAAGACCTCTTCCATCAATAATCGATTTTCGCTTCTTAGCGTTACTGCTCAAAGATAAATTTGGACCAATATACTTCTTGAATTTATTTATATGCTTTGTAACAGGCTGCCGTTTAACCTGAAATTTCCCTAGAATGTACCTATTTGATGGCTAAACGACGCCTAGTTATCTATGTGCTCGAAGCACATCAACCTACCTTGTCCGGGAGTGCGCCTGCGCAGCGTCTCCTCGCCAATCCGAGTTGGGTTCCCCAACTCGCCACTTGGCGGCGCTGTCGCTCCTGGTTAGCAGCGCTCCTGCGGCTGCTGCTCGAAACTAGGTTGGCGATTCGCCTCTACCGATCTCTGCGTGATCCTTGCTACGCTACCGGCTTATTCGAATCGAAAGTAAATAAACGCGACCTCCGGACAAAGGAAAGACAAAGCAAAGACTCGATTAGTAACAACCGTTGTTCACTTTATTTAAGTTAATTAAATACACGGGGGATTCGCCGAGAGACTTGCGCACGCAAACACAGTTGACAATACGCAAGGTGGGAGAGAGAGAAAATCGCGATCGACGCGAACTAACCGCTCGCGCGCAATAAACAATTTCTTCGCGCACGCTGCGCGGAATCGCACGCTAACAACAAAAAGGGAAGGTGCACCTACCGCGAGAACGATGAGGATATGGTGGCCAACCGTATCCGATTTACTAGCCGCTGATTAGCTGCTTCGCCGCTCGCTGCACTGCCGCTATTACTGTTGTTGTTGTTGCTGCTACAGTTGTTGCTGTTGCTGTTATTGTTGTTGCTGCTGCTGCTGTTGCTGCTGCTCTCGCCGCACTCAGCACACCACACTCAAGTTCTCGTCTCTGGATCTCGCACCACCAAAAGAAACGCGTTAACGGCTCGGAAACCAGGTTAGCTCGACGCAGACGGACTGAGTGACACAGTCATACTGCCTACCGAACTCTCCCCTCCCGGTCATTGCCCCCACGCACCCTCTCTCTCTCTCTCTCTCGAACCGATCGCGGCTTTTCTCGTGCAGCCGCTTATTAACCTCACGCGAGTCGAACGATTTTCGGTAATCGTTGCAGCTTATTGCGATATTCTCCATTTGTTTTGTATTTCTTACGATGAACGTTAGTGATTTCAAGAATTTTTATATAATTTTTAATATCCGATGAACTGATTAATTAAAATCAGCTTCTTTATGAAAGAGAAGTTCTATTAAACCAGGCATTTTGCTGTATGCTTTATCATTTACAGTCACGTTATCGTTTTGGAAGGAAATTGGAGAATTGCCTATGACATATGTATTTTCATGCAAGCGAACACCAAATGTCGTGTCTAAATTACTTTTCTGCTGAGGTTCATGCAATAGTCGAACATAGTTTCCTACAATCGAATCATCCAATAGCTGTTGTCTCTGTTCTGTAGTTACATTTGAACTACTTTTGTTCAAATTTGTATCAAGTGATAATTCATTAGTCTTATGAAATTCATCATCATCATCATCAATAGAAATAGCAGACTCAAATGTGGTATCGAGCGGTTGCAATGTAGAATTTAATTCATTATCAGTACTATTGAAATATCCAGATTTGTAGGGAGTGTCAGCTGCTACTTCTGACTTGAAAACATTATCGAACGTGATTTTCTTTTTCTTTTTCGTTGGCTGTTCAGTAGTAGTAGTTTTATTAGTTGATACTTGCGTCTTATGGCATCACGAGCCATGGGTAATTGCTCGAGCACCTTCTTTTCTCTTTCAAAGTTAACCGTGTTTACGCTTGTAATTTCTAAAGTTAAATAATCTACACCCACTCACTCCACTATATTTATAGCCAGAGAATCAAATCCCTTTCTATATCGTCCACGATTTATTGGTCTGTCTCTGTCGATAACCAAAAACCCATGATTATCGTCGCTCCAACATTTTGAACAAATTGCTTTAAACTTCTCAAAAGACATATCTGAGTTAACGTGATCATTGTAAACATGCTTTATATTCACGTCATCTTGTCGAAACAAAACAAGTAAATTCACATTATCTCGAATGAGATGCCTCGGAATGCGAGCGTACGATTGACAGAGATAGAAACTATCTACTTTTTTATGTCTTCCCATACAGAAGAATGCTCATACGTTATCTTGTTTCTCAGTGGCTATATCGTCAAAAATCATGATAGAATTTGGTCGTGTTTTATCTGGTGAAACAACTGTCTCATGCTCGCTGAAAGCATGATACTTTATACCATTAATAGGCTCTAATAAATTTTTCAAAATTTTATACTTAGGCTGATAAAGGGATTTTGAGTAGACATACACTCCCGCCCAATAATCTTTGCCCACCTATGAACAAAACGGCTATAACTTTGAAACTCCATATCTCGGCTGGAAATACACCTACAGAACTCTGCGCGGGCTCATTTGAAAGGGTTTTTCGAGCACTTTTCAATGGTGTATATTAAAATCATGCTTAGATATTTCCCTTGCAGATAGGACGGCGAATATCAAAACAAAAATTACGAAATTTTTGCTTTTTCTTTAACCGCTTGCCATTTCGAGAAAAAAAATCGTAGAAAAATTCTAAACATAGCATTTTTTAGCTCTTTTTCTGCACTATCCAAAACACTCATTCAAAATCAATTTTCGTCTAAATTCAGCGATTATATGAGCATTTCATTCAAAAACAGCATCTATATTCATTGCTCTGTATCTCGGAAAATTCGAATTGTAGATAAAAATTTTCTTGGAAGAAAATGCTCTATTTTGTAAGTAGAATACGTGAACGAAATTTCATAATCATATGAAAACATTTTTTTTTCAGTCGTAATATCAAGTAGTCTAGTTTTTTCAATATTTCACTTTGGAATAATAAAACAGATCATTTATACTCGAAGCTATTCTATTAATTGTAGACAATTGGGAGGACAATAGGGGAGCTATTTCGGCGTTGGTCAGCATCCTCTACAGGGCGAAGCATACGTAATGTTAGGCCAGAAAACGAATTCAATTAGCTACATCGAGCGATAGCGTCTGCTAGGGAAGCGAGAAGCTTTGAAGCAGTAACAGAGTTTTATTAGCATAGAAGGTGAGATAAGCAGAAAGAAAATGAGGAAACAAGCAAAGTCGTAGGGTGTTAGTTCCTGGAACGCAAGCGCCGAGGGGATACGTCGACGGGAGCATGCATTTTCTGCTTGCGAGGACGACCTCTTCTCCTTGGGGCGGTCGGTATTTCGCCTTGCGCAAGGTCCTGTCGTGGGCTTGCTGAGGCCTCTGGCCCTATAACCTTCGTGACCGAAACGTCGTTGTTCGAGGTATCGCGCTCGTCGCTTTCTTGCGTGCGATCGGGCGAGCAAATTCCTTTCAACGACATCGTCTCGTCGCTTTCGTTTCCTTCAAGGAGAGGACTGTCTGCTGCATCATCGGGGCACCGGGCTCCGTCGAAACACGGGCGCAAGTCGCAAACGGCGACTTTACCAACGTCACAACCTTCTTCGTTCTGGAGTTGGTATGAGTTGGGACCGAGGCGTGCGGTAATGATGAACGGGCCCGCGTACTTCGGGCTGAGTTTCGCGGTCGTCTGGTTAGCGGCGGAGGACAGCATACGATTCTTCGCCCAGACTCTATCACCGACGTTATACTTGACGTCGCGATGCTTAGCGTTGTAGTACATCTCCTGTCTATTTTGGGCTTTTCGCGAGTGTTGCAGTGCAACGGCTCGGAAGTCGTCAAGCTTGTTAATTCGAGCGTGCCAGTCGGTGACAGCGGCCGTCTCGAGGTTCCGAGCCACGGCGCGTTCTTCCTCTCGTTTCTTCGAGTTTGGCAGCTCGGGATGACGTCCGTAATTTAGAAAGGCGGGGCTCGTGCGCACCGCTTCGTGTATTGCCGTGTTGTAGGCAAACGCGAACTCTGCTATGTGCGCATCCCACGTCGAGTGCTTTTCCTCGATAAACGCTCGAATCATGGTTTTGATTGTGCGATTTACGCGTTCGGTCGGGTTGCTCTTAGGCGAGTACGGGGCGCATGTCGCGTGTATCACGCCGAACGAGTCCAAAAAGTCGTCGACAACTTTATTCTTGAACGGAGTACCGTTGTCAGACAAGAACTTTTTAGGGATCCCGAAACGCAGAAACACACGTTCTTTCAGTTGGCATCGGATGATTTTCCCAGTAATCTTACGGAGTGGGACACATTCGATCCAACGAGTGAAGAGATCGAGAAAGACGAGCAAGTGCTCGTAGCCCTGCGTGGATCGCGGGAAAGGGCCCATGGTATCGCCGGACACAATTTCCCACGGTCGCGTGACGAGGTGTCGTCCCATCAATCCTGCTGGTGTGACTTGTAAGGCTTTGACTTGCTGGCAGATTTGGCAATTCTTAACATAGTGTCCTACGTCGTGATGGATTTTCGGCCAATAATAGCGGAGACTCGCGCGCTTGTGGGTTTTGTAGCGGCCAAGATGTCCTGCCGTCGGCTCCTCGTGGCATTCGGATAAGACTCGTGCCCGGTCTTCCTTTGGGAGAACGAGCTTCCAAGCGTCGTCATCGGTTCCGAAGAGGTCGTCGACGATGGGGTCAGGCTTATAAATATATAACCGGCCGTCTAAAACCTTCCAATAGGGGTTATCCGTGGGCCGCTCGAGGACCTCCTGCATCCTCTTGCGGTACCACGGGTCGTTGATGCTCTCGTCGAGTGTCAACGAAGCGGTAGCCGCGAGCTCGTCTTCGTCGGCATCCAACATGCGTGAAAGCGCGTCAGGCACGACGTTGTCCTTACCCCTGCGATGTATAATATCGAAATCATACCATTGCAACGCGTGGGACCAGCGACCAAGCTTACCGTTTGGGTGTTTCAGATTAGTGAGCCATTTAAGGCTCTGGTGGTCGGTCACAACTGTAAAGTGATACCCCTCCACGTAGGGTCGGAACTTTTCGGTCGACCAGACGACAGCGAGGCACTCACGCTCGGTAACCGACAAACGGCGTTCGCAAGCCGTCAGGGCGCGGCTCGCGAAGCACAGAACTCGGTCTTCGCCGTCGATACGCTGCAGCAGAACGCTTCCAAGGCCAGTATCGCTCGCGTCACATTCGATGATGAACGGCGCAGTGAAATTGGGCCTGGCTAGGACAGGGGCCGTAGCCAAAAGGGCTTTGACTTGCTCAAAAGCTTGCTGTTGCGCCTCCTGCCATTTAAATTTGGCGTCCTTGCGGGTGAGCGCGTTAAGCGGTTCACAAATCGTGGCGTAATCGCTTAGAAATTTTCGATACCACGAGGCCATGCGCCCAAGAATCTGCGCAAAGCCCGAAGATTTTTCGGGGCTGGGTACTCGAGTATCGGTGCGACTCGTTCAGGATCGGGGCGTGTACCATCGCGATTTACCAGCACGCCGAGATAACGCACCTCGGTCATGCAAATCCTGGACTTCTTGCGGTTGATCGTAAGGCTAGCTTCACGTATTCTTTTTAGAATATGCGTGAGCCAGCGGACATGCTCTGAGAACGTTTCAGTAGCGATGATCACGTCGTCAAGATACGCGAAGGCATAAGGCTCCATCTCGGGCGAGATGAGCCTGTCGGCCAACATCTGAAATGTTGCCGGGGCACCAGCCAATCCGAAGGGCATCCGAACAAATTCGAATAGCCCGAGTCCGGGGACGGTGAAAGCAGTTATCGGGATGGCCCTCTCCGAAAGAGGGACCTGCCAAAATCCGCTCGCGAGGTCAATTGCGCTCACGAATCTGGCGTGCTGGAGCTTTCGCAATATCGCGTCCATAAAGGGCAGCGGATATGCGCTCACGCGAGTAACGCTATTCACCTTCCGGTAATCCACACAAAATCGGTATTCGCCGTCGGGTTTCCGAATCATCACCACCGGGCTAGACCACTCGCTGCGGGACTTACGAATAATTCCCATCTGCAGCATTTTATGCACTTGCCGTGCATTTCCTCTTCGATCTTATGCGACACCGGATAGTATTTCTGTTTAATTGGGCGCGCGCTGCCGATGTCGATGTCGTGCTCGATCCATCCGGTACAGCCGAGCTGCTCGCAGGAAGGTTCGGGCAGGAGGTCATCCATCACTCGATCGATTTCTTGTCGCTGCTCCTTCGAGATCTCTTCGATGCCCAAGGCCGCCAGCGACATCGCCTCCTCCGCACGAAATGAGGAGACAGTGGTTGGGACTTCCTGGTCGCAACCTTTAATCCTTATCGTGTTGGTCTCGGGATCAAAACACGCGGAAAAGGCTCGAACGAAGTCACTTCCGAGGGTGCAATCAGCATCAGCCTCGCTCAAAATGAGTACGTCGATCGAGTGGGTAACACCACCTATCGTAAAGGGTAACTGTACATTACCGATGATAGGGACATAATGACCATCGACTGCTTTCGCGCCGGGCCCGACATACATGTTGACGCGCTTGTCCATCGCGGCAGCAATCTGAAGGGCGATGGGACTCAGAACGGTGCGCGAGGCTCCAGTGTCGTACAGAGCTCTGCAGGTAAATGGACCGATGCTAAGCGTCAGCCACCATCTGGGGTACTTCTCTACCAACGCGCTCGTCGCAAAACTATCGGAACGCGTTGGCGCTTCTCCCGCGGGGGCATCTGCAGCGAAGGTCCGGGTCACCATCGGAACGGTAGGGACCTCATCTACGCGTTCCTCTCCACGTTTTTTGGTGCCTCGATTTTTGAGCACTCGGGACAGGTGGCTTTGGTGTACCCAGGCCAGCTGCAGTCCCAACAGAGTAATCTCTCAGCATCGGGGCCGGAAGGCTTGCCCTTGTTTTTATCCGACTTGGGAGTGATGACTTGGGCCCGACCGTTTCTTGCCGGGCGGCCACGGCCACTTGCCCCGCTCCGTCTTCTCTCGCGTTGACGCGGGTAGGCCGGAGGTTTGCCATCTTTCGGGGAGCCGACGGTGGTCGACTCCTGCACTGCGTCCTTAAGGGGAAGCCCTTTCTTAGCCGCCGCAAGTTGGCCACTTTTTATCGAAAAACCTTTGGAAAGATTTTTCGAAGTCGGCCTCAGAGAAAGGAGACTTTTCTACCACAGACGCGATGCTCGCTTTGGCCCTCGCCGGCGCTTTGGCTCTAGGCTGGTATGCCGCGTCGGGCAGCATGCTCTGTTCTGCGGAGGGAGGGCTTTCCAGTGTTCGTCGGACTCCGCGATCTCCACTTCCATTGATTTGGCTAACAACTGCGGTAACGACGCGAAGTAGTTCTGAGTCTTTCCCAACTCTTTCTTCAGTTTAGGCAACATATTATCGATTGCCAAGTTGACCTGGTCTACGACGCTCCACGGCCTTTCGAAGCGGCTAAAAATAGTATTCAGCGCTGCAAGGTAATCGCGGACCGGTTCATCGGGGCCCTGTGTCCGCAGGTGAGCTTCAACCGATAGGTTACGGTTGTACTTCCTGGATTTACTATAGGCGGATAGCGCGGCATCTCTGAACTGTTCATACGATGACCATGTGGGCGATAGCAAGCGGTACCATCGAAGCGCAGATCCGCGAAACATGCTGGACAACGAGTCTAAAAGCTCGTCTTCCGCTATTCGGTCTAGGCAGCAGTTTTCTTCAACACGCTCCAAAAATTCCTCGATGCTGATGGTGCCGTCTCCCGCAAAAGAAATCTTCCATTCCCTGATGGTTTTCCCTACATTCCTGGTTGAACCCATCGAACGGGAGGTTGCGAGAAGTGGGCTCGATCGCCAATTGGGGACACCGAAGCTCGAAGGGATTTGGGCTTGCGCAGCGGCCGTTTGTTGCGCGCCCGTCGCTTGCGAGAGCGGACGACTTGAAGATGTGACCCCCCTTCCCCAGCTCGAGCTTGCGGGGATATGAGGGATCGCGTTGGGAAACTCAGCTTCCCTTAATCGCGTGGCCGCTTGCATCCTGTCGGCCGGTCTAACTGGTGCGGCTGAATAAATTATTGGCCCTGTCGCGTATTGTGTTGTCTGCTGCTTCGTTGTCGAGCAGAAGATTCGTGCATGGGGATTTACGTTCGGGCTGGTTATAGTTAGATCGAAGTCCGGATCGATGAGGCTGTATGTGTCGCGAAAGTTGACAGCTTTATCTGCGCGCGTCGCGTTAAACCGTGTGCGCTCGTTTTGTTGTTGAACTCTTGCTTCAGCTGCTTGTAGTCTGGCGAGGAGGTTATTGTTCGTGGTCTTCAGATCTTCATTTTGTCTTATAAGTTTGTCGTGTTCGTTTGACATAGCTTCTAAACAGTTTTGAAGATCGAGAATTTGTTGAGCCTGTGAATGTTCCGCTATCACTGCTCGTTTTAGCTCCTCGGCTGCTAAACGTGGCATTTGTTTAGGTTCACCGCAAGGCAGATTAACCCATATGAGGTCTTCCCGATAATTTATCGTACTTGGGGTGCCTATTGCAGGTATCGATGCCTCGTGCGCACATGTTGTGTTCGTGTTGGCATGACGTTGTTCACTTGAGCCTACGTTTGCTGCTGATACTGTGCACGGCGGTGTTGACTGCGATGTCGGCACGTGGGCGCCCGTAATTACTGCGAACATCGGTGTGTATGTGCGTACCGCGTCTCGCATAAGTGTCTCGTGTGTATTAGGTGTTGTTGTGAGTGACATGTCGCCGTTATTCGTTTCTTCTATTTCTTGGCTATTTATCATGTCTTCTTCTATGTCTTGATTAACGGCGTTAACAAGATCTTCACGCAATTCTCGCGGTAGCGCGTCTGATTTTATAAAAGTGAGACAAAGGTTATTACGCCGCGTTATCATTTCGTGGTCCCACGCGTCTATGGTTTGTATGAAGTCTTTTTCTTCATAGTCACCTTGCAGTCGTCTATATAAGCGGTTCGCGCGTTCGTACATTGTGCCGTCTACCACGAGTTCAAGATTTTCCAAAACGTTATCTATTCTATCACTTGGCAAACTTTTAATCTATTCTTTAATGTGATTGTCGATTTTTTCTTTTATAATTGTTAAGTCAGTTATATCTTTTTCGGCCATTTTTAATTTTTTTAAAAAAACTGTTAACGAAAAACAATAGTTTTGGAATATCCTAAAATAGTGGATTTTAATTGTAGGTCGCGTAACAATTTTTAAGCGGATACGCCCGATTGTTGCCAGCACGCACAGCGGAAAATAAAAGTTGTTACGCTTGTACGCATACGTTTCCGAATACGAAGAATTACGACTCTCGCTCGCACGCTATGATAAAATTTTAAGGTGCTGAAAACCGAGCGCCTTGTTTTGGTTGTGCGCTGTGGCTAGCTTCTAAACGTAAACAATTCTTCTCTCGTCGCGCGCGTCGCATTCCTCAGTGGATTCCACGAACACGCGCTTTCGCTATACAATTATAATTCGAATTTCGGAATTTTCACAAAGCTATTAAACCCATGTGTTGTTGGGCGCCATAATATAACGGGGTTTTGACCCAGCGCGGGTCACTCGTTATATAAATTACGAGGAGATTAAAACAGCTGGTTAAAACGTCGTGGTGCAGCGTCTGTTACCTTGGCCCGCGGAGAGCGTCGTGTAGTCCTATGGGCGCTTTGGAGCGATCACGAAATTCAGGCGCGAAAGCCGGACGGAACGGGATTGCTTACGATAGGTAAAAAGGAAGCGCAAAAGAAGAAAACAGATATACGAATAACATCGGGTTTACTACGGAGAATAATACAAAATTAATACGCAGCGTAAGCGGGAGAGAGAGTGGCGAAAGCTAGCGAGAGAGACATGTATTCGAGAAGGTACTTACAATAATATCTCGGCGTTAGCCCTGCAGGCGATGTCCTCAGCCTCGCACGTGGCTCGCGATGACGCGCAGTGTGCAGCTCGGGAGCAAACAAGAAGCGGGCGGCCTTAAAGGCTCGCACGTGCGGCCGCAGGAACTAGCCCACCGAAGGCACTAAGGGCAATCTCGGCACCGATACTTTACACCGAGTGGACACTCGCGTATTCGCAGGCAACCGAAATGTCAGTTACAAAAGTTAGTCGCGGAAAGTCGGATAATAAAAGATCGCAAGCACGAGTATAGCCGCTCGTCACACGTCCACGTGCTTCGAAGTCGCCGGCACAAGAGCGAGTGCTTATCGCGCGCCTCTGCCCTACTCTCCTACTCGCGCGCGTCGCGCCGGCCTCCCGAATTCTCTCTCTCTAGCTCGCCCTCTATTAGCGCTCTCTCTGACTTACCTTTGGCTGCCATACTACTGTGGGCAAAAAGTAAGGTGAATTTCTTTGTAAAATGAAAAATCTTTATTTATTCTTCTACATCAATGTCATCCCCTTCGAAGTAATCCCCTCCCGATAAAATACACTTATGCCGACGTTTTTTCCAATCCTCGAAACATGCCAAATAGTCCCTTTCCGGTATAGCCATCAGCGCCTTCTTCGATTCAGCTCTTATCTCCTCAATCGACTCGAAACGCGTTCCCCGGAGTGGTCTCTTGAGTTTTGGGAATAGCCAGAAGTCACACGGAGCCAAATCAGGCGAATACGGTGGTTGCGGAACGATATGCGTCGAATTTTTGGCGAAATGGTCACGAAGAACGAGTGCAGTGTGAGATGGTGCATTATCGTGATGCAAAAACCAAGAGTTGTTGGCCCATAATTCTGGTCTTTTTAGACGAATTGCTTCAGGCAAACGACGCATAATGCTCAAATAATATTCCTTATTAACAGTTTGGCCGGGTGGAAGGAATTCATAGTGCACAACACCACGAAAATCGAAGAAAACTGTCATCATGACCTTATTTTTTGAACGACTTTGACGTGCTCTTTTCGGTCTGGCCTCGCCTTTAGCACGATATTCGCTTGATTGGTCGGTTGTTTCAGGGTCGTAAGCATAAATCCAAGTCTCATCTCCCGTAATCATGCATTTGAGCTTGTCCTGATAGTCAGAAAGCATTGTTTCACACACATCAACGCGGCGACTTTTTTGCAAGAAATTGAGCGTTTTCGGTACCAAACGAGATTTGACTTTTCGTATGCCCAAATGGTCTTTCAAAATTGTTTTCACAGATCCTTCTGATATTCCGATCATATCAGTAAGGTCTCTAACAGTCAACCGACGATTTTCGAGCACTAATTCCTTCACTTTATTGACGTGTTGGTCATCTGTTGACGTCGATGGTCGTCCGGAGCGCTCCAAGTCATCAACACGTTCTCGACCCTCTTTGAAGTCTTTGTACCACTTATAAACATTTTTCTGCGACATGGTAGAATCACCAAAGGCCTTCCGCAACATCCTCAAAGTTTCCGCAGCCGAAATTTCATTCCGCAAACAAAATTTGATGGCACTTTTTTGCTCAATTAAATCAGACATTGTAAAAATCGAAACATGCACTCTTGGTCGTTTGGTAAACACAAGCGTAAATATATTACTGATGATGACATTGACGTGAAATTTGTCCCAGATGTCATTCGCAGTCCTACCAACTCAAGAAAAAAAGAACTAGCCCGAAATGTTAAGCCCGCGAAGTTTAAATTGAAAATTCACCTTACTTTTTGCCCACAGTAGTACTTAAGATATAAAACTATTGCAATTAATTCTAAAGAATACAAGAAATTGTATAATATCTTAGCGATCATTGTGCAAAAGTCCGCATTTTTCAAATACAGAAATCCACAGTTTAAATTAAACAATAACATAATAAATAACAATTGTCCATATTTAGCTACAGAATATAGCAAATAATAATACAATAACAAGTTTCATAACTATTTAGATGTGTTTGCAAATTTTATAAAATAGTTTATAATAATTAATGATAGAATTTCTGTAATTTAGCGTTATCTCAATTAATTATTGATTTTCTAGTATTAAGTAATAATGTAAAATTACAATTAAGTATCTCGACTAACATTTATTTGTGATAATTAATTATAAATTATAGTGTCATTTTTGCTCTCAAAAATGACACTCTAAGAGCTATCTCCGAAGAAAAGAGCACAAATTTAGAATGGACCGCCCTCTCTCTGAAAACTCACGCCCTCTGATCAATTATGTATTATGTTTGGTTGAAAGAAAATTCTTCGACCAATGTGGAAAACCTTGACTTCGTCACCTCATAGGTCTAAAGAAGGGGATTTTAACTCCCAACCACCCCGTGTTTATAAAAAGCTCTGCAAAAAACCGCGAGGGCAGTTCAAGAGAAGTCAAGAGAAGTAAGAGTGAAAAGAGAAAGAAGAAAAGTCAGTCCAAATAAAGCGAGCCGAAGTAAAACCAGCCAGAGGACATATATATATACAGGGTGTTTCATTTTAATCTGACCACGCGCATAACCTAGTAAAAACAAACGTTATCAAAAAATGATTTCTACAAAAGTTGTAGCGGACTGAGTGGGCTATCGTCAACTTTGACCCTTAATACGTTTTTCAAGGTCATCTGTAGGTCAAAGTGCTTTTTTTAATGGGAACTCCCATTTTTGACCCCGGAATCATGTAGAGCAGGAAAAATTACATCCAAAATGATATTTCAAGTTCGTATTTATGACCTGAGAAGGTCAATTGAAGGTCAACTGCTCAAAAAATCTCCTAATAACTAGTTTTTTAAATTTTTTGGTAAAATAAATATTGTAAAGATACCTTTTGAAAGTAATTGTGTAAAATACCATGCTGTCTTTGAAGCCATTTTGCAAGGTTATTTGAAAGTCACAGTGCTTGTAACAGAAAATTTTTTTTATCAAGGATCCGAAAATGGAAAAAAATATAATTTGAATATACGAGGAATCCACGATAGAAGCCAGCCCACCGTCGTCGCGGCAGCGGAAGGAAAAAAGCCGCTGAAAAGCACGATGAAAGGAGGCGAAGATGGGACTCGTGGATATGACCCCGAGGATGAGACCAGGTGGTGGTTGCGGGTAGACATAGGTAACTTTAAAATTAGAGCACTCTATGATACCGGCGCCTCATCCACGGTCATGGGTCAATTAGGGCTCAGATTGGCATCGGAGATGGGACTCGGGTTGAATGTGACCAGGGCGGGCGATGCAAGGCTTGCTAATGGCCGCCCGTCCCCTATAATTGGTCACGTGATGTTCCCTTTTAAAGTAGGGGGAATCACGAAGACAATCAGAGTCGCCATTACGCCGCTGCTCACAGATGACTGCTATGTAGGCGCGAACTTTATAAGAGAGTTCCGCGCAATTTTGGATCCCGATGAGGATGAATTATGGCTTAAGGACGCCCAAGTGAAAGTACCAATGGAAGTGGCTGGAATTGATGGTACGGCATTTCTCGCACCGGTAGGACTATGGGAAGCCACGGAGTCACAGCTTGAAGAAATTGAAGACCTCGTCATAAGATTGATTCCTGACGGGGGTCAGGCTTTAGGTTGTGCCGTGGGGGTTGAGCATGAAATAGATGTTGGAAATGCTCGACCCATCAAACAGAAGTACTACCCAGTCTCAGATAGAGTGCGAGAGGAAATGCACACGCTGGTCAAAGATATGCTGGAAAAGGATGTTATCGAACCAGCGACCAGCGGATGGTCAAGTCCGGTAGTAATGGTAAAGAAGGCAGATGGAAAATATAGGTTTTGTGTGAATTATCAAAAGGTAAATGCAATTACCAAACCTGATGCCTATCCTTTGCCATATATGAACGACATCCTAAGACGAATAAGGGATGCAAAGTTCATATCTACTTTGGACTTGAGCAGTGCGTACCATCAAATTCCCTTAAAGGAAGAATCGCGTCCAATATCAGCGTTTACAGTTCCTGGATTAGGGCACTTTCAATTTAAGAGAATGCCCTTCGGACTGTCATACGCAGGAGCGACCTTCCAGAGGTTGATGGACAAGGTGATAAGCCCGGATATGGATCCATTCGCTTTTGCTTACCTTGACGACGTAATTGTGGTTTCGTCGTCCTTTGAGGAGCATAAGCGGCACCTAGAAAGGGTATTGAAAAGAATTCTAGATGCGGGCCTAACCATCAACAAAGATAAAAGTCACTTCTGTAAGACGGAAGTCAGGCACTTGGGAGTTCTTGTGAACCAGGACGGAGTAAGACCAGATCCCGAGAAAATACGCCCGATATTAGAATATCCAACACCCCGGACTGTCAAACAGGTGAAGCGGTTAATGGGAATGACCTCGGGGTATAGACGTTTTATACCCGACTTTGCCATGATCGCTGAACCTATAAACCGCCTGACAAAGAAGAATGTACGTTTGTCTTGGGAGGGAGAGCAAGAGCGAGCTTTCACGAGATTGCAGGGGGCGATGACTTCTGCCCCAATACTGCAATTACCCGATCCGAACGGTCAGTTCGTACTGCAAACTGATGCCAGTGACAGTGGAATCGGGGCAGTTTTCGCACAGGATGTCGATGGAGAGGAGCGTGTAATAGAATACGCCAGCCGATCGCTCAACAGTGCCGAGAGAAATTATACGGTCTCCGAGAAAGAGTGCTTGGCAGTGGTATGGGCCATTGGAAAGTTCCGGCCGTATATTGAAGGGCATCACTTCAAGGTCATCACTGATCATAGTTGCCTGAAATGGCTCCACAATATGAGAAATCCCACGGGAAGATTAGCGCGATGGGCGCTAGCATTGCAAGGCAATGTCTTCGATATCGAATATCGAAGAGGGGATCTCAATGTGGTGCCAGACGCTTTATCTAGGGCCTATGAGGAGGAGGGGATTGAAGTGAGTGCTATAAATAGTCGGCCGGAGACCACTGACGCCTGGTATTTGCAACAATACCAGGAAGTATGCCAGGACCCCCACTCTCACCCCACTTGGAAGGTGGTAGGAGGGAGACTGTATCATTATTAGCCTGATGAGGATGGTGAAGGGTCCATCGACAACGATGAAGCGTGGAAGCTTGCGGTGCCTAGGGAGAAAAGGTACCAGGTGCTCCAGGAAGTCCATGATGCTCCTACTGCAGGACATCAAGGACGAGAGCGTACGTTCTCCAGGGCTAGGCGCTTGTACTACTGGCCTAAAATGTATGATCAGGTCAGGGAGTACGTAAAGAGTTGCCCGGTATGTCAGCAGTGCAAGGTGGAACAAAGAGCACCTTGCGGGCTGATGGATCGTAGACAAGTATCACGACCCTGGCAGGTGGCGGCCGGTGATATCACTGGTCTATTTCCCAAAAGCTCTCGAGGTTTTGAGTATATCTTAGTATTTGTAGACTTGTTTACTCGCTGGGTAGAGTGTGTTGCGATACGCAAGGCCAATGGGAAGACAATCGCAAGGGAATTACACGAGAGGATCGTCACTAGGTTTGGTGCCCCAGAGGTATTCTTGTCGGATAATGGAACCGAATTTAAGAATCAGGAGGTCGATTCATACCTGCAGATGAACGGCATCCAGCGCGCTTTGACTCCCGTGTATCATTCCCAAGCGAATCCCACAGAGCGAGTAAACAGGACACTCAAGACCATGATCACGTCTTACGTAAGCCGTGATCATAAGAGCTGGGATGAACACCTGTCAGAGTTCAACTTCGCGTTGAACTCAGCAACTCATAGCGCCACCGGATATAGTCCTGCGATGCTCATGTTTGGGCGTCAGCCGGTACCTCCTTTGACGTTCAGAAGAACCCAAGATCAGCAGGCCCTTGAATGTTTGGAGGGTCAGGCTGTAGAAGATTGGGCCGAACATATGGAGAAGCTTCCTAATTTGTGGGAGAGAGCTAACTCCAAGTCAAAGGAGGAAGCTGCGCGTCAGGCGGCTTATTATGACAGGAAGAGACGGCAATCCGAGTTTAAGGTCGGAGATTGGGTTTGGAAGAGGAACAGGATTCTATCTTCAGCTGCTCGAGGTATTTCAGCTAAATTAGCGCCGAAATATGCCGGCCCGTACGTGATTGAAGAGGTTTGTGGTTCCAACACGTACAGGCTAAGCAATCAGCTGGAGATCCTGTCGGAGCTCTTCCATGCCAAGGACCTTAAACCATAAACCATATTACGGTCCGGGTGAGGATGGGGAAAGCGAGGAGGTCATCGAACCTCGCGAGCCGCCAGATGAACTGCCGTTGGAGGATGCGAACGATTCCGCGAATGCGCGCGAAAATCCGGGAGGGGATTTATCGGATAGCGAGCGGATCCAATTAGCAGCCCCCACGGCCGTAGATAAAGTTCCCACCGAGACGTCGGATTTACCGGTATCTGCCCCAACTAAGAGAGGTTGAAGTCGACCTCGAAAGGCTCCAGAGACGGTCACTGGTCCAGCGAGGGGCAACAACTCTCCCTTGAAGGGGAATAGAGGGAGAGGTAGGCCTCGAAAGACCGTGCCCGTCGTACAAAGGACGGTTGGGCCGATAAAACCGAGCGATAACCGACGAGGGCCAGGACGTTCCCACAAAGAATCGCAAGGGAGCGTATAACTCGGTGGGATGCGGCTATTATTAGGATTTTTTCTTCGCGCAGGGAGATTTATCCGAAATTTGTTGTTTTTGGATGTTTCAGATGGACCGGAGAATCGTCGTCGAAGAGGAGACCTTCGAGGTGGTCACGCAGATGCTGTTAGATCTGCAACAGGGCCCTGATGCGACGCAGCTAATTGAAGATCTGCGGAGCTTCGCCAGGGTCCAGTTGGAAGAGACCACCCGAAGGGAGAGACACAATGCCTCGGTGGCAGAGGTTCTCCGGGATTCATCGTGGGTCGCCCCGAAGAAGGCTTCTCGGGACGCTTCGACACAGACCGAGGACCAGGACAGTGTCGAACGTCCCAAGTCTACAGTGGACCAGGGGGTGCAGACCCTCAAGTCCGGCGTAACCCTTACGTCAGACAGTGCGAGCCAATGCCCAGGACCCAGGGAAACCTGTGGGGCCTCGCACTGGGTCTGCAATCATCCCCGGATCCCTGAGCAGCCTACTCTCCTTCTCGACTTGACACGTGCGTCTGGGGATCAACGAGGTGGAGAGTGCCTGGCGGTTCGCTCAAGAACTCCAGTCTCAGGTACAGGAGCACCTGAGACGCTTTTTGAGCCGCCAGGGCGCAGAAGAGCTGCTCGGGGAGTGGGCAGGGATGGATCAGCGTCAGAGGGCCTACGGAGAGGCCCTGCTGCGGGTGGATAACGGACAAGAGTCCTCCGCAGCGCTCTTGGCGCCGGCTCAAGAGAAGAGAGCCCCGGGAGCTACTGACGCTGGACCGACGCCCACGGTCCATGTGGACGGGCGCATGGCTCCTGATACCACCATCGTGGTCAGGTCGCAAGATGGACGTGCGACCGCCACGATGAGAGGCGTGACCATCACCGCCTCACAGGGAGTCAGTGCCCAGCAGTCCCCTCTGGCTGCTGAGCAGCCATCACAAGATCGGGAGGCTGCTCAATCTCGGTCGCAGCTGAGGGGCTGTTACATCTGTGGGGAGCCTGGGGTGACCAACTCCCAGTGGTGCCCGAAGAAGGCTACACACTGGCGCTACCCGAAACATCGCGCGCCAGGTGTAGCCAAACGATGATGTAGGCCCTGGAGGGCAAATAAATTAGCCGAAATAAAGAAGGGAGTTATTATTTTGTTTCCTTTCCTTCTTTATTACTTTCAGGTTCCTTATGGCAGCGAATCGCGGGTATTCGTCCTGCCCGGGTAGTCAGGACTTGGAGGGGGCTGCAACGGTAGTCGATTCAATTAATCGAACCGTTCGCGATTCTGATTTTCGCGCGTTAGTTCTAAGTATTGAGAGAGAGAGGGGCGCGCGATCTTTTGAATTTGCAGTTACGTCTCAGCTGTTACTTGTGTAGTACCGCCAAAATAGTTTAGCACAGGGTTTCACCGATTTGCCAATAAAAAAGTTTACTTGGATTTTGGATACGTGTGCAAGGGTGAGCGAGGAAGCAACACTAGCAGCATCACGGAAGCAGCAGCATAAGCAACAGCTATTATACAGCAGATTTGCGATCGAGGCAGCACAGCTGATTCTGTTCTGAGGAGCACCTTTAATTTGCTTCAACAATTACGGCTGATCACCGTAATTGCACCGCAGGGTAGGTGCACCTCCCTTAATTACCGCGTGACAAAATATATTTAGTATTTTGTTCAATCGTGTTAGCGTTGATATTTTTTGTATTCGCGCCGAGCGTTAGATCGCGCCAATTTTCGTATCTTCTCTCTCTCTCTTTCTCACCGAAAGTTATTTAATTGTAAATCCTATTCGCGTGCGTCAGTCTTTCGGCCCGACAAAGACTGTAGAGATTTTTATTAATAAAATCTATTAAACTTATTCGCCGATTTCGTCATATAATTTTTTCCTAGTAGTTTAAACAATTGGAAAAAAGCTTAGGTTTTAATCCTATTATAGTTAGGGGATTAAGTGGATTAGGAGTAAAGTCGATTACACTTAAAACTCAGCGAGTATCACAAGGCACGTGACTTAAGGTGAGTTCAACTCCGCTTGATCGAAGACAACTAAGTTAAATCAGCTGACGTTAAGGTGAATACACGTATTAACATACGTGTTAACGGAGCGGCGGTTTGCTCTGCATCGTGGGAGTTTGCTCTTAAATAAATTTCTCATTTTGCAGCTACCCCCCCGTTACAGTATATGAATGTAATTATTAAAAAAAATAAAAAAATAATATTTATAATAAACAAACATATAATAAAATGTTTTTTTATTGCCACTTTGGGACTCAAAATACAAATTTTTTCGGTAAAATTTGATATCACGTTTGAATGTGTAATTTCCCCCATAATTCGAATCTGCCATAAGCAACAGTAGTTTCTATTTGAAATTTTCAAGTTGAGCCAGATTTGGGCCAATTTTTGGAATTGGACCCAAAAAACTGAGTTTCCTATTTGAAAGAACGAAAAACATTACAAAAGAAACACTATAAATCTTTTCAAGTGCAAAAAACACGACTTTTACACATATTTGAGGTTATGTAAGGTCATAAGATAATTTTTTTGAGTCAAACTAATTCATATATCTTAAAGTATGCGTCTTTCCCTTCAAAATGAATTTTGAATCGTTCAGATATCTTTTTCTTTCACCGAGATATGATAATTTGAATTTAGCGTCTCGCCAACTTATGCACTTCAAGCGTATGTAGATAATTATAATTGGCAACCCTGTTTTTACCACCTAAATTACCGTATAGGCCGCTAAAAAAAAATACGTGTCTAATATTTTTTGATACTCTAACCGTATGCAAAGTTTGAAGAAAATCGGTGACGGACATCTCCCTACCTTCCCTTGTTAGACGAAGAACAGTTATCGCGCGTGAAATAAAAACTTAGTATTAGTTTTCTGAGCATCTTCAAAATGAAATTATCTTCTGCATTTTACAAAGAAAATGTATTTAGAAATAAAAATTGCCAGTGGTTATCAGAAAATGTTATTGATCTTAAAGAGGATGCCCCAAGTGGTGGCAGACCATCATTAGATAATTACGAAGGTAGTTCTACATCGACTAAACGCAGAAAAATACTATTTCTGTCTGAAAGTTATTCAGAAGAAGAAATTAAACAGGCTTTTTATAAAAACTTAAGATATTCTGGAAAGAAACGTTTGATACATGTTATTGAATGCCTTTTAAACAATGAAGAATGCAACTTACTTACATTTACCGAAACTGAATCATTAGCTCTTATTGAGGATACAAAGTTATCTCGGTGGCAGTATGATACGATTCGAAAACGATCTAAAGAAATGAATGCAGATATTTTTATACCTTATAAAAAGCTTGCAGAAGCAAAGGCAGAATGCTATTCTGTACCTTCAAGTATATTAATAACTGAGAAACACGTTTCCATTGATTTGCAAGCTTTATTAGATCATACATGTAAGCGGTTACTACAAATATCTAATGTTATTTCTCCCATACCTAAAAATGTAACTGAAGTATCTCTTATAATGACTTGTAAATGGGGATGTGATGGTGCTTCTGAGCAGAGTGAATATAAACAAAAATTTACTGATGGCACTACATCAGACAGTAGTATTTTTATGATCTCTATGGTACCGCTTACATTAGAAGAAAATATACCAAATTTAAGAAAAAAAAGTTGGTCTAATCCACAATCTGGCTCCACTAGATATTGCCGAGTTATCAGTTTCGAATATATCAAAGAAACACCAGAGAACACTCGTGATAAAGTAGCTGGAATAAAATCTTAAATCAACGCTCTATCACCAACGTCACTAGAGATTGCTGGTATAAAAATTCATGTAAAGCACTCGCTGCATCTAACTATGATAGATGGAAAAGTCGTACAGACATTAACAGATACACCTTCATCCGCATCTTGTGTAATATGTAAAGCGACACCATCACAAATGAAGAATTTGAATGAGTTATCGAAAAAAACTGAGATACTTGATAATTTTAAGTATGGCTTATCAAGTTTGCATGCATGGATACGATTAATGGAATGTATTCTTATAGCATATAGATTAGATTTCTGCAAGTGGGCTGCAAAATCGATTGAAGAAAAAGAACAAATGAAATTAGTTAAAACTAGGATCCAAAAAATGTTCAAAGGTTTACTTATAGATTACCCAAAACAAGGGACAGGATCTTCCAATGACGGTAATACTGCAAGAAGATTTTTTCGTGATCCTGACTTGGCATCCTAAATAACAGGTGTCGACAAACAATTAATCGTCAGATTTGGAATCATATTACAAACTATTGCATGTGGTATAAAAATTGACACCATGAAATTCAAGTTTTATGCAAAAGAAACTTTACAATTATATATAAATTTATATAATTGGTACTATATGCCAGGATCTGTGCATAAGATACTTTATCATGGAGATAAAATCATTGACCATTTTGCACTAATTCCAATAGGTTTATTATCTGAAGAATCTCAGGAATCTCGAAACAAGGACGTGAAGCATTACCTAAAGTTCAATACAAGAAAGTGTAGTAGAATCGCTACTAATACCGATTTGATTCATAAATTACTTATTTTATCTGATCCATACATCTCTAGTTTGAGATACAAAATGAAAAACATTAAACTTGAAATAGATAAGGCTGCAAAAAATATGTTAATATTGGAATAATGGTAAATTATGATTACAAGAAGAACCTTTTTAGTTTTAATCAAGCACCCCAAACAGTGAGAGGCAAGGGGACTCACTTTAATCAAGCACCCCAAAGGAAACAGTCCTTACTACGTCCACGTCGTTGTTTGTACACGTCTGGGTAGCGCTAAAAGTAAGATTAGCTCATTTAAAGCAACAGCTTCTGAGCAGTTGTGAAAAATGAAATTTTAAAGTACAATTTCAGACTTAAAATTTCTCGCTCTTTTCGAATTTGGTGTCAAAATAGAGGTTTTCTATTAAAAAACTCTGACCTTGAAATGACCTTAAAAATTATTCTAAAGTCAAATATATTTGCACAGACAGATGACTCTGATTATCCTAAATTTATTTTGCCTAAAAGATGTTCTGGAACCATGCTTAGGAACGGATATGAAGTGGACATATACATGTTCGACTATATAGCTAAGGGGTTATGGATTTGGGGTTTAGAATTCATGGTTTCAGGGCTTAAGGTTTATGATTTACAAAAATTACGTTTCGTAGATCTCTGACGAATTGAATTACCAATAATCTCGTTCAAGAAATTTTTAATTCCATCAAATATTGTTTCATCCAGGTGGTTTTGAACTAACCCGCCTCTATAGTTCCAATGTGCGCCGTCACCATGGCCAAGTTGGTCGAATTAGGATATGAACTGCTGCCCCATCCACCGTATTCTCCAGATTTAGCCCCGTGCGACTTCTTTTTGTTTTCAAACTTGAAAAAGTCACTCGCCGGGCAGAAATTTGAGTCGAATAAGGAGGTAATAGCTGTCACGGAAGCCTACTTTTCAGACCTCGAGGAAACGTATTTTTCAGACGGGTTAAAGAAGTTTGAGCATCGCTGGGCCAAGTGTATCGAACTAAAAGGAAACTATGTTGAAAAATAAAACGCCACTTTTCCAAAATTTTCGTTTTTCTTTTGTAGACTTGTAATAGCGTCGGCGTGCAATGCCGATAAATTCACCACTATTACCAATTATTTATAAAGGGGGAAGGCAAGGGAGGCGGTGTGTCGCTCCAAGCAAAGCAGGAGCGAGAACAGCGGGCAAAATAACTTCACACACACTCAATTTCGTTGATAAACCGTTTATTATAAACGCACTACCTCGAGTGCCGACGAGAGTACAAACCACTTATTACTAATAACACGCAAACGTATTCTAAACGAGATGACCGGCACGTTAGCGCCATGTCACCTCGTTAACCAGCTCAAACGACAACTTATACTAAACACTGCCGAAAATTACGCCGGCTCGGGGAAGCCTGGCGTAGCAACGCGAACCGTAAAAATCGCCGAGGAAAAGGAGAGATATAAAGAGAGAGAGGAATAGATGACCTGACCAATTTCGGCGGACGTCGCTGTCGCTGGCAGTCTCGAAGGTGTCCCACCGGCGGCTTGGCAGGAAAACCCCTGGCTGCTGTGTGGCCGGCGATTTGGCAGAAGAACCTGTCGGGTATTGTCTTGATGACGGCTCCTTGCAGTAAAACCTCCTGACTGCTGCGTCGCTGGCAGAGAGAATCCGTCCGGCCAATCTGGCGAGAACTGCCGTCTACTTCCCGAACAAAGGGGCAGGCTTCGCAGCGATGATCACCAACTAATGCGGCCGATTACTCTCGCGTGCGTGCACGTCACTGTCGCGAGTGCATGAGAGCCGGCTACTCACGCCTTCTCCCACCACTCGCCTCCTAATCGGCGGCACGCGGCAATGCCGGTCGCGACAAGTGCCGCGCGCCAAGCCCAACCACTAGACTATAGCTTCTCTCTCTCTCTCTCTCTCGCACTCTCAATATTCGATAGCGTCGTTGCGTTCCTGGTCTCGTCCTCCGCTCTCGTGCGTTGATGAAAATAAAAAGGGCAGGCATCAGGCACGTGATAATAACGTGCGTTTGATGCCGGCCGTTTGCCTTCGCCCGAGAGAGAGAATACAGGCATATACGGTGTAGGCTATGACCAGCCTACACCGTCACAGACTAAATACTTATCGGACTACCCTCGTAAATGGTTTTAAAATTTTCGGAGTGGTTATATGCGCACAAAAGACACCGAACGTTCTGGATGCCCTGTTGAGGTTACCACTTTAGAAATCATTGGTAAAATCCATGATATGGTGATGGTTGACAGAAGAGTGAAGGTGCGTAAGATTGCTAGTACTGTAGGCATCTCGACCGAACGGGTACATAATATTTTGCACCAACATTTGGAAATGAAAAAGCTATCCGCTAGATGGGTGCCGCGATTGCTCATGATTGACCAAAAACGAGATCATGTGAAGTGTTGCAATAATGGTTTGCAGCTGTTCCAGCAAAATTCACAAGACTTTAAGCGTCGTTTCATCACTGTAGATGAAACATGGATACATCACTACGCTCCTGAGACCAAAGAACAGTCTAAACAATGGGTTATCAAGGGGGAATCTGCTCCGAAAAAGGCGAAGACAATTCCTTCAGCCGGGAAGGTTATGGCGACTGTCTTTTGGGATTCGCAAGGAATAATCTTCATCGACTATCTGGAAAAGGGTAAAACCATTACAGGCGAATATTATTCATCGTTATTGGATCGTTCGAAAAGTGAGTTGCTTGAATGTCCACGATTGGTCCACAAAAAAGTTCTCTTCCACCACGACAATGCGCCAGCTCACGCCTCAGCAGTTGTGGCCGCAAAACTGATAGAGATAGGGTTCCAACTCGTTTCACATTCCCCCTATTCTCCAGACTTGGCTCCATCGGACTACTATTTGTTCCCTACTATTAAAAAATGGCTGGCGAGGAAAAGATTTTATTCAAAGGAGGAGGTGATTGCAGAAACGAATGCCTATTTTACAGACTTGGACAAATCCTATTATTTGGAAGGGATTAACAAACTAGAGCAGCATTGGATGAAGTGTATAAGCCTAAAAGGAGACTATGTTGAAAAATAAAAAAGATTCATTAAAAAAAAATCAAGCAGTTTTTATTTTTGCACGGACTTTTCAAACGACCCTCGTACATACGAGGCATGTTCCAAAAGTAAGGTGAATTTTTAAATTGGGCAGGCTACGTAGATTTGATCGTCATTATTTTTTTTTATTATGTTGGTATACATGTCCCTCACATATGCTCACAGTTTCAGCCAGTTTATATGTTTACTTTTTTTTGCGAGACAGAAACGTTAGACGTGTTTTTTGTGCTCAGCGATTTTCTGCTCTCGTAAACAATGGATCAAAGGGTTTATATAAAATTTCGTGTAAAAAATGGAATTAAGTGCTCCAAAACACTTGAAATGTTGACAGTGGGATACGGTTAGTCTACTTTAAGTTAAAAAAAACTTGGTACTATAGCCCAGGATTGCGGTTTAGTTGTTCTATAGGTCATGGGGTTCATCGTAGATAGATTGAATAAAGAGCAGAGTAAGAGAAAGAAAAAACTATACATATTATTCGAAGAGATAAAGACGTGGAATATATAGTATAGTAAGAGTAAGAGATAAAGATAGATTCAATTAGAAAAGATAAAATATGGTTTGGAATTTATGATAAATTATAACTTTTATTTATCCATGTATTTGCGTATCTTCCTTCCGTACGGTAGTTCTGACATTACATATTTTAGATTTAGTATTTCCATGATTTTGAAGAAGCATTAGTAATAAATGTTAGCCTTATCTACTCCTGATTCGTTTCATATCTATGCATAATTTCCTACTTTCCTATTCAAAATCTTAATACATCGATCATGTCATTGTTTTAATTTTGTTTTCTCACGTATCTGTTTTCTTTTCAGCTGCTATTTTTAACTCGGTTAACTGCTGTACTTATAACCAATACGTATAGTTTATCGCGTTATGTATACTAATATTATATGTATACTAATATTATAAAAACGACGAACGGTATTATACGGTCCTAGTCGTTACCTTTAAAAATACTAATCAATAATTCCGTTAATAATCCCAACCCTAAATCATCAGTATAATCTTATTTCCTTGATATTATAATGCTAGAAATTTTTTTCCGCAATAATATTTTCCTTAAATTATTTAGTCTAAGCTTGTAACGGGGTTAATACCATTTATTCAATTTAATGCGCACGATCGTATCGAAGAGCGCGCGTGATTACCTATACGTTCAAACATGAAAACCGGAGAGCAGGAGGGAACGGGTATCAGTCAACCAACTATCTACTATTGAAATAAATACGATGAAATTCTAATCAATATCACATGCGAGATCGTTTATTTCCTCTAAACTGTACACTGTATTCGGCCCGCGTGTTTATGTTTACAAGACGCTCGCGCGACAATAACATGCGGAGTCGGATCGCTCGCCGCTCTTTGTTTGCCGAGATAATATATGTACGTTTTCTAGCGAGTACGAAACATTAGTTATTTAGCAATTCTGTCGCGATCGCGAAATTAAGCTGGCCAGCTTACCTTATTAATTCTCGCACGGGAAACAAGTGATACGAAGAAGGAAGCTCTTGCAGCACACACTAGTCTTTAGGTGTGTGTGTGTGCGTTTATATGCGAGTGATGCTGCCTCTCGTTCACGGTTTCGCCCTCGATGGCGAAACTCTCCACTCACGCACGCTTGCACGCACACTCGCCGGACGTAAACTAGGTCACCGCTTTTCTCTCTCGTCTCTGCCTTCGGAAAAACTCGAGAAAATATCCAAGGTATTCGCTGCACGGCTCGACGATCGAATTCTAATCCTCGACTCCTCCCAGGCGATATCGATAGCTGATCCTCGACTGCCTCATTTTCATACGCGCGCGTTCCGTCCCGTCGCGTGCCGAATTCCCTCGTCATATTTTCTCCAACTGGTAGGTGCTGCCCTCGCGAGCAGCCGCATGGTTGGGCCGTTAGCGCTAATAAGACGTTTACCGTCACAAGCTTTATTGCATTTACACTGCATGAGACGTAATATCTATCTTTTACTACTACAGAAAAGATATTATAATTTTTGTACGGTTTAGTCATTATTTATCCAATCTTAGGATTCTCATTTTTTATATTTCATAGATCGATATCCCCTATTTCATATAAAAATCTAGCAATTATAATAGTGTTATCGCAATGACTTGAAATAAAATGAATGTTATCCCTCTTATACGTAAGACATTCTTGACAGATCTTAACATTGTTCTCCAACCTTAAAATCACAGGTCTTATTGTTTGATTACATTGGTTGCTAGTGCTGCTAGAAATGAAATTTCTATAACCACTGAGATATTTATATCTGTTAATCGATTCGGTGAAACGAGGTAACATAAATAGTCCGTCATCCTTAGGTGTTTGAAAAAATCCAATTTTACCGTTGAATATGTGTTATTATTTATTTTTGTGTAGTCAAGCTCTTCAAGTATATTATCAAGTTCTTTAAACTTTCCCTCAGGCAATCTTTTAGTTATCTGCGTTTTGGAACCAATCTCCCATCCAGATACTGGAAGTAAGAGATTTCCCTGGTACGTATAGGTATTATTTCTTTTGAACTTTCTTCAGATAATCTCTTAATAGTTATTTGTATTGCAGATTCTTCTTTCTGCTCTTCGTCGTCTAATTCTTTGTTAATAAGATATTCTTAGTCCAACTGTTCAACTATATCGTCCCAATAATATTAAGTCATTCATGCTTCTATGTTTGTATAAGGTTTTCTAATACTTATCAATAACGGTTTGAAGCTCGCTTTGCGTTAAGCTCATTTTTCTGTAGGATAATTATATCCGTTCTAGGGTGCCTTTTAAAACTCAACGTCACCTTTCGATTCGTTACTAATCTGCGATTTGGAAATTTCTTGGTTTTCCACCTCGATTTTATTTAAAACACCTTCTTTTCTGTTTTCCCGCACTCTCCTTTATCTAGAGTCTGCTATAGGTAGTCTTCCATCTGAACTGTCCTGAGGGTCCGTAAGCGTTTTATCATATGAGGCAGATGACGACATCATTGAACGCCGCAAACGTATTACTCGTTCAGTAGCGTCTTCTTCTGTTAAAGAATTACTGAATAATGACACGATTATACTCTCTTTTTCTAATTTATCTAGAATTTCTTGCACTCCAATACCTCGAAGGGGAGTGCTTGATAATTTCTTTCGTTTAGGAATACATTCTTTCAGTTCCAGTCTGTCTTCTCGATCCGTCTCTGTAGTCGACTCATCAGTCACTATATCGCTACTATTTTGCTGATCCGAGTCACGGGGCATCTGTTGGTCTTCGTTTTGGCATAGATAGTTTCCTTAAATTTGAGATTTCAGTTATATTAGACATACCAGGGTTAGTACAAATTGGTGCTTTAATCACAGCCTTCTTGCTTCTTGTTCTTTGTATTAGTTTCTTTTGATTAGGTTCTTTGTTTCAGTTTCTTTCGATTTTTCCTTAGTTTTCTTTCAGCGGAGCAAAATTACTTGTACATTAGATAAGTTATTATTCAATTGTTTCTCCTCTAAATATTTATTAAAGTAAATAGGGTTCCTGGATAAAGCATCCGCATTCGTATCCAATTTTTCCGATTAAAATTTAAAAGTATTGTAATAGTTTTACATAAATACGTTATAAAAATTAAATTCCAATCCAAAAATATATTTGCAAATTAAATTTCCGAGTGTAAGCAAAAATTTGACCAAGAAACGATAGAGTGAATTATTGGAAATAATAAAAGTAGTAATTGTTAAATGGCTTACTAATAGGGATTGATGTACTCTATGCGAACGTCAATAATCGCTGAAACTTTTGGAAAATCGCTACATAAAATCTAAGCAGTGAAGATAACACTCCTCGATTAACTGTGTAACATAAAGTGATGAGCAAATCCGAATAACAATCAGAAGTATCGTTCATCGAGCAGCGAATAGAGTCTTGTTAATTGTACTCAGGCGATCTTGCCTTAGACTAGATTTTTTTGACGATCACAGGACTATTCAACTAGTAGAGATTGCAGTTATAAGGTAAAAGTTCATTCGCTTTTTACATTTGTTGTAGTATTAAGTATAATTATATTCTATCAACAATGTAATGAAAATTTACGACTATGCCGACATTCTGCTATTTAACATCTATAAAAACATCGCGATTATCCAACATTCTTGAGGTATACGAAGCGTATTAAATCATTTTTTCAAAGACAGGATCCGAGAACTGATTATGTACAACTTATTGTAATTTTATAATTTAATTTCTTAATGACAAGTGCTCTTGTATGTGGAGATTTGAAAATCGCTGGTATGCTTCTTGGATAACAGTCAGGGCTTACAAATCACCAATGTTTCATATGTTTATGGGATAGCAGAAAAAGAAAGAAGCACTATGTTAGAAAGGATTGGCCTACTTGTACTTCCCTCAAAAAAGGCGATCGTAATATATTAAAAAATCCATTGATTGATGCAAAAAAATACTACTGTCGTACATATCAAATTGAGACTGATGAAGCAATTTGTGAAAGCTCTTGATAAAAGAAGGTATATTTATAGGGCCTCAGATTCGTGATTTAATGAAAACAACTGATTTCGAAAAGGTGATGAGTGTAAAGGACAATAAGCCTGAATAAGTTTTAAAAAAGTTGTGAATGGATTTTTGGGTAACAAAAAAGCTCTTAATTATTAAGAGCTGATAAGTGGAATGCTACCAAGCTTCAAAAATTTAGGTTGTAATATGAGCATAAAGGTCCACTATTTACATTCTTATTTGGATTGGTTTCCTGAAAATTTAGGTGATGTTATCGAAGAGCAGGATGAGCGTTTTCATCAAGACGAGAGTCTTGATGAAAACAATAACAAGATGAGAGTTTTCAATAGTAGAAATGGAAAGGCGTTAATAAGGGAAATGGTCTACAGCTATGCTAGCTGGTTATTGCTGATCACCTTAACTCGATGAGCCACATAAACAATATAAGAGGCGATCTGGCACAAGATTTCTCGAACAAAAACAAAAGAGATTTCACAATAGTCAAGAAAATTAGCTATGCTTAACAACAGTCGTACGCTTGAAAATTTAGTGCTCCAGGATAAAAAATATTGTTTCAAGGGTAACATATGTAGTTACTTTCTGCGTATCTAGCATCTGAACCCAATCTTCCTTACTTACAATAACCATCATTTCCGTGACATTATTGACTGTAATGCACATGCTTATATATTTTTCTAGATGTCTATTCTGTGTCTATTCTCATTCTAAATATGGGTACTCAGAGAATATGTGCTCTAGGCTGTACCTTCTGCGACCACAGAGTACGCACTATGGAGATCTAATCGCTCTCCACAATCTCGCTCCTCCCTAGCATCAATCATCTCATCAATATTCATTCCACCCTAGCTAACCATACCCTATTTTCGTTCCAGCATCTCTTGTATATCCTCTTACGCTGGCAAGTTAGCAAATCTAAGGGGGTTACGGCTGCGACCACCAGTAAAACATCTTTAGAAACAGTACAGTATGCATTTGTTTCCTGTCAGACTATCTGAGGACTTATTCCCTCCACCGCAGCGAAAAAAGGAACTTAGAGTTCAATTTATAGCATCGCAGCTTACAAGATTCAAGAATTGAGGATATTAAGCACAAGAGTCTGGGGCTATAGCGTCGCAGGTTACAGGGCTCGAGCGTTATGGAAATTAGGGTATAAAGGTCTACGGTTATAGCGTCCCAGGTTACAGGGTTCGAGGGTTAAGGAAATAGAGATTTAATGGTCTAGAGCTATGGTATCGTAGTTTACAGTGCTTGGGGGTTATAAAAGTTAGGTATAAAGGTGTAATGTTATAGCCTTGTATATGCTATTGTGCGTATCCGGAAAAATAGCAGTATCGAGACTGCTAAAATACTTGATTCGAATCATCGATATTTCGATGAAAAGAAAGAGTAAGAGTATACCTTTTAGATGGTTTGCCCCGTTTTCAAAAAAAAAAATTTCCGCGTCGTTATGTGACCTCAAATATACAAAAAAAAACTGCCTCTATGCCCTTTTAGGTTAGGATATTTAAAAAACCTGACGTGATGGACAAATTATGACTCCAGATTGGAATTCTATGCAAAACATTACTTTGGAAATGACTTTCCGTTGGCCAACAACAAAACTATACAGATCTATGTAATTGATAAAAGTGATTGTTTCTAACGTACCACACGTTACATTTATATTTATAACAGTATATTTGTAGCATAGAATTCGGAACATGACTGAAAATAATTTTCTTAATTTAGAGCATGTTATAAAAACATTATCAAATTTTTTTGATAAGGTCTCTACATCTTCGCTAATTTTTGGACCAAATATACCATTTACTTGTAGTAAACAACTAAAGACTTTTGTCAAAAGCTTACCTGCACCACTAGTTGTATTTTGAACTGTAACTTTATAACTTTGTTGTAATCTCCAAGATATGCTACTACGCTTTTAATACCCACAATTTCTATAGTTTGTGATATTACAGATTACCTATTATTTATACTTAGTTCGTACTCTCGTAGTATCTCCCGTCATTGACTAAAAATTCGTTTGAAATTGACTAAGGTAAATGGGCAAATCCACGGAATTCTTAACTTTAAATATCAAGAAAATTTGGAAAGAAATTTAATCGTACACTCTTGTTATTTTGCACATATGTTTATTTACCATCGAGGAGTAATATTCCACGTTTGTGCAACATTTTTACCGAAGGCCGTCAAGGTCAGAAGGTCAAATATAAGTAATTCGAACAAAAATTAAATTTTATTAAATTAAATCATTCTTTATAATCTCTCATTGATAAATAACGTACATAAACTCAGTGACAATAATAAATAACGCAAATAAGTACAACTATACATAACAATAAAAATAATTATACATAACAAGAAGAATCGCAAACAAAATTATTTAAAAAATATAATATGTCGCGTAAATAAAAAATTCATTTGCTTGTAATTTGAATTGCAAGTATTCAATTTATACTACTTTTCTGCACATCCAATTTTTGTGTATCCAATTTTGGAATGTATAACTTTGATTTTATCGTCGTTTTATTAATATATATCCATTTTATTTGATAGCAACGATATAATAACAGAGGTTCTTGCGGCCCTCATATTTTATGATCATAATTAATGGATTAATGGAATCACAGGAAACGATATTATGGAATTTTTTATGGTTGCACGAATTTTCTTATCTACTTAAAACTCATCTTGTCACGCGTATATCATGCGCACATATTCGTGTCACGGCTAGATCTCTTTGTTTTGGTATCAGAAATAACTAGTACGTTTAAATAGTTGGTTATATTGAGGGCCGCGATCACAAAAGAACAAAATATTAATAAAACATCGATTTCACATAAAGTTATTTCACGTCATTGGCATGGTGTAGGATTGTTATGGGGATTCGCACATCGACATGACTCATGCCACGATTTCCCATTATGGTCAGTTATCTATCTAAAGTTTAATAAATATGATCCTTGAAGGGCCGCGAGTAGAGCATGCGAAAGATTGAAAAAAATTTAGGTTATTTCATTGAAAAATTTCCAGTTTTCAAGGTTTTAACGGCCTATTTTTTTTAAATAAAAAAGACTTGGGCACTCAATTTTTTGTATAAATGTTAGTAATAGAATGCTCTATCGAAATGGCATAGAAGTATTTGCTTACAATTTCACATAGCTACAATAATTGCAGTGTTATGGCTATTTCACAAAAGTTAAAAGTTCCGTGGATTTGCCCAAATATAGATATACGAGGTGTGTTCAAAAAGTAAGGTGACTTTGTATTTTTAAGAAAAAATATTTATTTATTTATCAATATTTATGTTGTCCCCTTCAAAGTGATCCCCCTCAGATACAATACACTTATGCCAACGGTTTTTCCAATCCTCAAAGCACTTCTCATAAGCACTTTTCGGTATAGCCTTGAGCTCTTCCAGCGATGCAGTCTTTATCTCTTCAATCATTGCAAATCTCCGTCCTTTCATAGGTCTCTTTAGTTTTTGGAACAAGAAAAAGTTACATGGGGCCAAATCCGGTAAATATGGTGACTGAGGCATGATTGTGGTGTTGTTTTTGGCCAAAAAATCTCTCACAAGCAAAGATGAGTGAGCAGGGGCAATATCCATGCAATATGCAAAAGCCATGAATTGTTTTTCCACAATTCTGGGCGTGTTCTTTGTATTGCTTCTCGCAAACGGCGCATAACTTCAAGATAATACTGTTTATTGACCGTACGTCTATATGGTAAGAACTCCTGATGCATCACGCCATGGTAATCGAAGAAAACAGTGAGCAAAACTTTGACATTTGATCGAACTTGGCGTGCTTTTTTCGGTCTTGGCTCATCTGGGCTCTTCCATTGGGACGATTGGACTTTGGTTTCGATATCATAACTATATACCCATGATTCGTCACCAGTTATGACCCTTTTGAGTAAATCTGGGTCGTCGTTGACGTCATTCAACAGTTTTTGAGCGATGCTCATGCGACGGTTCTTTTGGTCAAAATTTAGCAATTTCAGAACAAACTTCGCTGACACACGTCTCATGCCCAAAACGTTAGAAAAAATTTCATGGCACGAGCCAAGCAATATACCAACATCCTCAGCAACTTCTCTGATAGTGATTCGACGATTTTTCAGAACAATTTTCTTCACTGCTTGAACGTTTTTATCAGTTGTTGACGTGCTTGGGCGTCCAGAGCGAGGCTCGTCATTGGCATCTTCCCGGCCATCTTGGAAGAGTTTGTACCACTTGTAAACATTTTTTTTACTCAGAACAGTTTCACTGTATGCCACCGTCAACATTTCAAGTGTTTCGGAGCACTTTATATTATTTTTTACACAAAATTTGATGCAAATCCTTTGATCCATATTTTTCGATAGCAAGAAATCGCCGAGCACGCAAAACACTTATAACCTTTACGCCTCTCACAACCAAACAAAAAATGCTATACACTTGAAACTTGGTAAGATGTTTGGGAAGAGTATACCAACATAATAAAACAAATAAATCGATAATCGAAAGTACGTTGCCCGTGAAATTTGAAAAGTCATCATACTTTTTGAACACACCTCGTATATCAATAAAAATAAATTCTGAAAATTACCCATAATCTTTTATTGTAATATACAGGGTATCCAAAAACTAACGAAATACCCCAAAAATTAGCCTAATAAACTATTATTTTGAAAAGGTCAAGGTTAATCTATGAGTAAATTTGCACGAGGAATCGATTGGTGACCTTGAATTTGACCTTGAGCGTATCCTTCCTTAATATTTCAAGATCAACTTTGTTTTTTTAAATAGAAAATTCTATTTTGTATAACGGCAATCGAAAGAGGGGGAAATTTTACATTCTAAAATGTGTTTAGGTTATGGGGAATAGGGTTATAGGGCCATTGGATTATAGGGTCATAAAGTCATTGGGTCATAGTGATTCAAGCCTCTAGTTTTGAGAACAGCAATCGAGAGAGCGAGAAATTTTACATTTTAAATTTTACTCAGGTCATTAGGTTATTGGGTCGTAGGGTCGTAGGATTATAGGGTCATGGGAATCCAAGTCACTAGATTTGAGAACGGCAATCGAGAGAGCGGAAAATTTCACGTGTAATATTGTACTGATGTTTTGGGTCAACGAAGACTTTCAAAATTAGGTAATAGTTTTTAGATTTAATCTAAGTATCGGTTGGGTACACGTGACGTTCAAGATCATTAGTTTTACATTAAGCGTTACCTAGGAACAACGATATGAACGTAGTGCAATCTGTTCTCTTTGGGGTGCTTAATTTACGTGAGTCTCCTTGCTTCTCACGTTCGAGGTGCTTCATTTACGTGAGCTCTTTTGCCTCTTATTTTCCGGATGCTAGATTTACGTGGATCCCCTCTCTTTCGTATTCGATGACCAGCATTAATCAGTACGGTATTTTATTTCTAATGCTCTAATTGTTCCCCATTGATCTTTTGACAATAGACTAAGCTATGATAAATCGCAGCAATAGCATTTTAAATCACTTCAGTGGGAATGAGGGCTGATTCATCCACAATCCATTATCGTAATTCATCTAAATCTCAGGGTTTGTTTTGAATATCTAAACCTTTAGATAATTGCAATAAAAGTAATTTAGAGGCGTCAAGTCAGGTGATCTGGTCGACCACTCACTCATTAGTGCCCCTTCGTCCTATCCACCGATCATAGAATACCTCATCTATGTAAGCACAAAAGTCTCTTGCATAGTGAGCTGATGCACCGCCCTGCTAAAACTATATCTCTTCGAAATTGTCTCCAGCTATTTCTCTAATTGTAGGAATTATTTGGTTTGGAAGCAAAACTTCATACTTTTGAGCATTCAAGTTACCATCAATAAAAATAGTCCGATGGTTCTGTTGTTAAGGATTCCTGCCAAAATATTTAATTTCTGCGGATACTGTGATTTATCTTCTCGCATCCAGTGAGGATTTTCATCTGACCAATATCTGGAATTATGCCTATTCAATGTTCCATCAAGTTCGAAAGTTGCTGCATCCGAAAAGGCTATATTGGATGGAAAGATAGAATCATTATCTATGCGTACCATTATATTTTCACAAAATTCAATGCGACGATCAAAATCGTTTTCATTCAATTTCTGAACAAGTTTTACTATGTAAGGATAGAATTTTGCTTTTTTGAGTAGGTTGCATATAGAATATTTACTAATTCCATGCTCTTGAGAGCCTTTGCTGGTGGAATTATGTGCATCTTCAGTAAATGATAATGAAACATCTAGTGATTTCTGCTCATTTGTTGCTGACCTTGATCTGCCTGATCAAGGTAAATCTCTGACATGTCTGAAATTAGTACATTTATGAACAGTATTTTGAACAGTCGATAATGCGATGGGAGTTCTTCCGAACCTGAATGTGACATTAAAAGCTGTCCTTACTTCCCTAAGAGATCTTTGTACTTGACCTCAACATAAGAAGTGTTATTCTTTCTCTTTCAGTGAGGCATTCCATTTTGGCTTTAACGTCTAATCAGTACTTTATTTCTGCTCTACAATGACGACGAAGCTTAAAACGCAGATGAAATTTGGAAAAACTGGTAATCGTAGTCTACTAGTAGATTTGAAAGACTACTTCATTTTTACTTGAAAACTAGTACACTTACAATTAATAAAAATGTTTGTAGGGTAAAAGAAATTGGAATTCGTTACTTTTTTTAGTAACAAGTGACAATGACGAAGTTTCAAGTAGTAACTATGTAGTTGCAATTTTTATCTATTTATATATTATTTTATCAATTTTTTGATTCTTACTTTCTAATTTATTTTTAGAATAAAATATTTTTCTTTTTATTTATGGATCACGTGAATTTTTCGAATAACGTTCTAGACTTTTGAAATGAACATTTTTAATTTAATGCTTTCTTATAAAATTACTTAAAAATGGAATTTTGTATTTCAAAATTGATTTTTGAGTTATCACTCTATGAGCTAAATATTAAATAAATGGTATCTTTAAATGAGGTATCTGAGAGTATATGGCAATCGATAATGATATTTTAAAGTTAGATTACCAGAAACTTACACAAATTCGGCATCTTTATCGTGAGGTGTAAGGAGCTTGAGGCAAATTAAGCACCCTAAAAGGAACAGATTTTACTACATCCACATCGTTATTCCTGGGTAATACTAAATGTAAAAATAATGACCGTAAAGGTCACGTGTACCTAGCTTATATTTGGATCAAACCTCAAAACCATCAGCTAATCTTAAAGGTCTTCGTAAACCTAAAATCTCAGTAATATATTAAACATAAAATTTCCTGCTCTCTCGATTACTGTTCTCAAAACTAGGGACTTAGATCCCCATAACCCAAAGACCCTTTGACCCTATGACTCAATAACCCAATAACCTGAGTACAATTTTAAATGTAAAATTTCTCGTTCTCTCGATTGCCGTTCTTAAAACTAGGCTTGGATCCCCATTACTCATTGACCCTATGATCTCTAACCTAAATACATTTTTGAATGTAAAATTTAAAAAAACAAAGTTGACCTTGAAATATTGAAGGACATGTTCAATGTCAAATTCCAGGTCACCAATCGATTTATCGTGAACAGTTAACCATAAAATGAACTTAACCTTTTCAAAATAATAGTTTACTAGGCTAAGTTTTGGGGGTTTTCGTTACTTTTTAGACACATTGTATAATACTTTTGAATGGTATTGAGGAAAGATAGCTTCAACCCTAGTTTCTTATGGTGCGAAATGGCAGATCATGAGCAGAGCGTAAGTCTATCTTGGAAATAGGATACAATTCAGCCCAAGTTTCTCATAGCGTGGGATGTTCTATAAGTCAAGCGTAAATTATAATAGGAGAGGAAATACATGCATAGCTAATCACAACAGAGAACCAACTCAGGTAGAAGCCAAGTTTATTCGATCTAAAGCACTCCCTTTCGTTTTTACTTATTTACAACAAAAATATTAACGCTCAAGAAATAAAATAGTGTGAAAAATAAATAATGCAGTATAGGTAATTTACGTATAAGTCGCAAATATCGAAAAAATTATAGTTAAAAGTTATTAACCTATTGACTGCGGCTGGCTCTCGGACAAATCCATCTATATGAGCAACACGTTTTTGATTTGTCAGTCGTTGCGAGTAATGGACACTGACAGTAACCAAGATAGTATCCGGAAATTTGATACCATTCTAAGGGTTTAAAAAATAATGGCAGAAATTAAAAATTAAAAATTAAAAAATAGATAAAAAACAGATTTCAAAAAATTAGCATTTTTTACGTTAGAATAGTGTATTTTGAAATTTTGGTAGGACCAATTGGATAGTTACTCACACTCCTGGAGAAAAGGTTGAAAAAGCATCCGTCCCGGACTTTATAAGTTAATAATAATAAATTATTATCATCAATTTTATGCTCATTTTCAACATTACTTTCATATAACATTTATTATTATTATTATTATTATTATTATTATTTATTATGCAACGGTAGTCGATTCAATTAATCGAACCGTTCGCGATTCTGATTTTCGCGCGTTAGTTCTAAGTATTGAGAGAGAGGGGGGGCGCGCGATCTTTTGAATTAGCAGTTACATCTCAGCTGTTACGTGTATAGTACCGCCAAAATAGTTTAGCACAGTGTTCCAACGATTTGCCAATAAAAAAGTTTACTTGGATTTTGGATACGTGTGCAAGGGTGAGCGAGGAAGCAGCAACAGTAGTAGCATCACGGAATCAGCAGCAAAAGCGACAGCAATTATATAGCAGATTTGCAATCGAGGCAGCACAGCTGATTCGGATCTGAGGAGCACCTTTAATTTGCTGCAACAATTACGGCTGATCACCGTAATTGCACCGCAGGGTAGGTGCACCTCCCTTAATTATCGCGTGACAAAATACATTTGGTATTTTGTCCAACAGTATTAGCGTTAATTTTTTGTATTCGCGTCGAGCGTTAGATCGCGCCAATTTTCGTATCTTCTCTCTCTCTCTCTTTCTCACCGAAAGTTATTTAATTGTAAATCCTATTCGCGTGCGTCAGTCTTTCGGCCCGACAAAGACTGTAGAGATTTTTATTAATAAAATCTATTAAACTTATTCACCGAATTCGTCATATAATTTTTCCTAGTAGTTTAAACAATTGGAAAAAGCTTAGGTTTTAATCCTATTATAGCTAGGGGATTAAGTGGATTAGGAGTAAAGTCACTTACACTTAAAACTCATCGTTTGTCACAAGGCACGTGACTTAAGGTGAGTTCAACTCCGCTTGATCGAAGACAACTAAGTTAAATCAGCTGACGTTAAGGTGAATACACGTATTAACATACGTGTTAACGGAGCGGCGGTTTGCTCTGCATCGTGGGAGTTTGCTTTTAAATAAATTTCTCATTTTTGCAGCTATCCTCCCCCCGTTACAATTATTATTATTATTTATTATTATTTATTATTATTACTGATCAATGAATTTTTCTGATATATTTAGTTTTTTTGTTTATTTTGTTTAACGTCGCTCTATTTATGCTCCATCAGTGCTAATCAGCGACGGAGGCTTGCAATGTGTTTGAGAACAAAGCACATAAAACTTTTTTCAGTGGTGCTTGTATCAATCAGCAGGGACTGGGAATCGAACCCGGGGCTACCGGGTGCGAGTCCGTTGCCCTACTGACCGAGCTATTGCAGTCCTCATATATATAGTTATTTAGATATTTATAGCAGGTGATTTCCTTGTTCTTTTACATCTAATATTAAATATACCCTGCTTTCATACAAAAAAATCAGTATTGAATAATTAATATTACAGTTATCTTATGTTCAATTTAACTGTATTATAACTTTTTTAGTTAATATTAAAAGCTCTACATTGTGGACCTCAAGATAAAATGACGATGGAGTTGGCTAATTTTTGGATTCTGGAAAAACAGTTGGTTTACAAACTTTTTAATCCATTAATTCAACGATTTCACAAATGTAATCCGCCATATACGAATTTTTATACATCACCAAGGGATTATCCAGGAATGTACTACAAGAGAGTAATTTTAGAATTGAAAGGTAAGCATTTTTTTATTGTGTATAACTAAATTTGCGAGAATGAAAACTTATATCAAAATTGTTAAAATACTTCGATCTAAAACACGGTATATTTAATATTGGCAAGATATTTTCTATGTCAAAAACATGCAAACACTTGAAGCATTGTATGAAATAAAAATAT
This sequence comes from Phymastichus coffea, assembly GCF_024137745.1. Classification (NCBI taxonomy): domain Eukaryota; kingdom Metazoa; phylum Arthropoda; class Insecta; order Hymenoptera; family Eulophidae; genus Phymastichus; species Phymastichus coffea. The sequence continues at coordinate 2,339,848 of NW_026706835.1, read as the reverse complement.
TTCTGCTATTTATAATACAACAAATTTCCTTTCTTACTATATTAAACGATATATTTATACATTACATAAAAATTTTTAATTTATGAAACTGTATTCTGTTTACTACGTCACTAGTCTCATATTTTAAAAAATGCAAAGAATTTTGAAGATGAGGCAATAACATACAATTCGTAGTGTCGGATGTTTTCTCAGTCTTTTTTATGTACTCATCTCTTTAGAAGTCATTGAAAATAACGTTAATTCAACTGCTTACTATTTAAAAACTATTTTGAAAAATATTTAAAACAATGCTTCTATATACTGGTATATAATATGGTTTCCTTCAGTATGAATTTGGATGAATTATCGTCTATTTTTTTGTCATGAGATTAAAACGATTATTATTAATCTCATCATATAAAAAAAATAATACAACTTTTTATGTATGAAATTTTTAGGTGTCACAGACGTTCCGACATTTAATCTGTAATATTTTGCAATTGATGTATGTATAATTTTTACTATGATTCATTATATATTATGATGGGTGACAACTCGGGCGAGGCGAGTTTGTCCCGTACGAAGGCCTTTTTAACAGCCGAGCGGCCTTAGACTCGGGCGGTAGTCAGACTTTCGGGCACCCCGGCACGTTCGCGCGTCAATAATGAAATCCCTATTAATTGTAATCCGACACTCGATATCGGATTTGTAAAATAATTAATCGAACGTTTATAACAATTTTCGCTTGTTTATAAAAAAAGAAAAATGTAATAGTTTTTCTTTAATGTAATGGGGAAGCATATGGATACTCTTGTAGGCGTTTATATTTATAATATTTATTCTAGTCAGTTTCACAACATAAATAATAAGTCAAGCAAGATAGAGATATATATATATAAATTCTCAGACGCGTAATTTTCACCTCGCGATGTCTATTATTTTTTGGTTACATAAAAAGTGTTACTCACTTCGTATTAATATTGTAAATATAAATTGGTCCGAAATATTGTTTGCTTCGTTATGTGGGCAATCACTCCTTTTTTGAATCTGGTCAGATTAACTGGTCCAATATATTTTTTTATCCAATAATGTGGCAACACACGATAAAATGATAATTCCTTTGATTCTCGTTTACACAAAATTATTGAAATTAATGTACTCGACACTTCTGATACTTAATTATAACTCGAACTCTTATATTCTCAAACTCTTATCTTAAATTATAGATTTAACTACAGTAGGAAAAATGCAGGCTTCTTAGTTGAGCGCTCACTGCTAACTGACTAATCTCTGGTCGTTGTTTTCGCCGGTTCATTATATATCCCTTGTCCCTCGCATTCCGTCTCTCTCTCTCTCTCTCGCACATATGCTTTAGACGTTTACGCTTCTCGTATCGGCTCGTCTTACCTAGCTAAGCACGCTGACTGCAGCATGCTGTCGCAGCATGTTGCCGCAGCGTGAATCAGCCTCTGCCGCTCATTCCCACCGAGTCGCGCACACGAATACTGCTAACTATACTATGTCCGAACGGAAATCTCGAGAGCGAAATATTATTCGACAAAATACAATTATAACACAATGAAACGTCACGTAACATATTATCTGAATTGTTATGAAGGATTCACAAAACAATTCGTGTCATGATCGTAACAATTGATTTTTTATATACGTAATAAGTCTTATTTCACATAACTTTTTCGATAATAATTTGAAAAATAGATATTTTGCTAATATTCACGATTTCTGAAAAGAATACAAAATTTTTCAATATGGGCTATATTTGTTATCAAATGAATATAATAAAATTTATATAAAATTAGGTTTAAAAACACAAAAAAAAAATTTTTTTCTTTAGACCTTCTGGAGCTATGTAATAATCAGGGAGTAAGAGAGAAGGAGACCCCACTCATACAGCGGGCCAACAGAAATCTGGGACGTTTCCACCGGCAAAGATCGCCAGGCTCGCTCATCGGAATAGCTGACACTAACTAGCGTCAGACCCCTCTAGCGAGCGCCATTCGTACTGCGTAGCAGGTTGATTTTATCTACCGTTCCCTGTCAACTGACATGCAACAACGTATATGAAATTATGCTTCAAAACTTTGCTTAATTATGATGACGATATGATTTGAGTTGACATAAATGATAAGTTAGCTATCAAGAGACTCAAACGCCAAATACTATAACCATAAACTTAAACATAAGCCCCTCCCGGCAACTTAAATATAACTTTTGACATTTATACAGTGATATAAACACGTCAGCCGAGAGGCTAAGGTTTCTGCTTTGAATTGTTAGGATTGCCGGTTCGAATCCTAGAGATGAATTTTTTCTTTCGTCATTATGGAGAATATTGGAATCATATAAATACGTAAAACTAAATTGAAAATGCAAACATATAATTATTGATTCTGTATTTGAATGATAAAGCACATACAAATGAAATTTTTTGAAGATAATATTTAAAAAAAAATTAGCATAGACTTTCGCCATTTTTTCCTGTACCTATTGAAAATATAAAATGATAGAAAACGTCCATGAACATTTAAAGAGTTTACTGGGGCATTTTTATCAACAATTTGATATATTTATCCTTAACTGAAATGCGTGCCACAAAAACTAAGCTTTAGCGTTTTTAACACGAATGCTGAAAAAAATAATAACACTATGGTATTATACAAAAAATGAAAAATATTGCCGGTTAGAAACATATAACACATTCTTCAAAATATAAGTTCATTGCGCTTGAAATTCAAATAAGTAAAACTAACGCATCAACAGACTGTGCTGTGAGTCCGTTTAATCGATATAAAAAATCACTTTATTTTCTATATTTTTCAAGAGCTACTGAAAATTATTTTCAATAATGCGATCTTTATTTGAGATCTACTTTTTTGTAATACGATATCATGATATTTTTCGTATATGTATAGATAAACGAATGTTGCAGTGATGTTGTATAAGAAAAATATATTTAAAACAATGGAAATATTATATGAACATGTGTGTGTGTAAAGAGGAACATCTGATAGCTTGTATGAGCGAAAAACTTTCGCCTATTTGAAATGGTAAAAATTATCATCTAAAATAATGTCGAATGAAAGGGTTGAAAAAGATATTAATGCTAATTTGTCAAATATTCTTTATCATTTTCTACCACTATATACACCTCAAATAACAATCGAAAAAACGTCCGAAGACGCAGTGAAATTTATTTTTAGCTATTGTAGGCTTAAAAAATTATACTATATCATATTACTGTCATTCATTTCAAGTCATTGAGTTTCCATTAAATTATTGTATTTATACAATTTTTTTTTGTTTGATAGGTATACGACAAACAAGCAAGTCAGAATTAAAATCAAGTCACTAAAAAAACTTAGACTATGCACTAAATTTTAATTAATTGTATATCTACAAACAAATAACAGCGGTGTACGAACTCACGTTGCCGATCGAAAATTTACGGAAAAATGCGTTAACAGTGAGATATACGAGGTGTGATCAAAAAGTAAGGTGAATTTTGAAATTTAGCGGGCTATGTTCGTTCGATCTTCGACTTTTTTATTTGGTTATGTCGGTACACTCGTCTAGAACATACGTTCCAAATTTCAGCTTTGTAGTATGTTTGGTTTGTTTGTGAGAGGCATCAAGATTAGAAGTGTTTTGCGTGCTCCACGATTTGCTGCTGTCTAAAAACATGGATCAAAGAGTTTGCATTAAATTTTGTGTGAAAAATGGAATCAAATGTTCCAAAAAACTTGAAATGCTGAAAGTGGCATACGGTGATTCTACTTTAAGCTAAAAAAATGTTTACAAGTGGTATAAACTCTTTCAAGAAGGCCGAGAAGACATCGACGACGAACCTCGTTCTGGACGCCCCAGCACATCAACAACTGATGAGAATGTTGAAGAAGTGAAGAAAATAGTGTTGGGAAATCGTCGAATTACCATTAGAGAAATTGCTGATGATATTGGCATCTCATTTGGTTCGTGCCAATCAATTTTAACGAGTGTTTTAGACATGAGACCTGTGTCAGCGAAGTTTGTTCCGAAATTGCTCAATTTCGACCAAAAGAAACGTCGCATGAGCATCGCCCAAGAGCTACTGAATGACGTCAACGATGATCCAGATTTACTCAACAGGGTTATAACAGGTGACGAAACATGGGTATATGGTTATGACGTCGAGACTAAGACTCAATCGTCCCAGTGGAGGCATTCTGGATCACCAAGACCAAAAAAAGCACGCCAAGTTCGATCAAATGTAAAGGTTTTGCTTACAGTTTTCTTTGACTGCAGGGGTGTGTTGCATCATGAGTTCTTGCCACAGGGTAGAACAGTAAATAAGGAATATTACCTGCAAGTTATGAGCAATTTGCGCGAAGCAATCCGCCAGAAACGTCCGAATTTGTGGAAAAATAAAAATTGGCTTTTGCACCATGATAACGCCCCTGCTCACACATCGTTGCTTGTGCGCGAATTTTTGGCTAAAACCAACACAGTAACGATGCCATAGGCACCGTATTCCCCAGATCTGGCCCCCTGTGACTTCTTCTTGTTCCCAAAACTGAAGAGGCCCATGAAAGGACGGCGTTGTGCCACGATTGAGGAGATAAAGACGGTATCGAAGGATGAACTAAACAAGATCACAAAAAATGATTTGAGGATTGGAAAAAGCGTTGGCACAAGTGCATTATATCCGAGGGGGATTACTTTGAAGGAGATAAAATAAAAATTGATGAATAAATAAATATTTTTTGAGAAAAATAAAAATTCACCTTACTTTTTGATCACACCTCGTATATCTTACTACGAATTTCTCAAAATATGACTTTTTTTAATTTCGACTGAATTGTAAATAAGTCGTTAAATCGCAAATATATAATACTATTGTACTCGTATATGTATAGTAACAGGCTGCCATTTAACCGTTAACCTATTAAACCTATTCGTTATTTCGGTCAAACGACGCCTTGTTATCTACGTGCCGTAAGCACGTTAACCTACCTTATCCGGGAGTGCGCCTGCGCAGAGTTCCCTCGCCAAGCGGAGTTGGGTTCCCGAACTCGCCACTTGGCGGCGCTGTCGCGCTTGCTTCGCAGCGCTCCGTCGGCCGCTGCTGGTATCCCAGTTGGCAAGTCGCTTCTCTCGATGTCTACGCGATCCGTGCCTTTTTACCGGCTTATTCGAACCGAACGTAAACAATAACAAGCACCCCGGACAAAGGAAAGACAATGCAATAACTTGGTTACGAATAACTGCTGTTCGCTTTATTAAATTAAATCAGATACATGGGAGGGATTTGCCGAGAGACTCACGCACGTGAATACGATTGACAATGCAAATGAAGGGAGAGAGAGAGAGAAAAACTCGCGACCGTCGCGGACTAAACGCTCGCATGCTTTAAACAATTTCACCGCGCACGCTGCGCGGGATCGCCTATATACAACAAAAAATAATTTTAAGCACCTACCGCGGATCAGATGGGGATACGGTGGCCAACCGTATCCGGCGCATTAGCTGTTGATGCTCGTTAATCTGCTGCTGTTGCGCTCCGCTGTTTGTGTTGCTGCCGGGACTGCTGATGCTGCCCAAGTCGTCGTCGAGGTAACGCACCTAGTATTGCAGGTGTCGGAGCCGCGCACGTTGAACAGTGCGCGAACTCGTTCCACCGCACTGTTTATTGTCACTTGTCGTCACTGCACACGCCTCGCTATGTGCACACCCACTGCAGCACTCTCTAACGATAAATCCCGGCTTCGTGGATCTCACTCGAAAATGTCCAATGTATTGGCAGCGCAAAACGATAGCTAAGCTCTCGCCGGACTGAGTGACACAGTCATACTGATTGTCGAACTCTCCCCTCCCGGTCATTGCCCCTACGCGCCCTCTGTCTCTCAAACCGATCGCGGCTGCTACGGTCAGCCGCTTCGTAACCTACGCGAGTCGAACGATTTTCGGTAATCGTTGCAGTATATTTAATATAAAATTCTGACTTGATTGTTTGTCGTATACCTATGAAACAAAAAAAAATTGTATAAATACAATAATTTAATGGAAACTCAATGACTTGAAATGAATGACAGTAATATGATATAGTATAATTTTTTAAGCCTACAATAGCTAAAAATAAATTTCACTGCGTCTTCGGACGTTTTTTCGATTGTTATTTGAGGTGTATATAGTGGTAGAAAATGATAAAGAATATTTGACAAATTAGCATTAATATCTTTTTCAACCCTTTCATTCGACATTATTTTAGATGATAATTTTTACCATTTCAAATAGGCGAAAGTTTTTCGCTCATACAAGCTATCAGATGTTCCTCTTTACACACACACATGTTCATATAATATTTCCATTGTTTTAAATATATTTTTCTTATACAACATCACTGCAACATTCGTTTATCTATACATATACGAAAAATATCATGATATCGTATTACAAAAAAGTAGATCTCAAATAAAGATCGCATTATTGAAAATAATTTTCAGTAGCTCTTGAAAAATATAGAAAATAAAGTGATTTTTTATATCGATTAAACGGACTCACAGCACAGTCTGTTGATGCGTTAGTTTTACTTATTTGAATTTCAAGCGCAATGAACTTATATTTTGAAGAATGTGTTATATGTTTCTAACCGGCAATATTTTTCATTTTTTGTATAATACCATAGTGTTATTATTTTTTTCAGCATTCGTGTTAAAAACGCTAAAGCTTAGTTTTTGTGGCACGCATTTCAGTTAAGGATAAATATATCAAATTGTTGATAAAAATGCCCCAGTAAACTCTTTAAATGTTCATGGACGTTTTCTATCATTTTATATTTTCAATAGGTACAGGAAAAAATGGCGAAAGTCTATGCTAATTTTTTTTTAAATATTATCTTCAAAAAATTTCATTTGTATGTGCTTTATCATTCAAATACAGAATCAATAATTATATGTTTGCATTTTCAATTTAGTTTTACGTATTTATATGATTCCAATATTCTCCATAATGACGAAAGAAAAAATTCATCTCTAGGATTCGAACCGGCAATCCTAACAATTCAAAGCAGAAACCTTAGCCTCTCGGCTGACGTGTTTATATCACTGTATAAATGTCAAAAGTTATATTTAAGTTGCCGGGAGGGGCTTATGTTTAAGTTTATGGTTATAGTATTTGGCGTTTGAGTCTCTTGATAGCTAACTTATCATTTATGTCAACTCAAATCATATCGTCATCATAATTAAGCAAAGTTTTGAAGCATAATTTCATATACGTTGTTGCATGTCAGTTGACAGGGAACGGTAGATAAAATCAACCTGCTACGCAGTACGAATGGCGCTCGCTAGAGGGGTCTGACGCTAGTTAGTGTCAGCTATTCCGATGAGCGAGCCTGGCGATCTTTGCCGGTGGAAACGTCCCAGATTTCTGTTGGCCCGCTGTATGAGTGGGGTCTCCTTCTCTCTTACTCCCTGATTATTACATAGCTCCAGAAGGTCTAAAGAAAAAAATTTTTTTTTTGTGTTTTTAAACCTAATTTTATATAAATTTTATTATATTCATTTGATAACAAATATAGCCCATATTGAAAAATTTTGTATTCTTTTCAGAAATCGTGAATATTAGCAAAATATCTATTTTTCAAATTATTATCGAAAAAGTTATGTGAAATAAGACTTATTACGTATATAAAAAATCAATTGTTACGATCATGACACGAATTGTTTTGTGAATCCTTCATAACAATTCAGATAATATGTTACGTGACGTTTCATTGTGTTATAATTGTATTTTGTCGAATAATATTTCGCTCTCGAGATTTCCGTTCGGACATAGTATAGTTAGCAGTATTCGTGTGCGCGACTCGGTGGGAATGAGCGGCAGAGGCTGATTCACGCTGCGGCAACATGCTGCGACAGCATGCTGCAGTCAGCGTGCTTAGCTAGGTAAGACGAGCCGATACGAGAAGCGTAAACGTCTAAAGCATATGTGCGAGAGAGAGAGAGAGAGACGGAATGCGAGGGACAAGGGATATATAATGAACCGGCGAAAACAACGACCAGAGATTAGTCAGTTAGCAGTGAGCGCTCAACTAAGAAGCCTGCATTTTTCCTACTGTAGTTAAATCTATAATTTAAGATAAGAGTTTGAGAATATAAGAGTTCTAGTTATAATTAAGTATTAGAAGTGTCGAGTACATTAATTTCAATAATTTTGTGTAAACGAGAATCAAAGGAATTATCATTTTATCGTGTGTTGCCACATTATTGGATAAAAAAATATATTGGACCAGTTAATCTGACCAGATTCAAAAAAGGAGTGATTGCCCACATAACGAAGCAAACAATATTTCGGACCAATTTATATTTACAATATTAATACGAAGTGAGTAACACTTTTTATGTAACCAAAAAATAATAGACATCGCGAGGTGAAAATTACGCGTCTGAGAATTTATATATATATATATCTCTATCTTGCTTGACTTATTATTTATGTTGTGAAACTGACTAGAATAAATATTATAAATATAAACGCCTACAAGAGTATCCATATGCTTCCCCATTACATTAAAGAAAAACTCTATTACATTTTTCTTTTTTTATAAACAAGCGAAAATTGTTATAAACGTTCGATTAATTATTTTACAAATCCGATATCGAAAAGCTTAGTTTTTGTGGCACGCATTTCAGTTAAGGATAAATATATCAAATTGTTGATAAAAATGCCCCAGTAAACTCTTCAAATGTTCATGGACGTTTTCTATCATTTTATATTTTGAATAGGTACAGGAACAAATGGCGAAAGTCTATGCTAATATTTTTTTAAATATCATCTTCAAAAAATTTCATTTGTATGTGCTTTATCATTTAAATACAGAATCAATAATTATATGTTTGCATTTTCAATTTAGTTTTACGTATTTATATTACGTATTTATATGTTATACCTTTTCACTTGCTTCTCCACCCCAGGAGAAAAGGGGTGGAGAATATTATTATTTATAATAATATTTAATTTTAATAAATATTATTAAATATAATATATTTATTTTTTTTTAATTTTATTATTTTATATTTCTTCTAACAGGCTACCGTTTAGTCGCAAATCCCAGGCAATTATAATTACCGCAACGGCCAACCGGTGCTCTGCTATCTGTGTGCTTCGAGCACACTGACTAACCTTACGCCGGTGTACGCATGCGCCGAGTCCTCGTAGCAATCCAACTTCGATGCTCGAACTACCCGCTAGAGGCGCTGGTGCGCTTGATTACCAGAACTCCGTCGGCCGCAGCAGACAACTCGATTGACGAACAGCTCTGTCTATTGTATTCGCGACCTTTGTCGAATTCTCGGCGCGTTCGAATCAAAACGTAAATATAAACACCGACACCGGGCGAGGTGAGACGAAATAATAAGATCGTCTCTTATTATTAGTTAACCACTTTATTAGACTAGGTAAATCCTATACACGGGATGATTTGCCGAGAGTCTTGGACGCAGGCCAAATAAATCTAACGGAGAGAGAGAGAGTTAATTTCGCGGACGGTGCGGACTAATCGCACGCGCTACGATGTCTACAAAATTCACCGCGCACGCTGCGCGGGATCGCACGCAAAACAAACTCAAAAGTGCAGCGCACTTACCGCAGAGCTGATTAGGATACGGTGGCCAACCGTATCCGCTTACACGAGCAACGAGCTGCCTCTGAAACCGGCTTTTGTTGCTGTTGTTGAGCTGCGCCGTAGATGCTGCTGAGGTTGTGGTTGCAGCTGCGGTGCTACACACGTTGTACAGTGCGCGCAATCGTCTCACCACACTCAGCGCAGATTATCTATTTATCGAATCTGTAAGTCACTCGGCACGGCTGTACAACGATATCACTTCGCAAGGGAAACAACGATGTCGCCAGACTGATGAACAGTGTCATACTGACTCGCTAGCTCTCCCCTCTCAGTCGTTGCCCTTAACGCGCCCTCTCTCTCTCTCTAACCTAAGCCGATCACGGCTATTACGCTTAGCCACGCTTGACGGTCCGCGCGAGGTATAACGATTTTCGGCAATCGTTGCATTATATTGTTATTATTAAAAGATGTGTTATTATGAATTGTTATTGATTTTCTTATGTTCCTCATCGTATTGTATACCTATAATCCATGTATTACATTGATGTGCATATGAATATAAAATTTTATCACCAAATAAATAATTTTGTATTTTGACAGCATTAATTATATATATAACAATAATAGGAATAAAAATATTGCAGACACTTTGTTGTTATTCTTTTATTATTATTATTGTTATTTCGAGCATGCGATTACAACCTCGACTTATTGAAACAGAAAAGCAAGAATTTGACACTTTGATAACTAATTATTCACTAAGTTATCAATAAATAAACAATTTATAATTTTTTTAAACAATTAAAATAACACTGTTAGATAGCAAATCGATCATACGTATCTGTAAAATTGATGATTATGATTGTCACTAATTTGCTGATTTTTAAACCGCTAAAAAAGAAATTTGCAAATCTGTTTTTTTATTATTATTCAAAATTAGAGAGCAACATTAATCATTTTTTATTTGAATAACATTCTTCTAATCACAAGCGATTTTTTCATGTAAAAATTTTCCATAATTTTATTGTAAAAGTGGCGTAATTTGATTATTAAATTGAATAACTTATAACTTTGAAAGGCGATTTTTCCTCGAGATGGAATTTATGTTAAAAAATTTATCATTTCAAGTTTAATTTTTTAAATCGTAGAATTGCAATTTCGATCGAGCCATTTTGCGATAAAACATGTACAGAATTTGCGTCAATGACAAAAATAGCGTTGTAGGGGCTACCAAGCGTAGAAAGGAGCCCATTTCGCATGTATAAATTCGCTCGTCGCTGCGGAAAGAGGACTCACTTTCCTACCTTGCTTAGCAGCGCGAGCACTGTTATAGAAATAAAGCCTCAGCTATTTCTTGAGACGAATTTCTTGTTCAGTGGTTAGCCTGTTAAAACTCCCATCCTACAGATCTCTAAGCGCTCAACTCATGAGACTATCTCTCTCATGAGAAAAAAGCAGCCTTAGATATCTTCCCACCTGAAATATATTTGCTGTTGAGAGATTAAATTGAGCAGTGATTGCGGCGCTGTCGGGCCTCTCCCCGATAGATGCGATTACTCTCAATTGCATTTCGAAACAACTCATCGAGTTGGGAAGCCTCGTGGTTTGCTACTCGGAAGATTTTCTTTTATTACTTAGATTACGCGCGTGTCAACTTCTTGCTTTTCTCGGAGACACAATTGCGAATTCAATATAAAGAGTCCGAACTATTGTTTTTATAACGCGAGATAGATTCAAACGTTACAGTATATATTCAGTAAGTGCAAATGCATTTAGATATACAATTCATATAAAAGATTGTTCATAAAATTGTTAAGACTACTTGAAAATAATTAGTTTTACTATCATCGAAAATTCTGTGCTCAGAATTTGATTGCGTGACTTTTCAAATCAGACTTTTCACTATTCGTACATATTGGATACTATATATATTTAAAAAATGCCTGTTGATGCAAAAGTTGTAACAACCTTACTTTCAATGACATTTGATCGGAGCAATAATGTCGAACCAAATTGTTTAATCAGTGACGAAGAACTGCAATTGCACAACATACTGGAGAAAATAATAAGACAGCATGCAGAAAATTCTGATGTTGATGTTCAAGAAGAAACGACATTGTATTTTTGTGATGAAAATGAAATTTATCCAGAAGCTATTGAGTACATGGAAAACGAAGAATCTGAGGATTTTCTAGAAGAATTAAATAATCCATGTGAGCAAGACAAAATTGACTTTAAATATAAAGAAGAAGCAGTAAAGTTTTGGTTGAGTGGAAAAGGTAAGCCTTATTCATTTAATACTGTAAAGCACAAATACAAACAAGTAACTAGCGAGCGATAATTACGACGATGGAAACAGCAAGTTGAAGCAGGAGGCAGTAGATATGATAAATTATTCAAGATATCAGAATATGTTTTTAATAATTTTAATGAAGCTATGATATCGAAGATGACTGTACATGATATTGATTTGAAAAGATGGGCTTTACAAAAAAAAAGCTGAAATAGCTATGCCTTTGTTCAAAGCATCGAATTGGTGGATCTGGCAATTTAAAAAAAAACATAATATAGTATCTCGAAAAATCACTAAATTTGTTACAACAGATTCATTGAAAAATATTGATGAAATTGAAAATCAATGTGAAACTTCTAGAGTTGAAATTAAGCAATTGCTTACAAGATACGGTGCAAGCAATGTATATATTCTGATCAGAGCGGATCTAATTTGGAGATTCACAGTGGTAGAACATTAAATTATAGATGACTGAAAGAAATTCAAAGCATAGCACAATCACTGTCTTCCTTAACACACAGCTACACTATTCAACCTGTTATATCAACAGAGGGTAATTTGCTTTCACCTTTATTTTTAGTATTGAAAGAAGCAAGTGGAGACTTTGGGCCTCGAGTTAGACAGACATTATTTACACCAGAAAATGTATTAATACGAGCTTCTACATCTGGAAAGCTTTCTAGGCAACTGCTTCAGAGGTGGATGCAAGAAGTATTTTTAAAAAATACTGGGAATTCATCGATCTTACTTTTAGACTCTTGGAGTGGGCAATGTAATAATACCGTAGAAGAAGTTGTACCGGAACAAGTAAGTTTAATGGTAATGACAATACCGCCTGGCACTACAGGTAAAATTCAGCCTTTGGATGTTTATGGTTTTCGATTCTGGAAGAAGTTTGTAAGAAAGCTATCTGATTTTATTATTTTAATGCAATACAATATCAATTTACACGAAAGAAATTTTATCATAAAAATGCAATCCCTCGTACATAATTAGTTATCTTCTCCGAGGTATCATAATACTTTTAAGTATGCATGGTTCAAAAGTGGTTGTATTGATAGACCTCCAAAATTTGATAATCCTATTAAATTTTGCTTTGCCATAAAAGAAGAACCTGTATGTACCTACAAAGATAACATTGCAATTATAATTTGTAGTTGGTGTAAAAAAAAGTTATGCTTCAATCATTTTTTTACAGAGTATCATTTGTAACAGGCCGCCGTTTAACCTGTAATCCCTGTTAAATATATCTATTCGTATGGTCAAACGACGCCGTGTTATCTATGTGCTGTAAGCACACTAACTCACCTTGTCCCTGTGTGCGCCTGCGCCGAGTTCTCTTACCGATCGAAGTTGGATTTTCGATCTCTCTGCTAGGGGCGTTGACGCGCTTGCTTAGCAGCGCTCTGTCGGCCACTGCTGATAACTCGGTTGGCGAGCCGCTTCTTATGTTGCCTACGCGGTTCATGCTATACTACCGGCGCGTTCGAATTGAACGTAAACAATAACATTGCTTGCGGACAAGGGGAAGACAAAACAATGAGAGAATCTCGTATTGATCTCTAACCACTTTATTAACTTAGAAAGTATATAAGAGAGGCATTTGCCGAGAGACTTTCGCACGTTAATTCGTATGACAATACAATCGGGGAGAGAGAGAGTGAAACTCGCGATCGTCGCGGACTATTCGCTCGCGCGCTTTTAATAATTCCGCCGCGCACGCTGCGCGGGATCGCACGCTAATTACAATATATCGTGTTGTGCACCTACCGCGGAGTTGTCGGGGATACGTTGGCCAACCGTATCCAGTTACGCTCGTTGCGGTCGCTGCCTCTGCGTCCGTTGCTCCGCTGCAGCTGTTGAGTGACTTGCTGCTGGAGTTGCAGAGGTTGAGTACGCCGGGACCGAAGTCGCACACGTTCGACAATGCGCGCACTCGGCACTCCGCTCACAGTTATTGTTGACAGCGACTGTGTCACATACGTGGTGCAGTGCGCGCACCCGTTCCGCCGCACTGACTGTCGTATTCGGTTAGCGATGCACACGTTACACAGTGTGCACCTCCACCTCAACACTCTCGAACAATGTACAAGGCTTCCTGGATCTCACTCGAAACTAAGGAACACGACGTTGTCTCGAACTCACTCGCTAAGATGTAGCCTGACTGAAGGACACAGTCGTACTGGCTAGCAAACTCTCCCCTCCAGGTCATTGCCCCTGACGTGCCCTCTCTCTCTCTCTCTCAAACCGATCGCGGCTGTTACGCTCAGCCGCTTCGTAACCTACGCGAGTCAAAACGATTTTCGGCGATCGTTGCACATTATTGTAAGAATTATATACTATAATTATATAAAATAATTCTCAAAAATATCAAACATATGTACGGGATAAATAGAAAGTTGTATTTTATGTATGTTAAAATGTATATGAATGTAATTATTAAAAAAAATAAAAAAATAATATTTATAATAAACAAACATATAATAAAATGTTTTTTTATTGCCACTTTGGGACTCAAAATACAAATTTGTTCGGTAAAATTTGATATCACGTTTGAATGTGTAATTTCCCCCATAATTCGAATCTGCCATAAGCAACAGTAGTTTCCATTTGAAATTTTCAAGTTGAACCAGATTTGGGCCAATTTTTGGAATTGGACCCAAAAAACTGAGTTTCCCATTTGAAAGAACGAAAAACATTACAAAAGAAACACTATAAATCTTTTCAAGTGCAAAAAACACGACTTTTACACATATTTGAGGTTATGTAAGATCATAAGATAATTTTTTTCAGTCAAACTAATTCATATATCTTAAAGTATGCGTCTTTCCCTTCAAAATGAATTTTGAATCGTTCAGATATCTTTTTCTTTCACCGAGATATGATAATTTGAATTTAGCGTCTCGCCAACTTATGCACTTCAAGCGTATGTAGATAATTATAATTGGCAACCCTGTTTTTACCACCTAAATTACCGTATGGGCCGCTACAAAAAAATACGTGTCCAATATTTTTCGATACTCTAATCCTATGCAAAGTTTGAAGAAAATCGGTGACGGACACTTCCATGCCTTCCCTTGTGAGTTGAACTCACCTTAAGTCACTTGACTTGCGACACTCGATCTATCTTAGGTGTGACTGACTTTATGCTTAATCCGCTTAATCCCCTAGATGAAATCGGAATAAAACCTAATCCTTTATAAATCGGTTAAGTTAATAGGAAATGAAATAACGTAAACGGTGACTAAAGTTCACTAAGTTTAATCAAGAAAAATACAATCTTTTATGGGCCGAAAAACTAACACACGAGAATAGGATATACAAGTAATTATTAATGTTCGGTGAGAGAGAGAGAGAGAGAGAGAGAATTCGAAAATTACCGCGAAAACTAATGCTCGGCGCGAATACAAAAAGATTCAAATTGCGGTTGACAAAATACTTTCGAACATATTTTGTCACGCAACAATAAAGGGAGGTGCACCTACCCTGCGGTGCAATTACGGTGATCAGCGGTAATTGTTGAAGAAATTGTTTTCTGCCAACGGTTTCCTCCTCAGTAAGGCTGCGCTGGTTCTCCTCGCTATCGAACTGCTGTTGATTCTCTTGCTGCTTTAGTTACTGCTGCTGCGATGATGCTTCTATGCTCACTCACGCACGTTTCGATTATCCCAGGAAATAACTTTTTATTTGACAAAACTGCGAAACACAGTGCAAAACGAATTGGCGATATTCTCGCGAAAACAGCTGAGGCTTAACTGCCTACTTTCCAACTCTCGCGCGTCCTCTCTCTCTCTCTCTCTTAATCGTTCGAACTAACACGCGAGTAATAGAATCGCAAACGGATCTATTAATTGAATCGACTACCGTTGCAATTAGTAGCACTTTTTAGTTTCCGGAAATTATTGTTCCTTGGAGGTTATGTTTAATTTTTTATAATGTTATTTAATAACATTAAAATAGGATCATGATCACTGAGAAACATACACAGTATGTTGCATCAACTCATATCGAAAAGTTATTTAAAAATATTCCAGGCGATGTAAATATTCTAAGCTTTATTGTTAAAATAAAAGATAAATTTATGTCAAATAACTGCAAAGTATAGCGGTACAATGCAAGGTGTCAAATACGATACAAAGGAAGGACAAAAATTGCCATGGGTATAAAGAAACAGGACACGTTTAAGTTACAGAAATGGATAAAATTTGTACGATTTTTGCAAAAATAACTAACAAAAATGAAATTATTTTTATTGAATATACATCGAAAATCTATAACAGACAAAATAATTTGATTGCGATAAGTCACAAATAAAATTAATTGATAGTTTGCCGGAAAAACTAGATTCAATATCTTTCAAATGCGGTACGTGTATTCAAAGTAAAATACGTATTTTATGATTTGAAAATAAAAGATGTAACGGTTGTTGATTTCTTCAAAAGTAAATCGTCGTCCGTTAGCAAAATTTATATGTCACCGCTGTTTTCCTCTTTTGGCTAGCTCTGTGCTGGACGCGCAACCTGAAAACGAGCGCGAAAGCACGGAACAACAAAGAAAAGCGATGGTCGAAGGTTCTTAGAAAACGTTGCGTAGGAGAAGGGAACGTAGAGAAAATTCGGGGCTATCGAATAAATTTGCCGACTTGCTTAGCATATTTCCAGCGAATTTATTCATCACTTATTTTCACATTAGCGCACATTCCACAATGACCGAGAGATTCGCGACGCACAGCCTAATTATACTTACGCGTGAGAGAGAGACGGAAGATACGATTACGAATGGCACGCAGCCGACACTGTTTACATACGCTTGCTTCCCGGAATTCTCGCACGCAATACTGTTACAACGAAGGAGACTTACGCGGGCCAACGCTGCTGCAGACAGCTTCGCTTTGTCTCTCGAGCCTGTTTCCGCGAGGGCCGTCGCCCAGGGTTGTCGAGGCTGGGAGGCCCGCGAGTCGATCCTCTTGGATTGTGAGCGACGAGCCGGCTCTCACTATTCGGATGGCGGTCTTCAATTCGCTCGTCCTCACACGTGGACCTTTGCGGGATTCCTTCCTCGGTCACTGTGCTCACACTTCTCGAATTCTCAATCCGCGGGGAATATATTTGCGCATAAACGGAAGTACCGTCTGACCTTCATGCAACCGACGAATTCATCGCGCACGCATTAGATTGCCGCCTGATACTTTTGTGCGATTGTTAAATACTCGCGCGTCAATGGAATACCGCATGACCATCGCGCAATCATTGAAATCTTTCGCGCATTAGCCCGTATCACCTGACCTTCGCGCGATCGCCACGAAAACGGATCGCGATCTCGTCGCGGTACGCCATCCTCGTTTTAGGGGAATTTTGACGTGGTAGACCGCCGCGAGTAGTCATCTTAAATTGAGCGTAGAGAAAACCGAATTACATGAGGACGCGATGACCGGATACCACTTTTCCACCATTTTCCCCCCTCTTCCCCTCTGTTTTCATTTCGACCTAAGATATGACCGACATTGGGCTGACTCGGGCAGAACGAACTTTATTTATCAATAAATATGAATCCCAGCTTAAATTCTTGTTGTCATTGACTTAATCTCGATTAGCTTTCCATATCCCCCGTAGCTATCGCGATCGGGTGCGCGAAGCCAGCTAACGCGTCAACGCTTCGACGCCATTTCAGTCTGCACGATCGATTTGTCCATACTTCTTACTACCCCTGGATTGTTGACATGGCGCCCTGAGACGCCGCTCCGATTACCCGCTGCTGAGAGAAGAGCCCTTGCCCCGACACATTGACTAGCCGTTGCCCCGAATTTTCTTCTCACGTTGGTTAGGACTTCGCACTCCCTTTTTTTACATCTTATAGGTAGCCAGCGAAGCCAGCGTGTGGAGGAAACAGCGAGACCGCCCAAATCACAGCCGATCTGCAGCGCTACCCACCCTCCTAACGCGAGGACGGTAGCTGGCCCAACGATAAACGATAATAAAAGCTGGAATTATCGGCTGACTGCGCCGCTGGTGGCAGTTGAGGCCGTGAAAAGCCACAATAAATTGTTTTTCCCCTGACCTCTCCCGTCACAATGTTACACACCAACTTTTTTTCATCGAATTAACTATATTTTCGTACCTTAGTATTGTGTCTTTGAGGAATTTTCTTTTTTTCTCTTTTTTTCAAGGAGTGTTGAGGTCAACTGTGTTCAATAAGAGCTTTCACCTTTCGTCTATGTCTGTATTTTTTTTATGTTTTGTTTTTGTATTTAGGTATGAGGTATCGTAGTGGAAAACTTCTTCTTTGAGTGTTGATAAATTTGGTATTATTTTGAAGTTTTCGTCGGCGTTTTCTATATCGAATGTGAGGAAGTTAATTTTATTTGTAGCTTCGTTATATCTGTTTCATCTGCTGGTTCGATATTATTTTCAAGTATTGTCTCAAAGTTGGAATAGTTTTCTTTCTCGTAATTTTAGTTTTTATGTTCTTGGTTGTCTCTTAGAGCTTTCTATAAATTTCCTAAAAATAGTTTTATCTTTAGTTGACATATTGTTTATTTTTTTTTATCGGATTCTTAATTATGGTCTGTTTTGTTTGTTTTCAAGTTTTTCTTGTATATTGTTTATTGTGATCAGTATTTGTTCCACGTCTTAGTGTAATGAGATTTCTTTGTTGTGTGCTGTAGATATGAGACATGTTTTCGTATTTTCCTCTATCAATTTTGATTTCTGATCTGTTGAAATTTCTTGTCACGAGTTATTTGAAATTTC
This sequence comes from Phymastichus coffea, assembly GCF_024137745.1. Classification (NCBI taxonomy): domain Eukaryota; kingdom Metazoa; phylum Arthropoda; class Insecta; order Hymenoptera; family Eulophidae; genus Phymastichus; species Phymastichus coffea. The sequence continues at coordinate 2,321,208 of NW_026706835.1, read as the reverse complement.
TGGTGTTTATTCTATGGTAGTACTCATTCGGTATTTGGGTATGGTCTATTTTAGTTCTTTCCATCGATTTCTAGATAGCCTTCATCTAATCTTAATTTATGGAGAAACTTTCTGGTGATACATGAAAATCTAAAGATATGTTGTATATTGGTATTTTTATTCATCCTAAGGTTTTTATAGATTTGTCTATGATTCCGGAAATCAGTATTGTTTCCTTTGCATTAATGTCCTTTGCAGATATACTATGTCCCTGAATTATATTCAGTCCTCCTCTGTTATCCTCCTATGCACTCTCGGGCTCTATACCAACGGATATAACGATAACGGACTGGCCTGCAGACCCACAGTACACCGGTCCGATTCCTCGATCTGTCCCTTCATTTTTTTCAATTCACCATTTCTTTACATTTTCAATTTAACATAATTAATTAATAATATTCAATCACTATTTATATTTTAATAAATTACCTCACCAGGATTCCTAGGGACTTTCTCCAACCACGTGGTCCCTCTTGGCCCAGTACATGCTATACTGCTCCTTTTGCACATAATAACTTTTTATTGCCTTTAATAATGAAAATATATGCAAGATTTTCTTGAGTTCCTTTGATCGTTTCACCTTTTACAAAACATTGTAACAGCTCTTCTTGAATATATTGCTACTTCTTGGTCGAAAAGTCATTTTACTTTCAGTTAATGATTGTGTAAGTCATTCAAATAGTTGTTAAAAATTACTGATTTTGATATCGGTGTGAGAATGTATGAGGGCTGTAAGCCCTTGTATACGCGTGTGAATGAGAAAAAGCAGACTCGAGCAGAAATTTTAAGGCAGTAGAGTAGGGTACGCAGGCTTGGGTCACTATCAAGTTTTATATAAGTGCCTTACTCCAGATGTGTTTCCATCGAGGAAAATTTTAGCTAAGACTCTCAACCTTGTTTCTTCTGTATATTGCATATGACCTGTATAGTGCTGTTATTAGGAGTTCTTTTTTACTATATAGTGTAATCTTTAAGCTTATTATTGTAAAATAATTTATTTGTATTAATACAGTATTTGCTTTTAAATCTTTTACTAATGTACATTATTAAATCATCAAAGTTATATACAAATTTATTATATATATATATATATATATATAGATTATTTATTTACAACTTATATGTTACATTTGGTTTTCATTTCTTACATTACAATGGTATCTCGTGTCCAGTTTGTGTAATTGATAATGTGTGTGTTTTGTGTATATGTGTACGTATGTAGGTGTATCTGCAACTCTTACATCCCTGGCTTCTGCTCCTGCCTGTTCAGCTTTTCTTCTTATTTTTCTGTTGATTAATCTTCTCTTCCTCTCTCTCTCTCCAAGATCTGCTTTTTCGTCTCTTCTGTTTTTTCTTTCTTGCTTATTTTCTTTTCGACTTCTTCCTTTGTTGCTTTCTTTTACCTTTTCACCTCTGCCTTTACTTTGCTTTTGCTCTCTTTCTTGCTAATCATTTCATCTGTCTTTCTCCTTATTAGGGCTTTGACACCTTTTTCTCATTTCCTATTGCTCCCTCTGCCTTTCATTTTCTCAACCTCACTTATTTTCCTTAGTGTCTTATAATTTTATCTTCTTGTTTTCCTTTTTCTTTCTCTTCTTCGATTCTTCTTCTTTTCCATTGTTGCTCCTGCGTCCAATACTTGCTTCCTCTCGCTTGTGTAGTTGCTAGTACTTGTGTTTTGTGTGTGTGTGTGTGTGTATGTGAATGTGTGTGTTTGCGTATGTGTGTGTGTTTTGTGTGTATGTTTGCGTATGTAGATGTGTCTACGAGTCGTACGTTTCTGTCTTCTGTTTCCTTCTGTCCTTAGGATCTTGAAATGTCGTCTTCTTGATTTTCTTTTTCTTTCTCCTCTTCGTTTCTTCTTCTTTTCCATTTTAGCTCCATCATCCACGCTATCTTTTCTTTGCTTCCTATTATTATTTTTTTCCATTCTTTCCCATCCTTTTTGCTTTTTTCACATATTTCTACTATGTGCTTCCAATTTTCTTCCTTTTTCATACACATTCTGCATATCTTATTTTCTTCTTTTTCCCAATACCTGCTTCCTCTCGTTTCGTTACCTAACCTAAACCTTTCCTTTATTTGTAGGCCTTTTATTCTTCCCTCTCCTTGAATTTCCTTTAATCTATACTTCCTCATTTCTTCTTTCAGTTCTTTCCACTCGTTTATGTATCTTGCCTTTTCTAGCTTTTCTTCTAGTTCTTCTTCTTTTTTCTTTAGCTCTTCTCTTATTCCTTCCCAAAACTCTTCTCTCATATCGTCTCCCTCTTCATTCTCTCTGTATATTTTACTTTTTTCTAGCCTTTCCTCTCTCTCCTCCTTACCCTTTTTATCTTTTTCATTTCTTTCCCTTTTCATTAGTTCTCTCCATGCTTCTTTTTTTATTGAGCAATCTCTTTCTTCTCTTATTTTGTTTTCATACCTCATTGCTCTTTCTAATGCTGTTTCTTTCATTTCTTGTCTTCCTGTTTCCCATGGTATTAAGTAACTTGGCGTGTTTCTATCTAATCCCAATATCTATTTTATGTATTAAGTTGTAATCTCTCTATTTCTTCATATCTCTTCCATCCCCAGATTTCTGCTTCATACGTAATTACGCTTTTCACCAGTGCGTTGAACAGGTTTATGCTTAACTCCCAATTTTTGTAAATAGCTTTTCTCCTAGGCCCCATAGTCTTCCGAGTCCCATATTTATTTTCCCTTCTATCTTCTTTATCTGCTTTTTTTCCGTTATTTCTGCTTATCACATATCCTAAGTAGTTGTACTCTTTAACCATCTCTATCTTCTCACCTTCCCATTCGAATTCTTCTTCCTTCTCCCTTCCTCCTCCTCTCCTACATTTGATCATCTTTGATTTTTCTACATTTAGCTCTAATCCCCTTTCTTTCATGTATCTTTTAAATTTTTTCAGCATCGCTTTCATTCCACTTTCACTCTTTGCCATTATCTACATTATCTGCATATTCTAATGTACATATTTTCTTCCTTCCTATCACTACCCCTCCTTCTTGCACCTGTTTGATCTTGACTTCCAGGTAGGAGAAGGCAAGATTAAATAGCGTCGTGCTCAAAGGGCACTCTTGCCTTACGCTTTTGTAAGTTTCAAACTCCTCAATTATTTCTCTTCCAACTTTTACCTCACTCCCTGTTTTCTTATATATTACTTCTATTCTTTTCCTAATTTTTCTATTTATCCCTTTCTCTTTCATTGTTTCCCATATTTTCTTCCTCTTTATCTTGTCAAAAGTGGCCTTCATGTCGGCAAAGAATACGATACATACAGTTTTCCCCTTTTTCTCTTTTTTCCTACCCTATTATTGTTTTTAATATATATATATTGCGTCCATTGTTCCTCTTTTCTTCCTGAATCTCATCTGTGTATCGCTTAGCGTTTCTTTTGCATCTAGTTCTCTTTCCAGCTTTTTCCTCGGTATTTCCGCATATATTTTATATTCCGTGTCCATCAGCCTTATTCCTCTATAGTTTTTTACTTCTTCTTTCCTCCATTTCTTATATATTGGTACTATTATTCCCTTCCTCCATTCTTCCGGATATTCTTCTCCGTTCCATATTCCGTTTAACCATTTTGTCATATCTTTTATCAAGCCTTCCATGCCTTCCATCCACGCTTCGTTTGCTATACCATCTTCTCCTGTCGCCTTTTTATTTTTCATTTTTCTTATTACCTCTTTAATTTCTCTTACTTTGATTTCTTCACCTTCCTCTTCTTCGTTGTCTTCGCTTTCTTCCTTTTTGCTGTCTTCCTTTTCTTTCTCTCCCAATTATTCCTTGAAATGCTTTAACCATTCTTCTTTTCCTATGTTTTCATCTAATCAAATTCTTTTCTTCCTATTACAATTCACTTTATCCCAGAATTTTCTTCTCGTCTTATCTTTTCTTATTTCTTCTGCCACTCTTTTCCCCTCAGATTCTTTCGCTTTTCATATTTCCTCTCTGTATTCTCTCTTTGCTTCAAGGTTTTCTTCTATCTTCCATTCTCTCCCTTCATTTCCTGTTCTTACATTGAAGTCTTCTCCTATAATTATTGTTTTTCCTCTGTTCTCCTCTATCTCTTCGCTTAGGTATTCATAGTTTTCCTTTTTCTCATGTTGTATATACCGTTGCTATCATGTATTTCCTCCCTCCGATCTTTAGTTCTCCTGCTATTACCTCACTAGTCCTTTCTTTCTTCCCTTTAATCTTACTCATCCCTTTCCTCTCTCTTACCCGCATTATTACTCCTCCTATTTCTCTTCCCCTTCGTCCTTCCCTTCTTGAGTCTCTCCACTCTATGTTATACCTTTTCACTTGCTTCTCCACCCCAGTTTTTGCCCCTTGCCTCTTCACCCAGGTTTCGGTTAGCCCTATTATATCAAATTCTCTAACATATTCCCAGTAGTCTTTCTCCATGCTCCTAATCCCCGCCACGTTCCAGAATAATATCTTTACTGCCTCTTTTCCCTCTCTCTCCCTTTCCTCCTCTCTCTCTTTCTTCCCTATTGTTTTCGAAACCCTTTCGCCCTTTTTCCTACCATTTTTCCATCTTTCTCGTTCCACCACCATTCTTCTTCCTCTGACTTCAACCCGTTATACCACATCTTTACCTCTTTACCTTTAATTTTTATTTCTCTCGCTTTCCTTCTTACTTTCTCTCTTATCTTCCTCTGCTTCCACGTCAAGTCCTGATGTATAAAGATCTTTTTCTGTCCCAGCTTCTTTTTCCTCTTCATAATTCCTTCTTTTTGTTCCCATGAAGCGCATCTAATTTGCCACATCTTTTTTCCACTTTCTTTCTGATTCTCCCTCCCTGCTGTCCCTCATATTCTTCTCAAATTCACTATCTCCCCTTTCATTTCTAGTTCCTCCCTTAACCAGTCCTCTGCCTCTCCCTTCTTTTCCCATCTTAACCCACCCTCTAAGTCTATCACTATTATATTGCTTATCCTACTCTCTCTTCCCATTTTTTCTCTTATATACTCTATTTCTTCCTTATTGCCTACTTCTGTTCCTCTTGCTTCTCGTTTCCTCCTTCTATACTTTCTTTTAATTTCACGCACGCTTCTTCCAACTAGTTCATCCTCTCTCCCCATTTTTCCTGCAATTTCTTTTCTCTAAGTTCTACTTTTTCTCTTTCTTCTTTCGTCTCTCTCCTTCTTTCTTCTCTCTCTCTCTCTCTCTCTCTCTTGTTCTGTCCTAACTTTTCCTATTTTTTTCTCCCATCTTTCTTCTCTTCTTTTCCCCTCTGACTCCATTCTTTCCATTTTTTCCATCACTTCTTTAAACATTTCTGTCCATTCTCTCCTTTCTTCCTCCCATATCTCTCTTCAATCCCTTATATCTGCCCGTATTTTTTCCATTATATCTTCTACCTCACTACTTTTTCCCACTTCTCTTATCGTGTTTTCCAATCCCTCTCCCCCCTCCCCCTCCATCTCACTCCCCTCACTTTCACTCTTGCATCTTTTTACCTCTCTCATTTCTCCTCTAATATTCTCCCTCAGCCCCTCTCCGCTCTCTCTCCCCCTCACCACCTTTACTTTTTTCTTCTTTTTTTCCTCTGGGCCTTTCTTATCCATTATCCACCTTTATCTCTTAATTTTTCTGTTGTCACAAATCGTTCCATCACTATCCCGTACGCCTTAATTCGTCTCTCTAATTCTACTCGTGATCTCCCCTTTATTCCCTGTCTTACCTTTTCTGTCTCCGCCTTTACTTCTTACCGCCCCTCCTCTCTACTTGTCTTTCCCGCTTCTTAATTTTCTCTCTTAACCTCAACTTTTCTTTTTTCTTTATTCTTCTATCTCTGCTTTTTCCTCCTCTTCTTCAAGTCCCTCTCTCTCTACTCCGCTTCTCTTCACCTCTATCTCTCTCCTCAAACATTTTTCCTCTCAAACTTTCTCACCAAAACTCGCACTCACAGTCAAGATACGTCTACTCCATTCCACGAGTCGAAACCTCCTATTATATATATATATATATATATATATATATATAATTTAATTCTTTACTCCTATTATATATATATATATATATATATATATATATATATATATATATATATATATATATATATATATATATATATATAAACTTATTTTCATTGATATATACCTATAAACAACTATATAACAACTTCGTGTTTTCGTGGCCCGTTTGATCTAGTGGAATTCAATAATAATATTTCCAAGTGAGGGTGAAGTGCCTAACGAAACTAGCGGCAGCAACCAACGGGGACTTCGCCGGGAGGCAAGGTCATATACCCAAGGTAAGGTCGCGGTAAAAAGGTCGACGCAAAAAAAATTACTCGTGGGGGGCAATCTTTAAAAAGCACACAGTGCACCACTAAAGCGTACGCCGTCGTGTGACGACACGGCAACGCACGCGCAAATCGTGCTTATCCATGCGCACGTGAATAGGCTTGCTCGCGAACTTAAACATCGCGTAGCTCATCAAATATCCTACTCCGTTACAATATATAAAAATGTACCAAATTAAAAAAAGTGGGTTCAATGATTTATTTCCATGTGTCGAAATAGCCATGAACATACCTATTATATCTTGACAGAGTATATCACAGTGAAAATCACTATTATGCAGTTTTTATTTTACTTATTTCATTGTAAGTAATTCTTTATGTTCATTAATTTAGTTTTAGGTATTGCATGTGACCTGTATATAATATTATAAAATTCCTTAAATTAATTATTATTCAAATTCGATTTGTTAAATTGACAAACTCTATCATAAATATACTTCTACGCATTATAAGATATATTTTTTTGTATAAAAAACCCATTATTTATTTTAAGTCTTCTCTTATTCATTTATTTAATTTTGTTTGCTTATAACTTTGTAATGTGATTGACATAATAAAATTTGTATAACATTGCGAAAATACCGTATAGGTACAAACAAGCGTAAAAGAGGACTCCTGCCACGGGTATAAATTCACTCGTTGTTGCGGTAGTCTGGGACTTTTCCTCCAATGCTTTGCAACACGAGCACTGTCTCAAAATGAAATAAATTCTTAGTCCTCTACCTGAGATATGTTTTACTTGTGCAGTAGTTAGTCTTTCAAATCTTCCCATCTTGCAACTGATAAGACATTACCACATATTTTTCTTTCTCCTTTCTCATTGGAAATATTATAAGCCTAGTGAATTTTCTAAGTTTCTGTCACAGCATTGTCTGGCCTTTCTCAAACTTATAGTGACGTAACTTTGAAAAATTATTTTGTGGTAACGATCTTTTTTAGAAAATTCAGATTTAGTATTAAAATTTGAACTTGAAGATATCACATCTACTAAATCTGAAAGCAGGGAAATATTTATCAAATTTTTTAACCATCTGTGTCTATTAACCTTATAAAATGTATGCTTATATTTAACGTTATATAAATTCTGAAATTTCTATTTATGTTTATGTTCCAATCTATAAAAGATTTTAAGATTTTTCTTTGCAGTCAGAAGTCTAAAATGTTCTAAAGTGTTTAGATTTAAAGTAATGTAATGAATAAAAACATATATAGTGGATTTTACTTTTCAAGTTTTTATTGCTTGTAACGGTAATCGATTAGAAGTATCGAACCGTTCGCGATTCAGTAGTGATCGAGGCGCGCAAGTTAACTATTTGGAGAGAGAGGTGGCGCGCGCGGAAAATACAGATTGGTTTCATCTGAGCCGGTGTCGAGTACGTTTGCTACATCCCTCCGTGCGCAAAATTATTAGTGGTGTCAGTGTCCGTGAGCATATTAGTAACAGCGGCAATTGCCACAGTGACAGCAGCAACAGCAGCCAAGGCAAGCAGCAGCAACTGCAACAGCAACAGCAGTGACAGCAGTCCGAGACAACAACGGTCAGCAACATCGGCAATTTGAGTGATATCGGCGATAACAGCAGCAGCACCGCCCGCAGCGATTAGGAGCGACCTAGATTATCGTTTGGACTAATCACCGAGTCGGCTGATTACCGTAACCGCGACGAAAAGTAGGTGCACCTACGATATTCGCGGCATTAATTTGTATTTGTATTGCGTGATAGGCAGGGTTAGCGACTATTTGCTAGCAAAAGTCGCACGGAGCGTTAGTTCGCGCCCGTTTAATTTCGTACTTTCTTTCTCTCCCCGCCAGAGCTTGTAAACATATACGCGCGCGAAAGACTTTCGGCCCGCATTAGTATATTTAGTGCTAATTCGATTAACAGCATTATAGTTTTCTTCACCTTCACCTGCAGTAAGCTCGTTTCCCGGGAATATTTGAACCGATTTTGTCTAGGGGATTGCTGGAAGTAAATATGAACATCTACACCCACATGGAAAACAAGAATCGCAAGTCAGGTGACTTAAAGTGAGTTGAACTAAAGGAGATACGTGAAGTTGGAGCTTGAGTGAAACGTAAAGGCAGAATCACGTATACCCTATACGTACTTAACAGAGTAACGGTTAGATCTACACCGAGGGATATTGCACAAATATATTCCCCGTTTGCACGGTTTCTTACCCCCTGTTACATGCTATAACAAATTTATACCTGACAAACAAAATATTTTAATATTTTCAAATCCAATTTTCTTTTCTACATTTTATCAAAAAATGCTTTTCTCGATTACATTCCGTCAATTAATGTTTGAACTCCTTTCATCTACCAGTAAATTTACAATTTTAAAATCATATTTTCTAATAATAAATCTAAAAAAACTTCTTGTCTTTGGAGTCTAGTCTTTATTGCATTAAAGACCGGAGATATTAATATCTTTTTTTAATGAATAGTCTGACTCATTTTCTAGCGTTCAGTTTAGACAAAACACTGAAAAATTGTTACTTTAGACGTAATCATATAATATAACAATAGTTTTGAATTGAAAGAAAAACTATCTAATTGTAAAATTTCAGTCGATAACATTTTACTCTCACTGGATGTTCATTCATTATTCATAAATATTCTTTGCAATTTAATTATTAATAACCTGGATAAAAAATTTGATAAAATATAGTCCACTACAAAAATACTTTTCTCAGAAATAATAGATATTATAAAATTTCTCTTGGTCAGTACATTTTTTAAATTTCGAGTGGGCGAAATGGTTTATTTATTAAAAGGTGTTTTATAAATTAAAACAAAACTAGGCGTGGAATATAAGGAACCTTTTGAGATAACGGGGATTGATTATAAGAACCATAACGGTAAATTACAAAAAGGTTCAGAAACAAAGATAGTACATTCAGAAATAAAAGTAGTACATATGGATAGAATTAAACAGGCGCACATGAATGAAATACCAGTAGACACAGTTCAAATAGACGCGTCAAGCGAGGTATCGATAAGGGACCTCGCAAAATTACTGAGCTTAACGAAAATGCTCTGAACGATTGAAATTTTTTTTCTTATTTTTGCGGCCATCGGATACAAGAAAACAGAAAAAGAATAAAAAACTAAGAAACGATATGGTTTTTTTTTTTGAAAACACAACGATTAATGCCCTGTGGATGACGCGTGAATATTACGGAAGGTGATTGGATGAATGTCATCCAACAAAAGTTACTATATATTAATTTTTCTCCAATTTTTATTTAATTAAGCTAGCATGCGATTGCAAAGGCGAATTAGTAAAGAAAGAGGAAGCCAAATATAATGGCTTCCATATTGACTAATCACCGATCTCTTGTTATCTTTTCACATGCTCTCTACCCATGAATGCTAGAGTGCAGCATCTTTCTCCTCCTCTTACTTATCTTTCGAGCATGTCACTTGATACCTCTCAGTTCATTCACTCGATTCTGAAAAGCATAACTATCACTCATGAAGCCAACATTTTTTTTTACATGAAAATCAATAATTGAAACTATTGAAGAATAAAAGCGTATAGTTAAGTATTGTTATATTTTTCCATGATTTGTAATAATAAAAAAAAATGTTGTGTCAAAAAAATATATAAAAATGCAATATATTAAAGAATAAGAAAAACAAAATATACATAAAAAAATAATATTTATAAAGAACAAATTATTACAAAAAAAGAATATATATATATATGCATAATAATAAGTATAAATATATGTAAAAAATATCAATACATACTTTGTAACGGGGTAAATGCTCCGTTCTTATTCCGATTATTCTGTTGACGCGCAGTCGCATCAAGACGCGCGCGGTACTATCGAAATATTCCAATTCATTAATCGGAGAGCAGAAGTGGACGAGAGTCAGTCAACCAACTTGCTACTAGTTAGAAATGACGACAGTGAAATTATAATCTCTATCACATGCGAGTTAATTTATTTACCTATTCTCTACAGTATACTTGGCCCGCGTGTTTATGTTTACGAAGCGCGCGCGCGTCAATAACATGCAGTGCCGGAGCGGCCGCAGCTCTTTGTTTGCTGAGTTAATACATGCATGCTATCGATCTTTACAGAGTACGAGGGATTAACAATTCGTTCCGCGCCGTCATATAAAAAATCACGATACTAAGCTGGACAGCGTACCTTATTAGCGGTCGTACTATTAGCAGGGGGAGGAGAAAGTTCATTTGTTAACCTCCGGCACTTCAGTCTCTGAACGAGGTGTCTCGCACTCTCGGTTTCGCCCTCTATGGCGAAACCTTTCACCCACACACACTCGCACTCACGCAACTGTAAAAACAAAAGCACAGCTTCTGTAAGTGTTTCTTCGATTCAGCTGGCTCGCTTCAGTACTCGAAAACTCGGGAAAATTCTCTTTGTTGATAAATACGGCTGGATGCTCCAATTACTAATCTTCGACTGCTTCATTTATATTCGCGCGCGTTCCGTCCCGTCTCATACCGAGTTCCCTTTTTCAATTTTCCCCAACTAGAAGATGCTGCCTCCGCAGGCAGCCACATGGTGGAGGCGATAGACGGTAAACAAGACGTTTACCGTCGCAACTTCTAGTAATAAGATTACTTCTTCGTTATTTTGACAACGTTGTGTCGAACATATGTATATTATTGCATTCTATATTATGAAAATCTTACGTTAACTTTGTAATTAGCCCTACTCATCAAGGGTGCTCGCTTAGTCGAACCGCCACTACAGGCGCGAGAGCAATACCGATCGGCTGTGCGTCGCCGTCATGCGTGCGTCATCGTCTGATCAGGCTGTGCGTGCACGTGAAGAGAGAAAATGGATAAGAAATCAATCGTTCGATGACCGGCAACCGAGCATCATTTGCTACGACTAACGTGAATAGTCGCCAAACATAAAAGAAAAAAGAAGAAGCCAACTAACGAAACAAGAGAAATAGAGAGACAAGTGGCCAAGTGAAAGAAAAACCAGAGGAAACGAAGTCACCGTCGATGTAAAAATAAGTAAGCTAGCCAGCGAGCAATTGGAAAAGTGCACATCCGATCTTCCGCTGCGAAAGCGTACCACATTGCCCGCGATTTTATTTCGCGTTAACTGCTGCCGCCTCTCTACCGCGATGCGACATTCATGGTGTAGTCTCCCGGTTTATCTGTTGTATTTGCTTCTTTATATCCTGCTCTTCCCAACTTTACTGTATAAAACTGAGAGACTTCCTGCAACCGCGAATACTATTGATGTATTTGACCCTGCTAACTTTGCTCCTCGTCGAATTGTAACCTGCACCCACCCCAACCCAAGGAGGTGGCCGCGAATTCGCGATTTTGCGTATTCTTTCAGAAGGGGGTCTACTTAGGGGTATAGGGAGTTAGACAAACAGAGTATAAGATAATAAGAAAAAAGTTACATCCTATATGAATAATAATGTAATATTTAGTATACAAGAGCAATTAGATGATAACTAGCAAACTTCGCACTAAATTATTATATTGCATTATATTTATATCATCTTATAATTATCGTGATATACACAGGTACTATTGATAGTGTGCATGCGTTAATATCTGACACAAAATGATTTAAACTGTCACTTCCATTGCGTCTAAATGAAAATTGAGAAAATGATTGTCACTAGTATTGTTAGATTGCCGATCGAATTTGTAATAGTAAATAAATATGTAACAAAAGTCATAAAGTAAACGACACATATTGGGCACGATTTTCAACAACAAACACGTGGTTATATTCTACAAATGTAAAGGTACAGGTATTCATAAATTGTAGGCAGGTATTCGATAACAATATTGTTATACACGATACAGAGATTCTACACTTACCTCAAGGATATGTTGCCCAAACACATACAAAATGCTTCGTAGCAACATGGGGGATAACGACAAACGTGTCTACGTCAGCTAGCTACGTAGCTGAATATTCCCTACAGAATGGGAAGAATTTTAAGGACATAATAATTAAAATGAAGGACTTGGGTCAATATAAATCAGTCTCCAATGAGATCAAAGGTGTCCAGTTGACCTTCGCGTACACGGAGGGTACTGCATTGATTATTATATTTTTAATTATGGCGGAAGCTTGCTATACCTCAATCACAGAGAGCTACATAATTACCAAGGTTTGCCAGTAAATTATAGCAGAGCAAACTTCAACATTACACTGAATATAAATAAAAAGAGGGTGGAATCAACGCAAGATAGATATACAAGTGCAGAAAAATGCGGCTCTCGATAGTACACATCCTAATTAACTTAAAAACAGCCGAAGAAGCTACAATTATTCGTCGTATAAATTATTATAGTAACATATATTAATACTTATACTATACAATATGCCTTTTATAAAGTGGGGGGTATTTTTTTTTAAATATTGTAGCTACTTTAAAAATAAAGTGACATAGGCTCTATTTAATGATCTCCTTTTTCGTAGTTAAATTTAGTTTTAAGATAAGTATTGATGTTTCATTTAAAAAAATTATTTTTCGGGTCAAACGCTGGAGTCGATGAGAGATCATCGCAATCGGCCCTCGAATCAATTACAAATCGATTCATCTGTCGTAGAGTATACATTCACTACTTGAAATAAGTTAAAACATTAATTGATTTCGCGTATGAAACAAATATTTATTTTGTTGGAATAATCAAAAATAAAAAAAAGATTTTTAGTTAGCACTTGTTTCGATAAATACAATAAAACTGACAAGAGTAGGCAGTTGCCTGCTTCTTGTCGGTCCCTCTGCCTCTCCTTTTTGCCCGCGGCAAAGCTCAGTGGTCAGTATTGGGCGCATTTTCTCTATGCGCCTAATACTGTACCTCTTTTTCAACCGTCATAAATTACCAGGCCCGGCTGAGATAGTCTAAGGAGAGCGAGAGAGAACGTTGCATAAGAAAAACGTAAGAAGAAGCTGCAGTTGAAGAAAGAGAGAGAGAGAGAGAGAGAGAGAGAGCGCTCACGTGAGTGCACGTTAAGCGGTTATTAAGCAAGCGGATGACGCGCGATCAATTAGCGCTTCGTCGCACTAAAAATGAGCTAAGTAGGGATAGTTTGCGAGAGAGCGATCATTGGCCACGTAGGAGTATTGCATGGCGTCACTCTACGTTAGCCAGTAATCGAGATTAGTCGACCAAGGAATTAACTCGCGCTGCAGATCATTTTAGCAATTGTTCCCTGCAAAGAAAAGGTTGGCTGCCTTCCATCCTGAGCGGCCCCACGCCCTGGCCTTTCATCAAAGCGCGCACCACCTGCATCAGCGACAACGACGAGAAGTCAGACAATCGGCCTGCCCTGCAGTTACCACCTTCACCTCCCAGGGATCGTCGAGGAGAAAACAAAGGTCAAGTTATCTCTCTCTCCCGATTGTTCTTTCTCTCTCGCAGTGATGTGCGGCCGCGCGAATTATTAGGTAGCCAGGCTATCAATTACCGGCTACCTTTGTTTAATTCCTTTTCGTCGATAATTTGTATTGCATGTTTCGTTTAGTTATAAATCCGCGGTAGCCAGGTGATCACTTACCGGCTACTTCACAAGTTTCTTTGTGTTAAAATAAGTTTCGTTTATTATTCCGTTTAGTTACAGCATATTGTAGACGTATGATTAATATGTTTAGATTTTTTATTAGTTTCATGCTGTAGACGTACAATTAAGATGTTTAGATTTTTAATTTGTTTAAGCGTGTGAAAGCAAGTGTGACCGTTGATTTTTGAAAAATGGAAGAAGAGCAGTATCGGTCGGTGATTCGATTCTTGTTTTTGAAAGGGAAATCGCGCAGCGAAATAAAAAAACGCTTGGATGCTGTGTACGGTGACTCTTCTCCTTCGATGGCGACCATCAAAAATTGGTTTAACGAGTTTCAACGTGGTCGCACGTCGATTTTTGAAGAGCCACGTCCAGGTGCTCCGAAAACGGCTACCACGGAGGATAACGTGACAAAAATTCACGATCTCGTAATGGCAGATCGACGATTGAAGGTGCGCGAGATAGCTAAGATCGTAGGCATGGCCAAATTGGTCGAATTAGGCTACGAACTGCTGCCCCATCCACCGTATTCTTCAGATTTAGCCCCGTGCGACTTCTTTTTGTTTCCAAACTTGAAAAAGTCACTCGCCAGGCAGAAATTTGAGTCGAATGAGGTAGTAATCGCTGCCACGGAAGCCTACTTTTCAGACCTCGAGGAAATGTATTTTTCAGACGGGTTAAAGAAGTTGGAGCATCGCTGGGCTAAGTGTATCGAACTAAGGAGACTATGTTGAAAAATAAAACGCCACTTTTCCAAAATTTTCGTTTTTCTTTTGTAGGCTAAGTACTTAGCGGACCACCCTCGTATTTATTACTTACAATTACTTTTAATACACTTTGGCGCATTTTCGAAGCTAACAGCTGTGTATTGTGATATATATACACATCTATATATTATTTGAAAGTAAACGGTGAACAGCTGCCGATACGAGGGTGGATTGATAAGTTACCGGTCTGTCCAAGAAAAACAACGTTTTTAAGAATTTTTTTTTTATTTCTCAACATAATCTCCTCCAAGGCTGATACATTTCTCATAACGGTGTTCTAGTCTAGTAATGCTATCTCTATAGACTGGTTCGTCAAGCTCCTCAAAATACGCATTTACAGCTTCGATTACTTCTTTATTGTTCGCAAATCTCTTACCACCAAGCCATTTTTTAAGGTTAGGAAACAGATAATAGTCACTTGGAGCTAGGTCTGGAGAGTAGGGAGGGTGCGGTATCAATTGAAACTTCAGATCGTTGATTTTAGACATCGCAACGATTGACTTGTGCACTGGTGCGTTATCGTGATGAAACAAGATTCTTTTCTTCGCCAGATGAGGTCGTTTAATTTTTACCTCGTGGCTCAAACGTTGCAATAAGTCTACATAGTATTGATCAGTGATAGTTTTACCCTTTTCAAGGTAATCAATGTATATAATACCTCCTGCATCCCAAAAAACAGTAGCCATAACCTTGTTCGCCGAAAAAATTGTTTTTGCCTTCTTTGGAGTTGGTTCCCCTGGTCTAATCCACTATTTAGACTATTTTTTGGTGTCAAGAGTGTAATGGTGGACCCAAGTTTTGTCAACGGTTACGAATCGACGCAAAAATTCGCTTGGATTACGCTTATACAACGCCAAATTTGGCGGTAGAAATGTTTTTTCGAATCAATTTTTGGTCGACTGTTAGCAAACGCGGCACTCATCTTGCACAGAGCTTTTCCATATGCAAATGTTGGTGCAAAATATTTTGCACACGTTCATATGACATCTTACAGGTCTCAGCTATATCACGCACTTTTAATCTGCGGTCTTCCAGCACTATTTGATGGATTTTTTCGATCATATCTGGAGTTGTGACCTCAACAGGGCGTCCTGAGCGAGGCTTATCAGAGGTGCTCACATGATCCTTTTTAAACTCGGAAACCCACTGTTTAATGGTTGAATATGATGGGGAGGATATCCCCAGTGTTGAGTCCATCTCTTCTTTGATTTCCTTCGGCTTCAACCCCTTCAAATAGAAGTATTTGATGACAGCACGATTTTCCAGCTTTTCCATTTTTAAGAAAAACACAGAGGCGTCTTGTTCAGTGTGCTCTCAAACCTAAACTAACATGGCGATCGGGCTAAAACTATAGCTACAAGTAATATGGAACGCCACCTCAAGGTAGGCCAAGTGGCGCTATCTCTTGGTCAGACCGGAAACTTATCAATCCACCCTCGTACAGTACCAATTACGGAAAATACCTTTTACCGACCGAAAAAAGCGTGCGCGTTCAAACTGCTGTAACTTTTTCATTTTTTGGAATATTATAATAAAAATTTAGGACGTGATTTCTGAAAGCACAATTAGTTGAAAAATAAAAAAAATGATTTTTTCAAAATTATAACCGGTAATACTCCCTTAATTTGTTCTATTCCTGCTTGTTAATAAACTAAAAACACAAACTTACCGAGCTCCTGGAGACGCCGATAATGATATGGGTGTTGCCAGTCGTTATTCATGAGTCGCTGCGCCTTGCTGTAAGAGTACGTCAATCCAAACCGCTCTCTGATTTCCTTTGTGACCTTCCGCAGGCTATTTATTAGATTACGTTCAGAGAGTTGAACTACCGGATCATGAAGGGTAACATGCAAATCCCGAGCCTGGCCTCCATCAAAATTTCGAACGGCCATGCTATCCGTTTCGCGTAATCATCTGTTACTCCCTATGATGGTATTTGGTGACAGCATTTCCTTCCGCAGTTCCCCAAATTGTTGGCAATTTTCTCTGACTGCCTCTTAAAAATTGGCTTCCATCTAATCCAGACACAACACCATATTCGTATCTTCAGCAGAAGAATATTACACGCGAACCATGTTGGTAGAAACAAGTTGATACAATGAATGTTAAACATACGATGTTTTAAGGGGGTATTACCGGTTATAATTTTGAATAAATCATTTTTTTTCATTTTTCAACTAATTATGCCTTCAGAAATTACGTCCTAAATTTTTGGTATGGTCCAGGGATAGCAGACTGAGCAACTGTAAGTAATAAATATTTCGTTATTTATAAAAATATTGAATAAATTCATAATAAAAAACGCGTTTTTCTCAAAATGATGTTTCTTCAAACGGCGGACACTTAATCTTCGGATTGGCTCGACCGACTTAAGCCAAATTTGGTGTGCTTCTTTAGTCAAGTATCCTGTGTAGTAATTTACCACGATATAAGCAAAAAGTGAACCTGACAAAAATTTGCAAGTGAAAAAAGTTAAAAAAAAAATACGCGATTTTAAAAAAAATTTTTTCAGACTATCGTTACTTTTTCTCCTTGTGATTTTTTAAAAATATTGTGGTAAATTATAACGTAAGACACCTTTCTTTTTAAAATGCCGTTTGATAGTTTTGTTTCAGATTCTTCGTTTCCGAGTTTATCTGACCGCCATGGGACGCGGCATTTTTTAACCTACTGACTTCGATGCACACTATAAATTAGAAAAAGAGATGATAAAAATCAAAAAAAATTTTTTTTGAAATCTTCAAATCATATATTTCATCTGCGGAAATTTGCAAATAGTTATAAAATAAAGGAACTGAGAAAAAAAATATTGAAAATTAGCCTATTTTTTGTTGTTATAACCGGTAATACTCCCTTAAGCAAATGAAAAACGGAAAGAAGACTGAACTATACATGACCTTTGTTTTGGTTTCTATTGGCAACGATTTTCAAAATATTCCAATATGTCTTTTTAGAGTTTACGCACCGAGCAGATAAAATTAATAAAATAATTTATCACAACATATACCATCACACATATACTTTATTTTTAAAACTTGAAGGTTTTTTTATAATAAAATTTTCGATAGATCAGCACTATGACTATAAGCTACAAAGCTTTTGAAAAAGTAAAAAAAGCTTAAAAAGCTTAGTTAATAATAGTTTGTATAAAAAGAAAGAGTGGGACACTTGTACGCACATTTACTTGCAAGCATAATTGTAAGAGAACTAGAGATAGGGATATTGTATTTATAAAAAAAAATTTCAAAATAACGTGTTGAGCGATAATAGACATTATTATAAAATAGTTAAATGTATCACTTTTTCAACAATAAAATATGTTAATTATTATTGTCACTGTAAAAATATTATGTTACATCTTTAACAGTTTTGACGCGCTGCTACCTATTTTTAAAGGGGAAGGTAAGAGAGGCGCTTTCGCTCTAGATGCAATCGGAAGAGTGGGTGGAAAAATAAGCCAATTTTATTTAATACCAAATGACAAACCTTTATTATCTTACAATTCAAATAAATGCGCGCTTAAACTAATCAAAATATAATCATCTTAATTGTACGTCTACAACATGAAACTAATCAAATATCTAAACATCTTAATCATACGTCTACAATATGCTGTAACTAAACGGAATAATAAACGCAACTTATTCCAACACAAAGAAACTTGTAAAGTAGCTGGTAAGTGATCGCCTGGCTACCGCGGATTTATAACTAAACGAAGGTAGCCGGCAAGTGATAGCTTGGCTACCTAATAATTCGCGCGGCCGCACATCACTGCGAGAGAGAGAGAGAATAACCGGGAGAGAGAGATAACCTGACCTTTGTTTTCTCCTCTGTGATCCCTAGGAAATGAAGGTGGCAACTGTAGAGCAGGCAACTGCCCGGCTTCTCATCGTTGTTGCTGCTGCAGGTGGTGCGCGCTTTGACGAAAGGCTACGGCGTGGGGCCGCTGAGGATGGAAGACAGCCAACCTCTTCTTTGCAAGGAACAATGGCAGATGATGGCAGCGTGAGCTAATTCCTTAGTCGACTGACCTCGATTGATGGCTGACGCAATACTCCTCCGCGGGCAGTGACCGCTCTCTCGCAAACTATCCCTACTTAGTCCATTTTTATGCGGCGTGCGACGAAGCGATAATTGGTCGTGCGTCGCCGGCCTGCTTTATAACCGCTTAGTTTTCTCTCATGTGAGCGCTCTTTCTCTCTTTCTCTCTCTCTCTTTCTTCAACTGCAGCGCCTTCTTACGTTTTTTCTTCTGCAACGCTTTCTCTCGCTCTCCTTAGGCTATCTTAGCCTGGTCTGGTAATTTATGGCGGTTGAAGAAGAGGTACAGTATTAGGCGCATAGAGAAAGTGCGCCCAATACTGACCACTAAACCTTGCTGACGGAAAGGGGGGGGGGGAGGCAGAGGGATCGACGAGAAACAGGCAACTGCCTACTCTCGTCACATCTTAAAGGATATTATTCTCTAATAATAATAGTATAATTGTCGTTAATAAAATGTTCAATATTTTTTGAATGCGATGTTATGAGAAATGAAAGTTTGATATTCAGTGTGCTTACTTTTTTTACAAAAACGTAAAGTAATTGGCGCAAAAAATATTAAAAAACTATAACCGATATTAAATAACAAGTAAACTTTTACTATTCTTTAAAGTACTTTGCAAGCTTTGTCATTTTTAGGTAATTTAAAAACTTTGATTAATCATTTTCACTATGCATAATAATAATAATTTTGTGTACAAGAAAATCCATTCGTAATTGTTGATTTGTCTAGAATTATAATAATTCAGCGAGTTATGATACGTATCAATTTCGTTGAGCACCGTTTTTATACGCCTTCTCTTTACCATTCTTTGCACTCCGCAACACGCTTGATCATCTATAGCCGCTCACTGATTAGCTGTTCTTTAACACATTTTTTCTAATTACCTAATTACCAAATAAATTTTTTTTTAAATAACTTTTTAAGATGAATACTGCAATATAATTTTCAATTATTGTTTCTGAATTAGCTTGTACAATATACATACGAGGTCTGTCCGGAATGAATCGGGCCTACGTTTATATCTTCGCGCCAAAGTGTTCGAGCGACCTCTACCGGACAGAAACGTCAACAGTAAAATCTCACGAATCTATTGGTTACTTACTGACACTTGCCGGACGTATAGTTCACAGCGTGACCTTGTTTACAGTGCCTTTTTCGCGTTCGTCGGATTTTGATATTGTCAAAGATGACTGAAAAACAAGATCAACGAATTTGAATCAAATTTTGCTATCAACTCGGAAAAAACGAGTTCGGAAACTATTGAAATAATGCAAAAGGCCTTCGGAAGCGAGTGTATGAGCAAAACACGAATAAAAGAGTGGTATAAACGGTTCAAGAATGGTCGCACTTCTGTCGATAGTGATTCTCGTTCTGGCCGACCTTCGACGAAAAAAACCGCAGATAATATTGAGCGGGTGCGACTTGCAATCGAATAAGATCGTCGTATGACTGTATGAGAACTAGAAAAAGACCTTTGGATACCAAAAACTATCATTTCAGAAATTTTAAGTGAAAATTTAGGAATGAAACGCGTGTGTGCGAAATTCATCTCAAAATTGCTCACAGCAGAGCAGAAGAACATTCGCTTAGAAATTGCTCTAGACAATCTGGAAATGGTCAATAATGGTGATAATGTGCTTAGAAAAGTTATTACAGGTGATGAATCATGGGTTTATGGTTATGATCCTGAAACAAAATAACAATCTTCACAGTGGAAGCATTCTGAATCGCCAAGACCAAAAAAAGCACGTCAAAGTCGGAGCAATGTTAATTCAATGTTGATTGTTTTTTTCGATTGTGAAGTTGTTGTACATCACGAATATGCACCAACAGGTCAGACAATCAATAAAGAATACTACATTCAAATTTTAAAACGTTTGCGTGATGCAGTAAGAAGATAACGGCCGCACTTTTGGGAAAGTGGTGACTGGCTTCTCCATCACGATAATGCGCCAGCGCATTCATCCAATCTTGTGCAGCAGTTTTTGAGCAAACACAATATCGCATTGCTTCGACAACCTCCATACAGTCCCGACATAGCGCCTTGTGACTTTTGGCTGTTTCCAAAACTAAAAAAACCACTCAAATGACACCGATTTGATGACAAAACAACGGTTGAAAACAATACGGCGAGTGTACTTAAGGCTATCCCTAAAAGTGAGTTCCAGGACTGTTTTGAAAAGCGGAAACATCGACGGAACCATGTTATTCAATCAAGTCGGGATTACTTTGAAGGATGCCACCCTCCAGATGATAAAGAATAACGCTAGCACGAAAATATAAAGGGAGGCCCGATACTTTCCGGACAGACCTCGTATAGATTTTACAGTATATATAACCTACTGCTTATTTATAGTTGTAACGTGGATTCAGCCCGGTTCATCCCGTTTACATAAAATATATATTATATATATATATTATAAATTATAAGTAAGAAAAATCTAACGAAACAAGTTTATATATATATATATATATATATATATATATATATATATATATATATATAAATGCGTTGATCAGGTATTTGGTTATAAAATATATATAAATAACAAAAGTGGCGTGAGAGAGAAAGAATACGAGGTGTGTTCAAAAAGTAAGGTGACTTCAAATTTCACGGGCAACGTACTTTCGATTATCGATTTTTTTTGTTTTGTTATGTTGGTACACTCTTCCCGAACACTGTACCAAGTTTCAAGTGTATAGCATTTTTTGTTTGGTTGTGAGAGGCGTAAAGGTTATAAGTATTTTGCGTGCTCGGCGATTTCTTGCTATCGAAAAATATGGATCAAAGGATTTGCATCAAATTTGTGTGAAAAATAAAATAAAGTGCTCCGAAACATTTGAAATGTTGACGATGGCATACGGTGAAACTGTTCTGAGTAAAAAAAATGTTTACAAGTGGTACAAACTCTTCCAAGATGGCCGGGAAGATGCCAATGACGAACCTTGCTCTGGACGCCCAAGCACGTCAACAACTGATGAAAACGTTCAAGCAGTGAAGAAAATTGTTCTGGAAAATCGCCGAATCACTATCAGAGAAGTTGCTGAGGATGTTGGTATATCGCTTGGCTCGTGCCATGAATTTTTTTCTAACGTTTCGGGCATAAGACGTGTGTCAGCGAAGTTTGTTCCGAAATTGCTAAATTTTGACCAGAAGAACCGTCGCATGAGCATCGCTCAAGAACTGTTGAATGGCGTCAACGACGACCCAGATTTACTCAAAAGGGTCATAACTGTTGACGAATCGTGGGTATATGGTTATGATATCGAAACCAAAGTCCAATCGTCCCAATGGAAGAGCCCAGATGAGCCAAGACCGAAAAAAGCACGCCAAGTTCGATCAACTGTCAAAGTTTTGCTCACTGTTTTCTTCGATTACCATGGCGTGGTGCATCAGGAGTTCTTACCATATGAACGTACGGTCAATAAACAGTATTATCTTGAAGTTATGCGCCGTTTGCGAGAAGCAATAGAAGAAAACGCCCAGAATTGTGGAAAAACAATTCATGGCTTTTGCATCACGAGAATGCCCCTGCTCACTCATCTTTGCTTGTAAGAGATTTTTTGGCCAAAAACAACACCACAATCATGCCTCAGCCACCATATTCACCGGATTTGGCCCCATGTGACTTTTTCTTGTTCCTAAAACTAAAGAGACCTATGAAAGGACGGAGATTTGCAACGATTGAAGAAATAAAGACTGCATCGCTGGAAGAGCTCAAGGCTATACCGAAAAGTGCTTATGAGAAGTGCTTTGAGGATTGGAAAAACCGTTGGCATAAGTGTATTGTATCTGAGGGGGATTACTTTGAAGGGGACAACATAAATATTGATAAATAAATAAATATTTTTTCTTAAAAATACATAGTCACCTTACTTTTTGAACACACCTCGTATACCAAGTAATGTGAGAGAGAGAGAGAGAGAGAGAGAGAGAGAGAGAGAGAGACAAACGAACGGATACTTACAAATGCGAAAACGTCTAGGAAACGATGCAGGAACACACAATGCGCTCTCGCTTTATATCAGTTCTTATGGAGGCGAACAAACACGACACACGAGCATGTTATACCGATTGTTCTGCCCACTCCGTTTAGCACTCAATTACTCGGTCGATGCAGCAACAAAAGCGCTCTTCGCGATGGCGTAGTCACAGTAAATTGTATTCTCTCTTCGATCGCCTCGTTAACGCTACTAAATAACTTGCTCTTTTCTTATGTTATTCCTCATTACCGAATACGTGTATACTCCTGCAAGACAAAACAAAAAGAGAGTCTCTTACGGGCCTTGCTCCTTCTTCACGCAATACGTAAATTTCAGCCAATTAACGCACGCGATTATAAGTTCGCGACGCGTATCTCCGTCTCTCTCTCTCTTTCTCTTCGTTCTATTCTCGCGTATCACGCGTATAGTTGCGTACACGCATCTCTCTTCTTTCTCACTTACTTTGCGATGGAGCTTGAATATAGGGTATATATACATAAATACTTAACAATGGAATATATAAAGAAATAACAATCATAATTATGAGATAATATAAAGAGGAAGAAATAGAAACATAACCGGTTAACAATCTTGCCCATTGTTCTTTATTTTTCACGTTAAAATACTGAAAATGTTAGAAAAATCTTCCTGACTATAGAATGGTCATAGCCTTTTTTATGCAGATTCCATCTTGGCAACCCATTGTTTAGACTATTCTTTGATCTCAGGAGTGTAGTGATGAATCAATGTTTCATTCACAGTGACAAAACTATCCTTAAAGTCCTGTGGATTTTGCTGGAACAGCTGTAAGCCATTTTTACAACACTTCACACTATCTCATTTTCGGTCAATCATGAGCAATCGCGGCACCCACCTAGCGGATAGCTTTTTCTTGTTCAAATGTTGATGCAAAATATTATGTACTCATTCGCTCAAAATACCTACAGCATTAGCAATGTTACGTACCTTTTGTCTCTTTTGTCAGCCGTCATCATATCATGGATTTTACCAATTATTTTTGAAGTGGTGAGCTCAATAAGGCGTCCAGAACGTTCAGCGTCTTTTGTGTTCATTTGACCACCGTGAGAATTTGGAAACCACTTATAAACCATTCTAGTTGAAGCTGCACAATCGCCATAATATTTATGAATTCTTTTTCATCAATTTTTTACAACCACGCGATTTCTTTGATTCAAATGAATGTTAAACACAAAGTAATAGACTGATCTGTCTGAAATTCGGTATGTGCTCTTCCAAGATATGCTATTAACAGTAAATAACCTCAATATGCACCAGTAATGCCATCTCTCTGACTTTGCACGAACTTTTCAAACGACCTTCGTACCAGCGTAAAGAAGATGAAAATTTTGAAATAGTATTGAGAAGCAAGTAGATATTGAAGAATTTAAAATTGTCATTGAAAAATATTACAAAGTATTATGTATCCATAATATGCGGCATTGTTTTTCCAAACTGCCAATGCCATTATTTGGTATTGAAATAGAATATAATTTCAAGAGCCTAAAAATCTAATTAAATTATATTCAAACCACCAAACATTAAGAGAAAAATTTCAGAGTATTGAAATTGTCAAGAACTCAGGCATACAAAAAATTACTCTAATAAGTGCTAAATGTAAAATATGCAAAATATCATCCAACTAGAAAGTGCCCAATCTAAGAAAAAATAAAAGAAATAATCTATGCTAATTGCAAAGGAAATCACACTGCAAGATATAAAGAATAGCCAGTGCGTAAACGGTTACAGCAAAAATTATTTTCTAGACTATGAGATAAAATATTCAATCAAAATAATACAAATGTTCAGTTGAATTTATATACCAATATCAACAAAGTCAGATCAAACACTACATATACTCAGCTTATATAAAAACAAAATAACCATAATGAAATAGAAATATCAAAAGAAACAACTGCTCTGACAAAACAAAGTGAACAGACTAGTAACGAAAACACTGACAAACTTGAAAGCATGATGGATTAATTAATGCAAAATGCAAATTAATACAAATATCACAATGTTCCGTTTAATCGTACTAAATCAAAATGGCATAATGAACAAACTGAAAATTGCTATCTGCAATACAAGTGGTCTTATGCAGAGACATTTCGAATTAAGAGCATTTTTAACTTACGAAAACATGGATATTATGCTAATTTTAAAAATACACTTTTCAAGCAAAAACGTTTTTAAATAATAATAATTTTAAATAAATTTTACATAAAACAAATCATCCAGGCGATAAAGCACTTGGAGCTACTGCGATCATCATTAAAACAAAAATTAATTATTATATTTAAATACATATTAATGATATTTATTTACAAGCAATCTGTGTATTTATAAATAACAAGAAAGGCTCAATATCAGTGTCAGCTATTTACTATTCTCCAAACAAAATAATAACAAAAGAAAATTGAAAATACTTTTTCCACTCTTAAGGAAATCGTGTTATAGCGGGATGCGATTGTAATGCGTAGCATCCGTGATAAAAATCAAGATCATCAACTGCAACTCTTGGAGGTGGAATTATTTATTAAATACTACTTAAAAATAACTGCATATCAATATCTACCGGAGAGCCGATATACTGTCCATCAGATATAAATAAATAACCAAATTTGATAGATTTTAGAAGTCGTAAAATATATAAACAAAAAATTATTTGAAGTATCATTATGCTTTAACTAAAATCAGACATTCGCTAGTATTAATTAAACTACACACACACACACACACACACACACAAGTACTCAAAATAGTAAGCAACTGCATGAAAATAAATTAGAAAAAATTTGCTCTTTACATTGATGAATGCCTTATGTGAATAAACTTTTTAAATTACATAATGACATAGACAACAGTTTAGAACCTTGAAACGACTACTAATTAAAGCTCTATATTATAATAAGCTCAGTAATTGTAAATGTCAAAGAAACCCAACAATGTACCGCCAATACAATAGCTGAAAAAATTAAAGAAAAAAGATCACTAGCAAAGAGATACCATAAAACCAGATCGGGTCAAAATAAAATAAAATTAAACAACAAAGTTAAAAATTTTAAATACTGTATCAAGAATAAAATCTCACAAACGAAAAAAACTTATAGAATAGAGTCTAAGAGAAGCAATGGATTACTCACTATGAAAAGTTACCAAGCGACTACAAAGATCAACTACATTTATTTCACTCATCAAAAAATCCTGTAGTAATGCACTACATCAAACCAAGAAAAAAACAACAAATTATTATGAAAAATAACATTATGAAAAATTATCAAGAGACTGCATCAATCAACTACAGTACCGTTCAATGACATTTGCCACCCTATTGACTAAAAACATTGAAAACTTAATTATTAAGGTATATAAATAATGAGACATATGAAAAGAGTTTTTAACTATAGATGTTACTATTTATTTATATACTTCTTTATTACAAATTTTCAAGTAACAATTATTTATAAAATAAATTTTTAATTAACAAAGTAATAGAATTTGTAATGTGGTACATTACAAGGCCTTCCTGCGGGCTGAATTATTTGCAACACCTGAGAAAGGCCATGCCCATCCCTTGCCGCCCCGTAACCGGTTGTATAAAATAAAGTTAAACGCGCCCTATACCGAACAATTACTTTTTTTTATGTCCGAACGACCACGCCGGAGATATGGATGAAGCAAACTGTCTAACGCGATCCGACGGACGCTCAAAGAGCAGACAAAAAAAAAGGAGCGCACCACAGAAAAAGAGAGCGCACGCACACACTCACTCACATACACTCCCGACCACGTGTTGCCGACCGGCAAAAGAAAAACGTAAAACTTGACTGGGAAATGCCACGGAAATGCATGTTGATGACACATGCAGATCCGTTACACTCCCAGACACCAACATTAACACTCCCGAGGCACTGACACTCCTGGGGCGAGCAGAAAATCGCCGATGAAGTGGCAGCCGGCAATCAGCTGTGTCGGGCTGCCGAACACCATCGGCGACATCCTGAGCGCCACACACACAAATATCAGCAACCACATACACAAACACCCGGAGGAACATCACAGAACCGACACGGGAGCGCCCCAGGAGGCGCTCCAACAACCGGCACAAGGACACGAGGCGTACGCGCGAGAAACTGAGCGGCCATCTTGAAGCGCCGATATAGACTGAGAGCAAGCGAGCGAGACAGACTGAGACAGAGCGAGCGAGACAGAGCGAGCAAAATAGACGAAACAAGAGCGAGCGAGACAGACTATTTAAAATAATAGATAGAATAATATGCAAATGCGAAGATGAGGGCGCTACAAATGAAACGGCGTATATTATATACATATCTCTGACAGTAAAATTAAAATTATAAATTGGAAAAGAATGAACACGAAACAAATATCGAATTGTAAAATTCGCACGCGGCCGACACCCCTATTATGATAGCGAGCGACAACTACCCCCTTTAGATTTAAATAATAATTTAACTGACCGAATTCGAACTTCTGACAAAATTCGCTAGTGACGTCACGACCAATGAGCAAATTAGAATAAAATTTAATTTCCGTCCGGATAGACAAATAGATAAGAGTAGGGGTAGATCTTTTCCAACAACTAACGATAGCTACCTTAGTGGGGGGTGAGAGAGGGTAAATAACGACGAAAGTAGGAGAGTTAAGGAGGGCGCTGTATACTTCTAATTTACATACGGACCAATAATAAAATATTCGGAGGGCGCTACCGATATCCGAATTAGCATACCGACCAATAATAACATTTCTTCTCGGAAAGAGGAGAAGAAAAGCTATCTTTGACCGCGAGAAGCCGATTCTCGTCCATTTTGCCACTGGATCTCTAGTTGGACGGAGCCTCATTAGCTAATATATCGCAGGACGATTTGCGCTAGACGCCTTCCAATTTTCTTTTGCCAATTTTGTTGCTAAACCGCAAGGAAAAGATCGTAAGTAGGCAAAGTGCCACTCATTTTATTTAATCGCGGAGTGCGGGAATAATCGTTCAGTGCCGTAGGTCGTCGCGACGCGTGGATCCGTCGACGCCGGTGCCTACCGGATCGTGCTGACCTGTCCGCCATTCAGTGAATATAATTTGAGTGTTCGGTTTACGGAAGAAAATTGCAACTTAGTATTCGCGCTGACCTTTCGTTTACTAGTAATTGAGTGTTCGGTTTACGGAAGAAAGTTGCGATTTAGTATTCGCGCTGACCTTTCGTCAACTTTTATTAAGTATTCGTTTTACGAAAGAAAATTGCGATTTAGTATTCGCGCTGACCTTTTGGCCATTTCATGAACCGAGTGTGAGCGGTAAGATCAGACAAGGGAATTTCGCGACTGAGTTATTTGCGCTGACCCTCTCTCTTTATTAACCGAAGACCGACCGGAAAATCATTAACGTTCCGATTAAATTATATCCTTACGGACTTATAGTTATTCAGATTTTTACCGACCCTATTCACTCCGACCTCTTACTTGTAAATTATTAAAATATTAATAAAGTGATTAATTATCTATATACACAATTTACTTTGATATCCCACCTCGACTGTATGTTAGTGATTTTCAGCCGCGATCGGTCATAATCGGGTATCACTAATTCGCTATATTTTCGGGTCACTCGATAGGTAACATACGCGCGATTTCGAACGTATACACGTCCTGAATCAAGGAGCCATCACCTGAGCTGCCGGCATACCCTAATTAAGGAGGAAAATTGGAATCGAGGGTTGGACACCAAGGCCTACAGTAAACATACAAAGCGTATCCCCGTTTGCCCACTCTGCGCAGTAGCCGTTAGGCAGACCGGGATACGCGACAACCCGACTGGCCTTACCCTCGACGATCACCGTAATCAGCCGACGATCTGGCGCCCTAAATAATCGGGGGTAGAGCCAAACAGGCCTTGTGGCGGAAGAACTCGGAGCGCGGTCAACACCCCCGAAATTCCCTGCCACAAATTATAAATAATTTTTTATTTCAAATAAAGTCACTGTGTAATGTAAAAAATTTTAAACTAATAAAATGAAAAATAATTTTTTTTTAATCGTTTTATAAATTTATAAATGGTTTTTTTGATCAAAATGCAACAACTTTTTTCTTTAGAGTTTTTTTTTTGTAAAGAGCATATTTTCCGAGATATAACAATTTGATTCGTAACATGTGTTTTTTAATAAAATATGATATAGCACAAATAAATCGTATAAAAAAAATTTATCGGACATGGATTTTGTAGCATTTGAGACAAGCGTTCAAATCATAAAGACAGATTTTACCTCCTATCTCTTCCCTTTAAATTATATCACATTAAAGTTGGCAAAAACATGAGTTTAATTTTTACTTTTGACGTCATAGTTTTGGAAAAAAAATTAAAAAAACAGACATACTAGAAAACCCTACAAACTTAGTACCCACAGGGTTTTTTACAACTACCTTGAGTCGAGATATAAAACTTTAAAGGGTTAGGTTTTTAGTCCACAGGGTGGCAAACGTCATTGAGCGGTACTGTACATTCATTTCACTTATCAGAAAACCTTTTAGTAATCTGATGAGGAAAACATGGAGATATTTGCAAATCATCTATGCACAGTATTCAAACCTCATCAAAGAATCATCACGGAATAAAAATAAGTTACCTCGCTAAAAGATCTTGATATCCACGACAGTACACCAATTGAAGTAATTCAAATAGTGGAAGTATTATAATCAATCAAAAATATTACAATCAAAAAGGCATCTGGTTTTAATAATATTACAGGAATAATGATAAAAATCTACCTCTAATAGCAATTAGGTTCTTAACAATTGTTTTTAATGTATATCTTCGTCTATCCTATTTTTCTAGTTAATGAAAAGAGACAGAGATTATATTAATCACTAAACTCAGTTAAGGAACTGATTTGACGAAGTCATACGGATCGATTAATATTTTACCAATACTTTCAATGGTTTATGAAAAAATCATTCTCGCTAGATCAATGCAATAATAATAAATAAAAAACTTATCCCGAATTATTAATTTATTTTCAGGTGTAACCTCTCCACAATCAAACCAATAAACAAAATAGTAGTTGCTGCAAAGAAATCTATCGAGGAAAAGTAATATTAAATTGGCATATTCCTCGATATCATACAGGCATTTATTTCATAATGTATGGCATAAAGGACTGCTGCATAAATAAAAAGATATTTTCTAAAGAGACACTACAAATTACTTGAATCATACTTTCAAAATAGAGTATTACATGTCAAAATAAATAAAAAAATATCAAAACGATATATAAGAAAATGTCAAAATATAAAATCATGAGTTCCGCAAAGTAGCGTACTAGGGTTAAACCGAACTTTCTTTTTACTACCGATATGCCGAAGTTTCCAAACATCATAACAACAACATATGCAAATAATACAGCCATTATCTCATCGTACCCAAGGGCAACAATAACATCTGAAATAGATCAAAATTAGGTTACACAGGTACATAAAAAAAGTGGTCTGTATCAAAAACCACATACGATATCTTCTCATGTAGTTTAACACAATGAATCCGAATCCACAGTCAGTTTGACCTCGGCACGACAGGTTCAAGGGCATTTGAAGATCAAATTTAGGAAAAAATATAACAGAATGTAACTAATATTTCTATGGTTTTGAGGATTTCTGAGTCTTGAGTCTGTTTGATCTCATCATGTCTGATCAAGGTCATTTCAAGGTCAAATGTGCATATAATGCAAAGGTTAAATTTTGACTGCAAATTCTGAAAGTACGGACAATTTTACATTAAAATACAATATTTTTAATTTTTTTATCACGTCCTTGAATGTCATTTTAAGATCACTGCATGTCAATATCTTGAGATTTAGCATGATGGTTGCAAAAATACGAATGTGTTTATACAATTAAGCAACTATTTTCATACGTTTCGATGGTCACTGAATCCAAATCCGGGGTTTGTTTATTCTATTGAATCTAGATCGAGGTCAGCTTAAAATCGAATCAACGGAAATGATACAGCTACGCCAAAAAATCACTCTCATACTTTCAATGATCACTGAATCCAAAGCCAGCATTAAAATTGCTCCAAGAATATCCCAGGCACGTTTGATATGCAAATAATTCATGACACTTTTATCCAGATCTAGAACGAACTTGAGCCATACAATACTTTCGTACAAATTAGGGTACTCCAAATTATGTTTACAACAACGTTTCGGAATAACACAAATTGTAAAAATTTATCCTTTTCTTCTTTTGTAATGGACCTTTCTGTCTTTAAAAGATCTATGCAATGGATTTTTCTTTCTCTTTTGCATTTTCTCGTTTTCTCTTTCAAGCATTCAGCCAAAATGTATCATATTTATATCCCATCTTCACTGATACTGACGTTCCATTTCCTTAATATCTCAATTAAATCGTTCACACTGTTCTGTTCTGTAGTTTCCAAGGTTTTCTGGAAAGTAATCAAGATGAGAATGTAAAAAGTGCAATTGTAATTTTATTAAACAACCCAACTTTTTGAAGTTTTTCAATAAATCTTCAACCAAAGTTTTGTAATCTTCACTTTTCTGATTTTCCAAGAAATTCTCTACGATTGTTTTGAGACTTAACCATGTGGCCAACTCATTTTAATGAAAAATATTTCATCTCTGGATAAGGTGCGGATTTGAGGACCATAGAAAACATTTTCTTTTAGTTTAGCATTACTTATCTGGAAACTTCTTTCTTGAGTACTCAAAAATTCTCCATCCTTGTCCACAGCTTTGATAAATTGCTTTATAAAACCAAGTATGATACGAAGGAGTGGAAGCAAAATCTTTGAAGGATCTATTAAAGTTTTACGGGCGATATTTTTTAACTCAAGGTTAAAATCTATTTGCCACTTTTGCTATGTATACTGATCTTCACTATCTCACAGATACAAGAAACAAAGATTTTTTTGTAAAATCTGACTAATGTTCCAGAATCAGAAAAAAATTTTAAATCACCCCAAGCTTTCCATTGCTGTCTTGCGTAATTTATTTTTTCTAATGCTATTTACGTTACCTTTAACTTCGTTGAATGAACTGTTGAGATAGGAGCAACCAAATTTTTTTTTTGGCTCCGTTTAGAATATTTAATGAAAAACCTCTACTTTTTATCTTTATAAATATTAGTTTTCAAGTTATTCATTAACCTTCTTACATTTGTACGAAAGATCATCGAGTTTTCAATATCTTTGGCAATGAACTCACGAAACTTTTTTTCCTTATCCCGATAAACGTACGGTTTAGTCCCCTCGGATAACAAGTTTTCTTTTTTTAATACTGCTTCCAGATACTCAACTCCAGCTTTTGGTAATCCCAAAGCAATTATGAGACCATGCAACGGTAGTCGTTTTAATTAATCGAACCGTTCGCGATTCTGCTTTTCGTGCGTTAGTTCTAATAGTGAAGAGAGAGAGGGGGCGCGCGATTTTTTGAATAAGCAGTTACGCCTCAGCTGTGAACGCGAGTTACCGCCGATTTGTTTTTCGCACTTTGTTTTCGCCGAATAAAGTTTCCTTGGAACAATTACGTGCGTGTGTGTGTAACAATAGTATTGCAGCAGCAAGCAGCGGTGCAGAAGCAGCAGATTGCAGTAGATAAAGGCGAATTGAGGCAGCGCAGCTGATAATCAAGGGGCAGCGGCAGTTGAGATTTTTTGCAACAACAATTACGGCTGATCACCGTGATTGCACCGCATGGTAAGTGCACCATCCGTCATTATATGCGATACAAAATACATTCGGTATTTTGTTTAATTGTGTTAGCGTTAATTTTTGTATTCGCGTCGAGCGCTAGTTCACGGTAGAATTCGAATCTACTCTCTCTCTCTCTCTCTCTCTCTTTCTCACTGAAAATAGTTAATTGTAAAATCCTATTCGCGAGCGTTAGTCTTTCGGCCCTACAAAGACTGTAGTGATTTTTTATTAATTAAAGTCTATTAAATTTATTCGCCGTTTTCGTCGTTTAATTTTCCTAGTAGCTTAAGTAATTGAAAAAGGCTTAGGTTTTAATCGAATTACATCTAGGGGATTAAGAAGATTAGAAGTAAAGTCGCTCACACTTAAAACTCATCAAGTGTAACAAGACACGTGACTCAAGGTGAGTTCAACTCCGTTCGATAGAAGACAACTAGGATAAATCATCTGACGTTAAGGCGAATACACGTATTATCATACGTGTTTAACGGAGCGGCGGTTTGCTCTGCATCGTGGGAGTTTGTTCTTAAATAAATTTCCCATTTTCAAATTTATTTCCCCCGTTACAACCATTAAAAACCTTTTAATTGAATACTTCTAGGGTCTTAGCTGATTTTATACCGAGGAGTCTAAAGTTAATGCTTATTAGGACTAATACACAATTTTAGGAGGTAAAATTCACTCTGAAATTTTACCTTCAGAAACAGCTTTTACAAATATTTCAGAAATAAAAAAAGATAATTCTATGAAATCAACACTAAATATTGTAAAATGAAAAAGGCTACAAAACAGCATTAATTTCAATTGTAAGGGTAGTAATTAATATTTAAAAAAAAATTACTTTTTTTTCATCAATTATTGGCTATAAAAATTACAATAAATATGAATATTTCCTTAAAATTGAGGTCACGTGAAATAAGTTAAAAAAATAAAGTTGTCCTGTTTCGTAGTCTTAGCTTAAATTATTTTTTGTGGAGATAATCACTCCCAATTATAACAAAGTTTTAAAGAAACACGGATAAACGATATATCATTTTAGTAGTACTGGGTACAAGGGAATATAAATTTTTCATTAATTTTGCTAAATTCGTATGTTTTAACGATTGTTTAAATAAATTATTATAAATTTATTCCGAAAAATATGAAATATTTATTGTTGATATGTTGTGTGGACCAATCAGTGATAAAATATATTCTTTATCAAACCAGTTTCTTTAATTGCATATTAAAAATTAAAGTTACGTATTTATGAAGATAGGATTACCAGACCTTTAATTTAAATGTAAGTTATTTCAAATTTATAGGATTTAATTTTTCTTACAATTTTAGAAGGAAAATTATTGTTTTTTAAATAAAACTCTACTATGATAGCAATTTAAGATAACATTTTTCTAACCATTATTCAACTAGTCAACTTGATTTTCTTATTTTCTTTTACGTAAACTCAGTTTTAAGGTGATATATAGTGTATCGTAATTTTTATAGTCAATAATTAATTCATGAAAAAAAACTTATTTTTATTTTAAATAGGGGTTGCTACCCTTACAATTAAAATAAATACTGTCTCATAATCTTTTTCATGCCATAATTTTTAGTTTCATCAAACTATCTTTATTTATTTCCGAAATATTTGAAAAAAACTGTTTCTAGGGATAAAATTTCGAAGTGTATTTAACTCCCTAAGATTGCATGTTAGCCCGTCTTAAAAATACATGTGTTTTATTTCTAAACGTACTATAACACTTTACAATACCATCTGAATTAGCGACACACATACTTGGAGTACCTTTCTTGTGAGTTCAACCCTATAATTTTCCCCTCCCTTTTCTTCGTCCCTACAGCATAGGGCTTGGATCAAGGAGTGTACTTCTATTCTTGCTCTCGTTCTTCTCGTTCTCACGGATGTCTTCTTGCTTGCCAACCATCCGACTTCGAGATGACTAGTGCTACCTCTTTTCGTTCTATATGACCAGCAAGACCTTCAAGCCATGCACTTCCCGTGAGATCTAATAGCCTTCGAATATCTTTTTCCTCGCGAAGCTGACTATTGGCACTATGGGGATGATACACAGAAAATACACTCGTATACGTTTATAGTACAAACATGAATGTATACGAGCAATAAAACCACACGAGCATGACGTACATACGTCATACCTTATATACATTATGACGAATAAATTTAAATCGTCATACTCTCACCAGTTATAATATAATATTCGATAGAAGTTTGTAATATGTATAGCTTGTTCACAGTTACGCAACTGTACGAGAGAGAGAGAAGACGTAGACAAGATGAGAGAGAGGGTAAGCTGGAGAGAGAGAGCTGGGCGGGGATGAGATGAGAGAGCAGAAGAGATACGCTGGCGGCGAGCTCGAACGTTTTTGGGAGGATCGCGAAACAAGGAATACGATTACCTCGTAAAATACTGTGCTGGATAACGAACCGGAGGTGGTTAGCGAGAGCGTGCGTCGTGCGTGTGTGACGGCCGATCCATTTTGGAAAATCTGCGAGCGTACGCGCATATTCGTAAGTGCCAGCTCTTATCATATAGCAACTCTCTCTCTCTCACGTTCCAACGTTCTCTCCCTTTCGAATATTGCTCGTCGAGGAGCATTCATTTGTAATTTTCTCTATTCTAATTCTTTTTATTTAATGAATAAACGTCTATTGTTTCGTTATTGAAAATACTATTTGGCTCTCCCACTTATTTGCTGACACCTTCCTCGCAAAATTAAGAACCCTGCCGCCTCCGCAAACACGAGTAAGCCCGTGTTTTAAAACTGCGCTAGCCGCTGCACAGTAGACCAGTGCAAGGTCTACAACGTCTCGCGAACTCGCGAGAAACGAGACGAAAGTCTCGATTGTTTACGGTAGGTTCATTCGCGAATTTCGCATAAACACGAACTATTCAAAAAATAACCGCACCGTTACAACATATTGATATTTCGTTAATCTTGCATTAATTATAATCGCCACTATAGAACGTAGATTTGCGCAATATTACAATGTACGAGTAGTTCTTATTTTCTATTTTTAATATTGATTCGCAACAGCAGGGGTTTTCAAAAACGAGAGAGCAGTGCAGTCCTCAAAATAGACGCAGGCCTGCTCAATGGAAATGTTTTTCAATTCTGTTAATTAATCATACGTTTGGGCCCTATGTGTCCTACTACCTCATGTAAACTTTCCTACTCTTCTGCGAAATATTGAACTTTATTACCGAATAACAAGGGAGGTAGCCCAAACCCTTTTTTTAACTTGTTTATGTTTTTAAATACTTTACCCGATTGAAATAATGAAATATGCACATTTTCGATGTTTTCAATAATAATTTATAGTTTTTAATTCATACTATCATCTTTTCATAACTCAGTATCGAATATAACAAAATAATAAACTCTTTATATTACAGGGCATCCTTTTCCAGAAATATCAACACGGTCATCACATAAAGGACCTTTAATTCAGAATTTATTATTGAACGAAGCTAGAAGAGAGTATTGCTTACAAAAATATTTTATTACTAAAATAAAACCATAAACTTAATTACATATTTACATAATTTATTAACATTTCTTATTATATGTTGAAAATGTAATTATTATAATATACTGTAGGTATTCCTTTCTATCATATACGTTCGTTAATCTTTTCATAATAATTTAAGCCCATTTCCAGGATTAGGATCCATTAAAGTGTGGGTTCGTAAATGAATTTTTCAAAAATTTGTTACTTTAAGAGGGATGGTCAATAAATTCTTAAAAAATGCAAGAGATGGCGCGCTAAATATCACAACTTATATTGCTACAGCAAGCGTCACTTCTAACTAGAATGCTGTCAAAGTTTTAGTGAAACTCATCAAGTGGTTTCGTTTTATGGTCGGTCAAAATGAACAACTTTTGCTTATGCTTCAACAATGGAAAAAATGTGAATTTCGTTTGCTTACAGTGGAGAATGAACGTACTCGAATTCTCGTCGCTAAGGCCCTCTTAACGTGCATTTACCGTAATCTGGACGATTTTCTGCAAGTACTTATAATTATATAAAAAATTCTTATGTTTTCACTCCTGATATTTGATGATTTTATTTTATTAAATTTCTGATCTTAGGAGTTATCCCTGTAAATAATTACACACCTTGTTTTTCTTGTAAACGTTTCGCAATTCAATTTATTGCCACCTCAGTATACATCTGTTAAATATATAAAATGAATAATTTCAAATCAAATATAGTAATAAATTAAATATAAACCTACGTTTTTTAATATGCTTTGTACTGCAATGTTGATTAAAATAAAAATTATTTCCTCACATATATAACGTCAATATAAAATTATAACATCAATTAAATAAAACAATAATTTTTTGTCAGTACGGTATAAACACATCATGTCCAAGCAAATTAAAATAAAACTGATAGAATACGTTTGTATATGCTCCTAGTAAGTCACTCACGCTGTATAAGAATAGAAAGAGAAAGATTGAATGGTCTAATAAGAGAGATATGAAGAGTGGGGAATACAAAAGAGGAAAAGAAAGATCAGATCATGTTAATCTCATAATACTATTACTAAATAGACTTAATGATGTTAAATATTCTCGAATATTGGTTGCTGAGATATTTTGTATCTTCTTGTGAATTAATGGTATTATCCGTAATTTTAATGTGTACTGATTCTGCGATGCATCCTTTTTTGTAATTCTGTTCTACATGTATAATTTTTGTGTTATCCCAATCAAATTCATGTTTCGGATTATTCACTATATGAGCTGGTATAGGTAGATGTCTAAATCTAGAGTTACTTGGATCTTGAATCGTTTTTTTTACCGAATATTTATGTTCATTGATTCTAGTTTTTAGAGCTCTTTTGCTTTCGCCCATGTATAGGCGAACTTATAATTATAGATGAAAATACAGTAACGCTCAATGACATTTGCCACCCTGTGGACTAAAAACCTAACACTTTCAAGTTTTATATGTCAACTTAGGATAGTTGTAAAAAATCCTGTGGGTACTTATTTTGTAGGATTTTCTAATATCAATTGGCGTAAGCCACATGTCTGTTTTTTCATTTTTTTTTTTTGCCAACTTTGAAGCGATATAATTTAGAGGGAAGTGATGGGAGATAAAATCTGTCTTTACTGTTTGAAATCTTGTCCCAAATGCTACATAATCCATGTCTGAAAAATTTTTTTCATACGATTTATTTGAGCTAGACCGTATTTTATTAAAAAGCACATGTTACGAATCAAATCGTTATATCTCGGAAAATATGCTCTTTACAAAAAAACTCTAAAGAGAAAAGTTGTATTTTGGTCAAAAAAAACCATTTATAAACTTTATACAAATATTTGTTTGAACTTTTTATAAATATTGTTTAAGTAAATTTATAATATAAATCATACAGTTATTTTTTAATTTTTTATTAAAAATAAGTTTGAATAATAGTTCATTTGATTATATAATTATTTGTCAAAAAAATGTCTATCATTAAAATTAAAATATCATTTATTAAGTTTTAATAAGTAGTTTTTGGATTATTTTTATCTTTTGCATTTCTTTAATTTGATTATTAAAATGTCGAACGACAAACCTCCAATTTATAACTTTATGGAATGCGCTTCCGAAACAATTCTAAATTAGTGAATCACTAATTGGCGAGGAATTGACTGTTCAACAAAAAAGAACGCACGAATGGAAAAGGACCGTAGTAGATGAGTTAAAAACATTTCATACTGATCAATTTAAAGTGCAAAATGATTTTTAAAAAATTTCGGAAACAATAAATAATTTAAGTAATAAAGTCGATAGATTGACAAATAAAATTATTGAATGAGATGAAATAATCAAAAATTTAGAATCAAATTTAGATAAATCAAATGAAATTATTGCTATTGTAAAAGAAAGATGTGATGATAATTTTAATGATATTATTCGCGCGAAAAATTATGTTACTATGGAAATGACTGAAACATTTTCAGTACTTCGCGAAAATATTGATAAACTTAAAAATAATGATCAAAATTGATCTATTGTAACTAAAAATATTATTGAAACGATTAAGCAACCTGCTTTAACGTGTTTAGTTTTTGATGATAGTTATAAATATCGTTCAGTAAAATATTTAAATGATCTCAAACGATCTTTGTAAACAAGTAATTATAATACTGCTCAGCTATTATGTTTGCTATCTCGATCTATGACAGGAGTAAATTCTTCGTGGTACGATTTAGTACAGCGTAAGATAAAAAACTTTGAAGATTTTGAAATATTATTCAAAGACCAATTTCGGAACGTAGAAATATGTAGAAATATTACTCGTGAAATAGAATTTGGTAAATATTTTGGTGGTAAATTAACACGTTATAATTATGCAACACGCAAAATAAACGTAGCTTTTGATTTATTAAATAATAAATTTTGTAATGACGGAAAGAAGAGAAATAGTGAAAGATGGAAAATCACTTAATTTTAATTATATTCAGCAACATTTCGTCAGCACGTTTGCTGACCTCTTCAGACTTTATTAATAGAAAAACAACAAATTATTAACAATAGAGTTTGCACATGTAATTTTAATAGTATATAATTATATGTATATGTGTATACCTGATTTCTCTCGTAGTCAAATTATTCTAGGCTAAAACGAATCTATTGGTTACTTACATACACCTACCGCACGTATAGTTCATGCGCAGCGTGTCTTTGTTTACAGTGCCTTTTTTGCGTTCGTTGGATTTTGATATTGTCAAAAATGACTGAAAAACAAGATCAACAAATTTGCATCAAATTTTGCTTTCAACTCGGAAAAACACGTTCGGAAACAATTGAAATGATGCAAAAGGCCTTCGGAAACGAGTGTATAAGCAAAACACGAATAAAAGAGTGGTATAATCGGTTCAAGGATGGTGTCGCACTTCTGTCGATAATGATTCTCGTTCCGGCCGATCTTCGACTACAAAAACCGCAGATAATATTGAGCGGGTGCGACTTGCAATCGAACAAGATCGTCGTATGACTGTGCGACAACTAGAAGAAGACCTTGGGATACTAAAAACTATCATTTCAGAAATTTTAACCGAAAATTTAGGAATGAACCGCGTGTGTGCGAAATTCACAGCAGAGCAGAAGAACATTCGCTTAGAAATCGCTCTGGACAATCTGGAAATGGTCAATAATGATGATAATGTGCTTAGAAAAGTTATTACAGGTAATGAATCATGTGTTTATGTTTATGATCCTGAAACAAAACAACAATCTTCACAGTGGAAGCATTCTGAATCACCAAGACCAAAAAAAGCATGTCAAAGTCGCAGCAATGTTAAGTCAATGTTGATTGTTTTTTTCGATTGTGAAGGTGTTGTACATCACGAATATGCACGAACAGGTCAGACAATCAATAAAGAATACTACGTTCAAATTTTAAAACTTTTGCGTGATGCAGTAAGAAGAAAACGGCCGCACTTTTGGGAAAGTGGTGACTGGCTTCTCCATCACGATAATGCGCCAGCGCATTCATCCAATCTTGTGCAGCAGTTTTTGAGCAAACACAATATCGCATTGCTTCGACAACCTCCATACAGTCTTGACATAGCCCCTTGTGACTTTTGGCTGTTTCCAAAACTAAAAAAACCACTCAAAGGACACCGACTCGATGACAAAACAACGCTTAAAAACAATGCGACGAGTGTACTTAAGGGTATCCCTAAAAGTGAGTTCCAGGACTGTTTTGAAAAGTGGAAACATTGATGGAACCATGTTATTCAATCAAGTGGGGATTACTTTGAAGGATGCCACCCACCAGATGATAAAGAATAACGGTAGCACGAAAATATAAAGGTAGGCCCGATACTTTCCGGACAGACCTCGTATATACTCTTCATCTATTATCCCTTCCTCATCGATATTAACCTGTTAACCGAGCGGGACGTATAAATACGTCCAAAGTAAACAACAATAAGTACGGGTAGGACATATGAATACGTCCTCGATATTTATATTGCGCCCTGGAACGGGCGGGATGTATATTTTACTACTACTATGGTAATACGTCATTCATACACGTCTTAGTGGAAAAGGACGCGCCCGTTATATGTTGCGTAATTAGAAAGGGATTTCCCCGGTTAACAGGTTAATAAAGGCTTATAGATTATGTAGATTATTGGATTATGAAAAGAATTATAAGAAACGCAGAATATCCGAAATCTTACACATTGGCTTACATAAAAACAAGTTAAATAAAAAAGAGGATATACAATATCTTAGTCACATCTATAAGTCTTTATTAAGATCGATGAGGAAGGAATAATAGATGAGTATATTTATGGGTTGAAATACTAGATTTCTCACTTTATTGTAATTTAACTGTGCTACGAAATATTCGTTTTAGCCTATAATAATTTGATTATGAGAGATATCAGGTATACACATATACATATAATAATATACTATTAAAATTACTTGTGCAAACTCTATTGTTAATAATTTGTTCTTTTTCTATTAATAAAGCCTGAAAAGGTCAGCAAATGTGCTGACAAAACGTTGCTGAATATAATTAAAATTAAGTGATTTTCCATCTATCACTATTTCCCTTCTTTCCATCATTACAAAATTTATCATTTAAAAAATCATAAGAGAATCAAGACAGTATGTTACATTTAGCTTTTGATTTGAATGAAAATGTAGATGAGGAACAATTAATAGATAAACTAGCTCGACATTTTGATAGAGATGTATGTTTATTAGTTCAAGTCAGACATATAAAAAAGATTTCAGAGTTTATTAAAATCTTATCTTCTCTAGATAATGATGATTATATTAGTTCACGTCATACTCAAAAAAATAGTGGCGTAGAACAACAAATAAACAGTATAACTATTCAAAATAATAAGTCAATAAATAAAAAGAGTAAATTAAATAAGAATAAAAATAATAATAGTACAAACCCGATTTCACAAGATGTACCAAGTACTTCTTCGGGAAACGCGTAAATGTTGCTTCTCGGAAATCGGAAAAACGTAAAAGTTTGCAACGAGTTGCAACATTAAAATCAAATAATACTTTAATATCAAAAGAATTATTAACTATTTTTGAAGATCCTTGACGTGAAATTAATGGTGAATTATTAAATAATGATAGTAATAATGGGGGCAGAATTTGTCCTGAAATACTTCTTTTATTAGATAGTATTCCGGTAAAAGCTCTACTTGATTCGAGTAGCCAAATTTCTGCTATTTCAGAGGAATTTTATAATCAAAACATAAATTTTTTAGCAGATAAACCTAGTCTTCCGATTAGTGGACATGTTATTAAAGTAGCTACAGGCCAAAAATCGGTGAGATTGAAGAAACAAATTTATTTAAATGTAAAATGGGGTAATCAATACGAGGTGTGATCAAAAAGTAAGGTGAATTTTTATTTTTCTCAAAAAATATTTATTTATTCATCAATTTTTATTTTATCTCCTTTAAAGTAATCCCCCTCGGATATAATGCACTTGTGCCAACGCTTTTTCCAATCCTCGAAGCATTTCAAAAAATCATTTTTTGTGATCTTGTTTAGTTCATCCTTCGATGCCGTCTTTATCTCCTCAATCGTGGCAAAACGCCGTCCTTTCATGGGCCTCTTCAGTTTTGGGAACAAGAAGAAGTCACAGGGGGCCAGATCTGGGGAATACGGTGCCTGTGGCATCGTTACTGTGTTGGTTTTAGCCAAAAATTCGCGCACAAGCAACGATGTGTGAGCAGGGGCGTTATCATGGTGCAAAAGCCAATTTTTATTTTTCCACAAATTCGGACGTTTCTGGCGGATTGCTTCGCGCAAATTGCTCATAACTTGCAGGTAATATTCCTTATTTACTGTTCTACCCTGTGGCAAGAACTCATGATGCAACACACCCCTGCAGTCAAAGAAAACTGTAAGCAAAACCTTTACATTTGATCGAACTTGGCGTGCTTTTTTTGGTCTTGGTGATCCAGAATGCCTCCACTGGGACGATTGAGTCTTAGTCTCGACGTCATAACCGTATACCCATGTTTCGTCACCTGTTATAACCCTGTTGAGTAAATCTGGATCATCGTTGACGTCATTCAGTAGCTCTTGGGCGATGCTCATGCGACGTTTCTTTTGGTCGAAATTGAGCAATTTCGGAACAAACTTCGCTGACACAGGTCTCATGTCTAAAACACTCGTCAAAATTGATTGGCACGAACCAAATGAGATGCCAATATCATCAGCAATTTCTCTAATGGTAATTCGACGATTTCCCAACACTATTTTCTTCACTTCTTCAACATTCTCATCAGTTGTTGATGTGCTGGGGCGTCCAGAACGAGGTTCGTCGTCGGTGTCTTCTCGGCCTTCTTGGAAGAGTTTATACCACTTGTAAAAATTTTTTTGGCTTAAAGTAGACTCACCGTATGCCACTTTCAGCATTTCAAGTGTTTTGGAACATTTGATTCCATTTTTCACACAAAATTTAATGCAAACTCTTTGATCCATGTTTTTAGACAGCAGCAAATCGTAGAGCACGCAAAACACTTCTAACCTTGATGCCTCTCACAAACAAACCAAACATACTACAATGCTGAAATTTGGAACGTATGTTCTAGACGAGTGTACCGACATAACCAAATAAAAAAGTCGAAGATCGAACTGACGTAGCCCGCTAAATTTCAAAATTCACCTTACTTTTTGATCACACCTCGTATATTAATATTATCTTCATAATCGTTCCTAAATTAATAAAAGATTGTATTA
This sequence comes from Phymastichus coffea, assembly GCF_024137745.1. Classification (NCBI taxonomy): domain Eukaryota; kingdom Metazoa; phylum Arthropoda; class Insecta; order Hymenoptera; family Eulophidae; genus Phymastichus; species Phymastichus coffea. The sequence goes on along the minus strand of NW_026706835.1, from coordinate 2,278,027 downwards.
TTGGTTATGATACACTGAAAAATATAAAGCTCAAACTTGATTCATATAATGAACAAATTTATTTTGAAATTAATAATACTTTAGAAAACTTAAAATATATCGATACATTTATAGATGAAAGTACGTTTCAAAGCTTAACTATTTAGTATGATACTGTCTCGCAATTTGGTAATGATCTGCCATCGCTCATTGATCTAACTCGAAATGAAATAGACGCAGGGATCGCAAAAGATGATTCTGCGGAGCTAACTCGAGGGGAAATTAATGAGAAAATAGATGAGAGCTCAAGCCTAACCGATGCTCAAAGGAATGAGGTAGGTTCGCTCGTATACGAATTTAAAGATGTATTTCGTAAAAAACGAAGTTTGTTAAAAGTACGTATATATTCATGAATTGATTTAAAAAAATAAAGAGCCTTATTTTTCAAAACAGTATGTTATACCGTTAAATCATCGAGAAAATGTTGGAATTGCAATCAAAGAAATGCTAAAAGATGCTGTTCTTCGTCGATCAGTTAGTAATTATATTAATCCGATTGTTATAAGTATAAAGTAAGATAGGTCTATACGATTTTGTCTAAATACCCGAAAATTAAACAAAAAAATAGTAAAAGTTTATTAGTAAACTACATATGAATGATATTTTTCAACATTGTTTCGGAGTAAAATTTATATCTAGTTTTGATTTGACAAGTAGTTTTTGACAAATTCCTCTCGAAGGAGAAACTAAAAAATATACGGCATTTATTATCGAAAGTAATACCTATGAATTTAATGTAGCACCTTTCGGTACATGCACTAGTACAGTAGCATTAGTAAGAGCTTTAAATTTATCAATTGGCTTTAATCAATGAGATTTAAATTTATCTATTTTAGTTCAAGAAGAAATTGAATTTTTAGGACATGTTATCCCTCCATACGGTATAAAAGCTCAAAAAATTAAATTAAAAATGAATTCAAAATTATAAAGCTCCAAAAAACTTAAAAAGCTTGCAATGCTTTCTTGGATTTGTAAATTTTTATACAAAATTTGCGAAAAATTATGATGAAATATGTAGATCTTTAATGAATTTATTGCAAATAAAGCAAGGGCTATCAATGGTTACCTGAGCATGATACAGCTTTTGAAAATGTAAAAAAGATTTTTATTGATACTATAACTTTGAAATTTTCTAATCCTAGTAAACCTTATATATTAGCAACTGATGCTAGTTATCATACCATAGCCGCTGCTTTGTCACAATTAAATAGCGAAGGCGATGAAGAAGTTGTAACATTTATATCTAGAACTTTAAAAGGCGCGGAATTGAATTATTTCACAACCGAAAAAGAACTTTTAGTTGTAGCTTGGACGTGTTTGAAATTGGAAATATATTTAAGCGGTGCGAAAGAAATATATGAAATTCAGATCATGAAGCGTTGAAATTTTTAACTATTTGTAAAATTACGAATGCGAAATTAGTGAGGTGGTGCTTGTTTCTTCAAGACTACAACATTACATACGAGTATTTACCAGGCAACAAAAATAAAGCCGCTGATTTCCTATCAAGATACATAACGGACTGCAGCAACGACTACACCGATGTAATTCAAGTTCCTACGTTGATGAAAGATCCTTCTTGTGATTTAATTAAACATTTCAAAAATCTGAATTTATTACAACAAAAGGATGATCCCATACAAAATTTAAGAAATAAGGAAAATTTTGATCATAGATATATAATTAATAACAATTTAGTGTATCAAAAGGATAAAATTAACAATAAAATATTGTTATCTCAAATAATTATTCCAGGATTAATCCAAGAAATACACGAGATCTATGGTCATATTGGATCAAGGGAAATTACATAGATGTTACAGGAAAATTTCTATTTTACAAGCTTCCTAAAAAAGTCGCTGAAACTATAAATCGTTACGATTTATGCCAGCGCACAAAGTATTATACAAAAAAGATATCATCTATAATGCAGCCAATACTTATTGAAAAACCAAATGATTTATTATCAAGACTTATATGGTCCTTTACCTACTTCACGTGGCGGAGTTAAATATATTTTAACAACCATAGATTGTTTTAGTAAGCTTGTTGTTATGTATCCTATAAAAAGATCAACTACATATACAACTATAAAAAAGATTTTTGAGCATTATATTCCTAACTATGGAAAACCACTAGCAATTATATCTGATCACGGTACTCAGTTCACTGCAAAAGCATGGAAAAAGAATAAAGAAGAAAATGCCCTCAAAGCTTATAAAACGTCCTAATAATATTAATAACAATATTAGTCATTATCAATATAAAATTAATGATAATGTATTATTACGGAGTCAAAGTATAAGCAACAAAGAAGAAGAAATAATTAAAATATTCTTAAATTTATATGAAGGCCCGTACATAATCAAAGCTATAATAGGCTTAGATACATACCTACTAAGATATAAGAATGGTAAAGATAGAGGCGTATTTCATACATCTCTATTAAAGCCGTACCAATTTTAGCTACTGTAACGGGATGCGTAAGGCCCCATCAGTCGGTAACGAACCGATATTACCCCGCGCAAGAGCAGGAGCCGCCGGCCGGCTCCACTACCAAGTCGTCTGCCTTAGCGACAACACCTCGAAACATAACCTACTGATTCACTCCCGCGCTCGCGCAACAAGTGCTCACTAGCCTACGACGACTTTCTTCGCCGACCCGTTATCCGGTCGATCTCTACCAGCAGCAGCACAATACACCTTCTTGTCGCCGGATCATCGCAGTAGACGAGCACCGGCACCGAGTACCCAGAAGTTGCGATTAGCGCTTACGCGATTGCGGTTCGACTGAGCGCCGTAAGTACCCCCCTTTTTTTGTACACCGTCGTCCGTCGTGTCCACAACTTCGCCGAGGCACACGACAGGACTTGCGCCGAGAATGAGAGGTGAGTGTGCGCGCGCGTGTGATCGGTTATGTAAGTAATCGAAGCACTCCTCGTTCGTTTATCCGCGCTAGCGTTTGCGGCTCGACCTCGGTAATTCCCTTGTGTTCTGCTTAGTGACAATATACGAGAAATTCTACCTGATTTCCCTCGCGTTATTCTTTCGATTCCCGCTCCCTGAATGACATCTAACCGTGCAGTAGAGCGGATGTAAAGTCGGAATCGGTAAGTGTTCCGACGTTATAACGGCCTCCGTCTCTCGAAATACAACGAAATAAGCCCGTTATAACTGGCGCCCAACGTGATAGAATAATCGTGAAATTACGGTTAAATACAAGGTCAAGGCGTCGTGTTTCAAACAGAGCCGCGAAACGTAAACAAACGCGAAAGTAGGAGAGAATATAAACATCTCTCCGGCAAAGCACGTACAGCAATGAAAGCGCCCGAGCACAATCGAGAGCGAAACACAAGCTCAAGGTACGCGTGAAACGAAATTTAAACGAAAATTAAATAGTGAGTGCGGTATGCAAGTATGAATGATCTTTTTTTTTGTTTTTCCCGTATGAAAAATTATTTTCACAAAATTTGCGATAAGAGTCTATAACCAGGTGTTACTAATTGTTAATGCTGAAAAGTCATTACTGTTTCAAACTCAATGTACTCGAAAATATGTAAGGTCGAGCAACCTTTACTAATACTAACATAGGTTAATAACAAACAGTAACGACAAACGAAATATTGACAATTTAATGTATATAAATCAAAAGAATGCAATTTCGTTCAACTGATAATAAAATTACAATAAAGAATAAATTGTCGATATTTAGTTTTTTTTTTAGGCATTAACTATATCGATACTTTAATTATAATTATTAACATATAATTATTATTTTCGCCCAACGTTACTCGAAATTTTCTCTCGAAAAAATTTTCAATAACATACTAACAATAGACCGTTGACCGTTCAGCGAATGATTACAAATAACAATAGTTAATTATTATTGATAACTAATTATACAAATTTTCACAACACCTGGTGAAATAAATTAATTAAGTCACCCCATTTTATCGCAACATTTGGGTTCCTTTTATATTAAATATTTATAAAAATCAGTGCAATTTATAGCAACGTTTTAAAAAAAAAAAAAAGAAAAAGACAGATAAATAGACTCTTATACGCAGAAGGCTTGAACGTCTCTAACGAATCTCGCGGTTAGTAATAAGGAACTGAGAGTCGTTCAACCCTAAAAAAGTTAAAATAATAAAAAGCATTATGGATAGAATAATCAACGCAACCGAAGCTTGGTTACTGGATTGGGACGAAGAAACCCTCAACGAGCGACTCCAACAACTGGAAATGCGAAGCGACGGGAGACGGCTATGCAAAATAGACAGGTTTCAACAGTGGATGTTAAGTAATTATACAGCATCCGACTTCGTCGACGACGCAAACACGACAGAAACGATGTCCAGGAGAGTCACTCTCCGACAAACATTCCTTGAAGAACAAGAAAAAGAAGGCTCAACTAAAGCTTCACTTGATGGAACACTAACCCTGATAAAACAGTTGTTAGAAGACGAGTCAATAGAGGAAAACCTGAACAAAACAACAGCACCAAGAGTCGAGCAAAATAAAACACCCAACTCACCAGGCTTACAACAGATTACCAAAAATATGCAACAAGAAGCACATAACAGCACGGAAAACCACGAAGCGGACGAGGATATCGTCACACTGCACGACGAAAACAACCGCCCGTTCCAAATCCCAAGTACATTCGGAGCCCTGATTAATACAATCAGCAGAAAGATTGACGAGCTCCAGAATAGCTACAACGGTAGCAACAGGGAAATAATCGTGCTACGGAACAATGTCGTGCAGCTGCAACGGCAAACTAAAGAAAGACGCCGAGTGGATTTCCAAACGTTCATGACGGAAGATATGCACAGACCCTTAGGAAGTACGCCACATCCAAGCATGTTTGGTCCACACAATCTACCACGGTAGACACACCAAGAGGAAGAACCCGTCGAGCTCCAACTAATACGAACGCAACGTTCACCAACGACGGGTGCTGCAACGCAGAATTCTCATCCAGATCGAGAGCTCGCACGCATGATCCAGGACAAACAGTAAGATAATGGAACCTGAAGTTTTCTGGGGACAGAAACCAAAGTCTAGAAGTTTTTCTTACCAGAATGAACGAATGCAGGACCTCGTCAACAATTTCGGACATGGAAATATTGGGAGCCCTCTCCGAAGTATTCACAGGAAAGGCACTCACATGGTATCGTAACCACCAGCACACTTGGTAGACTTACAGCGACTTCCTAGAGTTAGCCCGGTGTTGGTTCGGGCCTGGCAGAAGATTCCAACAGAGACTGCGCACAGTCGCTTCCAAGGCAAGGAGGAATTAGTACGTACGTACATAACTAACCTGTCGGGCATAATGAACAGAATGCAGTCAACGCCGCCACTAACGACTCAGTTGGATCTTCTACATAATAACATGTTACCGGAGATCCAAAAGCACGTTAGAAGTGCGGACGTTAGAACAATAGAAGACCTGCTCGAATTGGCAACAGAGGCAGAAGAATCACTGGCAACGGCGGAACTATATCGACAGCCACCAGAACCCTCCAAAGCCCTGCTACCGGAGCTAGCATACAAAGCTCCCAAAGAGGACGGCGAAGCCAAAGTAACAGCGGTAGGACAGGGATGGCTGCCAAAGCTACACCACGAGTTGCTTTAAGAGCTGACCAAGTTATGGCAAACTAACCTGGATTTTAAAAATGATGTAAGGAAGGAACTCAAAAACATGTGCGCTAACAACAAAACCGCCACCAATGACAAAGTGGCTACAAAAAACAAAAAGCCCGATAAAGAAACAGGTGGTAAAAAATCACCACCATCAAGAAGGCGCTTCAACGGGCCCCTCAAATGTGACAATTGCGGAAATTTGAGCTACAGCAAATATTCATGCCCAGATTGTAGGGAGTCAAAAAACGAAAAGAAGAGCGACTAGACAGGACCCCTAGCGTCTCACTCCGACCGAGGTCCCAGATAATCAGCCAACCAAGGAGAACCCAACGGCTACAAAGACTCTCCCATAAAATATTTTCTCTTCTGAAGCTGATACAGTCACACAGGAAAAAAGCATCCTCGAAGACAGAATATTTAAAGCTATCAGCGACTTAGAAAAAAACAGAAAATGGGAAAAAAAACTTAGCCGGCCATACAATCCCGAAGATCACACTCGATGGTGGCTCCGCGTAAAAATAGGCGATTTTAAAATTAGGGCGTTGTACGATACCGGAGCCTCCAGCACAGCCATGGGCAGCATGGAACTCCTCACCGCATCGCATCTCGGTCTACGACTCTAACACGAGCAATTGTCCACAGTCCAAGTGGCAGACGGAAGCTAGTGTACATTGCTAGGATACGTCTGCTTACCCTTTACAGTGGCTGGCGTTACCGAATAAATCCGGGTAGGAATAGTACCGGACATAAACGAACACTGCTTACTCGGCGTTAACTTTATCAGAGCCTTTCGCTCATACATAGACCCAGACTTGGACCAATTGAGATTCAAAAACTCAGACGAAAATTCGATCTAGAAATCAAAACCTTAGAAGCAAATATAGCATCACTAGCAGCCATCGGTACAGCAAATACTACCAATGATCAAAGGAAGGAGCTGCAGGAGCTGCTAGTGCGCATTCTAGGAGAAGCAGACGTAGAACTGGGCTGTGTGAAAGGTTTCGAGCACGTCATTGACGTCGGCGATGCAAAGCCTATAAGGCAGAGAGGTTTCCAAGTATCCCAGAAAATTGAGGAGATCATCCAACAAATGGTGATGGATATACAGCCAAAAGGGATAGTAAAACCATCAAAAAGCGGATGGGTTAGCCCAATCGTATTAATCAAGCGAGCAGAAGAAAAGTACCGCCTTTGTATAAATTTCCGCAAAGTCAACGCCGTCACCAAAAAGGATGCCTACCCCATCCCGTTTATGGACGACATACTAAAGAAGCTAAGTCAACCCAAATTCATCTCCACGATTGACCCAAGCTCAGCATACCACCAGGTCCCACTGTCTCTGGAATCACGTCCCATAACAGCATTTCCCGTACCAGGAATGGGCCTTTTCCAATACAATAGGATGCCATTCGGACTGTGCAATGTGGGAGCAACCTTCCAGAGAATATTAGACAGTATAAAAGGATTCGAACTCGAACCTAACGTCTTTCGATACCTAGATGACGTTATAATAGTCACCGAGAATTTCGAGGACCACAAAAAATACCTCGAAATAGTCCTTCGAAAATTAAAATACGCCAACCTCACAGTGAACCGCGAAAAATGCGAGTTCTGCAAATCGGAGGTCAGATACCTAGGACTATTGGTGAATAGGGACGGGATCAGGTCGGATCCTGAGAAAGTTGCACCAGTCGTCAACTATCCGGCCCCGAAAACCCTTCACCAACTAGAACAATTCATAGGTATGACCTCCTGGTACCGTAGATTCATAAAAGACTACGCGGCAATAGCAAAACCACTCACGGCACTAAAAAAGAAAGGTAGGAAATTCGAATGGACCGAATCCCAACAAACCGCGTCCGACAGGCTAAAAGCAATAATGATTTCAGCCCCAGTCTTGCAACGCCCGAGACCTGGCGGCACGTTTGTCATCCACAAAGATGCATGCGACACAGTGCTAGGAGCAGTACTGCTCCAGGAAGTTGGCAACCAGCTATTCGTTATAGAATACGCGAGTCGAAACTTAAACCCAGCCAAACGCAACTACAGCGTGACGTAGCGGGAATGCTTCGGAGTCGTATGGGCGACTAAAAAATTCCATCCATACACAGAAGGATACCACTTCAAAATCATGACAGACCACAGCAGTTTGCAATGGCTCAAGTCAATGAAGGGTCCGACTAATAGGCTCGCCAGGTGGATAATATACCTACAAGAATTGGACTACGAAATAGTCATCATCAAAGGTATCCATAATGACCTAGCGGACCCACTTTCAAGAATGTTCGAGGAAGAAAAACTCCAGTTAGCATCAGTAACTTGGTCCCAGACCACTAAAGATGAATGGTACAGACAACAATACCAAAAAACTCAGAATACCCAGAAGACAATCCGCGATGGAAAATCGTCGGAAAAATCCTGTATGTACTTCGAAATAAGGGAACTTACACAGACGAAAGAGAGATTTCGTTCCAAGACGAATGGAAACTAGTAGTCCCAAAGGAATACAGAAAAGCGATACTCCGAGAATGTCACGACGACGCCACCGTAGGCCACCTCGGAAGGGAAAAAACCTTCGAAAGAGTGGCAAGACTATACTACTGGCCAAACTTCTATGCCGAGGTACGAAAATACGTACAAAGGTGCAGTATATGCCAGCAGTGTAAACCAGAGCAAAGGCTCCCCCTAGGGCTTCTCGGCCATAGAATGGCAGAAAAACCTTGACAAGTAGTGGCAGGTGACATCATAGGACCATTACCTAAAACCAAAAAAGGATACAACTACATCCTAGTATTCTAAGACGCGTTATCACGCTGGGTAGAGATAATACCCGTACGAAAAGCCAACGCCGCAACAATCATCGAAGAGTTACATAAATTAATAAACCGTATTGGAACACCAGAAGTCTTTCACTCTAACAATGGATCAGAATTCAAAAACACAGAAGTGGATGATTTGCTAATATCCAAAAAAATCATCCACTCAACAACACCGGTTCACCACCCGCAGGCAAACCCGGTCGAAAGAGTAAACCGCACTCTTAAAGCGATGATCAGGTCTTACATCGTCGACTCTTATTTAAAATGGGATCGAAATTTACCAGAGCTATCGTTCGCTCTCAATACGGCGGTATCAAGTGCAACTGGAAAAAGCACCGCCCAACTAATTTACGGCTGCATTTTAGATCCACCCAACACAGTCCGTAAGCAACAAGACCGTCTAGCCCAAGACGAGCTACAGCGATCACTTGCAGACCGCTGGTACGAGCACATGCAGGAGCTAACACAAACGCTCTAAGAAGCAGCACAAAAGTCAAACGAGGAAAAAGAGAGACAAGAACATTACTACAACGCAAGAAGGCGACGTAGTATGGCTCGTAAATAGAGTACAATCCTCAGCTGGAAAAGCCATATCGGCCAAACTAGCCCCATCGTACCGCGGCCCCTACTTACTTATTCAAGTACGTGGGATGAACACGTACAAACTACAGGACGCTGAAGGAAAAATAGAAGACTTAATTCCGGCCAAAGATCTGAAAAAGTTCAACGAAATCTACGATTTCGGAGAAGAAGATCCCCAACAAAAATACAAAGAAATCGAAGACCAAAACCAGGATGCTGAACAGCCACAACCACCGACGGACAATCAGGCAAAGCGCGACCCGCCGAATGAAACAGTGACTCAGGAAGAACAAACAATAAACGAACGCGTAGCGGCTCCCGAAGAGCCCGGTATGAATGAAACCGCGATCCCGGTATTCGCGAAACGGAAAAGGGGCCGGCCCCATAAAGTACAATACGTCGTTAGGCGCCCCATTCAAACACAAGCGCGCAAAGTATTATGACCTAACCTGAGAGTTCTTTCCGTAGATGCAACAACAAGATACGAGGGAGGCCAGGCTAATGTTCGAGGAGCTCTGCAAGAAGCTCTTCAATTGCCAGATCAGCGAGGAGGTAAACGCCTTGCTGACCATGTCGATGACAGCATGGGACGAGGCCGACAAAAAGGCGGAAAAGGAGGAGATGGAGCGAACTCGAAGCTCCATCGTCATCGAGGAAATCTCCGGAGACGAGGGAGCATCCGGCCCATCGACAGCGAGTTCGATCGTAATCGCAGCTGGGGACAAAGAGCTCCCAGCCCTCGCTACAGGCGGGCCCATCGCCGCCCCGGCTCCCCCACCAGGGAAGAAGAACCAGGCGACGCAATGGGAGGAGACTGCCACCTTCCAAAATGAGGTCGTCCCACTACAGGACATCTCACACCTCAGCGCGGATCTCCAACAACGTATAAAGGAGATGGACGCCAAGTTACGCCGTCTGGAGGTGATGTACAGGCAGACAAAAGCCCTGGAGCGCTCGGCGCTCCGTCAATTCCGCCAGTTAACGGCGAACGCTAACGCCGCAGAGGCCATCGGCGCGTGGGACGATATCGTGTTCCACATGGAAAACGAGATCTCGGCCATCGACGCGTACTATGAAGAAGTCGACCGCGAGAACGAGCGCCAGCGAAGAGAAAAGCAGCGCAAGAGAGAAGAAGAACGACGGCGTAGAGAAGAGGAGCGCCGACTGGAGATCGAAGCGCTCCAAGCAGAGAGAGCGCGGGCTGAAGAAATGGCCAGACAGGCCAAGGAACGAGCGGAACAGCTGGCTAGACAGGAGCAGCAACTCCAAGCCCAGCTCCAAGATCAAACAGGAGCTGAAGAAGCTCCACTGAACCAGCAGCGACGACGTACGCCGAGGACAACGCAGCGCAGCTGCATCATCTGCGGCGAGCCACAAGTATCAACCGGCAGAATGTGCCCGAATCGGAGCAACCCACTATAAATGCCCTAGGCGCCGCTTCTACTGAGCGCCGAAAATAAAAAATAAAGCGCTATTTTCTCCCACTGCCAACAATCTACATGCGTTTTATTTCCGCCTCCCGTTTAGTTATCGAGTCGCTTATAATTAAGCGACGTCTAGGGGGGGATGTAACGGGATGCGTAAGGCCCCATCAGTCGGTAACGAACCGACATTACCCCCCGCAAGAGCAGAAGCGGCCGGCCGGCTCCACTACCAAGTCGTCTGCCTTAGCGACAACACCTCCAAACATAACCTACTGATTCACTCCCGTGCTCGCGCAACAAGTGCTCCCTAGCCTACGACGACGTTTTTCGCCGACCCGTTACCCGGTAGATCTCTACCAGCAGCAGCACAATCCACCTTCTCGTCGCCGGATCATCGCAGTAGACGAGCACCGGCACCGAGTACCCAGAAGTTGCGATTAGCGCTTACGCAATTGCGGTTCGACTGAGCGCCGTGAGTACCCCCCTTTTTTTGTACACCGTCGTCCGTCATGTCCACAACTTCTCCGAGGCACACGACAGGACTTGCGCCAAGAATGAGAAGTGAGTGTGTGCGCGTGTATGATTGTTTGTGTGAGTAATCGAAACATTCCTCGTTCGTTTGTCCGCGCTAGCGTTTGCGGCTCGACCTCGGTAATTCCCTTGTATTCCGCTTAGTGACAATATACGAGAAATTCTACCCGATTTCCCTCGCGTTATTCTTTCGATTCCCGCTCCCTGAATGACATCTAGCCGTGCAGTAGAGTGGATGTAAAGTCGGAATCGGTAAGTGTTCCGACGTTATAACGGCCTCCGTCTCTCGAAATACAACTAAATAAGCCCGTTATACTACTAGGGGACTTATCCTCTCTCCAAGAAAATTTGCATATTGATTAAATATATGCAAATACAGTCGGACCTCTGCTACTGTACGTTTTCGGGAGTTGCTGCCCTCCGCCACTGCCCGGTACGGGCTCTCTGGCGTTAGCCAATAAGAGCGCTCCGTCAGGTACGGGCATTGAGTGGCGTGCCGCGCTGGTCTCGAGGGGGGCCCGGAGAAAATGTTACAAATTTAGGTACATATCCCCCCCCACAAATTACAAGAGTCATAAATTACAAGGAGTGTAAATCATAAGTCACAAATTACAAGGAGTCATCTTATACTTGAAGATATGCAAGATATAAGAGCGACGCGTCGGCGTCAGACCCATAAAAGTGCGCCGCCGGCAGGTGCCAGGTAAGTGACCGAGAGCGTACGACACTGCGCTCGAGTCATAAATCGGGCAGTTAGAGAGGCTAGGTAACGGGCAGTGGCAGAGGTCGGGCAGTTGCGGAGGCTGCAGTAGCAGAGGTTCGACTGTACTGAAGAAAGTGAGCTAACGATTTTTGAGACGGGGAAAGATAAGTCAACTCAGATAGATTTATCTGATTTGAAAGACTTTAGTCCTTTCCCTCGAACTGAAATTTTTAAGCCATCACAAAATATGGTGCCTAGGTCTGCGTGCAAAAGCACACAGACACCATCTAAGCCTTCTTGGATGGTGAAGGTAGAATTCAAAAGAAATTCCACGATTCCTTTCCTATCCTCTGGTGTACCTCGCCCCAGCATCTCTTGTGCTTTCCGCATCCCTTCCAACAACGTTAAGGAAGCGGAAGCGCAGGATGCGCAAGAAGATCTGCAAGCTGGCTGCGAGGATTGCTAAAACGGAGGAGGAAATTGTGGAACTCCAGAAAAATTTAGCTACTACACAACCGGAACGTCCACCAACGTCGGAAAAATTCTTAATAGAAGAGTAGCAGAAAAAATAATAAATAATATAAATAATATTGCAAATAATAAAGAAAAAAAAAACAAACAAATAAAGAAATTAGAATAAAAAGCTCATAGAGCACTGAATCATGAGACTTCTTTCTCATAGATCATTCAGTCTCAAGAGGGGGCTATGTAACGGTCCTATCTATGAGCTATTTTCTTATTTCACTGAATCACTGCAACCCGCTGAACTCATCAATCTGTTTACATTGATTAGCATATTAAACGGTGCCACCTTATATATTATTTGATTGTCTTAGTACCGGAGTCAAATTTCATGACCATATAAGGAGGATGATACTTATAGATATAGATATATAATAGTGTTTGTTATTTTATTAAAATATGTTAATTAAAAGTAATTTTGATGAAACAAAGCATTTTTTATATAGATTTCAGAGCATAGCTTTAGACTATAATAATTTTAATTGCATTCAATTACGAAATTATATTGAATTTTAATATGCAAAGTTAATTTGTTTATTACATTGTAAATATTAATTATCAGAATAATGCGGATACTCTAAATTCGTGATGAATATTTTAGAAACATGAGTAAGAATTGGTTTCATTGATAAAAGTTTAATTATTACTGTTATCAATAAATAAATAATAAATAATTTATTTAAACATAGAATTGTATTGCAACGGTAGTCGATTCGATCAATCGATACGTTCGCGATTCGGTAGCACTCGCGATGCTAGAGCGAACGTCTAAGAGAGAGAGAATGCGCGCGAGAGTTCAAAGTTTCAGTTAAGCCTCAGCTGTTGTAGATAGAACCGCCAAAAGTTTTGCACTGTGTTTTGCCGATTTTCAATCGAAAGTTTTTCTTGATTTTGGATACATGCGCGAGTGATATCGAGGAAGCTGAGTAAAAGCAGCAGCAACTAAAGCAGCAGCAAAACAGCAACAGTCACCGATATTCGTGACCGAAGCAGCGCAGTTGGTTCCACAGGAGCACCACCAGTTATTTCTCTTCAACAATTACGGCTGATCACCGTAATTGTACAGCAGGGTAGGTGCACCTCCATTTTTTCTGCGCGACAAAATATTTACGAGAATATTTTGTCTATCGCGACCGTTTGTGTGTTCGCGCCGAGCGTTAGTTTTCGCGGTAGAATTTTAAATTCTCTCTCTCTCTCTCTCTCTCTCTCTCTCACTCCCCGTATTATTGTGACAAGTTATTAATCCTATTTACGTGCGTAAGTGTTTCGGCCCATCGAAGACTATAGTTTATATTAGAGATAAACGATATTAATTTTATTCACGGCATTACGTTATTTCGATTCCTTTTTGTTTAACGGCTCCGTCACCGGTTAATTTTTAAACCGATTTCATCTAGGGGATAGTTGGAGTCAACATTAGGTCACTCACACCTAAGATAGATCGAGTGTCACTTAAGGTGAGTTCAACTCTGTTGGAAAGGAGACATCTGAACGAAAATATCAAACATAAAGGCGAATACGCGTATACTCAACGGAGCGGCGGTTAGCTCTGCATCGTAGGAGTTTGTTCTTTAATAAACCCATTTTGTACCAGCTAATCCACCCCGTTACGGTATATAGATCGAAAGCGTTAAATGACAACTTTATAATTTATTGATCTTAATTAACTAACCTAGTATTTGCATTATCAGATTTTACAAAAAACTGTTACAAATACGAAAAGTTATTAATATAAAATAAAATAAATTATTATTATAAATTATTAACTATATTTTTTATTATAATTCAAATGTTATTAACTAATTTAAGTATTTCTTTTTAGAAATTACTTCTATTAGTGATAAACTCTTAATCTATGTCACATTTTATTAGTTTTATTGTAAATAATGCGCTATCACATTAATTAACTTTATTAGTTAATAACTTTTGACGATACTTTTTGCGATAATTATAAATTATACTAAAATGATCTATATCTACTTCTGTAAAGTTTACATTATTTAAAATTTCATTATTACTCTTTACTCTCTTGTAAATTTGAAAAAATGATTTCTCACAATTGCGTAAACAACTCGAAGAGAGCTATCCTGCAAAAATAGACGAGAAAATCTGTGTATAAATACGCTGATTTTTGCACAGACTAGCATTCACTCCTAGCCTTGCAAAGTGAGCGCATGAGATTGAATAAACTTGCTCAAGTGGCTTAAGAGTATATCTCGAACGAATAAAAACTACTCTAAAATGTCACGTTTTATTATAGAATATTATATGTCACGCTATATTATATGTCAAGGTTTTATTTCTTGTTATGTGAAACGCTTCAGTATTCTTTTACGAGATAAAAAAAATTTTTTTTATGTTACAAGCCTTTTTTATATCGAATATCTTATCTTATTTCGATCTGATGAATAAATGACGCTTTCACTGGGGTTGACATTTGAAAATTGATTTATATACTGTAACGAGCGGGCTCGTTAAGAAGTGGATGAGCGATTTTCGAAATAGCGCGCCATGCGCAAAAGACCCGCGCAGCGAGAAAGAGAGAGAAATATAGCTAGGACACGCGGGCCGAGTAGTACACGTGAGACCGGTAAGCAGAATGGACGCGCATGAAAGCCCTCGAATTGTTTTTTTGTTTCATCGAAAAGTCGAGCGGAGAATCGATCCCATGTGGTGACAAGCAAGAACGGTGAGGAGCGAGTGTTGTGGGTGCACGGAAAAATCGACGACGAGCAAGGATCAACGGGGGCCGATTAAAGGCTATCACACGAGCCGAGGGGCTCAACACGTCGCCCACCACCCACAAGAACCGGCCGGTAGGACACTCACCCCCGACGACTCTGGGTGACGTTAGTCGAATAACTAGGTTCGAGATCCAAGGCGTAGCTATCTGCAGCGCGTTCGCCTGCGTAAGTCTCCTTCGTTGTCTCAGTATTGCGTGCGAGAATTCCGGGAAGCAAGCGTATGTAAACAGCGTCGGCTGCGTGTCATTCGAAATCATATTTTCCGTCTCTCTCTCTCACGCGTACGTATAATTAGGCTGCGTATCGCGAATCTCTCGGCCAACGTGAAAGGTACGCTAATGTGAAAATAAGCAGTAAATAAATTCGCTGTAGATATGCTAAGCAAGCCGGCAAATTCATTCGATAATCCCGAATTTTCTCTACGTTCCCTTCTCCTTCGCAACGTTTTCTTGGAACCTTCGACCATTGCTTTCTTTTGATATTTCGTGCTTTCGCGCCGGTTTTCAAGTCGCACGACGAGCACAGAATTAACCAGAAGAGGAAAACAACGAACGGCGATAGTACATAGATTTTGCTAAAGGACGACGATTTCAATACACTTAATAAATCACGACCGTTACAATACTTATTTTTAATTTGATTATTCAATTTTTATAAAATATATCTATAACTACTTATGGGCTTGATCAATTCAAATCGATCGTTTTTCAACAAAATTTCAAGCGCTTGAAAAGCTGCAGGAGTTGCATCCGCTTTCGAGAAAATAACCATTGTTGTTTTGCACGAGAATAGTTTTCGGCGATCGTATAATAAATAAAATTGTACGAAAACATCTCTATTTACTCGGTTGGAAGAGAAGTCGATCGGATTAAATGATTTCCACCGAAAATTCCAACGATAGTGGTGTGATTTTCTCCGACTTGACATTGAATGTCAGATCGCCGAACAAAAGGTTGGCATTCGTGATTGCTGCTTGAAACTCTTAAACAACCTCACGTTTCTTCTTGTTTTGGCCTCTGCTAGCTCATTTGGTGGCACTCCGGTCAAGGTTGTATCTCAGATGGTCTGAAACGCCCGAAATCGGTTTTTTCATCGTTCTTGTGTACGATATGGTTAAGTCCGATCTCCTCGTTCGCACTCTTTCCAAACTCAGACACGACCGAAAACCTAAAAAGAAGGATGTAAAGGATGTCAGTCACTGAATCAAAATTATTCACCTTACGTTGATCTATTACAAATGTTCACTCTTGAGCCACTTGAAATCTTACTTTATATAATAGTCTATAATCAGAAATCCACGTCCACGCGTTTCGGCTACGGTATTCGCATGTCCCGAAACTACACCTTCCAACGCATTTTCTAACGAGCGATCGGTTACGCGGCACCAATGACATTTGGTCAGCACTAATATGAGATATACGAGGTGTGATCAAAAAGTAAGGTGAATTTTGAAATTTAGCGGGCTACGTCCGTTCGATCTTCGACTTTTTTATTTGGTTATGTCGGTACACTCGTCTAGAACATACGTTCCAAATTTCAGCTTTGTAGTATGTTTGGTTTGTTTGTGAGAGGCATCAAGGTTAGAAGTGTTTTGCGTGCTCTACGATTTGCTGCTGTCTAAAAACATGGATCAAAGAGTTTGCATTAAATTTTGTGTGAAAAATGGAATCAAATGTTCCAAAACACTTGAAATGCTGAAAGTGGCATACGGTGAGTCTACTTTAAGCCAAAAAAATGTTTACAAGTGGTATAAACTCTTCCAAGAAGGCCGAGAAGACACCGACGACGAACCTCGTTCTGGACGCCCCAGCACATCAACAACTGATGAGAATGTTGAAGAAGTGAAGAAAATAGTGTTGGGAAATCGTCGAATTACCATTAGAGAAATTACTGATGATATTGGCATCTCATTTGGTTCGTGCCAATCAATTTTGACGAGTGTTTTAGACATGAGACGTGTGTCAGCGAAGTTTGTTCCGAAATTGCTCAATTTCGACCAAAAGAAACGTCGCATGAGCATCGCCCAAGAGCTACTGAATGACGTCAACGATGATCCAGATTTACTCAACAGGGTTATAACAGGTGACGAAACATGGGTATACGGTTATGACGTCGAGACTAAGACTCAATCCTCCCAGTGGAGGCATTCTGGATCACCAAGACCAAAAACAGCACGCCAAGTTCGATCAAATGTAAAGGTTTTGCTTACAGTTTTCTTTGACTGTAGGGGCGTGGTGCATCATGAGTTCTTGCCACAGGGTAGAATAGTAAATAAGGAATATTTCCTGCAAGTTATGCGGAATTTGCGCGAAGCAATCCGCCAGAAACGTCCGAATTTGTGGAAAAATAAAAATTGGCTTTTGCACCATGATAACGCCCCTGCTCACACATCGTTGCTTGTGCGCGAATTTTTGGCTAAAACCAACACAGTAACGATGCCACAGGCACCGTATTCCCCAGATCTGGCCCCCTGTGACTTCTTCTTGTTCCCAAAACTGAAGAGGCCCATGAAAGGACGGCGTTTTGCCACGATTGAGGAGATAAAGACGGCATCGAAGGATGAACTAAACAAGATCACAAAAAATGATTTTTTGAAATGCTTTGAGGATTGGAAAAAGCGTTGGCACAAGTGCATTATATCCGAGGGGGATCACTTTGAAGGAGATAAAATAAAAATTGATGAATAAATAAATATTTTTTGAGAAAAATAAAAATTCACCTTACTTTTTGATCACACCTCGTACTTAATTCTTTGACACTTATCGCTTCTGTTGATGGAGTTGGCTGCGTGTCGGTTGGTAGCGGGCAGTCGGTTTGGCTTCCTTTAGATGGTCGTCAGGCTTCCTTCAGGTAGGTCGGTTAGCTTCTTTCAAGTAGGTCGGCTGGCTTCTTTCAGGTAGTCATCCGAGGGATCCTTTGGCTTGATTGATTTAGTGGTTTCAAGGAGGATTAGAAAATGTGGGAGTCGTAAAATAATAAGAGCGGTCGTTGTGAAATTTTAATCAAAGGTGACCCTGACCAATATTGTCAGCCACTTCGTAGCGGTTTCTGTCGCGAAGGTGGGCTTAACTGTTCCTTTTCACCCACTCATGTATCTTTAAGGTTCGCTCTATTTTCCGGGTTCTGGACTGATAACCGTGCTATTTTCATTGTCTGATGAGGGTGTTCGGTGGCCGGACCAGGTTCGGGATGTTTGGGTTATAGGTAGATGGTCACTCGGTCAGTCGGAAATTCCGACCTCAATTTCTAAGCGCGTGGCTGGTCCGCGGTCTAGTGTCTAGTGATCATCTCCTTCCGACGTTCCTTCTTTTGGCGAAAAGGTCAAGGTTTTGGGAATAATAGTAGGAGTGGTCGTGTTTCCACAAGGATGCACCTGCTCGGCATGCTGTGGCGGCGATGATATGCCTCTTCGCACCAAGAATCATCGAAGACCTTGACGTTTCCGCAGAACATGTTCTTTACAAAAGAACAGTTTGTGTAGTTGTGGTCGAGTCGCCAACAGTTGAAGCAGCTATGTAATGGTGGGTCTAGCGCGGGATCTGTCGGGCTGGTGGTTAGGTGCCCAAATTCCACGCCAGTAAGGCACGGATATCGGTCCCATGACGGTATCTTTTAAGCAGCAGATGGTTGGTGCTGATGCTGGTCTGCAGCAGGTTGGCAGCGCTGATGCTGGTGTGCGGCGGGTTAAAGGCGCTGGCTCATAGCTTTTGCGGTTTTCGGAGGTCCAGGTTCTTCATCTGAGTTCACCTCTGGCCGGTCATTTGATGGATGGTCGTCCAGCTCGAAGTAACAACGGAAAATACACTTGCGGTGTCACTGTTGGCCGTCATATAATGGAGATCTTCGATTTCCGACCGCTCAACCGGGTCAACTTGAGGAGCTGTCGTAGGCTGCGATGGTATGGGCCCCGTGATCTCTCTAACCGCAACAACCAGCAATCATCCTTCAATGACGATGAGGGCAATGAGCCTTCTCTTAGCAATCGATAGTGGAGCGTCTGTGGGGTCTGATCTAGGCTAGCGTAGTGACGATGGTGGTTTCGTTGCGGGCGCTAACACTTCATCGCTACTCTTGTCGTCAGCCTAAAAAGCGGTCGCGGATGGAGTGTTACCTTAATAATCTAGGTAGCTCTCGAGTTACTCGGTTACCCGATCATCAAGAGTCAACCTAGAACCAGACACGCTGATGACCGGGCTCTCCACCTTCGCCTGGTCCGTGGTCTGGTCTAGTAGCTTAACTACTGATGAGATTCGGGCGAGGTACTCAAGCGCGATCATAGTGGAGTCCTCACGCTGTATGGCAAGAACGACCTCCATCCGCTAATGTTCGGCTGGGCTCCACTTCTTTTCTGGGGCTCGAGCCTGGAAGGTAGGCCCATCGGAGGATGCGCTCGCACGCTGATTCCTCCGGCAGTGGTAGTCTTGCCTCCACCTCGCGAAGAGCTTTCTTCTATTCGATCTTGTGAACCATATCCTGGATGTACCAACATGTTTGGTCTTGTTAGGGTGAAGTGGTGATCTCTTCTGCCCCGTACTAGCATCCAGAAAAGATCGCAAAGGCTTGTAGGCGCAAGCTCGTCTACATCTCTTCTACGGCTGTTCGGTCTTGGACTAGTCTCTGAACTCATACTGTGGTCCTGGTCAGATGTTTTGGGACCACATCAAGAGTTCTGAGACAATGGGATTATGACGACCAGGCTCAAACCGCTCTTCCTCATTTTGTTGATCCTTGGAGCCATCTATTCTGTAAGAAGATCTTTCTTCAATGGATGTTATTTACGGTCAGGTTATACGTCACAGGACAACACTTGAACATCACGGCGATTTGGTGGTAATTCCCGGTATTGATGAACCGCAGGTTTCCACCTCCACTAAGCCGGTATGCTACCTAGTGTACCGCTTCATTGTCCCAGCTAACAATACAGATAATCGGTCATGCATGGCGTGAGGTTGTTAGTGGATCAGGTACTAATCTAATTTGGCAATCTAAAGGTAGGGTATTTTTGGCTTGGTCAATTTCGGCTCTTGATTAGTTTTGATCGTTGATAGGCAGTGTAACATGGGACAAGATCAGGCAGCGGTAGGCTAATTGACCGCTGCTGACTCTCTCATGCGCAATGAGTAATATTGGCTCTCGCGACGTATTTGACAAAGTACAGGTCACACGATATTTTCATATTTTGTATTTATTTCATGTTTCCCTGAGTCAAGGCCATATGACGTCACACCACACTTACAACACACTTACCAAGTACACACAAACAATTACCAAGCCCACTCTCGGAAGCTAAGTACAACGAGATGAGGGGCAATGCTAGCAAAGACGGAGAAGAAAAGGAATTGGGGAGAGAGTTCTAGGCTGCGGTCAACACCGGACGTTCTAAACCCGCGCTCATCATACTGCGCCGAGATAACGCTTTCTCCGGCATTCGAAATTGCATTGCAAATTCAGTCTTTGATTGGCTAAAGTGTGCCTAATTCAATCATAAGTGATCACAATGCATTGTTTGCCGTTATGTTGCCTATATAATCACCTACCGTCAAAGGTCTTGTTCCGTGTTAATCAGCGAGCATGTATCAGTAAGTGAATTATCAGAGCTTTGTAAGCAATTAAGGTAACAGTCATTTCAAGCTTATTAAATTGCTTCAATCGTTCATGTGTGTGACTCAAATCTTACTCTAAATGGAAATTTGACTATCGGCGAATCAATTATATCATTAGCGATTGTAAGTGACCTCGCGTTATTAGAATCTTTTGTTTTCCTCTATGCCTGGCTTGACTATCGTACGGTCAAGCCGAAGAGAGCCAAAGTCCTAAAATTACAATTTTGAAATATTTAATTTAATTAGCCGTCAAATTAAACGAGTAAGTCGAAGCTCATTATCATGTTATTATTCGTTCAAATACCATATTAATTGCCTAGTTTAATTAACGAGTATTTGTTTGTTCAATCTATAATAAATCTCATATTTATCATTTACTTTAATTTTTATTATAGACATTTAATTGTATGCAATCCCCAGTTCCTTATCCCATTCTCTCTAGGTAAATTCACAGGAACCTGCTCCCGCTCTTCAATATTAGAGCTAGCCATATCTAAAGGAGAGGCACTGCTCCCTCATTTCCCCTCAGTGCCTGGCGCCCTTGCGCTAATCGCGTGAATCATCGTACATTTCTTGCCTTACCGTAACGACGCTGTTATAATTGGCACCTATCGTGCGGCCGCGTGAATAGCCTAATCAAAATTTTTTTTTCTTTCCCTCCCTTCCCCCGCTTCGCGTGTGTAACTGCCTTGACGAAAATTTTTTTTTTTTACACATAGCTTTGCCTTGGCAGGATAAATTTTTTTTTTAAGTACACTGCGCCTCCCCTTTGCGCGCAAAGAAAAAAAAAAAAAGGGAAATAAAACGCTAAATTAGAGCGAAAAGAGATTGGAAGAGATAAAGAGATTGAGTGAGAAAGAGAGAAAGAGAGAGAGACGCCGTTGACGTGACGTCACGGCTCGGTACGCTACCGCGCAGCTAATCGTTCGGCCGCCTTCGTGAGTCGTCGGCTGCTCTCGGCGCCGCCATCTTGCCAGACGCCGACGCGCGCAGGCAGCAGCCGGCACATTACTGCGCACTAACAATCCAGCAACCGACTATTCCACGTCTGCTACAAGGAAAGAAAAGTGCAAAGATGTCAAACTTCGGTAACCGCAGTGCGAGAAAAGTGTCGGCGGAGGTTTCAAAGACGGCACATGCAAATACCTGCCTCCAGGAGTAAGTACCCTCGTTCGCTTAAACATTTAATTACGCTTTTGGCGCAGAGCCACGCTGCATGCGCGACGCCGCTGACAGGCTTTGCTAGCTGCCTGCATGGTTTTTTTTTCTCTCTCTCTGCACGCTCGCTCCGCTATCTCGCTACTGTGCGCCGTGCTACACCCGCTCGCGAAAAGTTTTTTTTCTCTCTGGTCGTTGTTGCCTTCTCTCTCCTCTCAGCATACCTAACCCAGCAGTTGACAGCTGAGGTTAGGTTGTTGGTGGCTGCTACAAGTGTGATAACACACTACAACACTCTATGTGCAAAGAATAGCACAACAGAGTGTTGCACCAACTCACCTGCCACCTGAAGATTACACAAAAGTATCTCAGGTAGCTGTCCCGGTTAAAAGACTAACCGAGGCAGCTTGACAGGTGAGCGTAGCCAGCACACCAACACAATTTTGCCTTCACCAAGAAGAATAGTGGAGCACACAGGGGACCTACGCATGGGTCCAAAGCCCCATAGCACCTGTGATGCAAAATATTTATTTTTTTTATTGCCTTGAGTGCTCGCTTAGCAATTTTGTTCAGTGGTGCTTGGAGTTAGCACACATGCAGCTGACAGCTACTAATCATTAGCTGCACAGCAACTGAGTGCCCTCCAATCTTTTTATTATACTCACCTGTAAGTAATAGAGACCCAGCGCACCTGTAATTTTTGCTTTCTTTTCAATTTGCTTGCCTTTTCTTGCTTTTTCCTGCCTTCTCTTATTTTATGAGATGTTGTGGTATAGCTGGCTATCTTGCTAACTGCTATTTTCTCTGTGCTGCTTTGCGTTGCATTGATGATGTGCTATGCTTGAGTGGCCACGCTTCTGCCTCTTACTACAATCCAACTGCTGTTTGATGCAAATAGCACCTGCCGCTACACAGTGAGTGACCGCCTGGAACCAAAGCATCACTGGACCGGGTACATAGGATAGGCAACCGAGGAAACAACTCAAGAGGTACAGGATTAGATAATGCAAGGGTAAATGAAGCTGCTGCTGAGTATATAGCGACAAGTGAGCTGTTTGAGAGCAATAAGTCTCTCTAGTGAGTGCCAAGTTGACGGCATCAATGATATTGCCTTCTAAGGACAAGGCAAAGGAAGACATAGCTACGCCTGGTCTTGTAACCTCACCCAAAGCCTATATAGTTAGCGAGTGACTCCAAGAAGACTCCATGCCTTAGTATAGGGACTTGTTTTCTTTCTTTTTTTTTTTAGATTTAATTGCCTTTTAGGTACAGCACTGACTGAATACCCTCAGCCCTTAGCAATTAAGCAATAAATTTGAAATATCTATTAATAATTTAACTATCATTATTTCATTTATTACTTATGATATTTTTATATATATATACAATTAATTTTTTTATATATTACTCTAGCATAGTGCCTTCTGCTCCCTTAACGGACAACAGCATAGTAGTGCTCCCCTCTTTTGATTCTCTTTTGCTTTAGGTACCACCCGAGCAGCTGATGCCCCTCAAACATAAGAGGGTGAAATAAATAAGCAACCCTACCTGCAAACCCCATTCTCTCTCTCCACTTGTAAACACTTTAGCTTAGGACAAACGATAGGATTAGCTAGGAAAACAAGTACAAGAGGCAAACCTGAGAATTTATAGGAAACCACAACAAGCCAGAAGATTTTTTTTTTTAAAGTTATTTTACTTCTTTGCCTGCTTAGTGCACCTTGCACTTGTGGTCTCCAGGTCTTGCCTTCCAAGTGCTTGTCGCACTTCCAGTCTTTTGTGCCCCTTTAGCAAGCAAGTCTGCCCTGTGCTGCAGCCCCTGTAATACAGCCCAAGCCACACTAAGCCGAACAAAACGGAGGCTCTGTGGCCAGTGCATCAAAAGTATATCAGATTTTTGAAAGTAACAGAAGGACTGACAGCTATTATACTAGGAGAGATGGACCAAGCAGCGTTAATGGAGTGGGTCCACAGGTTGGAAACAAGAGAACTACCTATAGCATTGGAGAGCCTACGTCTAGATGCATCAGGGTCAGAAGCGGACCAAAGGTATAGGCTGTTAAGAGTCTGCCTGCAACAGACTAATGCCAATGGAACCACATGGCATCCTAGTCATAATACAACAGGTATAAGCACAGTTGCACCCAGCATTGGCATGTTGGTAACCACATGCACAGTGCCGGCCCCCATAACTACTCCAGTGTGTAGCCTGGTGAGCACCACGGCATGGGCAAGGCATTTGGGAGCAGCGGCGCAACCATTGCAGCATAGGTTCAATTTGCCAACAACATCCATGGCACGACCACTTGCTTCAATACCTGAGTTTGTGCCTCGCAACTGGTCCCTGCCTTTAAATAGTAATATTAGCGTTAGTAGAGATAGTGATATGAGTCTACCAAATCAACAGTATTTGAACTACCCAGCACAAGGTGCTACTTTGCCTTATGCGCCTGCCGGAATGGCAGACGCCAACAGCACCTGGACCTGTGGTAATGAGACATCACCCCCGCGTTCGGGGTATGCTCAATACTCACGGACTCCATTGCCTTACCTTCAAGAGCTCTCGGTCATTAGAGATGACCCAGCTCCTACACAGATTGGACCCAATGCACATAACTCCCAGACATTGATGAACCGATCACAACAGTCGGTATTTACAGACGACTCGTCATTAGCAGCCTACCAATCGATGTTGCGTCAAGGACCAACTCCAGTGGAAACTCAATCGGCTTCAGCAAATAAACCGAGGATCACGGAAGCTGCAATGCCTTATATGTCGTCTACGGGATGGAACCCAGCTGTGTCATCGGTCCAAATCACTTTGCCTAGCACTACATATCAACCGTCGATGCCGATGTTTGGTTCGACGGACAATCAAGTGCCCCCACGCTTAACTTTATCCCCAGTCGTAGCAGCACCACCACATACCTACGTCTCCAAAAATGCAGGAGACATGGTACGCAAGTGGCAACTGAAGTTCGATGGTAGAAGGGATCACAGTGTGGAAGAATTCCTGTATCGTGTTGAGGAATGCAGACGTGGCTCAGCATTATCCTCAGCAGATGTGCTGAATGCAATGCCTACAATGTTGCAAGGAGTTGCACTCCAGTGGTACCGTCTTCACCTCCAAGACTGGTCATCTTGGACCGATTTTGTCACGCAATTCCGCAGGAGATTTGCTGGTCCAAATTTCCAGTTGCGAGTGCGAGAAGAGGTGAGACGGAGGACGCAAGGCGCGTCAGAGCCAATTGCCGACTATTTGGTGAGCTTAACGCACATCATGAGATACGCAGTCCCAGCGTATACGGCAGCAGAGGAGCTCGACATTGCCTATGCGAATATGCACCCTAACTATAGGTGCCGCATAGACAAGATGAAGATCCGGTCGCTGGCAGATCTTGAGCGATACGGCGAGGAACACGAGCTAGCGCTCATCCTCAACAAAACTTGGCACCCACCACCATCTAAGGGTGAGTCTTTCTTCCCTGAACATGCGTTCGAGGAAGCAAAGGCAACCAAGTTGCCGATCGCCGCAGCGACCGAGGTCAAGATCGAGTCAGCCCCTCCCGCAGCTCCAGCCACTACCCCGGACCACAACTCTCGTCGCGGTAAGGCCAAAAGGCCTACACCGCAAATAAATGCAACAAAACTTACTGAGTCGGTAGCCGCAACCGCCCCTTCTACACCGGTAGCACAGACTCCGCCAACTACTCCTCCAGCCACAGCTGAACGGCACTGCTACTGGTGCAAGGCGAAAGACGTAACTGTCCGGACCTGCACCAACCCGTCCTGCGTAGAACGCAAACAGCAACGGGGAAACGCACGCCGGGGACGACGGTCAGGGTCGACATCGTCCCCTACCCCGACGACTCAGTAGATTTACCTGAGATCGCGTGCGCGTGCTCTTTTTGTGCCTCTAGTAGCAGCCGCGCTCGCGACTCTAGATTTTATTTGCCGTTAAAAATAGGTGCTCACAAGTATCAAGCACTTGTAGACTCAGTCTCAATGCACACCTATTTTGGACAAAGGACTTTTAATGATCTTCCCGCAGAGCAACGAAATGCAGTCGTGTCTTTGGTACGACTAGCTGATGGATCGACAACAACCACTGGAGGCGAAATCTCTTTAGATATTGCCTTGGGTAAGATATGCCGACCCCTCAAAGCTCGCCTACTTCTATGCCTGGCCTATGACTGTGTGCTAGGAATCGACTTCCTGAAAGATTTTGAATTAAGGATCGATTTCGGCACCAAAGTATGGTCACTGCCTGGCTCTCAGCCCGGTGAATTTAATAGCGAGCAGAACCCTGTGGAGCAAGATTCTGTATCCGCCTTAGCCGCTATTAAAGAGGTCTCTATAGTCGAGGAAACTCGAATATATGAGTTACTTGACCGGTTTAAGAAACCTCCAGCGGCTGGTTTTGGCGTGACAAATCTTGTAGAGCACTCCATTGATGTGCAGGGTCATGAGCCGATAAAGCAGCGATACCATCTAATTTCCAACCCAGTCGAGGAAGCGCTACACCAACAGCTAGACGAACTTGTTGCCTCAGGAAAGGTGGTAAAATCCAACAGCCCCTGGTCCAGTCCAGTAGTTATGGTGCGCAAGCCCAACGGCACTTGGCGATTCTGCATTGATTTTCGTAAAGTCAATGCAGTAACTAAAAAGGATGCCTATCCCTTGCCTTATATGGAGGATATTCTCCGTAAGATTAGTACAGCAAAATACATAAGTACTATAGATCTGAAGAATGCCTATCACCAGATACCCTTAGCCAAAGAAAGTCAGGAAATCACTGCTTTCACAGTCCCTGGTAGAGGTCTACATCATTATGTAGTAATGCCTTATGGGTTGGTCAATGCTCCAGCAGCATTCCAACGGTTGATGGACACACTGGTAACTACAGACATAGACCAGTGCGTCTTTGCCTACTTAGATGACCTGGTGATAGTGACAAGCACATTCGAACAGCACTTAACAGTGCTAGAAAAAGTGCTTTTGCGAATACAGGATGCCAACTTGGAAATAAATTGGGACAAGTGTGAGTTTTGCCGACCATCGGTGAAGTACTTAGGATATAGACTAAGTACTGAAAGGTTAGCCCCAGACACCGATAAGATCGCACCAATTTTAAACTACCCAGTCCCTAAGAACTTAAAAGAACTTAGAAGGCTAATCGGTATGGCGTCTTGGTACCGCAGATTTATCAGCAATTTCTCAGATATAGTTGAACCATGGTTACGTCTGATGAAGAACAACGTCCGATTTAAATGGGGAGAAGAACAAGAACGGTCTCTTAATATTATAAAACAAGTTCTAACGATCGCTCCCACCCTTGCCTTCCCTGACATGAAGCTCCCTTTTTGCCTACAAACGGACGCATCGAATGTCGGCCTAGGAGCAGTCCTAACCCAACTTCGAGAAGGGGTAGAACAAGTCTTGGCTTATGCATCACGTGCCCTTACTCCAGCGGAACGCAACTACACAGTGACTGAACGAGAATGCCTAGCGATACTATGGGGAGTAGAAAAGTATCGCCATTACCTTGAAGGCACTCACTTTACTGTAATCACAGACCACAGTTCACTGTGTTGGTTGCAGTCGCTTAAGGACCCAAAAGGTAGATTGGCACGTTGGGCAATGCAGTTAGCGCAATACGATATGGAAATAACCCACCATAAAGGCGCTCTACACCACGTCCCCGATGCCTTATCAAGAATGTTCCCGGATGAAGGGGAAATAGCTTCCATAGAGACGATAACAGACCCATGGTATACTAAGCGACTAGCGGAAATAGGAACAAACCAACAAAAGTTCCCCAACTGGCGAGTAGAAGATGACAAGATGTTCAAACATTTGCCTAACCCAGTAATGGAGAATATGCTGGAAGACCTCCAACCATGGAAACTAGTATTGCCTGCAGAACTCAGGGAGAAAGCCCTGATGGATGCACATAACACTCCGACTGCAGGACATTTAGGAATTGAGAAAACGTTCCGTCGTATCAGTGCAACGTTCTATTGGCCAGGGTACTTCGAAGATACATCCAAGTATGTTAAAGCCTGCCTTACCTGCCAAGCCAATAAAGTTCTCCAGCAATCGCCAGCAGGATACATGGGCCACAGGTATGTGGAACAACCATGGCTGACGGTGGCAGTGGACACAATGGGCCCCTTGCCTCGCTCAAAGGCGGGAAATGTGTATCTTCTGGTATTCCAAGATTGGTTTACTAAGTGGGTGGAATTGGTGCCGGTTCGCAAGGCGAACGCACAGACTGTGTCGAAAGCCTTAATGGACAGTGTCATCTGCCGCTATGGAGCACCTCAAACTCTCCATACGGATAACGGCACAGAGTTTACGAACAAGGCGGTAAAAAGCTTGCTGGAAAAGTATGGGATAAAGCATTCCACCAGCCCGGCGTACCACCCCCAAGCCAATATCGTAGAACGTGCCAATCGCGTGGTCAAAACTATGATCAGGTCGTTTATAGACGACAACCATCGCGATTGGGACGTTTACTTGCCTGAATTCCGATTGGCAGTCAACTCAGCGGTGCATAGCTCCCTCAAAGTGTCTCCTGCGTTCCTTAATTTCGGCCGAGAACCGAGATTGCCAGATGCCTCATTGCTCCACAACCCAGATGCGGAAATCTTGCCTTTAGACATTGCCTCGTGGAAAAAGCGTATGGAAGGCCTCGCGGCGGTACGGGATTCAGTTACGCGAAATTTGCAGGCAGCAGCAGAGCGTCAGAGGCCGTATTATGACGCCAGACGGAGGCACGCTTCGTATAGCGTCGGCGACAGGATGTGGCGGAAACTACATACCTTATCTGCCGCTAGTGCAGGGGTTAGTGCCGCCCTGGCGCCTAAGTTTGCCTCCGACTGGTACGTCTCCGCGGTACTTTCACCAACGGTCGTACTTCTAACTAATGCAGCGGGTCGTAAGACTACCAAAGTCCACATCAAGGATCTCAAACCTTATGTTCGTCCACAGGTGGACACCTAGGGAATCACCCCGTTTGCCTCAACCTCAGCAACCTCCTCAAGTGCCCCAGCAACAACAATCTCATCAACAACAAGGCGAACCAGCCCCGAGAGCGGTAATAAACCCGCCAAGAGCGCCTGTCGCTTTAAGAAATATCAGATTGGTGAAAACAACAAAATGCTGGAATTGCCATGCATTGGGGCATGGGTATCCTGAGTGTACCCAAGACAGAAGAATGTTCTGCTTCGGCTGTGGCGAACCTTATGCCACCCTTAAGACCTGCAATAATTGCCAAGAGAAGTATAGGAATGGTACAGGGGTGAGAGGTCCTTGCAACCCGTTGAAAGAGAAGGACCAATGGCGCATCACGCAACAGATTAGGAGACGCTAAGCGTGGAAAACGGCTAACGAATTTTTTGTTTCTTCTGTTTTTATAAAGTGCCTTTATGTTCGCCATAAATCTAATAATAAGAATAAACCAATCTTAAAACATACATTTGCACGTCCGTTTAATTAAATAAAAGCATTATCGCGGCTCGAGTCGTTAATTTCCCCCGTCGCCGCCACATATATATTTTTGCCTTTTCCTTATTTAAAACGTGGCATGGCTTGCGTCCTCGCCAAATGCCTGCTACCGTTTACCCATCCTATGCACTCCCTTCCTAATCCGGAAACTGGTTGCATACAGTCTGATGGGAATCTTGTTTTTTTTTAATTTTCTTTTTTTTGCCTTTATATAACATCATGATGTGATTTCGTTATATATTCATTTTTTTTCTCTTTCATTATTATTATCTTTTTATGATTTTTTTTAAATGCCTGCCTACTTTGTCAAACGTCCGCATGAGTTACAGAGCACACAAACGGACCGAAATAAGGGTCATGTAGTTTTTTTTCTTCACGTTTGCCTTTGGCTGTGCTTCCTTTTTGCTTATACGAGCCCTGGTGATTCGCTTCCACCCCCAGGCCTCCGTCTGGCGGGGGGAAGTGTAACATGGGACAAGATCAGGCAGCGGTAGGCTAATTGACCGCTGCTGACTCTCTCATGCGCAATGAGTAATATTGGCTCTCGCGACGTATTTGACAAAGTACAGGTCACACGATATTTTCATATTTTGTATTTATTTCATGTTTCCCTGAGTCAAGGCCATATGACGTCACACCACACTTACAACACACTTACCAAGTACACACAAACAATTACCAAGCCCACTCTCGGAAGCTAAGTACAACGAGAGGAGGGGCAATGCTAGCAAAGACGGAGAAGAAAAGGAATTCGGCAGAGAGTTCTAGGCTGCAGTCAACGCCGGACGTTCTAAACCCGCGTTCATCATACTGCGCCGAGATAACGCTTTCTCCGGCATTCGAAATTATATTGCAAATTCATTCTTTGATTGGCTAAAGTGTGCCTCATTCAATCATAGTGATTACAATTCATTGTTTGTCGTTATTTTGCCTAAATAATCACCTACCGTCAAAGGTCTTGTTCTGTGTTAATCAGCGAGCATGTATCAGTAAGTGAATTATCATAGCTTTGTAAGCAATTAAGGTAACAGTCATTTCATGCTTATTAAATTGCTTCAATCATTCATGTGTGTGACTCAAATCTTACTCTGAATGGAAATTTGACTATCGGCGAATCAATTATATCATTAGCGATTGTAAGTGACCTCGCGTTATTAGAATCTTTTTGTTTTCCTCTATGCCTGGCTTGACTATCGTACGGTCAAGCCGAAGAGAGCCAAAGTTCTAAAATTACAATTTTGAAATCTTTTGTTTAATTAGCTGTCGAATTAAATGAGTAAGTCGAAGCTCATTATCATGTTATTATTTGTTCGAATACCATCACGATTAATTGCCTAATTTAACTAACGAGTATTTGTTTGTTCAATCTATAAAAATCTCACATTTATCATTTACTTTAATTTTTATGATAGACATTTAATTGTATGCAATCTCCAGTTCCTTATCCCATCTTCTCTAGGTAAATTCACAGGAACCTGCTCCCGCTCTTCAATATTAGAGCTAGCCATATCTAAAGGAGAGGCACTGCTCCCTCACTTCCCCTCAGTGCCTGGCGCCCTTGCGCTAATCGCGTGAATCGTCGTATATTTCTTGCCTTACCGTAACTACGCAGTTACAGCAGAGATGGTCAGTCAGTTGTTTATTATGTCTGTTCCTTTATTGCATAGTCATTCGAGGCTGAGGTTATGTATAAATTTAGTTGTTTGATGTATGCTTTTCTAACCTGTTTTTTATTCATGGTTTCCGATATATATACTGTCGGTGTTGGTTTCTTAACTATAAGGAAAGGTCTTTCGTATTTCCCGCCTTTTTCGCTTCATACTAATTTACAGCGTTGAAGAGATACGTAATAGGTTTCTCGAAGAACTAGATCATTTACTTCTAATCTCTTCTGCCTGTATTATAAGTCTCGACCATTTTATCATGGTTTTTCTCTAGGTTTCTTTGGCCTATTTCATGAAGCTCGTGCAGTTTTTGTAACTTTTCTGGATATTCCTTTGGGTCAGATGTCAGATTTAATTCTATGGTTCCTACTTCTTGTCGCAAGCTTTCAACTGGTCTAGACTATCTATTATAGTTAAGAAAAGCAGCTTAAACATGTGTGGCTGATGTATCGCTGTATTTATTGCATGTCTCAACTTGTTTAGGTTTTTATCCCAATGGCGATAGTCCTTTTTCACGTTGCAATTATAGTTTTCAGCGTTCTGTTGCTTCTTTCGCGACTAGGTTAGCTTGTGGGTGGTAAGACATTGTTGTCGTATATTTAATGCCATAGTCAGATAACATAGTGGTGGTTGTTTACGTATTCTTTTCCATTGTAGATCTGGTATATATAAATAGTGTTTCCCAGCGAAACAAAAACCGTTCTTCAAAAGCTCTAGCAACTAATTTACCGTCAGCTGATCGTATTGGTTTTATTTCTATCCAGCGTGTGAATAGATCTTGGAATACGATTAGGTTTTGTACGAGTTTTTGCTTCGAGGGAATTCCATTATATCGACTTGAATGTTGTGAGTCAAATCTTCTATGATATAGCATGCTATTCTCTATTTGCCAGTCAGTGTATATCTTGGATTTTTTTTTAAATATCTCTGCTCGTCGCTTTACGTACCAGGAATATTGTACGATATTGAAAGCTGCTATGTTCTTTGGATACTCGTCGATGTGAGAATATGTGTCTGGTACATTATGTAATGTGATTTTGCGATGTTTGAAGGTTAGTCTTTCTTACATAAGGTCACATGTCCAGATTCTAGTCTGCTTTTTGGTTATTTAATATTAAATAGGTATACTAGGGCTGAGTGGTCAATAATGACTGTAAAGTCATAACCTTTTAGGTATGGTTAAAACTTATTTATCGCGTATACTACTAGTAGTAGTTCTTTTTCTGTCACTGACAAAGAAGGTACGCCAATCAAAACTCATCGATCTTGATGATTCTTGTATATGTTGTAGTACATTAAATAAACAAAAGATTCGTATTTTTGTATCGTCTTGAAAAGATATTTAAGAGGTGAAATTCACCCTAGAAGTTTACCCCAAAAAATAGTTTTTTTCAAATAACTTTTCTACTAATCAATATTTTTTAGTAAAACTAAGTGAGTTAGTAATAATCCTTATGAAAAGTAAAACAAAATCTGATGTGTTTGGCTTTTGGGGACTGCAGCACCTATTTCAAATACACGAAAACTAAAAAAATTCATTTCAGGCTCATGAACCATTTACCCAACAACTATCATGAACCATCTCATTTTATTTTATCACCACCTTATTTTTGGATAGATCTTGCTAGTCATTCAAAGAGAAAAAATTTCGAAGGAAGATAATTAAAATGTTACAATAAAAAAAGCTTTTATACTTACACTTATATACATTAATTACTTCTTCCATATTATCAGTATTTAAAAAATTAGCAATGGTTGATCTTAAACGTTTTCCCCGCCTTTTTGAAATAAAGTGAGAGGCATGGAGCATGGAGCTGGGGCAGTGAAACATCAACATCTCTTGATCAAGTAGCATAGGTGCTCCGTATGCGGATACATCAGATTAGGTAAAAAGCGATTACGATAAAGCAGTTCGATTGTCGGTTAGTTAGCATCGGTAAGCACATTAATAACTTACAAAACTCTAGCGTTACTAAGACATCATGTCAGTATTTGGACACTGGTAACACTTCGATAACTCTGTCGGTAACACGTCAACACAAATCGGTCATTAACGTTATACGTGGTGCCGACTCGATCGGTAAATTGTGCCAGGATCTCTATAACTTATATTACTTCATCGTTTTAGTAAACGATATGAATACGATAATAATTGAATAAATGGTTCGACAATTGATTATTAATTTGATTTGCGCGGTAACCTCCGTGAGAAACGCTAAAAGTATAACATTCCTATGGCGATATAAACTTTAGTACAGGAGGTCACGACCGTTGTGACTCCTTTATTTTATCTTCATAGAATAGCACCATGAAGTGCCATTTGAGCTTCGGCAGTAATAGACTTTTATTATTCCACTGTAACCAAACATTTCTATTAGAACTAATAATAACAATAATGATAATAATAATAATAATAGTCATGTCGGGCTGGTCTAGTGAGTGGTTACACCTCACTGGGCAAATGTTAGCTTCCAACGTCCACTACCGTGCCCAGTGAAAACGTTGTCCGTCACGTCAATGCTCTAAGTAGCAACGCTATAACAGATACGGCCAAGAGGAAGATATGGCTCACAAATGACGTAAAAGATAATGGTATTCTGCCGAGGTGGCCAACCATTAATCACTTACACACACCTACACAACACAAACACTTACACACACATGTCTCTTAGTAAATCGGCGAGATGAATGCTCGGCAACTCTATAAACGGCTCTTACTGAAAGAGCAAATGCCCGTGGACTCCTATAAACGGAACCGCCCGAAAGCGAATTAAGAGAATCCCTCTAATCGGGCTCTCCCCGTGAATGAAGCCCGGTTTTGCCACTACGGACACTCACAATCACGCACACTCTACAGGGGGGGGGGGGCACTGAACACACAGGGTGGAGGAGAGGGGACCTCAGGGGCCGTGCATTGTTCCAGCGCGGTTCGTAAAGTCGCGACCACGAGGGACCTTTAGCACAACGGGACGAAACTAAACTATGACAATGTACAAAAGAAATACAGATTTACCTCAAGTGGTAAACCCTTTTCAGGGGGAATCATCTCCAGGTTCCGATCAGGAGAAAGTCCCGGTGGTCACGGGCAGGGGCATGGATTTTGAAGGCCGCACTTTGTGCACGGGGAAAAGGAGAACGACACGAAACAATGACACGAACAAGAACTTACTAAACCTACCAAGACAACAAAGGACAGACAGTGTGTCAAGCGGAAGCAGCGGGGTGAGCTACGCCTCTGCCGCTGACAGCCAAGAAGAGACGAACCGGACGAACACTCACAACGACATACAAGACACGAGACGTGACTGAACTCCTATGGCTTATACAAGAGACGGTGACGAAAATGGCCAAAGCAGCAAACGTACAAAAGAATATGATATGATATGAAAAGAAATGAATATGATAGTGAGTCCGGGAATTAAGACAATTCTCGAGATTGTGGACATTGCGCTGCATCGATCGGACGCAGTTTCGGGAGGACGTCTCCAAGACAACAACAATACAGACAATACACCGGGAAATAACGAAGAGACACAACGAACGAAAAGAAACGTTCGCCGGCTGAAACCACGCCGGAGACCTCACAAAAGAGGTCACCGACGGCTGAACCGGCCAAGGACTGGCAGAAGGTCACACGAAAAATAACAGACAAGATAAAAAAGAAAGGACGCAAATGACGCAAAGAACCTGCAACTGCGGTATCGGTGACAACTACATCTGGGCTACAATCGGCTCTGTCACTTATCTCAGCGTCTACCTGACATCCAACTGCATCGCAGTGCAATTCAAAAGAAAGGTGACACTCCTAGAAGATGGGATCAGGAACCTGTCCGGGGATGTCATCTTTGCGGGGGATTTCAACGTGAGGGCGACCGAGTGGGGAATGAACGAAACGAATCGACGCGGAAGACTACTGCTGGAAATGGCCGCAAGACTCGATTTAGCAGTGGTAAATACGGGACATACGACGATCTACAGACGGCCAGGTGACTCCATTCCCGACGTCACGATGACGTCGGACAGAATCCTAACACGGGTGATGGGATGTAGTGGGATGTGATGGGGTGGCGGGTGATCGAAGACTATACAGCCAGCGATCACCAGTACATCGCCTTCGAAGCGGTGGCACGGACGGAAACGAGACGAACGAGAACCCACGAACCCCCGCGGTGGAACCTAAATAAACTCGACGGACGAAAATTTTCGGAGGAGTTGATGGCAGCACCAGCACCAGGGGTGAAATTGACGGGCTGGCGAAGAGCGGAAAGACTGACAGACGAGACTGTCAAATTAATAGACAGCCATACGAACGAGATAGCTGGACTACGTAGGATATGCCTGCCAAATCGGCGACGAGTGACAAGGGCTGGGGGCGAACCCGAAAAGGAAAACCTTCAAGTTATATACAAAACAGTACGAAAGACGCTGACGAAAGCAATATGGGACAGCAAGACGCGATGCTGGAGGAATCTCTGCGAGGAGGTGAACGAGGATCCCTGGGGAACCGGGTACAAGATCGTGACCGGTAAACTAGGGGCCCGAGTCCCACCGGAACTTAAAGATGCCGAAACAGCAGGACGGATTGTTGACGGATTGTTTCCGACGCACCTGATTAGGACGAACGTGACGGACGACGTAGACGCACGGGTGCCTCCCCGTTTTTACCATTGAGAAGCTCACCAGAGCAACGAATGCGATAAAGACGGGCAAGGCGCCAGGACAAGACGGAGTACCGGCCGAGGTTCTTCGGCTCGTGGATCGTCTACGGCTGGAGATAATCCTCGATCTGAATGTTCAGCGACCGGTGGAAAGAGGCAAGGCTCGTCCTTATTCCAAAAGGTAGGAGCGATCCTGGCACGCCTTCGGCTTACCGACCATTGAGTTTACTTGACATGACTGGTAAACTCTTCGAACAACTATTGAGACCGAGACTAATGGACGCGATACAAATCGGAGGGGGTTTTTTAGAGTTGCAGTTCGGTTTCAGGAAGTGTCGATCGACGATTGGAGCGATCCAAAAGGTCGTCGACTCTTTCCTGGAACTAGACAGACACTGCCACGCGGCGCGACCTATAGTGTTACTGGCGATGCTCGACATTAGGAATGCTTTTAACTCGGCTAGGTGGGGAGATATCTTGGAGGCTGAAAAGCAACTTCGAGATGCCATCATACTTGCTTCGGGTTGTGTAGGATTATCTAAAAAACAGACGGATAACGTAAGGGACGATCGAAGGACAAGTAACTAGACAGGTCACCGCTGGGGTGGCACAGGGGTCGATACCGGGACCTATCTTCTGGAATGGTTTATACTATAGCTTGCTTCGGCTTGGGATATCGCTCTGAGTGACCCTCGTCGCCTACTCTGATGATGTGGCGGTGGTGATTACGGAGAGGTCCCCTGAGCTGACACAGCTGGCGTTGAACCAGACCATGAGACGAGTTGGACGATGGATGACAGACCACGGACTATAACTCGTAACAGAAAAGACGGAACTGATATTTCTCACGAGAAAACACATACAGATGATACTACACATGAGGGTAGGAACATACAAGATGGAGACCAAGACGGAAGTCAAGTATTTTGGGGTAACCCTCGAAACGAAGATGACCTCCTGGCCTCATATACAGAAGACAACCCGGAAAACGGCAGATAGGATAGCATCCTTATGTCAGCAGATAGGATAGCATCCTTATGTCGGCAGATAGGATAGCATCCTTATGGCAAATACAATGGGACCGAGATCGGGGAAACGGCGACTATTAATGGCGACAGCTCACTCGATCCCTCTATACGGTGCGAAAATATGGATAGACTCTCTGAAGACAAAGAAATACTGTAAGTCGATGATGATGGTACAGAGACAGGGCGCACTGCGAATCGCTTGCTCCTACCGAACAGTCTGTGCGCAGGCTGTTTTGGTGGTGGCTGGCGTAATACCCGTGGATCTTCTGACCTTTGAACGCAAAAGGATCGACGGGAGCAGCGCAGACATAGGATGAAAGAACGCGGCAATCGCTGAGCGTGACAGGACAATTGACATATGGCAAGGCCGATGGATAGAAGAATGAGGTGGTAACTGGACAAAATGACTGATATGGAACTTGAGGCTGTGGCTTGGAAGGAAATTTGGCGATATAAATTTTTACGTCACCCAACTCTTGACGGGTCACGGGTACTTCCGACGGTACCTTCACAATATGAATAGAGTACGAACACCCGACTGTAAGTACTGTGGACATGAACGAGACAACGTGGAACACACGTTTTTCGCATGTGACAGTTGGAGAAGACTCAGATAGGAACTAGAAACAACGGTCGGCAGTATCACCCCCGATAACATTGTAAAGGTGATGCTGCATGAACCCGAATTGTGGCGCTTAGTCGCTACCTATACGGAAACTATAGTGAGACATAAGAACGCGGCCGACTTCCTGACAGATGACTGAGCAGACGGAGTAACGCGACGTAACCAAATACGGAGGAACGACACGAACGGACGAAGACAGACTCCAGTCAAAAGTAATATTAATATAGTCCCTGATTAGGGGAAGGACATCAAGAAAGTAGCGGTTTAGTGGGTAGGCCTGTTTTTTTTGGGAGTCTCACATAACCCCTTCATCAGCAAGTCTAAGGGGAAGCCGCAAAATTAATTTCGCAACTCCTTGTAAAAAAAAATGAAAAAAAGAATGAATACTTCTGTCTAGGGTACAGATGGCCTCCTCAGAGACACTTAGCTCTAGTTATTTTATCTCTATCTTCCCAGACTCTGTCAAAGTAGTATCGGTGAACCCTGTCGCTTTGCAGAATATCCGTATGCTTCTCAGGTCAACCACTTTAAATATCTCAGGATCTAATATTCCTGTACCCATCCACTTCTTTTTGTGACCATTAGAGCTGGGCATTCCCGTTGGAAATGTAGTCCTCCTCTTCCTCACGCCATCTGCATAAGTTATTATGTCTTTGTGTTTTATGAGTATAACAGTGAAGCTCGAAATGTCCGGTAAATACTCCTAGGTATTATTCTTGCTTCCGATTTGCTCATGTTCTTTATGATGCTAGACCATTTATTTATACTTTCTCCAAGCAGAGTTCTCATCTATCTACATCCCTTGGATTTCTTCCAGGTTGTCCATCTTTCTTCCTTCATAATGGAGTCTATTATCTTACACCCTTCCCGGTAAGGCATTTCTACCTCCCAGTTTGTGTCAATGCCTGCTCCATACCCTGCTTGTTGGCCAGTTTGTTCGCCTGTTCATTACCCTTGTACCCTGAGTGCACAGGTACCCATATAACTAAGTATATATTGTATTATATATTTTTTCCATTATTGTATATATTTTGCACAGAAATACTACATTTTCCTATGTTGCCTTTATTAAAGTGTAATTTATTATTTTTCTTCTATTTAATGCTACGATAAAAAAGGCACCTGATTTATGTCAAATTCCAATACACTATGGCCCAAGCAGATATTCTTTCCAATATATCTACTATTGATTTCTAATATTGACTTCAATATCCACATGCACGTCATCAATTGTTTATGCATGAACAAAATTATATGTACAATAATGTATAACATATTTTAAATAATTAACAATTGTTAAAATTAAAAAGTATTTATTTTTGAAATACCATAAAACTCTTCAGTTACATAATTTATAATAAAAATGAAAATTTCTGAAATCATACGTTTCATATTCCAATTTGGATGGAAACAAAAGTCAGATAAAAGAATTTGTGTTGGTTTTCCTCGATTTGTCATATGATGAAGTGACTTTAATGATAATAAGACTCGCTTGTTCAGAAAATATGGTGTTAATTGAATTACTAATATAAAGTTCAAATTTGAATAACTCAGAAGTAGGCGTAGGTGTTGAAAAAATGTTACATCATATTCTAAAACGGAAAAGTATTGTAGTGTAATAATATTAGCAATAAAATGCTTTCTATTTTCCAAGTCGTGTGAAATAATAGCAACCTGCAACAAAAAATATATCTTCTTTAAGTGACATTCATATAATAACATTTTCATCTGTTTTATTTGTATATGAAAATATTGTAAAATATTTGTAGAATTACTTTATAACATAAAAATGGATAATTAATCAAAATTAGACGTAGAATATGAGGCGAAAGGACTATCAAGCGAATCTATTTGCAATAACCGATGACCAATATTGCAGCGATAGTTATTTTCAAATTAGATGTTCATTGAACATACAATTTTGGCACTGTAAATTTCATTTCCAGTTAGTTCCATTCAGATTTAACGTTTCTGGTGGCCAATCATATAATACTATTGCATCGTCGGAATTTTTGGTAAACATTTTCTGAAGGCAACAACGCTGTAAAACTTTTTCAATTCTCGATTCAAGTCATATCTAGGCTCATTTTATTGCATCAACGAGGTCAGATTCAGCAAGCAGATATCAAGATCTATTACTGCATAATCGCGCTCCAGCATGTTAGGAGATAAGATTAGCCGTGCTAAACGATTCAAACGTCGAATCTATGGTATTCTTAGCACACGTCAGTCTCGATTTTCATACCCTTCATTACTTTTTCCCTTCTACTTTACGTACAATTACTTTTCCTGCATGCTTCCAAATTCTTCAGCTGGTTTTTCATATTCGCGCTCTCTATTCTCTGTCGCAGTCGCTCATCAATATATATTCGCGCCTTGATAAATATCCATTCATTATAGTGTATTAATAATACGAGGTTGAATCAATAAATCCTTAGAAAATCCAAGAAATGGCGTGTTAAGCATTCTAAGTAGAGTGCCGCCAAATTTTTAAATAGATCTATTAAGTGTTTTTATCATCGATCAAAGCGAACAACTTCTGCTTATTGTTAACAATGGAAAAAAATGAATTATGAGCGGTGACAAAACATTTCTAATAAAAGACTTCATACTGAAAGAAATCAAAGCTGAAGTAGATGCAGTTCATGGTGTATCTTTCTGTGTTTGCAATTGCTTATAATTGGATAAATGTATTGTAATTGGATTGTAAACGTAGCCATACATTGGCTATACATGAATATTATTCAAGCTATCTTGTAGATGGGGGTACCCTGGAAATGATCAATAAAATCCACGATATAGTGTTAAGTGACCGAAGAATAAAATTGTACGAAATAGTTGAGGCCATAGGAGTTTCAAAAGGTACAGTTGTTTGTATTTTGCATAAGAAATTAGACATGAGAAAAATTTTGACAAGATGTTTGCTCTCAGGTGAAAACAGATGTAGTTGTGCAGTCGTCAATGAGGCCCTCTTAGCGAGTATAAACCGTAACCCTGACGATTTTCTGCGTCGTTTCATAACATCAGACGAAACCTGAATACACCACTACACTCCCAAGGTAAAGGAACAGTCAATCGCGTGGATTGTGAAAGGTCAATCAGCTCTAAAGAAAGCGAACACAGTGAAATCGACCAGCAAGGTTATAGACACTGTTTTTCGGGATGCATATGGAATTATCTTCGTCGACTATTTAGAAAAAGGATAAACAGTTACCCGAAAGTATTATATGTCGTTATTGAATCGGTTAAGTGAGAAAATAAAGGAAAAACGTTCTCATTCGAACAAGAAAAATTCTGTTTTATCAAAATAATGCACAAGTGCATACTTGCGCATTTTGAATGGGCAAAATTGAGGAATAGAAGTTCGAATTAGTGATCTATCTTCTGTATTCACCAGATTTGGCCTCCAATGATTTTTTATTCCTAAACCTATAAAAGTAGTTATCCAAACAATGATTCATCTCAAACACAAACAAATAACTATTTTGAGGAACTCAAACAATAATTTCTTTTTCTGACGACTTGAATAATTGAATAACGCCTGGAAAAGTGTATCGAGTGTATCGAGTTAAAAGAAGATTTTGTTGAAAAATAAAAAAAATGTACACAAAAACAATTGTTTTTTTATCTTTTACTAAAGAATTATTGACCCTTTTTCGTATTTAACCATGGGAGTGTTTGCGACGTCCGAATCTATCCCTGTTAATAAAAATTGTACTGATGACTATGGGCATAACCGTCATCGGGTTAAAGCTGTATTTTTTGGTTTCAAGATTTACGATTAAGAGTTAAGTTATTTATTTTATCAGGATGTTTTTCATGTTCTTTTACTTTCACATAAATGTCTTTGTTGGTAACTCGAAATTCTTGGTTGGTAAATTAAAATTCTTACAATTAATTTATAGATAACATTAGTTGGTTAACTTTATTTACTTACGTGATTCTTAGAATTATATTATTTAGATTCTTTTTACTTTTTGGTATG
The DNA here is from genome assembly GCF_024137745.1 of Phymastichus coffea. Lineage (NCBI taxonomy): Eukaryota > Metazoa > Arthropoda > Insecta > Hymenoptera > Eulophidae > Phymastichus > Phymastichus coffea. The sequence continues at coordinate 2,236,787 of NW_026706835.1, read as the reverse complement.
GTCAGACTGTCATATTTTTTAAGTTGTTAGAAAGGACTTCTTAAGAATTGTTAAGAATTCTAATTATATGATATCCTAAAACATAATTCTTTTACATATATTATCTAATAAATTTTCATTTGATCGTAATATGCTATAGCTAAATAAATCATAGATTTGAGAGCGATATGAATTGAGGAATAAAATCTCATTTTAATAAAGATATGTGTTCACTCGTCATCGGAGACTTTATTTTATCTATCTATTTCGAACGTCCTCTCTGTTCTCTCTCTATTTATTTCAATATCTGTTAGACTGTTTCATTTCATGAAATCATTTTTTATTGACTAACTCATTGGTGGTTGTGTGAATGCCGCAAATAAGCCTGGATGTAAAAGATCATTTTCGTCGACAATTGCTTTATATAGGCGTGTCACATGAGTAAATATAAGATCAGGTAAGAGAAGTTAGTACAGAAGTAGTTTTGTGTGTTTTCTTTAGTTGGTAACTACGATATAAGTAAGACTCTCTTCGATAACTCATGTACGAGGGTCGTTTGAAAAGTCCGTGCAAAGTCAGAGAAATGGCGCTACTAGTGCGTATCAAGGTTATTTTCAGTTAGTGGCATATCTTAGAAGAGCACACACCAAGTTTCAGCCAGATCGGCCAATTACTTTGCGTTTTACATTCGTTTCAATCAAAGAAATCGAGTGGTTCTAAAAAAATGGACGAAAAAGAATTTCGTGTATTGATTAAACATTGCTTTTTCAAAGGCAAAACGCCTCAAGAGATTAAACAGAAGCTTGATAAATATTTTGTTTATTGTGCACCTTCTATTAGAATGGTTTATAAGTGGTTTCAAAATTTTCGGAGTGGCCACATGAGCACAAAAGACGCTGAACGTTCTGGACGCCCTGTTGAGGTTACCATTTCAGAAATCATTGATAAAATCCATGTATTTGTATAATATTTTGCACCAATATTTGGACATGAAAAAGCTATCCGCTAGATGGGTGCCGCGATTGTGCTCACGATTGACCAAAAACGAGATCGTGTGAAGTGTTGCAAGAATGGTTTGCAGCTGTTCCAGCAAAATCCGCAAGACTTTAAGCGCCGTTTCATCACTGTAGATGAAACATGGATACATCACTACACTCCTGAGACCAGAGAACAGTCTAAACAATGGGTTACCAAGAGGGGAATCTGCTCCGAAAAAGGCGAAGACAATTCCTTCGGCCGAAAAGGTTATGGCGACTGTATTTTGGGATTCGCAAGGAATAATCTTTATCGACTATATGGAAAAGGGTAAAACCATTACAGGCGAATATTATTCATCGTTATTGGATCGTTTGAAAACTGAGAGTCCACGATTGGCCCGCAAAAAAGTCCTCTTCCACCACGACAATGCGCCAGCTCACGCTTCAGCAGTTGTGGCCGCAAAACTGATGGAGATAGGGTTCCAACTCGTTTGACATCCCCCCTATTCTCCAGACTTGGCTCCGTCGGACTACTATTTGTTCCCTAATATTAAAAAATGGCTGACGGGGAAAAGATTTTATTCAAACGAGGAGGTGATTGCAGAAACGAATGCCTATTTTACAGACTTGGATAAATCCTATTATTTGGAAGGGATTAACAAACTAGAGTAGCGTTGGATGAAGTGTATAAGCCTAAAAGGAGACTATGTTGAAAAATAAAAAAGATTTATTAAAAAAAATCAAGCAGTTTTTATTTTTGCACGGACTTTTCAAACGACCCTCGTACATTATCACGACCGGCATGCAAAATGATTTGCTATATATATATATATATATGTAGTCATATTTACATTTCCATATACATCAACAGCAAATCACGACGTATGTGAGAACGATACAGAGATAGCGAACATACTGATGACGAGCTTGCGGTCAGGGGATGTGGAAGATGGAAGGTGGCAGGAGGGACTATTTGAGATTACGCCATCAGTTGAAGACCACAGTGGAAATCAGCACGCAGAGTCAGAAAATCCGTGTCACCCGACGTGCAATGTGATGCCTTCGAATAGTTCGTTGTTTGATACCGGTGCACAGGTAACGGTAATAGTCGGATGATGGTCGCTGATTCTTGCTGAATGATTGGTGTATGATTTCGCAAGAATACCGATGGAGATCACGGTGGCTCTCAGTCTGATAATAACGATAGACGGTATAAAGCGTACGATGGTAACATAGGCATGCGAGAAGACACTGCAATACAACATGATTGTCGACATGAAATTGATTTTGGTATTCAGTATAAGGGCTGACCACGGAGCTAGGAGTTATTAAAACGACGGGAGGAAGCATTGGCATTTGTCGCACAGAAGGCGCAGATCAGAGTGTCCGTCCCATTCAATCCATATAGGAAACTCGCGCACGTGGGAGCCGAGGTATTAGTGTTATCGATGCTATAGCCGTCATAATGACATGATTCATGATCTTGTCCGTCCGTACTCTTACAGATCATGCTAAATAAAATGACTGAGTAGCTATGAAATAATATAAGTGTTGATTTGGGTAAAAACGATTTGAAAAATTAAAAACTGACGGTAACATTAGGGTTTGACAGTTGTTCTGGGCACAAATATGTTGATAAAAAATATGAGAATCCTGCAAATGAAAACGATGATATTCAATCAAGTTTATTTGTAATAAGTCGTATAGTCATAAGAATCAGAAGTAGTATCTTGAAAGAGATATCGTGGATAAGCCCTACCCCTCAAAGTACTAGATTTTGCCGGCTAAAAAAAGTTGCTCTTGAGAAAGAAACAGATCGCACTGCAACGTTGGAATATAATAGATTATATAATAAAATTAATAATCATGTGCCTTTTCAATTTCAACTAACTAATGAAAAAAGCATATATCGTTGTATATCGTTCAAGGTAACGTAAGTACTTTTCGACAATAAATGTTTAAATACGAAAGTTAGAAATTCATGTAATACTAGATGTTCTATACTCATATGTAGGTAAACAAATTATTCATTTGGTAAAAAAATTATTTTACTTCAGTTGATGGGACAATGAATTACGGCTTAGGATTATTACACGTTGATATTAAAACTTTTGAATACTTGCTCAACTTTATAACGGTGGGTTAAGAGACAGAGTACATCGATAAAAGTAAATTGATATGATGAATGCAATTAATAGTATGCCACAGGAAAAATGCTACAACACGAATCGGGCTACTGGGGGTTATGCGTAAGCCGGCCCGGTAGCAACAGCTGTGCCACTTATACGACTTTCCTGCCAATGGGCTCGCGGAGACTGTCGTGCGTCATTCAATCGTTACTGGAAAGTGGAAATGATTTGAGCGATAGCGCAACAGGAAATTACAGGACGGACAAGGCTCAGATAAACGAAAAGAAATTACGAGGCGTTATAGTAACAATATTTATACAAGCGAAGCATTTACATTGCACCGTAAATGCGAGAGAGAAGCGCAAGCAGAGAGAGTATAGGTCAAACCAGTACTTACATTGGATGCGTGAACGCAAAAAACTGGTCACGTTACCGGGAATGACCTAGCAGTCTCGCTCGCTAAAAGTCGGCTCGTGTAAGCGTCGTTGCTGGTGTAGGCAGTGTTGCAAAGGCGGGCGGCGTGTTCGCCAGCATACAACGCAGATATCGAGAATTCACCGTCTATTGTTTACTGCACAGCACCTCTGTTTATCAGTAAATGCACAGCGCGGTATTCGACAATCACAGGTAGATACGCTGAGGGTTTTTCAAGAAGCGGAAAAGCTTACAATGCAACACGTGCTTAGGTCTCGAACGCGTGACTTCGATTGATTCGATCTATCGTTGTAGCCAGCGGCGCGCAGAAAGGCCCGAAGTTGGTCGATAGGCCGCCGAAAGAAAACGACGCGTGAGCGTGCTCTGTCACTCTCTCTCTCTAGCCTCTTATATAGCCGACGGCAATTAGTGCGGAGACTCTCGCGCTCTCTCACATTTACTTCATGGTACTGAAAGGAAACATGTAAAAAGAGCATAAATGTATTCAATATAAATTATGATTTGCAAGTCTGGGGAGAGAGAAAGAGAGACAGAACGAGGGAAGTTTTCACTCATTATAACATAAGCTATAGAAAAATTTATCAAACGTGAGATATTCGAAACGCTATAAAAATTATGTTGAACATCAGTATACAGGCCCACAAAAAAACTCTGAATCCGAATATAAAATAAAAATATAGCCTTACTTTGCAAAATTGAGCTGTTTTTTACATAAACCTTACTTTTCCCTGGTTTTTTAAAATTAAAAAGAAATGAAGGAAGATACAATAAATTTTACTTCAGAGTTGAATTCTACGGTAAAAATATGTCGAAAATCATGCTTTTAATATTTTTTTCAAGAAATTCTAACTCTTTGTACGGCGCTGGAAAAAATCAGAAAATGTAAAAAACTATTCCAAATTTGATTACAACATTTTTTAAATTTTATTATACAGATGTTATAAATACTGTTCCAGGAATTTTTGAGATCACTGATCATGAATTTAAAGTTAAATTTTGGACAAGATAAAACCTTCGAGGCGTTAGCGAAAAGTATATGAGGTTACTTCGTCGATTTTTTTGAAAATCAATATTTTAAATACTACTTTGAGATTATGCCACAACATAAATCATGAATCTAAGATTTATTTAGACTTTTAATCATAAATAAGACGAAAATTTATGTTGAGCGACATTGATAAATCTGGTTACAGTATTCTCAGCTTATTTCAAAAAAATTTCTCGCACTTTTAATGGTTTAGTGTAATTTAGTATATAAAATTTGAGCTTGAACTTCTTAATTTTGATCGGGAGGTGTTGGATACTAGGTAAATACTTTCTACCTGTCTCTTTATCTCTTTCTAATTACTATAAAACATTCACTATTAAATTTGAAATTGTTTTACGCTTACGTATCGTTTCTCTTTAAGTGACCGATGCAAAGGGTTTCCGACACGCTTTTGCCCTCGTCTTTTTCATTGAAATTCTTTTAAGTCTTGGTGGAACCTTTTTATTTGCTTTTTACTGAAGTTCTCGATATTCTTAGGAAATTAATCAACCTGTGAATAAAGGAAATGAAGTTTTGAGTTAATTAGGTCGCCTAATTTTTCAAAATTATGAACCATTCTTTTCACAATATTTATGTAATTCACATCTTTGGTATGGTTTAAAAATTTTATTGATACCTCATAGAAATTTGACCATGTTGCTTTCTCATCATCTTCCATAGTTCTGTCAAGGTTTTCATCTCTTAATAAAGAACGGATTTCCGATCCATTAGAAATGCCTTCGCTCAATTTCACATCTGTTTTATTATGAAATGCTTTGCCCAAATACTCAAAGTATTGTCTATCTTTGTCTAAAACCTTGACAAATTGTCTCATCAATCCAAGTTTTATATAAAAAGGAGATATCAAAATTTGAGACTGACCAACGAATGACTCTTTTATAATATTCTGTTTTCCACGTTAAAAATATTCCCTTACGGCCAAATTTTCTTTTGGTAGTACTTTCCTCTATAGTCCAGGAAAAATAGGATTTGAGGCGGTTTTTCATTTCATAGTGTGAACGGCGTACATTAAGATAACAACTATCCATAGTCTGAGAAAGTTTCGGAACATTGTTAAAATGTCCATAAACTAATAAATTTTGTGACTTTTTTCGTTCTTTTCTTTATAACTTTGTTCCGTTAACATTTACAACAAAATAGTTGATGTTATTTATATCATTTATATATATTTTTATTTATATCATTATTTATATGTAAGTTAACATGTTAAACTACTTGATTCTACTTACCTATATAATAATAATTCATTCCTGTTAATAATAATGAAGAAAAAAAAATGACATTTTTTTATAAATAAATTTTATGCCATTGTTTATAACTTTTGCTCATTTTATATAGCGGGAATAGATTTCTCTCGTCGCGGGGTATCAAATTAAAAAAAAAATGATAAAAATATGTTGAATAGTTAACGAGAAAATAGCGATTTTAATTGCGCTGCTGATTTTGAGGGTCAGACTTAATTTTTCTGTCGAGTATTCGTTGGCTTACCCCACTCCGCCGCCGCGCGATAAATCGTGAAAATTATTGCCGAGGGCTGATTTTCCCAAATTTTTTTAAGCCGTTTACCTTTTTCCCATAGACTTGAAATTTTCATCCCTAAAAACTAGAGGTATTCCGCCAATGACGATATTTTTTTTTCCACTAGTGGCATAAATTGTTGAACAATAAGCCAAAAACTTTGCCGGCCTGTAACTTTTTTGTTTATCAACGGATCTGTGCCATCGTTGTTTTAAATTGAAGTTTATTTGAATTGCTATCCAAACCCGAAATAATTATTACAAAAAAGTTACTGAAAATGTTATTAATCTATTTTGCAATTAAGTTCGCTTTTGTTTTTTTGCTCCCACGGTCGCAATTTTGATTTTTTTTGATAAATCATTTTGGAAATCGATAGAGGGCATTGAAAGACATAACGTAAATTTTTTTTTCATTAGTGGATAACAATTGGGCTTCGAAAAATAAACGAGTATGTAATTTGTTTATAAGACGATAACTCGTAAACTATTAAACTTACAGATTCGCGATTCCGTACACATCATCTCGTAACAAAAAGACACCATTCAACGAGAAGTGGTGGCACAAAGTTTATAACAACGCTAAAAAAAATTGTTTATAATATTTTCAAAATACAAAAGTTAATAGTTAATAACTTTTTACCTGATGGATATTTTTTGACGTGCAACCTATGGTTTTGTAGGTAATTTATTCCCGAACAAAAAAGTATTCATATATTTTGTTGTAAATGTTAACGGAACAAAGTTATAAAGAAAAGAACGAAAAAAGTCACAAAATTTATTAGTTTATGGACATTTTAACAATGTTCCGAAACTTTCTCAGACTATGGATAGTTGTTATCATAATGTACGCCGTTCACACTACCTGTCAAAAAATAATCGTCTTGCCGAAATGAAAAACCGCCTCAAATCCTATTTGTCCTGGACTATAGAGAAAGTACTACCAAAAGAAAATTTGGCCATAAGGGAATATTTTTAACGTGGAAAACAGAATATTATAAAAGAGTCATTCGTTGGTCAGTCTCAAATTTTGATATCTCCTTTTTATATAAAACTTGGATTGATGAGACAATTTGTCAAGGCTTTAGACAAAGATAGACAATACTTTGAGTATTTGGGCAAAGCATTTCATAATAAAACAGATGTGAAATTGAGCGAAGGCATTTCTAATGGATCGGAAATCCGTTCTTTATTAAGAGATGAAAACCTTGACAGAACTATAGAAGATGATGAGAAAGCAACATGGTCAAATGTCTATGAGGTATCAATAAAATTTTTAAACCATACCAAAGATGTGAATTACATAAATATTGTGAAAAGAATGGTTCATAATTTTGAAAAATTAGGCGACCTAATTAACAGACTATGGATAGTTGTTATCTTAATGTACGCCGTTCACACTACCTGTCAAAAAATAATCGTCTTGCCGAAATGAAAAACCGCGAAACGGCCTTTTTCGGCCTATTTTTCCTGGACTACTATCTCTACTATAAAACATACACAAATAACATGAATATTTTGTAGATTTCAGTTAGAATTAACAGCATAAATTATCATGAAATGGAGAGAAGTGCATTATTAAAATTCATGCATCCGAAAATATCTAGTATTACATCAAACAGAGAAAGTGTTTTAAGCAGTTACTTAATGAATAAGTATTTTAACGTCAAAGACTTAATAAATAACGAAAATATATATATAAATCTGAAATTTTTCAATAAAAATCTCTCTAGTGGCAAAAGCTTCCTCACATGTATAAATATTGGAAGCTTAAATGCAAATTTCAACAAATTAGAAATTTTCATTGAAAATCTCAAAGTAAAACCTAGTGTAATTATATATACAGAAGCTTGGAACTTACATAATTCAAATTACTACTGACTCAAAGGATATAAAAGTTATTATAAGGAAAGTAACATAAATAAACCAGATGGATTTATAATGTATATTAAAGAAAAATTGGATGAAAATATCGAAATCGTTTCAGTAGACTGAGAATTGTAAGTTCAGAAATAAAAATAATAGGTAAAAAGAAACTCGAAATTTCATCCATCTATAGATGTCATGATATGTCAAAAATTGAGCTTGTTAATAGCCTGAAAACATTTATTACAGAACAAAATAATACAAAGAATCACTGCACTGTTAGAGATTTCAATATAAATGTTTTTAATAAAGCAAGAAGACAAATTTTGATATAATTATAGAACAAGAACACATGAATAACTTACTCAAACATAAGTACATTCCTTGCTTTTTAAGAATAACAAGACATACTAATAATAATATTGGAGGAAATTGTATAGATAACTTTTTATTAAAAACAAATCTATTAAATATACCCCACATAACGTTGAGAATATTTTTAATTATCATTACCCAATTTTCGTAATGTAACGGTCCTATCCATGAGCTAGTCTATTATTTCACTGAATCACTGCAATCCGTTAAGCTCATCAATCTGTTTACATCAATTAGCATATTAAATGGAGCAACCTCACCTATTATTTGATTGTCTTAGTACAAGATTCTAATTTCATGACCATATAAGGAGCGGTACGTCACAGACTTATAAATATAGATATAATAGTTGTTAGTATTTGTAATAAATATGTTAATTAAAAGTAATTTTGATAAAACAAAGCATATTTTATATAGATTTTAGTACATACATTTAGATTATAATAATTTTAATTGCGTTGAATTATTAAATAATATTGAATTTTAATATGCAAAGTTAATTTGTTTATTACATTAAAAATATTAATTATTAGAAAAATGAGAATACTCCAAATTCATAATGAATATCTTAAAAACATGAGTAAGAATTGGTTTCACTAATAACAGTTTAATTATAACTATTATTAATAAATAAATAGGTAGGTTTCGACTCGTGGAAGTGAGTGGACGTGTCTTGGCTGTGAGTGCGAGTTTTGGTGAGAAAGTTAGAGAGGAAAAGTGTTTGAGGGGAGAGATAGAGGTGGAAAGAAAGGGTGGAGGCGGAAAAGAAGTGGAGTAGAGAGAGAGGTTCGGAGAAGAGCAGGAAAAAGCAGAGAGAGAGAGGAATAAAGAAAAAAGAAAAGTTGAGGTTAAGAGAGAAAATTAGGAAGCGGGAAAGGCAGGTAGAGAGAAAGGGCGGTAAGAAGTAAAGGCGGTGACAGAAAAGGTAAGACAGGGAATAAAGGTGGGAAGTATAGAAGGAGGAAACGAGAAGCAAAGAGGAACAGAAGTAGGCAATGAGGAAGAAATAGATTATATGAGAGAAAAAATGGATAGAGAAAGTTGGATAAATAATATAATAGTGACAGACTTAGAGGGTGTGTTAAGATGGGAAACGAAGGGAGAGGCAAAGGACTGGTTAAGGGAGGAAGTAGAAATGAAAGGGGAGATAGTGAATCTGAGAAGAATAGGAGGGACAGCAGGGAGGGAGGATCGGGGAGAAAGAGGAAAAAAGATGTGACAAATTAGATGCGTATCATGGGAACAAAAAGAAGGAATTATGAAGAGGAAAAAGAAGCTGGGACAGATAAAGATCTTTATAGATCAGGACTGAACGTAGAAGCAGAGGAAGATAAGAGAGAAAGTAAGAAGGAAAGCGAAAGAAATAAAAAGTAAATGTAATAAAGAGATAAAGATGTGGCATAACAGGGTTAAGTCAGAGGAAGGAGAATGGTGGTGGAGCGAGAAAGAGGGAAAAGTAGTAGGAAAAAGGGCAGAAGAGTTTCGAAAACAATAGGAAAAAGAGAGAGAGAGAGAAGGGGGAAGGAGAGAGAGGGAAGAGAGGCAGTAAAGATACTATTCTGGAACGTGGTGGGGTTTAGGAGCATGGAGGAAAACGACTGGGAATATGTTAGGGAATTTGATATAGTAAGGCTAACGGAAACTTGGTTGAAGAGGCAAGGGGCAAAAAATGGGGTGGAAAAGCAACAGAAAGGGTATAACATAGAGTGGAGAGACTCAAGAAGGGAAGGAAGAAGGGGAAGAGAAATAGGGGGAGGAATAATGCGGGTAAGAGAGAGGTAAGAAATGAGTACGATTGAATGGAAGAAAGAAAGGACAAGTGAGGTAATAGCAGGAGAAATAAAGATCGGAGGGAGGAAATACATGATAGCAACGGTTTATATGCAACATGAGAAAAAGGAAAACTATGAATACCTAAGCGAAGAGATAGAGGAGAACAGAGGAAAAACAATAATTACAGGAAGAGACTTCAACGCAAGAACAGGAAATGAAGGGAGAGAATGGGAGACAGAAGAAAACCTAGAATAAATAAAGGCCAAGGATAAAGTGCTAAACGCAGAGGGAGAAGTAATGATAAAATGGTTAGGAGAAATGGGTTTAGTGATAACGAATGGGACAAAAGAAGGAGATAAAGAGGGAGAAATAATATATATAGGAATGAGAGGAATGTCAACAATACGAGGGTGGTCCGATAAGTACTTAGCCTCAGCACCCGATGGCGCCACTCTCGCAAAAGAAATATTCTATCACGTAGTACAACCTTCTCGATGGTTACTGTTAAGATTTCAGCCGAATCGGAGTTGTAGTTTATTTTTGAGAGCGTGTGAAAGCAAGTGTGTCCGTTGATTTTTGAAAAATGGAAAAAGAGCAGTTTCGGTCGGTGATTCGATTCTTGTTTTTGGAAGGGAAATCGTGCAGCGAAATCAAAAAGCGCTTGGATGCTGTGTAGGTGACTCTTCTTCGATGGCGACCGTCAAAAATTGGTTTAACGAGTTTCAATGTGGTCGCACGTCGATTTTTGAAGAGCCACGTCCAGGTGCTCCGAAAACGGCTACCACGGAGGTAACGTGACAAAAATTCACGATCTCGTATTGGCAGATCGACGATTGAAGGTGCGCGAGATAGCTAAGATCGTAGGCATGGCCAAATTGGTCGAATTAGGCTACGAACTGCTGCCCCATCCACCGTATTCTTCAGATTTAGCCCCGTGCGACTTCTTTTTGTTTCCAAACTTGAAAAAGTCACTCGCCGGGCAGAAATTTGAGTCGAATGAGGAGGTAATCGCTGCCACGGAAGCCTACTTTTCTGACCTCGAGGAAACGTATTTTTCAGACGGGTTAAAGAAGTTGGAGCATCGCTGGGCCAAGTGTATCGAACTAAAAGGAGACTATGATGAAAAATAAAACGCCACTTTTCCAAAATTTTCGTTTTTCTTTTGTAGGCTAAGTACTTATCGGACCACCCTCATGGATTATGTAGTAGGTAACAAGGAAGGTGATGAGGCGATAAAAAGGGTTTAAATAAAAGTGAGGGTAAAGTCGAACCACTTACCAGTAGAAGTAGAATTGGGAGATAAAATAGTAGAAGAAAGAAAAGAAGAGGAAGAAAGAATGATAGACTGGAGCGAAGAAGGCGTAAGAGAGTACCAGAAATGGATAGACGCATTAGAGGGAACAAAAAAATGGAAAGAGATAAAAAAAAGAGTGAGGAACATAGTCGTAAAAAAGAAGATAAGGAAAAAAAAAGGTTCGAAAAAAAGCTGGTGGAAAGAAGAATGTACGATAAAGAGGGCTAGGGTGATGGCAGAGTTAAATAAGGTAAGAAAAGGGGAAGGAGACAGAGGCAAATACCTAGAAGCAAAGAGAGAATACAGAGAGGAAATAAGAAAAGCGAAAGAAGCTGAGGGGAAAAGAGTGGCAGAAGAAATAAAAAAAGATAAGACGAGAAGAAAATTCCGGGATAAAGTGAATTGTAATAGGAAGAAAAGAATTGAATTAGATGAAAATATAAAAAAAAACAAGAACGGTTGAAGCACTTCAAGGGACAACAGGTCAGACAATCAATAAAGAATACTACGTTCAAATTTTGAAACTTTTGCGTGATGCAGTAAGAGGAAAACGGCCGCACTTTTGGGAAAGTGGTGACTGGCTTCTCCATCAGGATAATGCGCTAGCGCATTCATCCAATCTTGTGCAGCAGTTTTTGAGCAAACACAATATTGCATTGCTTCGACAACCTCCATACAGTCCCGACATAATCCCTTGTGACTTTTGAAAATAATGCGACGAGTGTACTTAAGGCTATCCCTAAAAGTGAGTTCCAGGACTGTTTTGAAAAGTGAAAACATCAATGGAACCGTGTTATTCAATCAAGTGGGGATTACTTTGAAAGATTTCACCCACCATATGATAAATAATAACGCTAGCACGAAAATATAAAGGTAGGCCCGATACTTTCCGGACAGACCTCATATATTAAAAACTAAACTATATTAAACTATACTATATTAAAAACGCAATATATATATTATATAAGAGAAGGAAATAAGGGAAAAAGGAGGAAAACTGTACGTATTCTTTGCCGACATGAAGGCCGCTTTTGACAAGATAAAGAGGAAGAAAATATGGGAAATCATGAAAGAGAAAGGGATAAATGGGAAAATCAGGAAAAGAATAGAAGAAATATATAAGAAAACAGGGAGTAAAGTAAAAGTTGGAGGAGAAATAATTGGGGAGTTTGAGACTTACAAAGGCGTAAGGTAAGGGTGCCCTTTGAGCACCACGCTATTTAATCTTGCTTTCGCCGACCTGGAAGTGAAGATCAAACAGGTGCAAGAAGGAGGGATAGTGATAGGAAGGAAGAAAATATGGATATTACGATATGCAGATGATATAGTGATAATAGCAAAGAGTGAAAGTGGAATGAAAGCGATGCTAAAAAAATTAAAAAGATACCTGGAAGAAAAGGGATTAAAGCTAAATCTAGGAAAATGAAAGATGATGAAATGCAGGTGAGGAGGAGGTAGGGAAAAGGAAGAAGAATTCGAATCGGAAGGTGAGAATATAGAGATGGTTAAAGAGTACAATTACTTGGGATATGTGATAAGCAGAAATAACGGAAATAAAAAGCAGATAAAGAAGGTAGAAGGGAAAATAAATATGAGGATCTGAAGACTATGGGGGGCTAGGAGAAAAACTATTTAGAGAAAATTGGGAGCTAAGGATGAGCCTGTTGGATGCACTGGCGAAAAGCGTGATTATGTATGGAGCAGAAATCTGGTGATGAAAGAGATATGAAGAAATAGAGAGATTACACTTAAAATACATAAAGTGAGTATTAGGATTAGATAGAAACATGCCAAGTTAATGTTAATACGATGGAAAACAGGAAGACAAGAAATGAAAGAAACATCATTAGAAAGAGCAATGAAGTATGAAAACAAAATAAGAGAAGGAGATGACTCAATAAAAAAAGAAGCATGGAGAGAACTAAAGAAAAGGGAAGGAAATGAAACAGATAAAATGGGTAAGAAGGAGGAGAGAGAGGAAAGGTTAGAAAAAAGTAAAATATACAGAAAGAGGGAAGAGAAAGACGAAATGAGAGAAGAGTTTTGGGAAGAAATAAGAGAAGAGCTAAAGAAAAAAGAAGAAAAAGAACTAGAAGAAAAGCTAGAAAAGTCAAGATACATAAATGAGTGGAAAAAACTGAAAGAAGAAATGAAAAAGTATAGATTAAAGGAAATTCAAGAAGAGGGAAGAATAAAAGGCCTACAAATAAGGGAAAGGTTTAGGTTAAGTAACGAAACGAGAGGAAGCAGGTATTGAGAAAAAGAAGAAAATAAGATATGCAGAATGTGTATGAAAGAGGAAGAAAATTGGAAGCACATAGTAAAAATGTGTGAAAAAAGTAAAAAGGATGGGGAAGAATGGGAAAAAATAATAATTGGAAGCAAAGAAAAGATAGCGTGGATGATGGAGCTAAAATGGAAAAGAAGAAGAAATGAAGAAGAGAAAGAAAAAGAAAACAAGAAGACGAAATTACAAGACCATAAGGACAGACGGAAACAGAAGGTAGAGACATAAAACTCGCAAACACATCTACATACGCACACGTACACACAAAACACGCATACACACGCAAACATACACATACACATGCACACACACACACAAAACACAAGTACTAGCAACTACACAAGCGAGAGAAAGCAGGTATTGGATGATGGAGCAGAAATGGGAAATAAGAAGAAACGAAGAAGAGAAAGAAAAAGTAAAACAAGAAGACAAAATTATAAGACACTAAGGAAAATAAGTGAGGTTGAGGAAATGTAAGGCAGAGGGAGGAATAGGAAATGAGTAAAAGGTGTCAAAGCCCTAATAAGGAGAAAGACAGGTGAGATGATTAGCAAGAAATAGCAAAAAAGAGCAAAAGCAAAAGAAAGGCAAAGGTGAAAAGGCAAAAGAAAGTAGCAAAGGAAGAAGTCGAAAAGAAAAGAAGCAAGAGAGAGAAAAACAGAAGAGTGGAAAAGACAGATCTCGGAGAGAGAGAGGAAAAGAATATTAGCATCTGAAAAATGGGAAGAAAGGCTGAACAGACAGGTGCAGAAGACCGAGACACAAGATTTGCAGACACATCTACATAAGCACACATATGGGCAAATCCACGGAACTTTTAACTTTTGTGAAATAGCCATAACACTGCAATTATTGTAGCTATGTGAAATTGTAAGCAAATACTTCTATGCCATTTCGATAGAGCATCCTATTACTAACATTTATACAAAAAATTGAGTGCCCAAGTCTTTTTTATTTAAAAAAAATAGGCCGTTAAAACCTTGAAAACTGGAAATTTTTCAATGAAATAACCTAAATTTTTTTCAATCTTTCGCATGCCCTACTCGCGGCCCTTCAAGGATCATATTGATTATACTTTAGATAGATAACTGACCATAATGGGAAATCGTGGCATGAGTCATGTCGATGTGCGAATCCCCATAACAATCCTACACCATGCCAATGACGTGAAATAACTTTATGTGAAATCGATGTTTTATCAATATTTTGTTCTTTTGTGATCGCGGCCCTCAATATAACCAACTATTTGAACGTATTACTCATTCCTAATACCAAAACGAAGAGATCTAGCCGTGACACGAATATGTGTGCATGATATACGCGTGACAAGATGAGTTTTAAGTAGATAAGAAAATTCGTGCAACCATAAAAAATTCCATAATATCGTATAGCACATCTTTAAAAATGTTTTAATATGATTTCTGTTGTCTGTGATTCCATTAATTCATTAATTATGATCATAAAATACGAGGGCCGCAAGAACCCCTGTTATTATATCGTTGCTATCAAATAAAATGGATATATATTAATAAAACGACGATAAAGTCAAAGTTATACATTCCCAAAGAAAACAAAAATTGGATGTGCAGAAAAGTAGTATAAATTGAATACTTGCAGTTCAAATTACAAGCAAATGAATTTTTTCTTTACGCGACATATTATATTTTTTAAATAATTTTGTTTGCGATTCTTCTTGTTATGTATAATTATTGTTATTGTTATGTATAGTTGTGCTTATTTGCGTTATTTATTATTGTCACTGAGTTTATTTACGTTATTTATCAATAGAGAGATTATAAAGAATGTTTAATTTAATAAAATTTAATTTTTGTTCGAATTACTTATATTTGACTCTGACCTTGACGGCCCTCGGTAAAAATGTTGCACAAACGTGGAATATTACTCCTCGATGGTAGATAAACATATGTGCATAATAACAAGAGTGTGCGATTAAATTTTTTTCCAAATTTTCTTGATATCTAAAGTTAAGAATTCCGTGAATTTGCCCATATACACAAAACACATACATTAGCAAATACAGAAACTGGACACGAGACACAAGTAGTGAAGTAGGAAATGTAAACCAAAATGTAACAAAAGTTGTAAATAAATAAATAAATAAATAAATAAAAAAAAAAATATATATATATACATATATACATACACACACACACATATACACACACATATATATATATATATATATATATATATATATATTGTAGTATATTCGATACGTTCCAATTTGTTGGTTACTAAGTGATTGTTTGGTTGCTAAGTAATCTGGATTATTATTAGTTAGTTAGTTGTGTTCATGAGCTGATATTATATACACACGCTATTTTCAACGTTTCTAATACAAGTTTTAGTTTCTTTTACATATCGTTGTATTTTATTTCATTAATTAGTAGTGGTTATAACATTTTGGGAGCTCGTCCGGGATCCGACATTTGTTTCTTCTATTAAGTTTGAATCTCAACTATGTCTACACACCGGACACCACCGAGGACAAGAGCGCAGGCAGCGGCAAGCGCTAATACAATTACAACGAATATTGCTGCTCCGCATGTTGCTGATGCCGCTTCGGTTGCTGCTGCAATAGCTGCTGCCTCTGATATCGCCACTAATACACAAGGACATTTCGAACAACAATCGGATGTCACAGACATAACCCAACATACAGGTACTAATTTATTTTTTCCGAATTTAAGTGGCCCTTCAGATACTCCTGCACTGCACCCTGTACTTCCTGCTGTTGCATCGACCGCTAATTCGGCTCTGCAAGAGGCATTGCTGTCGTTGAGCGAGTCGCGAGCAATGTCCGATGATCTTCTTCAAGAAGTGACAACATTGCGCGCTCAGCTGGATGCTGAAAAAGCTCAACGCTGTGAACTTGAAAAGGCGCTACAGCTACAGGCCAGCCAAGAGCAGAATCTCGTAACAGAGCTGCGCGCGCGTAATACAGACTTCTCTGAGCTTCGTCGAGAGTTCAACCGACTTCGTCAGGAAGTCAACCAGCTAAGTCGCTATCCTTCTAACCTCACAAACACACGTATTTTGTCACATGCTCAACCCAACCTCGCGCAAGCATATCCAGCAACGAATACACCGATTCCACTCACAGATCTAGGGATAGGTTACACTCTAAAAGTCGATACATACGATGGTCCAGCACCACTTTGCGAATTTTTGTGTCAGTTTGAGCTTATTTCAAAAGCTAATCGTTGGACAGATGATAAAAAGATGGTAGTTTTAGGTTCCTTAGAAATAGGTAGGAGTTCCTTTAGAAATCCATACTGATCAAGGCACTAATTTTGATGCTATTTTAATAAAAGAGTTATCTGATCTGTTAGGTATTAAGAAAACAGGAACAACACCCCTACACCCGCAATCAAATGGACAAGTAGAAAGACAGAACAAAACAATTTTAGACTATTTATCTAAATACATCGCAGACAATCAAAAAGATTGGGATCGGTGGGTTGCCTTATATCTTTTGGCTTACAGATCCTCGACTCATGCTACCACCGGCGTTACACCAGCTGAAATATACACTGGTGCCGATCTACGACTTCCGTTGGATTTATTACGAGGATCACCTCCCAACCGAGAAGAATTGTTAACTACTGATTACGTACAACAGTTAAAATCAACACTTAACACTATACACAATTCGGCACGACAAAACATCGCTATTGCTTCTCAAAGAACAAAGAAAACTTATGATAAGACAGCTAGACATGTTCATTTTCCAGTAAACCAAAAAGTATGGTTCTTTAACCCTCGCAAAGTCAAAGGAAAAACACCAAAACTTCAGAGTACTTGGGTAGGACCTTACAGAATCGTCAAAAAGATTAACGACGTGGTTTTCTGCATCCAGCAATCACCAAAACACAAAAAGAAGATTGTACATATTGATAGGTTAGCTACATAACACGATAGGTAACACACTTACCTTTCTCACGGTTATTTTGAGCTGTGGTTTTTCCCGTGAGATATAAGACGAATGTCAAGGTAATATACAAGGTGAGGTCCACAGCATGATAATTCCCCACCCTTGTAAAAATCCAACACGTTATACACTACAACATTACACAACAGACTCAAGGTTTAAGATTGAAGATTCAAGGTTTAAGATTGAAGATTCAAGATTTAAGATTGAAGCTTTTCAAGACACGGGCTTCTGTTCTTTAACGGAAGAATAAACTCGCTTGACAAAGTTGACATCTTGGTTCAAGGTTTACGATTCAAGGTTCAAGGTTCAAGAGTCAAGATTTCTGAGTATTTTGTTTTATTTAGATTGTCGGGGCGACAATTTGAATGAAGGAGGAGCAATGTAGTATATTCGATACGTTCCAATTTGTTGGTTACTAAGTGATTCTTTGGTTGCTAAGTAATCTGGATTATTATTAGTTAGTTAGTTGTGTTCATGAGCTGATATTATATACACACGCTGTTTTCAACGATTCTAATACAAGTTTTAGTTTCTTTTACATATCGTTGTATTTTATTTCATTAATTAGTAGTGGTTATAACAATATATATATATATATATATATATATATATATATGTAAAACGCCACTTTCTGGGATCACTTTTTTCTAGGATCCCAGATAAATTATTTCATTTTTCTGGGATCCTAGATTAATTTTTACGTTTTTCTGGGATCCAAGATTAATTTTTTATATTTTTTCCTGGGATCCTAGAAAAATTCTCCCTGCTTTTAGTAGATATCTTTTCACTGAAATGAATCTAGATGGTCGTTTTTGTTCGTATAATAATTAAAATTATTTCATAATAATAATAATGATAATAATAATAATAATAGAATTCGGTTTCCACTCAGGGACACGTTACTTTCGACATTGTGTCACTATCGTCCTAGGCTCTTCCTAAGAGGTATCAGTAATTTCTTTCCGTTTTAGTTTGATAATTTTTTTAAATGCATTGTGCGGAAACTAATTGTTGCATTGAATCAAGGTTTCGCACACTTTGAGGACATAATCTAGCTACTATTGTTTCAAATCTTGGCGCTTAAATGTTTAAAATTGTCGGAAATACAATTTCTGCTACAAAGTGCGAAATTTCCTGGATTTTTCAAGTTTTCTTAACTTCTAATAATGTTAGAAAATCGTGCGGCCGCTCATTCGCATTGTTATTTACTTACCAACAACTTTTACATGGATAGTATTAGATAGTTTTATCATTTCTACATTATTTTGCAAGATATATTTAAAAAAACGATTTTTTTCTTACATTTGTTCAAAAAATTTCCGACCAAAATTCAGGAGTTTAAAAATTTATCAAATTAGGAATATTCTTTCGCAAAATCAAAATCCCTATTCCTCTTAGTAGTAGGTAATAGATATTGGTATTCTTAGTAGTTTCGAGATCGAAAAATACAAGTGTCTTCGACTTAATTCATTATCGGCTTCTAAAAAAATAAAAACTGGCATTATAGTTTCTAATGTAATGACATTTTATGTAATATTATATACATGCAATAATCACCTGGTATAAATGCAACATCTACGTCAATTAAACCATAACCTGGTTCATATGTAGTACATTCTTTTTTCTCTGCAGTGTTATTTTTGGAAGATCTTTCTTTATAAATAATCTCCTCTTTTTGAAATTGATTGTTGATTGAAGTTCGAAGAGCCCTCATTTTTCTTTTGCGATCTTTGGATTTCCGCAACTTCGACGTGAAACTACCAGGCGATAACAATAACTTTTTATTAGAAGTCCCCCTGTTTGTCTGACAAGCTGCAGTTGCAACACGGACATCAAATGATTTAGAGCCGGCATAGTGTTTATTCTTTGAGTGTTTACTAGCGACAGTGTTACTGAAGGACTCATTGATCTACGTTGATGCACATGGAGCTAATTTACTTGCATTATTAACAAATTTAGTAAATAAATCGTATTTGCGGTAAAATTTTCATAAAGTAGGTGATTAACGAGATTAAATGTGCTCAGAATAATAAACAAGCACTTTTCAGACCATGTTAACGCTAGACATCTAAATGTGTCCCCAGCTATAGGTTACGCCGAGGTGAGATCGGAGTGTCGTGGAAATCCGGCGGGTGTCGAATAAGCGTAAAAATATTTAAAAATTAGCCGGTTACAGAGATTAAATGTACTCAGAATAATAAAAAGCCCCTTTTCAGACCATGTTAACGCTAGACATCTAAATGTGTCCCCAGCTATAGGTTACGCCGAGGTGAGATCGGAGTGTCGTGGAAATCCAGTGGATGTCGAATAAGCGTCAAAATTTTTTAAAATTAGCCAGTTACAGAGATTAAATGTACTCGGAATAATAAAAAATCCCTTTTCAGACAAAGTTAACGTTAGACAGCTAAATGTGTTCACAGCTACAGGTTACGCCGAGGTTCGATCGGAGTGTCGTGGAAATCCGGTGGATGACGAATAAGCGTAAACATTTTTTTAAATTAGCCGGTTACAGAGATTAAATGTACTCAGAATAATAAAAAGCCCCTTCAAAGACCATGTTAACGCTAGAGAGCTAAGTGGGTCCATAGCTATAGGTTACGACGAGGTGAGATCGGAGTGTCGTGGAAATCCGGTGGATGTCGAATAAGCGTCAAAATTTTTTAAAATTAGCCGGTTACAGAGATTAAATGTACTCAGAATAATAAAAAGCCCCTTTTCAGACCATGTTAACGCTAGACATCTAAATGTGTCCCCAGCTACAGGTTACGCCGAGGTGAGATCGGAGTGTCGTGGAAATCCAGTGGATGTCGAATAAGCGTCAAAATTTTTAAAAATTAGCCAGTTACAGAGATTAAATGTACTCAGAATAATAAAAAGCCCCTTCAAAGACCATGTTAACGCTAGAGAGCTAAGTGGGTCCATAGCTATAGGTTACGACGAGGTGAGATCGGAGTGTCGTGGAACTCCGGTGGATATCGAATGAAAGCCAAAATTTTTAAAAATTAGCCGGTTACAGAGATTAAATGTACTCAGAATAATAAAAAGCCCCTTCAAAGACCATGTTAACGCTAGAGAACTAAATGTGTCCATAGCTATAGGTTACGACGAGGTGATATCGGAGTGTCGTGGAAATCCGGTGGATGTCGAATAAGCGTCAAAATTTTTTCAAATTAGCCGGTTACAGAGATTAAATGTACTTAGAATAATAAAAAATCCCTTTTGAGACAAAGTTAACGTTAGACAGCTAAATGTGTTTCCATCTAAAGGTTACGTCGAGGTAAGATCGGAGTGGCGTGAAAATCCGGTCGATATCGTGTGATGATGCGTCATCACACAAAATATTTCCGGCACTGCGGCAGAACAGCCACGACCGCATACACCCGCCCACGCACTCCCGGATCTCGCGAACTATGACCTTTAGCAGTCTCCCTGACCGATTCGCACGACCCTTACGCTCGCGTACAACCCCTCGCGCACTCACGACCCGATCCGACCCTCCCCCGGGGAGCTAGAAGCCCCTAAAGTTTCCAGCCGCGATCAGCTGATCGCAAGCCCCCGTTAGTTAAGGCAGGCCTAGCTAGACTAGAGGTAGGAGCGACCGAGCGCGTGAGAGCGAGCGAGACCGCCGATGCTAGACCGATCGGAAGCGAGCGAGGGGAATCGGTAAGACCAACGAGCGGTAGATAGAAGAGGATAGACAAGTGACGCTATCTGACCGGCCAATCGTTATCGGCTTAGGGGTGGTTGGACTTATGAGAGAAAACCGACGCTATCTTCGCGACCAGTAGGCAAATTAGGCGCGAAGGACCGACCAATAAATAAATTGCGCGGGTAAAAAACATCAATATAGACGGCGCTGAGACCTGGCTTAGCAACAAGCTAGCCAATCAACAACAACGAAGGGGAAGTGAGCTAGGAGAAGCGGCGCGTCGCCGAAAAACGGCGCGCCAGTGACCGTTAAGCCTCGACGGAGATCAGTCCGCCGAGCCTCGCCGTTGCGCGGCACCTAGTGAAAGAAGTAGGCATAAAGAGATAGTGAAAGTGAAAATAGGAGAAGAAACTAGTGAACGAAGTAGGCATAAAAAGAGATAGTGATAGAGGTAGGCATAAAGAGATAGTGAAAGTGGAAATAGTAGAAGAAACTAGTGATAGAAGTAGGCATAAAAGAAATAGTGAAAACAACAGAGGAACGATAACAGAAAAATAATAGGATAACGATAACAAAAAAATAACAGAAATAACGATAACGAATAGCAATAAAATAATAGAATAACGATAACGAATAGCAATAAAATAATAGGATAACGATAACGAAAATATAACAGAAATAACGATAACGAATAGCAATAAAATAATAGGATAACGATAACGAAAATACAACAGAAATAACGATAACGAATAGCAATAAAATAATAGAACAACGATAACGGAGTAACGATAACCACAAGAGTAAGTACCCTTCCCTTACTATCGATTTTCTGTGCATGACCGATAATCGCGAGTTTGCCGCGCATTGTCAACCGCCGCGTTTCGGGAGTGCCGTACGACCTTCGCGCGTCCGACAGTAGTATTCGACCGCTTATTGCTAACAACCGAAAATCCTTTGTCGAACCGATGTACGAGCATTGTCCGCAATTTGAAGTCGTCGCATGATTACCGAACGCTCGCGTTTTCGGGAGTGCCGCATGACCTTCGCGCGCATTACGCCTTGACCGAAAACGTTTGCCGTTATCCCCAAGTTTTCTTATTACGTCGTTTCTTTGTCCCGCACCTGAAATAGTCGCATGACCGCCGAATGTTCGCGCGCGGAATCCCGCATGACCTTCGCGCACCCGTTGCCGTTGCTGTATATGTTTTCGCCACCGACCTTTCGGGAATAGTTTCGAGTCGCCGTGTTGCTATCATCTGTGGAGCGAGTTTCCTTAGTGCGCGTCTTTGAATTCCTTCTGAGTCGATCTAAACATCGCACCAGTCGCGTTAGACCTTCATTCGACCGGTAGGATTCGGATACATTCGCTTTTATATTATTCGCGATCATCGCTACAAGTATCGTCAACACCGTGAACAGTAGTCAACCTTCGCGTGACCGACCGAATTCCTGAGCGCAATTGCTTGAACGAGCTGGAATTTTCGCCGAATGGATAAACCGACGTTACGTATTCGAATCATAGCCGAAGTTCGAAACATTCAACCGAGTTATTGTTCGTCTAAGCCGACTTTGCGCCGTAGTACGCCACTCGCGTCCCCGATAACCTAAATCAGGCTGACCATAGCAACGGGTAGACCGCTGGGCTGACCTGGGAAATTCTTCCGTTTAATAAACTTGAGTTACCCTTAAGCCTGCCTTATTATTGACTATACCCACTTGATCGCCCCATCCCCCGTAGCATTCGCGATCGGTTCGAGATTGGTAAGCGCGTACGCGACTGCCCTGATCACCGCCTAGCCGATAGCCACTGTCGCAGCCACTACGCCACCAGTCCAAGGAAGGAGCTATTCCCCCTGAACCACTAGCCGTCAACCGGGGCGCCCTTGAGACGCCCCCCCCCCTCGATGTACCCGCTTCTGGGTTAAGAGCCGCCATGCCCCGAATTTTCTAGCTAGCCGAACGAGCCGCAGCCGTGGGTGGCCCTGGAAACCACCCGTTGCCCCCCTTCTTTCCCCTTCGCTCGATACGTTTAGACTCGACCGAATCGTCGCCTAGGACTTCGCGCCCCCGCTTCATTCCTTACAGGTGATAGCCGGCCACGCGCGCAAGAACACCGACGGCGACGAGGAGGGAGGCAACGGGGAACCACCCGACCTCACAGCGACCAGCAGGACCACCGAGCCGAGATCAAGCCAACGTTGCAGCGCTACCACGCTCTCCTAACGCGAGAGCACGGTAGCTGGCGCCCAACTCAATAAAATAAAGCTGCACACGTTGTCTCGGCTGACTGCGCGCCGCTGGCGACAGTGCAAGACCGGAGAAATACCGTCTGTTATTTTTCCCCTCCCTCTCCCCCGTCGCAATCGTATTTGAGATAATATTTTCATAAAGTAGGTGATTAACGAGATTAAATGTGCTCAGAATAATAAACAAGAACTTTTCAGACCATGTTAAAGCTAGACAGCTAAATGTATCCCCAGCTATAAGTTACGCTGAAGTAAGATCGGAGTGTCCTGAAATCCGGTGGATATCGAATGAAAGCCAAAATTTTCAAAAATTAGCCGGTTACAGAGATTAAATGTACTCAGAATAATAAAAAGCCTCTTCAAAGACCATGTTAACGCTAGAGAGCTAAGTGGGTCCCCAGCTATAAGTTACGCCGAAGTAAAATCGGAGTGTCCTGAAATCCGGTGGATTACGAATGAAAGCCAAAATTTTTAAAAATTAGCCGGTGACAGAGATTAAATGTACTCAGAATAATAAAAAGCCCCTTCAAAGACCATGTTAACGCAAGAGAGCTAAGTGGGTCCATAGCTATAGGTTACGACGAGGTGAGATCGGAGTGTCGTGGAAATCCGGTGGATGTCGAATAAGCGTTAAAATTTTTTAAAATTAGCCAGTTACAGAGATTAAATGTACTCAGAATAATAAAAAGCCCCTTCAAAGACCATGTTAACGCTAGAGAGCTAAGTGGGTCCATAGCTATAGGTTACGACGAGGTGAGATCGGAGTGTCGTGGAAATCCAGTGGATGTCGAATAAGCGTCAAAATTTTTTAAAATTAGCCAGTTACAGAGATTAAATGTACTCAGAATCATAAAAAGCCCCGTTTCAGACCATGTTAACGCTAGACATCTAAATGTGTCCCCAGCTACAGGTTACGCCGAGGTGAGATCGGAGTATCGTGGAACTCCGGTGGATATCGAATGAAAGCTAAAATTTTTAAAAATTAGCCGGTTACAGAGATTAAATGTACTCAGAATAATAAAAAGCCCCTTCAAAGACCATGTTAACGCTAGAGAGCTAAGTGGGTCCATAGCTATAGGTTACGACGAGGTGAGATCGGAGTGTCGTGGAAATCCAGTGGATGTCGAATAAGCGTCAAAATTATTTAAAATTAGCCAGTTACAGAGATTAAATGTACTCAGAATCATAAAAAGCCCCGTTTCAGACCATGTTAACGCTAGAGGGCTAAGTGGGTCCATAGCTATAGGTTACGACGAGGTGAGATCGGAGTGTCGTGGAAATCCAGTGGATGTCGAATAAGCGTCAAAATTTTTTAAAATTAGCCAGTTACAGAGAATAAATGTACTCAGAATCATAAAAAGCCCCGTTTCAGACCATGTTAACGCTAAACATCTAAATGTGTCCCCAGCTACAGGTTACGCCTAGGTGAGATCGGAGTGTCGTGGAAATCCGGTGGATATCGAATGAAAGCCAAAATTTTTAAAAATTAGCCGGTTACAAAGATTAAATGTACTCAGAATAATATAAAGCCCCTTCAAAGACCATGTTAACGCTAGAGAACTAAATGTGTCCCCAGCTACAGGTCACGCCGAGGTGAGATCGAAGTGTCGTGGAACTCCGGTGGATATCGAATGAAAGCCAAAATTTTTAAAAATTAGCCGGTTACAGAGATTAAATGTACTCAGAATAATAAAAAGCCTCTTCAAAGACCATGTTAACGCTAGAGAACTAAATGTGTCCATAGCTATAGGTTACAACGAGGTGATATCGGAGTGTCGTGGAAATCCGGTGGATGTCGAATAAGCGTCAAAATTTTTTCAAATTAGCCGGTTACAGAGATTAAATGTACTCAGAATAACAAAAAGCCCCTTTTCAGACCATGTTAACGCTAGACATCTAAATGTGTCCGCAGCTACAGTTTACGACGAGGTGATATCGGAGTGTCGTGGAAATCCGGTGGCTGTCGAATAAGCGTCAAAATTTTTTCAAATTAGCCGGTTACAGAGATTAAATGTACTCAGAATAATAAAAAATCCCTTTTGAGACAAAGTCAACGTTAGACAGTTAAATGTGTTTCCATCTACAGGTTACGTCGAGGTAAGATCGGAGTGGCGTGAAAATCCGGTCGATATCGTATTTGAGATAATATTTTCATAAAGTAGGTGATTAACGAGATTAAATGTGCTCAGAATAATAAACAAGAACTTTTCAGACCATGTTAAAGCTAGACAGCTAAATGTGTCCCCAGCTATAAGTTACGCCGAAGTAAGATCGGAGTGTCCTGAAATCCGGTGGATTTCGAATGGAAGCCAAAATTTTTAAAAATTAGCCGGTTACAGAGATTAAATGTACTCAGAATAATAAAAAGCCCCTTTTCAGACCATGTTAACGCTAGACATCTAAATGTGTCCCCAGCTACAGGTTACGCCGAGGTGAGATCGGAGTGTCGTGGAACTCCGGCGGATGTCGAATAAGCGTAAAAATATTTAAAAATTAGCAGGTTACAGAGATTAAATGTGCTCAGAATAATAAACAGCCCCTTCTCAGACCATGTTAACGCTAGAAATCTAAATGTGTCCCCAGCTACAGGTTACGCCGAGGTGAGATCGGAGTGTCATGGAAATCCGGTGGATATCGAATGAAAGCCAAAATTTTTAAAAATTAGCCGGTTACAAAGATTAAATGTACTCAGAATAATATAAAGCCCCTTCAAAGACCATGTTAACGCTAGAGAACTAAATGTGTCCCCAGCTACAGGTCACGCCGAGGTGAGATCGGAGTGTCGTGGAAATCCAGTGGATGTCGAATAAGCGTCAAAATTATTTAAAATTAGCCAGTTACAGAGATTAAATGTACTCAGAATCATAAAAAGCCCCGTTTCAGACCATGTTAACGCTAGAGGGCTAAGTGGGTCCATAGCTATAGGTTACGACGAGGTGAGATCGGAGTGTCGTGGAAATCCAGTGGATGTCGAATAAGCGTCAAAATTTTTTAAAATTAGCCAGTTACAGAGAATAAATGTACTCAGAATCATAAAAAGCCCCGTTTCAGACCATGTTAACGCTAAACATCTAAATGTGTCCCCAGCTACAGGTTACGCCTAGGTGAGATCGGAGTGTCGTGGAAATCCGGTGGATATCGAATGAAAGCCAAAATTTTTAAAAATTAGCCGGTTACAAAGATTAAATGTACTCAGAATAATATAAAGCCCCTTCAAAGACCATGTTAACGCTAGAGAACTAAATGTGTCCCCAGCTACAGGTCACGCCGAGGTGAGATCGAAGTGTCGTGGAACTCCGGTGGATATCGAATGAAAGCCAAAATTTTTAAAAATTAGCCGGTTACAGAGATTAAATGTACTCAGAATAATAAAAAGCCTCTTCAAAGACCATGTTAACGCTAGAGAACTAAATGTGTCCATAGCTATAGGTTACAACGAGGTGATATCGGAGTGTCGTGGAAATCCGGTGGATGTCGAATAAGCGTCAAAATTTTTTCAAATTAGCCGGTTACAGAGATTAAATGTACTCAGAATAACAAAAAGCCCCTTTTCAGACCATGTTAACGCTAGACATCTAAATGTGTCCGCAGCTACAGTTTACGACGAGGTGATATCGGAGTGTCGTGGAAATCCGGTGGCTGTCGAATAAGCGTCAAAATTTTTTCAAATTAGCCGGTTACAGAGATTAAATGTACTCAGAATAATAAAAAATCCCTTTTGAGACAAAGTCAACGTTAGACAGTTAAATGTGTTTCCATCTACAGGTTACGTCGAGGTAAGATCGGAGTGGCGTGAAAATCCGGTCGATATCGTATTTGAGATAATATTTTCATAAAGTAGGTGATTAACGAGATTAAATGTGCTCAGAATAATAAACAAGAACTTTTCAGACCATGTTAAAGCTAGACAGCTAAATGTGTCCCCAGCTATAAGTTACGCCGAAGTAAGATCGGAGTGTCCTGAAATCCGGTGGATTTCGAATGGAAGCCAAAATTTTTAAAAATTAGCCGGTTACAGAGATTAAATGTACTCAGAATAATAAAAAGCCCCTTTTCAGACCATGTTAACGCTAGACATCTAAATGTGTCCCCAGCTACAGGTTACGCCGAGGTGAGATCGGAGTGTCGTGGAACTCCGGCGGATGTCGAATAAGCGTAAAAATATTTAAAAATTAGCAGGTTACAGAGATTAAATGTGCTCAGAATAATAAACAGCCCCTTCTCAGACCATGTTAACGCTAGAAATCTAAATGTGTCCCCAGCTACAGGTTACGCCGAGGTGAGATCGGAGTGTCATGGAAATCCGGTGGATATCGAATGAAAGCCAAAATTTTTAAAAATTAGCCGGTTACAAAGATTAAATGTACTCAGAATAATATAAAGCCCCTTCAAAGACCATGTTAACGCTAGAGAACTAAATGTGTCCCCAGCTACAGGTCACGCCGAGGTGAGATCGAAGTGTCGTGGAACTCCGGTGGATATCGAATGAAAGCCAAAATTTTTAAAAATTAGCCGGTTACAGAGATTAAATGTACTCAGAATAATAAAAAGCCTCTTCAAAGACCATGTTAAAGCTAAACATCTAAATGTGTCCCCAGCTACAGGTTACGCCGAGGTGAGATCGGAGTGTCGTGGAACTCCGGTGGATATCGAATGAAAGCCAAAATTTTTAAAAATTAGCCGGTTACAGAGATTCAATGTACTCAGAATAATAAAAAGCCCCTTCAAAGACCATGTTAACGCTAGAAAACTAAATGTGTCCATAGCTATAGGTTACGACGAGGTGATATCGGAGTGTCGTGGAAATCCGGTGGATGTCGAATAAGCGTCAAAATTTTTTCAAATTAGCCGGTTACAGAGATTAAATGTACTTAGAATAATAAAATATCCCTTTTGAGACAAAGTTAACGTTAGACAGCTAAATGTGTTTCCATCTAAAGGTTACGTCGAAATAAGATCGGAGTGGCGTGAAAATCCGGTCGATATCGTATTTGAGATAATATTTTCATAAAGTAGGTGATTAACGAGATTAAATGTGCTCAGAATAATAAACAAGAACTTTTCAGACCATGTTAAAGCTAGACAGCTAAATGTGTCCCCAGCTATAAGTTACGCTGAAGTAAGATCGGAGTGTCCTGAAATCCGGTGGATATCGAATGAAAGCCAAAATTTTTAAAAATTAGCCGGTTACAGAGATTAAATGTACTCAGAATAATAAAAAGCCCTTTCAAAGACCATGTTAACGCTAGAGAGCTAAGTGGGTCCCCAGCTACAGGTTACGCCGAGGTGAGATCGGAGTGTCGTGGAAATCCGGTGGATATCGAATGAAAGCCAAAATTTTTAAAAATTAGCCGGTTACAGAGATTAAATGTACTCAGAATAATAAAAAGCCCCTTTTCAGACCATGTTAACGCTAGAAATCTAAATGTGTCCCCAGCTACAGGTTACGCCGAGGTGAGATCGGAGTGTCGTGGAAATCCGGTGGATATCGAATGAAAGCCAAAATTTTTAAAAATTAGCCGGTTACAAAGATTAAATGTACTCAGAATAATATAAAGCCCCTTCAAAGACCATGTTAACGCTAGAGAACTAAATGTGTCCATAGCTATAGGTTACGACGAGGTGATATCGGAGTGTCGTGGAAATCCGGTGGATGTCGAATAAGCGTCAAAATTTTTTCAAATTAGCCGGTTACAGAGATTAAATGTACTCAGAATAATAAAAAGCCCCTTTTCAGACCATGTTAACGCTAGAAATCTAAATGTGTCCCCAGCTACAGGTTACGCCGAGGTGAGATCGGAGTGTCGTGGAAATCCGGTGGATATCGAATGAAAGCCAAAATTTTTAAAAATTAGCCGGTTACAAAGATTAAATGTACTCAGAATAATATAAAGCCCCTTCAAAGACCATGTTAACGCTAGAGAACTAAATGTGTCCCCAGCTACAGGTCACGCCGAGGTGAGATCGAAGTGTCGTGGAACTCCGGTGGATATCGAATGAAAGCCAAAATTTTTAAAAATTAGCCGGTTACAGAGATTAAATGTACTCAGAATAATAAAAAGCCTCTTCAAAGACCATGTTAACGCTAGAGAACTAAATGTGTCCATAGCTATAGGTTACGACGAGGTGATATCGGAGTGTCGTGGAAATCCGGTGGATGTCGAATAAGCGTCAAAATTTTTTCAAATTAGCCGGTTACAGAGATTAAATGTACTCAGAATAACAAAAAGCCCCTTTTCAGACCATGTTAACGCTAGACATCTAAATGTGTCCCCAACTACAGGTTACGACGAGGTGATATCGGAGTGTCGTGGAAATCCGGTGGATGTCGAATAAGCGTCAAAATTTTTTCAAATTAGCCGGTTACAGAGATTAAATGTACTCAGAATAATAAAAAATCCCTTTTGAGACAAAGTCAACGTTAGACAGTTAAATGTGTTTCCATCTACAGGTTACGTCGAGGTAAGATCGGAGTGGCGTGAAAATCCGGTCGATATCGTATTTGAGATAATATTTTCATAAAGTAGGTGATTAACGAGATTAAATGTGCTCAGAATAATAAACAAGAACTTTTCAGACCATGTTAAAGCTAGACAGCTAAATGTGTCCCCAGCTATAAGTTACGCCGAAGTAAGATCGGAGTGTCCTGAAATCCGGTGGATGTCGAATGAAAGCCAAAATTTTTAAAAATTAGCCGGTTACAGAGATTAAATGTACTCAGAATAAAAAAAAAGCCCCTTTTCAGACCATGTTATCGCTAGACATCTAAATGTGTCCCCAGCTACAGGTTACGCCGAGGTGAGATCGGAGTGTCCTGAAATCCGGTGGATATCGAATGAAAGCCAAAATTTTTTAAAAATTAGCAGGTTACAGAGATTAAATGTACTCAGAATAATAAAAAGCCCCTTTTCAGACCATGTTAACGCTAGACATCTAAATGTGTCCCCAGCTACAGGTTACGCCGAGGTGAGATCGGAGTGTCGTGGAAATCCGGTGCATGTCGAATAAGCGTTAAAATTTTTTAAAATTAGCCAGTTACAGAGATTAAATGTACTCAGAATAATAAAAAGCCCCTTTTCAGACCATGTTAACGCTAGACATCTAAATGTGTCCCCAGCTACAGGTTACGCCGAGGTGAGATCGGAGTGTCGTGGAACTCCGGTGGATATCGAATGAAAGCCAAAATTTTTAAAAATTAGCCGGTTACAGAGATTAAATGTACTCAGAATAATAAAAAGCCCCTTCAAAGACCATGTTAACGCTAGAGAGCTAAGTGGGTCCATAGCTATAGGTTACGCCGAGGTGAGATCGGAGTGTCGTGGAACTCCGGTGGATGTCGAATAAGCGTCAAAATTTTTTAAAATTAGCCGGTTAAAGAGATTAAATGTACTCATAATAATAAAAAGCCCCTTTTCAGACCATGTTAACACTAGACATCTAAATGTGTCCCCAGCTACAGGTTACGCCGAGGTGAGATCGGAGTGTCTTGGAAATCCGGTGGATAATGTATTTGCGATAAAATTTTCATAAAGTAGGTGATTAACGAGATCAAATGTGCTCAGAATAATAAAAAGCCCCTTTTCAGACCATGTTAACGTTAGACAGCTAAATGTGTCCCCAGCTATAAGTTACGCCGAAGTAAGAACGGAGTCTCCTGAAATCCGGTGGATATCGAATGAAAGCCAGAATTTTTAAAAATTAGCCGGTGACAGAGATTAAATGTACTCAGAATAATAAAAAGCCCCTTCAAAGACCATGTTAACGCTAGAGAGCTAAGTGGGTCCATAGCTATAGGTTACGACGCGATGAGATCGGAGTGTCGTGGAAATCCGGCGGATGTCGAATAAGCGTAAAAATATTTAAAAATTAGCCGGTTACAGAGATTAAATGTGCTCAGAATAATAAACAGCCCCTTCTCAGACCATGTTAACGCTAGACATATAAATGTGTCCCCAGCTACAGGTTACGCCGAGGTGAGATCGAAGTGTCGTGGAACTCCGGTGGATATCGAATGAAAGCCAAAATTTTTAAAAATTAGCCGGTTACAGAGATTAAATGTACTCAGAATAATAAAAAGCTTCTTTTCAGACCATGTTAACGCTACACATCTAAATGTGTCCCCAGCTACAGGTTACGCCGAGGTGAGATCGGAGTATCTTGGAAATCCGGTGGATATCGTATTTGCGATAAAATTTTCATAAAGTAGGTGATTAACGAGATCAAATGTGCTCAGTATAATAAACAAGCACTCTTTAGACCATGTTAACGCTAGACATCTAAATGTGTCCCCAGCTACAGGTTACGCCGAGGTGAGATCGGAGTGTCGTGGAACTTCGGTGGATATCGAATGAAAGCCAAAATTTTTAAAAATTAGCCGGTTACAGAGATTAAATGTACTCAGAATAATAAAAAGCCCCTTCAAAGACCATGTTAACGCTAGAGAGCTAAGTGGGTCCATAGCTATAGGTTACGACGAGGTGAGATCGGAGTATCGTGGAAATCCGGTGGATGTCGAATAAGCGTCAAAATTTTTTAAAATTAGCCGGTTACAGAGATTAAATGTACGCAGAATAATAAAAAGCCCTTTTTCAGACCATGTTAACGCTTGACATCTAAATGTGTCCCCAGCTACAGGTTACGCCGAGGTGAGATCGGAGCGTCTTGGAAATCTGGTGGATATCGTATTTCCGATAAAATTTTCATAAAGTAGGTGATTAACGAGATCAAATGTGCTCAGTATAATAAACAAGCACTCTTTAGACCATGTTAACGCTAGACATCTAAATGTGTCCCCAGCTCCAGGTTACGCCAAGGTGAGATCAGAGTGTCGTGGAAATCCGGTGGCTGTCGAATATGCGTAAAAATTTTTTAAAATTAGCCGGGTACAGAGATTAAATGTACTCAGAATAATAAAAAGCCCCTTCTCAGACCATAGTAACGCTAGACATATAAATGTGTCCCCAGCTCCAGGTTACGCCAAGGTGAGATCAGAGTGTCGTGGAAATCCGGTGGCTGTCGAATATGCGTAAAAATTTTTTAAAATTAGCCGGTTACAGAGATTAAATGTACTCAGAATAATAAAAAGCCCCTTCTCAGACCATAGTAACGCTAGACATATAAATGTGTCCCCAGCTACAGGTTACGCCGAGGCGAGATCGGAGTGTCGTGGAAATCCGGTGGATATCGAATAAAAGTCAAAATTTTTAAAAATTAGCCGGTTACAGAGATTAAATGTACTCGGAATAATAAAAAGCCCCTTCAAAGACCATGTTAACGCTAGAGAACTAAATGTGTCCATAGCTATAGGTTACGACGAGGTGTGATCGGAGTGTCGTGGAAATCCGGTGGATGTCGAATAAGCGTCAAAATTTTTTCAAATTAGCCGGTTACAGAGATTAAATGTACTCAGAATAATAAAAAATCTCTTTTGAGACAAAGTTAACGTTAGACAGCTAAATGTGTTTCCATCTACAGGTTACGTCGAGGTAAGATCGGAGTGTCTTGGAAATCCGGTAGATATCTTTTTTGCGATAATATTTTCATAAAGTAGGTGATTAACGAGATGAAATGTGCTCAGAATAATAAACAAGCACTTTTTAGACCATGTTAACGCTAGACATCTAAATGTGTCCCCAGCTACAGGTTACGCCGAGGTGAGATCGGAGTGTCCTGAAATCCGGTGGATATCGAATGAAAGCCAAAATTTTTTAAAATTAGCCGGTTATAGAGATTAAATGTACTCGGAATAATAAAAAATCCCTTTTCAGACAAAGTTAACGTTAGAGAGCTAAATGTGTTCACAGCTACAGGTGACGCCGAGGTAAGATCGGAGTGTCGTGGAAATCCGGTGGATATCGAATGAAAGCCAAAATTTTTAAAAATTAGCCGGTTACAGAGATTAAATGTACTCGGAATAATAAAAAATCCCTTTTCAGACAAAGTTAACGTTAGACAGCTAAATGTGTTCACAGCTACAGGTTACGCCGAGGTTCGATCGGAGTGTCGTGGAAATCCGGTGGATGTCGAATAAGCGTAAAAATTTTTTAAAATTTGCCGGTTACAGAGATTAAATGTACTCAGAATAATAAAAAGCCCCTTTTCAGACCATGTTAACGCTAGACATCTAAATGTGTCCCCAGCTACAGGTTACGCCGAGGTGAGATCGGAGTGTCGTAAAACTCCGGTGGATATCGAATGAACGCCAAAATTTTTAAAAATTAGCCGGTTACAGAGATTAAATGTACTCAGAATAATAAAAATCCCCTTCAAAGACCATGTTAACGCTAGAGAGCTAAGTGGGTCCATAGCTACAGGTTACGCCGAGGTGAGATCGGAGTATCGTGGAAATCCGGTGGATGTCGAATAAGCGTCAAAATTTTTTAAAATTAGCCGGTTACAGAGATTAAATGTACGCAGAATAATAAAAAGCCCTTTTTCAGACCATGTTAACGCTTGACATCTAAATGTGTCCCCAGCTACAGGTTACGCCGAGGTGAGATCGGAGCGTCTTGGAAATCTGGTGGATATCGTATTTCCGATAAAATTTTCATAAAGTAGGTGATTAACGAGATCAAATGTGCTCAGTATAATAAACAAGCACTCTTTAGACCATGTTAACGCTAGACATCTAAATGTGTCCCCAGCTCCAGGTTACGCCAAGGTGAGATCAGAGTGTCGTGGAAATCCGGTGGCTGTCGAATATGCGTAAAAATTTTTTAAAATTAGCCGGGTACAGAGATTAAATGTACTCAGAATAATAAAAAGCCCCTTCTCAGACCATAGTAACGCTAGACATATAAATGTGTCCCCAGCTCCAGGTTACGCCAAGGTGAGATCAGAGTGTCGTGGAAATCCGGTGGCTGTCGAATATGCGTAAAAATTTTTTAAAATTAGCCGGTTACAGAGATTAAATGTACTCAGAATAATAAAAAGCCCCTTCTCAGACCATAGTAACGCTAGACATATAAATGTGTCCCCAGCTACAGGTTACGCCGAGGCGAGATCGGAGTGTCGTGGAAATCCGGTGGATATCGAATAAAAGTCAAAATTTTTAAAAATTAGCCGGTTACAGAGATTAAATGTACTCGGAATAATAAAAAGCCCCTTCAAAGACCATGTTAACGCTAGAGAACTAAATGTGTCCATAGCTATAGGTTACGACGAGGTGTGATCGGAGTGTCGTGGAAATCCGGTGGATGTCGAATAAGCGTCAAAATTTTTTCAAATTAGCCGGTTACAGAGATTAAATGTACTCAGAATAATAAAAAATCTCTTTTGAGACAAAGTTAACGTTAGACAGCTAAATGTGTTTCCATCTACAGGTTACGTCGAGGTAAGATCGGAGTGTCTTGGAAATCCGGTAGATATCTTTTTTGCGATAATATTTTCATAAAGTAGGTGATTAACGAGATGAAATGTGCTCAGAATAATAAACAAGCACTTTTTAGACCATGTTAACGCTAGACATCTAAATGTGTCCCCAGCTACAGGTTACGCCGAGGTGAGATCGGAGTGTCCTGAAATCCGGTGGATATCGAATGAAAGCCAAAATTTTTTAAAATTAGCCGGTTATAGAGATTAAATGTACTCGGAATAATAAAAAATCCCTTTTCAGACAAAGTTAACGTTAGAGAGCTAAATGTGTTCACAGCTACAGGTGACGCCGAGGTAAGATCGGAGTGTCGTGGAAATCCGGTGGATATCGAATGAAAGCCAAAATTTTTAAAAATTAGCCGGTTACAGAGATTAAATGTACTCGGAATAATAAAAAATCCCTTTTCAGACAAAGTTAACGTTAGACAGCTAAATGTGTTCACAGCTACAGGTTACGCCGAGGTTCGATCGGAGTGTCGTGGAAATCCGGTGGATGTCGAATAAGCGTAAAAATTTTTTAAAATTTGCCGGTTACAGAGATTAAATGTACTCAGAATAATAAAAAGCCCCTTTTCAGACCATGTTAACGCTAGACATCTAAATGTGTCCCCAGCTACAGGTTACGCCGAGGTGAGATCGGAGTGTCGTAAAACTCCGGTGGATATCGAATGAACGCCAAAATTTTTAAAAATTAGCCGGTTACAGAGATTAAATGTACTCAGAATAATAAAAATCCCCTTCAAAGACCATGTTAACGCTAGAGAGCTAAGTGGGTCCATAGCTACAGGTTACGCCGAGGTGAGATCGGAGTATCGTGGAAATCCGGTGGATGTCGAATAAGCGTCAAAATTTTTTAAAATTAGCCGGTTACAGAGATTAAATGTACGCAGAATAATAAAAAGCCCTTTTTCAGACCATGTTAACGCTTGACATCTAAATGTGTCCCCAGCTACAGGTTACGCCGAGGTGAGATCGGAGCGTCTTGGAAATCTGGTGGATATCGTATTTCCGATAAAATTTTCATAAAGTAGGTGATTAACGAGATCAAATGTGCTCAGTATAATAAACAAGCACTCTTTAGACCATGTTAACGCTAGACATCTAAATGTGTCCCCAGCTCCAGGTTACGCCAAGGTGAGATCAGAGTGTCGTGGAAATCCGGTGGCTGTCGAATATGCGTAAAAATTTTTTAAAATTAGCCGGGTACAGAGATTAAATGTACTCAGAATAATAAAAAGCCCCTTCTCAGACCATAGTAACGCTAGACATATAAATGTGTCCCCAGCTCCAGGTTACGCCAAGGTGAGATCAGAGTGTCGTGGAAATCCGGTGGCTGTCGAATATGCGTAAAAATTTTTTAAAATTAGCCGGTTACAGAGATTAAATGTACTCAGAATAATAAAAAGCCCCTTCTCAGACCATAGTAACGCTAGACATATAAATGTGTCCCCAGCTACAGGTTACGCCGAGGCGAGATCGGAGTGTCGTGGAAATCCGGTGGATATCGAATAAAAGTCAAAATTTTTAAAAATTAGCCGGTTACAGAGATTAAATGTACTCGGAATAATAAAAAGCCCCTTCAAAGACCATGTTAACGCTAGAGAACTAAATGTGTCCATAGCTATAGGTTACGACGAGGTGTGATCGGAGTGTCGTGGAAATCCGGTGGATGTCGAATAAGCGTCAAAATTTTTTCAAATTAGCCGGTTACAGAGATTAAATGTACTCAGAATAATAAAAAATCTCTTTTGAGACAAAGTTAACGTTAGACAGCTAAATGTGTTTCCATCTACAGGTTACGTCGAGGTAAGATCGGAGTGTCTTGGAAATCCGGTAGATATCTTTTTTGCGATAATATTTTCATAAAGTAGGTGATTAACGAGATGAAATGTGCTCAGAATAATAAACAAGCACTTTTTAGACCATGTTAACGCTAGACATCTAAATGTGTCCCCAGCTACAGGTTACGCCGAGGTGAGATCGGAGTGTCCTGAAATCCGGTGGATATCGAATGAAAGCCAAAATTTTTTAAAATTAGCCGGTTATAGAGATTAAATGTACTCGGAATAATAAAAAATCCCTTTTCAGACAAAGTTAACGTTAGAGAGCTAAATGTGTTCACAGCTACAGGTGACGCCGAGGTAAGATCGGAGTGTCGTGGAAATCCGGTGGATATCGAATGAAAGCCAAAATTTTTAAAAATTAGCCGGTTACAGAGATTAAATGTACTCGGAATAATAAAAAATCCCTTTTCAGACAAAGTTAACGTTAGACAGCTAAATGTGTTCACAGCTACAGGTTACGCCGAGGTTCGATCGGAGTGTCGTGGAAATCCGGTGGATGTCGAATAAGCGTAAAAATTTTTTAAAATTTGCCGGTTACAGAGATTAAATGTACTCAGAATAATAAAAAGCCCCTTTTCAGACCATGTTAACGCTAGACATCTAAATGTGTCCCCAGCTACAGGTTACGCCGAGGTGAGATCGGAGTGTCGTAAAACTCCGGTGGATATCGAATGAACGCCAAAATTTTTAAAAATTAGCCGGTTACAGAGATTAAATGTACTCAGAATAATAAAAATCCCCTTCAAAGACCATGTTAACGCTAGAGAGCTAAGTGGGTCCATAGCTACAGGTTACGCCGAGGTGAGATCGGAGTGTCGTGGAAATCCGGTGGATATCGAATGAAAGCCAAAATTTTTAAAAATTAGCCGGTTACAGAGATTAAATGTACTCAGAATAATAAAAAGCCCCTTTTCAGACCATGTTAACGCTAGACATCTAAATGTGTCCGCAGCTACAGTTTACGACGAGGTGATATCGGAGTGTCGTGGAAATCCGGTGGCTGTCGAATAAGCGTCAAAATTTTTTCAAATTAGCCGGTTACAGAGATTAAATGTACTCAGAATAATAAAAAATCCCTTTTGAGACAAAGTCAACGTTAGACAGTTAAATGTGTTTCCATCTACAGGTTACGTCGAGGTAAGATCGGAGTGGCGTGAAAATCCGGTCGATATCGTATTTGAGATAATATTTTCATAAAGTAGGTGATTAACGAGATTAAATGTGCTCAGAATAATAAACAAGAACTTTTCAGACCATGTTAAAGCTAGACAGCTAAATGTGTCCCCAGCTATAAGTTACGCCGAAGTAAGATCGGAGTGTCCTGAAATCCGGTGGATTTCGAATGGAAGCCAAAATTTTTAAAAATTAGCCGGTTACAGAGATTAAATGTACTCAGAATAATAAAAAGCCCCTTTTCAGACCATGTTAACGCTAGACATCTAAATGTGTCCCCAGCTACAGGTTACGCCGAGGTGAGATCGGAGTGTCGTGGAACTCCGGCGGATGTCGAATAAGCGTAAAAATATTTAAAAATTAGCAGGTTACAGAGATTAAATGTGCTCAGAATAATAAACAGCCCCTTCTCAGACCATGTTAACGCTAGAAATCTAAATGTGTCCCCAGCTACAGGTTACGCCGAGGTGAGATCGGAGTGTCATGGAAATCCGGTGGATATCGAATGAAAGCCAAAATTTTTAAAAATTAGCCGGTTACAAAGATTAAATGTACTCAGAATAATATAAAGCCCCTTCAAAGACCATGTTAACGCTAGAGAACTAAATGTGCCCCCAGCTACAGGTCACGCCGAGGTGAGATCGAAGTGTCGTGGAACTCCGGTGGATATCGAATGAAAGCCAAAATTTTTAAAAATTAGCCGGTTACAGAGATTAAATGTACTCAGAATAATAAAAAGCCCCTTCAAAGACCATGTTAACGCTAGAAAACTAAATGTGTCCATAGCTATAGGTTACGACGAGGTGATATCGGAGTGTCGTGGAAATCCGGTGGATGTCGAATAAGCGTAAAAATTTTTTAAAATTAGCCGGTTACAGAGATTAAATGTACTCAGAATAATAAAAAGCCCCTTCAAAGACCATGTTAACGCTAGAGAGCTAAGTGGGTCCATAGCTATAGGTTACGACGCGATGAGATCGGAGTGTCGTGGAAATCCGGCGGATGTCGAATAAGCGTAAAAATATTTAAAAATTAGCCGGTTACAGAGATTAAATGTGCTCAGAATAATAAACAGCCCCTTCTCAGACCATGTTAACGCTAGACATATAAATGTGTCCCCAGCTACAGGTTACGCCGAGGTGAGATCGAAGTGTCGTGGAACTCCGGTGGATATCGAATGAAAGCCAAAATTTTTAAAAATTAGCCGGTTACAGAGATTAAATGTACTCAGAATAATAAAAAGCTTCTTTTCAGACCATGTTAACGCTACACATCTAAATGTGTCCCCAGCTACAGGTTACGCCGAGGTGAGATCGGAGTATCTTGGAAATCCGGTGGATATCGTATTTGCGATAAAATTTTCATAAAGTAGGTGATTAACGAGATCAAATGTGCTCAGTATAATAAACAAGCACTCTTTAGACCATGTTAACGCTAGACATCTAAATGTGTCCCCAGCTACAGGTTACGCCGAGGTGAGATCGGAGTGTCGTGGAACTTCGGTGGATATCGAATGAAAGCCAAAATTTTTAAAAATTAGCCGGTTACAGAGATTAAATGTACGCAGAATAATAAAAAGCCCTTTTTCAGACCATGTTAACGCTTGACATCTAAATGTGTCCCCAGCTACAGGTTACGCCGAGGTGAGATCGGAGCGTCTTGGAAATCTGGTGGATATCGTATTTCCGATAAAATTTTCATAAAGTAGGTGATTAACGAGATCAAATGTGCTCAGTATAATAAACAAGCACTCTTTAGACCATGTTAACGCTAGACATCTAAATGTGTCCCCAGCTCCAGGTTACGCCAAGGTGAGATCAGAGTGTCGTGGAAATCCGGTGGCTGTCGAATATGCGTAAAAATTTTTTAAAATTAGCCGGGTACAGAGATTAAATGTACTCAGAATAATAAAAAGCCCCTTTTCAGACCATAGTAACGCTAGACATATAAATGTGTCCCCAGCTCCAGGTTACGCCAAGGTGAGATCAGAGTGTCGTGGAAATCCGGTGGCTGTCGAATATGCGTAAAAATTTTTTAAAATTAGCCGGTTACAGAGATTAAATGTACTCAGAATAATAAAAAGCCCCTTCTCAGACCATAGTAACGCTAGACATATAAATGTGTCCCCAGCTACAGGTTACGCCGAGGCGAGATCGGAGTGTCGTGGAAATCCGGTGGATAT
Organism: Phymastichus coffea; assembly: GCF_024137745.1. NCBI lineage: Eukaryota > Metazoa > Arthropoda > Insecta > Hymenoptera > Eulophidae > Phymastichus > Phymastichus coffea. The sequence continues at coordinate 2,196,688 of NW_026706835.1, read as the reverse complement.
CGAATAAAAGTCAAAATTTTTAAAAATTAGCCGGTTACAGAGATTAAATGTACTCGGAATAATAAAAAGCCCCTTCAAAGACCATGTTAACGCTAGAGAACTAAATGTGTCCATAGCTATAGGTTACGACGAGGTGTGATCGGAGTGTCGTGGAAATCCGGTGGATGTCGAATAAGCGTCAAAATTTTTTCAAATTAGCCGGTTACAGAGATTAAATGTACTCAGAATAATAAAAAATCTCTTTTGAGACAAAGTTAACGTTAGACAGCTAAATGTGTTTCCATCTACAGGTTACGTCGAGGTAAGATCGGAGTGTCTTGGAAATCCGGTAGATATCTTTTTTGCGATAATATTTTCATAAAGTAGGTGATTAACGAGATGAAATGTGCTCAGAATAATAAACAAGCACTTTTTAGACCATGTTAACGCTAGACATCTAAATGTGTCCCCAGCTACAGGTTACGCCGAGGTGAGATCGGAGTGTCCTGAAATCCGGTGGATATCGAATGAAAGCCAAAATTTTTTAAAATTAGCCGGTTATAGAGATTAAATGTACTCGGAATAATAAAAAATCCCTTTTCAGACAAAGTTAACGTTAGAGAGCTAAATGTGTTCACAGCTACAGGTGACGCCGAGGTAAGATCGGAGTGTCGTGGAAATCCGGTGGATATCGAATGAAAGCCAAAATTTTTAAAAATTAGCCGGTTACAGAGATTAAATGTACTCGGAATAATAAAAAATCCCTTTTCAGACAAAGTTAACGTTAGACAGCTAAATGTGTTCACAGCTACAGGTTACGCCGAGGTTCGATCGGAGTGTCGTGGAAATCCGGTGGATGTCGAATAAGCGTAAAAATTTTTTAAAATTTGCCGGTTACAGAGATTAAATGTACTCAGAATAATAAAAAGCCCCTTTTCAGACCATGTTAACGCTAGACATCTAAATGTGTCCCCAGCTACAGGTTACGCCGAGGTGAGATCGGAGTGTCGTAAAACTCCGGTGGATATCGAATGAACGCCAAAATTTTTAAAAATTAGCCGGTTACAGAGATTAAATGTACTCAGAATAATAAAAATCCCCTTCAAAGACCATGTTAACGCTAGAGAGCTAAGTGGGTCCATAGCTACAGGTTACGCCGAGGTGAGATCGGAGTATCGTGGAAATCCGGTGGATGTCGAATAAGCGTCAAAATTTTTTAAAATTAGCCGGTTACAGAGATTAAATGTACGCAGAATAATAAAAAGCCCTTTTTCAGACCATGTTAACGCTTGACATCTAAATGTGTCCCCAGCTACAGGTTACGCCGAGGTGAGATCGGAGCGTCTTGGAAATCTGGTGGATATCGTATTTCCGATAAAATTTTCATAAAGTAGGTGATTAACGAGATCAAATGTGCTCAGTATAATAAACAAGCACTCTTTAGACCATGTTAACGCTAGACATCTAAATGTGTCCCCAGCTCCAGGTTACGCCAAGGTGAGATCAGAGTGTCGTGGAAATCCGGTGGCTGTCGAATATGCGTAAAAATTTTTTAAAATTAGCCGGGTACAGAGATTAAATGTACTCAGAATAATAAAAAGCCCCTTCTCAGACCATAGTAACGCTAGACATATAAATGTGTCCCCAGCTCCAGGTTACGCCAAGGTGAGATCAGAGTGTCGTGGAAATCCGGTGGCTGTCGAATATGCGTAAAAATTTTTTAAAATTAGCCGGTTACAGAGATTAAATGTACTCAGAATAATAAAAAGCCCCTTCTCAGACCATAGTAACGCTAGACATATAAATGTGTCCCCAGCTACAGGTTACGCCGAGGCGAGATCGGAGTGTCGTGGAAATCCGGTGGATATCGAATAAAAGTCAAAATTTTTAAAAATTAGCCGGTTACAGAGATTAAATGTACTCGGAATAATAAAAAGCCCCTTCAAAGACCATGTTAACGCTAGAGAACTAAATGTGTCCATAGCTATAGGTTACGACGAGGTGTGATCGGAGTGTCGTGGAAATCCGGTGGATGTCGAATAAGCGTCAAAATTTTTTCAAATTAGCCGGTTACAGAGATTAAATGTACTCAGAATAATAAAAAATCTCTTTTGAGACAAAGTTAACGTTAGACAGCTAAATGTGTTTCCATCTACAGGTTACGTCGAGGTAAGATCGGAGTGTCTTGGAAATCCGGTAGATATCTTTTTTGCGATAATATTTTCATAAAGTAGGTGATTAACGAGATGAAATGTGCTCAGAATAATAAACAAGCACTTTTTAGACCATGTTAACGCTAGACATCTAAATGTGTCCCCAGCTACAGGTTACGCCGAGGTGAGATCGGAGTGTCCTGAAATCCGGTGGATATCGAATGAAAGCCAAAATTTTTTAAAATTAGCCGGTTATAGAGATTAAATGTACTCGGAATAATAAAAAATCCCTTTTCAGACAAAGTTAACGTTAGAGAGCTAAATGTGTTCACAGCTACAGGTGACGCCGAGGTAAGATCGGAGTGTCGTGGAAATCCGGTGGATATCGAATGAAAGCCAAAATTTTTAAAAATTAGCCGGTTACAGAGATTAAATGTACTCGGAATAATAAAAAATCCCTTTTCAGACAAAGTTAACGTTAGACAGCTAAATGTGTTCACAGCTACAGGTTACGCCGAGGTTCGATCGGAGTGTCGTGGAAATCCGGTGGATGTCGAATAAGCGTAAAAATTTTTTAAAATTTGCCGGTTACAGAGATTAAATGTACTCAGAATAATAAAAAGCCCCTTTTCAGACCATGTTAACGCTAGACATCTAAATGTGTCCCCAGCTACAGGTTACGCCGAGGTGAGATCGGAGTGTCGTAAAACTCCGGTGGATATCGAATGAACGCCAAAATTTTTAAAAATTAGCCGGTTACAGAGATTAAATGTACTCAGAATAATAAAAATCCCCTTCAAAGACCATGTTAACGCTAGAGAGCTAAGTGGGTCCATAGCTACAGGTTACGCCGAGGTGAGATCGGAGTGTCGTGGAAATCCGGTGGATATCGAATGAAAGCCAAAATTTTTAAAAATTAGCCGGTTACAGAGATTAAATGTACTCAGAATAATAAAAAGCCCCTTTTCAGACCATGTTAACGCTAGACATCTAAATGTGTCCGCAGCTACAGTTTACGACGAGGTGATATCGGAGTGTCGTGGAAATCCGGTGGCTGTCGAATAAGCGTCAAAATTTTTTCAAATTAGCCGGTTACAGAGATTAAATGTACTCAGAATAATAAAAAATCCCTTTTGAGACAAAGTCAACGTTAGACAGTTAAATGTGTTTCCATCTACAGGTTACGTCGAGGTAAGATCGGAGTGGCGTGAAAATCCGGTCGATATCGTATTTGAGATAATATTTTCATAAAGTAGGTGATTAACGAGATTAAATGTGCTCAGAATAATAAACAAGAACTTTTCAGACCATGTTAAAGCTAGACAGCTAAATGTGTCCCCAGCTATAAGTTACGCCGAAGTAAGATCGGAGTGTCCTGAAATCCGGTGGATTTCGAATGGAAGCCAAAATTTTTAAAAATTAGCCGGTTACAGAGATTAAATGTACTCAGAATAATAAAAAGCCCCTTTTCAGACCATGTTAACGCTAGACATCTAAATGTGTCCCCAGCTACAGGTTACGCCGAGGTGAGATCGGAGTGTCGTGGAACTCCGGCGGATGTCGAATAAGCGTAAAAATATTTAAAAATTAGCAGGTTACAGAGATTAAATGTGCTCAGAATAATAAACAGCCCCTTCTCAGACCATGTTAACGCTAGAAATCTAAATGTGTCCCCAGCTACAGGTTACGCCGAGGTGAGATCGGAGTGTCATGGAAATCCGGTGGATATCGAATGAAAGCCAAAATTTTTAAAAATTAGCCGGTTACAAAGATTAAATGTACTCAGAATAATATAAAGCCCCTTCAAAGACCATGTTAACGCTAGAGAACTAAATGTGTCCCCAGCTACAGGTCACGCCGAGGTGAGATCGAAGTGTCGTGGAACTCCGGTGGATATCGAATGAAAGCCAAAATTTTTAAAAATTAGCCGGTTACAGAGATTAAATGTACTCAGAATAATAAAAAGCCCCTTCAAAGACCATGTTAACGCTAGAAAACTAAATGTGTCCATAGCTATAGGTTACGACGAGGTGATATCGGAGTGTCGTGGAAATCCGGTGGATGTCGAATAAGCGTCAAAATTTTTTCAAATTAGCCGGTTACAGAGATTCAATGTACTCAGAATAATAAAAAGCCCCTTCAAAGACCATGTTAACGCTAGAAAACTAAATGTGTCCATAGCTATAGGTTACGACGAGGTGATATCGGAGTGTCGTGGAAATCCGGTGGATGTCGAATAAGCGTCAAAATTTTTTCAAATTAGCCGGTTACAGAGATTAAATGTACTTAGAATAATAAAATATCCCTTTTGAGACAAAGTTAACGTTAGACAGCTAAATGTGTTTCCATCTAAAGGTTACGTCGAAATAAGATCGGAGTGGCGTGAAAATCCGGTCGATATCGTATTTGAGATAATATTTTCATAAAGTAGGTGATTAACGAGATTAAATGTGCTCAGAATAATAAACAAGAACTTTTCAGACCATGTTAAAGCTAGACAGCTAAATGTGTCCCCAGCTATAAGTTACGCTGAAGTAAGATCGGAGTGTCCTGAAATCCGGTGGATATCGAATGAAAGCCAAAATTTTTAAAAATTAGCCGGTTACAGAGATTAAATGTACTCAGAATAATAAAAAGCCCCTTCAAAGACCATGTTAACGCTAGAGAGCTAAGTGGGTCCCCAGCTACAGGTTACGCCGAGGTGAGATCGGAGTGTCGTGGAAATCCGGTGGATATCGAATGAAAGCCAAAATTTTTAAAAATTAGCCGGTTACAGAGATTAAATGTACTCAGAATAATATAAAGCCCCTTCAAAGACCATGTTAACGCTAGAGAACTAAATGTGTCCATAGCTATAGGTTACGACGAGGTGATATCGGAGTGTCGTGGAAATCCGGTGGATGTCGAATAAGCGTCAAAATTTTTTCAAATTAGCCGGTTACAGAGATTAAATGTACTCAGAATAATAAAAAGCCCCTTTTCAGACCATGTTAACGCTAGAAATCTAAATGTGTCCCCAGCTACAGGTTACGCCGAGGTGAGATCGGAGTGTCGTGGAAATCCGGTGGATATCGAATGAAAGCCAAAATTTTTAAAAATTAGCCGGTTACAAAGATTAAATGTACTCAGAATAATATAAAGCCCCTTCAAAGACCATGTTAACGCTAGAGAACTAAATGTGTCCCCAGCTACAGGTCACGCCGAGGTGAGATCGAAGTGTCGTGGAACTCCGGTGGATATCGAATGAAAGCCAAAATTTTTAAAAATTAGCCGGTTACAGAGATTAAATGTACTCAGAATAATAAAAAGCCTCTTCAAAGACCATGTTAACGCTAGAGAACTAAATGTGTTCACAGCTACAGGTTACGCCGAGGTGAGATCGGAGTGTCGTGGAAATCCGTTGGATATCGAATGAAAGCCAAAATTTTTTAAAATTAGCCGGTTACAGAGATTAAATGTACTCAGAATGATAAAAAGCCCCTTCAAAGACCATGTTAACGCTAGAGAGCTAAGTGGGTCCATAGCTACAGGTTACGCCGAGGTGAGATCGGAGTGTCGCGGAAATCCGGTGGATATCGAATAAGCGTAAAAATTTTTTAAAATTAGCCGGTTACAGAGATTAAATGTACTCAGAATAATAAAAAGCCCCTTTTCAGACCATGTTAGCGATAGACATCTAAATGTGTCCCCAGCTACAGGTTACGCCGAGGTGAGATCGGAGTGTCGTGGAAATCCGGTGGATATCGAATGAAAGCCAAAATTTTTAAAAATTAGCCGGTTACAGAGATTAAATGTACTCAGAATAATAAAAAGCCCCTTTTCAGACCATGTTAACGCTACACATCTAAATGTGTCCCCAGCTACAGGTTACGCCGAGGTGAGATCGGAGTGTCTTGGAAATCCGGTCGATATCTTTTTTGCGATAATATTTTCATAAAGTAGGTGATTAACGAGATGAAATGTGCTCAGAATAATAAACAAGCACTTTTTAGACCATGTTAACGCTAGGCAGCTAAATGTGTCCCCAGCTATAAGTTACGCCGAAGTAAGACAGGAGTGTCGTGGAAATCCGGTGGATATCGAATGAAAGCCAAAATTTTTAAAAATTAGCCGGTTCCAGAGATTAAATGTACTCAGAATAATAAAAAGCCCCTTTTCAGACCATGTTAACGCTACACATCTAAATGTGTTCCCAGCTACAGGTTACGCCGAGGTGAGATCGGAGTGTCTTGGAAATCCGGTCGATATCTTTTTTGCGATAATATTTTCATAAAGTAGGTGATTAACGAGATGAAATGTGCTCAGAATAATAAACAAGCACTTTTTAGACCATGTTAACGCTAGGCAGCTAAATGTGTCCCCAGCTATAAGTTACGCCGAAGTAAGATCGGAGTGTCCTGAAATCCGGTGGATATCGAAAGAAAGCCAAAATTTTTAAAAATTAGCCGGTTACAGAGATTAAATGTACTCAGAATAATAAAAAGCCCCTTCAAAGACCATGTTAGCGCTAGACATCTAAATGTGTCCCCAGCTACAGGTTACGCCGAGGTGAGATCGGAGTGTCGTGGAAATCCGGTGGATATCGAATGAAAGCCAAAATTTTTAAAAATTAGCCGGTTACAGAGATTAAATGTACTTAGAATAATAAAAAATCTCTTTTGAGACAGAGTTAATGTTAGACAGCTAAATGTGTTTCCATCTACAGGTTACGTCGAGGTAAGATCGTATTGGCCTGATAATCCGGTCGATATCTTTTTTGCGATAATATTTTCATAAAGTAGGTGATTAACGAGATGAAATGTGCTCAGAATAATAAATAAGCACTTTTTAGACCATGTTAACGCTAGACAGCTAAATGTGTCCCCAGCTATAAGTTACGCCGAAGTAAGATCGGAGTGTCCTGAAATCCGGTGGATATCGAATGAAAGCCAAAATTTTTAAAAATTAGCCGGTTACAGAGATTAAATGTACTCGGAATAATAAAAAATCCCTTTTCAGATAAAGTTAACGTTAGACAGCTAAATGTGTTCACAGCTACAGGTTACGCCGAGGTTCGATCGGAGTGTCGTGGAAATCCGGTGGATATCGAATAAGCGTAAAAATTTTTTAAAATTAGCCGGTTACAGGGATTAAATGTACTCAGAATAATAAAAAGCCCCTTTTCAGACCATGTTAACGCTAGACATCTAAATGTGTCCCCAGCTACAGGTTACGCCGAGGTGAGATCGGAGTGTCGTGGAACTCCGGTGGATATCGAATGAGAGCCAAAATTTTTAAAAATTAGCCGGTTACAGAGATTAAATGTACTCAGAATAATAAAAAGCCCCTTTTCAGACCATGTTAGCGATAGACATCTAAATGTGTCCCCAGCTACAGGTTACGCCGAGGTGAGATCGGAGTGTCGTGGAAATCCGGTGGATATCGAATGAAAGCCAAAATTTTTAAAAATTAGCCGGTTACAGAGATTAAATGTACTTAGAATAATAAAAAATCTCTTTTGAGACAAAGTTAACGTTAGACAGCTAAATGTGTTTCCATCTACAGGTTACGTCGAGGTAAGATCGTATTGGCCTGATAATCCGGTCGATATCTTTTTTGCGATAATATTTTCATAAAGTAGGTGATTAACGAGATGAAATGTGCTCAGAATAATAAACAAGCACTTTTTAGACCATGTTAACGCTAGACATCTAAATGTGTCCCCAGCTACAGGTTAGGCCGAGGTGAGATCGGAGTGTCCTGAAATCCGGTGGATATCGAATGAAAGCCAAAATTTTTAAAAATTAGCCGGTTACAGAGATTAAATGTACTTAGAATAATAAAAAATCTCTTTTGAGACAAAGTTAACGTTAGACAGCTAAATGTGTTTCCATCTACAGGTTACGTCGAGGTAAGATCGTATTGGCCTGATAATCCGGTCGATATCTTTTTTGCGATAATGTTTTCATAAAGTAGGTGATTAACGAGATGAAATGTACTCGGAATAATAAAAAATCCCTTTTCAGACAAAGTTAACGTTAGAGAGCTAAATGTGTTCACAGCTACAGGTGACGCCGAGGTTCGATCGGAGTGTCGTGGAAATCCGGTGGATGTCGAATAAGCGTAAAAATTTTTTAAAATTAGCCGGTTACAGAGATTAAATGTACTCAGAATAATAAAAAGCCCCTTCAAAGACCATGTTAACGCTAGAGAGCTAAGTGGGTCCATAGCTACAGGTTACGCCGAGGTGAGATCGGAGTGTCGTGGAAATCCGGTGGATATCGAATAAGCGTAAAAATTTTTTAAAATTAGCCGGTTACAGAGATTAAATGTACTCAGAATAATAAAAAGCCCCTTTTCAGACCATGTTAACGCTAGACATCTAAATGTGTCCCCAGCTACAGGTTACGCCGAGGTGAGATCGGAGTGTCGTGGAACTCCGGTGGATATCGAATGAGAGCCAAAATTTTTAAAAATTAGCCGGTTACAGAGATTAAATGTACTCAGAATAATAAAAAGCCCCTTTTCAGACCATGTTAACGCTAGACATCTAAATGTGTCCCCAGCTACAGGTTACGCCGAGGTGAGATCGGAGTGTCGTGGAACTCCGGTGGATATCGAATGAGAGCCAAAATTTTTAAAAATTAGCCGGTTACAGAGATTAAATGTACTCAGAATAATAAAAAGCCCCTTTTCAGACCATGTTAGCGATAGACATCTAAATGTGTCCCCAGCTACAGGTTACGCCGAGGTGAGATCGGAGTGTCGTGGAAATCCGGTGGATATCGAATGAAAGCCAAAATTTTTAAAAATTAGCCGGTTACAGAGATTAAATGTACTTAGAATAATAAAAAATCTCTTTTGAGACAAAGTTAACGTTAGACAGCTAAATGTGTTTCCATCTACAGGTTACGTCGAGGTAAGATCGTATTGGCCTGATAATCCGGTCGATATCTTTTTTGCGATAATATTTTCATAAAGTAGGTAATTAACGAGATGAAATGTGCTCAGAATAATAAACAAGCACTTTTTAGACCATGTTAACGTTAGAGAGCTAAATGTGTTCACAGCTACAGGTGACGCCGAGGTAAGATCGGAGTGTCGTGGAAATCCGGTGGATATCGAATGAAAGCCAAAATTTTTAAAAAATAGCCGGTTACAGAGATTAAATGTACTCAGAATAATAAAAAGCCCCTTTTCAGACCATGTTAACGCTACACATCTAAATGTGTCCCCAGCTACAGGTTACGCCGAGGTGAGATCGGAGTGTCTTGGAAATCCGGTCGATATCTTTTTTGCGATAATATTTTCATAAAGTAGGTGATTAACGAGATGAAATGTGCTCAGAATAATAAACAAGCACTTTTTAGACCATGTTAACGCTAGGCAGCTAAATGTGTCCCCAGCTATAAGTTACGCCGAAGTAAGATCGGAGTGTCGTGGAAATCCGGTGGATATCGAATGAAAGCCAAAATTTTTAAAAATTAGCCGGTTACAGAGATTAAATGTACTCGGAATAATCAAAAATCCCTTTTCAGATAAAGTTAACGTTAGACAGCTAAATGTGTTCACAGCTACAGGTTACGCCGAGGTTCGATCGGAGTGTCGTGGAAATCCGGTGGATGTCGAATAAGCGTAAAAATTTTTTAAAATTAGCCGGTTACAGAGATTAAATGTACTCAGAATAATAAAAAGCCCCTTCAAAGACCATGTTAACGCTAGAGAGCTAAGTGGGTCCATAGCTACAGGTTATGCCGAGGTGAGATCGGAGTGTCGTGGAAATCCGGTGGATATCGAATAAGCGTAAAAATTTTTTAAAATTAGCCGGTTACAGAGATTAAATGTACTCAGAATAATAAAAAGCCCCATCAAAGACCATGTTAACGCTAGAGAACTAAATGTGTCCATAGCTATAGGTTACGACGAGGTGATATCGGAGTGTCGTGGAAATCCGTTGGATATCGAATGAAAGCCAAAATTTTTTAAAATTAGCCGGTGACAGAGATTAAATGTACTCAGAATAATAAAAAGCCCCTTCAAAGACCATGTTAACGCTAGAGAGCTAAGTGGGTCCATAGCTATAGGTTACGACGAGGTGAGATCGGAGTGTCGTGGAAATCCGGTGGATATCGAATGAAAGCCAAAATTTTTAAAAATTAGCCGGTTACAGAGATTAAATGTACTCAGAATAATAAAAAGCCCCTTTTCAGACCATGTTAACGCTACACATCTAAATGTGTCCCCAGCTACAGGTTACGCCGAGGTGAGTTCGGAGTGTCGTGGAACTCCTGTGGATATCGAATGAGAGCCAAAATTTTTAAAAATTAGCCGGTTACAGAGATTAAATGTACTCGGAATAATAAAAAATCCCTTTTCAGACAAAGTTAACGTTAGAGAGCTAAATGTGTTCACAGCTACAGGTGACGCCGAGGTAAGATCGGAGTGTCGTGGAAATCCGGTGGATATCGAATGAAAGCCAAAATTTTTAAAAATTAGCCGGTTACAGAGATTAAATGTACTCGGAATAATAAAAAATCCCTTTTCAGACAAAGTTAACGTTAGAGAGCTAAATGTGTTCACAGCTACAGGTGACGCCGAGGTAAGATCGGAGTGTCGTAAAACTCCGGTGGATATCGAATGAACGCCAAAATTTTTAAAAATTAGCCGGTTACAGAGATTAAATGTACTCAGAATAATAAAAAGCCCCTTCAAAGACCATGTTAACGCTAGAGAGCTAAGTGGGTCCATAGCTACAGGTTACGCCGAGGTGAGATCGGAGTGTCGTGGAAATCCGGTGGATATCGAATGAAAGCCAAAATTTTTAAAAATTAGCCGGTTACAGAGATTAAATGTACTCAGAATAATAAAAAGCCCCTTTTCAGACCATGTTAACGCTAGACATCTAAATGTGTCCCCAGCTACAGGTTACGCCGAGGTGAGATCGGAGTGTCGTGGAAATCCGTTGGATATCGAATGAAAGCCAAAATTTTTTAAAATTAGCCGGTTACAGAGATTAAATGTACTCAGAATAATAAAAAGCCCCTTCAAAGACCATGTTAACGCTAGAGAGCTAAGTGGGTCCATAGCTACAGGTTACGCCGAGGTGAGATCGGAGTGTCGTGGAAATCCGGTGGATATCGAATAAGCGTAAAAATTTTTAAAAATTAGCCGGTTACAGAGATTAAATGTACTCAGAATAATAAAAAGCCCCTTTTCAGACCATGTTAGCGATAGACATCTAAATGTGTCCCCAGCTACAGGTTACGCCGAGGTGAGATCGGAGTGTCGTGGAAATCCGGTGGATATCGAATGAAAGCCAAAATTTTTAAAAATTAGCCGGTTACAGAGATTAAATGTACTCAGAATAATAAAAAGCCCCTTTTCAGACCATGTTAACGCTACACATCTAAATGTGTCCCCAGCTACAGGTTACGCCGAGGTGAGATCGGATTGTCTTGGAAATCCGGTCGATATCTTTTTTGCGATAATATTTTCATAAAGTAGGTGATTAACGAGATGAAATGTGCTCAGAATAATAAACAAGCACTTTTTAGACCATGTTAACGCTAGGCAGCTAAATGTGTCCCCAGCTATAAGTTACGCCGAAGTAAGACAGGAGTGTCGTGGAAATCCGGTGGATATCGAATGAAAGCCAAAATTTTTAAAAATTAGCCGGTTACAGAGATTAAATGTACTCAGAATAATAAAAAGCCCCTTTTCAGACCATGTTAACGCTACACATCTAAATGTGTTCCCAGCTACAGGTTACGCCGAGGTGAGATCGGAGTGTCTTGGAAATCCGGTCGATATCTTTTTTGCGATAATATTTTCATAAAGTAGGTGATTAACGAGATGAAATGTGCTCAGAATAATAAACAAGCACTTTTTAGACCATGTTAACGCTAGGCAGCTAAATGTGTCCCCAGCTATAAGTTACGCCGAAGTAAGATCGGAGTGTCCTGAAATCCGGTGGATATCGAATGAAAGCCAAAATTTTTAAAAATTAGCCGGTTACAGAGATTAAATGTACTCAGAATAATAAAAAGCCCCTTCAAAGACCATGTTAGCGCTAGACATCTAAATGTGTCCCCAGCTACAGGTTACGCCGAGGTGAGATCGGAGTGTCGTGGAAATCCGGTGGATATCGAATAAGCGTAAAAATTTTTTAAAATTAGCCGGTTACAGGGATTAAATGTACTCAGAATAATAAAAAGCCCCTTTTCAGACCATGTTAACGCTAGACATCTAAATGTGTCCCCAGCTACAGGTTACGTCGAGGTAAGATCGTATTGGCCTGATAATCCGGTCGATATCTTTTTTGCGATAATATTTTCATAAAGTAGGTGATTAACGAGATGAAATGTGCTCAGAATAATAAACAAGCACTTTTTAGACCATGTTAACGCTAGACATCTAAATGTGTCCCCAGCTACAGGTTAGGCCGAGGTGAGATCGGAGTGTCCTGAAATCCGGTGGATATCGAATGAAAGCCAAAATTTTTAAAAATTAGCCGGTTACAGAGATTAAATGTACTTAGAATAATAAAAAATCTCTTTTGAGACAAAGTTAACGTTAGACAGCTAAATGTGTTTCCATCTACAGGTTACGTCGAGGTTCGATCGGAGTGTCGTGGAAATCCGGTGGATGTCGAATAAGCGTAAAAATTTTTTAAAATTAGCCGGTTACAGAGATTAAATGTACTTAGAATAATAAAAAATCTCTTTTGAGACAAAGTTAACGTTAGACAGCTAAATGTGTTTCCATCTACAGGTTACGTCGAGGTTCGATCGGAGTGTCGTGGAAATCCGGTGGATGTCGAATAAGCGTAAAAATTTTTTAAAATTAGCCGGTTACAGAGATTAAATGTACTCAGAATAATAAAAAGCCCCTTCAAAGACCATGTTAACGCTAGAGAGCTAAGTGGGTCCATAGCTACAGGTTACGCCGAGGTGAGATCGGAGTGTCGTGGAAATCCGGTGGATATCGAATAAGCGTAAAAATTTTTTAAAATTAGCCGGTTACAGAGATTAAATGTACTCAGAATAATAAAAAGCCCCTTTTCAGACCATGTTAACGCTAGACATCTAAATGTGTCCCCAGCTACAGGTTACGCCGAGGTGAGATCGGAGTGTCGTGGAACTCCGGTGGATATCGAATGAGAGCCAAAATTTTTAAAAATTAGCCGGTTACAGAGATTAAATGTACTCAGAATAATAAAAAGCCCCTTTTCAGACCATGTTAACGCTAGACATCTAAATGTGTCCCCAGCTACAGGTTACGCCGAGGTGAGATCGGAGTGTCGTGGAAATCCGGTGGATATCGAATGAAAGCCAAAATTTTTAAAAATTAGCCGGTTACAGAGATTAAATGTACTTAGAATAATAAAAAATCTCTTTTGAGACAAAGTTAACGTTAGACAGCTAAATGTGTTTCCATCTACAGGTTACGTCGAGGTAAGATCGTATTGGCCTGATAATCCGGTCGATATCTTTTTTGCGATAATATTTTCATAAAGTAGGTAATTAACGAGATGAAATGTGCTCAGAATAATAAACAAGCACTTTTTAGACCATGTTAACGTTAGAGAGCTAAATGTGTTCACAGCTACAGGTGACGCCGAAGTAAGATCGGAGTGTCGTGGAAATCCGGTGGATATCGAATGAAAGCCAAAATTTTTAAAAATTAGCCGGTTACAGAGATTAAATGTACTCGGAATAATAAAAAATCCCTTTTCAGACAAAGTTAACGTTAGACAGCTAAATGTGTTCACAGCTACAGGTTACGCCGAGGTTCGATCGGAGTGTCGTGGAAATCCGGTGGATGTCGAATAAGCGTAAAAATTTTTTAAAATTTGCCGGTTACAGAGATTAAATGTACTCAGAATAATAAAAAGCCCCTTTTCAGACCATGTTAACGATAGACATCTAAATGTGTCCCCAGCTACAGGTTACGCCGAGGTGAGATCGGAGTGTCGTGGAAATCCGGTGGATATCGAATGAAAGCCAAAATTTTTAAAAATTAGCCGGTTACAGAGATTAAATGTACTCAGAATAATAAAAAGCCCTTTTTCAGACCATGTTAACGCTAGACATCTAAATGTGTCCCCAGCTACAGGTTACGCCGAGGTGAGATCGGAGTGTCGTGGAAATCCGTTGGATATCGAATGAAAGCCAAAATTTTTTAAAATTAGCCGGTTACAGAGATTAAATGTACTCAGAATAATAAAAAGCCCCTTCAAAGACCATGTTAACGCTAGAGAGCTAAATGTGTCCCCAGCTACAGGTTACGCCGAGGTGAGATCGGAGTGTCGTGGAAATCCGTTGGATATCGAATGAAAGCCAAAATTTTTTAAAATTAGCCGGTTACAGAGATTAAATGTACTCAGAATAATAAAAAGCCCCTTCAAAGACCATGTTAACGCTAGAGAGCTAAGTGGGTCCATAGCTACAGGTTACGCCGAGGTGAGATCGGAGTGTCGTGGAAATCCGGTGGATATCGAATAAGCGTAAAAATTTTTTAAAATTTGCCGGTTACAGAGATTAAATATACTCAGAATAATAAAAAGCCCCTTTTCAGACCATGTTAACGCTAGACTTCTAAATGTGTCCCCAGCTACAGGTTACGCCGAGGTGAGATCGGAGTGTCGTGGAAATCCGGTGGATATCGAATGAGAGCCAAAATTTTTAAAAATTAGCCGGTTACAGAGATTAAATGTACTCAGAATAATAAAAAGCCCCTTTTCAGACCATGTTAGCGATAGACATCTAAATGTGTCCCCAGCTACAGGTTACGCCGAGGTGAGATCGGAGTGTCTTGGAAATCCGGTCGATATCTTTTTTGCGATAATATTTTCATAAAGTAGGTGATTAACGAGATGAAATGTGCTCAGAATAATAAACAAGCACTTTTTAGACCATGTTAACGCTAGGCAGCTAAATGTGTCCCCAGCTATAAGTTACGCCGAAGGAAGATCGGAGTGTCCTGAAATCCGGTTGATATCGAATGAAAGCCAAAATTTTTAAAAATTAGCCGGTTACAGAGATTAAATGTACTCAGAATAATAAAAAGCCCCATCAAAGACCATGTTAACGCTAGAGAACTAAATGTGTCCATAGCTATAGGTTACGACGAGGTGATATCGGAGTGTCGTGGAAATCCGTTGGATATCGAATGAAAGCCAAAATTTTTTAAAATTAGCCGGTGACAGAGATTAAATGTACTCAGAATAATAAAAAGCCCCTTCAAAGACCATGTTAACGCTAGAGAGCTAAGTGGGTCCATAGCTATAGGTTACGACGAGGTGAGATCGGAGTGTCGTGGAAATCCGGTGGATATCGAATGAAAGCCAAAATTTTTAAAAATTAGCCGGTTACAGAGATTAAATGTACTCAGAATAATAAAAAGCCCCTTTTCAGACCATGTTAACGCTACACATCTAAATGTGTCCCCAGCTACAGGTTACGCCGAGGTGAGATCGGAGTGTCGTGGAACTCCTGTGGATATCGAATGAGAGCCAAAATTTTTAAAAATTAGCCGGTTACAGAGATTAAATGTACTCGGAATAATAAAAAATCCCTTTTCAGACAAAGTTAACGTTAGAGAGCTAAATGTGTTCACAGCTACAGGTGACGCCGAGGTAAGATCGGAGTGTCGTGGAAATCCGGTGGATGTCGAATAAGCGTAAAAATTTTTTAAAATTTGCCGGTTACAGAGATTAAATGTACTCAGAATAATAAAAAGCCCCTTTTCAGACCATGTTAACGCTAGAGAGCTAAATGTGTCCATAGCTATAGGTTACGCCGAGGTGAGATCGGACTTTGGTGGAAATCCGGTGGATATCGAATAAAAATCATAATTTTTTAAAATTAGCCGGTTACAGAGATTAAATGTACTCAGAATAATAACAAATCCCTTTTCAGACAAAGTTAACGTTAGACAGATAAATGTGTTACGATCTGCAGGTTACGTCGAGGTAAGATAGGAGTGGCGTGAAAATCCGGTCGATATCGTATTTGCGATAAAATTTTCATAAAGTAGGTGATTAACGAGATTAAATGTGCTCAGAATAATAAACAAGCACTTTTTAAACCATGTTAACGCTAGACAGCTAAAGGTGTCCCCAGCTATAGGTTACGCCGAAGTAAGATCGGAGTGTCCTGAAATCCGGGGGATATCGAATAAACGTCCAAATTTTTTTAAATTAGCCGGTTACAGAGATTAAATGTACTCAGAATAATAAAAAGCCCCTCTTCAGACCATGTTAACGCTAGACATCTAAATATGTCCCCAGCTACAGGTTACGCCGAGGTGAGATCGGAGTGTCGTGGAACTCCGGTGGATATCGAATGAAAACCAAAATTTTTAAAAATTAGCCTGTTACAGAGAATAAATGTACTCAGAATAATAAAAAGCCCCTTCAAAGACCATGTTAACGCTAGAGAGCTAAATGTGTCCATAGCTATAGGTTACGCCGAGGTGAGATCGGACTGTCGTGGAAATCCGGTGGATATCGATAAAAAATCATAATTTTTTAAAATTAGCCGGTTACAGAGATTAAATGTACTCGGAATAATAAAAAATCCCTTTTCAGACAAAGTTAACGTTAGACAGCTACATGTGTTCACAGCTACAGGTTACGCCGAGGTTCGATCGGAGTGTCGTGGAAATCCGGTGGATGTCGAATAAGCGTCAAAATTTTTTAAAATTAGCCGGTTACATAGATTAAATGTACTCAGAATAATAAAAAGCCCCTTCTCTAAACATGTTAACGCTAGACATATAAATGTGTCCCCAGCTACAGGTTACGCCGAGGTGAGATCGGAGTGTCGTGGAAATCCGGTGGATATTGAATAAGAGTCAAAATTTTTTTAAATTAGCCGGTTCTGTAACCAGAGATTAAATGTGCTCAGAATAATAAACAGCCCCTTCTCAGACCATGTTAACGCTTGACATCTAAATGTGTCCCCAGCTACAGGTTACGCCGAGGTAAGATCGGAGTTTCGTGGAAATCCGGTGGATATGGAATAAAAGCCAAAATATTTAAAAATTTGCCGGTTACAGAGATTAAATGTACTCGGAATAATAAAAAATCCCTTTTCAGACAAAGTTAACGTTAGACAGCTAAATGTGTTCCCAGCAACAGGTTCCGACGAGGTGAGATCGGACTGTCGTGGAAATCCGGTGGATGTCGAATAAGCGTCAAAATTTTTTAAAATTAGCCGGTTACAGAGATTATATGTACTCGGAATAATAAAAAATCCCTTTTCAGACAAAGTTAACATTAGACATCTAAATGGGTCCTATCTACAGGTTACGACGAGGTAAGATCGGACTGACGTGGAAATCCGGTAGATATCGAATAAGCGTCCACATGTTCAGAAACGAGCGGTTGTAGTGTTTTTATCTACTACAAATAGTAAATTACGATTCTTAAGACTAACTAGACCTCAGATAGCCAAAATAGGCCCGAACTAAGCGCCAAGTCGACCATAGATCAGATTGTCGTGGAAACCCGGTCGATATCGTATTAACGAAAAAATTTTCAAAAAGTAGGTGAGTTTCGAGATATAATGAGCTCAGAACAATAAACAAGCACTTTTCCGACCATGTTATCGCTAGACATCTAAATGTGTCCCCAGCTATAGGTTACGCCGAGGTGAAATCAGAGTTTCGTGGAAATCCGGTGCACATCGAATAAGCGTTAACATTTTTTAAAATTAGCCGGTTACAGATATTAAATGTACTCAGAATAATAAACGATCCCTTTTTATACCATGTGACCGCCAGACAGCTAAATGTGTTCACAGCTACAGGTTACGCCGAGGTTCGATCGCAGTGTCGTGGAAATCCGGTGGATGTCGAATAAGCGTCAAAATTTTTTAAAATTAGTCGGTTACAGAGATTAAATGTACTCAGAATAATAAAAAGCCCCTTCTCAGAACATGTTAACGCTAGACATATAAATGTGTCCCCAGCTACAGGTTACGCCGAGGTGAGATCGAAGTGTCGTGGAACTCCGGTGGATATCGTATTTGCGATAAAATTTTCATAAAGTAGGTGATTAACAAGATTAAATGTGCTCAGAATAATAAACGATCCCTTTTCATACCATGTAAACGCTAGACAGCTAAATGTGTCCCCAGTTACAGAGTACGTCGAGGTAAGATCGGAGTGTCGTGGAAATCCGGTAGATATCGAAGCGTCCACACATTTTCAGTAACGAGCGGATGTAGTGTTTTTATGTACGACGAGTAGGCAATTAGTATTCTTAATACTAACTGGACCTTATGTGCTCAGAATAATAAACAAGCACTTTTCAGACCATGTTAACGCTAGTCAAAGTTTTAGTTTTTTTGACAATACTTTCTTTATTTGAATCACCGAACTCAAATAATAATTTTCTAAAAATTAGAATAATTGCGTCAAAATTATTAAAACGTGGTTGGATACAGGAATTGAATGTACTTAGAATAATAAACAAGGACTTTTCTAATTCTGGAAGAATAGTATATTTGAGTGAGAAATAAAAATGAATAAGTTTCCACGTAGTTTATCAGTGTTAAAAAAGTGAGTTGTTTTTGGGATCCTGGAAATATCATTAGTTTATTCTAGGATCCTAGTTTCATCGTGTATTCTTTTCCAGGATCCTCAAAAAATTGCATTGCTTATCCTGGGATACCAGAAAAATGGAAAATATTTTCCTGGGAGTCCCAGAAACTTGCCTTTGGCTTAGAACTTTTCTGGGACGTCCCAGAAACAGATGATTCTCCCAGAAACTGCGCGTTCATTACTGGAAACAACCCGGAATGTTGCGTTTTGTGTATATATATTGTAACGGGGGGATAGCTGCAAAAATGAGAAATTTATTTAAGAACAAACTCCCACGATGCAGAGCAAACCGCCGCTCCGTTAACACGTATTTTAATACGTGTATTCGCCTTAACGTCAGCTGCCTTAACTTAGTTGTCTTCGATCAAGCAGAGTTGAACTCACCTTAAGTCGCGTGCCTTGTGACACACGATGAGTTTTAAGTGTAAGCGACTTTACTCCTAATCCACTTGATCCCCTAGCTATAATAGGATTAAAACCTAAGCATTTTCTAATTGTTTAAACTACTAGGAAAAATCATATGACGAAATCGGCGAATAAGTTTCATAGATTTTATTTATAAAAATCTCTACAATCTTTGTCGGGCCGAAAGACTGACGCACGCGAATAGGATTTACAATTAAATAACTTTCGGTGAGAAAGAGAGAGAGAGAAGATACGAATATTGGCGCGATCTAACGCTCGACGCGAATACAAAAAATTAACGCTAACACCGTTGGACAAAATATCAAATATATTATGTCACGCGATAATTAAGGGAGGTGCACCTGCCCTGCGGTGCAATTACGATGATTAGCCGTAATTGTTGAAGCAAATTAAAGGTGCTCCTCCGATCCAAATCAGCTGTGCTGCCTCGATCGCAAATCTGCTGTTTAATAGCTGTCACTTCTGCTGCTGCTTCCTTGATGCTGCTACTGTTGCTGCTTCCTCGCTCACCCTTGCACGAGTATCCAAAATCCAAATAAACTATTTATTAGCAAATCGGTGAAACACTGTGCTAAACTATTTTGGCGGTACTACACACGTAACAGCTGAGATGTAACTGCTAATTCAAAAGATCGCGCGCCCCCTCACTCTCTCAATACTTAGAACTAACGGGCGAAAATCAGAATCGCGAACGGTTCGATTAATTGAATCGACTACCGTTGCAATATATATATATATATATATATATATATATATGTATATAAATAATTAATAATTTATTTAAACATTACATTGTATATAGAAAGAAAGCGTTAATTTTGTACATAATAATGACAGCTTTATAATTTATAAATCTTAATTAATTAATCTAGTAATTACATCATAAGATTATAGAAAAAACCGTTACAAATATGAAAATTTATTATAATTTAAATGATATTAACTAATTTGAGTATTTATTTTTAGAAATTACTTCTAAAATTGATAAACTATAAAATTATGTAAAATTTTAGTAATGTTTTATTGTAAATATTGTAATATTACATTAATTAACTTTACTAGTTAATAACTCTTGACGATAATATTTGTGATAATTTTAAATCATACTAAAACGATCAATAACTTATTTTGTAAAGTTTACATGTTTTAAAACTTTTGTATTAATGTTTATTTACTTGTAAATTTAAAAAATTCATTTCTCAAAAATTGCGAATAATTCTCGAAGATTCGAAGAGAACTCTTTTGCGAAAATAGGTGAGAAAATCTATGTATAAATACACTGAGTTTTGCACAGGCTGGGATTCACTTCAAGCCTTGCAAAGTGAGCGCATGAGATTGAATAAACTTGGCTAATACCTAAGTTCTTTCTCTCATTGTGATTAACTGAGCAAATTCTCTCCTTTCCTATAATTCATGCTCGACTTATAGAACACTTCGCGCTTTCAGAAACTTGGGCTGAATTATATCCTTTATAAAAAAGACTTTAGCTCTGCTTTTTTTTTTTTTTTTTTTTTTATTTTAACGTCGCTCTATTTATGCTCCATCAGTGCTAATTAGCGACGGAGGCTTGCAATGTGTTTGAGAACAAAGCACATGAAACTTTTTTCAGAGGTGCTTGTATCAGCAGGAACTGGGAATCGAACCCGGGCCTACCGGGTGCGAGTCCGTCGCCCTACCGACCGAGCCATTGCAGGCCTCTTTAGCTCTGTTTATGGGACAATTCGCACCATAAGAAACTAGGGCAAAGTCTGACTTTCCTTGAAATGTTACTTACATACGTATATAATTTATTTGTTGATTTATTTTGTATTAATAATTGGAGTAAATTTGAGAGAAACGAATTCTTACTCATTAACGCGACAAGACCACGAGAGTACGAACTATTAAATAAATTATAAGTGATACGAACATCACAGTCACAATAGATAAAATAGAATCTAAAATGGCCAACGAAACAAATATTTCATCAATAAATGACAATAAATTAAAAAAAATGCCCAAAAAGCAAATTAGAATACTACAAGGGTGGATTGATAAGTTTCCGGCCTGACCAAGAAAAACAACGTTTTTAAGAATTTTTTTTTTATTTCTCAACATAATCTCCTCCAAGGCTGACACATTTCTCATAGCGGTGTTCTAGTCTAGTAATGCCATCTCTATAGACTGATTCGTCAAGCTCCTCAAAATACCCATTTACAGCTTCGATTACTTCTTTATTGTTCGCAAATCTCTTACCATCAAGCCATTTTTTGAGGTTAGGAAACAGATAATAGTCACTTGGAGCTAGGTCTGGAGAGTAGGGAGGGTGCGGTATCAATTCAAACTTCAGATCGTTGATTTTAGACATCGCAACGATTGAATTGTGCGCTGGTGCGTTATCGTGATGAAACAAGATTCTTTTCTTCGCTAGATGAGGTCGTTTAATTTTCACCTCGTGGCTCAAACGTTGCAATAAGTCTACATAGTATTGATCAGTGATAGTTTTACCCTTTTCAAGGTAATCAATGTATATAATACCTCCTGCATCCCAAAAAACAGTAGCCATAACCTTGTTCGCCGAAAAAATTGTTTTTGCCTTCTTTGGAGTTGGTTCCCCTGGTCCAATCCACTGTTTAGACTATTCTTTAGTTTCAGGAGTGTCGTGGTGGACCTAAGTTTCGCCAACGGTTACGAATCGACGCACAAATTCGCTTGGATTACGCTTATATAACGCCAAATCGGCGGTAGAAATGTTTTTTCGAATCAATTTTTGGTCGACTGTTAGCAAACGCGGCACCCGTCTTGCACAGAGCTTTTCCATATGCAAATGTTGGTGCAAAATATTTTGCACACGTTCATATGATATCTTACAGGTCTCAGCTATCTCACGCACTTTTAATCTGCGGTCTTCCAGCACTATTTGATGGATTTTGTCGATCATATCTGGAGTTGTGACCTCAACAGGGCGTCCTGAGCGAGGCTCATCAGAGGTGCTCACACGACCCTTTTTAAACTCGAGAACCCACTGCTTAATGGTTGAATATGATGGGGAGAATGTCCCCAGTGTTGAGTCCATCTCTTCTTTGATTTCCTTCGGCTTTAACCCCTTCAAATAGATGTATTTGATGACAGCACGATTTTCCAGCTTTTACATTTTTAAGAAAAACACAGAGGCGTCTTGTTCAGTGTGCTCTCAAACCTAAACTAACATGGCGATCGGGGTGAAACTATAGCTACAAGCTATCTAAGGATGGTACTATAGAACGCCACCACAAGGTAGGCCGACTGGCGCCATCTCTTGGTCAGGCCGGAAACTTATCAATCCATCCTCGTATATAAGAATATCACCCAAATACTGCCCTGAATAAGATATTAGTTTTGATAAAAACATGTGCAGACAATGCAGTAATAAAGAATGGAAAGAATAAAAATGACAAAAATTTGAATAGAAAAAATTACTCGAGCGAGTATTCTGTTTTTGTTTTACAGTGTGATTATAATTTACATCAGTTTATTTATGCGCTTAGTAGATAATGTTTCTTTAGTCTCGTGTTTGAAATAGAAGTTTTGAGAAGATTGCTGATGAGTTTATTCGGGTGTTTTTGACATTTATTGTATCTAGCGTAGAAACTTTTGATTTCTTTCTTGACTGTTGGAATCTGTAGCTCATTTCTGATTATTTTATTAGGTACGAACCACGGAGCCAGTACTATACTACGTAGTACTTTGGATTAAAATATTTCCAAGATTTCAATATTCGAGCATGAAGCAGTATCCCATAGTTAAATGCCATAGATCCAGACTAGTTTGAGTATAGCTTTATATAGCAGTAATTTGATTTCGATTGACAGTTCTGATTTTCCTCCTATGAGCCAGTACATTTTTCTCCATTTCAGTCCCAACTGTTTACGTTTAGTAAATATGTGTTCTTTCCATGTAAGCCTTCGGTCCAAGTAAATACCTAAATATTTTACTTAGTTACTTTGCGGGATGTAGTTATCGTTTAAACTAATAAGTGGACACGTATTTTTTCGAAGTGTAAACGTTGTATGTTTTGATTTACTTTCGTTTACTATTATTCTCCATGAGTTGAACCAATTTTGAAGATGATTATTAATGTATTTTTGAATTATTTCTGATGCTGTTGTTGGGTCTGAGTGTATTGCTAGAATTGCTGTATCATCTGCGTATGTTGCTGTCAGAATAATTTTAGATTTAGAAAGTCCGAGGTATACAATAAATAGAGTTGGATCGAGAACACTGCCCTGCGGCACTCCTGCTTTTATTAGCTGGTGTTTTGATTTATTCCTATTTATTCTAACTCAAAATGTCTTATTTTGTAGATATGACCATAGTATTTTGTAGTGGCGTACAGGAAGAAAACTTTTAAGCTTATATAATAGCCTTTCATGCCATAATCTGTCGAATGCCTGGACCACATCAAGAAAAATACCAGTACAGTATTTTTCTCTTCGATGTCTTTCCTCACAGCAGATATCACTCTATCCAGCTGTTTTATCGTGAAGTGATTACACCTAAAACCAAATTGATGGTTTAGAATCAACGTTTTATTTATTATGATTAGGTCAATTCTGGCTAAAATTAATTTTTCGAAAATTTTTAATAATACTGGTAGAAGGCTGATGGGTCTATACGATATTACATTTCCTGCTTCTTTACCAGGTTTAGGTATTAGTATTATCTCAGCTATTTTCCACTGAGTGGGAAAATAGCAGATACGCAAGCAGGCATTGTAAACAATTGTTATAAATCTAATTGCTATTGTAGATAACATTTTAATCATTTTTCCTGTAATATTGTCAAAACCGGGGGCCTTCCTATTCTTAATATTATTCTTAATTATTTGCAATACTTTCTTAATTTTTATTGATTTGATAGGTGTACTATCTTGTACATCTGAGCTTTCCAGTAACATTTCTTCTTCCTGTTCGGAGATTATTCTTTAATGGGGTATGAATACTGCACTGAGACGTTTTGAAAACGTTTCAACTTTTTCTTCGTCTGATTTGTCCCATTTTCCTGCAGGTTTTTTAATAGGTGGGATAAATGTAACTGGCCTTTTGAGACGTTTGATGGCTTTCTATAGTGAATAATCCGTTGTTTCTGTTGGACTTAGAGTTTTGAGATAGTTTTGTATTTTTATATTTTTTTCCTCGTATAACAATTTCTTCAGTTCTTTAGTTGCTTTGTTTACTTTTGTTTTATCTTGACTCGATCTAGTTATCTGGTACCTTTTCCTTAATAATCTTTTTACTTTAATTTTTTGGACTATTATTTTGAAATTAATTTGCTGTTTTTCTTTATTATTTGTAGTCGTAGTAGAATATTTGTTAATAGCTTCAGTTAGAAGTAAGTTTAGTGTATCAATACTGTTTTCTATGTTATTTTCTGATTTAAGAGTAACGTTACACTTAATGTGTTCCTCGATGAAAAGAGCATATTTTCATCGACATTAGTATAATTGTTTACTATATTGAGTACTTGAAAGTGTAGAGTAATTAATACTGGTGAGTGATCTGAGGTTAAATATAAACATGATGCTACTTTGAAATAGTTTTTGTTTATCTCTTTTACTACTACAAAGTCAATCAGATCCGGAAACTTGTTTACATTTGCCGGCCAGTATGTTGGTTCACCTGTAGAAATTGGAAAGTAGCTGTTTTTTTTTGTAGTGTTTCATATAATATTCTGCCTCTGTACGTAAGACAGATGATCTTGAACCCCACCACGGATGCTTGGCATTATAATCGCCTCCTGCTAGAAATCGATTTCCGAGAGAATGAAAGAAATTTGTTCAGTTTTCGTTTGTTATTGTTTTATTCGAAGGACAATAAACAGCTGTTATAGTTATAGGGCCTTTATTGTCATTTATACTTACACTAATCGCTTGCAGGTAAATCTCACTGGTGTGTGTTTGGGTGTGATGACTTATTTTGGTTTTGGTAATGATTACAGTGCCTCCATGTGCTTTATCGAGTGGATGATTTGTTTTGTGTACTATGTAATTTGGAATGAAGAGAAAATTTTTATTTGTAAAGTGAGTTTCTGATACTAACATGATGTCTATATTTTCGTAGATTAAAAATGCTTTTAATTCGAGGTGTCTTTGCATGAGCCCATTTGCATTTCAGATAGCTATTTTCAAATTTTTCATTGTTGAGACAATTTATTAACAAGTACAGTTACTAGTTTTACTAATGTATCCATTGTGAGTGTCATTTTTTCCAACGTATCAGCGAGTTTATCGAGTTAATTATTTGTGTTTATTTCGTTGGTGTAATTACTTACATCTGATTGAAAAGCTATTTGTTTTGATATTTCTATCTCTCTCTGATCTTTTTGTTTTGATATTACCTATGCATATGAGGAAATACACGGAACCGTTGATTTTTCGAAAAAGTAGAATCGAAAAATTTTTTTAGAGGCACACTTCTAAAACCTATACAGACGTGTTTCTTGTAGCCTAAAAATGTAGAATATACCCGGGTAACTCCTTTTTACCCATCCCTCAAAAAGTTATAGCAGAAAATCAAAAAAAAATTTTTTATACGCATGCCTTTGTACTTTTTTACTATTTTGCCTGCTAAACATTGATTAAACACTGACCTCTCTTTTTCATTTTTCAGTAGCAGCTGTCTATCGCGGATTTGTTTTTTGAACAGTTCAAATTGCACTAAATTGTTACGCACTTCATCACGACCGCCCTTTTCTATTTTCTTTACATTTTCTAAAATTTCATCTGGTTCAGCATTTTTACGTAGAAGTCGATAATACTTCATTTTCCACTTTGCTGTAATCTTATCTTTATCTATAATTAGTTTTTCTATCGCTGGTATTTTACGACGTAATTTGGCTTCTCGTCTTTTTAGAGTATTCAATATTTTTTGCTGCTTTGAAAATAAATCTCCTTTTTTATCCAGAACTCTTTCGTTGCCTTTCGTTGCCAAATTTTGTGAACGTCCAATCGTATCATCGCGCACACTTTCATTTTCATACGCGTTTGTGTTACTGTCGGCGTCTAACTCAAAATTAGTAGTAGTATGGGATGTGTTTACATTCTGTCTGTTTTCTTTTGGTGCTAATTTATCTTTCGTCTGCGATGTAGTAGTAGCTCCAGTGGTTGTCCTGTTTCTCAGGGAATAACTTGATTGTGAAGAAGTAATTGATGTTGGTTGGCAGCTGGAAAATATAATTGAAACATTAAAAATTAATGAAGTAATCATCATAAGTCATTGTTAATAATTTTAAAATTGCGTCCTGGTTCAAAATACTAACCCATTTTCACCAAAGGTCTCAAATTTTTTTTGCTTTCGTCTCTTATTATATTCTGTCTTAGAGAGTAAATCCAGAATTCTAGTTTCAGCGTCTTTCTTTCGTTTCTCTCTTATTTTTTGTCTTTTTAGAAGCAATTTGGCTTTTCTGGTTTTCTCAGCACAGTCTGTCGAATACAGAAAAAAATAATAAAAGTAAAAATTGTTTTCGCATTATACAAGAATTATCTATGAAAAAAAAAACGAATTGATTGCACATTCCATAATTTATGCAATATATAACTACTTACCCATTTTCTTATTTCCATAGTTTAACTGTGCGTTGTGCCAAACATGATCACTCACTTGCAACTGTTCTCGAGAATGACAAATCACGATACTGTATACAAACGTACACACACGTGGCACGTACGTACGGAAACAGGATTTTGATATTATACTTCCTGAATGAAACTTTAGCGATTACAAGATGTTTGAGTGAATTAAATTTGAAATTGGAGCTGTGCCTCCAAAAAAACATGAATTTTCCAAAAAGTTACGCGAGATATTTTCAAACATTTTGATTCACAACTTAGTCATTATTGATGGCACATCGATTTTGGAGACGCAGTTTTATTCATTTTTAAATACAGTAATAGCTTGTCGAATCCAAATTACAACCTTAGCATCCCTCAAAAAGTTGTAAGTGAAAATGTGAAAAAAAAGTCCGCGGCCCAAAACCAAGTAACGCTACTTTGGGGGCATACCATGGCAAGAGATTGATAGGCACACTAATGAAACTTTAATGATAATGAAGTTTTTTATAAAAAAAAGGTTGTGTTAAATTTTCAGACCGATTAGAAGCTCCCTCAAAAAGTTATAGGAAGAAAACGAAAAAAAAAATCAAGAGTAACGTTTAAAAATGTGCGATTTATTAGTGATTTTATATTTGGAATTCTTCTAGTTAAGTCTATATAATTTTTGAACCTATAAAAATGATTTAGTTGGATAACTATACACTAGAATAGAGGTTTATACGTCTGATAGACATAGAAAAAAAATTTTTTCCTCGGTAAATCCTTGAGTAACACAAAAATCAAAGGTTCCGTGGATTTCCTCATATGTTATATTTGGTTGAGCTCTATTAACATTGGTATTTAAATTTGAATTTGGCTGAGCTTGTCTATTGTGTACGTAACGGACATCCTTTGTAGGTTGCAGTGTGATTACCATGACAATTTGCACATCTTACTACTTTGATTTTTTCCTTTATTGTACACTTTTCCGTTGGCTGCTGTTTAGTACATTTTATACATACTGCACTTTTGAAATAATAGTTTTTTGTGTGCCCGTACTCTTGGCAGTTATGACATTGCGGTATTTCTGTTTTAACGTTCAGCGGTTCAAACTTAATCACAGCGTTGACTAGTTTGTTCACTTTGTAAATTTTTTGATTTTTGTAGTCGTGTTCGATTTCTACAGTGAATAATGGTAGTGGTTTTTTTGTTATGCGGAGCGGAATATTTCGAATACCTAGTACTTTATATCTCTGTTCCTCTATGACAGATTTCAAGTCGTTAATGTCAACCGACGGATGCATACTTCTCAATATCACTTTAAATCTTTTTTCTTCTTTTCACTGATATGTGTAAAATTCTGTGTTTTTTTCTTTTAATCCATTTATTATCGGTAGGTATTTTTCAGATGTTGTTGGTTGAATTTTTATTTTGTTTTGTCCCAATACTTTCAAAATATAGCTATCTTTGGCTATTTCGTTTAGCAGTTTTTCCAACGAATGTTTTCTACATTATACACAAAGATCGAAGATGATTTAATTATTATAGAGTTCATATCATTATTTAGCGTATTCATATCTGCAATTTGTTTATCCCGAAGAACTTTGTTTCTGTTAGTAGATTGACTCAGCCAGTAGTCTGATAGCTGGGCTTGTTGTTTTTTGCTTCAAGCTTCAGATTCTGGGCTACTCCGTTGTCTTTTTATAGTTACAGTTGTCCATTTTTCGGTGTTGTTTTGTGTAGGTGTAAACATTGTGTCCCCTACCTAAGTGGCCATTTGGCCGTTATTCTGTTGTTATATCAATGAAGAGGCAAATTTAAATAAACTGACACGTCTCTTCACTTGATTGTTGGTATTTTTGATTTTCGAGCAGAGCTCCGTTACAAATACGTTCGCTCTGCTCAAGGATCAAACACTGACTGAAAAAATACTAACTAAAAAAAAAAGATGTACCAAAAAGCAATATGGCATCTATATATTTATCTAATACAACTAGTGAGGAAATTGAAAAAATTGTGATGAAAGTGACGAAAGATGTGATGAAAGACAGGTAGACTTGATGAGTAACAAAGTAACAAATAAATATAAGAAAAGTTTTATACATTATATAAAAGAATCTTTAGAATACATATTTAACTTATGCTGCAATGGTAGTCGAGTTAATTAATCGAACCGTTCGCGATTCTACTTCTCGCACGTTAGTTCTAACAGTTAAGAGAGAGAGGGGGCGCGCGATCTTTTGAATAGGCAGTTACGCCTCAGCTGTGAACGTGAATTTACCGCCAATTTGTGTTGCACTTTGTTTTCACCGAATAATTAGTTTTCTGGGACGATTTCGTGCGTAAATGCAACGGTATTTTCGAGATAACAAGTAGCAGTGCAGAAGCAGCAGATTGTAGCTAATTGGAGGCAGTACAAGGCAGCGCAGCTGATAATCAAAGGGCAGCGGCAGTTGATATTTTTGCAACAAAAATTACGGCTGATCACCGTAATTGCACCGCATGGTAGGTGCACCTTCCGTCATATTAAGCGATACAAAATATATTCAGTATTTTGTATATTCATGATAGCGTTATTTTTTGTATTCGCATCGAGCGTTAGTTCGCGGTATAATTCGAATCTTCTCTCTCTCTCTTTCTCACCGAATATAACTAATTGTAAAATCCTATTCGCATGCGTTAGTCTTTCGGCCCTACAAAGACTGTAGTAATTTTTATTAATTAAAGTCTGTGAAATTTATTCGCCGTTTTCGTAATTTAATTTTCCTAGTAGCTTAAATAATTGAAAAAGGCTTAAGTTTTAATCCAATTACATCTAGGGGATTAAGAAGATTAGGAGTAAAGTCGCTCACACTTAAAACTTAACGAGTGTCACAAGACACGTGACTAAAGGTGAATTCAACTCCGTTTAACAGAAGACAACTAGGATAAATCATCTGACGTTAAGGCGAATACACGTACTATCAGACGTGTTTAATGGAGTGGCGGTTTGCTCTGCATCGTGGGAATTTGTTCTTAAATAAATTTTCCATTTTTCAGATAACCTCCCCGTTACAATGCATAGAAAAAGCAATTTGGCCAGATTAACTTAAAACTGTAGAAGTGATTCCGATTTATAAAGTAGGAGTGAAATCGGACGTATCAAATTATAGGTCTATATGGCTAATATCGAACATTGCAAAATACTAAAAAAGTTTATTTAAATAAAAACTTTTTTCGTTTGTTGCAAAACATAAAATAATATCAAACAAATAATTTGGATTTGTAAAAAATAGGGGTACAACTAATGTATATTACATTATATTTCTAGTATTATATACAGAAACCTAGACAAAAGTAGACCTACTATTGCTACTTTTCTAAATCTATCTGAGGCATTTGATACCGATGATCACCAAATCTTGCTGGATAAATTGAAGAGATATGGAATAAGAGGACATGCTCTGGAACTAATGAACTCGTACCTTTCCAATAGACATCAACTTGTTAAAATTAATATTTACATGAGTGACATAAAAACAATTACCACGTAAAATAATTCATGAACTTTGTATTTATGGATCAATAAATTCAAATTTAAATTTAAAATGTATCATAGTCAGCTGTATTTCACGCGGTAAAGACGATTTACGCCTTTAAGAATTTTAGAAAATCGCTTCAAGCTTATTGTTTTTTTTATAACATCGAAAAATTTTGTTGTTAAATGATCTACGAAGGGGATTCCTCTTCCATTTTTTTTGTGGTACATCGCTTTTTAAGGACCAGCAGTAATCTGCAATCATGTTAATATCCCATCTTTTTTTATACCTACGCTCCATTCCCGTAATATCTTGATGGACTCCCTCTACTTGTTTATTGCTGTAATCACCAAAATTGTTAGAGAAAATGTCCACGTATAAATATAAAAAGTGTAGTTTCAGGCTCATTATGATTCAGGGACTCGCAAACCTAGTATGGTCAGGGTGAGAAAGCAGGTCCGCAGTCGCCGTCATCATGCGACCGCAACTCCTCGGTAGTAGGAAATTTGGCTACCGGAGAGTCCAATGCTACCAGAATTTCTCGGTT
Organism: Phymastichus coffea; assembly: GCF_024137745.1. NCBI lineage: Eukaryota > Metazoa > Arthropoda > Insecta > Hymenoptera > Eulophidae > Phymastichus > Phymastichus coffea. The sequence goes on along the minus strand of NW_026706835.1, from coordinate 2,165,932 downwards.
GACTTGAGGCCATGAATGTAGCCTTAGTAAACGAGACTGCTTTTGCTTAATTTATAGTAGGTTTGAGGTTAAAAGTAAAAGAAGTAACATCAATCTTGGTGTTAAAAATAACCATGAAAAATTATTTGACTTCGGAATAAAATATGAGGAACATGATTGGGTACCATATAATATATCCACTTCCTGTAGAAAAATACTTAGAATGTTCAAGAATGGTAACATTGCACCAAAAATGAAAGTTCCTACTAGATGAAAGAAATGAATCAACAAAGAAGATTGTTATTTTTGTAATACAAATTTGCATGGAATAAATAGTAAAACAAGTGATAAATAAATTATGCCACTGAATTATAAAGAAGAAGAAACATTGTAAACAGACTCAACTGATGCTATGGATATTTAGTTTAGTTTAAAAAAAAAAGAAAATATGGAGACTTTACAAGAAGAAAATAATAAAGTTCCTCATGCAAATGATAGAGAAGACGAAGATTTAAGTAACAAAACGTCTTAGATAGTGCAGCAAATATAAGTGACGAGGAGAACCCTTCACATTGTACTGGAAAGAAAAAAGGTCACATATTAAAAGAAGCTGTAAATGATTTTATTCAATGTCTGACAAAAGATGTATTGGAATACCTAACACAAATGTTTATGTAACCGTTTCCATAGCACACTCAATTATATTGAACAAAGAGTACTGTAACATCGAAGTAATTTTAGACAGAATCAAGTACGATGAACATCAATGGCAAATTCGTGGGAATCTTAAAATTCTCACTATAATGCTAGGTAAACAGGTGGGATTTACGATTTATTTATTCTTGTTTTTTATGTAAATGAGATAGTAGAGATTGAGAAAAGTTTACAGATACACACATGTACACAAACTCCACGGTATCGGTCCCAAGCCCGGGGCCCAACCACATAAGAGACAGGGAAAGAAGAGGGGGAAAAATAAAAATCTTCTGAAAAAACCAAGGAACATCTGTTCTGGATGTTAGCACTTTGTCAAAGGGATCGTACCTAGTTAATTTTTGGCATGTTTAAACAAATAAGGTTGGATTCCCACACGGTGGAGCGTTTAACGTAGATTCCTAGATAATCCACACTGGAAGCTCGCGTATCTCTGGCTTCGAATCCCACATGCGTAGGGTCTAAATTCAGAGTGTAACATATTCTAGGTATGTAATACACCCAAATGTCACCACTGACGAGAATCAACCGTTTCAGCGAACGCCTGGCATTATTGGACACAACGATGGGTGGGCGAGCCCAGTAGAGCGAAGTTGCGTCTGAACAGACAGGACAGTAGCCAAATCAAGTAAATGAAATGCCTGATCATGTGGTGCTGCTGAGCAGTGAAGGAAGGAAGTAACGTCCCGACCAATACCTATGGGGGTCCAACGCACTCATGTTGCAAGGTGAAGGACCCCGACAGTGTCCTCAACTCGTACGTACCGAACTCGTCCGGACCAAACTCGTACGTACTCGGAGTCAAACGTTTTATTGTTACTCAAAGACTACTCTTTACTCTTCGAGTAACAATTAAGCGTTTGACTCCGAATAGGGCACACCCTCGATGCAAAATAAGTCAAATTTTGTCAATTATGTCGGACTTGTTATGAACGTCAAATACATCAGCATTGAATCCTACGTAAGAGAAAATAGCAACAGCAAATGAATTGAAGCTGGCAGAACCAGTGAATATAACCTTTGACCCAGCCGGGATGTTAACGGAAGTTAGAAAATCCCAAAGAACCAAGAGAGAAGATCCGCCCCTTAGAACCAACATGAAAAGACCATCGATAAGTTACTAGAATACCTCGTAGGCCGGAGAAATATCAGCCAAGTCAAACAGTAGCAGAGGAAATCAAAGCCACTGTCTGCATATTTTGAAGCTGAAAAAGGCAGCACCGAAAAGTATAATGGATGACTCACCTGGCACCAAGACAATTAGTAGTCACGCCTCTAAGAGGAAAGAGCGCTTCTCACTCTCGGCAGACCCCCCCAAAGCTCTGAAGAAGGCAACTCTAGAGGAAAATCTTTTAAAATCAGAAGCACAGATCCGAAACATAAAGCAAAAAGAGAAACTCCAGCAGAAGTATAAGATAATGGTATGGGAATAGTTCACGGGAAATAAGAAGGAGAAAAAAGAGAAAAGAAAGAAAAATCTTTCTAAACATCGTAAAAAGAAAACGTTGCCTAAGGTACTTCTCATCAGTGCCAACGATAATGCATCTTATGCTGACATTCTCATCTTATGCCCGGAAAGTTATCGACAAACGGAATAGGATACGCATCGGGCTCGTGAACTGCCATATCGAAGAATTTAAAAGGCTGAAAAAGTGGTACAAATGCTGAAACACAAGTCATGTTGTTGTCAGCTACCTAAGTGATATCGACAGATCTCATCTCTGTCTCGAATATAGTATGTAAGGACACAAAATTGCCCGTTGCCCGAACAATCTGCATTGTCTCCTATGTGTTGAAAGAGCAAATAGTTTCCAACACATAGTAGGTACTAATGTGCTGTATTATTCAAGAAGAATAAGAGAAAAACCAAAACTTGATAATGAGAATACTATAATTCAATCTAAACCATTGTGAGGCGGCACACGATTTACTAGCTCAAACTGTCAGAGAAAAAAGCTAGGATCTAGCTATTATGAATGACCCGTACCCAGACCTAATACACCAGCATAGGTGACAGATACCACAGGCAAAGCTGCCATTTGGTCCTGCAATTACCGACCATTTGAGTATCTAGTAGATAATATGTAAAAGAGATTAATGAGGACTTAGCATGGAAACATACACTTCCCTAGCGTTTATGCTTCTCCTAGTGTAGAAGTCAGCATGTTTAAGAACTTACTTGATAGACTAGTCAAGAATACCAAGAAAAACTTCCCCGATGTCATATCTGGGGATTTCAATGCCTGGCTAATCGAATGGGACAGTGAGAAAATTAATGCAAGAGATAATGAACTTTTACAAGCAATCTCCTGCTTGAACATGGTCCTTCTGAACACTGGGACTCTACTCAAACATCTCAATACAATAGAAGTTCGATAGTCGATCTGACCCTGGCCAGCTCCAACCTGGTTAGAGAGGAAGTGACTGGATAGCAAATGACATCTTTAACTTAAGTGATTATCGAATCATCAGCTGAATAGTGTTCAAGGAGCAAGCTAACAAGAGACCTCCGTATAAAAGGATTACCGTTAAAGGATGGGATGCGGATAAATTTGATGCGGAGCTATTCCAAGAGATATTTAATAGCGCGCTCGTTAATCTCAGATGATAGATAGGAAAACAGTGAAAAGCAATACTGCGTAGTAGTGACATTGGATATGGAGAATGCGTTAAACTCTGCGAGGTGGAAATGAATCATGAAAGCACTTGATGATATAGACACCCTTAAGTAATTATTTTACTGATAGAATCCTTCAGTACGAAGCAGAAGACGGATCCAAAGGAATATAAAGTCAGTGGAGGTGTGTTACAAGACTAGGTCGTAGGGCCACTATTATGATTAATAAAGTACAATGACCTACTTAATCTGAAGATCCTAAAAATGGTAACGCCTGTTGTATTTGCAGATGATGTCGCTTTCGTCATTCATCAAGTACACTTACTGGATGGATAAATCAGGACTGAAGATGGCAAACACAAGACAGAGGTAACTCTTATAACTAACAGAAAAGAACGCGAAACAATCATGTTACAAACCAATGAGCGCGAAATTGAAGGGAAATCGTCCATTAGCTACCTGGGAGTAATGATTGATGTGTACCTGAACTTTAAGGACCAAGTCAAGCATACTACTATAAAAGAAGCAGCAATCACAGGGGTACTAGTGCACTTCATGCCGATTGTAGGTAGGCCTAGACTGAGATAAAGAGCCCTTTCAGCGTCTGTCATTACATCAATACTGAACAATGGTATTAACATCTGGATAAGTACGCTAGAGCTGCAGAAGTGCAAAGGAAAGATAAATCTTGTCGAATTCCAAATAGCATTATGAGTGGCCAGTACATTCAGGACCGTCTCCAGAGACGCTGCACATGTAATCTCAGGAATATTGTTAATCCAAATCCTGGTCGAAGAACAGAGGAGAATATACCAGTACCGAAGTCAAAAGCAACTAGATGAAGATGATTGTAGAAAAGAGAAAGGCAAAAAAGGCAGACACAGTGAAACAGCTCTACAAAGGACAGTTGGATATATCAGCTCATTCTGCAGATTACGAAATAGGTAAATCGCTAATATGTATACTTCAGTTACTAATTAAAATAAATGCTTACTGGACATGAAGCTTTCAGAAACACTTACATAAGTTTAAGTCTAAGAAATTCCTAGAATGCCTAAAATGTTGTGGAATAGAAAAGGATACAAGGCACGTATTCTTTATATGCCCTGAACATGACGATCACGCCTGAAAAGTTAATACAGTAAATGCTAGGATCAGAGCCCGGCGATGAATGGAATAACGAACTTTGCCAGAATAATCATCGTAGAGCTATGAAAAGAAGAAAATCCGAAAAAAGAACAACAAACAGAAAGTGCAGATCGCTTGACATGGAATAGGAAGTTTCCCACACTGAAACGAAGAAAATAGTTTGTTCTGAAATTCTAAGAAAGTGACAAAATTGGAGGATGTAGGAATAGAAAATCCGAAGGAAAAGTAAATTAGTTAGTGCCTCCCTCGAAGTTTCTATTGACAGTTCTGCTGGGGATAAAAAGGACCACAGAAGACAAAGAGGTGGGAATTTAGTGTGTAGGGATTCTGCTATCAGCATAGCAGAATTTGGTCATGTCCATCTGACCAGACAAGTTGAGTCGATAACTTGGTAAGACTCATACGCGAGGAGTCTAGCATGGCCTTTATCAGTGCGTTACATCGTTCTCCTCTTCTTAAGAAAAAAAGAAAAAACACACACATAGGAAAGTCACTCAGTATTCCTACATAATTGTTTGAATTTGTGAGAGATATGTGAACTGCCACGCCTACGTCGTACTTCATGAACAATGGGAATGTCACGTCAATGTCTATCGCAGCAACGCAACAATGTTTACAGCTAACAGAAGCTCTGTCTATAGGTTTACCCTGTCCGGGCGGTAGTACCTGTTATGGGCCTCTATTCAGGGGCTGGACTAGAAGAAGGATATCCAAAAACAAACAAATCATAGAGAGTACATTTAACATAGTACAACATAGAGTATAAGTATCACCTCAAATGAGATGACCTCAAATGAGATCAATCCTACCAACAGCTTCGATCGAATAAAAGCCTTGGTGGCTGGTGTTCACATTACGTATTCTGGATACATTAAAATGTACGATACCTAAATACTAGGAGAAGATTTTCCAGATCAAAAACCATGTAATGCAGGTAATGGCTCTGAAGGCAGCAGGAAGTACAGGACTTGCCTGGGTGACGTACTCGAAAAGGTGTGGGTGATCATGGAAGATAACGGTATAGGATGAAGAACACCACTCTTCAATGCAGAGCTGCTAGAAGTTGGGCTGCATTTTTCAACAATAGCGATAGCCAGAGCAGGCCATATTGCAGTGAACAAGTTCACTAAGGCGTTTAATCTACTTCAGAAGAAATTACAACTCCATATGAAGTTTATTCTGGAAAATAATAACATTCACAAGGAGTTGAAAAAAAATGGAAAAAGAGTGCCAAAAGTGCTTTCAAAATAGCTCTCAACCAGGATATAAAGTCGTGTATAGGCAGCGAATGACAAAGGTGACAGAAGGAGTCTGTCTAGCTTGCTAAACCTTGCATATTTTTGTAATGCGCCATAGGACGACTATCAAGAAAGTCGCTAAAAGGAGGTCGATTCTACCACTAAAGACTATACGGTCGACAAAAACACGACAATTTAGCTGCAACGTTTAGTCGAAATAATAAAAACTGGTTATACGAGGTGTGATCAAAAAGTAAGGTGAATTTTTATTTTTCTCAAAAAATATTTATTTATTCATCAATTTTTATTTTATCTCCTTCAAAGTGATCCCCCTCGGATATAATGCACTTGTGCCAACGCTTTTTTCAATCCTCAAAGCATTTCAAAAAATCATTTTTTGTGATCTTGTTTAGTTCATCCTTCGATGCCGTCTTTATCTCCTCAATCGTGACAAAACGCCGTCCTTTCATGGGCCTCTTCAGTTTTGGGAACAAGAAGAAGTCACAGGGGGCCAGATCTGGGGAATACGGTGCCTGTGGCATCGTTACTGTGTTGGTTTTAGCCAAAAATTCGCGCACAAGCAACGATGTGTGAGCAGGGGCGTTATCATGGTGCAAAAGCCAATTTTTATTTTTCCACAAATTCGGACGTTTCTGGCGGATTGCTTCGCGCAAATTCCGCATAACTTGCAGGTAATATTCCTTATTTACTATTCTACCCTGTGGCAAGAACTCATGATGCACCACGCCCCTACAGTCAAAGAAAACTGTAAGCAAAACCTTTACATTTGATCGAACTTGGCGTGCTGTTTTTGGTCTTGGCGATCCAGAATGCCTCCACTGGGAGGATTGAGTCTTAGTCTCGACGTCATAACCGTATACCCATGTTTCGTCACCTGTTATAACCCTGTTGAGTAAATCTGGATCATCGTTGACGTCATTCAGTAGCTCTTGGGCGATGCTCATGCGACGTTTCTTTTGGTCGAAATTGAGCAATTTCGGAACAAACTTCGCTGACACACGTCTCATGTCTAAAACACTCGTCAAAATTGATTGGCACGAACCAAATGAGATGCCAATATCATCAGCATATTCTCTAATGGTAATTCGACGATTTCCCAACACTATTTTCTTCACTTCTTCAACATTCTCATCAGTTGTTGATGTGCTGGGGCGTCCAGAACGAGGTTCGTCGTCGGTGTCTTCTCGGCCTTCTTGGAAGAGTTTATACCACTTGTAAACATTTTTTTGGCTTAAAGTAGACTCACCGTATGCCACTTTCAGCATTTCAAGTGTTTTGGAACATTTGATTCCATTTTTCACACAAAATTTAATGCAAACTCTTTGATCCATGTTTTTAGACAGCAGCAAATCGTGGAGCACGAAAACACTTCTAACCTTGATGCTTCTCACAAACAAACCAAACATACTACAAAGCTGAAATTTGGAACGTATGTTCTAGACGAGTGTATCGACATAACCAAATAAAAAAGTCGAAGATCGAACGGACGTAGCCCGCTAAATTTCAAAATTCACCTTACTTTTTGATCACACCTCGTATACTTAAAGTAATGGGATAAACGAAAATAAAAATTCAACCGTTAATTTTAGAAAAATACCTACCAATCGCTAGCACACTAAGAGAAAGAAACACAATTCCACACATACTAGCGTAAAAAACATAAAAATTTCAAAATAGTATCAAGAATCATGCATATTTCAGTAGATATTAAGTATTAAAAACTCTTATTAAAAAAAATATACGCAAAGTATTAAGTATTCGTAATATGCGACATCGTTTTTTTAAGCTGCTATTATTGAAATAATAATAGCATAATTTAAAGAGTCAAAAAACATATAAAGTGAACAGACTTTTATATATAATATTTAAATTTGAACCACTCAACGTTCAAAGAAAAATTTTTGAATGTCAAAACTGTCAAGAACTTGGAATACAACAAATTATTATAATAAAAATGCTGTATGCATAAAATGTGCAAAAGATCATCAGACTAAAGAGTATTCTATCAAAGATAAAATAACAGAAGTGATCTCTGCAAATTGTAAAGAAAATCACACGGCAAGCTATAAAGGATGCCCAGTATGTAAACAGTTTCAGCAGAAATTATTTCTTACACTACAAGACAAAACATTTAATCAAAATAATATACAAGTTTAGCCAAATTTATACACCAATACCAACAGACTCAGATCAAATACTACATATGCCCAGGTAATATCAAAACAAAATTACTATAGTGAGACAGAAATATAAAAAAACAACTGTTCAGATAGACCAAAGATAACAAATTAACAATGAAAATATCATCAAACTCGAATGCACAATGAAACAATTAATGCAAAGAATGGACATAGTGTTCAATATATTGACCGTATTAGTCAATTAAGTGGCATAATGAACAATGTGAAAATAATTATCTGGAATGTAAATGATCTTATGCAGAGGTATTTCAAATTAGGAGAAATTTCAAAATAATATTATGTTAATTTGATAAATACACTTTACAAGCAAAAACTTTCTTACTATTCCTAACTACGCGATACACAAAACAAATCTCGCACTCGAGAAAGAACATGGTGATACTACGATCATGATAAAAAAAATTAATTAGTATACGTTTATACATAGATCATCAGTGAAATTTATTTACGAGCAATCAGTGTAATTAAGAACAACAACAAAGTCCTGATAATAGTATCAGCTATTTACTATCCGCCAAACATAACTATAACAAAAGAGATATATAGGGTCGATGCTATCTCGATTCATACAGAATTGTATGGGGGTACTTGTTACTGAATGAATTCGGAGTATTTTTATATTGTTTTAAATGAAGAACAAGGAGACTCGTGTTTTTTCTTTTACCCCCGAAATGCAGTTGTATCATACATGTATTTTCAAAATTAAATGCAAAATGAAAAAAATTTTTTAAAAATTTGCTTAACTGATCTTCGGTGGCGTGAATTTTATTCATTTTTAAATATAATTTATAGAATCTTGTTTATTATGATCAAGTAAATGATGGCCTTTACAACTAAAATTCTAAAAATTGTGACGGTCAACGTCTTGTTAGCGCTACCGTCTCAATCACGCGGCTACCTGCGAGGGCAGCACATACTGGTTGGGGAAAATAGAAAAAGGGAACTCGGTATGAGACGGAACGGAACGCGCGCGAATATGAAAGAACCAGTCGAGGACTAGCAATCCGAGAATCCAGCTGCAGATATTAACGATACAAGTTTTTCAGAGTTTTTCCGAGAGTGCTGAAGCGAGCCAGCTGAATTATCCAGACGTTAACCGAAAGTTGTACTTTCGTCGCTACTGTTACGAGTGTGTGCGAGTGTGTGTGGGTGCAGAGTTTCGCCATCGAGGGCGAAACCATGTGTGAATCGCTTCCTTCAAAAGGACTGATAAACGAACTTGTCTCCTTCCCCCTCTAGTAGTGCGACCGATACAAAGGTAAGCTGGCCAGCTATATATCGCGACTTTTTACATATGACTGCGTGGAACTAATTACTAATCCCTCGTACTCGGTAAGAATCGGTAGCGTACATGTGCAAACTCTGCGAACAAAGAGCTGCGAACGCTCCGGCAATGTATGTTATTGTCGCGCGCGCGCTTCGTAAACATAAACACGCGGGCCAAGTATATTGTAGAGTATAGGTAAATAAACTAACTCGCATATGATTCAAATTACAATTTCTCTGTTGTCATTTCTAGCTAGTAGTAAGTTGGTTGACTGACTCCCGTCCCCTCCTGCTCTCCGATTAATGAATTTGAATATTTCGATATCACTGCGTGCACCTCGATACGATTGCGCATCGAACAAATTATTGGAATAAAAACGGAGCATTCACCACATTACAAAATAAGTAAAAGTGCATTTTAGGAAGAAAAAATACATTCTTCCAAAAAAGTGCATCTTTGAAAAAAAATTTTTTTTTATGAAAAATTCCCTATTTTTTGCGATGAATTTTTTTTTATGGATTTTTGAAACTAATATCTTCACTACTTATTTATAAAATTCCCGATAATTGCTTTTTTCGACGAATAAAAAATATTAAGAAAAAAAAGCGTATAAAGTTTTCATTGGATATATTTATTAGATCATAAAAACTATCGAGTTTTAAATTTCTTTGTTTTTATTTTTTATTTTTCTTACAATTCTTCTCAGCTCTTCTTAATTTGTTTACATTTCTTGTTTATATTTCTTTACAGATTTTTTTTCCTGTTTTAGATATTCTTATCGATTTTCGTTGCTTTTTAGATTTTCTTTGTCATTAACTTGTACCCAACGGTGTGCAGCAGTTCTGGCTGTGAAGCATGTAGTTTGTATTTCGGAAAACACCCTCTTCCACATATGGCATTGTTGAATACCTTGAACTTTGTCACATATATATCTTTCTTCCATTTCGCTATTCCGAAAATTTCCGATTTCTTTTTTTCGTATAAATCATCCTAATTAATGTTGTGTATTTCTTAACTTCGTTAACGAAACTTTTAGCGGTTTGTATAGCATCAATTTTTAAATTTAGTAAATTATGCGTTGTGCGTAATGCTTTAATAGACCAACTACACCATTAACAGTATCTTTGACATGACCAGTAGCAGGAAATATATATATTTTATTAATAGTAGGTTTTTAGAATCGATGTAATTGAAAACGGTTTTTAACTTGCACCACCGTCAGATATCAAAATTATCGTATCAATCGAAGTATAATCAATATCTAATAGATTAATTAGTTCGTTAAAATTTTTTTCATTGCTAACAAAGCGTAAGAATAATCGTGCTTCAAATCTTCGCTAACTACTATAAATTTTTTATGACGTTACTTATATAGCACATAGCAGTAAAAATTGAAATTTGCTTATTTACCTTATACTGCATTTTTTAATATCACTGACTAATTTTCTGCGAAATCGATGTGTATTATTAGTTGTCGATAATTTGTTTTGATACTTTCTTTTGCAGCTTTTATTTCTCTTTGTTACACTTCTTTAATTTTCAAAAAAATGTGATGTAACGGTAACAGTGTAATTTGTAGTCTCGTTTTAAAAAGTACAAACAGATACGATTTTAGATTCTAAATTTTTTTTATTCCAAAGTGCGAAAATTATATCTTTTTCAAACTGTAATTTATCCAGTCTGATTATTTCAAAAATAATGTTATTAACATTTAATTTGCATTCTTGAAAGTAACAAGCTTCTGTTGGTGAGGAGTATACGAGGTCTGTTCAAAACGTATCGCGAATTTTGAATTTCCACGGGCTACGTAAATTTGATTTTTGATTTTTTTGTAGCGTTCTATTAGTACTTATGTCCCTTACTTATGCTCACAAGGTCGGTTTTTTTGAATGTTTAGTTAATTTTTGACAGCTGTTTTGCTTGGATGTGTTTTGGCTCGTCTTCGATTTTTGCCTATTCTAAAAAATGGATCAAATATCTGTATCAAATTTTGTGTGAAAAACAAAATAAAGTGCGTGTACGCATTCCGAATGTTGACTGAGGCATATGGTGAAGCTACCTTGGACCAAAGCAACGTATCGGTGGTAAAACATGTTCTCAGAGGGCCGAGAAGATATGAACGACGAACAACGTGCCGGACGCCCGAGCACGTCAACAACAGACGAAAACATTGATAAAGTGAAGAAAATAGTATTGGCCAATCGTCGAATCACCGTTAGAGAAGTTTCTGAGGATCTAAACATATTGATTAGCTCATGCCATTCGATTTTAACTAATGATTTGTGCATGAGTCGGGTCGCCGCGAAATTCGTGCAAAAACGGCTCAATTTCGACTAAAAACAGCATCGTTTTAAATTGCTCAGGAAATGTTGGACTCGGTCCGTGACGATCCAAATGTGCTCCAGAGGATCATAACTGGTAATGAATGATGGATTTATGGTTATGATGTGAAAACCAAAGCTCAATCATCCCAATGGAAGCTGCCGCATGAGCCAAGACCGAAAAAAGCGCGTCAAGTTCGATCGAACGTGAAGGTTTTGCTCACAGTTTTATTCGATTACAGGGGCGTGGTGTATCATGAGTTCTTGCCACGGGGTAGTAAGGTCAATAAGGAATATTACCTGCAAATTATGCGCAATTTGCGCGAAGGAATCCGCCAGAAACATCTGGATTTGTGGAAGAACAAAAGCTGGATTTTGCAACATGATAACGCCCCTGCTCACACATCGTTGCTTGTGCGCAAATATTTGGCCAAAAATAACACAAATGGTGCCACAGTCATCGTATTTCCCAGATCTGGCTCCCTGTGACTTTTTCCTGTTTCTAAAACTGAAGAGGCCCATGAAAGGACGACGCTAAACCACGATTGAGGAGATAAAGATGACATCGAAGCAGGAGCTGAACAAGATCACAGGAAATGATTTTTTTAAGTCCTTCGAGGATTGCAGAAAACGTTGACGTAAGTGCATTATATCCGAGGGGGACTACTTTGAAGGAGATAAAATAAGTATTCATGAATAAATAAATAATTTTTGAAAAGATACAAAATTCGCGATACTTTTTGAACAGACCTCGTAGAATAATGCCTATGATAAATTAATGAGACAGTAAGGACTATAATTTTAACGTGATATCTAAAAAATATTACTTTGATTTGAAACAATCTTTTTTAATTTATCAATCAGGTAAATAGTCACTTGCGGAAAAATCGTCACAATTTTAAATTTCGTTAATTAAATTTACGAAATTAAATTTGAAATTTACGAAGGAGCTAGAATTGTAAGTAATTTGATCTTTTCAGATAATGATACGTAATTTTCAAATGTCTTAGAAAAATTATTTTTTAAATCGTGAGATAATTTATCTTCATCACTGGTGGGTTGTTTTACTGGCATATCATAAAATTTTCGTAATTTTTGGTCAGTAGCTTCGGAAAATAATATCACAAGTTGTCTCTTCTTGTTCAATACGTAATTAGCAATATTTGTATTTAAGAGATTTAACTTTTTACGCAAAAACGACACTGGAATTTCTAATCGAGAAATTACAGATTCGTTGAACTCATTAATACATATTGTAGTATCTGATCAAAATTCACAATCTTTTCTGTCTACTTTCATTTCTTCATATTTGCTTGTTTGCGTTACATCGTTATGATCAATCTCTGCTCTCACTGGCACAAGCAATATACTTATAACAATTACTGCACACACAATCTGTAGCACAAATACTTTGATCAACAAACTTTGATTACAGAAAGCCTGCATAATCTTCAGCTTTCTAAAAATTCAGTTTTTCGTTATTATACGCGCATTTTTTGTGAGCTCCGAAATAATCTGAACATTTCATTGTCGAATAAATATCGATGCCTAACATGTTGACAAGTTGAGAGAGAAACGTACACTAACCGTAATTTCTAAATATATGAGTATACGGTGAATATTTACACAGGTATTAATGATAGTGTAAACAAATATATAATATCACTGTAATAGTTTTCGCGAAAATCAGCACAGGCTAATCAGTAATCGTCTAAATAATATTTAATTACTATAGGTCAATTAATTTACTCAATATACAACTCCATAAATGCTCATACGTTTCACAAAAAAAGATAAAAAAAAAAAAAATTTTTAAATATTTTTATCCGCCAAGAAAAGCAAAAACCGAGAATTTCATAAAAATACTCCGATGTCATTCAGTAACAAGTACCCATGGAGCTCTGCATGAATTGAGGTGGAATCGACCATAGATTAAATAACAATTTATAGAAAAATGACTTATTTATATAAAACTCGGATAGTTATTCTTATTTCGCCATATTTAATTGACTATGTTTAAGAACATCTAATTTACACAGATTCTGTAAAAACTTATATACAAATCTTCAACTTGTTGGTATAAAGTTATTCGAGATGCAGTATTCACCTGTTTTTTGTGGGCCACTACTTATGTTGGAGCGATTTTTCTTTTTCAGCCTGCCTCTTCCTGTCAATCTTTCTTTTGTTCTTTAAACATTTGAATAATCATAAACTGACCATACCAGCGCTTAATTAAAAGAAAAGGAAACTATATGTCTCATTCTTTCGATACATAGATAAAATAATATGAGAGATATGAGCAAAGGGCGGTTGTGTGATTAAATGAATAAATAAGTCAGATTGCGGTAAAATTAACATTTAATGATAACTACCTAGATCAAACGACGCGTGCTAGCCAGCATGAGAAACTCCACTCGTAAGTGGAGGAAAAGTCATTTAGCGACGATTGCGTAATGAGGTATTGCAAAGATGTAAATAATGAAACAATGAACGAAAGTTAAACCTACAATAAATCGCGTGACTAACTAATGTTAAATCTTACGATGAACTGAACAATATGAGCTCAAATAGCCCGCAAAATCCTTACAGCACGCGATGAATGGCCATTCATGAGGTTGTTCGATGACCAGGTCTACGCCGATGTGAAATTCGATTGAGGAACGTGTCTCCGGTGTAAAAGGCACAACGCAGCCTCGACGTCTCGGAAACAGGGGTAGCCCTCGCTATGTCGTTGCCCGAGTTTTTAGGTGGGCAGTGTTTCCACGCGGTTAGAGATATCCCAGAGGATCCCACTAATCCTCAACGAAGGCAGCAGGTTGCTCTGTCCTTAGTCCTCGACAACGTCGCTGGTCGTTGTATCGCTTCGCAGATAATGCATCATTGCGCTTCGTCGCACGCTCGCAAACAGTCTTACTGTCGATACACCAATAATGCACAAACGCATTGACGATTGAGTCACCGAAATACCTAAAAATTGCTCGCGAATGACTGTTAATGTAGAGTAACTGATCGAGGGGCGACCCGTGCTCAAGGTTATCCATGTGAAACTGAGTCGTTATATTGCAGTTTTCTCATCGCTGCGCATGTGAAAACTCTTCCTTTCCTGGTTCCACCAAAAATGTCCAATAGAAGTCCTCAGCTGCGCACGGGCACATGGTACGTCTCAGAGCAATTTAGGTTTTCTCAAATTGCCCCTTTCGAATGGAAGCGTGCACATGAAGCGCGCATATGCTTCTACCTGCTATTTTATTGAGAAGTGAAAGAAAACCAAAATATGAAAGAAAACCAACGTATCGGCAATTCGTATCGCGATAAATATCCGTAAAAAAAAGAGAAAGAAACAGGGCATATAGACGATCGGCAGCCTGCACGGAACGGTACCGAGATTCACCATATGGATATTGTTTTTAGGAACTCTACTCAAGTGTGAACACTAGGCGCGTGTGTCGTGCATAAGGAGCGCGAATGTCGCAAATATTCTTATTACTTCAACTTACCTTCCATTACTGTCTGATTCATACAAATTTTTAATTCATTAATAGTCAAAATGATTTGATGATAGAAAAGTATCTCAACTAAAAAACATCGTTCACAATTTTCATCAGATTCATGAAATTTTTTTTTAATTTTAAGTGCATTTGAAAATCATGTTTTAGAGTTATGAAATCTACGATGTTAATCTATCTGACAAATGTGGGAAAGCTATATTTTCACGAAATACTCATTTCAAATTATTTTTACCTAACTGGACAATTTATGTGATCTATTAAAAGTTATTTTTTGCTTTTTAATGCGCTTTTCTTTTTATTTATTATAAGGTCAAGAAAATGTGGAAAAATTTTTAATCCCATAATTTTTAAAAAATGTTCAAAAAAGAGTAAAAAACTTTTTAGTTTCAAATTTCTTAATTTGTATTATGGATGATTATTTTTTATGATAACTTTTTTTGTTAATAATAATACTTTTTCAAACTTATCATGAGATGGCTATTCGCTGAAATTTAACTAGCTCTAATACACTACACTAAAAACTATGAAAAAAAAACTGAAATGTTTAATGTAATCCGAACTTAAAAATATGTTACATAGAATTCAGTATAATTCTTATTTTTTCAAAACAGTTGCAATTCTTTGAATGTTCATTTAGTTCATTTTCAAATCTAGAAGCAATTTTTTTGATAAATTTCTAATAAATTTTGGTTTATTTAAGCTCTTGATTAATCATTTTTTGGATTTCTCGCGCATGAACAATATCAAGAACAATTTATTACGCTGTATATAATGTTTCAATCATTAATAATAATAATAATTATTATTACGGTGTATGTATAGATATGCTTGAAAGACTTGAAGGTACCACAATAGAACTAGTACCCGAAGAAATAGAAACCTTGCATTGCTGATCCATATATTAAACAAAAAAATTACAAACAAACTCAATTAACAAAAATATTACGGAAAAAAACAAGCTTTATTAAATACCATAAATTTAAATCAATTAGGAAAAAAACGGGAACTCATTGAAAAATCAACACTTACGTTTGAAGACATATGCTAGTTAAAAAGGGAAAAAGTCAGCATTTGCGAAATAGAAGAGCGCATGAAATCAACATAACGAATGACACACCAATTTACGTTAAACAATTTAGACTACCCTACACACTAAATCAAGTTGCTATTACAGAAACAAAAAAGTTAATAGAAAATAACTTAATTAAACCATCAACAAACACATTTAACGCATCTGCGTTGATCGTACCAAAAAAGGGCCTAACAATAGACGGGAAAAAGAAATGAACATAGTAATTAATTACAGAAAATTAAACGCTAAAACAATACCAGATTCCTATTTACTACGAAATATAACTAAAAGCTTTGACTGTATTGGAAACAAATAGATCCTTTACAACAATCGATCTCATGTCGGAATTTCACCAAATTCAGATGAAGGAATCAGATATACACAAAACCGCATTCAGTATACCGGATTTGAATTTAAAGTATTACCATTCGGATTGACAAACTCCACAAGAATATTTCAAAGAGTACTGATAAAGGTACTCGGAGATCTACTAGAAAAAGACTTTTGCTAGGTATATAGATGACAAAATTATAGTTTCTAACACACTTCTAACATGACCAAAGATTTAAAATGATTGAAGCAAATCTCAGAAAAGCCGGACTAAAACTAGAAACAAGCAAATTTACATTTGCTTGTTTCTAAATAAAGAAGTCGAATTCCAAGATCACATTGTAAAAAAAGAAAGCATTAAAACAGACCTCAAGAAAATAGACGCAATTAAAAGGTTTCCTACTCCTTAGAACATAAAAAATATCAGAGAATTTTTAGGACTATAAACGTTTTATAGTTAATTTTTCACAGAAAAATATATACTATAAACTATATAAACTATATACTATTTAATATCCACAAAAGCATCAAATTTTGCATTAGGGTGCATACTCTGTCAAGGCGAAATAGAAGAAGACAAGCCAATAGCGTTTGCTTCAACAGTGCTAAAACTAGTAAAAAAACAATATCATACCTATGAGAGAGAAGCATTAGGAATCGTAATCGCAGTAAAAACTTTTAGAAATTATATTTACGGGAATAACTTTACAATTTGTAACGGGATGGATAGCTATTACAATAGGGCATTTATTATCGCACAAACTCCCACGATGCGGCAAACTCGTACGACCGCCATGGTGGGAGGCATAACCATCACCGCCTCCCAGCGAGTCAGCGCCCAGCAGTCCCCTCGGTCTGCTGAGCAAACCCAAAATGATCGTGAAACTCAATTCCCATCCCAGCTGAAGGGCTACTACATCTGTGGGGAGCGTGGGGTGAACCAACTCCCAGCGGTACCCGAAGAAGACTATACACTGGCGCTACCCGAAACATCGAGCACCAGGTGTAGCCAAAAAGTGATCTAGGCCCTGGAGGGCTAATAATAAAATAGCCCTAAATAAAGGAGGGAAGTTTAGATTCTTTTGGTTCTTTTCCTTACTTTCTTTTTCAGATTCCTGATGGCGGCGAATCGCGGGTATTTGTCCTGCCTGGATAGTCAGGACTTGGAGGGGGCTGCAACGGTAATCGATTCAATTAATCCGTCGCGATTCGGTACACTCGCGATGTTAGTTCGAACGACTGAGAGAGAGAGAGAGAGAGGGCACGCGAGAGATTGAAAATAGTCAGTTAAGCCTCAGCTGTTACGTTTGTAGTACCGCCAATTATTTTACACAGTGTTTCGCCGTTGTTTTTTTATAAAGTTTTCTGGGATTTTCGATATGTGCGAGTGTAGCGATTCGCGAACGGATCGATTAATGAATCGACTACCGTTGCAAATTGTTAGTGACCATAAACCATAACTGTCGTTGACTATGACTATGACATAATTTACAAATCAGGAAATATTAACACTAATGCAGAAGCACTATCAAGAAATCCAATAGCATAAAGTGAAATAAATTTTTTAGCTAGGGTTCAGAAAGCAAACGGAATCCAAAAACAGATACAGAAAAATTAAATGACAACACGAAAGTTAAACGAAATTGTACAACGAACAAACAAAACGTAACAACCATCAAGACAAACAAAACAGAAAACAACAATAATGACAAATGTACTACAGCAAAACAAGACAATATTATTTTTACAAAAATGCCTATCGAATCAAGAAAAATAACATCGTCATTTTTATCAACAAACAAATTTTTATCATCAATCTACACAACCCACTTAACGAAAAAATCAGCTGCTTGATATCTAATAAAACAATAATAATTAATAATAATTTAAGACCAAACGAAATAAAAATCACGCAATTGGACTAAAAAAAAATAACTATTCACACTATACATGAACACAAAATAATCAATATCTTCTGTAATAGACGATATTAAACAAATAATCATAAATCTTAAAGAATTTATAATGAAGAAAAAAATTAAAAGATACAGTATTTTAAAAAATATACTAATATATAATCTTGAAGGGAACACAATAGAAAAAAATTCTTAAAGATGCCTTCAAAAATGCCGACATCAACATTATTATACGTCTAAAGTACTCGTATATAGAATACGTAGAAACAGATCGAGATAACATATTCAACTTACATCATACATCTACTGTGGGCGGTGGATATTCAAGAATAAATATTACAATGAACCGCATTAAGTGTAACTTCTTCAGAGAAAATATGAAAACAGGTATAGAAAGCAGTACCAAAAGCTGCTGCCAAAGAACCAAACTAAAAAGGATAGGGACCAGAAAACCTATGATTGTCACAGATACTCTATTCAAAATATTTAATAAAATAGCGATGGACAGAGTAGGGCCATTAAATATAACAAATAAACAACAACAAATACATTATAACAATACAAGATCAACTTTTGAAATTCCTCGTCATGAGTCCGCTATCCGATTAAACCACTGAGTCAGTAGCTGACGCATTCATAAATAAATTCATATGCACTAGAAAGAGTCTATCACCTACTGTGCAAATACTTAAAAAACTTCGCTTCAAACAAAATAGAATGGAATAACCTACTAGAATTAGCACAATTTCATTACAATACAAATACACACAGCGCCCACACTGTTTTATTAACCCAACCGACTTTAAAAAAGGCGACCAAGTCTGGTTTATAAAAGAATTGAAACCTGGCAAACTAGATAAAAATCAAAATTTAGGACAATTCGAAATCATACATAAAACTGATAATTACATCACTATAAGTAAAGGTGGAAAGCTATGCACAGTCCATATGAATAAATTAATTATGCATAAGAAGAAAATACTAAATTCTGACTCTGTTTTAGGTAATTCTCATCATGATAATCAAAATATTGCTACTAAATAATTTAATTAATTAAATAATAATTTAATTACAATCTTTAAAGTAAACAACGCACTTATCGAATACCGCTGCGAATTAAGAACACCAAACATCACAAGCTTCTCCCTGTTGAATTTCAGAGAATGCAATTTCCATAACACACGTGCAAACTTAACAGTAATAGATTGTGGCGTCTTTACCGGCCAGACAACTCGCGCCACTAGGAGGCAGCACTTCCCTGCCTCGTCGCCAACCGCGCAAGCAAGTGCAAGCACCGCGAGCGGACTGGGAGTAGCGTTTGGCGCGGAATATGAAGAGGATCAAGTAGTCACGGCTCGGCGATCTAGCCACGCGCAGCTAGCTTATCTCCGCGCTCTGCTAGCGAGGATTTGCTCCTCTGCGCCTTAGCCGTCTTTTTTCTGTTTCGACTCGCTGCGCCCACAGCTGTGGCGTTCGGAATTGTATTCTTATTATCCAACTGCTGCAATAAACTGTAAATAAACAAGTGCATTTCGCAATCAGCGCATTTATTTCTCTCCGACTTGACCTTACTCAGCGATCTTGCCGGCGAGAATCTTACGGGCGCAAGGCGCATAAGGGACCTTGGGCTCGGCACGAGAAGCAGAGCGGGAATCCAGTTCCAGCCAGCGTTTCCCGCGCAGCAACTCAATCAATCTTACAGTGGTGACCCCCAGCATTTAATTTTTCGCAAGATTCGTGCGATTCTCGCAGCGCACACGCATCCAGCTCGACTTTATTCGCTCTCAAGGTTAGTCGTCCAAAACAGGAATTTATTTGTGCTATAATTTTACAGCACAGCGCCAAGCCGCTTAGTCGTCGTCTTAACCGCTACGAATGTCAAACAACAACATACCAAGCCCCGATCTTGAGCAAGAAGCAACAGGCTCAAGCGAGTTGACGCTGGTCGACACACTGCACTGGGATTACTCGGTTGACCTCAACTCGACTTTGAGCGAGGAGTTTAACGAGCTCTCGGGCAGTTCTGGTGATTTCACGCCTAACCCGACGATTCTTCGCAACACCCTCCCGCTCCGTCCTTCGGCGCGCCTACAGCTTGCTTCGTCAGCTCGTGCATTAAATTTAGACGACGACGCTATATCTGGAGCTGAGGATACTGTGGCCTCGGTCACCAAGTGCCGGCTTCCGGATTTTTGGCCGGGGAGAGCAAAGCTTTGGTTCTACAAAGTTGAAGCAGATTTCAACGTCAGTCGCATCAAGAGCGACGACTCGAAATTCAATTTGATAATCCGAGCCCTGGACCACGTAGCTCTCGACGAGGTAGCCGATATCATCCGCAATCCGCCTGCGCAAAATAAATACGAGGCACTCAAGTCGCGAATCCTTGAGCGTCTTGCGGATTCGGCTGAAAAGCAGCTCGAGCAGATGCTCACGTGCATGCAGCTTGGCGATAAGAAACCGTCGCAGCTTTATAGGCAGATGGCCGAGCTCGCCGGTAACAACGCCACAGAGGATTTACTTAAAACCAGGTGGCTCACGCTTTTGCTGCAACACGCCCGTAACACCTTGAAGATTTTCAAGACCAAGTGCACCCTGCAGGAGCTCCTTGACGCTGCCGACGCAATTTTGGACTCC
Source organism: Phymastichus coffea (assembly GCF_024137745.1). Lineage (NCBI taxonomy): Eukaryota > Metazoa > Arthropoda > Insecta > Hymenoptera > Eulophidae > Phymastichus > Phymastichus coffea. The sequence continues at coordinate 2,144,964 of NW_026706835.1, read as the reverse complement.
AACACGTCGCCGGCTACTCTCAGCATCGACGCTCCGTCCATCCAAGCGACGCAACAACACCGCGCTCCGGATTCCTCAGAAATGAGAACCTTACTTTCTGAATTAATTTCGGTGTCGCGCGAAATTCTCATTAGAGTGAGCAGCCTGGCTAGCACACCCAGTGGACCCGCTCAGCAAAGCACAGCTACTCAGCGCAGCAGCCGTTCGCAGTCCAGACCTAGGCCCCACGCCAACGGAATCTGTTACTACCATAACAGGTTCGGCGCTGCCGCCTCCAGGTGCAATCTGCCGTGTGCCTGGCTCAGCACCAACTCGCATCAGCGTCAGTCTTAGCAGCAAAATTTAAATGGCTAACGCTGCTGCCCGGCCGAGCACCTTGCAGCAGCCTCAGCACCGCTCAGCCCTCAAGCGCCAACTGTTGGGTTGAAAACCGGCTCCATGTGATGGACCGCTCCTCCGGCACGCGCTTCCTGGTCAACAGCGGATCCGTCGTCTCGACGTTACCTCACGCCACTTACGCCTCGGCCCTGCCGTATGGTGGACCGACACTCGCTGCTGCTAATGGATCGTCCATCCAAACTTTTGGGCGGCACACAGCTCAAATTGACTTGGGCCTCGACCGCAAGCTCGTGTGGTCCTTTATAGTGGCGGAAGTCAAGACGCCCATTTTAGGTGCTGATTTCCTGGCATTCTACGGTCTCCTGCCGCATCTCAAGCGACGGCGCCTCATCGACGAGTCCTCGCTACGTTCGATCCCGGGAGAGCTCGTCAGCCTCGCCTGCACATGAGAAAGCCGTGAAGGCGCTCGTCGAGCAGTACAGCAACCGCTTCGCTGCCATCAACGACTGTAGTAGCGGCCCTTTCGCGCATCTGCACCGTAACGATGCCCACGAAGCTCGACGCCAAGACGATCTATGAGGCTCAGGCGGATCCGGAAGCTGCCATGTCCGAAGCAGACTCCACCTCCTTGAAGCTCCAATCGTTGAATATCGAGGGGAACAGCGTTCTCTACGACGTCGCTACAGGTGCCGTGCGCCCCTACCTGCCTCTCTCCTTGCGCAAGGTAGCTTTTGACGTCGTTCACGGACCTTCACATCCAGGCGGTTGAGAAACCTGCAGGCAAATCAGGGAATGATTTGTCTGGCCTGAGATTAAAAAAGACACGCTGCGTTGGGCACGTGAGTGCATTCCGTGTCAGCGCTCTAATATTTACCGTCATACCCGCAACCAACCAAACCACATTAAGGTGCCTGAGGCGCGCTTCAGCCACCTCCACCTCGATCTCATTGTCATGCCCTTGGTAAGGGAGCACAGATACTGTTTGACAATCATAGACCGCTTCACTCGTTGGCCGCACGCAATTCCGCTAAAGGATATGTCCGCGGAGACAGTTGCGTCAGCTTTTTACAGGGAGTGGATCTCTGTTTTCGGCACGCCGCTGACGATCACAACTGACCAGGGTCCGCAGTTTGAGTCAGCACTCTTTACTGCTCTAGCTCATCTGATTGGATCAACCCGTATCAGAACAACGCCTTACCACCCGCAAGGAAATGGTATGGTAGAGAGGTGGCACCGTACGCTAAAAGCTGCGCTAACCTGCCACACTGCCGTGCCGTGGTTGGATATTCTCACAACCGTTCTGCTGGGACTTCGCACAGCCTTCAAGCCGGACCTCGGAGCGTCACCATCGGACTTGCTTTTTGGCACCTCGCTAAGAGTGCCAGGAGGGTTTTTCGTTAAGGACGACCGGCCTATCTCTTCTAGCTCGTTTCTGGACTCGCTGCGAGACCACTTTCGCGCAGTGCAGCCTACGCCCACAGCTCACCACATCAAAACGAAAGTTTTTATGCATCAAGACCTTCGCACCTGCTCACATGTCTATAAGCGGGTGGCCGCAGTTCAGGCGCCGCTCTCTCCACCGTACACGGGCCCACACAAAGTCATCAAGAGGCTTGACGACTGCAGATATACCATCGACGTGGATGGCAGACCAGCAACGATCTCCATTTCGCTTCTGGTAGCTGGTTATATCGCCGACGACCTGCGGCAGCCGGTACCCTTACCGCCCAGGCGTGTCTGCTTCTCGCCGCTGGAGCCAACAACCCATCTGGTCCCAGAACAAGGGTTGCCCTCAACCCAGGCAACCTCCAAGGGGGGAGTGGCTGTGGCGCCTTTACCGGCTAGACAACTCTCGCCACCAGGAGGCAGCACTTCCCTGCCTCGTCGCCAACCGCGAAAGCAAGTGCTCGCACCGCGAGCGGACTGGGAGTAGCGCTTGGCGCGGAATATGAAGAGGATCGAGTAGTCATCATGAGCCAATCAATCTTACAAGATATCGAATTAATTTAAATAGCTGAATTTCGAGTTATGAATAAAAGTGAGTCTTATTCACTAGATTTCATACTGGTACGTCTGAAATGTTTGGTTTAACGGGTAGCTAACGCTTGTATATATACAGGGTGAGTCATTTTAATTTCCCCAGTCTAATAACTTTTGAAACAAGCAAATTACGCAAAAATGTTTCAGACCAAAGTTGTAGGGGTTCAAGGGGGACATCTAGGGGTGACTTTGAAATTGACCTTGAGCTTGACCTTGACGGTTTTCTCAAGGTCATTTCTATTTTTTTAATGGAAACCCCTATTTCTGATCTCAGGATCAGAAAGAGCGGGAAATTTTACGTTCAAGTATCTATTTAGTTTTTTTTCATAAGAACATAAACAATATTTCAGTTTTTACTTAAGAAATTGAAGCCGCTTTCAAACATCAAAAGGTTTAACGAGCATCGAAGACCTTTGTCGTACTTCTATTCTCAATATGAAGCAAAGGTCAAATTCTTGAAAATTCTCTTATTTTTGTTACATTTCGAGGCGAAGCTTTTATCGCATATGACCGTTGTTAAATAAACTTCCAAAGAATAAGGGACTGGCCATGTACTAACGATGCTGATGTTTAAGATCATAAACTTCCTATCTTTAGCACTACCCAGGAACAACGACGTGGACGTAATAGGATTATGTTCCCTCTGGGGTGCTTTATTAACGTGAGTCCCCTTGCCTCTCACGATTCGGGGTGCTTTATTAACGTGAATCCCCTTGCCTCTCACGATTTGGGGTGCTTTATTAATGTGAGTCCCCTTGCCTCTCACAATTCGTGATGAAACTAGAATAAACTTATTTCCTATCGGTTTTGCTCGAAATTATTACCATTTACGTCGATGCATTGCCTGAGCCTCTGTTCAAAGCTTTCAATAGTGCGCAGTAAGATATCTCTAGAGATTTGTCTACATGCAACTCTAATCCTTTCTATCATATTCTCCCTTGTTGTGGGCGCTTCGGCGAACACAGTATTTTTTAAGTATCCCCAAAGGAAGAAATCTGGGGAAGTTAAGTCCGGTGATCGTGCAGGCCAAGCAACTGGACCACCTCTTCCAATCCACCTTTGTTGGAAATTTCTATTTAAAAACTCTCGTACAATTAAAGCGAAATGCGGTCCTGCACCGTCCAGTTGTATCCACATTCGACGTCTAGTCTCAAGATCTACGTCTTCAAGTAAAAGTGGGAGATGATCCCTTAAAAGTTCTAAAATAGCATTGCCGTTGACGTTTTCTTCAAAAAAGAATGGCCCGATGAGATGACCATTAACTATTCCACACCATACATTTACACTCCAACGATGTTGATTATCGACTGGTCTGTACCAGTGAGGATTCTGATCAGACCAATAATGACTGTTGTGATGATTCAATTGGCCAGTACTATGAAACGTAGCTTCATCAGGAAAAAGGACATAATTAAAAAAATTCGGATTCTGCAAAATCATCTGTAGAGCCCACCGACAGAAATTTACTCTGTTTCTCATATCATTAGCGTTTAATGCTTGCGTTAAGGTAATATGATACGGATGATATCTATTACTTCTTAAAATTCTAATAACGGTTCTCTGAGGTATTCCTGTTTCTCTCTCTATTTGTCGGCTGCTGATATGAGGATTTAGGTGAACCAATCCTAAGACAACCAAAACCCTAGCATCTCTATCATCATACTCATGTCTTGGTCGACTTCTTCATAGATGCCCTTGTCGAGCTCTTTCTTCAAGACGATGAATGGTACGGTGATCAGGATGGCGCCTTTGTGGGTATCGAATTCGATACAACCTTGACGCTTCACGGTAATTACCTCTACATTCTCCTAAAATCCAAATCATATCAACTATCTCTGTTGGGGTAAAATCAGCCATATTTAAAAGATTTTTTTAAAAAACCTCAATACAAATCAACAAAGGCAAAGATCATAGAAAGATGATACAAATTAAATATTACTGAAAACAGAGGCAATATTGTCCAAATTAGATTTCATATGATCGATGGCAATAAGAAAGGTCTCTTATTCAAATATGAAGAAATAATGATAGTGATACAATGAACACAAGCATGGTTAAAACAAAAGTAATATTTAAAGCTTTTTCAAAATTGAAATCACGACTGAACGTATTGCGATTACTTTCTAAACGACTTCCAAATGTAATAGATTCTTCATTGAACATGAAATTTATCCTTATGTATTTAACTTTTACTCTTATTTCTTTGCAGAACATCAGATTGATACTGAAATAGTTTCATTAATTTAATAGACTTGTAATAGCAAATTATTAGCAACAACTTCCAATATTTGAAATTTATTAATAATAATCATACAGTCCGGTGAAAAATAAAAAAGGATAGGGAACGGAAACAAGAATAGTCCCGTAAAATTAAAAAAAATTAAATTTAAAAAATTTTTAAATTTAAAAAATTTAAATCCTGTAAAATTTCCTGCTCTTTCCGATTCCGAGGTCAGAAATAAGGGTTCCCAATAAAAAAATAGACTTGACCTTGAGAAAGCCGTCAAGGTCAAGCTCAAGGTCAATTTCAAAGTCACCCCTAGACGTCCCCCTTGAACTCCTACAACTTTTTTCTGAGTCATTTTTTCGTTATTTGCTTACATTGTTCGATTCTTGTTCCAGGATAGTTTTGACCTTAGCATGACCTTAAGGGTTTATTTTGACCCATGTTAAAAGATGTTATCTGGATGTAAAATTTCCCGCTCTTTCCGATTCCGAGGTCAGAAATAGGGGTTCCCAATAAAAAAATAGACTTGACCTTGAGAAAGCCGTCAAGGTCAAGCTCAAGGTCAATTTCAAAGTCACCCCTAGATGTCCCCCTTGAACCCCTACAACTTTGGTCTGAAACATTTTTGCGTAATTTGCTTGTTTCAAAAGTTATTAAACTGGGGAAATTAAAATGACTCACCCTGTATAACATTAAAACTAAATGCCAGGATCAAACGAACTTAATGAAATGAAATTTAGGTAAATATTTTTTATCATCTCTTTATGATATGTTATAACCGTATTATATATAATTAAATAACGGTGTAAGCTTGGTATATCAATTACCAGTCTTTTACTATTATATGAGAATAAGTTTGCAATGACATTATTTTTGGATAATAAATATTCAAATACGCAAGTCCTGATATAGTATACATGTATGTACTTATGTATAAACTAATACTAAGGTAAGTACCTTTAGAGAAGGCCTGCATATTAGTTAACAATAAAAATGACAAAAAATTTTCCGGAACTAAACGCATTCTGAAGAAAAATGCTCAAAATTTCAAATATTGCAACTTTGACCTTAAAATTCAAGGTCGAATGAACGTTTTTCAGAACGAACTACTTTTCCTATATTTGTTATAACTTCGTAGTTAAACTAACTACGTTGGGCTCACGTTTCTATCCTTATGCAATCACAACTTTTCTCGATTTACTTCACTGTGCAACGTTAGTCCGTGAGTAGCCGCATATTTTTCTTGTGTTCTCTCTCTCTCTCTCTCTCTCTCTCGCTAATAGTCGCGGTCAACAAGTGTAAATGCTTGTTGATATTAGCGTACGTCCAAAACCTCTCGGCAAACTATTTATTCTGTTGTTTTTCTTTCGATGGCTAGTTGACCAAATAAATCGATATTGACTTTAATTTTCTCGTTCTTTTCACAGATACTCATTAGATATATATGTAATATTATAATATATACTATCTATTACAAGATATGATTAAATTCAAGTATTTGTTTAGTTTTTAAATATGACAATTATGTTAATTATATAATATAATAATATTGTAATATTGTAGATAAATATTATATTACCTCGTTAGAAATATAACTTTCAATCCTGTCTATATATTCGGTTATATGTCTACTATCATTCAATGAAGAAATAATCGATAATTTGGTTTCATCAAACAAATTTTCTAAGCATTTTGGCAAATATAATTTCAGAATACTAATTTTAGCCGTAAAATATTGATAATCGATAAACAGCAGAATATCGATTCGTTTACTATTTTCAAGGTGTTGTAATAAAGGAATATTTAATGATAGTTTTGATGAAATATGCAATTTTTGAACTTTGGATCCTTGGATATGATAAATTTCCAGATTTTTTAAATTTGATTTGTTTTTCATCAAAGTATATTCTAGGAACAGTTTTTCTGAGTTTACTTGTAACAGCTTTACCTGAAATCAGATATAACACATGATACAAACAATAATATAATATGGTATAATAATATTTTCATAAATTAGTATTAAAACACATTAAATAGTATACAAAAACGAAACAATGTATAATAAAAAATTATAAAAAGCGAAAAAGAAGTTTTATGGCCGTCAGTGTAATTGCACCAATGAACATATATATTTCACTCAATCAAGGCAGAGTAATCAAGTCGAAAATTAAAACGAGTAGAGGTTATGAGGTGAATATAGTTTACGTCTTCTGCGTCATCAAATAAAGAATTGATAATCGAAATATTCCTTTATATTATATAGTAGTAAGTTTGCAAAATGCATTTTGCTATAAAATTTGACAATATTATTTGTACCGTACTTTGGACAGGTTTGATGCTCAAAGATAGTTAGGTCGTGGGCTGAAGTAGGTAGGCAGTGAATAAAATTTATAACACAGATAAAATTTCAGCACAAATATTATATTCATTTATTCATCAATGAACAGCACAACAGGACTATAAAATACATTTGATCAATATATGAAGTAAAGATTAAAGCAAATGTAAAGAATGCAAGCAGAAGAGTGATTCGATGTGACAGTAATAGCGTCTAATTGTTGAACTGACGTATGGGTGGAGCGGTTTTCATCTGGTAATATAAATCATCGAATATTATAAGTTGGCCAAAACTTCATGTTTCGCCTGCAATGGTATTTTCATAATTCAGCTTATGGCATGAACCTTATCACTTGAAATTATTTCTATTATTTATTTACTGAATACTAGAGTATTATATATTAATAATATAATATTAATATTAAGTAAATATTATATTATATTATATATAAAATAACATTTACTTAATGTTCGCTAGTCCGAATTATTCATTATCAAGACTGTCTGATATAACTTTGTTATCATGAGATTGAGTCTTAAAGGAAAGTACCCCAGGTGTCCTTCTCCGATTTCAATAATACTAAGATATGTGATAGTACATCAAAAAATAAAAGAGATGAATTTTTTTATCGGCGGATATGCACTTTAAGGGGGTGAAAACCACCCCCGAAGTCACCCTCAAAATCACATTTTTTTCAATATCTTCAGTTTTGTTTAATATTTTTCAGTAAAACAAAATGGAAAAGAATCGCCATGAAAACCGCAATAAAACCATATAGGTTTTGATAATAAGGGTTGCAAGCCTTAAATTTAATAGGGGTAAAACTGTATTTTCCTAGTATTTTTTTCGTGTAAAATTTTACAGAACTGTTACAAAAATAAAAAAAAAATGTTTTTCAAATACAAAATGACAAAAAAAGGTGACCTGTTTCGGTGTTTCCGCATAATCTTTTATTACGTGGTGAACTACCCCTTAACCCTATTATAAAGTAATATAGATAACTAACACCATAAATGAATCCTCGGTTTTTATAAAATTGTGGTTGATATGGTGCATTGAAAAATAGGTGATACGTATTTTTTCGGCTAATTTTCACTTCTAGTGGATAGAAACCACCCCCGTAAGTTACCTTCATTATCACATTTTTTTCAGTATCTTTAGTTTTATTTGAAACTTTTTAATAAAATAAAATAGAAAAAAATTTTCTTAAAACAAACAACGAAACTATATTGATTTCGAATAAGGAGGGTTGCACACCTTATATTTTATGGGGGTAAAACCATATTTTTAAAATATATTTTTACCCACAAACGCCAAGTCCATAAATCCCAAGCCCACAAACTTCAAGCCGATAAGTTCAAAAACCCCAAATTCCGAAATTACAAATAGCAAGCCTACAAATCTCAAGCCTACCAACCCAAGTCCATAAATTCCATACCTACAAATCTCAAATTTTTGAAATTATAAACTCCAAGTCAACAAATCCCAAGCTCACAAACCCCAAACCTAGTTACCACAATCTCCATACTCATAAATCACAAACCCCTAACCTTAAATTCGTAAAACCACATACACTCAAACTTTAATCCTATAAACTTCAAACCTCAAACTCACAAATTCCGAAGGCAGTACTCATAAACTCTTAAACAATGAATTCCAAATCTCAAGGCCTAAACTCACAAACTCACAAACCCATAACTCCGAAATCTTAAACCTATCCTATTAAGTTATTTTATATTGGAAAATTATAGACTGAAAAAAAAGTTTTTCAAGAATAATATAAATAAAACTCTACAGTAAGAGGTTTAGAGTAAACATAATTTATTCAATAAAATGTTTACACCTGATTTTGTCTTATAATAATACATATATCGAGTTAAATAATGTAGTAGTAGTAGTAGTAATTTAATAATAATAATAATAATAATGATGATGATGATGATAAATTTAGTAATTTATAATAATCATCTACATATAGTAATAGTAATTATGTGTATGTGTGTGTGTGTGTGTGTGTGTGTGTGTGTTATAACGAGTGTGAATGTTACTCGTTATGTCTCTCTCCCATATTCTTATTTATTAATATAAGCTAAATGTATATTATGTCATTTTAATTTCAGCAGGTTGAAGTAAGGTAGATAATAGAGAGAGAGAGAGAGAGAGAGAGAGAGAGAAGAGAGAGAGAGAGAAAGTGAAGAGAGAGAGAAGAGAGAGAAAGAGAGACAGAGAGAGACTGTTCGACCATCGACCGCGCGGACCGCGAGGAGGGCACTTGATTCTCTTGGCGTGGCAGATTCGGCTATCGTTCTTCAACGCGAGAGCATGTGTTAGCTGTCGATCTAATTTGTGTCTTGAGGTTGCAAATCCTGGACAGCGTGATCTAGAGTATGTAGTGTGTGAGAGTTTTGAGCTGATTAATCGTGCGTGCGTGGAGTGTGTGAGTGACGGCCTCCTGCCACCGGCGCCGGCCTATTATTTAATTACAGTTTGTAATTCGAGCGCCTATTGCGAGCCGATCTTCAAGGGGCAGCAATTGGTAAGTACTGTTACGTACCTCACTCTCTCTCCCAATTCATCTTCTTGCTTTCTCTCTCTCCTTTTGCTTCGCCACTCTTATATTATTTTATCAACATTCATTCGTTATTCTAATAAATAACACGCTAATTTCTTAACGCGCGTCCGCTTTATTTCGTCCTTCCGCCTATCTCCTCGACCTTTTAATCTCGCGTTTAGGCGAGCGAGTCTTACGCCGCGACCTGGCATTGGAGCAACCACGCCCTCGACAATACCTAACGAGCCGAGCTGTTCCTGCCTAACCGAGCCCGGATTCTTTACTTGCGTTATCTGCAAATCCTCATATATTAATTTTATGTCAACGAGACTTTTTCCCGTTAGAGTGTGTGTATGTCAGCTTATGTTAATAATATAATATATAAAGCAAAATAGTTTTAAAAATGTTTACTATACAAAATAACCATAATATATTGGTTCAGACTATTTTTACCATCGTATCTTATCTTGAGAATTGATAATGTAGTCAGTATGTACATAAAGTTTATCTTATCTTTCTCTCTGTTTTATTTTTTATGCTTATCGCTTTGTCGTATAATATCATCAAATAAATTACTTCGATGATATTTTTAATATTTTATACGTCTTAAAAACGTTCAATCTATTTTTCGTGCTTGGTAGATTTAAATGTTTTAATCATTTTTAATATTTGTTTTTGAAAAACTTATTTTGTGTTGTTATTAAAAGATAATTGTCGTATATAAATTTAAGCTGGTGATTTTATTTTTATTATTACTATAAAGGTAAGTCTTATAAATATACATATAAATTTAATAATTTAATTACAATTTTTTTAGATGTAATTCTTATTTGATTATATATACGAGTATTATATTTGAATACTTATAGTTACTTATTTAAAAATAGACTTTAATTTTAATTTTATTAGAAGTAATTAATTAATTTTATAGAATTCAATATTCAAATAAATCCAATAAACGTGACCAACGTTGTTCTTACGGCTTTTCAATCTTTAAATATTCCCGAAATAGTCCAATCAACAGAGACAAAAAAGGCCTGTTTCAGACAAAAATTCCGGGATGGGTGTTCTCGACGAAAATCGCTTCAGTACAATGTAAATAGGAACTCTTGATAAAATGCAACTCCTAATTTATTGTTAGTTTTTTTTATGAGCGCTCAAAGTTGGCGAAATATGGTTTTTTCAATCTGCAAGCCATGGTATGCATTTTAGCTTTAAAAGTTTCGTATAAAAGTTGTAGGCAATAGCAAAAGCTACAATTTGAGCTGTCGTGCAATTTTTTTCGTTTGTTAGTTATTGAAAAAAGCCCCAAAAACCCTTAAAAATGGCCATTTTTACTATATCGAATATTTATTGCAAAAAGAACTTTTTTTAATGTTTTTGACTCTTAAAAGAAAGCTCTTGTGATTCTAAAAAAAATGAATCGTCGCACGACTATTTATTTTTATTAGTTACTGTGTAACAGGCCGCCGTTTAGCCTGTAATATCTCTGGAACGTACCTCTATAATGACTAAACGACGCCTAGTTATCTATGTGCTCGAAGCACATCAACCTACCTTGTCTTGGAGTGCGCCTGCGCAGAGTCTCTTCGCTACTCTGAGTTAGGTTCCCCCACTCGCCGCTTGGCGGCGCTGTCGCCCTTGCTTAGTAGCGCTCGCGCGGCCGCTGCTGGAAACTATGTTGACGATTCCCGTCTACCGGTATCCGCGTGATCCGTGCTACGCTACCGGCTAATTCGAATTAAATGTAAACAGACGCGACCTCCAGACAAAGGAAAGACAAAATAACGATGACTAGATTCGGTAAAGACTATCGTTCACTTTATTCAGGCAAATCAATTACACGGGGGTTTTGCCGAGACTTGCGCACGCTAGCGCGAATGACAACATACGCTGTACGAGAGAGAGAGAGAGAAAACCGCGATCGCCGCGAACTAACCGCTCGCACGCAACAATTAATCCCTTCGCGCACGCTGCTCGGGATCGCACGCTATTAACAATAATGGAAAGGTGCACCTACCGCGAGATAGTAGAGGATACGGTGGCCAACCGTATCCGTTCAACAAGCTGCTGAAAAGCTGCTTCGCTGCTCGCTGCACCGCCGCGATTACTGTTGTTGTGGTTGCTGCCGCTGCGGATGTTGCTGTTGCTGTTGCTGCTGTCGCTGCTACTGCTGTTGCTGCTATTGCTGCTGCTGCTATTGCTGCTGCTACCCACGCACTCAAGTTCACGCTGTCCTATTTAGCACCACCACAAGAAACGCGTTGAAGGCACGGAAAAGGGTTAGGCGGACTGAGTGACACAGTCATACTGCCTGTTGAACGCTCCCCTCCCGGTCACTGCCCCTACGCGCCCTCTCTCTCTCGCGAACCGATCGCGGCTTCTCTCGTTCAGCCGCTCATTAACCTTGCGCGAGTCGAACAATTTTCGGTAATCGTTGCAACTGATATATTCTAATTAGTTAATTAAGAGACGTCCAAAGTACGGGGCTGTAAAATTTTTTTGGACGAAAATATCGAGTTGTAAAACAACTCAATCTCTTTGTCAAAACGTCAATTTTAATAAATGATTGGGAACGAATCAAAAAATTAATTTGCAACCCCTAAATTTTGACTTTAAAAAAGTGCGCCTTTTTTCTTTTATAAACAATTAGAATTGCGGCTTCCCTATGCATTATAGAGATTTCTTTTTTAGAAATTCACATATCTGAGATCAAGGTGCATATTTTGAAAAAAAAAATTGTTTTTCGACCAATAGGAGCCGAGATAATTTTTTTTTGTTTAAATCGCCATTGTTGTAATAATGAAAATTAACAAATCGGTCCAAGGGCATTCGATCGTTATTAAGTTATATTTTCTCATTACGATACAAGGCTTTACATATTTTGGCTTTTTAACAATTAAAATGACGTTTCATTTCCAGCACGAGAAAAGCCAAAGGCCGGAGGCGGTGGTGGGGGGCCTCCCTCGCGCGCTTGGAAATACTGAAAGTCCGCGTTCAAATCGACGCGCTTCGCAAAAATCAGGCTTATCTCGCGAACTATTGCATCAAATTCGATCATTTTTTTTTAATTTGAGGTAGCTTCAAAATTTATTGAGATTGGTGTAGTTATAATTACTATATTTAGTGCCAATCGTTTATTATTAACTTAATTGAATTCATACATATCAGTGTATGTATAAATTCCAATTAATTATTACTTCATATCCGTAAATATGGATAAGGATAAATAATAATCAATATATTTTCAATTATTAATAACAATATTTTAATTTATATGCATACGTAGGCTATAGTTTACATGATTTCTTATTTTCTAATCGTGCCTAGTTCTTTTCGGCGCAGACTCATTTATTTCGTTTTTATTGCATTCTTCATTCAACATTACTTCTACAAGACTACTTAAATTATACTCTTCGTTATCAATATGATCATATTCATGTATTTCTTCTACGTTCGTACAATTATCCCCGTAGCAAAATCCACACAAGCGAGAACATTTGAGGCCATGTTTGCGGCAGCTGCACGCAGCTTTACAGCCTTTTTGGCATCTACAAGATATTTTTTCTGATACTTCGGGAGGTATCATTGGCTCTGAAGAATGAGTGGGTTCCAAAGTATTTTCGACTTTATGCCACCCATACTTCAAAGGATTCAAATCATTACCAAGCCACGATTGTATTTGCAAATAAGCCCGTTTGCAATGTTCGGCAGCTGCTGCTTCAGTTGGCGGCAAACTTTCTAGTTTCATTGCAGATTTGCTGGTTTTTCTATCGAAATGTACAAAACGTAACTCACTTAATGTTAATTCGTGCCCTTGCTTTGTTTCTACAATTTTATCGGCATATATTGGTATAAAAAATCTTTATGCTTCAAACACTTTTTTGAAGATTATCATTATTGTTCATCATTTAAAGAATGAATAAAACTAATTGTGAAAGTTCATAAAAGTTATTGAAAATTAATTGAATATTAGCTGATTGAAGATACGTATTCCCTACTTTTCAGTGCTTTATAACATATCACAATTTTATCAAAATCGGGGATTCGTTTATTGTGTTATTTATCTAGATTGCTTTATAATAGTTATAACAGGTCACTTTTATTCGTAATTTTGTATTTGAAAAACATTATTTTTTATTTTTGTAACAGTTCCGTAAAATTTTACACGAAAAATACAGTTTTACCCCTATTAAATCTCAGAGTTGCAACCCTTGTTATCGAAACCTACATGCTATTGTTGCGTTTTTCATGGCAATTCTTTTCCATTTTGTTTTATTGAAAAATATTAAACAGAACTGAAGATATTGAAAAAAATGTGATTTTGAGGGTGACTTTCGGGGGTGGTTTTCACCCCTTTAAAGTACATATAAGCCGATAAAAAACAATACGTGTCTTTTATTTTTTGATGCACTACAACATATCTCAGTATTATTGAAATCGGAGAGGGACACCTGGGGTACTTGTTAGTGAAGATAAAAGAAAAAATCTTGAATGGTTGAGTTAAGAAGGCGCTGATTTAAAACAGACTTGAGAATACTGCCACTAATCACTTTGTTATTTCTCTGAAAAAGCCTTTGGAAAATGCACTGGAAAAACTTCAGAAAACTCTCTAGGTTTGACCACAAACATTGATAGGTCTAGGCACTCTTATTGGAAAAGCCTTATAAAATGATACTAAGGGGCTTCAGGGACGGCGACTGGAAAAGCCTCAAAAATAAGCAACTGAAAAAGTCTCTGGAAGAGCCACTGGAAATGCCTCGGAAAACTCTTAGTTTTGCAGCAGGCGCTGGTAGTCAAAGGTGAACTTTTATTCCTGATAGAAGGCTGGTGGGCTTCAACGAAATCTGAAGCTGATTGAGCTGCTAGAATTAATAAGCTGAATGATCGTGCGCTCTGATCTTTATATTTTTGCTCAAAACGCTCAGAGGGCTTTCTCCCACTATGTCAAATTTTAGGAGAAGGAATAAGTTGGTCCATAATGGGTCGGCCTCTGGTGAGTTCTGATATCAGTTCTGGATGAATTTGTGATATTTCAGAAGATTTGATACCAGTTTCTACTTGTCATCCAAAATATAAAACAAGTATCATCAACAATCATGTTTGAATTAACAAAAAGTAAGACTCGACCTGCCGTTGCTGTACATGGCCGAGATAGGAGACGCAGCCAAACATTTACTCTTCATATTTGTAAAGCCATAACGTCACAACTGTTTACCGTGGACTCGTCGATTTGAGCGAAAAATAAGTCAATCACACAAAGAAACAGACGTTGAGGGGGAAATTGAGAAATATAGGCTAAAGTCTGAACAGAAATGAATTTTGATAATAATATAAAATATAATGAAATAAACAAAAATTTAAGACAGTAAACAAAATGCTCAATGAGGCAAGCTCAAAGAGTCTCCTAAACAATGTTCTACCATTTATGACTTCATGTAGTACGTATAGTGCTACTCGGTCTAGATTAGCGTATAAATTAAATTAGTGTCCTTCTTCTTTACCAGTATCGGATGAACATCGATTTTATAGTTGTAATCCGTTCTATAGATATTCTTCTGATTCTTACGAAAATGATTGTCTGTATTATATTTAGTATAGCTGGGTAGGAGAGTCCTACTGTACACCGAACTCTATAGTAAGGAAACATTGCTTGATGCTGTAACGCTGAATCAAATTTGTATGAAACTGTGAAAAATATGTCATCTACAACCAATTTGGTGATTATTTGAATTCAGATACGTTGAATTGGTTAATATTTTTTTATCTTTAAAATAGAGTATTGTTTTTATTTTAAAATATAGTATTGTTTTACTGTTACCTAGATGTTAATGTTAATCTGTCGTTCAAATACTTTTTGGTTGAAGTACTGGTTTTTCAGTGACAACCCCTGCATGAGCTCCTATTATGCTAAAGCTATTGTCCTCTGCTATTTTGTCAATCCTATTAAAAACTATTTCAATAGCATTATACTTTTCTTTGTTATTTTTTTTCTTTGAATCTATTTCATTTCATCTTGATTACTATGCTGTTCAGCATGATTGGATAGTTTTTTATAGACTAACCTCCATTCTTTAAACGATTTTTTTTACATATCCAGTTATTGAATTATACTCAACCATATAGTAGTGTCAAATAAAGTAATATACCGTAGTTCTTTTTTAGGAATATTTTCTCTTGTTTCAAATCCCAAACAGACATTTTTTGAATGCTCTTCAATGACTCGATTTGGTTAAATAGTAAATTACTTTAACCCATTAAGTCCCAAATGGACAATTTTTTTCTACTGTTTTTAATTGTTTTTCTGGATGTGAAATCGGTCTTCAAAAAAATCAGGAAAGGATATTTCCGACGTAAAATTGTCTGAACTTATCTAACTTACGTTATCAGAATTTTGAAAAACATGCATAATAATACATTTATAATTATTTATTTAACAAAAAATACGAAATTTTGAGTAATAAAAATTTGTAAATTCTTGTTTTCGAGTTGAATCTCAATGTAGATCTTTATGAATAGCACATAAAAGGCGTCCTCGAATTCTGGACTTTAAGTTATAGGGGTAGTTTTTTTGAAATTCAACATGGCGGCATCCAATGTGGCGGTTCAAAGGAGAAAATTTTTTCCTACTTTTCGTACATTTTCGAAAAACTATATTTTTTTTACTAATATTCATAAAACTTCGTGTATAGGATTTTTTTTGGTTACTGATTACGAATTTACAATCAAATTTTCAAAATTCAAGATAGCGGATCCAATACGGCGGCCGAAATATACGAAAAAAATCAGATTTTCATGAAAATTAGTGTACAGGGTTTTTTTTGGGTCACTCATTACGAACTAATTATCAGATTTTGAATATTTAAGATGGCGGATTTAATATGACGGCCGAAAATCCAAAATTTCACTCAGTTCTTATAGAAATCGATACCTGTAGGTCTTTTAAATCACTGATTAACAATTTGTAGCAAAATTTTCAAAACTTTACATAGCTAATATAAAGTTTTTTATTCTTTTACAATTTTCTAACCTAAAAAAATGCATATATAGGGGTGTTTTGGGCTTATGTCATGTATACACTAATAGTTTTTAAAGTTTCGAATTGTCGGTTAAAAAGTAAGTTCAAAAGCTAGATTCATCAACATTTTTAAATTTTTGAATACCAAA
Source organism: Phymastichus coffea (assembly GCF_024137745.1). Classification (NCBI taxonomy): domain Eukaryota; kingdom Metazoa; phylum Arthropoda; class Insecta; order Hymenoptera; family Eulophidae; genus Phymastichus; species Phymastichus coffea. The sequence continues at coordinate 2,128,302 of NW_026706835.1, read as the reverse complement.
ATTATTATATTCCATATTTTATAAAAGTGCTGCTCGCAATATAAAATTACATCAAGTTATTTTTTAAGTAACAATAATTATTTATCTAAGGGGTTTTGATAAACTTTTATAATCTTTAATAAAGTATTTTTTTAAATATCTATCGGTAAAACATTTCATTGTACTCTTGTTCTGTACTTCATTTACAGTATTTTATCTACTCTATTATTTTAATGTTAGCTTATTTATCTATAAGTAAATATCAAAACTAATCACAGAGAATTCTAATTTTGTACAATTTTCCATTTATTATGTCTCGTAAATCATAAAAAAACGGACAAAACGAGTATTCGAAGTACTTGACATTGACAGCGATGAAGATGGAGCAACTAGTGCAGTTTACATCCCTAATGAAAATCACTCTGGAAGCTCTGATTCTGAATCAAATTGTGATGAACAAGATCCTTCAAACAGTTATAATAAAATTTCAAATGTTTCATATTATAAGGTACTAAATGCGTATGAAGAAAATCAACCAATATTTGAGCCAAACCATAAGTATAATTGGGTAAATGGAGAAAAGAAGTACAGTGACATTCTTGAAGATAAAATGTTGCTTTCTTATAAAACAAAGAATATAATAAAAAAATTTTGCAATACCACTTATCGTTTGATAATTATTTTACAAGCCCAGACCTTTTAGTTCATTTGCACAATCTTTGTTTGAAGGCTACAGATACAGTTAGGGTAAATCGAGTAAAAATAAAGAATAATCTTGATAATTAAGTAGAATACGGAACATTCACTGTTGAGCATGAAAAAAATAGTGATATGAATTTTATAATAGTCAAAGATTCAAAGAAAATATTTATTCTTTAGACTGCGGTAGGAATTATTCCTCTTCAGCATATGAAAAGTTTTTCGACAATTGAAGGATCTAAGGTGAATTTAGATTTTCCTATGGCACTTAAACATTATAATATGTTCATAGATGGAAAAGATAACATAATGAACATTACAATTATGCTATGATATGTATCACAGCAAAGAAATGGACGTAGCCAACGTTCAAGTGGTTTATTCAATCATCAATTGCTAATGTAACTGTTTTGCAAAATTCAGTATGTGATCAAGAAATAGGAATCAAAAAAATTATTTTAGAATTCGCAAAACATTATATTCGAATGGTTGAAAAAAAGAAATTACATTAAATGATTACAGTACAATCAAAAAAGCATTGTAGTAATATTAAAAACTGTGGCAAAGCAGAATCTGTATTCTGATAACAACGCTAACAAACGCTGACACAACGTTAAAAGTGCATTGACATTGTCTCTTCATCATCCCGTAATGTGTAGCGAATTATGAAACCGTAGAAGGCATAAGTCTTGATATTGAATTCATGTACGAATTTCATCGCTATTCTTAAAAAATAAATTGGTGTAATTTCGATATGGGTAGATCTCATAATGGGTCAAGGATTCAAAGACGACAGATGATTGTATTTTTAAAACGTCTTCCATAACTTGTTTAACAATAATAGGAGAAAATGCAACTTAATTTCTATCAATAACGACTAGTAACCCTAACATTTTTAGAAATTTTATATTTTGTCTTGTTAATGCTCTTCGCTGTTAATGAACGACTGGAACGTGCCATGTTAACGTTTCCACTTTCAAACGACAACTGGTGACTGGGTTGGATTTCTCTCTGCTAAGATTTTTCTACTCTTAAAGTTATAAATAAATCCTATCATGCACTTTTGAGGTTAATGTAACGGTTATGACTTCACCTCAAAATTAATCAAATTTTCATTTTGATCGACGATCCGTAATTAAAAATTATCTATACTATTTTTGTAACTGAAAGATAAATCATATACAATAGAATTTTAATGATCTTTTATTCAGGTGAACTGTATTTTCCTGTTTAGGTATACGCTAGCTGAATGCTTAAGAGTCTTGTATGTTATAACCTTAAAGAGGGAGAGAATCTTGACAGGAAAATCAGAGATATGAGAAACATTTATCTCTAATTTAAGTTGTAAAAAGTCTATTAATTATTTAGTAGAATTTGGCATTTGAAAATCGATTAGCTCAGAATACTTGATTATACTGCACAAACTATTGTATTTGGCTACAAGTTTCGTATTATACACTTATTACAGTTAATATGGTTACACCGTCGAATTTATTATTTACGTCTATTTAGTTGAATGTAAGACTAAACCAAATTTGTATTGCTTATGAAGAGAAAATTTTATCGATGAAAAATATCGTGCTTCTAGAATTAAAGAGATAATTAATTCGAGAGAGTCAAAATAAATGAATCTTTTATAATGATCTGCCGTGTCATCAAGATTGATTATAGCTGATTCGTGATAATGTGGTGCTGAACTTGGAAACTCATTTCTTATTTAAATACTCATTGGAAATGTGGAGTTTAAGCATACAAGGGACATCAAAAAAGCTTCGGGTACTTTCATCTTCCTTTTCATTTCTTGTCATATTGATTAACATATTTAAGGCAAATCACTTTTTTCATAATTGGATTTTTCAATTTTTTTTACAAAGTACATCAAAGTGGAAAACGTGTATTAGTAAAACAGTTTCACCAATTCCAAATTACGACGCACATTAGGAAAAATGAAAAATATTTATGTCAAAATGATAAATCTCAGGATCTGCATGACAAAGGAAGTTGAAATTTTAACTGTAGATAGTTTATGTAATAAAAAATATGAGAAAAATAGTCCAAACACTTGAAGGTCATTTTTTGACTTTAAAAAAATTCACAACGATGAAAATTTTTAAAAAATATTTGGTTTTTTCCTTAAAACTTGAACATTGTGTCATTAAACCCATAAGTCATATATACGTTTGAAAAGCTGAAACAATAACGATTCTAAACCTATATCTCAAAACTTTTTTTGGATTATTAGGTCCTAAGTAAGCAGTGTCCAAAGTTGGCTTTGCAGAATTGATGTATAGTATGATATTATAAGACAATTTTCTATTAAAAATAATTATTATGTGATACATGATTTAGATATATTTTTTTTTACAAAACATGATAGTGTGATTAGTTTCATCATAGAATCTATCCAGTGGAAGGTACAACTGAAAAACCTCTTCAAAATATGATTTTACACTTCTGATCTCTGTTGACGAGTTCTGTGAGAAAACTAAGAGTGTCATCGTCCTCTACGGAAAAAAATACGTCAAAAACATGCATCACATTATTATTTTTAATATATTTTTACTTTATAATTGTAACGGGGTGGATACCGTTTAATTACTTTTATTCGCACGAGTTTATTGAAGGGCGAATATAATCATCTATGCTCAATGGGGAAACAGGTGTCAGTCAACCAATAGATCTACTAATCTACGAAAATCAGTGGAAGCAACATGGAATAAGCGAGTCGAAAGCACTTGTTAATAACACGAACAGGATCTTTTATTGTCTATCAAATATTACACTGGATCGGCCCGCGTGTTTATGTTGACATCGGCGCTCGCTCATCGAGGACACACAGTGTCGGGACGCTCGCTGCTCTTTGTTAACAGAGCTATCACATGCACGCTTCGAACACGAGAAATTAATCGTCACTCATGCAATTGTATCGCAACCGCGAAATTAAGCTGGCCAGCTTACCTTAATATTGCAGGCGTACGAAGCGGACGATAGAGAGTCACACTGCGAGATAACTGTTTTTTTGTCAATGCCGCGGATCGCGAGTTCGCGCACACGTGGTTTCGCCCTCGATGGCGAAACCTCACGCACACTCTGCCGGTCTCGTGGAAGGTGATACTTCTCCGCCGGGTCGGGTCTCTCCCTTCGGCAGCTGTACAGCACCTTGGCAATTGCGATCGCCCCTCTAGATCACTGGCGCGGACTATTTCCTTTCGATTTCCGATATCGGTGGCTCACGAATCGGTAGTTGTCTAGTAAGCGGACGAGCACGATGATGGAAGAATCCTCACTTACGGGCAAGCGTGATAGTGGTTAGAGCTTCACTCTTGCCCGTAAGTGAGGATTCTTCCATCATCGTGCTCGTACGCTTACTAGACAACTACCGATTCGTGAGCCACCGATATCGGAAATCGAAAGGAAATAGTCCGCGCCAGTGATCTAGAGGGGCGATTGCAATTTCTGAATGTTACACTAGCATTGGCCCGCGTGTTTATGTTTACGGTAGCGCTCGCACGACGACAATATACGGTGTCGGATCGCTCGCCGCTCTTTGTTAGCAGAGCTATTACATGCACTCTTCGCTTCGAGTACGGAAAATTAGTTATCATGCATGCAATCGCGGTTGCGAGATTAAGCTGGCCAGCTTACCTTTATTTTTGCAGACGTACGAAGACGAAGGGAACAATTCGCACTCTCACTATGGGGAACGACAGCCTCTCGATCTCTCTCGTGCGCACAGGCAATTAGCTTGTCGGTCTCGATTTCCGTGGCTTCCGTATCGGTAGCTGATTCTTCACTAGTTCGTTTTCAATCGTGCGCGTTCCGTGTGTTCGCATACCGAATTCCGTCGTTACATATTTCGTCTCCCGGCAAGTGCTGCCCCCGCAGGCAGCCACTAGGTTAGGCAATTAGTGCTAATTTGACGTTTACCGTCACATAATATAGAAAAAATATAAATATTAATTCGAAAGCAACAGAGCCAATCAAAACATCACCAAAAATAGTTTATATTTTGTTTTTTATGTAAAATATCACAGTATTTTTTTTCAAAAATATTACAATTTTTGAAATATCTTCCACCATACAAGGTCCGTCATCATGAATTTTGAAAATCTAACCGCGGATTCTGATTCAGCGATGGTCGGGATACTATACAGTGAAGTTAGTATTTCTATCCCATAGCTATAACTCTTTGGTCTGTGAAAGGGTTAAACTTGTGATCCATTTTTATGAAATTAGAAATAGCAGTGTCGTATTTCTTACATTATAGAGATGGACTTGGTTTTATTGGATTTCGCTCAATATAAAAAAGGAAATGGATACGGAAAATAAAAAATTCTTCTCTTTTTCTCGTAGATTTTAGAACATTTTTAACTATTTTGCTAGTTTGAGGTTAAAAATGTGATGAGATACCTAAATTTTAATAACAGAATCGTATTTAGAAGGTCAAAATTCCTTGGATAGCATACATAGTACTTCAAGTATGGGATACATTTTTGTATGCATTGTTTTAAATTTTTTTTAGAAAAATTAAGAGCTTCTTGACGCCATCTTGAAGCCGCCATACTAAATTTCGTAAAAGCTGTCAAGTAGCATTCGGTAATTTTTCAACAGAATAATTATCATAATTTTTATCTGAATCTGATAGTCAAAATATTCAGCATTTCATATCATACAGTTTTCATCATCGTCTGTGATATATGACTCATTTTCATTTTCAGGTTTTGAAACAACACGCCTCGTTTTCGTGGCACGGTAAGTATAAATACAAAAAAAAAATTGTTAAGAAAACCTCGCAATTTCAGAATGATGGATTTGAATAACTTTTAGGTTATATTGTATCAATTCAATTAATCTGACGAAATGAGCTTTCCTGAAAATTTTTTAATAATAAAGATGGGTTCCACTTAGTATAAAATTTCAATATATATTTTATAATATATACAGTATATGTAATATTCTGTATCTAAAGTCTCTTGAAAAATGGAAATGTATATTTAGACGTCAACTTATTTTATGTAATTCTGAAAGTTGAAATGGTTGCATAGAATTCGCACAATATTTGACAATTTTTTGCTCGAAAACTAAAGGCTTTGGGAAAAAAACTATAAGAATAAAAATTCCTAGAATTAACCAAAGAATAGTCTAGAATTTTTTTCAGATTTTTTTCTTAAGTTTTTTGGAAATATTAATTTTGTTTTGAGAAATCAAAAATTTTCTCTTTGATAAATTTCGAGATATTTTATAAAGCTTTTTCCTGAGCTTCATATTTTTTGAGAAAAACAATGGTAACGAGAAACGAATGTTTTTTTTTCTTCAGGTTTTCGTATTTTATTCATTTTGGAGAAAAAGCTCACATAAAAATGTCCTGTTGAAGTTCAAAAATTTTTTGCACCGTTGGTCCAAAAAAGATTTCGATATTGACGTATTTTATGTAAAAAAAAATTAATAAAGAAATTTTTGAATTTTCCACTTTTTCTTATAAAGAAACCCGTCATCCGTAATTTTGCAAAAAAAAAATTTTTAATTTCGAGCTCGGATTCATATTCAGCATACAAAAAAACATAAAGAACGGTATTGATCAATTTATTGGTTCACTTTACAAATGAATTTTACGATCAAAAACATGTCCAAAATATGACGTCTATGGTTGTTAATGGGTTAAGCTCGTTAAATGTATACTGATGGAAATTAAACAACCTTACCGTCTAAATTTTTAATATATAAAGTGTTTGTATGCAAATTAATTTTTTTTTTTCAAAAATTTGAACAACTCAGAATGTGCAAATTCGCTTGCTTGTTCAGACCACAAACTTAATCCGTCAGAGTTTTCTAACAACTGTAAACATTGACTAATATGTTTTAAAAATACATAGATTTTTATTGTTACTAATATAATTGTTGGCTCATAGAACTTTTGATAAATGTGTGCGATTATATTTGATGTAGATTCGAGCTTATTCAACGAAAAACATACATTTTTAATTTGATCCATTCTTTTAAAAGCGTTACAAATGCAACAAAGACAAACGAAAGACCACTATGTTCAGTTTTCTTGAAAGAAACCCGCATAAACCTTATAGGAATTTGGCTCTCTGTCGAATTAACTGAAACTTTAGGAAAATGATGTTCTCGGCATTCTGCACAAAGGTCTGCATGGCCATAAGATGGTACTATGAGCTATGGGACGATAAGTCCCAAATTTTCGATGATTCTGCGCCTGCAAATAGATTAAGATAGAAGTGTAGGTAAGCGTGAATTTCAGTCTGTAGTCTTAGACTAGGTACTTATGCACATATTGCGTTCTTACTGTGGTATTTAGAATATGCACGTCACGAAGCACAAGTAGGTTATCTCTATCCACGTCACTGCTGGACAATATCTTAAATGCTCAAAATATTATTAATAATCTATTGTAATGAAAATAATTGTTCGAAGACAGTTGGTTTTCATATTTTACAAATAAAAAACAAAGAAAGCATAAAAAGCAACAGAAAAGAAAATAAAAAAAGCCAGAAAACTGTTACGTGTGCGTCTCCACTACGGTGTTTACTGCGAATGCGTGATGCGCATACGTTTACCGTAATAAAGAATTTATTCTTTTACCTCTGCTTTCATTATCCCAACAAAGATACGCGCATGCGCGTAATTAAAACAAAAAATTCTTTTTCCTTTGTAGTATAAAACAGATTTATAGCGAATTTTTACCGATTTTTCTGGATTTCCCGGATTTGCCGATGATTTTATTCGTCGATTTTGAGCAATTGGTTTCAACATCTGAAAAATAGTTTTTTCAACAATCTAAGACTGCATAAGACTGAAGTTCACGCTTATCTTTACTCCCGACTTAATCTAATTGCAGACGCAGGATCATCAAAAATCTAGGACTTGTCGGTTCCGTAACTCCAACACTACTCACAGTACCTTCTTGAACCCATGAATACTTTTGTTCAGGATGCCAAGAACATCATTTTCCTAAAGTTTCAGTTAATTCAACAGAGGGCCAAATTTTCATAAGGTTTGTGCGAGGTTCTTTGGTTGTCGAAAGGTTTATCTGCTTTTTTCAAAAGTTTTTTCTCCATACATTTCCTTAAAAAATCTCGCCATAATAGATTTTTCATAATGCGCATATTCTGTAAGGCCATAAGAACTCTTTTTTCCAACTTAGAAACTATGCCAAGAGGTGATTAACGAACCCAGCAACAAGTGTAATTCAAGGACAATACATTTTTGGAGTACGGGTTTATTATTATCTTTTGCAAATAAAAGTGGATTGATTGTAATACCATAATCTTTAGAAAACTTCATGTAAATCTAAAGTTGCAAATTTATTATAATTCATTTTTGAGATCACCGTAAGTTTCCATATTTCCAATAAAAAATATTCATTGTTCTTACTGTTCTCAATCTCTTCATTAACATTTCTCAAGTCCTTTAAAGATGCTATAACAATAAGGAAATGAAGAAGTTGACATGGCTATCTGTTACCTATTAATCAGAAGTATTAATTTTAAATCACTGACAAATTTTATCAGATAAAATAGAACTTCTACGTTTGCATAAGTTTCCTTTATATTGGAGACTATACAAGGTACAATAAATCTTTCAACGCTTAATTTAGATTGTTTCCTTTTACTTACACTTTCAGAGATTGATTTCATTTTTATGTAGTTTATAATCTATATCCATCAGTACTGTCAGTCAAATTTCGATCTATTAGAGAGTGTGCATGTACATTCTCATGTCTATTATCTCTGTTTGAGATGCTGCCAGCGAGATGATTGATGAAGCCAGGAGCCTGAAAACGAAGAGCGACGGTGAGCGCGGGACCGAAGGGGGTGAGAGTCAAAGAAAGAGAGAATTGAGGGGCGAGTTCGAGCTGAACCGTCAGATCGCGCACGACGCCGATTTTTGCTTTCACTTTTCGATAATCCATGAGTTTCCTGCGGTCTTGCAGATCTTTTTGCTTTGAACATTGACAATACACGCCTCGTACGCAGGGTATATTATTTTGAGTTTATATTTTGTAGCTAGCTCACACCCAACCAGCATTAAACCTCAATACTGGAGAGTCTGAGGATTCCGACGGCGCGCGCAATCCATTCTCTAGACAGAGAATGGCAACAGCCAGCACTTCTCTCTTCTTTTTGCATATTCGTGTGTCTCATGTACGTGTATATAACCAAACAGTCCTGCGGGTCCCGAGTTGATCGCGCGTTCCTCGGGCTAAAAGAGAAGGGATTACTAAGTAGATTACGATAAATATCTCGTATAGATAAGTCCATCAATAAAATTAGGCCAATTAGCATCGTCGTCTTAATCGCGACTAATTCTTTATCTGATTTGTATGCGCGATATTTTTGTACTTTTCCTTTTTGTTGTTTGTGGCGGAGAATTTCGAGAGGTCTCAGCCGCACACTCGAAGCGCTTCCGACACAAGACCTGTTTGGTCCTTTTTCCCCGACTAATTATTAGGGCGCCAGACCGCCGTACCTAATTAGGGCGATCGTCGGGGATAGGGCCAAAATATCGCGGCGTATTTCTGTTCGCTCACGGTGCGACTGCGCAGAGTGAGCAGGTATACGTTGACCCGCGATTTAAATACTTTTCGTTTGATTGTAACACTTACGCTCAATTCGGAAAAATGTCGAAAGGTCAGCGCGACTTAATTGAAGCACTAAAATACCGGCGTCGACGGATCCAAGCGTTGCGACGATCTATTAACCCAAGAAAACTCACGCACCGCAGTTCACAATTACTTTTAGTGAGTGGCACTTTGCCTACTTATAAATTTCCGCTGATGGCTCGACAAGCGAAATTACAGCAGCGAAAAAACTGGCACAATTACTTTCTTCTGGCTTGAAGAGTAGCGGCAAAAATGGATGAGAAACGGATTTTCGCGGTCAGAGAGGTCTTTCCGCTCTTCTTTCCGAGAAGAAATCCTATTATTGGCCGATATGCTAGTACGAATATCGGTAGCGCCCTCCGAATATTTCATCAATGGTCAATATGTAAATTAGAAAGGTACAGCGCCCTCATTTTATCTCCTCCTTTCGTCGCTATTTACGCTCTCTCACCCACTAAGTCGACTAGCATTGATTCATGAGAAAGATCTACACCTACTCTTATCTATTTTTTGATGCGAAAGAAAATCAAATTTTATTCTAATTCGCTTATTGGTCGTGACGTCATTAGTGAGTTTCGTCAGAGGTTTGAATTTCATCAATCAATTTGTCAATTTAATTCGTCAGATTCTTTGTCGCTTATTATTACATGTAAGGGATTGTAGCGACCGCATACAAATATTTCTAATTATGTATTTTAATATGTTTCATATCTAAGTTACATCGTTAAATTATTTGCAAATAATAAAATAATTAAAGTCGGTTTTATCCCCGTAGCGCCCTCATCATCGCATTGACATTTGAATCTATATAATACTTATTTTAGTTCGCTTGCTTCACATGGTCTATTTCGCTCACTCTCGCTTAGTTTGTCTCGCTCGCTCTTGTTGAGTCTGTCTCGGTGCTTCAAAATGGCCGCCCGCTATCTCACGCGTGCACCTCATGTCTCGGTACCGGTCTTTAGAGCGCCTCCTGAAGCGGTCCCTTTTCGGTTATGTGGTGTGTGCGTGTGTCTCCGGGTGCCGCTAGTGGTCAGCAACAGTGTATGTGTGTTGTGCTCAGGATGTCGCCAATGGAGCGCAGCAGCCTGACACAGCTGATTGCCGGCTGCCACTTCATCGGTTATTTTCTATTCGCCCCAGGTGTGCCAGCGTTCTTCAAGTGTCGGTGTTAAGTCTGGGAGTGTAACAGATCTGCATGTATCATCAACATGCATTTCCATTCCATTTCCCAGTCAAGTTTTCCGAGTTTTCTCTCCGGCCAACACGTGGTCGTGAGTGTGTATGCGTGCTCTGTCTTTTTCCTTGTCGTGCGCTCCGTTTTTCAAGCATCCGTCGTATCGCGTTCGTCAACTTGTTATATCATTTTCTCCGGTTTAGGTGGACGGAGATGTAAAATAATTAGTGTTCGAATTATGGCGCGCATAGGTCAATTTTATAGGGCTGGTTGCGGGGCGGTAAGGGACGAGGGTGATCTTTCTGAAGTGTTGCAAATAATCCACTCTCAGGCAAAGCCTTGTAATGTACCGCATTACATTTTTTGTAATTAAAGCAAGTTCAAGTTAACTGAGTGTTAATGTGTTTCACCTACGACCAATCTCCGTCCTATTTCCAGTTACGTGCATAGTTAACATACGCATCCAATATATTATTCAGCAATAGGAGCGTTCATGCCTCTTGAATCCCTTTTTAAATAGTTTGTATGGATAGTCGCGGGTATAACGCTTTGGGTTTTTGGTCGTATTTCTCCGTTGCAAATCTAATTACGTAAAAACAATGTAGTGTAGAAGCGAGGAAACGAGGAAAACCACAACAGATATTAAAAGCGAGGAATTGGACGAGCAGCAACCGAGCTGGTAGCACGGGCAGCGTCGTCGCAGCATTACCAGAGAGCAGGGATTGTTTGCTAATATGAATTACGGCTGATTACCGTAATTGCACCGCAGGGTAGGTGCACCACATTTTTTTCTGCGTGACAGTATCATTCCTCACTTGAATTCGCAAGCGACCGTTATCACATTCGCGCTGAGCGTTATAGTTTGCGGTAGAATTTCGAATTCTCTCTCTCTCTCTCTCTCTCTCTCTCTCTCCTCTCTCCCGGATAAATGGAAATCTTATACGCGTGCGCAAGTTTTTCGACTCACAAAAGAATGTAACTGACTGTGATTATTATAAAAGGCTTGATTTTTTTTCGTCGCATTACGTTATTTTATTTCCCTTTGATTTAACGGATCCGTCACCTGATATCTTTTAAACTGATTTTGTCTAAGGAATAGTGGAAATAAACATTAGTCTACGTACACCTAAGATAAAGCAAGTGTCATAAGTCACGTGACTTAAGGTGAGTTCAACTCTATTGGAAAGGAGACATTGGACTGAAAGTATCAATCGTAAAGGCGAATATACGTACGAGGTGTGATCAAAAAGTAAGGTGAATTTTTATTTTTCTCAAAAAATATTTATTTATTCATCAATTTTTATTTTATCTCCTTCAAAGTAATCCCCCTCGGATATAATGCACTTGTGCCAACGCTTTTTCCAATCCTCAAAGCATTTCAAAAAATCATTTTTTGTGATCTTGTTTAGTTCATCCTTCGATGCCGTCTTTATCTCCTCAATCGTGGCAAAACGCCGTCCTTTTATGGGCCTCTTCAGTTTTGGGAACAAGAAGAAGTCACAGGGGGCCAGATCTGGGGAATACGGTGCCTGTGGCATCGTTACTGTGTTGGTTTTAGCCAAAAATTCGCGCACAAGCAACGATGTGTGAGCAGGGGCGTTATCATGGTGCAAAAGCCAATTTTTATTTTTCCACAAATTCGGACGTTTCTGGCGGATTGCTTCGCGCAAATTCCGCATAACTTGCAGGTAATATTCCTTCTTTACTATTCTACCCTGTGGCAAGAACTCATGATGCACCACGCCCCTACAGTCAAAGAAAACTGTAAGCAAAACCTTTACATTTGATCGAACTTGGCGTGCTTTTTTTGGTCTTGGTGATCCAGAATGCCTCCACTGGGACGATTGAGTCTTAGTCTCGACGTCATAACCGTATACCCATGTTTCGTCACCTGTTATAACCCTGTTGAGTAAATATGGATCATCGTTGACGTCATTCAGTAGCTCTTGGGCGATGCTCATGCGACGTTTCTTTTGGTCGAAATTGAGCAATTTCGGAACAAACTTCGCTGACACACGTCTCATGTCTAAAACACTCGTCAAAATTGATTGGCACGAACCAAATGAGATGCCAATATCATCAGAAATTTCTCTAATGGTAATTCGACGATTTCCCAACACTATTTTCTTCACTTCTTCAACATTCTCATCAGTTGTTGATGTGCTGGGGCGTCCAGAACGAGGTTCGTCGTCGGGTCTTCTCGGCCTTCTTGGAAGAGTTTATACCACTTGTAAACATTTTTTTGGCTTAAAGTAGACTCACCGTAAGCCACTTTCAGCATTTCAAGTGTTTTGGAACATTTGATTCCATTTTTCACACAAAATTTAATGCAAACTCTTTGATCCATGTTTTTAGACAGCAGCAAATCGTGGAGCACGCAAAACACTTCTAACCTTGATGCCTCTCACAAACAAACCAAACATACTACAAAGCTGAAATTTGGAACGTATGTTCTAGACGAGTGTACCGACATAACCAAATAAAAAAGTCGAAGATCGAACGGACGTAGCCCGCTAAATTTCAAAATTCACCTTACTTTTTGATCACACCTCGTATGCTCATACGTGATTAACGGATCGGCGGTTAGCTCTGCATCGTGGGAGATTGTGCTTTGACATACCCTAATTGTATCAGTTAATCCACCCCGTTATAGTTCAAAGATGAAGATTAATTCCTTAAATACAGTGAATTAGTTATTAGCGTATTTCTAAATATCAGAAATATCAAATTACATGATGAATTATAAAGAAACGGAGTTGTCAGAAAAATTGATACAAATATAAATCCATGCAATAAATGACTTTAGTGAAGTCAATATGATTGAATGATCGAAGAGATGTTGGATATTCAGAAAGAATATAAAGATGGTGATACTAAAATAATTGAGGATGAAGATCAACATCATTTTTCTGATCCTAATACTGTACCAACTGTAATTAATGTACCAAAGATACTAAAAACATCAATTTTGATTACAAATAGAAAAGTGTAGAATATTGGAAAAACGTAAAGACGAAAAATTTAAATATTGAAATGATATAAAAAAGATTCAGAATAGTGTCATCGATCAGTTGTTCTTGCTATTGTTTTATTTGTTCTGCTATTTTATCTATTTCATCAAAAACTTTTTTAATAGAAGTTTTGTTCGTTTATTTCGGCTTTCAATCAGGGTACGTAGGCTTTATAATTTGTATATTTTTAATATTCTTGTTTATGGTTCAATATTTAAATGTTTTAGAAAATCGTTTGCCATCTTGATTATTTTATTTCTGTCTTCTTCAGTTCTATCCAGTATTTTTAAGTAATTGAAATGGGTCAATCTTATGCGAGATCTTTTGTAGTACATGTTACAGTTTTTGTTTTCACAGATATATGTTCTAATATATAATAGTGTTACAGCAGTGGTTACAGCTACAGTTACAGCAATATCTTCGGTATTTATGACTATTTTTTGACAAAAAAAAATTAGGAAAAATCTATATAAAAGAGAAACGTAATCATACAGCATTTGTTACTGGGGGTTGTCAGCCTTACGTTGTACAGGGGTGAAACTGTATTTAGAATATATTTTTACCGTCCAAATTCAAAAACAGATCATAAAAAAATTAAAAAAACGATCTATCTTGTGAAAAATAGTACAAATAAACCTAAAGCGTTCCGGTATATCTCCTAAACACCCAGTGATTAACTCCATACGCATACCCCCTAATCAACTTCCTGATTAACCCCACTCGCATACCACCAGATCAACCTCAGCCCCTAATCAACCCCACTCGCATACCCCGTGATCAACCACACCCTCTGATCAATCCCACTCACATATCCTCTGATCAACCTCATCCCCTAATTAGCCCTACTCGCATACCCCCCCAATTAACCCCACTCGCATACCCCTGAATACTCCATCATTAATTTCACTCAATTACCCATTGAATACCCCTGATCAACTCCACTCGCGTAGCCACTGATTAACCCCACGGGAAATATCCGATCTTCTCGACGTAGAAAAATGTATTCCTAATCTATGAAGTGGATTTTGAATGGTAGGAGTACTACTTTATGGTGTATGGTCCGTTTGTGGAAATAAAATTCATTCACGATGTCACATAACTTTGAATATAGGTAAAAATCTAACCTAAAAGCTTTAGCACGTTTGCGTTAGGATATCTCAAAAGCGTGATGTGATGGCTCAATTCTGAGGATGAATTCAAATTTTACACATAAAATTGCTTCATAAATTACTTCCAGTCTTACTATAATATCCACAATCCCGTTTTTTACTGTTCATGTACTCGTAGTTCTAACTACAAAACTTGTTTTGTTCACTCAAGTTATGTATGTTATCGTATTCTGTCGGTCTATTTTACCGAATAGGAAAAAACTGTTATGATAGATAGCAGGAGAGAGAGTGAAAAGAGCCCGAAGTCGCCGTCATACAACAGTCAACTTCGCCTGGAGCAACAGCAAACTCTGCCCGTGGCGATTCTCTGCGACCCTTTACCAGAGGCCCAGGACAGCAGCCTCGCCAACAGCAGCTTTCCACCAAATGTCCAGCGGCTCAGCATCCAACAAGGTCGATTTTCTTTGTTCCCTGAATCTCTTTCTTATTGTAGTTATTGCATTAGTTACTCTATGATCTCTTCCCTCCTGCCTCCTCGATTGCCATGAGCGAAAACGCCTTACTGGCCCATGCAATATTAGAAAATCGTGGAAACAAGAGATTTTGTCACAAAATGAGAAAGGGATAAAGACAGTTGAAACGGTTGTACAATCAATATCATCTACTACACATAGTTATACGATACAACCGATGATATCTGGAGAAGATATATTGCTTTCGTCTCTTTTTGTGATTTTAAAAGAACCAAAGGACGAATTCGGGCCTACTGTTGTAAAAAAATTATTCTAAGCACCTAATATATATTTTAAAGCAAGTATATCAGGAAAACTGTCGAGTGAATTACTTCAAACATGGTTAGGACATGTCTTTTTTCCTAATTGTGGAAAAACTGCAGTTTTGTTACTAGACTCGTAGAGTGGACAATCTGAACGCATTGTACGAGAAGTTATACTTCAAGATAAAAATTTTCAATTGATAGCAATCCCTAAGGGTACCACAGGCAAAATTCAACCATTGGATGTATCAGGTTTTAGAATTTGGAAAAACCTTGTGCAGAAAATATCTGATGCTGTCATTTTATTCAGATCGAACATAAATTTACATGAAAGAATTAATATTATAAAATTACAATCTATTACACATAATCAATTATCTTCACCTAGATTCTAAAATGTATTCAAATATACTTGGTACAAGAGTGGATATTTGGATGAAAAACCTCCTAAATTTGTTAATCCTACAGAATATTGCTTTGCAATTAAAGAAGATCCTATCTGCAAGATTTATGAAAATATAGCAATTATGAAATGTTGATGGTGCAAGACATTACTATGCCTGCGGCATTTGTTTATAGAGTATCATTATTGCTCACAATATGTGACAAGAAGACGGATCTTATATACAATATAATCATTAATTTTAAAAATTTGATTGAATCTCAAGAAGAATATGGTGATAACATCAAACATATCAATATTGTATTAATAAAATAAATAAATATACGTACATCACTTCTCCTGATATATCACTTGTATAAGGGTGAATGTATCTGCGGGTTACTCTGTCTACTGAAATATTTGTCAAGCGGTTGACCGACCTGGCGGTAAACCCGTCCGATAACGATTCATTGGGTTAAGCCTTCTGGAGGTAAAACTGTCTTAGGGATGAACTGGGAGCTTACGTTTATGAGGGCTAACTTGACGAGTGGTTATTATTATTCAGGGGGTATGCGAGTAGGGTTGATAAGGGGGTTAGATTGATCAGGGGGTATGCGAGTGGGCTTGATCAGGGTATATGCGAGTAAGATTAATCAGGAGGTGAGGTTGATCAGAAATTATGCGGTTGGAATTAATCAGGGGATATGAAAATGGGCTTGATGAGGGTCATTCCCTTATTAACTTCATGGTTAATCAGGGGGTACACGAGCGAGATTGATCAGGTGGTATGCGAGTAGGACTAATCAGGGGGTTAATCAGGAAGTTCATTAGGAGGTATGCGTATGAAGTTAATCACTGGGTGTTTAGGAGATATACCAAAACGCTTTTGGTTTATTGGTTTTTTTTCACAAAATAGATTGTTTTTAAATTATTTTATGATTCGTTTTTAAATTCGGACGGTAAAAATATATACTCTAAATACAGTTTCACCCCTGTACAACGTAGGGCTGGTAACCCTCTGTGACAAAACCTATATGGTTACGTTTCTCTTTTATATAGATTTTTCAAATTTTTTTTGTCGAAAAATAGTCATAAATACCGAAGATATTGCTCTAAGAGGGTTTTAGAGGTGGCTTTTGAGGGTGGTTTCCAAACCCCAAATTCCATTTCTAGCACAACAGTATAATTCTCTCATCAATTTTTAAGCGTCATAGCAAATGAAAAATCAGCGAAATGAGTGATTGGCACCTATTTATATAGTAATAGTAAGGTTTAGGGAGGGTTCACCCTCGAAATATTAAATAATGAAAAAACTCCGAAGCTAACCTAACTTTTAAACGTTACAGCATATGGAAAATCAGTAAAATTGGTGATCGGCAACTATTCATATAGTATTAATAGGATTTAGAAGTAGTTCACTCTCAAAATACATAAAAAGGAAAAAACGTCAAAACACGTAAATTTTATTTTATCATTTTCTAGATGAAAATTTATTTTTCAATTTTTTTATGATAATTTTGTGATTCTGTACACGAAAAATCCACTCAAAAATGTAGTTTACCCCCTGCATATCGTAGGGGTTGCAACCCCCAAGTCCAAAACTATAAGGTTTTGTTGTTTTTTAAGTAAGAAATTTTTTTCATTTTGTTTCATAAAAAAAGATTCACCACAACCAAAGTTACTGCTGTTTAACTGTTTTTAGGGGTGACTTTTGAGGGTGGTTTTCACCCCCTAGACAGCTTTTTCCGCCGATAAAAAAATACGTTTCTCTTATTTTTTTATAAAGTATAACATATCTTAATTGCAACAAAATTGAAGGTGAGCGATTTGAATATTCCGTTGTAAGATGATTTACGAACGTTTCAGCTTTTTTCTCGTTCGATCTTGCTCAGTTACCATCAGGTGTTCTGATAGGGGACCGTACATAAATTACGTAACGCTTTAATAGACAGACAGACTTCGTACGTTTTGTTTACGCTAGTGTTACGGATAGACAGAGGACTGAAAAAAATGTGACGTAACGTTCTTTTAATTTGAACTTTATAGTAAAGCCGATAAAAAAATACCTGCCCCTTATTTTTTTATAAAGTATAACATATCTCAATTGCAACAAAATTGAAGGCGGACGGATAAGAATGTTCCCTTGTTAGTACAGTATTCAGCCTCATCATAGAATAATGCCAGAAAAGATGAAGATATTTTACAAGAAGGCTCTGACGTCCAAGAAAGTACACCAATCAAATTGATTACAATATAGGAAGTATTACAATTTATCAATAATATTAAGAATAGAAAAGCTCCAGATTTTGATAATATTACAGGAAAAATCATCAAAATGTTACCCCCATTGAAATAAGATACTCACCAATTGTTTTGAATGCATGCTTGCGTCTCTACTATCTTCCTTCCCAGTGGAAAGTAGCATATATTCTTTTAATATCTAAATCCAGTAAAGAACCAGAACTGGTAACTTCATATAGACCGATTAACCTTTTATCAGCACTTTCTAAAATCTTTGAAAAACTAATCCTAGCTAGAATTAACCCAATAATACTAAATAGAAAACTTATCTCTTATCATCAATTTGGTTGCAGGTGTAACCATTCCACAATTGAGCAAGTAAATAGAATATTAAATGATAAAATTTATAATAATGAAAAGAAGAGAAATAGTAAGAGCTGGAAATTTACTTAATTTTTAATTATATTTAGCAACGTTTCGTCAGTACATTTGCTGACCTCTTCAGGCTTTATTAACAAAAAAACAACAAATTATTAATAATAAAGTTACAAATATAATTTTAATAGCATATAATTATATGTACATGTGTGTACCTGATTTCTCTCGTAGTCAAATTATTATATACGAGGGTCGTTTGAAAAGTCCGTGCAAAGTCAGAGAGATGGCGCTACTAGTGCGTATCAAGGTTATTTTTAGTTAGTGGCATATCTTGGAAGAGCACATACCAAGTTTCAGCCAGATCGGCGAATTACTTTGCGTTTTACATTCGTTTCAATCAAAGAAATCGAGTGGTTGTAAAAAAATGAACGCCTCAGGAGATTAAACAGAAGCTTGATAAACATTATGGTGATTGTGCACCTTCGATTAGAATGGTTTATAAGTGGTTTCAAAATTTTTGGAGTGGCCATATGAACACAAAAGACGCTGAACGTTCTGGACGCCCTGTTGAGGTTACTACTTCAGAAATCATTGATAAAATCCATGATATGGTGATGGCTGACAGAAGAGTGAAGGTGCGTGAGATTGCTAGTACTGTAGGCATCTCGAGCGAACAGGTACATAATATTTTGCACAAACATTTGGACATGAAAAAGCTATTCGCTAGATGGATACCGCGATTGCTCACGATTGACCAAAAATGAGATCGTGTGAAGTGTTGCAAGAATGGTTTGCAGCTGTTCCAGCAAAATCCGCAAGATTTTAAGCGTCGTTTCATCACTGTAGACGAAACATGGATACATGACTACACTCCTGAACCCAAAGAACTGTCTAAACAATGGGTTACCAAGGGGGAATCTGCTCCGAAAAAGGCGAAGACAATTCCTTTGGCTAGAAAGGTTATGGCGACTGTCTTTTGGGATTCGCTAGGAATAATCTTCATCGACTATCTGGAAAAGGGTAAAACCATTACAGGCAAATATTATTCATCGTTATTGGATCGTTTGAAAACCGAGTTGCTAGAGAAATGTCCACGATTGGCCCACAAAAAAGTCCTCTTCCACCACGACAATGCGCCAGCTCACGCCTCAGCAGTTGTGGCCGCGAAACTGATGGAGATAGGGTTCCAACTCGTTTCACATCCCCCCTATTCTCCAGACTTGGCTCCGTCGGACTACTATTTGTTCCCTAATATGAAAAAATGGCTGACGGTGAAAAGATTTTATTCAAACGAGGAGGTGATTGCAGAAACGAATGCCTATTTTACAGACTTGGACAAATCCTATTATTTCGCAGGGATTAACAAACTAGAGCAGCGTTGGATGAAGTGTATAACCCTAAAAGGAGACTATGTTGAAAAATAAAAAATATTTATTAAAAAAATCCAGCAGTTTTTATTTTTGCACGGACTTTTCAAACGACCCTCGTATTGACTGGAACGTAACTAAGATTTTAGATTATGAAGAGAATTATAAAAAACGCAGAATATCCGAAATGTTACATATCGGCTATCATAACAATACTTTAAATAGAAAAGAGGATATACAATATCTTAGTCATATCTATAAGTCTCTTTTAAGATCGATGAGGAGAGGATGATAGATGAAGAAAAACTTGATTTCTTACTGTTGTGACGTCCGGGTCACTATCTCAGGAACGTCTGAGACGGACGTTATCTCAGGTGCTCTTTTTGGTTTGCGTGCGTACGCCTAAACCAGGATGAGCAATTGAAGAATCAGAGCTTTCTACTTCGCGTTTCGCGTTAAAAAGAAAAGTTTTTGACTACAAGTCTTTCATCGAACACCATGGTCCAATGGAATCGGGACTTGTATGTGAATATCCCAGACCTTGCTGGAATTGTCACAAAAAAAATTTAATTTAATTGACTCTTAAACGGCGCGGTCGTCTTATAGAGAAATATCCCAGATCTTGCTGAAATATTTCTCGAAGACTTAAATCTTTCGAGTTTCGATTTGGCTAAGTTAACAGTAAGAAGAAAAGGAAGGATAGCAAAAAATTTTGTTTTGACTTACTTTTTTTTTATTCGAAGTAGCTTTCTGGCACTTGGAGAGTTGGATTTTACTTGGATTGGAACTGGAGCTGGCATTAGATTGAACTAGATTTGCCTTTTTGCGCTTGTGCACGCCCTTTTAGAGCCTGGGGGTGGTTGAGAGGAAAATCCCTCTCTCAGCCCCTCAAAATTTAGTAGAAATGGCAGCAGTTTTTAATTGGTTGACTGAGATTTTTCCACTTTTTCGTCTCGGCTTTCGGGCCCTATAATTGGTTCGGGGGCGTGGTGGAAATCGGGAGCGTGCGCTGAAGGGTATGGGCCCTATCTCGTTAGATGGCTCTCCAAGTACCATTTTCGTTATAATTTTAACTTATAATTAATAATTAATTAATTACGTAAATTTTATGGATCATTCTTAACAATAGCGCGGCTTACATACTATCTGAAAAATATTTTATTTGAAAATCTTTAATTCTACGTGTTTATAACTTGTAACTTAAATAATTAACTAAATTTGTTGTTTAAATAATCTGGAATAAGAAGGGAGAAATTGCGCATTATTCATGGGTTGTACTAAAGTCGTTTACATGAAACTTAATATATTATCGAGTGTCGACTTCCGGTCGAGAGCTCGGACGAGATAGACGTGTGCGGTGTAAGATAGCAATTTAGGTGTCGATATTAGGATAAAAGAGAGAATAAACAATCGAAAAGTGGACTAGCAGGACGAGTGTAAGGGTAGATTGCGAAGGAGTGTTAAAGAAGTGAAAGATAAGGGTGAGTAAGAAGAAAATGAGTGAAAGTACGAAGATCGGTAAAAGTGTGGTTATGGCGGCAGCGAGCAAGAAGGAGGAGACGAAGAGCGGAGAGCAAGAATGGATAAAGAAGGGCCGGGGCAGATCAAAGAAAGTAGGAAACGAGAAGAAGGAAAACAGTGGGAAAAAGGATATAAGAAAGTTCATGCAAAAGGAGAAAGAAAGGGTATGCGTATGTATGGGCAAGGAAATAGGGTTCGCAAAAAGTGTCAAATTAGTGCACACACCACCGAGGAAGCCAGATGAAAGGTCATACGGTAACGTAGGGAAAAATCACAGTGAAATAATTGAGCAGGTAGAGGAATTAGAGGACGGCGATGACGAGGTAACAAAGGAAAACGAACAAGATGAGTTGGGGAAGAAGAAGGATGATGAGGAAAAGCGAGAAGAGAATTCGGAGAAAGACAAAGGTGAAAAAATATGGAAGGAACAGAAGGTAAGAGACGCACAGGAGTTGAATGGTAAAGAAGGTGAGGCCGATAAGGAAGAAAATGAAGCAAGAAGAATAGAAGACCGAGGGATGGATATAAAAACAGACAAGAGCACGGATACAAGCGAAAATTAAAGAAACAGAGTAGGAGAGATATTGGAGAAAGTACAGGTTAGAATAGAGGAGATGGAAGAGCAAAGAAGAATTGAGGCGTAAGCAGTAGAAATGGCGAAAGAAACGATAAGAATAGCAGTGGAAAAGATGGATAGAAAAATGTCAGAATTGATAAAACAAATAGGAGAAAAGGAGAGAAAACAAAAAGAGAGGTTGGGAGAGGAAATAGGAAAAATGGTTAGATGTGGCAAGTATAGAAGGGAGGAAGGAGAGCAGGTAAACGAGAGAGCAGAAGACAAGAGCAGCACAAGCAGAAAAGAAGGCAAGAAGAAGGCAAGAAGTGGAGGCGGCACAACGAGCAGACGAAGAGCAATAAGTAAACGTGGACAAGAACGGCGTGGAGGGAGAGAAAGTGCTGGAAATGAATAAGCCGGACGCGATGAAAAAATCGGAATACGAGTTTGAGATGAAAAAGAGGAGAAATAGGAAGAATAATATGTTTATCAGAGGAGTGAGGACATCGGGAAGAAGATGGAAGGAAGAAGCAGAAGGAATAATAATGGGAATTATAAGAAGATAGTTCAGAATAAGAAGAATCCGACCAATGAGAGGAGGATTACTTTCGACATTTGAAAATTTTGGAGGAAAAATGGTGTTTATAAAACAAGCGGAGATTTTTGAAAAAATAGGAATAAGTGTAGAGGAAGATAAAACATGCACAGAAGTAGAAGTGCAAAAATGGATTGAGATGGTAGCAGATCAAGAAAGGAAAAAACAAAAACAAGTGCAAGTGGGCTACCTAAAAATAAGAATCAACGGAAAAATGAGCTTATGGGACGAAAGAAAAGGGGGTCTCGTAGAGGCAAAAGAGAGAAGGTTTTTTCAGGGCAGAAGACAAGAGGAGCAGCGGGAACGGAGAGGGATACCACGGCGGGCAATTACGTATCATTTCTACGACAGCTTTAGGAACGAGTGAAGAAGCAGCAATCGAGAAAGAGGAAAGCGGCAGCTTGGATATCCAGGACAAATCGATGGAGGGAACAATGAGAAGCAACAACGAGTGGAGATATCGGCGAACATAGAGGGGTAGGTTGTAAATGCGTATCACGGAATGTAGTGGAGAGTAAAAACATATTAAAATGCAAAGATTTTTTAAACAAGTTTGACATTATTTTATTACAGGAGACGTGGATATAAAAGAATAAATAAATAAAATTAATTAAAAAATTGAACATAAAATATAGGTGGGAAATGAAGACGGCAATCAAAGTGAAAACGAGAGGGAGAGCTAGTGGGTTGGGGAGGGGGGGGGGGGGTTATGGTAGGGATCAAGAAAGAGATAGGTAAAAACGCGGAGATAGGAGAATGGGAATATGGAATAGTTACGAGTATAAGGAATATTTTGATCGGGAAAGAAAAAATGATGTTATAACGATTTACAGCAACGTGAAAACGAACAGAATGATTAGCAAACTGAAAGGGGTAATAGAGGTGAGTTTAGTTAAAGGGAAGAAATTTATTATAGCAGGAGATTTCAATGTAAGGGTGGGAAGCGAAGAGATAAGTAAGGACAGAAAGAGCAATTCGGAGGACAAACGAAAAAACGACGAGGGAGGGATTAAAATTAATAGAAAGCCTGAAATACTGTAACGCGGAAATAAAAAACGGATGTAGCAAAGGAGACGAAAGGGGGAGAATTACATTTATTGAGGATGCGGGCTCATCGGTCCTTGATTTGGTAATAGAAGGAAGAATTGGGCTGACAAAGATAGTGACGGGGATAGAAATAGTAACACGGATAGAATCTGACTACCTACCAGTAATTTTAAGTTGGGGAAAAATGAAAAAAGGGACGAGGAAGTGGAAGGAGAGGCTAGAGAAAGACTTATATGGAAGAAAGAAAAGGCAGAGGAATATGAAGTTTCGATGGGGAAAAAATGGTGGCTAGAAGAACTGAGGGGCAAATCACTGCTGGATAAATGGAATAATTTGGTAATGAAAATAAAAGTAACAGCTGATGAATTGAAAATGAAATGTATCGGAAGGGGGGGAGGTCGAATAGAAACAATGATAGAGAAAGAAGGATGCAAAAAAAGAGAGTATGGGAAGAGTTGAATGTATGGAGAGAAGACAGAACGGTGGAGAAGAGAGAGTTATGGAAAAGAGAAAAAAACAAATTAAATAGCGAGAAAAGTAAGAAAGGAAAACGAAAAAAAGATCGAAGTCATGGCATCGAGCAGGGACATGGGGGAATTTTGGAGGATAGTAAATAAAGAAAGGTCGAAGAGAAGCAGAAAGGGGGAAAGAATTAAAAAAGAGGAATGGGCCGAACACTTTAATAATTTAACTAGGAGTAACAGGGGAAGGGAGGAGGATCCTGAACAAGGAGGGAAGCAGAAACGAGAGGAGGTGCAAGAATGAGAGAGAAAACGCGAACCAGGAGGGAGAAGTGAAGGAGGGGATAGAAAAGGGTGAGGTTGTGACAGGGCTGATAGCGATGTTCGCTAACCCTGTACGCGGCACTCTCCTCGCACGGATGTAGCGGCCGAGCGTGGTTATGGTTAACATAGCATTCACGCGCACGTGTCGTTGCAGGGCCTGGAGAGGGGAGAGTGCGGCTGGCGGAGAAGACGGCGCGAGAGGGAGCGAGAGCGAGAAGAGCGTGAGAGAGAGCGAGAGAGGAAGCGGAATGGGCGAGAACGCGGAAAGCGCGGTTCGCGCCGCGAGAACTGAGAGAGCGGGAGAGATTGAGGACAGTTGGAGAGTGACCATACGCTAATGAGGTCACGGCGCGAGAGAAGTTAGAACACGCGCCAGGAGAGAGAAACCCCAGGACAAGAGTACGTCTTTGTGTGGCAAGTCTCCGGCTGCGGTTTGAGCAGCCCTCCCGGCGGTCACCATAAGACGATCGAGGAGCCGATCCCGGCCGCCAGCTGCCAACCAGCCGCCGCCGGTGATCCAGCGAGCCCCACTGCCGGCTGGACTGCGATTCCGCCGTCGCCGGCTCTCCACCAGCGAGCCGCGGGAGGAGCCACCCGGTGGGTTTGTTGTCTCTCTATTCCGCGACTCTCTCTCTTTCTCTCTCGCGTACCAGCTCTCGCTCGGTACGACGCCGCGAATTGACTTGTCGCGATCATTAGTTGAGCGAATCCGCTCCTAAATATTATATATTAGCCGCGTATGATAGTTGAGCGATTACGCTCCTAGTCGCCGCCTGCTGTCGCGTTTGGAGGATTGAGCGAACGCGCTCACCACCTTTGTACTTATATTCGTAGATGTACTTTCGTTGGCGTAAATAAAAGGGATCGCCTCTTTGTATTCATACCGATTCTTTCTGTTTACCTTTCCCGTCATCGCGGTAGGTTCGCTCCCGTGGAAGTCAGCGCCGGCTTCCTTCACCGGAAAAGGACCCTTTATTAACTCGCAGGGGGTATAGCAGTGGCGCACTTGGCTATGTTTCGAGGATAAATCCCCCCCCCCCCTTTGCAATGTTAAGGACAGGTTAAATAGGAGGATAAGTGAGAAAGAATTTAGAGATACCTTGAAACAAATGAAAAACGGAAAAGCAGCGGGTTAGGACGGACTTTCTATTGAATTCATAAAAGGACTACTGGATATTTGGATAAAAACAATAGTAGAAATTTTTAATGAATTATGGGACAGGAGTGAGACTTTAGAGGGTTGGGAAATATCACGAATTTATACAATAATCAAAAGCCGCGAGGAGGAGGAGGCTAGAAATTATAGGCGGGTATCACTGCTAGACGTGAGCTGTAATTAATGGCGAAAATAATGGCCGGAAGTATCAGTGCATCGGCAGAGAGCAATAAGGTATATAGGGAAAGTCAAGCAGAATTTAGAGGAAAAAGAGGGACGAGAAAGCACATTTTTGTATTGAACTCGATTGTAGGCAATAAACTAAAAAGGAAAGGAGGGAAATTGTATTTAGGATTCATTGATTTCAAAAATGCATTTGATAGAATAGATAGGGGTAAAATGTTGAAAAAATTACAAAAGAAGGGGATAAGAGAGAATATGCTGTAGATAATAAAAACAATTTACAAATCAACAAGGAATGAGGTAATAGCTAGTGAGGGGTTATCAGAAAGTTTCAAGACGCACCAGGGGGTAAAACAGGGGTACCCATTGAGCCATAACCTATTTTGTTTGTTCATGGACGATATGGATGATGTTTGGGAAAAGAAAGAAATAGGAGGAACGGTAATAGGAGGGAAAAAATTTTTTTGTTTAAAGTTCGCGGACGACATTGTAATTGTGGCGGATAATGAGGAAGGAGTGAGGGAAAAGTTGAAAGAAACGGAGATTTACAGTGATGGAATAGGAATGAAAGTTAATACAGAAAAAATTAAGATAATAATTTATTGTGAAGGTAAAATAGATAAAGAGAAAGTCTTCTCATACAAAGGCAGAAAGGTGGAGGTAGTTAGGGAATTCAAATACTTGGAGTACTGATTTACTCAAAAAAATGTGAATACGACACATATAAATAAAATAACAGAGAAAGTAAGTAGCGCAATCAATACGGTGTGGGGTATTTTAAAAAGGGCAAAAATAGAAAATCTAGGGAAAAGGTTATATCTAATGGACAGTATAATAAAAGCGGGATGTTTATATAGGGGTAGAGATTTGGGGGTGGCAGAAATGGGAAAATCTAGAGAAGGTACAAAGGAAGTTTATAAAAATGGCCATGGGATTAAATAATAATACGCCATATTATATAGTTGCCATGGAAGCAGGTAGGGCGTTGATGGAGTTGCAGACAGCTAGGAGGGCAATCGAGTATTTAGTTGAGATAGAAAAAATGGAAGAAGGGAGATAGCCAAAAATTTGTTTGAGGGAGGAAGTAAGGAACATACTTAATAAGAACTTAACGAAATAGGGAAAGAGAAGCAGAAGAGGAACTACAAAGCCTGTGGGGCAAAATAGACGGTACAACATATAACGAATTTTATAAAAAACTGAAAGAAACGGTGGGGGAAGAGACTTATTGGAGGGACAGGAATACTCCGGGATGGATAAAAGAATAATAGGCGAGAATAAGATGTGGGAACATAGGCAGAGAACGGGCGTAAGGGTATAAAGAAAGTGAGTGCAGATTCTGTGGAAGGATAGAAGAGAGCTTGGAACATATGCTAAAATGTAGGAGGGCAAAAGAGGAAATAGGAGGTAAATGGGTAAGGGAGCTTGAGAAACAGAAAATTACTGGTGAGTAAAGGGAAAACAACAATAAATTGATTGAAATATTAAAAGGGAGTCCTATTAGAACAATTTGTAACTAAGTATTTATTTTTGAGAAATTGGCCAAATCGAGGAGAGATAGTGAGCATCCTGAATAAGAGCAAAGGCAGTAGGGTAAAGAGTAAATAAGAGAGAGGGAAGGTATACATGTGCAAATATTTATATTGTTAAAGCGAATTATAAGCGGATTTTCTTGTAGCGAAGCGGTTATGTGAAGTTAGTTATTTGTAAGCGTTTTTAGAATGTAAGAAATATTGTAAAAGGAAAATTGTTGTAAAAAGCCGTGAAGGCTATACATGAGCAATAAAATACTACTACTACTACTATTATCGAGTGTGAATCATCTAATTGATTTATTGTTTCGGAGATTGTTTTTTCGAGTTTTCTTGGCCCTTTGATTTATTTAATTTCTGCACAATTAATTTTTAAAACTTGAATACAAAAGGAAAATTGTTAAAAGGTTATTTTATTTATTGAAATTAATTTTTGTTTTCTACAAAGACGATTTTAATTTGTGTCGCATAATGGACTAATATACTATTATTCATTTATGTAATTGTCTTTTGAATATTTATTAAACTTTATAACTTATTTAGGAAAAATAGTTTCGAAACTTTTGGATATTTTCGTTAATTGTGCGGAAATTGTGTCTTTGATAAAAAAAACGTGCGGGAGGTTTCAGGGAGCTGTGATTTTTTCCTATCATTCTGTTAAATTCTTCATTCATTTTTTAAAAAAATTATTGTCGAATTTTCTTTCTAATGATAAATTTTTAGCTTCTAAAAGTGGAAACCTTTGGGAGGAATCGTGTAACAGTATGTAGTTCAAATTCCGCGACTCCTTTACTCTATATCTAAACCTACTCAAAAAAAACTTTACGTTTTTTCGGAGTAAAATTCGGAAAGCGCGCGACAAAGGACCACCTATTTTCACTTTATTTTTATTTCAGCTGAATGCTCTCTTTATTCTCATTCCCAGAATTAAAATCTAAGTCACATTTTAAACGCACACAAAAAAAACATTTTCGCTGATATTAAGCTATTCGTTTTAGCCTATAATAATTTGACTACCAGAGAAATCTGGTACACACATGTACATATCATTATATGCCATTAAAATTACATTTGTAACTTTATTGTTAATAATTTGTTGTTTTTCTGTTAATAAAGCCCGAAGAAGTCAGCAAATGTGCTGACGTAACGTTGCTGGATATAATTAAAAATTAAGTGAATTTCCAGCTCTTACTATTTCCCTTCTTTCCATTATTACTAATTTTATCATTTAAGAAAACTATAAGGAAATCAAGACAGTATGTTACGTATTAGAAGGGTATCTGTTGCAAAGTAAGCCATCGAAGATAAACAAGACTACACTGGTATATTCCTGGAAATTGCTCAGGCTTTTGACAAGGTTTGGCATAACGGGCTAATGCACAAGATCAAAGAGTTTTTTTCCTTAGCCCCACTATGAACTGTTACAGTCTTACAGTTACACAATAGCGTCTATCAACTTAAAATAAATAATCACGTATCAAAACGTTAGTTAATAAAAGCAGCAAGAATACTGCAGAGCAGTGTTCTAAGTCCAACATTTGTAACGATCCTATCTATGAGCTCTTCTCTTATTTTCACTAGATTTCTGCAACCCGCTAAACTCATGAATCTACATATATCAATTAGTATATTAAACGACGCCACCTCGCATATATGATTGTATTAGTGCTAGAGTCAAATTTCATGACCATATAAGCAGCGCGACGTCACTCTACTTATAGATATAGATATGATAGTTTTTATTGTTCAATTAAAATGCGTTACTAAGAGTAATTTTAATTAAACAAAGTATTTTTACATAGATTTTAGGGCATAAATTAAGATTATAATATTTTTAATTACTTTTAACTACTAAATCGTATTAAATTTTAATATGCAAACTTGATTTGATTATAACTTCGTAAATGTTAATTATTATAATAAAACGGATACTCTGAACTCAAGATGATTATCTGAGAAATACGAGTAAGAATTCGTTTCATTGATAACTACTTAGTTAATACTGTCGTCAATAAATAAACAATTGTTCCTGTTGTTGACATTAGTGCTGTTATTCTTGTTAGTTGTTATTCATGTTGTTACTGCTATTTCTATTGTTTATTGTTGTTGGTATGGCTGTTAATATTGTTAATTGATTTTAAGTGTATCTATTGTTCCCAGTTCGTTGTTCATCGTTCGGTTCCAACGTTGCTTGCTGCAATTGCCTTCTTTAAAAAATAAATAATTTCATATTCTAACAGTCTATATGTATTTATTTAAATAATATATAGATGTATTAATTAAGTAAGTAATGTAAATGAACTATTTTTTTATACAATCTGATATGATATTGAAATTAAACATTCGCTCTCTGCGTTTGAGCGGGCTTGAGACCGACGCATATTTAGGATGCGGCCGCATTAAAAATGTTTTTTTACCGGACCTACACCATAATACTCTTAATAAGTTATTTACAAATAATTTTACAAAAAAAAACCCTTTAAATTATGGGTCTTATTTCAAATTCAGAAGAGTATGAAGTTTTTTTTACTTTAATTTCCGTTGTATTGTCATCACTAATTGGAATGAATGCATGCAGTGATTGTGTTCCTTGTATAGTAAGAGCATCTTTTAATTGACTATACATGCTACTTTCAAAAATTTCATATTCTTCTTGACTACAGTAAATAAACGTAATTTTAGGCATAACTTGCTTCGCCCATTTGTAAAATTCTGCAGAATTACTTATGATTTTACCGAGCAAGCTTTCTCGTCGAGCTAATCTTTTTATACCTCCACCAATTCCATTACATAGACTTTTAACATGATAACTTGCAAAAAAATGCCACTCTGCTCTAAATAGAATAAATGTCGTAATATCGAACTAAGTTTAAAAAATTCATTCTATTTTTATATTGGCTTCCGGCACCATCACTAACATAAATAATTTTTTTATAGTATTTTGAAATGTATTTTTGACGAATTCAATTAAATTTTTTTCATATTTAGCATAAATTCTTTTTCGTAAGAAATTCAAAGACTATTAAAGACTTCTAGAAGCTATTACAAATTGGTGTTTATATTTTCTACCATATATTTTTGCATATACGTCATTCTCACGCCCGATCTAATGCACAGAGCAAATGTTTCATTCAATGTTGTTTCAGATTTATATTACTTATATTACTTTACTTATATTACTTTATATTACGTTATATTAAGTAAATAAGTCATCAAAATTTAATTTAAATTTAATTACTTATTTAATTAATTAATTTATATATTATTTAAATAAGTACATATAAACTGTTAGAATATGAAATTATTTATTCTTTAAAGAAGGCAATTGCAGCAAGCAACGTTGGAACCGCACGAGTAGCAGACGGCCGAGCGACCGAGCGGCTAGCGCGTGGTTCGTTTCATTTTAGTGTTATCTTAATTCTAATAGCGGGCACTCGATTTTCTCACCGGTTTCTTATGTAAAAAATGACAAGGAACACGATGGTGCAAAAATTAAAAAAAAAATATCGTTTTTTGAGATATCGTCGATTTTGTGAAAAAATTGATTATAACAATGGCATAAATGAATGATTTGGTATTTTATTATTTACATTTTAAAAGTGAAACTCTTTCCGCGTCTTTTAAAAAAAGAATCATGTCTATATCTTTATTAGTCTCCGAGAAATCGAATTAATAAAAAAAAGTCCAATATTTTTTCAACAGTTGATAAGTCGGCCCCTTATCAATATTTTGATCTAAAACTCTGCACAGATGTTAACCTCTGTATAGATAACAAGTC
Organism: Phymastichus coffea; assembly: GCF_024137745.1. Taxonomy (NCBI): domain Eukaryota; kingdom Metazoa; phylum Arthropoda; class Insecta; order Hymenoptera; family Eulophidae; genus Phymastichus; species Phymastichus coffea. Next base: position 2,097,411 of record NW_026706835.1, on the reverse strand, counting down.
TACCAACTTTGAACAAAATTGGTGATTTGAAGTTTTAAACTGTTTGAAATAGCCAAGAATTGCCCATATAAGTAATTCGAACAAAAATTAAATTTTATTAAATTAAATCTCTCATTGATAAATAACGTAAATAAACTTAGTGACAATAATAAATAACACAAATAAGCACAACTATACATAACAATAACAATAATTATACAAGAAGAATTGCAAACAAAACTATTTAAAAAATATAATACGTCGCGTAAAGAAAAAATTCATTTGCTTGTAATTTGAACTGCAAGTATTCAATTTATACTACTTTTCTACACATTCAATTTTTGTTTTCTTTGGGAATGTATAACTTTGACTTTATCGTCGTTTTATTAATATATATCCATTTTATTTGATAGCAACGATATAATAACAAGGGTTCTTGCGGCCCTCGTATTTTATGATCATAATTAATGGATTAATGGAATCACAGGCAACAGAAATCATATTAAAATATTTTTAAAGATGTGCTATACGATATTATGGAATTTTTTATGGTTGCACGAATTTTCTTATCTACTTAAAACCCATCTTGTCACGCGTATATCATGCGCACATATTCGTGTCACGGCTAGATCTCTTCGTTTTGGTATCAGGAATAAGTAATACGTTTAAATAGTTGGTTATATTGTGGGCCGCGATCACAAAAGAACAAAATATTGATAAAACATCGATTTCACATAAAGTTATTTCACGTCATTGGCATGGTGTAGGATTGTTATGGGGATTCGCACATCGACATGACTCATGCCACGATTTCCCATTATGGTCAGTTATCTATCTAAAGTTTAATCAATATGATCCTTGAAGGGCCGCGAGTAGGGCATGCGAAAGATTGAAAAAAATTTAGGTTATTTCATTGAAAAATTTCCAGTTTTCAAGGTTTTAACGGCCTATTTTTTTTAAATAAAAAAGACTTGGGCACTCAATTTTTTGTATAAATGTTAGTAATAGGATGCTCTATCGAAATGGCATATAAGTATTTGCTTACAATTTCACATAGCTACAATAATTGCAGTGTTATGGCTATTTCACAAAAGTTAAAAGTTCCGTGGATTTGCCCATATATAGATGCTTACTTTACCACAACATTATGTAACAATTTTTTACATTTGTTATCCGATTTTCGTACATATATTCCGCGAGCTAATATTATTTACAATCTTTGATCCAGTATGCTTCGTTCTGATAGTCTTCCTTCCTCTTCTTCTCTGTCATTTCTGCTCCCCTCAGATTTCCTGTTCCTGTCTTATCCGAAGGTTAATAATCTCTAAATATCGCCCTCTTATCCTTTCTCAATTTCTTATTCTTTCCTACTATCCTCTCAAAGGTCCTTGCATATTGACTCTTGCCGTGGTCGATCCTTCCCTCTAGTACTTCTCCTAATTTCCTTACTAATTCATCTCCTTCCCTCTCCCCTCTCCAGTCATCCACCACCTTTACCACCTTTCTTATAATCTTCCTCGCTTTCTCACATATCCATTGTAGATCTTCTTCTTTCTCATATATTCTGCTTAATTGATTGATAAAGCCTTTGTTTCCTTCTTTTCCTATGCTCCGGCATCTTATCCTTGCCCATTCCTCTTTCAGATACCCTTGCTTTCTTTTTCTTCCCAATATTTCTCCCTTCATATTGTTTTTTTTTTCATTTCTTGTAGTGATTCCAATATTTCGATTCATCAATTTTATTCCATCTTCTTTGGATATCTTGTTCTGTTCTTATCTTTAGGGTTCTCTCCGTTGTTTCCATAAGTTTTTCCTTTCCAATCCTTGGTTTATTAATCTTTTTAGCTCACCATTTCCTGCCTTTATGACCGATTCTACCCATTACCTTCCCCATCTTGTAGGATTGTTATTCCTTATCTCTCTCATTTCCTCCCTTCAGCTTATATTTGGTAGTCTTTTGTCATCCTTTTCAGTAATCTTTCCTATATAGTTTGTCACCCTCTTAATTGTTTCCAAATATAATCCTTCTATCCCTGCCTCCATTTTCCATATGTAATCTGGTGTTTTCGTGTTGATACATAGTGCCATTTTGACTATATTTGCTTGTATTTTTTCCATTCCTTCTTGCTGTGCTCATCCCCATATCTCCGATCTGTGAAGATAACCTGCTTTCCCCATTGAATTCATTATCAGTAGCCTTCTCTCCAGTGAGTCCAGCTTTGGTTTTTCCATTAAACCCCATGTACTGTTCACTGCCCTCTACGCTTTTTGTCTCATGTTCTTTACATGTGTTCCGTATCCTCCTTTAGCATTGAACCAAAATCTTAAATATTTGTACTCGTTTATTACTTCCAGTTTTTCATCTTTATAATACCACTTTGCATTTCTTCCTAACCTCCCTCCCTTTCTTATCACCATTACTTTGGTCTTGTTTACGTTTAGCTCCATTCTATTCCTCTCGTTATATCCTTGCATGCTGTTAAGCATTTCTTGTAAACCCTCTTTGTTGTCAGCAATCAATACTATGTTGTCCGCGAACATTAATCCATAGACTTTTTGGCTACCAATCACTCATCCTCTTTCCTTTCTATCCGTCCACATTTTGTCTAGATCATTTAAGTAGATATTAAAGAGTGTTGGGCTTAATGGGCAGCCTTGTTTGACTCCTCTCATTGTTTTGAATTTCCTTGATATTCCTTTGTCCATTATCACTTCACATCTTGTTTCTCTATAGATCTCGTTTAATATCTTAAGCATTCTTCTAGATACTCCTTCATCTTTCAGCTTCTTCATCAGAATTTTCCTATCTACTATGTCGAAGGCTCTCTCATAGTTGATGAATGCCAAATGAATGCTTCCTCTTTCCCTCTTAATTTTATTCCCTATTATGCTGTTTGAGGTAAAGATGTGATCTCTCGTTCCTCTTTCTGCTTTAAACCCTGCTTGGTACTCCCCTAATATATCATTTTCTTCAATCCACGGTCTAAGTCTGTCATTTAAAATTCCAGCAAAAATCTTAAATCCTACATCTAACAGTGATACCCCCCTGTAATTCTCTGCTTTATTTTCCTCGACAGATTTGTAAATTGGATAGATGCGGACTTTTTTCCATTCCTCTGATATCGTCCTAGTGACCCACATCTCGTTCAATGTCTCTGTTAATTCTGTCAGCCATCCTTTCGTCAGGTTTTTATAGAATTCTCCTAGTATTCCGTCTTATCCCGCTGCTTTCCCTTTTTTGATTCCTTTTATAGCCCTCTCTACATGCCCTATAATTATTATTTTATCCATTATGCACTGTTCACCCTAAGTTCTCGTTTCATTTTCCTTTCTTCTTTCTTCTCTTCTTTCTATTTTTTCTCCTAAGTCCGCTTCTAGGTCCTCTTCGGTGTCTCTCCATTCTATCCTTTCTTCTTCCGCAGGGCTAAAATGCTTCAGCCATTCCTCCTCGGAGATCCTGGTGCCCTTTCTACGTTATCTTTTTATAAAGTTTTTTAAAGCATCCTAAAAGTCTGATCCTGTCCTGCTATTTTCGAGCCTTGACCATTTTTCTTCCGCTTTTTTTCTTTTCTTCGTGTTTTCCATCTCTCTTAATTTCCTCCTACCCTAATTGTATTTTTCTCTGTCCTTATTTTCTTTCGTCAGTAGATATCTTTTGATATTTTTCCATACTCGTCTGCTCGTCTCCTTATATTCCGCATCCTTCAAATCATTTTTCCCTGTAATTTTCCTCCCCTTGTTCAATGTCATTCTTAGAACTCCTAGTTTTTCTGCTACCTCAAGTAAACACTCTTTTAACCTTTTCCATCTTTCTTCTCCTGTTGTCGTTTCCCAGTCCTTCTGTCTCCTTTTTAATTCTTCAGTGTACTCCGTTATCTTTCCTTCTTTCCATACTATTCTTCTCGTTGTTCTTTGTTCTCCATACTCTTCCCCTATTTCTGAAGTTCCCTCGAATTCTGTTTCAATCTCAAATGAAATGGGTAGGTGGTCCAATGAAAGGTTACCCTCAACTTTCATTCTTTCTATTATATTTCCTGTTGAGTCCTGTCTTTCAACTCTGTAATCGAGCGTGGAACTACATCCTGAACCAATATATGTTTATCTCTCTTTCTCAGTCGTCTTCGGTGTTTCCATTCCTTATAATCAACCCTAGTTCTTCGCAAAGTTCTAACGTTCTCTCCCCTTCTTTATTTTTTATCTTATCTTGAGATTTTCTTCTTCTGCCATTGATTTATTCTTTATGTCCCTTCCCTATCCTTGCGTTGAAGTCGCCAATTATCAGTAATTCGGATGTCTTATTTTCTCTTTCTTCCAACGTTTTTTCCAGCTCTCTTCTTATCTTATTTATTTCTTTGTTGTTGTATACTGTTACATCACGTCTTCTTTCATCTAATATTCTTAATCCTTCTGCTATCATTCTGTATTTCCAATCTTTCATCGTAACTCCTGAGGCTATCCATTTTTTAATTCCAATTATACCCCCCCCGCTTTCTCTCCCTCTTCTTTTCGATTTTATTACCGCTTTCCCTCCCCATACGTGATCCTCTCCTATATTTTTCATGAAACTTTGCATTTTATCTTCTTGTAACCATGTCTCCTGAATAATTATTACATCGTATTCCTTGATTTTATTCCACTCCTTTCATATGTTTTTCGACCCTGCACTATACCAATTGAATCCAGTAATCTTCTTCTCCTTCCCCCCTCATAAATTTCCCTTTTTTGTAAATACTACCCTCCTATACCGTACCTAACTATTCCTGTATCTCTCTTTCCCTCGCTGTCAGGTCGTCTTCAATTCTAATAGCCTTTCCCTTTAATTTATACCTATTTTTGATTATGTCTCATTTGTCGTGTAGCGTGCATAAGATTGTGATTGTTCTCTCTCTTGTTGTTTCCGTTCTATAAATCCTAATTGGGATCATTAGCAACGACTCCAATTCAGCTTGGTACTTGGCAACTGCTTCTTTTCCATTCCAGTTCATCATTCCTCTCACCACTATGTTATTTTTCCTTGTCGTTCTCTCCTTCTTCTCATACTCTTGTTCTGCTGCAGACATCCTATCAGGTTTGTTTGTATAACTATTTGTCCCTTGCTCTTCCCATATTGGTGTAATTTCTTTCCTTGCATATTGATCATTATTCATCCTGCTTTCTTCTGTTTGTATACTCAATAACCTCTCATCATATTCCTTCTGGGCGTTCACCCTTTCCTTGTAAGCTTTCTTTGTCGTAGAACTTTCCTCGGCTTCTTTCCTTCCCATTTGATTCGTTTTTTCAGCTATCTCCACTCTTCCTTGTCAATCTCTCTTATTTCCTCTTTCCAGTTTTTGTATCCTCTCCTGCAAAGTATTTATTTTTAAATCTTTCTTGTTTAACTCTCCCCAAATTTCCCAATTCCTTTCCATTAATCTCACTTCCTCTCTATGCTTTTTTCCATTATTTTCCGGCATCCCCTCTAAAAGTCTTATTTTCCTCTCCAATGCATTTTAGCAAATTATATAATCAGCAAAATAAAAAAGTATTGTTATTGATACAATTCTTTATACACATAGTTTTTAACTAATGTTGTCTGCCTTTAATTTCCTAAATAAATTTTTTAACGATTCCCATGATCTTACTCTCGACATAGCAACATAAAGTTGACAGTGATTAAAAACATCTCTTCTAAGATCGATACCACTTTGGTCTGATGTTTATCCCTGACATTTATTAATAGTTATAGCGAAAACTAATCGAACTGGAAATTGGTACCTCTTAAAGGTGAATGGATATTGATTGTCACAATACAATGTGATTCGATTAATAAATACAATGTTATTGCGTTTATCTCCGGGCAATATTTTATATTTTAATAAATGATTGGAAAAATCAATTATTTGTAACCTTGTTCTATTACATAATGCTTCACTAAGGCTTATATTTCTGATTAACATTATTATGCAAAATTTTCTCAAGCGTAATTTATGAGGAGGAAAATTAGCCGGATTTAATAAATTCAAGTATTCTGGTAAAAGAATATTTTTCATTTCACTATCGTCACAGTTATCTGTGCTGTCAATTGCAGTGTACATGCATTCTGTAGTTTTATCTAATAAATCGGTAATTCTATTATTCATATCATCCACATCAGCGTTTCGAGCAGATAGAATAGCACAATGACTAATTACCTCAAATATTTTATCTGCAATTAATTTACCAAAAACGTGTTGAATAGTGCATTTATTTTCAGGTAATATAATAATAACAGAGCTCTGGAAACTTTATATTGTTATCCTGATCATTCAAAGTGCCATTACCAACTTGCAATAAAGATTGAATAAACTTCACTTCATGTGATAAAACTCTCATGTTCGTTTTTAAGTGAAATATAGAAAAAAGAGCCCATAAATAAGAATTTTCAATAGATAAATTTAATATTTCATTGCAAGTTCCGTTAACTTTGATTGGAAGAAGTTGTCTAAAATCACGACCTAAAACTATTATTTTGCCACCAAATGGTAGATCGTTATTCATGACATATTGTAATGTTTTATTTACAATTTTTAAAGCATATCTGGATGCCATTGGAGCTTCATCCCAAATGAATATTTTAGTATTTTTTAACAATGTTCCTTCCTTAGATTGCATTTTTATATTGGAAGATGAATCATTGAACAACGGAAGTGGTAAACCAAAAGTTTTATGAACTGTTTTCCCATGAGGTAATAATGTTGCAGCAATACGAGTTAATGCCACTGTAGAACATTCTACGTTTTCTGAAATTAAATGATTGTCAATGGTTGTATAAATAAATGTTTTTCCAGATCCACCTTGTCCATATATGTAGAAGCATGTTGAGACAGTGTAATTGTCTGAACGTGATGCTTGAAGAATACTATCAACTATTTCTCTTTGTTCGGCATTTAATTTTTGATATTGTTGATTCCCAATTTCTAACTGATGATTTACATTATTATTATCATTAATGCCAATAAAGTTAATCCTAATATTTTGGTCCATTGTTGGGAAATTAGCTAAAGTTTTTCCTTCCTTAATTAAAATATTATTTATTTCTGAATAAGCCATTTGATAGCTTATATTTAATTCGTTGTTACGTGCATAATTCTCAAGCATGGAATGTTTAAATGTATCCCATAATTATTGTGAATGAATAGGTTGACAATGGATCAATATACGAAAAATAAATGTCTGAAGCATCCAGGAATCATCCATGTCACAGCTTCTGTCATAGCTTTTTTCCATACTTCATCATCTTCAATAATACCTAATGCTAGACACGCTGCTGTGAAAGAAGAATGTAAAACATTATCAACAGTTTTTAGATCATTGTAACTTGTTGCACCTTTAACATGGAGTAATAATAATCTTAAATGAAATAATTCTATTTCCGTAGGACTTACTGAATACATATGACCGATATAATTAAAGTGTTTCTTTCTAGTTCTCCAAGAAGAAGTCATTTGACTATTAAATTTTATTTTTTTGTAAGTAAAATATTTTTGAATTTCATTGTAATAATATTGTCTGACGGTATCATTATTTTTATTCAATTTAAAGTAATCAAGTAACATACTGCTTGAATTGTGTAAACTTGTTAACAATGCAGCTTCGTCTTCATTCTGCGTAATAATTACTGTTTGTTCATTTGGTAAATGTACAGGTAATCTTATAACAGAGTGACTTTTATCTTGTAATATTTTACTAGAAATTCTGTAGCATGCTATGATTTTGTTTGATAGGACCAACATAACGTGTTTCGATGAAGCTACGACATTCATCATGATCAACAGTATTACCGTTATCAGTTTGTCCAATCACGACGGTTGTAGCATCATGTCCTTTGTACATATATTCGTACAAATATTTAACAGCGGTAATTCTTGAAACAATTTCTACGTTAATATGACTGTCAAAAATTAGTAGTAATGTAGCACAATATGGACTAACCCATCTATTATTGACTTCATGTCCGTTAAAATATTCATGATAAATACCGTTATTTCTTCGTTGGTAATATGAATAACTATTTTTATCCATAGTAGTATTCTGTTGAAACTTTTTAGGAAAATTTATCTTCTTTCATACACCAAGTGACGCATGGTCCATCAATCATATTTTTAACTACGATATCGCATAAACGTGGATTTTGTATTTTAATTGGTATTTGCGCTGATTTAAACTTATCAACTATATTGGCTGTAGTAATCTTATATCCTTGTTCTAAGGTAATCAATAAATGCATATGTGGCAGACCTCTTTTTTGAAATTTAATAACATATACGAAAGATGAAACTTTTCAAAAAACTTTTTTTGATAACAATGTCAAGGAAACGATCCTACTTCAAATAAAAAATTCTTGATACTAAATTGGGTCTGTCAGATGTTTGTTGACCTGGTAAAAATTTTCAGATATTTCAAACCAATTCGGATTACACGTCATGGTGAGAAAAATATCTGGTTTCCCTGTCTCATTTACAATAGCCATTGCATCTTGATAGCACTATTACATATATCGAGGTAAACCATTGAACGATGAAGGGAGAATTACAGTTTTACCTACGTGACCATTGATATCATTACACAATAAGATCATGTAAGCCTTTATAATGAGTACGAATGCTACTCGTTATGTCTCTGTCCCATGTTCTAATATACTTGTATAAGTTAAATGTATATAACATATGTCATTTAAGTTTCAGTGGGCTGAAGTAACGTAGGTGAGAGAGAGAGAGAGAGAGAGAGAGAGCCGGACAAAGAGGGAGACAGTTCGATTATCGAACGCGTGGACCGCGAGGAAGGTGCTCGGTTTTCTTGACGCGACAGATTCGGCGAGTAGTCTTCGACGTGAACGCACGTGTCCGGCTAGCAACACGACACCTTGCCTTAAAACACAAAATCCTTTGTCGACGTGAATTAAGGGAGTGGAATTTAGAGAGTTAACAAACTGAGAAGGCGAATGAGAGTCTTGAGTATGTGGTGTGACGGCCTTCTGCCACAGGCGCCTGCCTATTCCGGCCTTTAACTTTGTAAACCGAGCGTCTACTGCGAACCGACTTCTACGGGGTAGTGATTTGTAAATATTGTTGCGTACCTCATCTCTCTCTCAATTCAGCTTCTTGCTTTCTCTCTCTCTCCTTTTGCTTCGCCACTCTCGTATTTATTTTCTATTATTATTCATCCGCATATCACTAATAAATATCACTAATAAATATATATTTGTTCCTTACGCGCGTTTATATTAATTCATCCTTCCGCCTATTCTGTCGAACCTTCAATTTCGCGTCTAGGCTTGCGGATTTAGCGCCCCGACCTGACATTGGAGCTACAACGCCTCGACAACACCTGGTGGACGGGAGTCCCCAACTAGAGACAAGACAAGCCGTTCCAGCCTAACCGAGCCGGATTCGTTTGTTTCCATCATCCGTCTATTATCATTAATTTTTATGTTAACGGGATACACCCTGTTACACCTTGATATGTATCGTATGGGTAAAATAAAGAATAAATTCATGGTTCAACGTTAGGATTCATAGAATTAATACATTCTAGTTTTTTATTATTTTTATTTCTTATTGTAATGCATGATTTGGATATTTCTCCATCAGCAGTTGTTGAAAATATTGCCGTAACTTCATTTACTCGTTAAAAATTATATCTATGACTATCTTGCCCAGGCTTTAACCCATTAACGCTCACAGGACGGTTTTTCGAGACCTGAGTTTGAACTATTCTCATGTCATGAATTCTCGTGGAAAAAATTCAGGAACCATTGTTTCTTATGTTTTCGAGTGTCCTCTTTCCAATGATGCTGGTTAAAATTGTCGCTAAAAAACTTTTACGGTCCAAAAATCAAAAATAAATAAAAAAAACATGATTTTCTGATTTAATTTTTTTTTTTAATCGACTTTTCGTTCCCTAAGCATTTTTTTTAATGCCTAAAACCCTTATAGATCGCGGCCTCGAGGTTTTAACTACAAGTTACTATGGTTCTCCGGATATGAAAATTTTTCGTATAAACAAAATGGCGGCCGAAGTGAAAATATTTATCTAAAACTTTACAAATTTTTGTCTCGAATACTATAGATTTTCATGAAAATGTTTAAAGGACAAAAATGTCTTAGAATTAGTTATAAAATACTCTCAAATTTTTTCAGAATCATCCGAGAAAATTTTGGGATTTCGGAAAAGTCTCTGAATTGAAAATTTAAAAATTATGTCGGAAAATTTTGAAATAATTTGAGAGCGTTCTTTGTTTGTTTTTAAGACATTTCTATTCTCAGAAAAATGTTCCTAAAGAGTATACTTTTCGAGAAAAAAAATGTTAAAGTTTGCTAAACAAATATTTTGTTTACCAAAAACCATGCACTTTACGAAAGTTTTTCTGAGAATAGAAATGTCTTAAAAACAAACAAAGAACGCTCTCAAATTATTTCAAAATTTTCCGACATAATTTTTAAATTTTCAATTCAGAGACTTTTCCGAAATCCCAAAATTTTCTCGGATAATTCTGAAAAAATTTGAGAGTATTTTATAACTAATTCTAAGACATTTTTGTTCTTTAAACATTTTCATGAAAATCTATAGTATTCGAGACAAAAATTTGTAAAGTTTTAGATAAATATTTTCACTTCGGCCGCCATTTTGTTTATACGAAAAATTTTCATATCCGGAGAACCATAGTAACTTGTAGTTAAAATCTCGAGGCCGCGATCTATAAGGGTTTTAGGCATTAAAAAAAATGCTTAGGGAACGAAAAGTCGATTTAAAAAAAAAATTAAATCAGAAAATCATGTTTTTTTTATTTATTTTTGATTTTTGGACCGTAAAAGTTTTTCAGCGACAATTTTAACCAGCATCATTGGAAAGAGGACACTCGAAAACATAAGAAACAATGGTTCCTGAATTTTTTCCACGAGAATTCATGACATGAGAATAGTTCAAACTCAGGTCTCGAAAAACCGTCCTGTGAGCGTTAATGGGTTAATGAGAATAGTAAATGTAATTCGGAAGACGATGGCTCATTTCTCATATCTGTTATTAGTTGCTGTAATTGTATTTATTCTTTCTTCATTTCATAAGATTTAGCATAAATATTGTTATTATATTTTCTAAAATTGTCATTAATTCATAGTCAATTACGGGATTTTGTTGAATTCTATAATCTAAAGCTTTACCTTGGTCAATAAAAAAAGTTGCCCATATGAAGGATTTTCGCCATCGCTTGGATAAAGGGCTGTATTAATTTGATAATATATTTGTCATTGAATCTTAAGACAATATGGACCAAGTCGACGTGATTCAAAATTAATTAAATTTCCATTAAACTAAGCAAATGATAAAGAAATATAATAGTTTCCTATACGTTCAAAAAATGACGATGATTTACTATGTCTTCCATCAAATAAATTAAATAGGTCACGTGGTAAATCCGGTAAAAGATACAATTTCACTAATCCGTGACCACAACAATCATTAAAAGATAATCCTTTATTTAAAACTTTTTCATCTTCAAAATGTTTAGCTTCACAAAACATTTATCGGTCCTAAGTAATCCATTTCAGGTACAGTCTCTTGATAAACACGGTTATTATCAATAATTCGTCGTCTATGGCGTTGACTTTCAGTTTCTCTTATTCGTCTATTTTGTTTATAAATCTCCGTTTCTTTGTCCGTCCGTTTTGGTCGACACATATTTGAAAAATGATGAAGCAAAATATTCTCTATAAATGTTTAATAAATATTATACATAACTTTTAGTTTGATATTAAATAAATTTATAATGTAATTGCAATTATCTCAAATTAAAATTCTCTATTATTATCTAAATAAATGAATTCTAGAGTGGGTTTCGACTCGTGGAAGGGAGTGGATGTGTCTTGGCTGTGAGTGCGAGTTTTAGTGAGAAAGTTAGAGAGGAAAAGTGTTTGAGGAGAGAGATAGAGGCGAAAAGAGCGTGGAGGCGGAAGAGAAATAGAGTAGAGAGAGAAAGGCTTGGAGAAGCGCAGGAAAAAGCAGAGAGAGAGGAATAAAGAAAAAAGAAAAGTCGAGGTTAAGAGAGAAAATCAGGAAGCGGGAAAGGCAGGCAGAGAGAAGGGACGGTAAGAAGAAAAGGCGGAGACAGAAAAGGTAAGACAGGGAATAAAGGTGGGATCACGAGCAGAATTAAAGAGACGAATTAAAGCGTATGAGATAGTGATGAAAAGATTTATGACAACAGAAAAATTAAGAGATAAAGGTGGAAAGATGGATAAGAAAGGCCCAGAGGAGGAAAAGAAGAAAAGAGTAAAGGTGGTGAGGGGGAGAGAGAGCGGAGAGGGGCTGGGGGAGAGTATTAGAGGAGAAATGAGAGAGGCAAAAAGATGCAAGATTGAAAGTGAGGGGAGCGAGATGGAAGGGGAGGGGGGGAGAAGGATTGGACAACACGATAAGAGAAGTGGGAAAAAGTAGTGGTGCAGAAGATATAGTGGAAAAGATATGGGCAGATATAAGGGATTGAAGAGAGATATGGGAGGAAGAAAAGAGAGAATCGACAGAAATGTTTAAAGAAACGATGGAAAAAATGGAAAGAATGGAGTCAGAGGGGAAAAGAAGAGAAGAAAGATGGGAGAAAGAAATAGTAAAAGGTAGCAGAGAATAAGAGAGAGAGAGAAGAAGAAAAAAAAGAAACTAATGAAGAAAGGGAAAAAGCAGAACGCAGGGAAAAGAAACTGCAGGAAAAATGGGGTGAGATGATGAACTAGTTGGAAGAAGAGTGCGTAAAACCTAAAGAAAGTATAGGAGAAAACGAGAAGCAAAAGGAACAGAAATAGGCAATAAGGAAGAAATAGAGTATATGAGAGAAAAATGGACAGAGAAAGTAGGATAAACAATATAATAGTGACAGACTTAGAGGGTGGGTTAAGAAGGAAAAAGAAGGAAGAGGCAGAGGACTGGTTAAGGGAGGAACTAGAAATGAAAGGGGAGTAGTGAATCTGAGAAGAATGGGAGGGATAGCGGGGAGGGATGATCGGAGAGAAAGAGGAAAAAAGATATGGCAAATTAGATGCGCTTCATGGGAACAAAAAGAAGGAATTATGAAGAGGAAAAAGAAGCTTGGGCAGAAAAAGATCTTTATATATCAGAACTGAACGTGGGAGCAGAGGAAGATAAGAGAGAAATTAAGAAGGAAAGCGAGAGAAACAAAAAGTAAAGGTAAAGAGGTAAAGATATGGCATAATGGGTTGAAGTCAGAGGAAGAAGAATGGTGGTGGAGCGAGAAAAATGGAAAAATGGTAGGAAAAAGGGCGGAAGGGTTTCGAAAACAATAGGGAAAAAAGAGAGAGAGAGGAGGGAAGGAAGAGAGAGGGAAGAAAGGCAATAGATACTATTCTGGAACGTGGCGGAGATTAGGAGCGTGGAGGAAGACGACTGGGAATACGAGATGTGTTCAAAAAGTAAGGTGATTTTTCAAATTTCACGGGCAACGTACTTTAGATTATCGATTTTTTGTTTTGTTATGTTGGTACGCTCTTCCCGAACATCTGTACCAAGTTTCAAGTGTATAGCATTTTTTGTTTGGTTGTGAGAGGCGTAAAGGTTATAAGTGGTTTGCGTGCTTGGCGATTTCTTGCTATCGAAAAATATGGATCAAAGGATTTGCATCAAATTTTGTGTAAAATATAAAATAAAGTGCTCCGAAACACTTGAAATGTTAACGGTGACATACGGTGAAACTGAGTGAAAAAAATGTTTACAAGTGGTACAAACTCTTCCAAGATGGCCGGGAAGATGCCAATAACGAGCCTCGCTCTGGACGCCCAAGCACGTCAACAACTGATGAAAACGTTCAAGCAGTGAAGAAAATTGTTCTGGAAAATCGTCGAATCACTATCAGAGAAGTTGCTGAGGATGTTGGTATATCGCTTGGCTCGTGCCATGAAATTTCTTCTAACGTTTTGGGCATGAGACGTGTGTCAGCGAAGTTTGTTTCGAAATTGCTAAATTTTGACCAAAAGAACCGTCGCATGAGCATCGCTCAAGAACTGTTGAATGACGTCACCGACGACCCAGATTTACTCAAAAGGGTCATAACTGATGACGAATCATGGGTATATGGTTATGATATCGAAACCAAAGTCCAATCGTCCCAATGGAAGAGCCCAGATGAGCCAAGACCGAAAAAAGCACGCCAATTTGCCACGCCAAATGTCAAAGTTTTGCTCACTGTTTTCTTCGATTACCATGGCGTGGTGCATGAGGAGTTCTTACCATATGGACGTACGGTCAATAAACAGTATTATCTTGAAGTTATGCGCCGTTTGCGAGAAACAATACGAAGAAAACGCCCAGAATTGTGGAAAAACAATTCATGACAACAGACTACACCACAACAATCATGCCTCAGCCACCATATTCACCGGATTTGGCCCCATGTGACTTTTTTTTGTTCCCAAAACTAAAGAGACCTATGAAAGGACGGAGATTTGCAACGATTGAAGAGATAAAGACTGCATCGCTGGAAGAGCTCAAGGTTATACCGAAAAGTGCTTATGAGAAGTGCTTTGAGGATTGGAAAAACCGTTGGCATAAGTGTATTGTATCTGAGGGGGATTACTTTGAAGGGGACAACATAAATATTGATAAATAAATAAATATTTTTTCTTAAAAATACAAAGTCACCTTACTTTTTAAACACACCTCGTATGTTAGGGAATTCGATATAATAATGCTAACGGAAACTTAGGTGAAGAGTCAAGGGGCAAAAATTGGCGTGGAGAAGCAATTGAAAGGGTATAACATAGAGTGGAGAGACTCAAGAAGGGAAGGAAGAAGGGGGGGGGGAATAGGGGAAGGAATAATGGCGGTAAGAGAGGGAAAAGAGATGAGTAAGGTTGAATGGAAGAAAGAAAGGACAAGTGAGGTAATAGCAGGAGAAATAAAAATCGGAGGGAGGAAATACATGATAGCAACAAGCAGCAAGAGAGAAGAGTTTTGGAAAGAAATAAGAGAAGAGCTAAAGAAAAAAGCAGAAAAAGAACTAGAAGAAAAGCTAGAAAAGTCAAGATACGTAAACGAGTGGAAAGAACTGAAAGAAGAAATTAAAAAGTATAGATTAAAGGAAATTCAAGGAGAGGGAAGAATGAAAGGCCTACAAATAAGGGAAAGGTTTAGGTTAGGTAATGAAACGAGAGGAAGCAGGTATTGGGAAAAAGAATAAAATAAGAGATGCAGAATGTAGATGAAAGAGGAAGAAAATTGGAAGCACATAGCAGAAAAATGTGAAAAAATCGAAGAAGAATCGAAGAAGAGAAAGAAAAAGGAAAACAAGAAGACAAATTATAAGATACTAAGGAAAATAAGTGAGGCTGAGGAAATGAAAGGCAAAGGGAGCAATAGGAAATGAGAAAAAGATATCAAAGCCCTAATAAGAAGACAGGTGAAATGATCCGCAAGAAGGAGAGCAAAAGCAAAAGAAAGGCAAAGGTGAAAAAGCAAAAGAAAGTAGCAAAGGAAGAAGTCAAAAAGAAAATAAGCAAGAAAGAGAAAAACAGAAGAGCGGAAAAGGCTGATCTCGGAGAGAGAGAGGAAGAGAAGATTAAGCAACAGAAAAATGGGAAGAAAAGCTGAACTGACAGGCAGAAGACAGAGACACAAGATTTACAGACACACCTATATACGTACACATATACACAAAACACACACACACACACAAAACACATACATTAGCAACTATACAAACTGAACACGAGACACAAATAGTGAAGTAAGAAAAGTAAACCAAATGTAACAGAAGTTATATATATATACTAGTGGGGCTTCGCCCCCCTACTCGCTCCTCTCGTCAACCCCCCAAAGGAGAGTTGAGTAAGATTAAGTTACATGTTGCAATTTAAAAAATAGGAACTGATAATATTATATTCAATGAATGATATTATTTCCACACCACCATGGAGGTAAATATCATGGCGCGTTTATTTTTATAGTGGTATCCCCCGTAGGCCTAATCCACTGAAAATATTTTTTAATATATAAACTGTTCTATATTGAATACCTCGATTTATAAAACCTTTTTTTAAGTCGATAACTCACTATATTTGCTTATTGCGTATACATAATATGATAATATAATTTTTTTATTTGTCATATAGTGTCAATATTTTGACATATTTTCTTTTATCATATAGTATCGATACAGTACTACTTGTGGATTAATTAATTAATTATATTAACATTTCATCATGATAATTTCAAATATCAAAAAATATTTCTTCCCATACAACGTTTTGAATACAGTTATCATCATTTGAATTATTTTGAATATGAATTTTTTCACGGTTTCGACATCTACTTAATGCAACATATAATTGACCATGTGAAAACAATGGTTTATCAATATACAATCCTACTGAGTCAAAACTTTGTCCTTGTGCCTTATTAATTGTCATACAAAATGCTAAAACGATAGGGAACTGTTTAGGGTATAAAATAAATGGTAACGTAGAATTTTCTCCAGTGTTCAATGTTATTTTTGGTATAAAAACTTTCTTCCCCATATTTTCACCTGTTAATATTTGAACTTCAATATTATACTTATATAACTGTATAATTTTTAATCTAGTCCCATTACATAATCCTTCATGTATATTTAAATTTCTAATCAACATTACTGTTGCATTTATTTTCAAATCTAATTTATGTGGTGGGAGACCTTCTCTTACTTTATTTAATGTTTCTATAGGATATTCGAGATATATATTACGATCTGTTTGATCAACCCCTTTATGTGTAGCATAATCAATACTATAATAACTTTCCATTTTACCATTCAAATATTTTAAAATTTTAGTATTCAACTTATTGATATCATCATTATGAGCCGCTAAAATCACTCGGTCATACCAATGAGAAATATTAGAATTTCTATATATTTTTAAACAAACATTATCAGTTTTCATTTCTTTAGGTATTATAAAATTTTCAATTTTTCCTTCCCCAATATCCAATAGAAACTTAGCAAATTTTTCATTACTGCAACGCATATTTTTGTGTAATTTTAATATGGTAAACAAAGGCCATAAAGAAGAATGTTTTATAGTATTAATTATTATGGTGTTTTTGAATGAATATTTCATAACTGGTAAAATTTGTCTGAAACCAGTTGAAAAATGGTCTGATATGAATTAACGAGAAAAAACTCTCACATCTGCTTTATATGCCATAAAATTATCAAAAAAAATAATTGATTATTTTTCACTCTTTTATAATTGCAATTCGACAGAATAAAGGTAATGCCATAAAAGTAAGATTTGCATTGTTAAACGTCGTACCCTATGCATTTGGAGAAGATGACGGGTGTGGAGATTGGTGTACATTTCATAAAGTAGAATTTAATAGTAGTTTATTGCGATGAACGTAGACGCGGTTTTCTACGTTCATCGCAATCTTCCACACGACAAACCTTTGACTGAAGTAGATTTACGAGTTTCACTTAAAAATTTATTTACTAAATTTGTTAATAATACAAGTAAATTAGCTCCATGTGCATCAACGCCGATCAATGAGTCCTTCAATAACACTGTCGCTAAACACTCAAAGAATAAACACTATGCCGGCTCTGAATCATTTGATGTCCGTGTTGCAACTGCAGCTTGTCAGACAAACAGGGGGACTTCTAATTAAAAGTTATTGTTATCGCCTGGTAGTTTCACGTCAAAGTTCCGGAAATCCGAAGATCGCAAAAGAAAAATAAGGGCTCTTCGAACTTCAACAATCAATTTCAAAAAGAGGAGATTATTTATAAAAAAAGATCTTCCAAAAATAACACTGCAGAGAAAAAAGAAGGTACTACATATGAACCAGGTTATGGTTTAAATGACGTAGATGTTGCATTTATACCAGGTGATTATTGCATGTATATAATATTACATAAAATGTCATTACATTAGAAACTATAATGCCAGTTTTTATTTTTTTAGAAGCCGATAATGAATTACGTCAAGACACTTGTATTTTTCGATCTCGAAACTACTAAGAATACCAATACCTATTACTTACTACTAAGAGGAATAGGGATTTTGATTTTGCGAAAGAATATTCCTAATTTGATAAATTTTTAAACTCCTGAATTTTGGTCGGAAATTTTTTGAACAAATGTAAGAAAAAAATCGTTTTTTTAAATATATCTTGAAAAATAATGTAGAAATGATAAAACTATCCAATACTATCCATGTAAAAGTTGTAGGTAAGTAAATAACAAAGCGAATGAGCGGCCGCACGATGTTCTAACATTATTAGAAGTTAAGAAAACTTGAAAAATTCAGGAAATTTCGCATTTTGTAGCAGAACAATTTTAAATAATAACAATAACAATTTTAAACATTTAAGAGCCAAGATTTGAAACAATAGTAGCTAGATTATGTTCTCAAAGTGTGCGAAACCTTGGTTCAATGCAACAATTAGTTTCCGCACAATGCATTTGAACAAATTATGAAACTAAAATGGAAAGAAATTACTGATATCTCTTAGGCAGAGCCTAGGATGATAGTGACACAATGTCGAAAGTAACGTGTCCCTGAGTAGGAACCGAATTATATTATTATTATTATTATCATTATTATTATTATGAAGTAATTTTAATTATTATACGAACAAAAACGACCATCTAGATTCATTTCAGTGAAAATATGTCTACTAAAAGCAGGGAGAATTTTTCTAGGATCCCAGAAAAATATAAAAAATTAATCTAGGATCCCAGAAAAACGTAAAAATTAATCTAGGATCCCAGAAAAATGAAATAATTTACACACACACACACACACACACAACTCCGCCACCGCCGGTCCCAAGCCCAAGCCCGGGACCCTGCTACTCAAGAAGCAGGGAAGGAGGAGGGGGAGGAGTATCAACCTCGTTAAAAAACCAAGGCTCATCTGGCCCGGATGATAGCACCCTGTTAAAGGGTCCCCGTCCAGGGTAACGGACCACCCAAGCTGAAGGTGTGAAGCGACCCGTGCCGATGTAGCCTGGTTGGCTCTCGGGGGTCCCAAACGGAGTTTTGGGAGCACCTGGCGAAACTCCCTCGTATCTAGCCTTGTCCCACGCACGCGGGGCTCTGCGTGGGATCGACGACAACTTCCCTAGCTACTCATGGGACCAACATGAAGAATAATCAATCAAATCAAAAAGAAAAAGACCGCAGTGAAGCTGATAAATGCTTCAAGAGCCTGGAGAGAAAGGTCAAAAAGCTGGTGGAGTTTATTCTAGAAAAGAAGAACCTCCATGCAGAACTGAAGACCATGGCCAGAACGGCAGATTGTATGATAGAGGAGTACGCGAAGCTGCGCGTGCTCTCCTGCCAGGGGGCCAAAAGAAGTACAGAAAACCTGACGGTAAGGGATGATGAGACCCAAACATCGCCCATCTTTAGAGAAAAAGCGAAAAAGCGTGGAAATTTAGAGACGCAATCGCCGACGATCCCGCCAGCAACGAAGAAGGCCAAAAGCGACCAGGAAAAAACCCTGCTCAGAAGGAAGAGCGAAGAAAGAAAAGAGATTGCCGAGAAAAAAGCCTCCGAATGGAAAGAGGTAAGAAGAAAGGGCAAAGCCAAGAAGAAAGAAGAGAAGAGAAAAGAGACCAATAAAAAAGAAGGCACTAGAGAGGGTAAAACCACTAAGACCACGAGCAGGAAGCCTCGCTCAGAAGCTATTAAGATCAAAGCACTGGGCGAGACTTCGTATGCCGACATCTTGAGGAAGGTCAAGGCAGCACTCAACATGAAGGAGATAGGTGAAAGAGTCACCCGAATACGGCGTACTAGAGCAGGAGAACTACTCCTCGAACTGGGGAAACCGGGAACCAGGTCCCCAAACATAGAAGAGATGATCCTGGCCACACTTGAGGAGTCAGCAGAAGTCCACCTGATGACCGATAAAGAAACCCTCAGGATCAAAGACATGGATGAGACAACCACACCTGAGGAAGTGATAGAAGCTGTAGCTGCAGTTATCGGACCAGAGGCAGCTGCAAGTAGCAGCATAAAAATCAGAGGACTGTACAACGGCACACAAGCGGCACATATCCAGCTCCCGGTAGCAGCGGCCAGAAAGCTACTTGAAAACGGGAAGCTGAGAATAGGATGGGTGAACTGTAGAGTTCATCCTTACACACCGACACAAAGATGCTACCGGTGCTTGGAAAATGGTCACATCGCAAAGGACTGCAAAAGCGATGAAGACCGCTCCAAGCAGTGTTTCAGGTGCAGAAAGGAGGGGCATAAGGCAGCGGACTGCACGGACGCAAAGACGGAGGGATTTCACGCTAAAAATGACTAAAGTCCTCCAAATCAACCTCAACCACTGTGCAGCGGCTCAGGACCTGCTGCACCAGTTGGTAAGGGAGGAAAAGGCCGACATCGTCATAGTTAGCGAAAAGTACCGTGATCTCGATGAGCCGAACTGGGTGAAAGATGCGACTGGTAGGGCGGCTGTCTGGGTATGCGGACACCTATACGTATCGGCAAGGATGACCGATCCAACCTCAAACTTTACGTGGATAGAAGTGGCTGGCATGCGTATATATAGTTGCTATCTCCCACCTAGCGAAGAGATAAGCGAGTTTAAGAAATCCCTGGATGACATTGTTACCAGCGCAATGACATCACGCCTACCGGTGGTCATCGCAGGCGATTTTAATGCATGGGCCGTAAACTGGGGAAGCGCGAAAACAAATGCTCGCGGGCATGCACTTCTAGAGGCGTTCGGAGTATTGCAGCTCGAGGTAGTCAATAGAGGAACGACCCCGACCTATTCCAAGGCGGGGAAATCGTCCATAGTGGATGTTACCTTCACAGATGCCAAACTATTGACGGAGGAGCTCAACTGGAGAGTCAGCGATCGGTACACGGGCAGTGACCATCAAGCCATAACGTACCGGCTCCAGTTGATCAAAACAGCGGTATCCACCAGGATAACGGAAAACAAGAGGAGATGGGCACCAAATACCTTCGACAGAGAATCATTTCTCTACTCCCTTGAAGGAATATCAGTATCCGGAACCGCGGAGGAAAAGGCGCAGGGTCTCACACGAGCTCTCAACACTGCATGTGATGCATCCATGGCTGTCAAGAGCAACGCAAGGGGTAGATTACCGGTTTACTGGTGGAATGAAGACATCGCAAGCCTGAGGCATAAATGTCTTACAGCCAGAAGGCGCCATCAAAGAGCAAGGAACAAGCCCAACTTCCTCTGACAGAAAAATTTGAAGAGCTAAGATCACTGCTCAAGGTCACCATCAAAGCAGCTAAGAGACAGTGCTGGCGAGACTTCTGCGAGGAAGTAGATAAGGACCCCTGGGGCCGGCCGTATAAAACGGTCATGCGCAAGATCAAGCCCAGGAGCGGCGCACTACCATCTTGCCCATTATTCCTCGACAGAGTAGTGCGACATCTGTTCCCAAGACATCGGGAGAGACCAGAACAAACAGGCCTAATGGAAAGAGACGATGAAATCGAGTTTACAGAAGTAACCCAAACAGAACTGATAGTAGCCGCGAAGAAAATTCGAACCCGGAAAGCGCCAGGGCCGGATGGGATACCGGGAATTGCCATCAAGACGGCAGCACTGAATGCCCCGGAAATAATTCGCGATACATTTAGTGCGTGCCTGCGAGAAGGACATTTTCCAAACTCATGGAAGCTGCAAAGACTGGTGCTGCTACCCAAGGGAAATAAGCCTCCCGAGCAGCCTTCGTCCTACAGACCACTGTGCATGTTGGAATATTATAGGAAAACTGCTGGAAAGAGTAATCCATGCCAGATTGGAGGCAGCTATAGCCGAAGTAGGGGACCTGTCTGGAAACCAGTTCGGCTTCAGAAAAGGCCGTTTAACCTTAGGCGGAATGTACGCCACATTCACGGTGGAAAATAAGCGAGTACAGTCGACTGACATGGTGAGGTACCTGGGAGTTATACTAGATGCGCGGCTATTGTTTAAGGAACACCTCTCGAAAACAGGTGTCAAAGCCACTAACGTTGCTAGAGCGTTGGCAGGTATCATGCCAAACGTCGGGGGGCCAAAGCAACCACGCAGAACCCTCCTATCGTCGGTCGTAAGCTCGGTAATTCTCTACGGAGCTCCTATATGGGCGGATGCGCTAAGAAATAATGCAAGCTACGGAGGGATGTGTCGAAGAGCCTGCAGAGCAGCAGCGCTACGAGTTGCCCGTGCATACCGAACTGTATCGGACATAGCAGTCTCGGTAATCGCTGGAATAGCGCCTATCGACCTACTAGCATGCGACAGAGCAGAAATATACCGTGAAGGAGGTCGTAACGAAGAGAACAATGCTGATAGACATGTCCACAGCAAACGGTCGACGCAAAATTTAATGCGAGAATGGCAGAGAAAATGGGACAACGCAGTGAAAGGTCGCTGGACTCATTGCATCATCCCGAACATTGACAAGTGGACAGGCAGGCGCCACGGACACCTCACCTTCCAACTGACACAGGTGCTCACCGGTCATGGCTGCTTCCGCATTTATCTCCAAAACATCGGTGTATACTACTGTGGGCAAAAAGTAAGGTGAATTTGTTTGTAAAATGAAAAATCTTTATTTATTCTTCTACATCAATGTCATTCCCTTCGAAGTAATCCCCTCCCGATAAAATACACTTATGCCAACGTTTTTTCCAATCCTCGAAACATGCCAAATAGTCCCTTTCCGGTATAGCCATCAGCGCCTTCTTCGATTCAGCTCTTATCTCCTCAATCGACTCGAAACGCGTTCCCCGGAGTGGTCTCTTGAGTTTTGGGAATAGCCAGAAGTCACACGGAGCCAAATCAGGCGAATACGGTGGTTGCGGAACGATATGCGTCGAATTTTTGGCGAAATGGTCACGAAGAACGAGTGCAGTGTGAGATGGTGCATTATCGTGATGCAAAAACCAAGAGTTGTTGGCCCATAATTCTGGTCTTTTTAGACGAATTGCTTCACGCAAACGACGCATAACGCTCAAATAATATTCCTTATTAACAGTTTGGCCGGGTGGAAGGAATTCATAGTGCACCACACTACGAAAATCGAAGAAAACTGTCATCATGACCTTGATTTTTGAACGACTTTGACGTGCTCTTTTCGGTCTGGCTTCGCCTTTAGCACGATATTCGCTTGATTGGTCGGTTGTTTCAGGGTCGTAAGCATAAATCCAAGTCTCATCTCCCGTAATCATGCATTTGAGCTTGTCCCGATAGTCAGAAAGCATTGTTTCACACACATCAACGCGGCGACTTTTTTGCAAGAAATTGAGCGTTTTCGGTACCAAACGAGATTTCACTTTTCGTAGGCCCAAATGGTCTTTCAAAATTGTTTTCACAGATCCTTCTGATATTCCGATCATATCAGTAAGGTCTCTAACAGTCAACCGACGATTTTCGAGCACTAATTCCTTCACTTTATTGACGTGTTGGTCATCTGTTGACGTCGATGGTCGTCCGGAGCGCTCCAAGTCATCAACACGTTCTCGACCCTCTTTGAAGTCTTTGTACCACTTATAAACATTTTTTTGCGATATGGTAGAATCACCAAAGGCCTTCCGCAACATCCTCAACGTTTCCGCAGCCGAAATTTCATTCCGCAAACAAAATTTGATGGCACTTCTTTGCTCAATTAAATCAGACATTGTAAAAATCGAAACATGCACTCTTGGTCGTTTGGTAAACAGAAGCGTAAATATATTACTGATGATGACATTGACATGAAATTTGTCTCAGATGTTATTCGCAGTCCTACCAACTCAAGAAAAAAAGAACTAGCCCGAAATGTTAAGCCCGCGAAGTTTAAATTGAAAATTCACCTTACTTTTTGCCCACAGTAGTATGCGAGTGCCGAATGCCTAGCCTGTCCAGGCAATGACGAGGACGTAGAACATGTCTTATTTGTGTGTCCCCGCTTCGCTGAAGAGCTGATGCATTTCCGCACGGAGTGGAATGATCCAATGAGTCCCGAAGGGCTCGGAGCTTGCCTGCTCGGCTCGCCAGAGGGATGGGAACCGGTAGTGACCTTTGCCACGTCAGTGGTAAACCGGCTGACCGAAGTAAGAAAGGAGGAAGAGAGAAGACGCGACAGGTCTATCATGCATAGATAGAGCGAGGTGCCAGACTATGGAACTAAAAAGCGCTCCTAAACTACCACAGAGTAGTTGGTAGAGCGCGGTTACCCCATCCGATGCAGAGGAACGTAGGCTCTGGGGTCACCTAAGTCCATAGGATAACAAGGCGCCAGCCTATCCAAAGCGCTCCCCTGCCTTTGCGGGAGAGCAAAGGACATTGGGTTGAGCCCAGACTCCCTCATCCGATGCAGAGGAACGTAGGTGTCGAGGTAGAGTCTGTCCAGAGGATGACCGGACGATGCCGATAGAAGAAGACGACCGGACGATGCCGTTGGAAGAAGACGTGTAAATCGATGCCGTAAGAAGAAGACGAGGCTAACATAGCCGAAGACGATGAAGATCGAAGAACACGACACAGCCGAAAGGTAATGAAGAAGACAAGGCTAATATAGCAGAAGCCCACCCCCCCCGCGAAGTAATTCCTAGCGGCGGTTCCCGCGGGGGATACAGGCAGGACATAGAGAGATGGGAGTTTAGTGGGTATAATTGCATAAAGCATTCTCCAACTCTCTTAAAAAAAAAACACACACACACACACATATATTCATTTTTGTATTATATACATATATATGTAATAAAAAATGAATTCTATGAAATTACTGAACTTCATAAGACCTCCAATTCAGGATTTACTATATTTATTCTGGCTTGTCTTGTTTCTACATTTAAAGTCGGTAATTTTTGCTTATGGTTTGACAATGTTTTGTTATACTTTGGTTTGGTTTGGTATGGCTTCGTTTTGTTTGATTTGGTTATATGTTATTTTATTGATTTATAATTTTCACATATTTAATATAAATATTACAAATATAAGTATTACAAATATAGCTATTGCAACGGTAGCCGATTCAATTTCTCGATCCGTTCGCGATTCTGCTTCTCGCGCGTTAGTACAAACAATTAAGAGAGAGAGGGGCGCGCGATCATTTGAATAAACAGTTACGCCTCGGCTGTTCACGCGAGTTTATCACCGATATTGTTTTGCATCGTGTTTCGCCGTTATTAAAGATTTTCTGGGACAGTTACGTGCGTGAGTGCAACGACTGTATTGCAGCAGCAAGTAGCAGCAGTGAAGAAACAGTATTGCAGCAGATTAAAAGCAGACTGAGGCAGCGCAGCTGATAAATAGGAGGGCACCGGCAGTTGATATAATTCATCAACAATTACGGCTGATCACCGTAATTGCACCACAGGGTAGGTGCCCCTCCCGTCATTATTCGCGCCGAGAGTTAGTTCGTGGTAAATTTCGAATCTTCTCTCTCTCTCTCTCACTGGATAGTATTCATTGTAAAATCCTGTTCACGAGCGTTAGTCTTTCGGCCCAATAAAGACTGTAGTTATTTTTATTAATTAAAGTTAGTCAAATTTATTCGCCTATTACGTCATTTAATTTTCCCAGTAGCTTAAGCGATTTGTAAAAGACTTAGGTTTTAATCCGATTACATCTAGGGGATTAAGTGAATTAGGCGTAAAGTCGCCCACACCTAAGATTCATTGAGTGTTACAAAGCACGTGACTTAAGGTGAGTTCAACTCCGTTCGATAGAAGACAATTAAGCGAAATCATCTGAAGTAAAGGCGAATACATGTAAAGTCATACGTGTTTAACGGAGCGGCGGTTAGCTCTGCTCCGTGGGAGTTTGTTCTTAAAAAAAATTTCCTATTTTTTTTAGATAACCTCCCCCGTTACATGGCGCCCAACTGTTATTAAGACCCGTTTCGTGCGAATAGGATTGTGCGTCGAAGGTAATCGGCGCACGAGAGAGAGCGAGAGAGACGATTGCGCAAGCGCTTAGGAAGGTCTGAGCGGGTGGTAGCGCGAGATTGTAGTGTCCAGGCGTCGTCGGGGAAGTACTTTAGAGGTAGCCAGAGAGAGGAGAGTGATCTAGCCAGTAATTGATTTGCTAGGAAATACCTTTATTGAGTACGGGTATGTATAAAGGAGCGACCGGCCGGAGTAACGGTTAGAGCGGAACTAACTAGCAGCGACAGTCGGCCGCCGTGGCGGCGCGGCGCTGGCCGTCGAAGCCACGGTGCTCAGCGTTAGTCGGCTGTGTAGATCCCTACACGCTCCCCCTCTTAAAAAGCTTCGCACGAAGGAGAAAACTCCTTTTTTACAAGATTTGGAATACAGAAAACTTACAAGGTCAGTACGTAAAAAAACTGAAATGCGCTTATGAAAAAAACGAAGGGTTTACAAAGGTACAAAATGAACTTAAAACTAGTGCCTCGGTACGCGATAAATCTCATTCGTTGCGAAATTTATGGTCACTGTCTTGCGTACGTTTTTTTTAGCTGGATAAGTTTTCAACGCAGGTCGCAGAGGTGCAGGTGCTTGCACGGGTTGGCTGCATGGGGCGGCGGGTTTGGTAACAAACATTTGCGGTGATGTTATGACGAGAGCAAGCAGTACGCTTGCTCCTCGTCTGCCCTCCTTCTCTCTCTCTCCCTCACTCTCTCTTATCGCTCGGCATGGCGACGTGGTCAGCGTTGGGCGCATATATGTATTGCGCCTAACCACTGGCCTATATGTTTTTCCAGCCGCCGAAGATTGCCGAGCAAGATTGAGAGCGCCCGAAGAAGCAAGAGCGCAGCGACTATGAGGCAGAGAGAGAGAGAGAGAGAGAGAGAGAGAGAGAGAGAGAGAGAGAGAGAGAGAGAGAGAGAGAGAGAGAGAGAGAGAGAGAGAGAGAGAGAGAGTTAGCGAGCATGCTAGAGTACGCGCCTATGCACGCACTATGCAGGTTTGGGCCGGCGTGTGACGCGCGATCAATTAGCGCTTTTGTCGCACGCCGCCTAATGAGTGGGCTTGGTGGGAGAGCCCGGCGAGAGTGCGAACGCTGACCATGCGTAAAAGTCACGTGAGACAGTTCCCGGAAGAAAGTTAAGGAGAAAAGTTGAAAGTAGCGAAGAAAAGAAGCAGCGCAAAGAGAGAATAAGAGGTACACGTGCAGCAGTGATCAGACCAGGGCGAGACGAGGCTACGTGTGGCGACAACTCCTGCAGCAGGGCATTCAGTGTCGCCCTCGCCACCGTGCACGGCGACTTCCAGTGGGTTCACCACGGGCTACGCCGAGGAAGACGTCCAGCCAGCGGCCAGGTCAACTCCCCGTTGCCGGCTCATTGCCAAGGACAAAGGTCAGGTTATCTCTCTCCCGGTATTTCTCTCTCTCATGGTGATGCGCGGCCGCGTAGGAACGATAGGTAGCCAGGCAATCCCTTGCCGGCTACGCTCATCGTAACGCGGTAGTGAGGTTTCGGTGTCCTTTTTTTTTTTTACTTGAAAGGAGGCGAATGGTCAAGGCGATTTAGTCGCCGGGCAATTCGTCCTCCCGCGTTAGTTTAAGTTGTTCTGTATATGTGCGCGTGATGTAAACTTTATTATAACCGATTTTGTATTTGTTTGTCTGAATAGATTTAAGTTGTATGTTCTAATTAAAGAAAATCATTTATTCATTCGACCTATCCTCTCGTTCCCCGATTGTTAAAGAGCGAAAGTGCCTCTCTTACTCTCCCCTTAATAAATTGGTGACGTCAGTGCCGAATAAGGCGCTGCCCTCGTTACAATGTTGCGTTAGGAGCGGAGGTGGTTGTCGATGGCTGCTGTGGAGCGGAAGCTTTCGGAACTGGAGTTTTTGGGGCAGTCGGAAATGCGTGAACAATGAGAGAACGAGTGATGTTGGTATCGTTGTCGAGGGGCTTTGCAGCGACGCTAGCTGGCTGCTGCAAGCATGCAGGCGTTGTTGTGGGTTCGATGAGGAAATGTGCTGGTTTCAGCAACTCAGTCGAAACGACTTTCGGAGCGCCCTTAACTTCGATTTCGAAATTGAGATCGTTGATACGTTTAAGAACTTTGTAGGGGCAAGTATAAGGGGGTTCGAGTGGCTTCTTGACTGCAGCGGTGCGCAAAAAAACGTGCGAGCTGGTGTGCAAGTCTTTGAAGTAAAAGGCACGAGGTTTGTACTTGTGTTCGACAGGTACTGGTCTGATTTTGCACATATTTTCGCGAAGTTCCTCGAGGAAAATTTGCGGGTCAGCGGTGAATTCTCCTTCAAGAAAGAATTCTCCAGGCACGCGCAACACAGTACCGTACAAATACTCGGCGGGAGAAGAGCCCGTATCCTCACGAACGTGGATACGCAACCTAAGAAGGACGGTTAAGAGTATACGGACCCAGTTCGTCGTTGTGGCACATTATAGCCGCTTTGACGGTGCGGTGCCAACGCTCTATCATGCCGTTCGCTTTTGGGTGCCAGGCTGTCGTACGAATACGCTGGCAGCCGATCAGCGAAAGGAGTGTCTTGTTGAGCTGCGCCTCGAACTCCGAGCCCTGATCTGTGCTGACTCGCTCGGGAGCTCCAAATCTGCTCACCCAGTTTTCGTAGAACGCACGACTAACTGTCTGTGCAGTTTTGTCAGAAATGGATATCGCTTCCGTCCAACGCGAGAATCGGTCGATCATCGTAAGGCAGTAGACGTAGCCTTCTGATGTTGTGAACGGCCCAACGAGGTCCAAGTGGACGTGTTGGAAACGACCGTCTGGTGCGACAAAAGGGGCGGGATTGTTTTTGATGTAACGAGAGACTTTGGAAGCTTGGCAGTCGAGACAAGTCTCGCACCACGCCAGACGTAACGATGTCTGATGACTTGGTCGGTGATCTTTGCCCCGCCGTGCGCGAGCGAGTGGAATTGTTCGAACACGCGTCTACGCAAGGGTTTAGGGATGTACGGTCGAAGAACGGTGCCGAATTGGTCAACGCAAACGTGGTTGTGGTCTTGACCTCACGCGACGAAAACGAGCTTGAGAGAGTGCTTGTTGGCGGACTTGCGGAGCTCTTTGAGCATAGGATCCTCGTTCTGAGCTTTCGCCAATTCGAGCATGTTCAGTTCGAGAGGCAGGCGAACTGAGTCGACTCGAGAAAGGCAGTTGGCGACGACGCTTTTGGAGCCTTCGATGTGCTTGATTTGGGTTGTGAATTCCGAAATGAGGCCAAGTTGACGTCGACGACGCGGCGATGCCTTATCAGAGCGTTGTATGAATCTGTATACAAGTGGTTTGTGATCGGTCACAATTTTGAAGTCTCTGCCTTCGAGGAAGTCTTTGAAATGCTTGACTACCTCGTAGACTGTAGTCAGTTCACGATCGTAAGTATCGTAATTTAGCTGAGTTTTGCTAAATTTACGGGAGAAGAATACCATGGATCGCCAAACTCCGTCGATCAGCTGCTCGCAGCTTGCGCCCATGCCTTCGGCCGATGCATCCGTTACAATGTACATCGGCGCGTTAGCCGAAGGGTGACTCAGAAGCGTAGCGTTGGCAAGGTCGGACTTGACCTTATCAAAAGCTCGCTCAGCTTCCGGAGTCCAAGCGACGGGCCTTTGGTCGTTCTTGCGCGCGTTATGTGTATATTCGAACAACGGTGCTTGTTCGGTAGCCGCGTGCGGGAGATGACGACGGTAAAAGTTGATGAGACTCAGAAATGAGCGAAGAGCAGAAATTGTTTTGAGCTTTGGAAAGTCGACGATCGCATGAACCATTGCATCAGTGGGCCTCGAGCCTTCGCTGTTGATAAGGTGCAACAAAAAGACGAGCTCGCTCTTGCCAAATTCACACTTGGTCAAGTTGAGCTTCAAGCCTGCAAGCTTTAATCGTTCCAGCACGATACGCAAATACTTCTCATGTTCGTCTGCGTCGACGGACGAGACGAGAATGTCGTCAAGGTAGTTAAAAACGAAATCCAGACCTTGAAGCACTTGTCTGGTGTATCGTTGGAAAGATTGAGCGGCATTGCGGAGGCCGAAAGGTATGAAAACTTAGTCGAATAAACCGAAGGGTGTAGTGACTGCGGTTTTTATAACGTCAGTGGGTGCGACGGGAATTTGATAGTAAGCTCTATGAAGATCGAGTTTTGAGAAAATCGTTTTTCCGTGTAGATTCACAGAATAGTCGTGAAGATGAGGTATGGGGAATCTGTCGGGCTGGGTAACAGCGTTCAGCCGACGGTAATCGCCGCAAATACACCATTTTCCATCTTTTTTTCGCACCATGTGTATAGGACTCGCCCAGGGACTTTTGGAGCGCCGACAGATGCCTTGTTTGATAAGCTCGTCAAACTCGGCTTCGGCGGCCTTGTACTTTTCGGGGTCGAGGCGCCTGGCTCGTTCGGCGACCGGAGGGCCTGTGGTTTTGATATGGTGGAAAGCTTCAAGGGAAGTTATGGGTTTTCCGGGCGTTAAACTCGAAATTTCTGGGTACTAAGATACGATTTTTGCGAAACGACAGCTGTGATCGAGAGCGCTGACAGAAGAAATGTCGCACGCCTTGAGGTAACCGTCGCTTGACACATTTCGAATCGGGTCGATTAATCTGTGGTTACGCAGGACAACGACAAGACCGTGGTAATTAAGCAGATCTGCTCCGATTATGGGAGCGGCGACCGCTGCAACGTGAAATTTCCAAACGATAGGACGTTGCAAGCGAAGGTCGAGCGCGAGCTGCTTTTCCCCGTACGTCTTGATAGGTGTGTTGTTTGCCACGAACAGTTGGAGTGTACCGGGTGCCACGTTTTTGTCTGTGACTGGCAACAGCGAAACTTCCGCGCCAGTGTCGACGAGGAAATGTAAACCAGACGCACGGTCTTGGATATGGAAGCGATTGGACGAACAGTTGTCGCCGGCAGCATCGACGTGAGGATGCTCTTTTTTCAAAGAATACGGCGGGATGCATTTGCGAGTGTCTGTGCCGTACTTCTTGTGTATGCGACAGAGTCCTGTGATATGCTCCGAAGTAGGAGACTGTTGACAGTTCGCGTTCCATGTACCGCGACCACGAGATTGCGAACGGCTGCGTCTAGGGGTTTTGTAGCTAGCTTGCAGCTTTGCTACCTGGCGTTAAATCGGCGATTTGGTTTTCGAGCTCCGTGAGAGATGTGGGGGCTTTGGGTTGATTCACGGCTGTGATATAGTTGGAGTCGGCGTTCACCGACTCTGCGTACTTGTCGGCCATGGTGCCTAAAGTGTCTAGAGCGGTGTCGTTTGATACGGCTAACGCGGCAAGGCAGGGGGCTTGAAGATGCTTGAGAAATACGGAGTGGATGATGTCATCGGTGGCGCCCATATTCAGAGCTTTCAGAAGCGTGACAATGAGCGACGGTTTACCTGTAGTAGAAACTTGGCCCTTCATTATTTGGTGGATAAAGGGGGGTTGGAAGGACCTGAACAACGATAAAAGCAGAGAGCGCAACCCAAGCGTTCAGTCCAGAAAATATTAGCCAGGCGGAGCAAGCAAACAGCAGGCTCCGACCTTAGGTAGGATATTTTTATAATATTACTATATAATTTGCGGAGACTGCACGCGTTTATAATCTCGCGAGTTTGTGCCTTATAAAAAGGAGGCATTAAGGGTAGTTACACTAAATAATGTATGCCCCGCTCATACCTTGGGTGATAGGAAGCGGTAGTGGTCGATTAGGTCGATAATTTTAAGCCTCTACCGCATCCTACACCTGTGCGGAGGCAAGATGGCTCTGTTGTCTGTTCAAATCGACAATTGGGCATTAGAGCTGACCTCCGCACTGCGCGAACGCTATTTAGCGGATCTTGAGCTGCGCAAGGATGGAAGTATCATCCAGCAGGCGGCTAGGCTTGGGAGATGGTTGCTAGGAGAGTACACTGTCACAGATTTTGAAGAGACCACACGCAGCAAAGAGGTGGCGGGGCGCAGGAGGCGCACCCGACAAGCGTGGCTCGACACAGTCTGTTACGAGTTGGAAAACCTCAGCGCAGATGAGAACAGCGACCATCCCTTAAGGCTCATCAACAGGGAGGGAATATCCTTGACAGATATGTCAAGGACATTCGCCTGCCCGGATGAGGACTCTGAGGGTGAAGCCAGCCGCCAACAAAAGGATGAGCTCATCCAGAAGGCTCTCCGCATCCAGGAGCAGGAGGAGGGGGAGAAGAGACGGAGCAATCCGGATCTCAGGTCGCAGGAATCCTGCACCCGGAGGGAAACTCAGAAAGAAATATCCTTGAGCGAAGCCTTTCGGGAAATAGAGTACCTGAAGGAGGGAGTCGAGCGCAACCACAAACTGGTAGGTCGAATTCTAGAAACCCTTCAGACTCTGCACGGAATACAGGTGTACGCGGAGCGCGAAGCAAAGGACATGCGCCAACGAATACAAGAGTTGAAAGACGGAATACATGAAATGGCCAATGCTAGCCGTACTTCTCAGCGCGACTCGGTTCAACCGCGCTCCAGGCGTAATGTGGACTTTCAGGACACATTCACCTGTCACTACGATTCTGGAATTCCGGGAAGCACACCGACTCCTCTAAGACAACTACCCAGGAGAAGGGACGTCCGTTTGTTTTTTCATCTTATAAAATACTTTTGTTCACCACTAATGGTGTAACTGATTAAATACTTTAACTTGTTAAAAAGTTATTGATATTAAATTATTTAAAATAATCTTTATGAATTCTTGTATATTTGAATAATTATATTGCGTATCCAAAATTCATTTTCAATTTCATAATCACATTTCGAATAGTAAAGGTATCTAAAAAAATATGTTACACAATAAAAGAAGTTGCTCATTATTTTTTGTCAGTAATTTTGAATTTTTCTATCGCAATGTTCTAAGTTGTATAAAAAATCACTTATAAATATAATAATTAATATTAAAGTTTTATGCGAAGGATCCTGAAATTGATAGTCAACTGAATCTACTTTTCAGTCAATATAATATAAACTGAATATTTTTCTGTGTTCAACTATTTATTACAGTTATCACTGACTAAACTAATTATTAACTTTTTCAATAACTTATATATATTTTTTATATATCTTTTACCATAATTTTAATTTTCCTAATGTTATGATTTTATATTTTATTTACATTTTTAATTTCATTCAAGATCATAGGTCTTTTAAAATAATGTTTAAATCAATAAGTAACAACAATATAGTAAATAAGCATCATCAAAAATAAATAAAAACATCTCAGATATTAAGGAGGATTTTTACCCAATCGTCTCAATTTTCTTTTTACTAATTTTTAAACACAAAATATTAAGTTTCATATGCAGAGTTTCAATATTTTTATGATTTAGTTTATTCCATGAAACAAACATTTTGAGCAACGAAATAGATTATCTATGTAGCATAATTCTTATCTGAATTATGCAGCTGTAAGTTTGATTTTCATCTTCGAGTCACGCCAGAATATTCTAATTTTACCAAAACGGTTGTTAGAAAAATTTATTTTCTTCGATGAAGTAAATTTATAAAATATACTTAAAAATATTTCAATGAAACTTATCTCAAAATAAATTACAGCATGGAATGTTAAAAAAGGAAGAGACCTTCCATTCTTTTCCAAGTTATATGCATATTACATGATCTATGACAGTTTGAGATAGATTCAGGCGAATATTTTTAAGTAGCTTGCAAATTACTTCATCAAAGGAAATAAGCTTTCTTTGCGTTAGTAAAATTCGTTTGCGCATAGAACATTTCGAAAGTGAGCTAATAAGATGAGGTTGCGAAACTGAGAAAAATTCAGTATGAACTTAAAATGTTAGTTTCCATTTTTCCGCTAAAAGCATCCTGAAATTCTTAACTTAATTCTCAAATAAAAAGATCATATGGAATGTATTCTTCAATAATTTTTCTGGAAATCAGATCGCGCATACACGATTTTTTGACCCTACTTTTTGGTAACTGCTTCTTTGGAAATAATTCTTTATTTTTATGACATTTATAAATTATGATATTTTATGTTACTTTTGCTCTGTGTCATGAAAGTCAGAAACAATTTTTCCTTTATTAGTGTGAGCGTATAAATGCATGCATTGTGACGGTAAACGTCGAATTAGCGCTAATAATGTAACCTAATTGCTGCTCGCGAGGGCAGCACCTACTGGGGAGATTAGGAACGTAACGAAGGAATGCGGCACGCGAGCAGACGGAACGCGCGCTTAAAATTGAACCAGTGAAGCTCTAACCACCATAACGCTTGCCCGTAAGTGAAGCGTTGTCCATCAAGGAGTTCGCCCGCGTAGAAAAGATCAACCGTTGCTACCCGAGTGACCGGAGCCGAATAGGATTCGCAAAGCAGCCAGACGAGAGAGCCAGAGATTGCCGCAGCCGAGGAGCCGTGCAACTCACGAGAGCGAAGGCCTGGGCCAGCAGGCAAAATCACCGAGCGCAGCGACAACACTTGTGTGTGCGTGAGGTTTCGCCATCGAGGGCGAAACCACGAGTTTACAAATTCGCGACTCACGACGCAACTAAACAATAGACCGTTTCTCGAGTGCGACTTACTAGTGTCATCGTCGAGCGCCCGCAAAACAAAGGTAAGCTGGCCAGCTTAATCTCGCGATCGCGGTTGCATGTTTAACAATTAATTTCTCGTGTTCGAAGCGTGCATGCAATAGCTCTGCTAACAAAGAGCAGCGAGCGTCCCGGCACTGTGTGTCCACGATGAGCGAGCGCCGATGTCAACATAAACACGCGGGCCGACCTCATGTAGCATTTGATAGAGAATAAAAGATTCCGTTCGTGACATTAACAAGTGCTTACGACTCGCTTATTCCATATTGCTTCCACTCACTTTTACAGATTACTAGATCTATCGGTTGACTGACATGTGTTTCCCCATGCTCTCCGGATTATGTATTGAGCATAGATGTTTACATTCGCCCTCTATTGAATCCGCACGAATAAAAATAATTAAACGGTATCCACCCCGTTACAGCATACATGCATGCATATACGTATCTAATTTTTTCACATTCTATAGTTCTTTGATAAATCTTCGTCAAACTTTTGTTTATCAATTAGAAATAAATTGAGCTTATTTCGACAATCAATTTTGACATAAATTATCGCATGAATAATTTTTATAAGATAAGCGTCCCAGTAATGAAACGGTTTTGGGGTTCTACGTCGTTTTTATTCAGAAAAGATAATTTATAATTAAAGTTTTATATTCATATTTATTTTAAATATTAGTAATTATTTGAATTACTAAAACACCGTTAACTAGCATATCCCAAGTGTTATGTACCAGTGAACGAAAGAAATGATATTAAACTCATGCATAATTTGTATAAAGCATTTTTTATTATTTTAATTGTAACGGGGGAGGTCATCTGAAAAATGAAAAATTTATTTAATAAACTCCCACGATGCAGAGCAAACCGCCGCTCCGTTAAACACGTATGATAGTACGTGTATTAGCCTTAACGTCAGATGATTTATCCTAGTTGTCTTCTATCAAACGGAGTTAAACTCACCTTAAGTCACGTGTCTTGTGACACTCGATGAGTTTTAAATGTCAGCGACTTTACTCCTAATCTTCTTAATCCCCTAGATGTAATCCGATTAAAACCTAAGCCTTTTTCAAATACTTAAGCTACTAGGAAAATTAAATGACGAAAACGGCGAATAAATTTAACAGACTTTAATTAATAAAAATCACTATTCTTTGTAGGGTCGAAAGACTAACACACGCGAATAGGATTTTACAATTAACTATGTTCGGTGAGAAAGAGAGAGAGAGAGAAGATTCGAATTCTTCCGCGAACTAACGCTCGACGCAAATACAAAAAATAACGCTAACACGATTAGACGAAATACCGAATGTATTTTGTATCGCATATAATGACGGAAGATGTACCTACCATGCGGTGCAATTACGGTGATCAGCCGTAATTGTTGATGCAAAATATCAACTGCCGCTGCCCCTCGATTAATCAGCTGCGCTGCCTCGATCTGCCTTTATCTGCTGCTTCTGCACCGCTGCTTGCTGATGCAATACTGTCGTTGCACACACGCACATAATTGTCCCAAGGAAACTTTATTTTGGCGAAACTAAGTGCGAAACACAAATCGGCGGTAAACTCGCGTGAGCAGTTGAGGCGTAACTGCTCATTCAAAAGATCGCGCGCCCCCTCTCTCTCTCTTAATTGTTCGAACTAACGCGCGAGAAGCAGAATCGCGAACGGTTCGATTAATTAAATCGACTACCGTTGCATAATATAATTATTGTTGTTTTTGAATCTGCCATTTTCAATTAATATTCATCTATTTCTTCATTTGTAAATCTACTTCTTAAATATTCCATAATCAGAACACGCACTATAAAGCAAGACCGTCATAGGATGTTTTTTCTAATGTTATGTTATCAATAATTTTGTTGAACTATAGTATACTTTTAATTGGTTTTAGTTTTAAAGCAGTTATAATACATTTTCTCAAATTACTACATGTTAAAATAAAAAAATTAAATGATTCTAAATCTATACATTATACATATGATTTTGTTCTATTAATTGTTAGTTACTTTATTGAAAACATTTTTCGAGAAAAATCATCGTTTTCATTCTATCCCCATTCCTAATGATTTTCATGAAACAGAATAAACTTTTTTTTATTTGCAGGTTTTAAATATGTCGTCTGACGATGCTCAACCCCCACTCAAAATACCTAAAAGAACTAGAGATCAATCAAAATGTATTAAGTTCAATAAATGCTTGCGACACATGAACGGATTTCATTTAAAAATCGAAACTTGCAAACAAGCTGAAGACGTATCAAAAGAGTATGGCCTACATGCGCAAAGTGGAGATAGTATTTGTTCCAAATGTCGTTCAATATGTCGCTTAAATAAAAGTATTAGAAAAAAAGAAGAGTTGATTCAGAGTCATTTAGTTCCATCAAAGCTCGAAACCACTTCTTCAGTATTGACTTCAGGTGATTCTAAATCAGGCAAAAATCAGGATGAACATGAAATTGAAGAGCAAATGTTGGGTATATCAGTGAAAAATTCACAAAATGAGGATGTGGACACATCTTTATCATAAAAAACCTACAATGATTCTAGGATTTCACAATTTACATCTAACGATTCCAGCCAACAAACCACCGATTCATCTATTAGTGTCTATGAACCAATTGAAAAAATTGAAGTAGAAAAAATAGTTATGCCATTTCCAAGGACAATTGCTACTCATGATTATTGTTTTAAATGCAAGAGAAAGGAATATCTGCAAGATGTACCTTTTGATGCCCGCAATTCTTGCATGCAACTCTTCATGAAACGCAAAATTTTTATTCCAAGAAGAAATCGGTGCTGTCGAATACATTTGATCAAAGATTGCTTTTATAAAAATGAGTTATCAGAAATAATTATTTGTGACTGATAGGTGACAATTCGCGCGAGGCGAATTTGTCCCGTACGAAGGCCTTTCAACAGCCGAGCGGCCTTTGACTGGGGCGGCAGTCAGGCTCTCGGGCACCCCGTCCCATTCGCGCGTCAATAACGAAATCTTCGTAGATTTGAATCCGGGCTCCCGATACCGCGATCGTGAGATATTTGATCGGACGTATTCGTATATATCTATCCGTAATCGGTTATATATAAAATAAATAATAACGGGGAAGCATATGGATATACTCAAGCGCGTTTCATAGTACTTATAAAATTTATTTTATAAAGCTCAAGTACATGAATAAATGATAGAGCGAAAATAGAAGGATATACAGGGTGGCCCATTTTAAGTGATCCACTCAGATATCTAGATTGGAGTGAGTTTTATCGAAAAAAGTTTCAGACAAAAGTTACTCAACTTTGAGGGGGCCATGTTTCTATGACCTTGGATTTGACCTTGGAGGTCATGTTCAAGGTCATTTCAAGGTCAACTTTGTTTTTTTAAATAGGAACCCGCATTTTTGACCCCGGATTCGGAAAGAGCGGGAAATTTTACGTCCAAAACGGTATTTTTAAATTTTTTTTCATGGCCTTGAGAAGGTCGATTTAAGGTCAAATGCTTGAAAAACTGCATAAAAGCGTTTTTTTAATTTTTAAGATATCGAAAAATGACCTCTACAAAATTTGTTCAGAACAGAGTGGGCCACCCAATGCACCAAAAACCTTTGACCTTTAAACTCATTTTGAAGGTCATTTCAAGGTCGAAGTGTTTTTTGTAATGGAAACCCCTCTTTTTGACCCCGGATTCGCACATAGCGCGAAACTCAACACAATACCTTATCCAAACGTCGGATTTCGCGCTATGTGCGTATCCGGGGTTAAAAAGAGGGATTTCCATTACAAAAAACACTTCGACCTTGAAATGACCTTCAAAATGAGGTTAAAGGTCAAAGGTTTTTGGTGCATTGGGTGGCCCACTCTGTTCTGAACAAATTTTGTAGAGGTCATTTTTCGATATCTTAAAAATTAAAAAAACGCTTTTAGGCAGTTTTTCAAGCATTTGACCTTAAATCGACCTTCTCTAGGCCATGAAAAAAAATTTAAAAATACCGTTTTGGACGTAAAATTTCCCGCTCTTTCCGAATCCGGGGTCAAAAATGCGGGTTCCTATTTAAAAAAACAAAGTTGACCTTGAAATGACCTTGAACATGACCTTCAAGGTCAAATCCAATGTCATAGAAACATGGCCCCCTCAAAGTTGAGTAACTTTTGTTTGAAACTTTTTTCGATAAAACTCACTCCAATCTAGATATCTGAGTGGATCACTTAAAATGGGCCACCCTGTATATATAGACGCGTGTTCTACGCCTTGCGTTGACTATTATCTATAAACAATATGGTACTCACTTATTTTTTTTAATAGAGTTATTGGCATTCGGTCCTTTATATATTATTATTGTTTTTTTATTTATATGGTCTTCCTTCCTTTTGTTTTTAAACGGATTGTATGGTCCGTCAAATGTATGCGTATATATGTACGAGGGTGGTCCGATAAGTACTTAGCCTCACCGCCCGATGGCGCCACTCTCGCAAAAGAAATATTCTATCACGTGGTACAACCTTCTCGATGGTTATTGCCAAGATTTTAGCCGGATCGGAGTTGTAGTTTATTTTTGAGAGCGTGTGAAAGCAAGTGTGTCCGTTGATTTTTGAAAAATGGAAAAACAGCAGTATCGGTCGGTGATTCGATTCTTGTTTTTGGAAGGAAAATCGCACAGCGAAATCAAAAAGCGCTTGGATGCTGTGTACGGTGACTCTTCTCCTTCGATGGCGACCGTCAAAAATTGGTTTAACGAGTTTCAACGTGGTCGCACGTCAATTTTTGAAGAGCCACGTCCAGGTGCTCCGAAAACGGCTACCACGGAGGATAACGTGACAAAAATTCACGATCTCGTATTGGCAGATCGACGATTGAAGGTGCGCGAGATAGCTAAGATCGTAGGCACCTCAAAAGACCGCGAGGGTCATGTCCTGCATGAAATTTTGGGCATGAGAAAGAGTCGGCGCGATGGGTGCCGCGTTTGCTCACTCCGGACAACAAGTGCAACCGTGAGACAACTTCAGAGCAATGTCTGACGCTGTTTAAGCGTAATCCGAAGGAGTTTCTACGTCGTTTCGTGACAGTCGACGAAACATGGATCCAGTGGTATACACCAGAGACCAAGGAATAGTTGAAACAGTGGACTTTACCCGGCGAAAGTGCTCCGAAGAAGGCGAAGACTGCCCCATCGGCCGGAAAGGTGATGGCCACCGTTTTCTGGGATTCACAAGATGTGATCTACATCGACTACCTGGAGAGGGGCAGAATAATACCAAATAACTCGGATAAATTAAACCAAACTAAATTTATATTTCAATAGGCGAGATAAACTCTGAATTCGGAAATATTGCGGCCTTCTTGTTCTGGCGCTCAGTCCTGACTGACTAATCTCCCCTCGTTGTTTTCATCAATTTATTATATATCCTTTTTCCCTCGCATTCCGTCTCTCTCTAGCGCATACGCTTTAGACGTTTACGCGTTTCTAATCGGCTGGTCTTACTTAGCCAAGCATGCTGCAGCAGCATGAATCAGGTTCTCCCGTTCATTCCCACCGAGCCGCGCACAAGAATACTGCTAGCTATGGTGTTTTATCGCTATAACCTTGGCCTTAGCGCAACACGAACGGGACTCTTGAAAGCGAAATTTTAATCGTAAAATATAACAAATGGTACGTCACGTCACATCCTTCCCTCCTTAGAATCGTTGCCGTCCTCGGTAACGTTTTGGAAGGGTCCAATTAGGGTAGTACAGGAAGAAAATAATAATATATAATAATGATAAATAATAATAGTAAAATAATATAAATGGTCCTCTTTATTGATATATAAACAAAATAGTTAACGGAAGGAGGCAAAAGCTCGAGATTTTAGTCCAATCTGTATTTGCGAAATACAAATTGGCGGGTATTCTCTCCGGTTGTTAGATCTAGCCCCTCTAAGTCTTGTAGACAGAAAGCTTGGTCCTGGAGTAACAAGTCTTAGTCCTTTGGTTTGGTTGAGGAAATTTGCAAAAACAAGGTCAGCTTGTTTATGCCATCAAAGGGGGACCCGTTGTAATCATAGGTCCCTAGATTACAGTCTTGCAAATGTAGGTCTTAATTGGAAAGATACACCGCTCTTCCACAGAACCAATGCGTTCTTAGCACATTTCTGTTTTGATATTGGCAAATGGTCCTATGTGCTTCTAACTCTGTTTTGGTAACATAGTGTCTACAGGCACTATGATAGACGTACATGGACCTGTTCCGGAGTTTGGCTGTCACATGTCGTGTTGGCGAATGTTTCGCCTTATAACGTTTATTTAAGTTGGTTAGTGTCGAAGTGGCACTCCAACTAAATACGTATTTGATTACTCCCATAGGCCCGCAAGAGCTTTGCCATGTTTTGATATAAACTACTGGTCCAAATTGTATGAAGGAAAAAAATAATCTTAGGACCGCCGCAAGGTAATCATCCTCAAGAAGAAATTCTATAATGATTTCTCCATGGTGTGAGGAAGATGGGGATACTATCGTTGTAGTAGAGCGTATGGTCCCCACAGTACTAAATAATTTGATGACCACAGCTTCTTGTTGAGAGTCTTCCAATTTGACTCGAATTACAGTGGAAGAGTCATCTACTGGTGCCATAGCTCGGAAACGAATTCCGTTAATTTCTTCCATCCTAAGGTGAAAATATGGTCTAGTTAATTGCTTGGTCGAGAGGAGAGGAAAAAAAGTACATAGATTTAAGACTAGACATAAACAAGAGTAAAGAAATAGGTCAAAGATTAAAGAGTTATGGGTCCGCTAAGTAAAATAATAATAATACAATTGAAAGGTTCAATAATTTTTATCCTATGACTTATAATTTATACAGCTGATTCTAAGTATCTTCTATCTTCAGGGTCAATTCCTGTTATCGCGTTTTCTTCTGTTAGGTCAATTCGTCGGGCTTTTCGTAAGGTTGCCCGTGGATTAGGAGTATGGTCCATTAATTTAATTTCCGTGAGCGTAACAAGATCTGTAAATGGTTCATTTTTGTCTAATCCTATGTTAGGTCGGCTTGTTTTGGTAGGATTTACCTTATATACTTTTCTTACTTCTGATTTAGGGTATTGTCTTTTCATGTTTCCTTCCCTGAGTTTATTTTCGTGCTACCACCTGCAGGTGGTATCGTGATCCTCATAGATCGATGCGTCTATCCATCCGTCGCAAAGCCAGTGGTGCCTAGTTTCATTACTGTGGTCCCATCTTCTTTTCCGTATGTCAGCATATCTAACGCCGTAGATAAGGTCGCATTCTTTTAAGGCTGTTGCGGCATCAGTAACTTTGTAATACTGCGCGTAACCTATAGCAAGAGCTCCTTTGTTATCTCACACCACTTTATGATACAATAAGGGTCCGAATTGTACGAAGTGTTGGAAAAATGATATTTCCCTATAACTCTCTTCGATTGTCCAGGGAAATCGATAAAATAGTCGGGTTTTCTGCGTGGGTCTAGAATCGTTTGTTCGTAACGATTTCGGTTTTCCAATACGGGCACGATTTATCGCGCTTATGTTCCAATTTTTTATTTTTCTTGCTTCAACTGCATATTTAATCCTAGTAAATTTGCAGAGAATAATTCTTGTACTGTTGTTTGTGAGATTTCGTAATGAAGGAAACTCCTCTATGGATCCGATACTCTCTAATCGTGTCAAAAGTTCGCTCAGCGGCTTTTGTTTTAAGTACCGTATCTTGATGCAAGTCGGGTCTATTGTTACGTTTCGTGCATCAACTAGGAATAGCTAATGAATGAGACGTTCCAATATGCTGACTGGTGGTTGGATATGTCTCACTTATAG
The DNA here is from genome assembly GCF_024137745.1 of Phymastichus coffea. Classification (NCBI taxonomy): domain Eukaryota; kingdom Metazoa; phylum Arthropoda; class Insecta; order Hymenoptera; family Eulophidae; genus Phymastichus; species Phymastichus coffea. Next base: position 2,055,144 of record NW_026706835.1, on the reverse strand, counting down.
TAAATGTATGTGGAAATGTAAATATGTATGTATGATAATTGCACTACCTTGATAATCGTAGTTTTTAATAGTTGATATAAATGTAGCAGGCTCTAACTGCTTGTCGAATTGTATTGGATAGGTCGTTGAATAATACTTGCACGATATTACTTTGTAACAGTCGCGAGTTTATTAAGTAAAGTAATCACTAATTGTCGGACCGGTGTGTACGGAGTGAGTCTTACAGGTACTTATTGACTGACTGACGGACTACTGATCAACTACTGTAAGTAATTTTGTTCATTTCTTTTTATATCTTTTACAGCTCTTTTCAGCTCAGTGTTGCGATATGGTTGACATTTTGTTTTTGCTGAATATAAATTCTTGCGTTCCGTGACTTTATTTCGGAGTGTCATTTACCTCGCGTTTCGTCAGCTTTTTGCTGACGTGCGAATAGTTTAGCAGCTTTGAATTTTACGAATGTGCATTTGTTACGAAAGGGATGCGTCGTAAGACGTAACATCCCAGGGCCTAAGACATTGCAATGTTTGCATACTTCTGAAATTCAAAGCTACTAGCGGTTTATACAGAAATTTTGCGATGTGTGCACTTTAATTAGTATATAAGGTGCGTGGTTGGTCGACTTTGTACAGTTCAATTTTGACTTGTAATTTACAATGTTTGGATTTCCAAGGGAGCGTCATTCGATGGTCTGCGTAAGTATTTTACAAATTGATTGTAGTTTTTGTTACTTAGTTTCTATTTCTTGTTGTTATTATTATCATTATATATTTTCCTTTTTCTAGTTTGCGGGTTGGCAGCATTCCCGTGCGGTAAAGAAAGCCAGACGAGAGGGCTTGCCTTTACCAGCCGCGCCTAAACCCGGGACCCGGAAATATGTGAGAATAGATGTAAGTGTTTTACAATGTATATTTGTATATTGGTATATTGATATATCTGATTAATTTGTTTCCTGTTTGCTTGTTAGTTTCGTAGTTATTAGTGCGTATTCTGAGGTATTGCGACCGAGTGATACGGACGGCCTTCTTCTTGGGGGAGTACGGTCCAGATAAAGATACTTGGAATCTTCGTGAATTATTTTTTTATGATTTGTTAGTATATTGTAACGGTTTTCGTCGAGTATGTGTGGAGGTTTTTAATGATTTTTACAATGTAATTATAGGTCCAAGTGTGGACCATCGATATAATTGTAATTGTATATAAGTGTAAATATATTTGTGAACATAATTGTAATTTTGTAAACATAAATATTTTTTTTCTTTTGTTTTTAGATAAAAAATTTTTTTTTTTTTTTTTTTTAATCAAAATTCCTTTGCAGTCTTAGCCTAATATCTTAAAGCGAATATATCGCTTCCCTCCCCGCTCAACATGTACCCCTGACGTAAAGCATTTGGGGTACTGAACGACACGACAATTAATTAGACTTTTGTTGAAAATAGGTCATGTTTGTATTTGACTAGTGTTGATTCGAGAGGTAAGTTTTGTTGAGGAATAGGACAGTGGGTATCAGGGTAAATTTGTATCTTGACGTCTGTGTCGTTCAGGTTTGTGTGTACTGTGTCCAGTTGAATTTCTGCGTTTTGTTTGTTATTTTTTGTCATACTGTCATGGTTTTGTCGTCCTAGTATCACCAGCAGGTGGGTTATTGAGCTGAAGAAGGCCCATAGTAGATTCATAGACCAGCCGTAAACCATGTGCAGCGTATATCCTCTGATTATGGTATCAATCGTCAATTTTATTATTTGCAGTAATATTAATATCATTATGATTACTGACGAGATTGATCCGCACGTGATTAGTTTGTTGAACATGTGATTCCACGTGCTTTCAGCCAATTTCGCAAGTGTATTTTCTGTAAAAATGTTCTTTGTTGTTCCTTCTCCTGATATTTCTTTAGCTATAATATTTAACAGAGATGCTTTTTCCATGGGGAACATTATTTGTTGTTGTAGTTGGTCCAATTCTTGTTGTGAGTATATGCCGTTAGTTGCTAATGAATCTATGGATTCAAATTTCCATTTTATGTTTGTGTTAGGTTCGAGTGCTTGTGGTGGTATTGTTTCCATTGGTTTGAGCGTTAGTTTTATCCATTTGTTGTTTACTTTGTAGTATGTAGGTATTATGGAGTTGCAGTTCATTGGAGTACCTCTTCTTTTGAGGACATGTGTTTTTGGAGTAAAAAACCAGGTTTTATTGCCTGAAATTACTGGTAATTCGTTGTAGCATTCGCTGAGGTACTGTACCTTCACTACAGTAGGGGTGCATTTTATGACATGAACTGCTTCTCCTGCGATCCTGGCAATGTATCCAGGTTTCTTCATGATGTTGTATGCGAATTCGTCAGGGGAGAGGGTTGCAAGGGATAGGGAGTTTTGTATTGTTTTCCTCTCTACTTCGCACCTATCTGTAATGACTGTTCTGTAAAGGTCGTTCAGCTGTCTGCCCAAATGCTTTTCGACATATACAAATTTAGAATGTACGTATGTGAATAAATCTATGTTAACCTTGCTTTTGCTAGTAACAGTATCTTTATCGAATTTGTATTTGTTGAAGTTATTGTTTTCTTCCGCGATAAAGAGTTTTGGGTGTTCTGTTCTTATGAACTCTCTGTAGCATTTCAATATTTTATCTTTGGCTGTTGAAGCAAAGGTCGTATCGCTAGTGTTTACCATGTATATTATGTCGTCATTGTGTGTGTTAAAATATTTTGTTACTGGACCTTTATATAAAATATCATAACTGTTAGTAAAACATTCTTCCTGAGGTAAAATGTCCCAAAATGTATAACCCCCGTCAGAGTCTACGCATGTTGTGTCTGAAAATTTACATGTCGTTCCTGAGCTTAAATGTAATTTGTCATTACTCAGACAAATTTTCGCATAGGCTTGTATTAATGTGATTTTAATTGTGCCTTGAACAAGTACCTTACTCCACGATCCGAACCTGTCTGCGTAGGCTATGCCGCTGCAGCTTCCTGCGTCGCCAGCGAAGTCTATGCCCTTGGTTGTTGTGGCGTTTATTTTTAAATCAGCAATCGTATGAAAATTGTCATATTTAAAAATTCTCGTTTCGTGGATAGTTTGGCATTGTTCATGGCTCAATTCATACAAGTATTCTTGTTTTCCGTTTTGTTCAGGTTCGAGATGTCCGAATAATCCGCATTGGTATACTGTCCGATGGATTTCAATTTTACATTGATGTACTGGAACATCTCTAAATTCGGCTGCTTGGATAAGTTCTACATTTACTATTGTTGAGTTTATGGTTTCGGTGTTAAAGTTGCATTCGTCAGCGTCCAGTAGTTATTTTTGAAAACATAATTTCTTGGTCCTAAAACAGAGAAAAGTTTATCAGTTTATATACTCTTGTGTAATATTAATTTATTTGCATGAACTGTATTCGGTTTTCCACCCTTATTTATTGTTACGTTATAATTATCTGTGATGTTTAATATTTCAAAGGGGCCCAGGTTGTGATTCTTTTCTAATTTTCCTGGTTTAGGTTCTTTAATGAGCCACACTTGATCTCCTATTTTGAAATTGCAAGGGTTTATGTGGCGATCATAATATTTTTTTGATTTTTCTTTTGCTGTTACGAGGTTTTCTCGCGCTAAGCATGCAATATTCTGTATGTTTTGTATAAGTGTTGATAGATAATTATTGAATGTTAGCAATTGTTCTGAAATTTTTAACGGTTCACTAGACAGTAATCGCGGTGGGTAAGCGAAGACCAGTTCATGCGGAGTAAATCTATGTGCGCTGTGAACGCTTGTGTTGTAATGAAATTGGGCTAATTCTAATAAATTGTCCCATTCAATTTTTTTACTAAAAAAAATTTTCAAATATTCACAAAGGGGGTGATGTGCTCTTTCTAGGGAGCCGTTTGATTGTGGTGAAAATGCGGTTGTTTCTATTTTTGCAAACTTAAATCTACGAGCAATGGCTTTTAAGATTTTACTTGTAAAGTTCGCTCCTCTGTCGGTGAGGACTACTTTTGGTGAACTGAAAATACATATCAATCTTTTGATTAGGGCGTCTGCAATTGCTTCTGCGGTTTGATTAATGAGTGGAACAACTATTATGAATTTTGAGAGTAGGTCTTGTATAGAAAGAATGTATTTGTTCTGATTATTAGTAACGTTTAGAGGTCCTACTATGTCCATTGCGATTTTGTCGAATGTTTTCATGGGAGTGTCCGTTATTATCATTGGTTGTCTAGTTTTTATTCTTTTTAGTTTATTTCTTTGACAAGTTTCACAATTTTTGATACGGTTCTCTATATCAGTTTTCAGGTTTTCCCAATAGTATTTGTTCTTTATTCTGTTCCATGTTCTGTTGATTCCCGAATGTCCTCCTAGTGCACTTGAGTGATATTGGTCGAATATATTGTCTCGGTCTGCGAGTTTTACATAGTCGATGTAGTTTAGGCAAATGATAATTTTAGTTTCAGAAGTTTCGAATGTTGTTGCTAGAATGTTTTCTATTTCGGCCCAATGTATGTTTTTTAATTGTAGGTCTCTTGAGATGCTGAATGTTGTTAATTTCTTGCAAATTATTAATGTTCTTAACAATTTGAAGAGACCTTTGAGATTCTCCTTTATCCTCATAGCGGACTGTCTTGTGTCAAGACAGGCTATGAAGATATTTGTTGTACCTGACTGTATTATTTCAATTTCCTGGAGCTGTAGATTTTTGTCTGGTTGTATCTGTTTGATTTTTATTAGTCTTTCTGTTGCGTTATCTAATGATTGATATTTGTTGTCGATAAAATTTATAATGTTGTCTTTTCTTGATTCGATGGGTTTTTTCGTAAATCGAATGTTATGTTGTTTCTGTATTTTTGCTTCATTATTTGTATTTTCTTCATTTTCCATATGTACTTGTGCTTGTGTAATATTTTTATTTCTATTTTCTTTTTCTTTGTTTTGTTTTCTTGTTATTTTGATTTGTTCCTCTTGTTTTTCTTGTACTTGTCGTTCATTTGTTATTATTTCTATTGATTCTTGTTTTGCTTTTTGTGCTCTGGTAACTACATTTATTTTTATATCTTCCATCAGATTTCGTGATAGTGCATCGGCATTTGTATTTATTTTGCCAGGTTTGTAGATAATATCATAATCATAATCTGCTAGTTTTAGTCTCCATTTTTGTACTCTTGAATTGTTATCTGCTGATTTGAAGGATAACAATGGTTTGTGATCACTAACGATGGTAAATTTGTTTCCGTATATGTAATTCTTAAATGTCTTTATTGCGAATACTATGCGAAGTGCTTCCTTTTCGTATGAATGGTATTTTTTCTCTGCTGATTTTAAGATTCTTAATGCAAATGCTATTGGTCTGTCATCACCGATCTCTCCTTGAGAGAGTACACAACCCAGCGCGTAGTTTGAAGCATCTGTTGTAATGATGAATGGTTTTTTCATATCTGGGTATTGAAGAACTGGAGTTGTGCATAGGGCATTTTTTAATTTTTCAAATGCTTTTTGTCTTTCTTCAGTCCAAATAAATGGTTGTTCTTTTTGCAGTAAATCTATGATAGGTTTTGCTATTTGTGAGAAGTGTCCAATAAAGCGTCTGTAGTAGCTTGTTAGGCCTAAGAATTCTCTGATATTTTTGATAGTTTTCGGGATAGGAAATTTTTTCATTGCTTCTATTTTCTTTGGGTCTGTTTTGATGCCTTCTTCACTTATAATGTAGCCTAAGAATTCTACTTCCTTTTGGAGAAATTTGCATTTACTCGTTTCAATTTTTAATCCTGCCATTCTTAATTTTTCTGCCATGAGTTTGAATCTTTTATTATGTTCTTCAACCGTATTTGCAACGATAATTATATCATCGATATACAGGTAGCAGAACCCTTTTTCCAATAAGTCTCCGAGTACTTTTGTTAGTGCTCTTTGGAAGACCCTAGGTGAGTTTATTAGTCCAAAAGGTAATACTTTGAATTCAAAACGTCCCAAGCCAGGGATACTAAACGCCGTTTTATGTATATCTGATTCTTTCATTTTTAGTTGATGAAATCCAGAAACCATATCGATGGTGGTGAAAACTTTGTTTTTTCCTATGCAGTTGAAAATTTCTAATATGTTGGGTATAAGATATGGGTCTGGAATAGTTTTTGCATTCAATTTTCGATAATCTATTACCATTCTCCATTTTTTCTTTCCGTCTTTTGTTATTCCCTTTTTTGGCACGATCCATACTGGCGCGTTAAATGCACTTGTTGAGGGTCTAATTAAGTTATTTGCAATTAGCTTCTTTGTTTCATCACATGCGATTAGTTTGAGTGTATATGGCAGAGGAAATTGTTTAACATATACTGGTTTATCATCAGTTAAATTAATTTCGTGTTCTTCTATGTTACATTTGCCAAGTTTATCTCCGTCTAACCAGCATATGTCTTCGAATGACAGTATTAAATTTTCTATGTTTTCTTACGTTGAGTCAGGTGTTCTAAGTTTATTGTATTTATTAATTGCTTTCGTCGTATTTTTATTTCGTGTTCTTGTGTCTCTTTTTGTGCGATTTTGTTGTGTGTAGTTGTAAATATATGAGTCGATTTTAAATTAGTTTCTTTAGCTGTGAATTTTTCATTAATATTTTTGAAGTTATTTTCTATATCATTCATAATGTGAATTTGCTGGTTCGTTATTTTGTTATATTTTCTGTCAATCTCTTCTGCAACGTTATCATTTAACGTGTCGCAAAAATTTGAATAATCATTAATAGTATAATTCTCTTCGGTTTCATTGGATTCGTCTTCCAGGGCTTTACTAATATTTCCAATAAATTGTGCCAAGCTTGAGTGATAGTTAGGTTGAGATAATATTTTTGTTTCTGGATTCCCATATATTTGATCATTCGTACTATTTTTCGTTTCTTTTTGTATGTCACTTATTATATTTAAGATTTGTGTTACATCTTTATGTATTGATACTTCTTTGCTGTGTGTTGTCGTATTTGTTTCGATATCATTTTTGTCTACTATGTATTTTTTGTCAAATGCTATGGGTTCCCATGTGTCATGATGTTCATTAATTTCTTTTGATGTTTGTGCTGTAAATGTATTTGTTTGATTTCTGCTAGTAGTTTCTTTTAATGGCTCTTTTTGATTGTTTATTTCCAAGTAACCTCTATCTAATCTTAATTTGTGTTTGGATAAAGCATTTATTCCTATTATTCCATCGTAAGGAATAGAAAAGTTATCTGGTGCTACATGGAAATCAAATGGTTCATCTGCAATATGCATTTGTGTTGAACCTATTGTTCTTATGCGTCTTCTATGATTCCTGATATAGATATTTGTTCGTTTCTATGTAAATGCTTTTGTGGAATGCTGCTATTCTTGATAATATTTAGTTGTGCTCCACTGTCTACTAGTAGTTGCAGTTTGTTATTGGAGTTTGGTTCAAATATTTCTATGTACTTGAGAAGGTTTTTAAGTTTGACAATGTATATTTTGGTACAGTCGTTTGTAATTTGTTGATTAATATCAGTACTATTTTTAGCTATATCTGTCTGTAATATGGTACTCTCTATTTTCTTTACATTTCCTTCGAATTTTCTGTATATATCTATGTGTTGTTTTGTTTGTGTTGGGAGAGTCGATGTTTCGTCGTGGAACGTTTTTATTGTCTGTTCATTCCTTAGGCGTTCCTTCCCAAAGGAGCTCCAGAGTTTTCCGAGTTTATCCCCTATTTGCGGCATTGTTCTGTTGTATGACCGACACCTTTACAGGTTCTGCAAAATATTCTTTCTTCTTGTAATCTTTTAATTTTTTCACAGTTATCTACGTTATGTCCTGTTTCGTTGCAACCTTCGCATGTGATTGAAATATTTTGAAGTGGATAATTCTTTAGTGCTTGTAGTTTCCTACATTCACTCGCTGTGTGACTCATATTTTTGCAATAGGCGCAGAATTTTTTTTTTTTGATCGTTGTTAAAATTGTTTCTGTAGTCGTTATTGTAGTTTTTATTGTAGGTGTTGTAGTTTTGTGGACTTTGCTGAGGGTTTGCAGATTGTTGTGTATTCGCAATTTTTCTGCAGAACTTTGCTGTGTGACCTAATTGATCACATAATTGGCATTTGTAACTTGATTTATTTCTTTGTTCTGTGAAGTATATTCGCGCTTCTTCACAATCTTGTTCTTCATGTCCCTGTTCTTGGCATAAGGTGCATATTCTATAAGGTGATCTATTTTTACCTGTTATGCAAAATTTGATAGAGTGACCTTTTTTGTTGCATTTTTTACAAAAGACTTCAGGGCTCTCTTGCGTTGAATGACTTCCCTCTTCGCAAATATCGCATTTGTTTACTTTTTGTGTGATCTTATTTTTACACTCGATGGCTTCATGTCCCGTTTCTCCGCATTTCCAACATTTTATGTAGTCGGCAATGTAGGGGCATTGACCTACCTCATGTCCTAATTCTTGACAGTATTGGCAATGGATATTTCTTCGTTTGTTTAGCGGGCAAGCGCTTATTGAGTGTCCTTTTTGGCTGCAGTATTTGCATATCAAATTGATTTTGTCTACTGAATTTTTACAGTTATTGAAAAAGTGATCTGATCCTTTGCAATAGACGCATGCTGCAGAATGGCAAAATAGTGCTTCGTGTTGGGGGTCATGACAAATTTGACATATCATAATTTTTTTTGGTAGTTCAGGTCTATTATAATAATCATTGTAGTCGGCATATGTGTTATTAATTGTCACATTGTCTGTTGCTTTTCTAATATTTATGTCATTTTCAATTTCTATAGCTTTTTTGGACATTTCTTGTAATGTTGTCTCGTTGCCCAATTCGTATTTTATTTCCGCTCGCATTCCTTTTTTAAAGCATTTTGCTGCGTCTGCATCTAATTCTTCGTTGAAATTTTTTCTGGCTGTTTCATTTGTTACTTGTATTCTGTATATTTCTTTTATTTCTAATACTAGTTGACATAATCTATTTGTATATTGAATAATTGATTCTGTATTTCCTTGTGTTATTTTGCGTATCCTAGCACGCAGTTCGTGTATGTCTTCTTGAATTGGATTAATTAATTCCTCTATTGTTTCCACACAGCTGTTTCCTAAAGCTTCTTCTACTTCTCCCTTCATTCTCACTTTCAATAGTTCTACTATATTGTGTTTATCATGGTTATCTACTAGATTTTTTACTCGTCGTAGTCTCCTGATGTACTTTGCGGGCGGCATATTTTTACCATCGAAGTCCGGGACATAATTTACCAATTCTTTGAGAGATAATTTGATTGGATATGAATTTGCCATATTTATTGGGTTTGTTGCTGGGCTTGTGATACGTTGGTTTTCTTGAATTTGTTTTCCTTGAATTTACTGAGTGTTTCTTTCACTCTCTTTTTCTTTTGTGTATTTTGTTTTGTTTATTTGCCTAATGTCTTTTTTTGAGTCTTCACTGTTCTGGTGTTGGTTAATAGATTCGTCAGAGATTTTTGATAATGCGTATTGTGTGTAGACTGATTCTTCGTTTTTGTTTATGGTGAATAATATGTCCTTTGGTGTCCCTAATATTAGACTTTGTTCACCTAAAAATCCTCCAATGTCTGAATATCTATCGTGTTTTTCTGAGTCAAATGTGTCAAACGTCTGGTCTAACAGTGAGTATCTGTCTGACTCAGTGTAGTCTGTTATGTTTGTTTGCTTTTCTGTTAAATCAACTAATTGGTCAGCTGTTGGTATGATTTTCTTTATTGCTCCTGTGATTTTCTCTTTTTCTGCTATTTTTTCTTTGGTCTTAGTCGGCGATCTTCGTAGTTTGTTACTCTTTTTGAAAGCTAATTCATCCAGTCCTTTTTCTAAAAGGTCTTCTAATTTTGGATTCTTGTCAATTTGTGATCGCGTAAGTTTCCTAATTACGGATGATGTGCCCTTCGTTGTGCTGGACTTCTTGCTCATTTAGGCATTTTTTTTATTTTTTTTTTTTTTTTTTTTTTTATAAACAAAGGGAATTTGACAAAATCAAAATAGAGTGAAGCAGGGAAAGTATAAGAAAAATTATTGTTAGCAAAAAAAAGTTATGGTAGAAATATATAGAAGCACAATTACTTATTGAGATGGCAAAAAAAAAATTGTAACAATGAAATTGTTAGATAAATAATAATATATATATTATTTGATTTTCGTACCGGAACCAATTGTTACGTCTCGTGCATCAACTACGAATAGCTAATGAATGAGACGTTCCAATATGTTGACTAGTGGTTGGATATGTCTCACTTATGGTAAATGTATGTGGAAATGTAAATATGTATGTATGATAATTACACTACCTTGATAATCGTAGTTTTTAATTGTCGATAGAAATGTAGCAGGCTCTAACTGCTTGTTGAATTGTATTGGATAGGTCGTTGAATAATACTTGCACGATATTACTTTGTAACAGTCGCGAGTTTATTAAGTAAAGTAATCACCAATTGTCGGACCGGTGTGTACGGAGTGAGTCTTACAGGTACTTATTGACTGACTGACGGACTACTGATCAACTACTGTAAGTAATTTTGTTCATTTCTTTTTATATCTTTTACAGCTCTTTTCAGCTCAGTGTTGCGATATGGTTGACATTTTGTTTTTGCTGAATATAAATTCTTGCGTTCCGTGACTTTATTTCGGAGTGTCATTTACCTCGCGTTTCGTCAGCTTTTTGCTGACGTGCGAATAGTTTAGCAGCTTTGAATTTTGCGAATGTGCATTTGTTACAAAAGGGATGCGTCGTAAGACGTAACACTATTATCAAGTGCTCTGACATGTCACTCATGATGATATTGAGTACTGAAACAAATGATTCAATAATTTATTGATTAAAATTTTATACAGACTCCGCTGTCTGGATTTGTAAACCTGAAGAATTTTCAGATTTTATCAATGGATTAGGTATAGTCGCGAAGGGTTTCGGTTTTTTTGAGGGATGAATGTAAAGGGTTTCGATTTCAACTTGTTTCTTAGAACGTTCTTCAGACATCCTGGCAGGCGTTTGCTTATTCGTAGTCAGACCGAAGCTATGAAGAATTGATCTGTATCGAAATGATTTTGGTGTATGCATCTGAGGTGATTCGTGTACTATGGTATTATTTAACGCTTTCGTGCGTACAATGTAACATTTATAATTTATACTGATAATTATTATGATTAGGATATTAATACTGAATCCTCCATAAATTAGTCCTGATTGCGTTCTTGTGAATTTTTTATGATTTTTTATCATTTCCGTCCTTTCCATAATGTCGCTTAATGTTTTTTCTTGGCTGGTCCAGGTTTCAGCTTGTGGGGTTCATTCTTCTAATTCAATATCTGTTTCAGATAAGTAGGTTAGTGTCGGGTAAAGATTCGTTAGATTAAGGATTAAGTTTGGTTGATATAGGTAAATATTTGTATTGCCTTTGCCCATTTCCGTAAACAAGGTCGCATCCTTGGTATAACCGATGCACCCCGGGGCAATTCTTAGTATTTCTACCCCTTGTATTTCGGTTTTTTGGTTCACTTGATTCGGGCAGACAATTCGGACTGTATCTTGTCGGTTAGCTGAGTATATCCATGACCCATCCGTTGATATAAAATTCCAACTGGTAATTCGTTGTATTCTCAGAACTACGAGTATGTCACAATGGTATAATTCATGACTGGATGGTTGTAATAACAGTCCTAGTTCGCATTTTTTATTTAAATTAGCATCTAATACAGGTCCTCCTACCGGACATATAAAGGTATAGTGTGTTCGCACACAACCTTGCAATGAATGGTGTCCATCTGTATATACTGTTTTTGATTCGAACTCAATGCCAAGTACGGGTATTTGTGTCTAATATATGGTGATTTTTCAGTTGAACTCGGTGATTGTGGTATCAATATTGAGTGCAGATGGTATAGGTTATAGTAATTTCTGTCAACTCGAGGTAAATGAATGACAATATACGAGGTGTGTTCAAAACGTAAGGTGACTTTTCAAATTTCACGGGCAACGTACTTTCGATTATCGAGTTTTTTGTTTTATTATGTTGGTACACTCTTCCCGAACATCTGTACCAAGTTTCAAGTGTATAGCATTTTTTGTTTGGTTGTGAGAGGCGTAAAGGTTATAAGTATTTTGCGTGCTCGGCGATTTCTTGCTATCGAAAAATATGGATCAAAGGATTTGCATCAAATTTTGTGTAAAAAATAAAATAAAGTGCTCCGAAACACTTGAAATGTTGACGGTGGCATACGGTGAAACTGAGTGAAAAAAATGTTTACAATTGGTACAGACTCTTCCAAGATGGCCAGGAAGATGCCAATGACGAGCCTCGCTCTGGACGCCCAAGCACGTCAACAACTGATGAAAACTTTCAAGCAGTGAAGAAAATTGTTCTGGAAAATCGTTGAATCACTATCAGAGAAGTTATTGAGGATGTTGGTATATCGCTTGGCTCGTGCCATAAAATTTTTTCTAACGTTTTGGGCATGAGACGTATGTCAGCGAAGTTTGTTTCGAAATTGCTAAATTTTGACCAAAAGAACCATCGCATGAGCATCGCTCAAGAACTGTTGAATGACGTCACCGACGACCCAGATTTACTCAAAAGGGTCATAACTGGTGACGAATCATGGGTATATGGTTATGATATCGAAACCAAAGTCCAATCGTCCCAATGCAAGAGCCCAGATGAGCCAAGACCGAAAAAAGCACGCCAATTTCGATCAAATGTCAAAGTTTTGCTCACTGTTTTCTTCGATTACCATGGCATGAATACCGTGGTGCATCAGGAGTTCTTACCATATGGAAGTACGGTCAATAAACAGTATTATCTTGAAGTTATGCGCCTTTTGCGAGAAGCAGTACGAAGAAAACGCCCAGAATTGTGGAAAAACAATTCATGGCTTTTGCATCACGATAATGCCTCTGCTCACTCATCTTTGCTTGTGAGAGATTTTTTGGCCAAAAACAACACCACAATCATGCCTCAGCCACCATATTCACCGGATTTGGCCCCATGTGACTTTTTCTTGTTCCCAAAACTAAAGAGACCTATGAAAGGTCGGAAATTTGCAACGATTGAAGAGATAAAGACTGCATCACTGGAAGAGCTCAAGGCTATACCGAAAAGTGCTTATGAGAAGTGCTTTGAGGATTGGAAAAACCGTTGGCATAAGTGTATTGTATCTGAGGGGGATTACTTTGAAGGGAACAACATAAATATTGATAAATAAATAAATATTTTTTCTGAAAAATACAAAGTCACCTTACTTTTTGAACACACCTCGTATGTCTTCCTTTCTCGCTGGATCGCGTCAATGTTGGAAATTTTAATAATATCCTCAATTCTGAGGTATTCGGTTGGAATTGGGAAATTGAGGTCCGTTACCATATAACGGGGTTTTAGCTCGTGCTCTTTTCGGGCTAAATCAGTTATATAATAAATAGTTCTCGCGGATTAATATTTTAACAAAGCGAAGTGCGCTATCCAAGGCAACCCTGTGCGCCAGTGCGAACAGTGCTTAGCTCCAGCCGCATCAGCTTGCCTCCTTCCTTACGTAGAAATTCGGCCCGCGGAGAGTGTCGTGAGCCACAGGTTACTTGGTGAGGGACAACCTAAAGAGTCTCGCGGCGAAGTAGTTATACAATAGGGCAGGTGTATCGGAATAAGTTGCTGCGGATTTTGGTAGAAACGAATCGTGTATTTCAGGCACTTACGAATACATACAAGCGCGCGTGGTGGCGAAATGTGAGCGGCAGCGAACAAGGCGTTGACGCGACGCAGCGCGCCGATCTTGTCAGCAACCGAACAAGATCGGACAACGAATTCCCTTAAAGCGGCTCGAGGCAAGACGCAATGCCGAGTAAAATGACAGAGTGCGTAAGTCGGGCGAAAGACTAAAGTGACAAATGCAGTTAGCAAGCAATAGGAGAGAGAGCCTAAGAGAGAGAGAGAATCGAGTAGGTACTTACAGTAGTTGTCGTCGGTTATTAGAACGGCAGCAACGCACGAACAGTAGATCGCGACCACGCTTACTCCTGTCCTACACTCGCGCGGGCGTTCTCGCTTCCTAGCCTTATAGCTGACGGAATTCCTGTCAACATCAGCTATGCGCCTTCGCTTATCGCTGGCGATCTTTGGACTCATAGAATCGCCACTGCGTACTCGCTTACTCCTTCGAGATCTCTTGTAACGCAAAAGAAAAGATGTTACTGTCAAACTATGCTAGCGTCCGTACTTGTCTCTGCTCGCATGCCAACTAACTCATTACGCGCTCTCCTTCTCTTTCCCCTTCGCGATCGCGGTCTCTCCGCGACATCCGCGCTAGGGACTATCGATAGTATAGATCGTAGGACTCGACTCTTACCTTGTTCGCTGACATTTCAACTGCGCTACAAATTACAAATTATTATAATGCATGGTAAAGTATAAGTATGATTAATAAACAAACTGGCTGCAGGGAGAGAGAGACATAACGAGAATGCGACTCGTTATAACCATGAATTTTATATCATTTGCTATCTGGTGCAACATGTTAGCGTCTATAAGGTCCCGATGTATTTTTCCCCTTTTTAACGCATGAATAATTTCAAGAAGTTTTTCCGAGCGTTTGATAAAATGATCTAATTTTGCCTCTAGCATTCTTCCAAGTGATTGTACTGAAATCATGTATTTCAGTCGGGCATTTTCATTTTGTAATTTCCTGAATTTATTAATTAATTTCCTCCTCGCATTTGGAGGTTTAAATTATAAATTCTGTCCCCGTGAACATCCATCATTTTATATAGTTTATCCATTCCTGTGGTGATTATCATTGAAGAGTTTAATAATATCTTTTTGGTCTGCATATAATTGATTTATGAATGCTTCTATTTTATCAGTTTCGTCAATAGTCACTAATCCAAATAAACTATGACTCAGTCTTCCTATCCCTTCAAAAGGTACCAGACTTTTTGGCCTGATATTTTTAGGTCCTTGGACATCAGGTGGTTGAATATGTCCCATGTTCTCAATAGTTCCTTGAATCTTCATTTGTATTTGTTCAAGAGCGATTGTCTTCAGATCAATGTGATCCTTGCCGATTATATTACTGCAAGTTTCTTCATAGAGATGCCCAGTACAATTTAGTAGTAGCGACCGTAGGTCTATTATAGCAGTGGCCTTCGCCAGGAACAAATTAGGTCGATGGATATGTATACTTTCCAATCTGCCCTCTTTATTCTCATTGGATCTATTCTTTCGTAGTAAATGCCTGGGTTGCTGTCTAGCTTTTCTATAGAATATGCTTGGGGGTCCATAATAGACGGGGCTAATACGGAGAGAAAGGAGCGTAAGATTAGATACATATTAAATGAAAGGTAGTATATTAAAAGAAATAGTACCTGAAAGAACAGAACAAAGTAAATAGTATAGACGAAGAATATAGAATAGATAAGATAAGTGAGTAATTGAATTTATATAGCTACGCCTGAAGTTTAAGTTTATCCATATGCTTCCGTATTGTTTTTCCATTGGGTAATTATAATAAAACGTTTTTATGATTTAAAATTTCGACGATTTTTAGGGGTTTTTTATAATAACTATCGGCTTTTCCTACCCGACGTTCGTTTAATATCCAGGCGTAATCACCGACTTTCCCTTTAAAGGGTCTAGCGTGTTTATCATATTGGGTTTTAGATTTTTCCTTTTTACGAATTTGATTATCACCCGCCGCTATCTTTAGTTCTGTCCAACGTAAGACTAGATCGCGTAGGTATTGGTTATAGGTCCCTAATTTTCCCTCCCTAGGTATCTTCATGGGGAAACGAGCGATTCGTCTGTAAACTAGTTCAAAGGGGGTGTAACCAGTTCCATTATGTATACTTGGATTATACGTGAAAACGGTAAAGGGGGTTAACCGATCCCAGTCATCGAATCGCTCCGAATATATTTGTAAGAAATCAATGAATGGTGCATGACTTCTCTCAAGAGACCCATTTGTCTGAGGACTATATCCGGAAGTTGTTAAATGATGAATTTTGAACAAGTGTAATAGTGATTTTACAATCTCTGAAAGAAAGCTTGTCCCGCGATCTGACAATATTACTCTAGGGGCACCGAATTGGCATATTAAGTGTCTGGCTAATGCGTCAGCGATAGTGATTGATCTAAGGTCCCTTATCGGTACTACAATTGTACCCAGCGGCTGCTATCTTATCACTGGAAAGTGAACAGAGCATTCATTTGTTACCCTGATCCCCTACCACCCCGAACCCAATTTCCTTAAATCTCGAGCTAGTTACCCTGCCACGCTATAACCCGTAACTTCTACACCCCAATTTCATCAACCCTCGAGCTGGATACCCTGCCACGCTCTAAACCCGAACACCTACATCCGAATTTCACGAATCCTCGAGTTGGCTACTCTGCCACGCTCTAACCCCAAACTCTTAACCCCAATTTTCTTAACCCTCGAGCTGGTTTCCTTGCCAAGCTCTAACCCCGAACTCCTACATCCGAACTTCACCAATCCTCGGGCTGGTTATCCTGCCACGCTGTAACCCGTAAGTCATACACCCGAATTTCGTCAACTCTTGAGCTGGTTACCCTGCCAAGCTCTAACCCTGAACTCCTACATCCGAACTTCACCAATCCTCGGGCTGGTTTCCCTGCCATGCTCTAACCTCGAACTCCTACACCCCAATTTTATCAACCCTCGAACTGGTTACCCTGCCACGCTGTAACCCCAAACTCTTAACCCCAATATCCTTAACCTTCGAGCTGGTTACCCTGCCACGCTCTAATCCCGAACTCCTACACCCGAATTTCATCAATCCTCGAGCTGGTTACCCTGCCACGCTATAACCTCGAACTCCTACACCCCAATTTCATCAACCCGCGATCTGGTTACATTAAGCAGTTACGCCTCAGCTGTTTACGCGACATTACCGCCGAATTTATTTTGCACTGTGTTTCGCCGATTGATAAGTTTTTTTAGGGACAATTTTACGTACGAAAGTGCAACGGAAACATCGCAGCAATAAGGAGCAGCGGCATAGAAGCAGCAAATTGCAGCAGCTGATAGGAGATTGAGGCAGAGCAGCTGATTAAGTGGGGGGAGCAGCGGTAGTTGATTTACCTCATCAACAATTACAACTGATCACCGTAATTGCACCGCAGGGTAGGTGCACCTCCCGTTATTATTGCGTGACAAAATATGTTCGGAAGTATTTTGTCAACCACGATATTGAATCCTTTTGTATTCGCTCCGAGCGTTAGTTTCACGGTAGTTTTCAAATTTTCTCTCTCTCTCTCTCTCTCTCTCTCTCACCGAATATTAATAATTCATTGTAAAATCCTATTCGCGTGCGTTAGTCTTTCGGCCCATAAAAGACTGTAGTTTTTTTTACTAATTAAAGTTAGTTAATTTCATTCGCCGATTAAGTCATTTAATTTTCCATTAGCTTAAGCGATTTGTAAAGGCTTAGGTTTTAATCCGATTTCATCTAAGAGATTAAGTGGATTAGGCGTAAAGTCGCTCACACCTAAAAAGGGAACCACCCCAACCCGACCTCACCGAATTGAATGATTTTGGGATATGCTGTAGTACTTGAAAAAAAATTAGATACGTGTTTCTTTTTATCGGCCCATAAGGGCTTTTAAGGGGTGAAATCCACCCTGAAAACAGCCCCTAAAATCAGTTTCTTTAATATTTCTCAGCATCAAATGAATATTTTTCAGTAAACTCAACGTTAAAAAATTTCTTATAAAAATACGCTTTTAAGGACATAACATTTATACCGAAGGGTTGCAACCCCCTTTTTAATAGGGGTAAATACATTATTTTTTGTACTGTTTTACGACATGTAATATAGTAAATCAACTCGAGTGATTTACAAATTGCATTGATAATGAGAAAATACCAAAGTTAAATTGTCGTGTTCCCGATTAAAAAAAAAAATGTTGAAGGGGTGTTTCACTCCCTAGAAACCACCCTCGTCAAACTATCAGCAGGTTAGTCCAACTAACTCTAGGATAAACAAGTTTAGTCGTTTGTTATTTCTTGAAATAATTTAATCCTATGCATGAGCGAGCTACCTCAACTAATCAACCTGCCTCTAACCCACCAAACCCCCATAAACCACCCTTACCAAACCACATGCAGGCTAACCCACCTAAATCCTGGGAAAAGCAACTTTAGTCGTTTGTTATTTCTTGAAATAATTGAATTTTACACCATAAGCGAGTTATCCCAGCTGAATCACATACGTCTTATCCACCTACCCCTAACCTATCTAACCCCCACCCTTATAAACCACCCTTACCGAACCACATGCGGGCTAACCTTATATATATATATAGCGAAAAATAAATGTATTTCTTGAATAACATTCATGTTGCATAACAATATGTCCCAAGTATTACAAATTTTATGTAATAAGTATTATTTTCTTTTCATTATAAATACAAAAAAGATAAAAATAATAAATAACGGCTTATAAATATAAGATTTGAGACTAAAATAAATTATAAATAATTATTAACTATTTTGTTTTTTCGAAATTAATAATAACAGTTATAGTATCAGTGTTTTTAAAAATATTATTTGCATTGTATTACATATAGCTGTGTATAAAAGAGTAATAATAATAGTTATTATTTTTTAAACGTAAAGTTAATTCGTAATAAAGAAAAATAACAAGTAATAACAGTTAAAAATTATTAATTTCAAAAGTGGAAGTTTAATATAGTTATTATTTCTTTTTTAATTATTTACAATTTGTCAATGAATAAAGAAATTATAACAAATAATTGATTATATTAATAGTTATAAATAGTTATTATAGTCTCAATTCCTATACTTATAAACTGTTTACTTTTTTCAATTTTCACTTGTGGTTTAGTTTACTTTTTGTTGGTACTTTACTTTGCTGTACACTTTATCTTATTTACAATTTTGTCTTACCAATCGCTCGAAGAAGATAAGTTATAACAAATCTACACCCCTTACGATAATAAGACATCCGATACATATTTCATTATTCATAGTAGTTGAAGAAAAGTCAAGTATTTAAAAAGTTGAAGTTTTTTTATAGTGCTGGATTTATAAATAAACTTATTTTTATATTTACATACAAATTTCCCGAACACGATAATATAGTATATAACAAGAAGAAAAGTTTTTGTCCCCTACGTAAGTATTTATGTCACTTATCATATATAATTGTATTCAAATATTTTGATTTGTAAACATGTGAAATATAACTGTTAAAAACGTATGATCGAATTCCATCTATAGACTAGGTTTCCTTTTGTCTTTTGTAAAATTATTCAACTGCAAAAAAGAGTACTTATATCTTGATTTTGTTTTAGATTAAAACATGAAGATCAATCCTTTGAACGTAGTCAATTTGTGAAATATTAATGCCGTGTATGAGTTTAATGATATTGATATGATTGTTGAAGAGACGTTAGATTTTCATGAAAATTATAAAGATACTACTGCTAAAATAATCGAAGATGAAGTTCAACATCATTTTTCTGATCCTGATTTTGCACCAACAAATCAGTGCACAAATGATGATGAAGAAATCACATTTGATTATAAACAAAGAGCCGTAGAATTTTGGAGGAGCGGAAAAAACAAAAACTTAAAACTGGATACTGTACAACATAGATTCAAAAAAGTTTCATCTATAAGTTAACTTAAAAGTTGGGCGAAAACAATGAATAAAAATGGAACTTACCGAGACAAAATTGCGCCAATTTGTCAATTCACGTTTGATAATTTAAAAGCCGCTATTGCAGCTGGTACGATAGTGCATGATCGAGATATACGGAAATGGGCATTACAAGCTCAACAAATTGTTGGGCATGAAGATATAAGATTTAAGGCTTTTCAAAATTGGTTACTCAAATTTAAAAAAGCTCATAGAATAGTATCTAGAAAAATAAATAAATTTATCACCAAAAAAACATTAGAAAGTAAAGAAAATCTACAAACTAATGCTGATGCTTTTGTAGCTGATGTTAAATCATGTATACCAGAAATCGGCATAGAAAACTTTTATAATTCAGATCAGAGTGGTTTCCAATTAAAAATGCACTCGGGAAGAACATTAGCAGTTGAAGGAGAAAAGCAGGTGCAATGTCTGGTACAGTCGGTTTCATCGACAACGCACAGTTATACAATTCAGCTAACTATATTAGCAACCGTAATAATAGTATGAATCGTGATTTTATTAGCTTGTTTATTGCCCGATAGCATCCGGTCCCAGCGAGCAGACATTTATCGATGGCCATTTTAATGACCAATATTATTTATTAAAATTATAATGACGGATTCCGATTCCTCGTTCTAAATACTACAAAAATACGTTACGTCATTGTTAAAAAATTGAATATTTGAAGTGAAGAAATAGAAAAAACTGCAATTTTTCGGAAAAAGTATAAATTTGACCTTGAATTTAAGGGGGAAAGGTTCAAATGATTAATTCCGGGATAGTTTTCTCCTATTTTACATTAGTTAAGCTATAAAATCCCGTTGAGTTTGTCTCGCTATCTATATTCCTTCATGAGATATCCGTTTTTAAACAAAATTTTTTTAAAAAGTCCCACTGTGCGACGCATGGCGTAAGATCGCGCTATACGTTTCGAATGTGTTACGAAACAAAAAGACGGATGGATGCTTGGAAAATTGAATGAATGAGAAAATTTCAGAGCCTACTCGGGAATGAATGAGTATCGCAGGGATGAATGTGTGCTTGGACACGCAATGACAGCCGTCCAGTCTGAAGTAATGTGATAAACAGTTCCGGGCTGGTTGCGGTGCGAACAAGGAGATATATGTTTGGTGGGTATGGGTGGCCTAAGCTACTGAGTCCCACACTTGGCGGGCTTCCGTCAGTTATCCGTAAATGGATTCAGACTCTCCTTAAACAAAAAAATAAATAAAATAAATATTCGTACGTTTCTTGTAGTTATTGTTAACTTTGCATAATCTTTGTGAAAATTCAGTGAATTTATTGAAAATATGATGATATACTCTGAAATAAGTATTACAGAAATGATTTTTGTAACAATAAAATATTGTTCTTACGGCACACTTTATACATACTCGTGACACTGTTGGCAAAATCTTTACCAATTATATCTTTTATGTTTAACATATTATACAAAATCAAAATATTTGTCAATGAAGATTGAATCAATCTGCTGCAACGATTAGCGAAAATCGTTCGACTCGCGCGAGGTTAATGAGCGGCTGATCGAGAAAAGCCGCGATCGGTTCGCGAGAGAGAGAGGGCGCGTAGGGGCAATGACCGGGAGGGGAGCGTTCAACAGGCAGTATGACTGTGTCACTCAGTCCGCCTGTATCGTGCAGCTAACCTGTTTCCGATCCGTTCTAAGTTTTCGTGTGGTGGTGCTAAGGCGAACAGTGCGAACTTTGGTGCGGTGTGCTGGGTGCAGCAGCAGCAGCAATAGTAGCAGCAGTAATAGCGGCAACAGCAGTAGCAGCGACAGCAGCAACAACAACAGCAGCAACAGTAATCGCGGCGGTGCGGCGAGCAGCGAAGCGGCGTTTCAGCAGTTTGTTGTTCGGAAACGGTTGGCCACCGTATCCTCATCGTTCTCGCGGTAGGTGCACCTTCCCCTTTTTATTATTGTTAATAGCGTGCGATCCCGCGCAGCGTGCGCGAGGAAATTAATTGTTGCGTGCGAGCGGTTAGTTCGCGGTGATCGCGGTTTTCTCTCTCTCTCTCTCATACGGCGTGTATTGTCATTCGCGCAAGCGTGCGCAAGACTCTCGGCAGTTCCCCCGTGTATTTGATTTTGTTGAATAAATCAGTTAATCGTCATCTTTAAATCAAGTAGTCGTTATTGTGTCTTTCCTTTGTCCGGAGGTCGCGTCTATATTTGTTTACATTCGATTCGAATTCGCCGGTAGCGTAGCACGGATCACGAGGATACCGGTAGGCGGGAATCGTCAACGGAGTTTCCAGCAGCGGCCGCGCGAGTGCCACTAAGCAAGGGCGACAGCGCCACCAAGCGGCGAGTTGGGGGAACCCAACTCGGAATAGTGAAGAGACTCTGCGCAGGTGCACTCCGAGACAAGGTAGGTTGATGTGCTTTGAGCACATAGATAACTAGGCTTCGTTTAGTAATTATATAGATACGTTCCAGAGGTATTATAGACTAAACGGCAGCCTGTTACACTGCATAAAACAACCCATGTCTATTTCTTTGAACCAATAGTCGTTTTAAGATTACTGCATTATTGATCATGAAGATCAACTCCTTTTATAATTTATTGTAAGTTTTGAATGTTCCAGGAAATTTAATTAGTACTTTACGTTTAGCTGTTTTATCGAATTATTCCATTGAAATTATAGGTGTAACACAAACAGCTGTAGATAATATTGAAATACTGGTTTCGAGTCCATTACCATAATACAATTTATACTACTACTTTTTATTATAACTTACAACATAAGATCCTTTCACAGCTTTCTTTTTATATACTTTATGTTTATCTATCAATGTCTTCTGTTCAGGATTTTTGTTCAACGTTTTGGACTTTATTTAATTAATTTAATTATCTAATGTTTTGTTTTTGTTTTAACGTTAGTAGAATAGAGGATGTGAAAATTCTATCAAAATATATGTGATATTTAGCTACATCATTCTTATCGACTGTTGTTCGAAATCCATAAAGCATTTTCATCACTACCCGAGATTTTAAATTACATTTAGAAAATTTTGTGTTATTTTGATCATTTTTTCAACAATAGATATTTATTTCTGAAAAATCCATTAGAAAATTGTAAAGGTCTTATAATTTTATTTCAAAACGTATTGGTTTGTCTCTGATGAATTGATTCAGAAGAGTGCGATCAAAAAAATTAATCATCATTTCATCTATTAATAAAGAAGAGCAAAAAAAATCCAAATTGCTTCACATTTTCAGAAAATGTTTAAAATAAAACATTCCTTCCAAACTTTGTCATATCAGTTTTATCCGAATTTTTTAAAGTTTTCAGATTAGCCTTAATTTTTTCAAACAAATTTCTACTCATCTTTTCAGACACAAATCAGAATGCCACATTTCATCAGACGATAAGTAATCTCTATAGCTTCACATAAATAAGAATATTAAAAATAGAAAAATGATAATACTTAAAATTTTTTTGAAATATTCTAGATCTAATTTGACACCATTTTTAATCTACGCTCAATAATGTAATTTTTCATTTTATAACAAAAAACATTTCAAATAATTCTCAAGGTTTTTTCCCTAGTACATTTTAATTTATTGCTACAAAATTATATATTTCTGATTTAAGTTGAACTTGTAGTTTTTTTTTATCTAACTATTCGTATTTATGTGAGCCTTCTAACTTTTTCTCGTTCGCGGAAAATTTTTTTTTATTTATTGATACACTTCTTCATTAGATAAGGCATGAGTGAAGGTAGAAGTTTCATCAACGACCTTATGCGTCACTGTTATCACTGTCGGAATCTGAAGTTATGTAGGTACATAACTTCATGATCATTTTCATCTTCATCACTATGATATTGTTTTCATCACTACTATCAGCACAGACATTCTCCACAGACTTATGTTTCGACATAATTTTGCCAGTTTTATGAAACTTCTTCCAGAAACCGAATCTAATTTAATTACCTTGAAAAAATACTCCGTAAATGGATAAGCTCGCCAATTATCTTTAAAAAGACTATTGGAGAGGCAGCCGAAGAAAAAAAAGTGAATATGCTCTTTCTATCTTGAAAAGAACCGTTAGAGAAATATACAGTTTACAATACTCCATAAAATGTAAAAACTCGACAATTATCTTAAAGAGAACTATTGGAGACGCTGTAAAAAAACATGCATATTGGAAAAAAATCGTTAGAGAAATACATACTTTATAATACTCCACAAGACGGAGGATTTTTCCTACTATAAGGAATAAAATAGTTTTAAAAATCTAGAAAAAAATGTAGTAATTAGATATGCAATTTTATCAACACTAACTGATTTTAGTATTACTAAAGCTATTGTGGATCTACTATTTAGTAAAATTGAAAATGGATATTAGTATTGCATTCAGCGATATAAAAAATATTGGAATCGAGTACTCACTCTTTGGTATTTATCATTTTGGTGTTACCGACGTCATATTGAATTCTCCATTATGTAAAACGAAAATGAATATTACCGTTGTACTCAGCGATGTCAAAAATATAATAAGTGAGTATGCAGTCACTGATTCGGATTATATTTTGAAATGTTTAAATTGTCCAATTCAAGGCATTCTAGCTACGAGCTGGCTGAACGCTGCTCCAGAACGTGTCGTTGGAGGTACTGCATCAAGTGCTCTTGTTGAAAAGCACCCACGATGATGGCTCGACGTACAGATCGGCTCCTTCTCGCATCGAGCCTTATACGATATAAAAGCAACGCATAGTATCCTCGGTCCTATAGAGATCCAAATAGCAACAGCTTGCGGACATTGGGTGATCCCGTACTCAGGACCAGGGGCATAATACTGTAAATGGTCATTACGTACCCATTCTAGGCAACGTGAAGTTGTCATTTGAAGTGGGAGGAAGCGCGCTCAGGATGCTGGAGGAACGTCGCTGATGCGCTCGTTCTCAAGGAGGCCGATACCGATGTACCTTAGGCGGTGACTTTATCTCTGCCTTCTCCACATACTTTGACGTGAAAGATAACACGCTAAAGCTAGAAGGCGGCGGAGATGTCATCTTTGTAGTCCTTTCCACTCTGCGAGCAGGCGAAGTGGTATCATTCGCTTTACTTAGGATCGTAAAGGTCTCGGACTGCGAGCGCCAGGAATTACAGCTGCTTATGCGCTAACTTCTTTCAGATCCGGCCTGTAACGAGCTAGGCTACACAGACTGGATAGAACACGACATCCACGTCGGTAATGCGCGCTCGGTGAAGCAAAAATACTACCTAGTCTCACATAAAATGGAGCTGGAAATGCACGAGCAGGTGCGTAAGATGCTCCGTATGGAAGTGATCCGCAGGTCTATTAGCGAGTGGTCGAGCCCGATTGTGATGATCCGAAAATCCGACGGTTTGTATCGCTTCTGCATTGATTTTTGGAAGGTAAACGCGTTGAGGCGTGTTTGCGCTTATCTATTGCCATATATAGATGTAATGTTGCACAAAGTTCAACACGTTCGGTATATCAGTATGCTAGATATGTTTAGTGCCTTCTGGCAAGTTCCTCTTACGGAGAGAGCTATTCCCATTACTGTGTTGACCGTTCCTAGAATGGGGTTATTCGAGTTTGTACGAATACCCTTCGAACTTGCGGACACCCCGCTACGTTTCAGATGTTGATAGACAAAATAGTCACTCCTGAAATGGAGCCTCTTGCTTTCGCGTATCTAGACGACCTAATAATCGGAGTTCTTCGCCAGTCATGTCAAGTGGCTCAGGTTCGTCTTCGTACGCGTTAACGAGGCAGGCCTGACCGTGAACCTCCTCAAGTAACGCGTTTCCATGCCGGAGGTGCAATATTAGGGCGCATTGATTAACCGCGACGGGGTTCATCCAGACCCGGTAAGATGGGACCAATTCTCGAGTACCCGGTGCCGAGAAATCTCAAGCAATTGCGAGGGTCGTGGTACCGTAGATTTATCGGGGACTTCGTCTTTATAGCACCTCCCCTTACGGCTCTTACTTGCAAAGATGCGAAGTATGAGTGGAGTGAGGAACACTAGGTAGCGTTCGAGCAATTGAAAGCTCTTCCGGCTACCGCTTCAGTTTTAGCCGTGCCAAACTTCGACGCTCCATTTGTAGTGGAATGTGGTGCCAGTGATTCTGGCCTGGATAGCATTTTGCTCCTATACGTGGAGGGCGAAGATCAAGTACTGTGCTACGCTAGCCGTATCCTCACTCCCACCGAGCATCGGCTGTCAGTGACCGAGCGAGAGTGCCTGGCCGTCATATGGTCACTGGAAAAATTTCGGCCATAAGTAGAAGGCTACCACTTTATGGTAATAACCGACCACCACAGCCTCGTGTGGTTGAGAAATCTGCAACATCCCAATAGTAACTAGGCCGTTGGTTCCTACACCTGCAATCATATGACTCAGACATTGTGCATAGCAAGGGCAAGGACAACGTAGTACCTGATGCGCTTTCGCGCATGTTCGAAACTAAGGAGGACCAACAGGTACGAGTAGCTATGACCTCGTTCAAGTTAGACGAGGATATTAAAGATCCTTGGTACCTCAGGAAGGCCCGCCAGAAGAAGACGACCCTACGGTTGGGCTCAACCCTACTGGAAAATCGTAGGGAGGCGCCTGCATATTTATCGGCCCAACCTTGTCGCGGATGATCTGCTGCGAAACGGCGAAGATGCCTGTAAGTTTATCGTGCCGCGAGAGCAGTGCTCACAGATACTGATGGAATGTCATGAGGAGGTCGACAGCAGACCACCAAGGTCGTCATAAAACGCATCAGTGAGCCGCGTAGCGCTATTATTGGCCTAAAATTTATAAGGACGTCGCCTACTACGTACGCAACTGTCAAGTTTACCAACAGGTCAAAGTCGAGCAGAAGGTTCCCACTGGACTGATGGGGAAGCGAGTTATCTCGCGCCCTTGAGAACTCGTGTCTGGAGACACCATGGACCCATTTTCGAGATCGACCGGGGAGGGGGATTTGAGCATTTGCTGATCTTCTTGGATTTCTTTACTCGTTGGATTGAGTACGTACTGATTCACAAAACAAATACAAAGACAATAAATCACGCGCTTAGTCAACGGATATTTCTGCGCTTTGGAATAGTGGACAAGTTTTCATCCGACAACGAGACCCCGTTTAAAAATAAATTGGTAAACGACTTTCATGAGGAACAAGGCGTTTCACATGCGACATGTGCTCCATACTTGCCGAAGAGTAAACCTACTGAGCGCGTAAATCGAACGATCAAGACCATGATCGCCCTCTTCACAGAGGAAAAACATATAACGTGGGATGTGCAAATCGCGGAGTTTACTTTTGTCTATAATATAGCCATCCGCGAGGCTACGAAATGCAGTCCCACCTTTCTCAATTACGGGTACAATTCCGAGCCACCGTATTTAGTACGGAGGAGCAAAGAGTACGCGGCTGGCGAACAACTCGAAACCACGGCGGTGGACAATTGGTGACTCCGCATGCAAAATCTCAAAGATTTTAGAGCCAACGCTCTCGAGAATTCCCGGTCCATTCAAGCGAGACAGGAAAAATAATACAACGCAAAGCATCGTGATGTTCATTAGGAAGTCGACAACAAGGGCCAGAAACCAAGTACTTTCTTCTGCGGCATAGACCGTCGTTGCAAAGCTTACTCCAAGGTACGCCAACCTCTTTCTTGTGACGGCTCGTTTGGGCGCTAACACCTATCAACTCCAAAACGAAAGCGGAATTGATATTGACAAAGCCACTGTATGCGGTCTCAAGCCCTGCCACGCCAAGAAACAGTTTTCGGATGAAAACCAAAGCGAGGAGAACACGGAAGAAGACGAGGCGATGCCGAAGCCTCGTTCTGAACCTGTTATTACTCACGAAGGCATCTGCACTCCGGCCACGGCTAAGGAGATAACCGAGGAAACGGAGCCCAGGAAGCGAGGTCGACTCTTCGGCTCTAGGAAAGCCGCCCCAATTCCGACCAGCCTCTCGCCGTGACGCCTGCGCTCTCAGAAGACCTAGGTAGCGTCGCCACCGCTCGGAACAGCTTATTTTCCCTGCTTCATTCCGACTTTCCTTTGCTTGCTGCCGCCTACAGATGCCCTAATTTGTATTTCGGTCTAACCAATTCTGCCTATTTCCCTAAAGGCTGGGCCCTGCAAGGACCTCATTATCGTCCAGTATTGTAACGTCTGTTACCATACTGGCGTTGCGAGGACCAGCAGCTGCCTCAACGTCGGAACCACCGGACATGGAGTGACGGGTACCTGAACAGGTACTCCAACGAGTGAACTGTCACCCCGTCAAAGCCTTGTTGCTCTCGCCGTACTCCATTTAAGAGATAGAAAACTTCGGCAGCCTAAACAAAGAGGATCCTACGCTTGAGCGAGGCCCCCCTCCCATGTTGTTCGAGCGGCCTAATCGTAGCACTGACGACTTTCGCTTTCGTGACGGTGATAAACCTCTTTATTTTGTGCGAGAGAGATGGCCAGCATTGAGCCTCATATGGCCCTTACCCTTTCTTTTATTTTGTGTCATTAAAAGTTCCGTACAGAAATAAAATATCTTTAATCTTTTCACACGCATTTTTTCTTTTTTACCATTCCTTAGGAGAGAGACCAGGTTTTGCATCGGTACGCTATGGCTACCTGTGACTGAGGGAAGAGCATATAACGAGAGCATTTATTACTCGTTATGTCTCTCTCTTCGGTCTCGATTAAGCAAATCCTGTATCATACTGTAATTATAATATGTTTTTCTTTCTCGACAGATGGCGCCCAGAGCGAGTGCGGGAGCTGGCGTGTGAGAGAGAGAGAAAAAGATACGAGGTTTGTTCACGTGCGTAAGTAGCTAGAGAGAGAACTCTCTCGGCGACTCTTGGGGAGAGAGGTGCCACTGACGAGTTACCTTTATTTCCTCTCTTTACGGGTGCTCGAAGACGAACGCGTCAACTTTCTTTTTGTGTTGTTCGCTATCTTCGCCCGGTCTTTTTCTGGCCCTCCGTTTTATGACGCTGCGCCCGCTGGCCTTCTGCCGCCGAACTTGACCACTTCTTCAGCGATGGATCTGAGAATCCCAGCGAGCACCCCGACGCCAGGAGTTCCGCGGGGGAATGCGTGCGCGCTTCATCGTGCATCCCAACGCCATACGGATCGACCATATCGCCCCGAAAGGAAATAACTTACCCCACGCCTACGACAAGCTTACGAGGCAACCAGAGTTTCGTTATTGTGAGTGCCGGTCGACCTACTTTCTCTCTCTCTCTCTCACTCTCTCTCTCTCGCTCACTCTCTCTCTCTCTCTCTAGCGTAAGCCGCGATTAATATACTCTGTCAACCAAAGGACCGTATCTTGGTTATAGGTGTAATATTTATTCGTTTTTCCTTCTACTGATTCCTTATCCCCGCGGCGATGTGATTACCTCCTCGCGCACCTCGACCTTAGCGTTGGACAGCACGATGCTCGAGCCGACCACGAGGACAGAAATTCTCCGGAGAGCTAAACTACTGAACCAGGTGGGCTCGCCATCGACTTGTCTGCCGGACAAAACCGTCTTCACCTAACCCTCGATTCCTTTATTTTAACGGGACATGACGTTCAGTCGAAACCCCGTTACATGGTAAAATATATAGAGTCGTTGCAAACGTAAAAGTTTATAATCACATCAGTGTCTTCTTTATGAATGATTTTATATGCCATTAAAAAACACTTATTTTATATGCTACTAATATGTTATAAAAATATACAGTTTCTAGAAAAGTTTGAGCCTTTTCACAACTCAAAATGTTCAGCCAACAAAAAATTATAGACTCGCACTTTAGGCATCTTGGGATGAAAAAATTACAATAAATCAGGAACTAAAAAAGGAATTCGAATTTTCAATGTGTAATTTTGTTTAAAATAGAATAAACTACATCGTGCAAGCCAAAAAGGTTACAAAAAGTTAACATTTGCAATAAATAATCAATTTCCATTTTTGTTGTTTTTTCACTGTTTATGCAATAACGAATGAACGAAATTAATCTCGTGATGGTTCAAATTATAGATTTTTACGTTATTTAGATATAATTTTTTTAGTTGCAAACTATATAGTATAACTTTTGCATGTTGGCATCAATAAGAAAAAAGCAGCTATATCCATTCTGGATTTTTTGTTATAAATAGCCTCTTTTTTGCTCTATCGATAGACCTAAAATTAACAAGTTAGAGCATTTATTTTTAAAAAACGAGGTTTCTTAAAAATCAAAATAAATAAAAGAAATAAGCAAGATAGAATAAAACTCTAGAGAGAAAAAAAGATGTAGTATTATCTATAGAAAAAAACGTGCAGTTTCAGTTGTAAAGAAATTTCGTTTTTCTACAAACAATGCTCTAGCTTGGTAAAAAGTTTTCAGAAAAAAGTGCTTGACCTCTTATTCTAAAGTTGAAGGAATTTTCGTTCGAATCTGCGAATAGATTTTTTCACCTACAGGATGAATTTACAGTCTGTTGAAGTCAGATGAAATTTGTTATATTGTTTATATTGGAAAAGTCGCTGTCGGCGATCTTAAGCCGTGCCACGATGATGAACAGTTCCCGATTGTAAATGACCAATACGATTTCGATAACGAAAGCATTGAGCTTTCCCTCGATGAGCTTTTTAATGAATTAGAGGATACGGTTTCTCTCACTTCAGTGGCTGACGGTATGATTTAAGCAGGGCAAAGCTAAAACATTCAAGGGTGTACAGCTATGGCCACTCGTAAAAGAGGTAGGCCCTGTGGCTCTAAAAAGGCTGTTTCGCCGCCTGTTACAACCTCGCCTCGACGATTACGTTCTCGAGGCAAGCCCAAAAAATAAATAACAGCCACTCTTCCAACCCTACACGACTCGACCCTTCTACACTGCTTTATTTTTATTTTCCGCCACTACTTTGCTTGCTTTTACTTTGACTTTGACTACGTTTTTATTGTGCCTCAACCTTCCTGTTTTATTAAATTCAACGTGCCTTCTTACCATCCCCTTGGATTTTTCAGACAATACTGCCTATGCAGAAAAAGAAGGAGACGGTGACTCTAGAGATCCGACGAAGACTGTTCCAAAATTTTCAGAATCTTATGAGCCAATGAGTGAACTTGAGTGTTGGGCAGAAAGTGTCCAACAAAGCAACTAATTAGAACAGCCCTAACATAGAACAAGCTTCTCTCTCATCGCCCATCATCGTCTTAAGACCAAGAAGATTGAAGAAGACGACTTCGACATGTGCGACAAACACCCTTTTTTCTCTTCCTTTGTGCTTTGCCCTAAGGCCATTTTGTGTAGTACGTGGCAACACAATCCCTAAGATAGAAAATTATTTATTCGGCCTTATGACATACCTCCGTGTCATGCACCCATAAATGATGGCATTCACGCCCATACCTTGTTCATCCTTTTTTTTGCAGCACCGTATCGCCCAGTATTTTAGGTTTATACGAGGGTAGTTTGAAAAGTCCGTGCAAAGTCAGAGAGATGGCACTACTAGTGCGTATCAAGGTTATTTTCAGTTAGTGGCACACCAAGTTTCAGCCAGATCGGCCAATTACTTTGCGTTTTACATTCGTTTCAATCAAAGAAATCGAGTGGTTGTAAAAAAATGGACGAAAAAGAATTTCGTATATTGATTAAACATTACTTTTTCAAAAGCAAAACGCCTCAGGAGATTAAACAGAAGCTTGATAAACATTATAGCGATTGTGCACCTTCGATTAGAATGGTTTATAAGTGGTTTCAAAATTTTCGGAGTGGCCATATGAGCACAAAAGATGCTGAACGTTCTGGACGCCCTGTTCAGGGTACCACTTCAGAAATCATTGATAAAATCCATGATATGGTGATGGCTGACAGAAGAGTGAAGGTGCGTGAGATTGCTAGTACTCTAGGCATCTCGAGCGAACGGGTACATAATATTTTGCACCAACATTTGGACATGAAAAAGCTATCCGCTAGATGGGTGCCGCAAATTGCTCACGATTGACAAAAAACGAGATCGTGTGAAGTGTTGCAAGAATAGTTTGCAGCTGTTCCAGCAAAATCCGCAAAACTTTAAGCGTCGTTTCATCACTTTAGATGAAACATGGATACATCGCTATACTTCTGAGACCAAAGAATAGTCTAAACAATGGGTTACCAAGGGGAAATCTGTTCCGAAAAAGGCGAAGACAATTCCTTCGGTCGGGAAGGTTATGGCGACTGTCTTTTGGGATTCGCAAGGAATAATCTTCATCGACTATCTGGAAAAGGGTAAAACCATTACAGGCGAATATTATTCATCGTTATTGGATCGTTTGAAAACCGAGTTGCTAGAGAAACGTCCACGATTGGCCCACAAAAAAGTCCTCTTCCACCACAACAATGCGCCAGTTCACGCCTCAGCAGTTGTGGCCGCAAAACTGATGGAGATAGGGTTCCAACTCGTTTCACATCCCCCCTATTCTCCAGACTTGGCTCCGTCGGACTACTATTTGTTCCCTAATATGAAAAAATGGCTGGCGTGGAAAAGATTTTATTCAAACGAGGAGGTGATTGCAGAAACGAATGCCTATTTTACAGACTTGGACAAATCCTATTATTTGGAAGGGATTAACAAACTAGAGCAGCGTTGAATGAAGTGTATAAGCCTAAAAGGCGACTATGTTGAAAAATAAAAAAAAATTTATTAATAAAAATCAAGCAGTTTTTATTTTTGCACGGACTTTTCAAACGACCCTCGTATGTATAAAAGAGAGAGAAAGCACGCATGTTTTAATTATTTGTCATTAAATGTATATTTATAATTTATATATATAATTATTGGCTATAACACTGACAAAGCTTATAATAAAATTTATTATTTTAGTAAATTGTTTTTTTTGTCTTGGAGAGAGAGAGATTAATTCAAGTTGGTACCGCTCTCGTTATCAACATCTAGGAGTGGGGTATATAACGAGAATTACCTCGTTATGTCTCTCTCTCCTCACTATCATTACTGTTGATATATTATTACTATTTCCTATTCTACATGTATAGTACACATAAAAAATTAGTTATTTCTCTTATACATTGTTTGAACCATTGATAATTAAAATGCATTATCGATAAATTTTTATACCTAACTATTGCTCACCTATATTTTTGTGTGCACGTTCTTTAAGAAAAAATATATAAAGATTATTTGTATCTTTTCATACTTCTTTATGCACAACTAAATTTTTTACTTTTAACTTTTAGTATTTGATATTGATTAGATAATATTTAATTTAAAATATACAAGTTTTCTACATTTATTCAATGTTATTTTTTATGTCAAATAATTTTGATAGCAGCATATGAGGAGAAAATCTACGATCGACCAAGCGACGCTCTGATTATTCGAAATTATTAATTTCTTAAATTAATTTTGTTGGTTGATACTGAAAATAAAAATGGTTTAAAACTACAATCGATTCAGAAAATTTTTTTCTGAAACCGATTTCCGGGAACTATAATTCTTCTGAATCACCCTATATAAGTAGGAGTTTGAGATTTATATTCCAGTTGTAAATTCAATGAATAATATAAGTAGTATGAAAAATAATCTGTAAGAATGGAAATGTGCTGTTAATAAATCATTTTCAGAATATCAGAGATCATGTTTTTAAACTAATTGCAAACCTATAATTTTACAACGATCTTTGATACTGAAATTTATATTGTCGTCTTAGAATATGATTCGAAGAGTGAGAAAGTGAATAGAATAAAATAGAGGAAAATATATTTTTACCTTTTGTACAATTTACATTAAGATGTATGCAGGCAATGGAAACTAATTATCAAAATATTAAACCCATTAAATTTGAAAAATGTTCACATGTGTTTTCAACGAGGCAACAAAAAAACAGGATGTTAAACTAATATAAGAGTAAGGTCGAAACAACCACTATTGAGTATGTATGGTTTAGTATCGTATAATACGAGGGTAGGTCAATAAGTCCTTAGAAAATTGAAAAGATGGCGCTCAAAGCATCCCAACTTATGTTGCTCCAGCAAGCGCCACTATTAAATAGAGTGATGTCGAAGTTTTACCCAGATCCATCGATTAGTTCCGTTTTTATCGTCGATCAAAGTGAACAACTTTTGTTTCTTGTTAACAATGGAAAAAAGTGAGTTTCGAGCGGTGATAAAACATTTCTATTTCAAAGGCCTTACAACGAAAGAAATTAAAGCTGAGTTAGATGCAGTTCGTAGTATATCTTCCTCTGTGTTTACAACTGTTTACAATTGGATAAATGAATTTAAACGTGGACGTACATAGACGGCAGATGAACATCATTCAAGCCATCCTGTAGACGTAAGCACTCCAGAAATTATTAATAAAATCCACGACATGGTGTTGAATGACCGAAGAAAAAAATTGCGTCAAATAGTCGAGGCCACAGGTGTTTCAAAACTACAGTCATTTCGATTTTGCATAAGAAATTGGATATAAGAAAAATTTCGGTAGATGAGTGCCGCGTTTGCTCTCAGTCGAGAACAGACGTAGTGGAGCGGTGGCTGCTGAGTCCCTCTTGGCGCGCATTCACCGTAATTCGGACGACTTTCTACGTCGATTCATAACTGTAGGTGAAACGTGGATAAGTCACTACACTCCTCAGACAAAGAAACAGTCAAAACAGTGGATTGTAAAAGGTCAACCAGCTCCAAAGAAAGCGAAGACAGTGAAATCGTCCGGCAAGGTTATGGCCACTGTTTTTGGGGATGTACGTGGAATTATCTTCGTCGACTATTTAAAAAAAGGACAAACAATCGCCGTAGGATATTATGTGTCGTTATTGGACCCCGATTAAGCGAGAAAATAAAAGAAAAATGTCCTCATTTAAACAAAAAAAATATTCTGTTTCGTCAAGACAATGCACAAGTGCACACTTGCTTAGCTTCAATGGCTAAAATTAAGGAATTGAAATTCGAATTAGTAGACCATTCACCGTATTCACCAGATTTGGTTCCTAGTGACTTTTTTTCATTCCCAAACCTAAAAAAAGTGGCTTGCCGGACAACGATTCATCTCGAATGAGGAGGTCATAACACAAACAAATGGCTTCATTGAGGAACTTTCAAAATTATTTTTTTCTGATGGCTTAAAAAAACTAGAAGGACACTTGGAAAAGTGTATCGAGCTAAAAGGAGATTATATTGAAAAATAAAAAAAAATTGTTTTTTTATCTTTTTCTAAGGACTTATTGATCCACCCTCGTAGTATAACAGTTTAATAAATTTTTTTAATCATAAATTTAGTCAATCTTTAAAATAATATCTTAGATATATCTTGAAATGAATAACAGCTGATCGGTTTTTGTGAAAAAAATGGGTGCAAATTTAATTTTAACCATAAATAAATATATTGATAAATATAGTTGTGTATGCAATATGATGTTTGCAGTATTAATTGAAAGTTCTAACAAGGGAGTAACTCTAACCTTACCCTATCGATTTTAATAATTTTTGGATATGTTGTAATACTCGAAAAAATATTTGGCAAGTGTTTTTTTATCGGCTGACATCCACTTTTAAGGGGTGAAATCCACTTCTAAATTCACCACGAAAAATGTTTTTTAATATATATTATAACGAGCGGCCAGATCCTCGTTATGTCTCTCTCTCCCCACACATAATTATAATTATTTATATATATATATATATTTGTCATATAATTATCTTACTTGTACGGCAGCCAAAGGTAAGTCAGAGAGAGCGCTAATAGAGGGCGAGCTAGAGAGAGAGAATTCGGGGGGCCGGCGCGACGCGCGCGAGTAGGAGAGTGGGGCAGGAAAAAGCCCCGCGATAAGAACTCTCTCTTGTACCGGCGACTTCGAAGCACGTAGACGTGTGCCGAGCGGATATATGTGTTTGCGACCTTTTGTGATCTGCGACTATATCCTTGGTGTTTCTGGCGAGTACGCGAGTGCCCACTCGATGTGAGGTTTGGTGCCGAGATTGCCCAGTGTTTTGGCGAGCTAATTCCAGCGACTACGCGTGCGAGCCTTCAAAGCCGCCCGCCTTTTGACCGCATTCGAGTTGCGTACTGCGCGTCCTCGCGGACCACGTGCGAGGCCGAGAACACCGTCTCCAGGGCTGACTCCGAGACGTCATTGTAAGTACCACCTCGAATACGTGTCTCTCTCGCTAGCTTTTCGCCGCTCTCTCTCCCGCTTACCCTGCGTACTAACATTGTACTATTCTCTGTAGTAAACTCAATGCTGCTCGTATATCTGTTTTCTTCCTCTGCGCTTCCTTTTTACCTATCGTAAACAATTCCGTTCCGTCCGGCTTTCGCACCTGAATTTCGTGATCGCTCCAAAGCGCCCATAGGACTACACGACGCTCTCCCCGGGCCAAGGTAACAGACGCTGCACCACGACGTTCCTGTTCCTGCTGGGTTAGGCTTTGCGCAGCCTATTACGAGGCCCACACCGAGCTATTTCTAATACCCTCGTAAATTATATAACGAGTGACCCGCGCTGGGTCAAAACCCCGTTATAATATTTGCATCTAATAAATATTTTTAAATATAAAATCAACGCCAAATATTTCTTATAAGTAGATGCTTCTACTGATATGATTTTATTTTAAAATATTCATAAGATGCAGAAACATATTAAAAAAAAATATTTTTTTGGGTGGGTTTTAGGGGTGGATTTCACCCCTTGAAAGTGGTTGTCAATCAATAAAAAAAACACGTGCCAAATATTTTGTCGAGTCTTACAACATATCCAAACATCGTTAAAATCGGTGTGGTCGGGTTAAGGTGGTTCCCTTGTAAGTGTTGTGACAGTAAATAGTTGCATGAAATCGATGATGCATCAATTTGAGGAGCTCTCGATGTGACAAATATGAAGCAAACGAATTATAACAAAAGAATTACAACGAAAATTTGAAACGATTTTTCTTAATTAAATATTATCAAGCTTGCTGTAAAATTACCACAAAATTATTTATTAACATTTAATTGTTTAATTAATCATAATTAGGTTATTAATAAACTCATCACATTTTGTAAACTTCCATGCATTTTTGGAAATACAAAAAACCCATATAACTTCTCAGATAAAAAAAATGTTGAATGAAACTCGAAATATTGAACTTGTAATTTCTAACTAAGCGGTCATATTGAAAACTTATCTCGCTAATGCTTGCATCGCTGCGCGCGATCATATTACTTTTTTTAGTTCATATCTTAATATCTCTAATTCAACTCAATATTTTTCTAATCGAAAAAAACCCGTGCGTTCATCATTCGATAAAGATTACATAACACTTTGAACAACGTTAATATCATAATTATTCAACATTTGATGAGCACACGGATGGCCTGAACGCTCAAAAAAACCAAATGTTCTATCCTTTCAGAAATTGGTCTATAGAATGATTCTACAATGTTTTTAGAACGGAAAAATGCAAACAAGAAAATCGTAGATAGTGTCGATATTTTTACACTAAAAATTAAAAAAAAATTAAAATAAAAATTTTTTTAATAAAAAAAAATTTATTTGAACTGCATTTATATTGATATTATAAAACTATTATAACAATATACAAATACACATGTTAAATATGAATATAACATAAATCTACGCATATCTACGTTTTCTAGCTCATTCGAAAATTTCATAGAGGTAAAATGTCTTCGGGCACATTTTTGCTAGACGAAAGGAAAAAGATTAGGTTTTTATAGCGAGCAAGCAATGAAATCAGTCTACTTTGATTTTCTGGAAGGTGGAAAAACTATAAAGTACTACTGTGGGCAAAAAGTAAGGTGAATTTGTTTGTAAAATGAAAAATCTTTATTTATTCTTCTACATCAATGTCATCCCCTTCGAAGTAATCCCCTCCCGATAAAATACACTTATGCCAACGTTTTTTCCAATCCTCGAAACATGCCAAATAGTCCCTTTCCGGTATAGCCATCAGCGCCTTCTTCGATTCAGCTCTTATCTCCTCAATCGACTCGAAACGCGTTCCCCGGAGTGGTCTCTTGAGTTTTGGGAATAGCCAGAAGTCACACGGAGCCAAATCAGGCGAATACGGTGGTTGCGGAACGATATGCGTCGAATTTTTGGCGAATTTTTTGCAAGAAATTGAGCGTTTTCGGTACCAAACGAGATTTGACTTTTCGTAGGCCCAAATGGTCTTTCAAAATTGTTTTCACAGATCCTTCTGATATTCCGATCATATCAGTAAGGTCTCTAACAGTCAACCGACGATTTTCGAGCACTAATTCCTTCACTTTATTGACGTGTTGGTCATCTGTTGACGTCGATGGTCGTCCGGAGCGCTCCAAGTCATCAACACGTTCTCGACCCTCTTTGAAGTCTTTGTACCACTTATAAACATTTTTCTACGACATGGTAGAATCACCAAAGGCCTTCCGCAACATCCTCAACGTTTCCGCAGCCGAAATTTCATTCCGCAAACAAAATTTTATGGCACTTCTTTGCTCAATTAAATCAGACATTGTAAAAATCGAAACATGCACTCTTGGTCGTTTGGTAAACACAAGCGTAAATATATTACTGATGATGACATTGACATGAAATTTGTCCCAGATGTCATTCGCAGTCCTACCAACTCAAGAAAAAAAGAACTAGCCCGAAATGATAAGCCCGCGAAGTTTAAATTGAAAATTCACCTTACTTTTTGCCCACAGTAGTATCTCTCAATCATTCTAAATACGG
This sequence comes from Phymastichus coffea, assembly GCF_024137745.1. Taxonomy (NCBI): domain Eukaryota; kingdom Metazoa; phylum Arthropoda; class Insecta; order Hymenoptera; family Eulophidae; genus Phymastichus; species Phymastichus coffea. The sequence goes on along the minus strand of NW_026706835.1, from coordinate 2,016,776 downwards.
ACAACTACCAAAAGCAATATGCAACTACAATAGCAGTACGAATGAATAAATTATTTTATTGTAAACATAATTTATGTTTAAAATAGTTAATTTATTCTTTATTATATATTGTACAAAGAATCACAAAAAGAAACTAATTTTAAATCAAAACTCGTTTGTGTGAACTACATAACTTGTTTATTGTTTGTAATTTTTTATTTATAATTTTTTTGTACATGTGTACGTTAATATCTGTATCTATATATTTTATAACGAGTCGCATTCTCGTTATGTCCCTCTCTCTGCAGCCAGTTTATTTATTAATCATATTTATACCTTACCATGCATTATAATAATTTGTAATTTGTAGCGCAGTTAAAATGTCAGCGAACAAGGTAAGAGTCGAGCCCTACGATCTATACTATCGATAGTCCTTAGCGCGGATGTCGCGGAGAGACCGCGATCGCGAAGGGGAGAGAGAAAGAGAGCGCGCAATGAGTCAGTTGGCATGCGAGCAGAGACAAGTGCGGACGCTAGCATAGTTTGACAGCAACATCTTTTCTTTTGCGTTACGAGGGACTAAGAAAGGAGTAAGCGAACACGCAGTGGCGATTGTATGAGTCCGAAAATCGCCAGTGATAAGCGAAGACACGTAGTTGACGCTGACAGGAATTCCGTCAGCTATAAGGCTAAGAAGCGAGAACGCCCGCGTGAGTGTAGGCCAGGAGTAAGCGTGGTCACGATCTATTGTACGTGCGTTTCTGCCATTCTGATAACCGACGATAACTACTGTAAGTACCTACTCGATTCTTCTCTCTCTCTTTGGCTCTCTCTCTCCTATTGCTTGCTAACCGCATTCGTTGCTCTAGCCTTTCGCCCGACCTACGCACCCTGTCATTTTGCTCGGCATTGCGTCTTGCCTCGAGCCGCTTTAAACGAATCCGTTGTCCGATCTTGCTTGGTCGCTGACAAGATCGGCGCGTTGCGTTTTGTTGTCGCCTTGTTCGCTGCCGCTCACATTTCGTCAACACGCGCGCTTGCATGTATTCGTGGGTGCTTAAATATGAGATTTATTTCTACTAAAATCCGCAGTGTCTCGTTCCGATACACCTGCCTTATCGCATAACCATTTCGCAGCGAGACTCTTTAGGTTGTCCCTCGCCAAGTAACCTGTAGCTCACGACACTCTCCGCGGGCCGAATTTCTACGCAAGGAAGGAGGCAAGCTAATGCAGCTGGACCCAGGCACTGTTCGCGCTGGCGCACAGAGTCGCCTTGGATAGCGCACTTCGCTTTATTAAAATATTAATCCGCGAGAATTATTTGTTATATAACTGATTTAGCCCGAAAAGAGCTCGAGCTAAAATCCCGTTATAATTTTTTAATATATTTTTGTATAAATAAATGAGATATAATTAATATTAGCTTATTATAAAAGTAATTTTCCCATTGGGAAAAATAATAACAATGTTTCACTAAAGTTACTGTAAAAAATTGGCACTACCTATAATCTTCTTGTTTACATTTGTTCGCTTTAAATAACATTGTAGAATCATTCTATAGAACAATTTCTGAAGGGACAGAACATTTGGTTTTTTGAACGTTCAGGTCATCCGTGGCGATTTAAATACGAACAAAAAAAGGTATTGAGGAACCAATATATCGATCTCGTAAAAAAAGTGAAGACAAAGTGACCGATAGTTGAAGAACATTCGCTGGGATTAATTGGTTATAAACTTACATTTGTGCATTTGTTCTATGAAAGGATTAATATTACGTAAATAATAATAAAAATAAAAGCTCTGATAAAAAATATGACATAAAAAATATATATAGTGAATAGCAAGCTTAAGATATTTTTTGAAACGTGCGAGATTGATCGAACTTCATAAGCGCATCGCGCAAGTGATCAAGCTTAGCTGTATTGATAGTATTTGATGCCCAGACTTTTAATGTATTAATTACAATGCATTCGCAAGCAATAGGTAGTGATGCAATTTTTATATAGCATAACATCATCCTCACAAAATCATCAAAGAAAAATAACTGCACTGAATTATAGCAATGAAAAAGCTTGCATATATTTGATCAATACTTGATTTATTCATTAATTCGTTCAACTTATTATTTATCAAATGTAATCAACCATGTAATGCGTTTTTCGCAATATTCAAAATATTGACTTGCAAAGCAATTGACAGTGTGTTTTGTAATCTATTTTAAATTATTGTATCGTATGTAGGTGTAAGGAGACTAATTCTCTGTCTGATCTACGACGTTAAACCATTCAGAGCCAAAGAGTTACGCATTTTTATCGTCTGCCGCGTTTATCATTTATCCTGATGTTCATTGCCTTCCATGTACTATATATCGTACACTTTCTAACGATTACCGTCTAGTCCGCCGTTTTCTATCCACCGTATACAGTTCGTCGTCGTCAGTGCACCGTCTATCGTACGTCGTTTTCAGTATACCGTACACCATGCACAATCTCTGGAATCACTCAAACGTACACTCAAACCATAAAAAACTACTCTAAAATCTCGCGTTTTGTTATAGTGTATTTTATTTCTTGTTATGGGGATCGCTTTATATTATTTTGCACATTAAAAAAAATTTTTTTTTATTCAAATCTTATTATCGTATCTTGACCTTAATTAAGGTATTATTAAGGTATCTTAATATTATTATTATTACGGTATCTCTTATTAAGGTTGACATTTAGAAAACTAGCTCATATAGTTACTTTGCGTTTGATTTTTCAATTTTTATAAAATATATCTATCATTACTTATAGACTTGTTTAATTTGAATCGATCGTTCCTAAACAAATTTGTAAGCACTTAAAGAGCTGAAGGAATTGCATAAAATAATCATTGTTATTTGCACGAGAATACTTTTCGATGATCAATTACTGTCATCTGTAATCTAGACTGATTGCGCTGTCTCTTCTCTGAGCCCAGAAAACCTAGATACTTGATGGTATAGGAGATCTTTCAGCGTCACTGGCTACAGCAACCTTATCAGGCGAGCAGATCGTCGCCCGATTTTACCAATCTCAAAGTCTTGTTGATTCGACAGCCACGGTAATGGCCAAGTTAAAATTCGTCGATTTTTCTGATTTTGGCTTTGATCAAAATAAATAGTTTAATAACAAAGTGCTCAGAGCAATTATTGAATGTAGAGAATTGCCTGACTACTTGCGTTCATTATAGACAACACCTCGATTAACTTAGCGATCAAGTATAGATTTCTGATGGTAACCTAGACCCAGCACCACCAGCCACATCACGAGGGACATCAATGGTGGAAGCAACGGACAGGCAGAATCTATGAGATTAAAAAGTGCAATGGTTATATTGTTAAAAAAAAAGAAAAAAATAAATAAAAACGAGAGTGAAAAAGAGAACAGCATTAATGGAATAATCGTGGAAGAATGAATAACAGAAATTTAGCAATAGTGAATAACTTGATGCTGACGACATTGTCGTCTGACATTTAGATCTGTTTTCGCTGCTTCTGCTTATATATATTACTAACAGCAACAAGTGCTTGGAATATTTTTCAATCATCGATAATTGCACCGTGGTTTCCTAAATCGTTGACATACATTTCGAATATCTTTCAATGGTCAAGAAAAATTTCGAGCAATTAATTATCGTTTCAGGCTCCTCGGCATCGTTGGCCTCCAAGTTCCACATAACTCATTCACAATATCATTAGTCATATTATGCAATACGATTGCGCACAGTAAAACACGTGCATGAAAGATACGAGGTTATGAATAACCATACAAAAGTTACCGCCACTTTGTTTACAAACAAAACAACCAAACGAACGAATCTTAGGATTCTATCTTTTTTATGCGCTTTTCAAACTAATTATTCTATTGAAAAATTAATCAGAAACCTACTCTACGACAGATGAATCGTTTTGTAATTGATTAAACCACCGACTGTGATAATCTTTCATCGGCTCTGGCGTTTCACCAAAAAATAATTTTTTCAAATAAAACATCAATACTTATTTCAAAATTAAATTAATTTACAGAAGGGGGGATCATTAAATAGAATTTAGCCGTTGTCACTTTACTTTTAAAGTAGCCACAACATTTTTATGTGAAAAAATTCGTGTGTTGATTAAACTATAAAGGGAGAGTCGTTTTTTTACAATTTATATTTACCTAAAACTTTATTTATCAAATTATTTACGTGGAAATTTGAAAGGCAAAAAGGCTTCGGCTACTGAACAACCTACTGGGCGTGTAGGCTGGCACGTTCACGCGTAAGAGAGCTTGGGATGGGAAGCAGAAAAAAGTAAAAATCCAAACCTACGTTTATTAATTACAAAAAAAAAAGAAAATTACAATCTTAATTGAAGAAAAAAAAGGAAGAATAATAATAGAAAAAAGTCTTTCACAAGCGTGGCCCATCCGGACAAATGCTCGGAGCGAAGCGGTGTTTGCGAACAAGTGCTCAACTCCTGTAAATCAGTATTTCTGCGTGGCATATTGCGGTGAGACTCTCCACTAGATTCAGACAATTAAAGGTCGCCCAGCGATTGCATTTCTGCTCAACGCGGAGTATCAGATCGTTTTGAGTCTGCGCACGCTTGCAAGGAAACGAAAGAAGTGAAGAGAGAGAAAAGAGTGCTTACGTTGTGCTGGTCGCCTCCAGCTGCCACGCTGTCTCCTCCGGTGGACACGAACGTCAGTGGTGATGAAACGAACGCCGACGGATATGCTGCAGAGACCAAGGACGACTTGACATATTAAACCAACAGCCAACAAAAGCAAAATACGAAGTCCTGCAGCAGTCAATAGTGCGTGCAGACTGCAAGAGGCCAGAGACGACAGAACAATCGCTACTAAGCGGTTTTCGCTATCACAAAACATTACTCTATTAAAGGCAACACACCTCAAGAGGCTAAACAAGGACTACACTAAGGGGAAACTAAAACAAGCAGGATTCTATACTAAAAAAAACAAATACCATTCCTTTGGCCGGGAAGGTTATGGTGACTGTCTTTTAGAATTCGCAAGGAATAATCTTTATTGACTATTTAGAAAAGTGTAAAACTATTACAGATGAATATTATTCATCGCTATTGCATCGTTTAAAAACTGAGTTGCAAGAATAACTCTTTCATGATAACACTTCATTCATTCACTCCTCTTCCATCATGATAACACACCAGCTTACACCACAGCAGTTGTGGCCGCAAAACTGATGGAAATAGGGTTCCAACTCGTTTTACATCCACCTATTCTCCAAACTTGGCTCTGACAGACTATTATTTGTTCCCTAATATGAAAAAATGTTTGACGGGAAAAGATTTTATTGAAACGAAGAGGTGATTGCAGAAACGAATACCTATTTTATAGACTTGGACAAATCCTATTATTTGAAAGGGATCAACAAACTAGAGTGGCATTAGATAAAGTGTATGAGCTAGAAGGAGACTATGTTGAAAAATAAAAAAGATTTATAACAAAATTTCAAATAGTTTTCATTTTTGCACAGACTTTTCAAACGATCTTTGTAGATGTTACAAATCAAAGATATATACAGTGTTGAAAAAAGCCGGACACACCTAAAAATTTTTTTGGCAATTGATTTTTCAAAACGATCAAGGTTAATTTTGAAGTAACCTTTTACGAGGAATCCATTAGTGACCTTGAATGTGACCTTGAGCGTGACCTTCAACGCTATTTGAAGGTCAGCTTTGTTTTTTTTAAATGGTAATCCCTATTTATGACCCCGGATTCGGAAAGAGCCGGAAATTCTACATTCAGGTATGGTAAAATAGTTGAGATCTGGGTGACCTCCATGGTCATGTGGGGGATAAACCTTATTTTTTTCTTTATCTTTTCATCCGAATGTACGGGTAAGGGTAATGTTTAGCAAAAAATATTTCAGACGAAAATAGCTCAACTTCGATGAAGCCATATTCCCATGACATTGCCTTCGACCTTGGAGGTCAAAGGATAATGCGAACCTCTATTTTTCACCCCGGATACGGAAAGAACGGGAAATTCATATAAGGTAATACAGTTTGTATTTGAGTGACCTTCAAGGACAAAAGCAAAATCATGGGAATGTGGCTTTCACGAAATTGAGAAATTTTTATGTAATATTTTTTGCTGAACATTACCCTTACGCGATTATTCGGGTCAAAAGATTAAGGAAATAAATGAGGTTTATCCTCATATGACCTTAGGGGTCAATCAGACTCCTACTATTTGACCTTATCTGAATCTAGAATTTTCTGCTCTTTCCGAATCCGAGGTCAAACATAGGGGTACCCATTGAAATAAACAAAGCTGACCGTCAAATAATCTTGAATGTCACGCTTAAGGTCACATTCAAAGTCACCAATGGATTTCTCTTAAAAAGTTACGTCAAGAATGACCTAAATTATTTTGAAAAATTACTTTGTCTGGAAAGTTTTTGGATATTTCCGAACATTTTTGGAAACCCTGTATACTGACAGGCACTTGGCCAATACTGCTCTGCAAGATGAGCGTTTATTTTCACTGCTAAAATCATTTTTATTTAGGTATTTGAGCAAAAATAAACTTTAACCGCTTAAAACATTACCTGATACCAGACTATAAAAATAACAAATATAATATAGTTGACTTAATTCTATATATATAAATATATATAATACAAATTTTATATACCTCGTATTTTTCTAATAAGTACAGAAGATTATTCACAATTTCGTATAAAAGAACATCGTTTAAACTATGCCATTTAACTAAACTTGGTATATTACTTATCAATTCTTCCATCTTCTCATCGTGCCAGAAATCTTCTTTTCTTAATATTAAATCAGGACCAAGATCAGGATATTGTGCATCAAAGTTCATTTCCCATGTTATAGATTCACCTGCGTAAGCGATTATAAATTTGCAATTGTAATCCAGATCATTTCTTTTTATTTTAGTCAAGCCACTTGTAGAATCTAAAATCAAATATTGTTAAAATTCAAGAATATAAAAAGTATTTGCAAAATAATTATGTTTTAACAGAATGCAATAAAAAAAAAGTAAATTTATCAAATTTTAATAGAAACTTAACATGCGACAATGATAAGAATACTATATGGTATATGCGCTAGTAATGAAGAAATTCTGTTGAGTTTGCTATTTTATAATAAGTTTTTAAAAATAATGATGTTTTATGTAATTTCTTAATTCAAACCCTACATGTTAAACTAAACAACTTAATATGTGAAAGAGTAAACAGGTTTTAAGAGCTAATTTTGGCTAGGAGCCTTTTACCTTTTATGTTGTAACGGGATGAAACCGTTTAATTATCATATTCACGCGATTATATTAAAAGGACACGCGTAGTTGTCAATGCTCACTACTTATCCGGGAGAGCACGAGAAAGTATGCGTCAGTCAACCAATAATTGTTAATAACCTATACTAAAATGAGTGAGTGGAAGCTATAAGATATGAGAGAATCAAAGAAAACACTTGTTAGTAATATAAATTGGATCTTTTATTATCCCTCAAAATCTACAAAAGGTCGGCCCGCGCGTTTGTTTACATGAACGCTCGCTCGTCGACAACACGCTTTGCCGGTACGCTCGCTGTTCTTTGTTAATAGAGACGCTGTTACATGCACGCATCGAATGTTAGAATCAAATTATTATTCATATGATCGCGATCGCGAAATTAAGCTGGCCAGCTTACCTTCTACTTGCAGGCGATTGGAGAAAACCACGACAAGTCGCACAGCACGGAACAGTTTTTGTATTGTTTGTTTTGCTCGCGAGTCGCGAATGCGCGCACGGAGTGGTTTCGCCCTCGATGGCGAAATCTCACACACACACACTGCTTGGCCTTCAGCTAGTGGCTGGATGACTCCTTGGAGGCAGCTGTCACGGCTATCTGGCACTCTCGGCAATCGCTGATCTGGCGTATGGTTGATAAGGGCACGTGAATCGATAGAAGCGGTAGCGTAAGCGGACGGACACTATGATGGTCGGTGCTTCACTGGTTCAAATTCTGTCGCGCGCGTTCCATCTGCTTGCGTGCCGAATTCCTTCGTTACCTATTTCGTCCCTCCGGAAGGTGCTGCCCTCACAGACAGCAATTAAGTTAAATAATCAGCGCTAATTTGACGTTTACCGTCACAGCCCCCTTCCAGTCTGGACCTATAGGGTCCTCGACGATAATTCCATTAGCGCTGTCCCTTCCGAGGAGGAAAAGAGAGAGGATAATAAAGGATTATAATCCACGTGATGTTCACTCCCATCTTTATTCGCCGGGTAGTATAACGGTGGCCCTGCCCACGGGGAAGATCACCTGGCTGGTCTCCCGGGTAATTCTGCGCCCTGGTCATCCAATGGATGATGTCGGGGCCTTCAGCGGGATAGATCCCGCTGGGGGTCCGGGTAGCGGCGTGGTATCGCCGTGCGCGATACCGGGAGTCGTCGACGGTATCGCGGTAGGGTCCGCCGTCGGGAGTTCTTCGATGAGCACGGATGACGAGCTCTCGTGAGCTCGCACCCGTGCTTGCTCCTCCTCTTCTCTTCGGGTACTTTCGAGGTGCAAGGCGGCATGTACCACCCCTTCAACGGCGGGACCCAGGTCCAGGTCGATGAGGGCGGCTGCCGCTTGCTCGAATTGTTCGAGCGTGATCTGCATCCTGTAATTATCCAGCAAGTTAGTATCCTGAATAGTTTTGGATATCGAAGGTGGGCGCCTGTTCGGCTGCCCAGGACCTTCGTCGCCGGAGTCGAAGGTGGGGTCCTTGGCGTCGGTCTCCCAGGTCCTTCGTTCGCCGTGTATCATGCATTCACGGTTGTCGCTTTCGGTGGTCTGCCCCTTTTCCTCTTCACGATGATGGGAGGAGAGGCTCGTGTTGTTTGTCGATGTTGTGTAGTGTGTGTAGTTTGCGCGGACTTACGAGGTCTTCCTCGTGGGCGCTTCGTCGGGTTAGTAGGAGGGATATCTAGTGGGACTCGGCTGGGGGGATTACGGCGAGTACGGCGAGGTGATTTCGGAGTTGTCGCGTCGTCATTTCGGAGTGTATTATCTGAAGTGTCGGCGCTCCCGTTTCCGTGTATCGGCGTGTCGCTCGCGTTGGGCGGGACGCTCATTGCCTTGGTTCCCTCGGCGGTAGTGGTCTCGTCGTCGTCTCGTGTACGAGTCCCATTTTCCGGTATATCGTCGTCTCGTCCATAATAGGGTTTGAGGTCCTTAGCGCGTATTAGCTCCGTGACCTCCTCCTGTTGGTTGGCGAGGCGATATGAGTTGGCACCGAGTACCTTCGTGACGATAAAGGGGCCGATGAATTTGGGTGCTAGTTTCACGGAAATGCCCTGCGCCGCGCAGGACAGTATGCGATTCTTTTTCCACACCCAATCACCTTCTTTAAACCTGTGGTCCCTGTGCTTGGCATTGTAGTATTTGGACTGCCTCAGGGACTCATCCGAGGCGCTCTCGTGAGCTTGCTGAATGGCGGAACGGCTATTCTGCATGTGCTCGTTCCATTGCCCGATTCGAAGCAGACTCTCCTCTTGCTCGGCGAGCTCGTCCATCCGTTTCCGGAGAGTATTCGGGGCTCCCGGTTGTCTGCCGTAATTGAGCATGGCCGGACTAACCCCGGTAGAACTATGGACGGCCGTATTCAACGCGAACATGAGTTCGGGTAGCGCTCGGTCCCATTCCCTATGATTCCCCTGCAGATACGACATTATCATCGTCTTCAAGGTGCGGTTAACCCTTTCCGTAGGGTTAGCCTGCGGGGTATAGGTTGGGGTGAAGGTCCGTTTTATCCCCTGATCTCTCAGGTACCCGTCCACCAACTGATTGCGGAACTCGGTGCCGTTGTCGGACAAGAAGATCTTTGGCGTGCCGAAACGTAGGATTATTCGCTTCCGAAGTTCCTTCACGATCGTCTTGCCGTTAGCACTACGTATGGGTATACATTCGACCCATCGTGTGAATACGTCGATGAATACCAGGACGTATTCGTGCCCTCGTGGGCTCTTCGGAAAGGGTCCGGCGATGTCGCCCGCGACCACTTGCCAAGGCATAGACCATGTTCGGTCCTGCATGAGCCCGCGCGGCGGTCGCTGTTCGACCTTGCACTGTTGGCAAACCTGGCACTTCCGGACGTATCCCTTCACATCCGTGTACATTCCCGGCCAGTAATAGGACTGGGCGACGCGGGCGAAGGTCTTCTCGCGTCCTAAGTGTCCTGCCGTCTCTAGGTCATGGTTTTCGAACAACACCGCTTTGCGTTCTTCCGGGGGCACGACGAGTTTCCATTCGTCGCCATATCGGTCTCCTCCTTGATGATCGTAATTCGGCTTTCGGTGATACATCACCCGGCCGACAACTTTCCAATTCGGATATTGTTCTGGTTGGCTCTCGACGCGTCGGAATTGATCCGTGTACCAGGCGCTGTTCCTTGGGTTCGGCTGGTTCATTGAGCCAACCTCTGCCCTCGTGGGCTCGAAAGCGCGTGATAAGGCGTCGGGCAATACATTGTCTGCCCCCTTTCGATATTCGATCTCGAAAGTATGGCCTTGAAGTTGTAAGGCCCATCGGGCGAGACGTCCAATTGGATTTTTCAGGTTGTATAGCCATTTCAGGCTATTGTGATCAGTTACCACCCTGAACGGGTACGCTTCTATGTATGGGCGAAATTTTTGGATGGCCCACACGACCGCCAAGCATTCGCGCTCCGTAGCTGAGTAATTTTGCTCAGCCGGATTAAGGACTCTACTAGCGTACTCTATGATTCGGTCGCCGTCTCCTGCTTTTTGTATCAGGACGGCCCCGATTCCGGTAGCGCTAGCATCCGTCTCCAGCACACACTGCCCATCAGGTTCTGGTAATCCCAGGCATAGTGCGGACATCATGAGTGCCTTAATTTTGGCGAAGGCTTGTTCCTGTTCCTCTTCCCACACATATTCGCTCTTTTTTCCTGTTAACCTCGTTAACGGTTGAGCGTGCATGGCGAAGTCGGTCAAGAATCTGCGGTACCATGAAGCTACCCCCAGGAAGGTGTGCAGCTGTCGCACGTTTCCTGGCCGTGGGTACTCCATGATAGAGCGCACCTTTTCAGGATCTGGCCTGATCCCCTCGCGGTTGATCAGCAGGCCGAGGTATTTGGCTTCAGACTTGCAGAAGACGCTTTTCTCTCGATTAATCGAGAGGCCAGCTTCGCACACCCTGTCCAATACGGTTTTTAAATGTCGTAGGTGATCCTCGAAACTGGACGATACCACTATGATATCGTCCAAATAGGCGAAGGCAAATTCGCCTAATTCGGGACCGATCACACTATCGATCAACCGCTGGAAGGTGGCACCGGCGTACGAGAGACCGAACGGCATTCGTACGAACTGGTAATGTCCCAGTCCGGGTACGGTAAAGGCCGTGATCGGCCGAGATTCGATCTTGAGTGGGATCTGGTGATACGCGCTACTGAGGTCGAGCGTGGATATATAGCGCGCGTTTCGCAAGCGCCTTAATATATCCTGCATAAACGGCAAGGGATACGCATTCGGCTCAGTGACTTTGTTGACCTTTCTGAAGTCAATACAAAACCTATACGAACCGTCCTTCTTACGTATCATAACCACTGGGCTCGACCAGCCACTATCTGCTGGTTCGATTACCCCTTGGGTTAACATTTCCCTTACCAGTCTATGTATTTCCTGCTCGACCTTGTGCGATACCGGGTAGTAACGCTGTTTAATTGGCTTCGTATCATCGACCCGAATCTCGTGCTCGAAGCCTGCCGCACATCCCAAGCCTGTCGGGGCTCGGGATAGGGCCTCGTTGATGGTCTTCTGCAGCATGGTCTGTTGTGTAGCCGTAACCTCGGCTAGTCCGATTGTGGCTAATCTCGGACCAGCCTCCAAGCTAGCTACTTCTAGCTCCATTTTGGCCTGCGATGCCTTGAACAGCAATGTGTTATCGTCTGGATCAAGTACCGCTCTGAACAACCTGATGAAATTCACTCCTAAAATACATTCTTCGACGAGGGTAGGGAGGATGGCTACTCTCGTCGGCGTCGTCAATCCTCCCACGGTGAAAGGTAGCATGGCGTGGCCGACGATCGTTAACTTACGACCGTCTGGTAATCCTGCTGTTCCCGCGTGGGTGGTGTCCAATCTGACGCCCAGCACAGACGCTATTTGTAGAGCATTACTACCCATGGCTGTGGTGGAAACTCCCGGATCATAGAGGGCCCGTATTTGGAAGTCCCCTATCTTCACCGGTAGCCACCAACGCGTCTCCTGTTCCGGGGAATATCGGGAAACAGCTTCGACGGCTCCACAGCTTTGCTCTTTATTCCTCATAGCGGTAACCATTGTGCTCTTGCGTGGTCGAGTGACGTTACTTGTCGTCCGAGCCCCTTTGGTTCGGACGATCGGAGTTCCCATGGGGTTCTTCTTCGACGATTTATCTGCTTTAGCCCGTGCCCCCGAGGGCGTGCGCGATCCGTGCGTCACCGCCTCGGCTGGGCTAGGGTCTCTGGCTTTACTAGCGTCGTAACCCTTCTTCTCCAAGTGCACTCCTCCGCCACGCTTATCTTTGGCGTCAGCAAGGGAGTTCTCGTTCTCGACGCCCAACACGCTCGCTTCTAATGGCGTGGGCTGTGTTGGCGGAGGCCGCGAGATCTCTTCGACGGGGTTAGGGTTACTGGATGAAGGAGTGGGATCAACCCCACCTATCCACTCCTTTGCTCGTTTCCCTTATTACACTGGGGACAGAACTTCCTATAGTAACCCAGTAGGCCGCACTCGGCACATTTGATCGGCCCTGAGAACTCTCTTCCTCGTTTGCGGGGAGTCTCCGGACTTTTAGTTCGATTCTCGGAAGTCGAGCTTTTGTCGGCGCGGTTATTCTTCATTTCCGCCGATATTTCCTTAAGGGACAACAGCATTTGGTTGAATACGTCAATGGGTAGAACCTTCTTCTCGCCATCGACGGATTCCAGACTCGGATTAGGTGCCGCCCCCGGAGGCGTCGGTGTGTAGACGACCTGGTGCGTCACCTTTTCGAGTACCTTTTCCATGCGTTCCAATCTATCACTGACTTTCGGTGTGTCGCCGGACATTGATGCCACTTTCCCTTTACGACCCTTGCTCGCGTCGGTGCGGGGGTGATATGCCATCTCAGGATACAAAGTCGACTGAGGGTCTGGTATCGTCCGCTCCGACCTTCGCTGGTGCAAATTATTCTGAGCCGTCGTGGCCAGGTCGTTCAGGGTCCGTACGGAGTCCACTTCTGATCTCCGTATTTGGCTCTGGATTTCGGGGAGGAGGTTGGCATGTAGTAGGTCCAGCTGGCTCTCGTGTGACATTTTTGGGTTCAGTCGACTCATTAGGCCCATCATGTACGCGATGTATACATTCGCGGGTTCGTCTGGGCCTTGGTATCGGCCTTGAACTTCTTTGGTCAGACGCTGCTGCTGTTGCCTGCTGGTCCCAAACCATGCTCTGGCGTCCGCCTCGAAATCCGCGTAGGAGAACCATTCGTTGCGCATTGCTTCGAACCAGACGAGGGCAGGACCGGTGAGTAGTTCAGATACTGCCATGAGCATCTCGTCTTCCGTAATTCCAGCGCTGCTCCTTGAGTTGTCCAACCTTGATAAGAAGGTGTCAATACTCGCGTTGCCTTCTCCGGAGAACCTGAGTTTCCATCCCCGGACGATGCGGCCGACATCCCTTGTTGTCGACCACTGGTTTGACGTCTGTTGGGATGGCCACATACTCGGCGGGTGGTTGTTCACTTCAGTATCAACTCTACCGAGTTGATGCTGTCCACCCTCTCCGAAAGGGGGCGTTCGGCGGGGGGTCCTGCCGGTGGCCCCCGTGGGCCTCAGTCCGGGTCCGGCTGGAGTGCTCTGGGGTAGCCTGGCGTCGTAATGGCATGTGAATGTGTCCTGGAATGCGACGCTCCTACGCGTGTTTTCGGGTTGCGGTTCCTCATTGGAACTGTTCGACTCGTCTTGCCGCATAATTTTGTGTACGGCATTTTCCAGTTCCTTAATCCTGGTTGACAGGTTTTCCATTTGTTCCTGCACCTTGATGTTGGTCTGGACGATTTGTTGCATTATTTGGGTTAGGTCAGACGCGTTCGAGTTCCTTGAGTCTTGTACCTCCCATTTCCTCTCATGTTCCCTGGACCGGAAGATGAGGTCTTGTATCATCACCGCGAATGCTGGCGGGAGTTTAAACTGGTAGCCTTCGTCAGTCGTTATAGTAATTTCCTTCTTACTATTTGATTTTTCTCCGCTGTCCAGGGCATTCGCGATGTTTATCGCGGTTTTTTGAACTCGCGATATTACGTCCGTACTCTGCAGTAATTGGGCTAGCGGATGTTCTCCTTCTTGCTCGGATGCTGTGTGTTCCTGGCATATGGATACTATTAGCTCCGAGCGTAGGGCGGCTCTTTTGGCTGAACTGCTGTTCTGGTTGTCGGTTTCCGCGAAGTCTGCTGCGGAATAGTCGCCGAGTAACCAGCTTTGTAGTCGTGCAGCTCTCGAGAGCTTGGTTCCGCTTGTTTTGAGCTCCAGGTGCTCGAGGTATTCTTCGACTTCCTCCTCCTGGAGCGTCAATACCCAATTTTCTATTTCATTCTGAGTGTGGTCCATGATTCGTTGTTGGGTTACTTGCGGTTAAATTCTATGTAAAATTACAGTTATGCTACGCGGGTGCGAGTGTTGTGTTATAATTCGTACGCCGAATAAAAAAATAATAAAATTTTATTAGCCAACACTGGGCTTGATCAACGGCGTTTTACGAATTATTTGCCGAAAGATTCTTCGCTCGTTAGTACGCAATATAATTATCCTACCTATCAGACGCACTAACTGTTTGTTAGTACGGCTGTGTGAGTTAGTATTCAAAATATTGTAACGAGCGTTGCGCGTAATCACCAATAACCGCTTTTAATAATATTAAAAAAAAACACTTTTACGTTACGACAATGTAATGTCAAATAAAATTATTTAATTAAATTAATTTTGTTTGAAAATTGCCGGTGTTAGTTCTCCCGGGCCAACGGGTATAATATTATTTGCGGCAACTTTCAAAATTCGTTGGTGTTTACGTTCGAGAATCTTTCGGTCGCACTCGCACGCGTTCACAGTTAATATTTACAATTTTTCGCCGCGGCGGGCCTTCGCAAGCTACCTAACAGGCTTTGTTTACTAATGTGGCCTTCGGTATCAAGTGCGCACAACAGCACTTGATTGTCACTTGGGTCGCTGGTTGACTGGGCGCGAGTTTATTACTAAGAACCGGTGTTTTGCACTATCAAAAACACCGTAGGTTCTTTAACGTTGGGCGCCATGTAACGGGATGAAACCGTTTAATTATCATATTCGCGCGATTATATTAAAAGGACACGCGTAGTTGTCAATGCTCACTACTTATCCGGGAGAGCACGAGAAAGTAAGCGTCAGTCAACCAATAATTGTTAATAACCTATACTAAAATGAGTGAGTGGAAGCTATAAGATATGAGAGAATCAAAGAAAACACTTGTTAGTAATATAAATTGGATCTTTTATTAGCCCTCAAAATCTACAAAAGGTCGGCCCGCGCGTTTGTTTACATGAACGCTCGCTCGTCGACAACACGCTTTGCCGGTACGCTCGCTGTTCTTTGTTAATAGAGACGCTGTTACATGCACGCATCGAATGTTAGAATCAAATTATTATTCATATGATCGCGATCGCGAAATTAAGCTGGCCAGCTTACCTTCTACTTGCAGGCGATCGGAGAAAACCACGACAAGTCGCACAGCACGGAACAGTTTTTGTATTGTTTGTTTTGCTCGCGAGTCGCGAATGCGCGCACGGAGTGGTTTCGCCCTCGATGGCGAAACCTCACACACACACAGACTGCTTGGCCTTCAGCTAGTGGCTGGATGGCTCCTTGGAGGCAGCTGTCACGGCTATCTGGCACTCTCGGCAATCGCTGATCTGGCGTATGGTTGATAAGGGCACGTGAATCGATAGAAGCGGTAGCGTAAGCGGACGGACACTATGATGGTCGGTGCTTCACTGGTTCAAATTCTGTCGCGCGCGTTCCGTCTGCTTGCGTGCCGAATTCCTTCGTTACCTATTTCGTCCCCCCGGGAGGTGCTGCCCTCACAGACAGCAATTAAGTTAAATAATCAGCGCTAATTTGACGTTTACTGTCACGATGTATAAATAATTTTTGAAAATATTTTGAAGCACTGAGACGCTAGCAGCTTGAATTAATTACGGTTACTAATTAGACAGTCTTACTGTCAAATACAAAGAGTTAGCTGCAAATGACCACGAAAACATTCCACAATTATGCAGTTGACAAACGTTTGAATTCATAGCAAGAATACGAGGGGGGGAGGGTCAATAAGTCTTTACAATCCAAGAGATGGCGCTCGTCACGCTTAAATTATGATTTTTTTGACAAGCAATACTACGAACTATATATCGTACAAAGTTTCAGCTCGATTCATTAAGTAGTTTTTTTTGTGAGCGTTGGTTAAACAAAAAGTTATTGGTTTATTTGAAAAATGGAAAAAACAGAGTTTCGACCGGTGACAAAACATTTTCATTTGAAAGGCCTTACACCAAAAGAAAGCACAGTTGAGTTGAACGTCGTTCATGGCAAGTCTTCCTCTGTGTTTAAGACTGTTTATAACTGGGTAAATGAATTTAAACGCGGTCGTACAACAACAAAAGATGAACCTCGTTCAGGGCGCCCCGTAGAAGTGAGTACGCCCGAAATGGTCAACAAAATCCACGATATGGTGTTGAGTGATAGAAGATTAAAATTGCGAGAATTAGTTCAGGCCACAGGGGTATCAAAGGGTACAATCATTTCAATTTTGCATGAAAAATTGGAGATGAAAAAAATATCAGCAAGATGGGTGCTGCGTTTACTCACGGTTGAAAACAAACGAACCCGCGTGGTCACCTCTGAGGCTCTTTCGGCACGCATACGTCGTAATCCGGAAGACTTTTGGCGTTGACTCGTAACTGTAGACGAAACATGGGTACACCACTACACTCCTGAAACTAAAGAACAGTCAAAACAATGGATTACCGCAGGAGAACCAGTCCAAAAGGAGGCAAAGACAGTAAAGTCAGCTGGCAAGATTATGGCAACGGTTTTCTGGGATGCGTATGAAATCATCTACATTGACTACTTGGAAAAGAGCCAGACGATCACTGGACAATATTATGCGTCATTATTAGGTCAACCGAAAGAAAAAATCAGAGAAAAACGTCCTCACTTGAACAAAAAAAAATGCCTCTTTCTTCAAGACAATGCTCGAGTTCACACGTGTGCAGTTTCGATGGCAAAAATTAACGATTTAAAGTTCGAATTAATTGACCATCCACAATATTCGCCTGATTTGACTCCCAGTGACTTTTTCTTATTTCCTAACCTCAAAAAATGGATTATCGGACAACGATTCACGTCGAATGAATAAGTCATCGCCGAAACAAATGCCTATTTTGAGGGTTTTCAGAAATTATATTTTTCTGATAGCTTAAAGAAACTGGAAGGCCGTTTAATAAAATGTATCGACCTTCAAGGAGATTATGTTGAAAAATAAAAAAAAATTACATACGCAAAATTTTTTGTTCCTTCTTTTTGTAAAGACTTATTGACCCCTCCCCCCTCGTAGATTTACGTGAGGCTCTTCTCTTTCATGTCTGATGACTAGCATTAATCACTACAGTATTTTTAGTACATCTTGAATTTGACCAGAAGTTGACCCTCATCCCCATCAGCATGAACAATTTCCATCTAAACCATTTTTTTGCATCTGACGTATATTCAGAGATATTTGATTGCATAAATTAGAATTAGACACCATATATATAATAATGCATATACAGGTCCAGTTGCGTCCATAAGGTAGTTCCCACCTTATACTAAAATTATAGAAAAATTCTCAGGAACACATTTCAACCAATTTAAACCATCTTTCTTTCATTTTTTACCCCTCGTAAAAAACATCTAACTTTTGAACGAGTAAGTCAGTTTAAAAAAATTAGGTTGAATATATGCGCGTTTATCTTCTCTTTGAAATAAACGGAACAGGATCTATTTTTATCGAGCCAATAAAAAGTTATGTTCATATTTGTTAAAAAAATAACTTTTTTTTCAAGTTTGGTTATTTTTGAACATATGCAATGTGGAAAAAAACTCCAAAGAAAAAAATGTTTTCTTTTGCATTAGAAGAAGTATTTCTAAAAAAAAAATTAAGCTTTGAAGAAAACATTTTTTTCTTCATTTTTTACCAGACTATTTTTACAAATTTTTTTTAATTAAAATATTTAAGTTACTAATGAAAAGACGATCACTATTTAAATATATTTAGAAGATTTCCTCCAATAAATTCATAACCAAGCAAATTGTTATCACAATTTTTTAATGTATTAAAATTTTTTTTTTCAAAACCCAATTTTTTTAGATAAATATTTATTCTACATGCAAAAGTAAACATTTTTTTTAGTTTTTTTTTTCACAGTAAGCTAGTAAACATTCATCATCAGGTATTACTTCGCGGGGTCACTCTAACGCCATTGTCCGTCGTCTATTGACTAACAATCAGTCTGTCAGCCTAGCTCTGATTTTTGCGCCACTATATTTCTTCTTCTTACTACTAACCTTCGATTGATAATTAACCCATCGATAATTGATTTAGTGAGGGTAACCATCCTGTGTCATTCTTCTTAGATGATGAAGACCTCCACATATCCTCGGGGGTTAGAGGCTTCTGTGCAAAATCTTGAATTGCTCATCCATACGAGTTGATGTTCGTTAAACCGAAATTAGTAGAAAAGAACATGATCGACGTCCTCTTGTGGATTAACTAAAGTTTAGTTGTCATCGATACATCATATGCTTTTATTATCGTATGTATACTTCTTTTGCTATTCGGAACCCATGTAGGCCGACAACAGTGCTGATTTATTGTGGAAAGAACTTGTAATCTGTTTTTACAAGGAACCATCCATCTCTCGGCTGTAATTCATTTTTTGTATTCTGAATTCCTAGATATACCGATATATGTTAGTGAGTGACTTCTCTTTTATTAATGTCTAGAATGAGATTTTTTTCATCGCTGCCGATAATACGAATGTTAGATCAACGAGTACAACTGGCCTGGATTCACTCTCTAACATAAGCTCTCTATTTTGTCGTTAAAATCGTCTTTATGAGAGAGCACTTCCATTTTTCAGGTTTTGATTTAGTGCAAACAAATCCTTCTCCATTGATGTATTTGGAGAAATGTAGCTGTTATAAATAGCCAGCTGTTCAATGGCTATAATTACGAAATTATTTGCTCAGGAAAATTCTTTTGCGACATCCTCTCTTTTAGCTCGAGATCGTAACGTATTGTAAAAACCTTCATTTCGTTCTAAGATGATTATGAGAACTTCTTATTATTTTCTCAGATCGATGTGATCTGAGAAAATAATACGGGAATAAAGCTGGAAAATACTTTGGAAAGCACTTTGAAGAAATGAAACAACTCCAAACATTTTCAATTTCAATCCTAAAAAATGACAAGATATGGGTAAGAACGAACATCGTATTTACCCTACCATAACGTATCATAACAAAAGGAGAACTCATAATGTTAAATAGAAGACTCTAAAAACGGTAAAAATTACTTATTCAACAACGTAAAAATAAATTAAATAATTAACATTATTGCGAACCTAAAAATCAAAAAGAGCTTACGATATGACAACATTAATGGAAAACTACTTAAAGAACTTTCTATAAAAGCAAAAAGACTGATCACTATAGTAATAAATGCAATATTTCGACTACCTTATTTTCTCGTTGCATGAGAAGTGGCAATAATCATACTTATTCTAAAACCAGATAAACCATCCGAGCTTATTTTGTCATATAGATCCATTAGCTTACTTCAGACACTTTTTAAAATATATAAAAAAATAATAAACAAAAGCTAAACTAAAGTATTAACAGAAAAAAATATAATATCTGACCACCAATTTGGTTTACATAATAACTACGCCGCAAATTATTAGAATCATCACCACTAAGATCAAATCTACTTTCGAAGAAAACGAATATTGCAATGCCGTATTTCTTGATCTAGCTCAATTTTTTGATAAAGTTTGTCATGAAAGTCTATTTATAAAATATTACCAAAATATCTCTCTCTACTATTAGAATAAAATCTAAATCAAAGAACTTTGAAAGTAAAAATAAATGATGATATCACAAAACAATATAATTAGTATACACCTATGATTTTCCAACCGTGGGAAACATTAATATCGCCACTTACATAGACGACACTGCAATATTAACAATTCATTTTAATACAGTAATTGTCTCTATTAATATACAAAAATATCTAAACAAAGCCATACTTTGATTTGAGAAATGGAAAATAAAAATCAATAAAACAAAATCAATTTAAATAATTTACATCTTAATAAAAAGAAACTTAAAAAATAACCTTCAGTATATATAAACAACTAACTAATACTTCAAGAAGATAAAGCCAAATACCTTGGACTGCATCTGGATCGTCGTCTATCGTGGTGAGACCATGTATGAACCAAATACAAACAACTAAATCTACAACTCAGAAAATACTACTGGTTATTAGACAGAAAATCTAAATTATAAATTGTAAATAAACTATTAATATACAAAAGCATACTTAAACAAGTATAACATGGTATTCAACTTTGGGTCGCAGTAACAAAATGAAAAATTGATATTATTGAAAGACTCCAAAATAAAGCCTTAAGATCTATCAGAAATGCTCCATGGTTGTTACAAATAAAATATTCAGAGTGGACGTCATTATAGGGACTGTTAAAGAAAAAAAATTGCTTATAAAAGGTACACTTACAGAACACGTAATTGTTTAGCGAAGAAATTAATTCACACAACACCAAGAATATCAATATTTAAGAAATATAAATCACCATTTATATATGTATAATTTAGCTCTGTAAAATAAAAGTATTGGTACAGATCAATGGTGAAGTATCTTCATGTAATGTAGTTTTTGTAATCAAAAAATAGTATTGATATAATATCATTTACTTATTGTCGGCAGATAAATTGTAAATAAAATTGAAAATAAAAAATAGAAGCTTTACAACGATTTATCTATCAAAGATTGTTGTGAAAAATTCATTGTTTTCTTATATTTTTTTAAATGAAATACTAATTTTATTACTTTGTGATTTATGAGAGCTAATATGAAATATACGTAAATATAATAATAATTACTTGAAAAAGTGGCTTTAGAACCTAGCTCGTGGCTTAAGATTTCGATCGGTAAGGGCGCTGTGGCTAACTGATAGTTCTGATAATTAGTTCAATATTAACAGTATTTTTTTCGACCTCTGATGTTCGTATATTAGGATTTTTATGTATTAGTTGTCTCTCTACAGTTAATGTTTTAAGTAAACTTAGGACATGATAAACAATCTTTTAACGATGTAAAGCGTTTTTTTATTGTGCGGTAAATAATGGTATGCTGCCGAAAACTCAATTATATATGTATGTGTCGTGGCGGTTCGTGAGTGTTATGCTTATTGTGCCGACGCATGAAGATAGCGTTTGGAGTCTTGACCCATTGTTGACTTAAAAATTCGTCTATAACACAGGTCTGCAAGATTTTGTTATGGAAAAGCCATAGGTCATTTTCGAAGTAATTTTTGGCGTAGAAAACGAATCCGGAGTCCAAATTGCTCCATCACGTCAGGATTTTGAGATATCCTAACCTAAAAATGCGAAAATAGTGGTTTTTTACTATTTTTGAGGCTATGTAGCACCGCGGCATTCTCATTAATCAGAAAAAAACCAACGACACCTTAAAGTATAAGTCGGACACTTTCAAATACCGTTGAGTTTGCTCAAATAGCTCATTTCTGCATCAAAATATTCCATCTTGAATTTTTCAAGTTTCATGAATTTAGTTGTTTACTTCGTTGGTAAACTCACATAGTTCTGGAGAAAAAGTGTTTGACTAATCGCCTTTCTTTTAAAAAATAAACAACTTAACCTCAGATAGGCTAACATGACTTAACCCTCAAGTATTTTATCCAAATACATCTTATGAACCCTCATAAACCACCCTAGCACATCAAACAGACTAGCCCACCTAACCCCGGGTACACCAACTACTTTTCTTTAAGCAAACCGAATTCTCCATCACTGATGGACTACCCTATTTTAAGCTTTATAGACTTCATTATCACATACCCTTAAAACCCTTGTAATTGCTATACTTATACTTCTATACTCAAATAGGTGAACCCACCTACCCTAGGTAAAACAAGTTGGTAAATTTTTTTTTTTCGAAAAAAAACCTAATTTTGTTATTTAGCAAATCCGATATTTTTGCAGTTTATCTAGTTGTAGATTTATACTTAAGACGTGATTCTAGTTTTAAATCTTGAATCGACTTTTTTTTTATTCAAAAGTTTTTAAAAGCCAAAATGACTCAAAGTTCAACATCCTAAAATACCTTTGAGTATCCTAAATTAGTGAAATTAGTGATATATTGTTATTCAGTTTATGTGTCTGTGTATTTCTGTAAACTTTTGTATTTTCATTACTAAATCTTCGTTTCCAAATTCTTTCGTAACCGTATTTTCATGGGATTATTAAACAAAATTCGTATTCAAGTTCATACAATTTATGATTAATGTAAATGACGAGTGTTAAGTACTTTATTTTAACCTTTATAAAAACTACAACGTGAACTGCTATAACTAACTTTTTTGATAATACCTATCAAGCTTAAATTCTTAAATGAGTAAAGAAAATTTATGCTGTAATCAATATTGTTATTTTTTTATTTTTATTTATAGAGTCACCTTAACCTGGTGCTAACAACTTGTGAAGCTATATACTTCTATCGTAATTTAATAAATTTTGGTAATAATTTGGTTGCTTGTCCACAAATCAGCCGTTATAACGGCTACTTTATTTACACAATGGGATCTTGTAAGTGTTCTAATGACCCTGATCAATTTTGCTATATTTGTGGCCGTTTTACGTTTGAGAACAAAAAAGTAGGTATCAATGAATCTATTAAAACTCAATATGAAACTTACTTTAATATGCCAATTTCTCATCAAGATAAGCCG
This sequence comes from Phymastichus coffea, assembly GCF_024137745.1. Taxonomy (NCBI): domain Eukaryota; kingdom Metazoa; phylum Arthropoda; class Insecta; order Hymenoptera; family Eulophidae; genus Phymastichus; species Phymastichus coffea. Next base: position 1,993,647 of record NW_026706835.1, on the reverse strand, counting down.
TGGGCTCCACATGTTGCATGTAAGTCATGCGTTGCATCTTTAAATCGTTGGAATAATGCTACGAGCACGACGACACCAATGCCTTTCAAAACACCTATGATTTGGCGAGAACAATCTAATCATGATGAATGTTATTTCTGCTTGACTAAAACTATTGGATTTAACAGTATAAATGCACATAAAATAGAATACCCCAATGTCTTGAGTGTAACAAAAACCATTTCTTATGATTCTCATGATAAACCTCCGATTCCTCCTCTCTTACAGCAAAAAGTTAAAGATGATGAAATCCTCGATAAAAGTGATTTATATGATGTAGATTTTTGTGGCTCTGATCCTATTCTCTTTGATCAAGCTGCACTAAATGATTTAGTTAGAGATTTGGATTTACCTAAAGATAAGTCCGAGCTACTTGGTTCACGACTGAAGGAAAGAAATCTTTTAACTTCTGGAACAACTTTTGCGTGGTATAGACATCGAGAAAAATCTTTAATAGAATTTTTTTCTCAAGGCGATAACTACGTCTATTGCAGTAATATTGAAGGCTTAATGCAAAACTTTAAACTAACTTATAATCCTGAAGATTGGAGATTATTTATTGACTCATCTAAGAGGAGTTTAAAAGCAGTTTTGTTGCCTAACACAAATAAATATGCTTCTATACCTATTGCTCATTCCGTATATTTGAAAGAATCTTATGATAATGTAAAAACTATCCTGAATGCAATTGATTACAAACAGCATAAATGGAAGATCTGTGGGGATTTGAAAATCATATCGATGATACTTAGACTTCAATCAGGATATACAAAATATCCGTGCTTTATTTGTTTATGGGATAGCAGAGATAAGGATCAGCATTATATCCAAAACAGTTGGCCTAGACGTAACTCTCTTAAAGCTGGAGATCCAAACGTTCTTGAAAACCCTTTAGTTGATAGCAAACAAATTTTACTACCCCCCCTTCATATTAAACTAGGACTCATGAAGCAATTCGTGAAGGCTCTTGATAAAGATGGTGCTTGTTTTAAGTATCTTGTACACACATTTCCCGGTTTAAGTGATGCAAAAATAAAAGAAGGTATTTTTGTTGGACCCCAAATACGTCAACTGATGAAAACAATTGAATTTGAAAATGTGATGACCTCCGTTGAAAAGAATGCTTGGACCAGCTTCAAAAAAGTTGTTAAAGGATTTTTAGGAAATAACAAAGAAAATGATTATGGAAATTTAGTAAAAGACATGCTAGTTAACTATAATAAACTAGGTTGCAACATGAGTATTAAATTACACTTTTTGCATTCTCATTTGAACTGGTTCCCAAGGAATTTAGGTGATGAAAGTGAAGAACAAGGAGAACGTTTTCATCAAGATATAAAAGAAATGGAACGTTGCTATCAGGGAAAATGGTCTCCATCTATGTTGGCAGACTATTGCTGGTGTCTTCAACGTGATGAGCCAAATGCCAAACACAAAAGACGATCCAATACAAGAACACTAGAAGAAAAGAAAAAACGGTTTCACAAAGATGACGACAGCGATCAGCAAAAGGCCACACAAAAATCAAAGATTCCGATTCGTAAGCAACAAAAAAGTCAACAAAAATCTAAGATACCAGTTCTGACGTAAATCCAGCACCCCGTAAATCCAGACTTACGTAAATCCAGCACCCCGATTCGTGAGAGACGAGGGGACTCACGTAAATCCAGCACCCCGATTCGTGAGAGGCGAGGGGACTCACGTAAATCCAGCACCCCGATTCGTGAGAGGCGAGGGGACTCACATAAATCCAGCACCCCGATTCGTGAGAGGCGAGGGGACTCACGTTAATCCTGCATCCCTTTATGAAGACGTTAAACAGTGTTAGTCTACATATGATTGATATTTTAGTTTGCTTAAATGGAAAATGTTGATTGAACTCTACCCAGGGTTAGATGGGTTAGTCTGCTTGGGGGTTGGTAGGGGTGGTTTATAGGGGTAGTGAGGGTGTGTGAAGGTATGTGGAGATACGATCCATCAGAATTGAGTCTGCTCATTTTATTTGTGATTGTGGTATCAACTTTTTCAAGGAAACCAGTCGATGAAATTCGCTCTACCCAGCATTAGGTGGGTTAGCTTGCTTGGGGGTTTGTAGGGGTGGTTTATGAGGATTCATAAGATGTATTTGGATAAAATACTTGAGGGTTAAGTCATGTTAGCCTATCTGAGGTTAAGTTGTTTATTTTTTAAAAGAAAGGCGATTAGTCAAACACTTTTTCTCCAGAACTATGTGAGTTTACCAACGAAGTAAACAACTAAATTCATGAAACTTGAAAAATTCAAGATGGAATATTTTGATGCAGAAATGAGCTATTTGAGCATACTCAACGGTATTTGAAAGTGTCAGACTTATACTTTAAGTTGTCGTTGGTTTTTTTCTGATTAATGAGAATGCCGCGGTGCTACATAGCCTCAAAAATAGCAAAAAACCACTATTTTCGCATTTTTAGGTTAGGATATCTCAAAATCCTGACGTGATGGAGCAATTTGGACTCCGGATTCGTTTTCTACGCCAAAAATTACTTCGGAAATGACCTATGGCTTTTCTATAACAATCAAAATTCTGATTTTGCAGACCTGTGTAATCCGCTGACCAGTCAATGTTCGACATCATCCTGACTACTTCTACTACTGATATGATAATCCATCTGATTTTACTTTGAATAGCACCTGAGTACAATTTCAGATTGGATTTATTGATAACTTCCGTATTTTCGGTACTTTGAATTTAGCTGCTCATACTGCTAAAAATCTCCATTGTAAAAACTTTTCATTTTGAACAAAATCGAGTCTTTCTCTGAGTTAATTACTCAAGGGATTAAGATGTGGTGTAAAATAAACTTGAAAAGCTGATGTTGCAAAGAAATGGGTTATAGATAGATGAAACTTTTCACTACAGTTGTTGGTTCTGTTTCCTGGAAAATACAGTGGATGTTACCTCGTACTATCCTTTCGGTGCCTGCGTCTTAATGTGTAGTCAATATATAAGGGAGCTTTGACCTCGACTTGACTGGGTTGACTTGACTAGATGATCCGAAGAGCTCAGCTGCTAGTCCGATCAACTGTTAGAATAGATTAGAACAAGAAGCGGCGTTGGACTCACATTTATACAGACGTATAAGAGCGCTCTCTGATCCTCTTGTTAGTTCGAAAGGAAGGAGGTAGAAATGACCCGTAAAATGTTGCCCCTAAACGCAAATTACTTGCAACATAGGGAGAGTGTATGACGTCAGTACAGAATTCGATGCTAGCTGAAACTTGTTTAGCAAACAGAAAACAAGTATCATCAACAATCATGTTGTGAGATAACCGACAGCAGGATTTGACTTGTCATCGAACTAGATTGTAAGGATAGGATAAATGGCAAAACATTTATACTTATTGTTTGCCAAAACAGTGACATTACACATTCCTTGCCTTCAACAAATTGGTTTGGCAAAAAAACGACCAAATTAGAAAAGGCCTATGCAATTAGGGGAGCGGTCTCAACGCACTCTATGTCAAATATATCAGTGGAACACCATTTGGTTAACTTCAGTAAACTAGATCATACGTTAAGCCGTATACGTCTTACCGTGATGAAGGTACGAGTTGAATTATGTATACCATGTTATTTCTGAAATAACAAAGTTTCAGCTAAGAATAAAAAAATTTTTAAATGCTTTTAGTACCTTCAAATTATGACTAATTGTAAGAGAACAACTTAATCAATAAATAAATAAGAATTTACCAAAACTACTTATTTTTATTAATTAAAGTTTTTTTTTATTCTACGGGTTTCTCATGATTACATAATCAAAAATCACCTTATAAAAAAGTGGACTGATTAGATAAATTAAATAAATTATTTGTGATCTGATTGGCTGAACAATAGTCGCATGGTATTAACCCATTAATACCCAAGCCGAATCTGGTAGAGATAGCCTTGAAATAACTATTGAGTTCATGTTATAGCTCAAAAATAATTTACACGTATTTTTTCTTTTTGCATTTCCAATTGTTTATAAAAAGTTATTTAAACAAATTGACAAAAGTTTTAGTTTTTTGAAAAACTATTTACGGCAATCGATTCTACAGGAAAAACCAAGGCGAAAACCTCTGTAAGATTTTCTTGTCAGACTCGATTTTGTTGGTGTATATTCGTTATAAACAATTTGAAACTGAGAAGTGATGCTGACAAAAACCTCTCTAACATTATTTTTTTCGACACAACTGTTTTTGTTAATCATTATGGGTAAAAGAACTACTTTCTTCAAAACAGATCCTTAAAAACAATTACGAATGATTTTCTCTCTGTTTTGCAAAAATAAATATCACATTTTGAACAACAATATTCAGTCAATACTGAACAATTTTCGTTGTCACACTTTCTACGTTTCCCAACCTTTATCTGATGTTCCTCTGTCGGAGTTTCAACTTTTTTCTGTCGTTTGGATCGATGAGTATTTTCGAGTTTTTGAATATAATATTCACAAACTTCCTCCACAATATCTTTTGAACCTTTCTTCTCATCTAGATGGAGTTTATTGTAAATAACAGTAGCATTAGCTAATGAAGCTTGAATAAGTCTCATGAAGAGACACCACGTCCATTTTTTGCTTCGGATTGTAGGCATAAGTGCATTACAATGCTGGTCGTGTAAGTCTACTCCACCCATGTGCCTAGTATACATTGAGAAAGCTTGAGGAAAGAGAATTTTTTGTTTAGTTTTATTATGCCATCTTTTCATTTTAACTTTCGGTTCATCTCCGTATTTAGTTGAGAGAACTGATACGGGTTTTGAGTCCATCACCGTTATGTAATTCAGTTTTGAACTGGCTTCATGAACTGAGATAGTGGTTCCTCTATCAGCTTTCTTTGACATATCGATTTTTGCTTTGACGCGATTTTGACGAACAGTTCCTGTAGCCGATAATCCAATATTTCTTAAGTGAATCATGAGATCTGGAGATGTAAAGAAGTTATCAAAAAACAAATGATATTTTGCCAGATTTTCATTTTTAACCGTCTCCAGGAACCTTTGAAGTAATTTGATAACCACTCTCAATCCCAAATAAACAGAAGCTAAAGGATTTTCAGATTCAGTACCAAACTTGCCCGTATATATATCTAAATCATATATATATCCATCTGAAGAACATAGTGCCCATAGCTTAATCCCAAATCTTATAGGTTTGTTCCTAATGCATTGCTTGATGCTGAATTTTCCAAAATATTTGACCATAACTTCGTCAATTAACAAGTTATAATCCAGAAATCCATATCTCATACAATTTTCCCTAAATAATTCAAATAAATATCTGACTTTCCAGACTTTATCTTTTTCATCTTTGTCTTGAAGTTTATAAAACCTAATGTATTTTTTTATTTTTACAAATTTTTCCCTTGGCATTAGTTCTTTTATTATTGGATACTGCAAAAGTCGTTTGTTGGACCAATAGTCAGACTGCTTTTTCCTAGAATTGAATATAGTAATCATAATGATCACGATGAATCGGTCTAAATCATCATTGGTCAATTCAAAGTGGTTTTCGGAAGTAGCTTCTATAATAAAGTTTTTCATTGATTGAGAAAAAAAGAGTTCAAACAATTCCAAAGAACTTTTTGTGTAAAATGATGAAATAGATGAAAGATCATAGTCATCATCTGGAAGATCGTCATAATTCAAAGCATTATTACGCCAATCATACTTATGATTCGGTTCTAGTAACTTCTGGTCATTAGTATAAAAACTCTTTATATGTTCATACGATCCTGTAGGAAGCGGCCGAAGTGAAGTATATTCTTCTTCTTCATTACTTGAACCTTCATCTGCGTTCTCATGCTCTGTTGGAAGAAATGCAATATCAACATGATCAATATCAATATCAATATCATCTATATCATCACCGTCAACCATCTCATTCAAATCAGCAATTCTTCGCCTCGTCATGGTATTACAGTTTTATATTGAAGTATATAAAAAGAACAAAATCAGTAATTTATTCAATATAATAGAATGGTTTTCTATTTCACTGACAAGGAAGGTACCCGAGGTGTACCTCACCGATTTTTTTGAAATTGTGATATGTTGTAGAACATCAAAAAATATTCGACGCGTATTTTTTTATACGTGCCCATAAGCCTATTTAAGGGGTGAAACCCACCCTTGAAGTTCACCCCTAAAAACAAATTTTTTTTAATTTCTCGAATACAATTCGTAATTTTTTACTGAAACAAAGTGGGTAACACTTGTTATTGAAAAGCACATATTTATGCACTGTTTTTAGTCATCAGACTCGTAACCCCCGTTTTTTATTAATGAAAAACTATATTTGATGACCATTTTTTTCACTATACACATTCCAAAATCTGTTAAATCTTGACAAAATTAATTGTTTTATGCACAATAATCAAAAATAAAGTTGACCTGTTCCGGCATTTTCAAAAAAAAAATCCCTTGAGGGGGTGAGCTACCCCTAACATTTATACTATTATATTTCATTATTCCATTACGATATCATGGTGTAAATCTCTTGGATACTATTAAAATTGTTAAGTAGTTGATGTAGTTTGAAATTTTCTGAAATCAGCCCTTACAAATGAATTCATCCCTAAAACTCAATCTCAAGTATTATTTTTTCATTACTTGAAAATACCCTAGGACTATTCAGTGGCGTAAAACGTGTAATAATATTAGTTCACATCCTTGGTATTGAATTAGAATTCTTCACCCCACTAATGTATCAACCCCTATTTTTCAATAAAAAAATGACACCCTTTTCCATATGAAAATACTAGTTTCTTGAGTTTGACGAAAAAAATTTTGGCAGTATGCACAATATTCAAATACGAAATCGACTGTTCTCACCTTAATAAAAATAACCTATAATAAGGGGTGTACCAGCCCCACAGGAGATATTGTCGTATCTCTATGATTTTATTCTTTTTCAATGGGACTTTCAAAAGTAATAAAAAATTAATGATTCAAAGTACAAAAAAATTTTAAATTTAATATTTCAATAGTTTCGAGTTTTAATGTTACTTTTTATAATCCTGGCAATAATGATAATCATTAAAAAAATGTTTCAAGCATAATGATTTCTTACACCAAGAGCATCTTACAATTGCTGAGTTAGAGCAACCAGGAACTTCACAACGCTCATTACAATCATTACCAAAACTAAAATCTACGGGGTTATCAAATTTATCTGGCTTTGATTCAACGTAGCCACTTTTATACCCTGAATATTTGAATAGGTTATTGTATCGAGGAGATGACAATTGATTATGTACCAAGGATTGGAGTTTTATAATGTTATTTCTTTTATGAAGTTCTATATCCTCATTCATTAATGTTACACTGTCCTCGAAGCGACGGACGTAATTTTTCCACACTCGGAAGCCGAAAGCATCTAGTGGCTGAATTTTGCCTGTTGTTCCTTTTGGAATTATTTTTACATCAATAATTTTGTTTAGAGGTGCTGCTTCCTTTACAGCATCAGGGCAATGCCCACTCCACGAATCAATTAATAAGACACTTGAATGCCCAACACTGGGAAAATACACATCCTTCAGCCATGTTTTGAAATGTTCTGTAACCATTGAAAAAACTCATTTTTATTCACATGACATAAGTTAAAAACTGTAATCATCAATAATAAATATCATACCTGAAGTCAGTTTGCCAGAAGCGGAAGGCATCACGTAAATATTTGATGGCTTGAATAATTTGGATTCTACTACCGGTCCAAATGTTCCTTTACTTTCTTTTAAAACAATGAATAATGGGGAAAGCAGTCTCCCATCACCTGAAATGAGTGGTTGAATTGTGTAACTGTGAGTCGTCGAACTTACAGATTCTACAAGACATTCAATTTGCTTTTCGCCTTCAATAGCTAGTGTTCTTCCCGAGTGCATTTCAATTTGAAATCCACTCTGATCTGAATTGTAAATTGATTCCAAACCTTTGCTTTTAATTATTTTTTTCACATCTGAAACAAAATCATCAGCTGTTTTTTGTAAATATTCTCTCCCTTCAACAGTCTTTTTTGTTACGAATTTATTTATCTTTCTGCTGACTATTCTGTGAGCCTTTTTAAAATTTTGTAGCCAATGACGTGACGCTTTAAACCTTATATCTTCATGTCCAACGATTTTCTGAGCTTGTAATGCCCATTTTTGTAAATCTCTATCGTGAATTATATAACCGGCATCGGAAGCCGACTGAAAATTGTCAAATACAAATTTATTGATTCTTCCAATTTTTTCTTTATAAGTGCCTCCTTTATTCAAAGTATGCGCCCATCGTTTCAACTGTGTAATTGATTGGACTTTTCGAAATCTATGCTGCACGGTTTGCAGAGCGAGATTTTTCGTAACTCCGCTTCTCCAATAGTCCACAGCTTTTCGTTTGTAATCCCAAGATAGATCTTCTGTATCCGCTTTACATACTAGTGAGTGTTCATCAACATCCGCTGACCAGATTTTATCAATATCTTCAACAATATGCATTTCAGTATCCTTAAATGGTTCTTGAAAAGCTAATGTAGATTCCACAATGAATTCTGGATCCTCAAAGTTATTTATACAATCAAGTAATAGTTTTTCTATATTATCCTTCAAAGCAATTTCATCTTTAGTAATGGGACTTTCTTGTATATTCATAGCTTGAAAAGATAATAATAATAATTGTATAATATTTATAGGATTAATAGTCATTTTTCCAATACCTAGAAATAATAATTATTATTTGTTTTTTATATGATGAAATCCGAAGCGCATTAATTTGAATATTTTTTTACAAAGTCAGGCAATAATTTTTAATATCATTTAAAGCAACATTACACTGACAATTACGTATCAATTTCATTTCTAATTTCTTCGAACGATAATTGAATATTGAAAATTCCAAAATTTCTTGTCCATCTTTGATCCCTCACCAATTCTGGAAAAAGACCACATAAAAATATGAAGTATTGCATTTTATAACTCTTTATAAGCTATATCTAAATCACTAATTAAAAAATTATTTTCGTCAAATACGATGTGAGTATGAAAATTTTTGAGCTTTTTTCTTCGGAAAAATATTTAATTCAAAAATGTAGAGTAAAAAAAATGATGAAAATAATTTTTATGGTTTCTTTAGATAGGGCTTGTAAAGAGCTGTAAAATAGAGTACTTTCAATTTCTGTGCGTTTTTTGAAAAATGGCGAGGGCATGTATACAATATCTATCAATTACCGCGTTAAGAAATTTTACGCAAAAGGAAATTTTACTTACAATCAGGAAATAAGTATTGACCAAAAATTATATGGTAGAATTAATATGTACGAATTCCAAAAAACTATGTTATACTTTGATGAAATTTGAAGTTTGAAATTTGGTTGCACATTTATTGGATTCCAATGTAATTTCTTGTAAATTCAACAAACACTGCACTCACAATTAATATACTGATTCAAACGAGCTCGATGAAGCTCTGACTAAAAACTGATGATGAGAGGTAATATCGAGTATTCGAGTGTTGTTTTGGCGAGCTGATTGTGAGTTCAAGAGTGTGATCGCATCGTCGAAAAAGGTCTTATCTATCCAAAACATAGCAAGACGATAATTTAACCGTTGAGGTTTTTCCAACCGTCCGATCTCGACAACAACAACAAGAAAATGATAAATTTAATCTTATCTTGTTATTTTAAGCTGTTCACTTTTCTTAATTTGTTTTCGAAGCGTTTATACGTTTATTCTTCGTATGCATTTATTCGATAATTAGTTAGTTCTTCTTGCTTTGAATCATTAATTTTTTATTACTTTTGAAAGTCCCATAGAAAAAGAATAAAATCATAGAGATACGACAATATCTCCTGTGGGGCTGGTACACCCCTTATTATAGGTTATTTTTATTAAGGTGAGAACAGTCGATTTCGTATTTGAATATTGTGCATACTGCCAAAATTTTTTTCGTCAAACTCAAGAAACTAGTATTTTCATATGGAAAAGGGTGTCATTTTTTTATTGAAAAATAGGGGTTGATACATTAGTGGGGTGAAGAATTCTAATTCAATACCAAGGATGTGAACTAATATTATTACACGTTTTACGCCACTGAATAGTCCTAGGGTATTTTCAAGTAATGAAAAAATAATACTTGAGATTGAGTTTTAGGGATGAATTCATTTGTAAGGGCTGATTTCAGAAAATTTCAAACTACATCAACTACTTAACAATTTTAATAGTATCCAAGAGATTTACACCATGATATCGTAATGGAATAATGAAATATAATAGTATAAATGTTAGGGGTAGCTCACCCCCTCAAGGGATTTTTTTTTTGAAAATGCCGGAACAGGTCAACTTTATTTTTGATTATTGTGCATAAAACAATTAATTTTGTCAAGATTTAACAGATTTTGGAATGTGTATAGTGAAAAAAATGGTCATCAAATATAGTTTTTCATTAATAAAAAACGGGGGTTACGAGTCTGATGACTAAAAACAGTGCATAAATATGTGCTTTTCAATAACAAGTGTTACCCACTTTGTTTCAGTAAAAAATTACGAATTGTATTCGAGAAATTAAAAAAAATTTGTTTTTAGGGGTGAACTTCAAGGGTGGGTTTCACCCCTTAAATGGGCTTATGGGCACGTATAAAAAAATACGTGTCGAATATTTTTTGATGTTCTACAACATATCACAATTTCAAGAAAATCGGTGAGGTACACCTCGGGTACCTTCCTTGTGAGTGACAAGCTATCGTCGAAATAGTATATGACACCGAACTATTTAGTCGATTTACATTTGAAATGAAGATAGGTATGAAAATTAGAAAGAATTATAAAATTATGAGGAATTTCTACTGATAGTGTGATTATTTCAGTACAACCGTAGAAAATCTTTTTCAAGTTATTTTTAGTTCACATTCGGTTCGTAAAATTCAAATGATGGAAACTGCTTTATGATTTCTAATTACAATTGTATGATAAAAGGCTAAAGAGGTTTTCGCCTTGGTTTTTCCCGTAGAATCGATTGCCGTAAATAGTTTTTCAAAAAACTAAAACTTTTGTCAATTTGTTTAAATAACTTTTTATAAACAATTGGAAATGCAAAAAGAAAAAATACGTGTAAATTATTTTTGAGTTATAACAAGAACCCAATAGTTATTTCAAGGCTATCTCGACTAGATTCGGCTTGGGATACAACGAGGTCAGCATCACTTCTCAGTTTCAAATTGTTTATAACGAAATTACACCAACAAAATCGAGTCTGACAAAAAAACGCTACAGAGGTTTTCGCCTTGGTTTTTCCCGTAGAACCGATTGCCGTAAATAGTTTTTCAGAAAACTAAAACTTTTGTCAATTTGTTTAAATAACTTTTTATAAACAATTGGAAATGCAAAAAGAAAAAACACGTGTAAATTATTTTTGAGCTATAACATGAACTCAATAGTTATTTCAAGGCTATCTCTACCAGATTCGGCTTGGGTATTAATGGGTTAATACGTATGTATAGTGTAGCGTGTAGCAGATACATACGAGGTGTGTTCAAAAATTAAGGTGACTTTGTATTTTTAAGAAAAAATATTCATTTATTTATCAATATTTATGTTGTCCCCTTCAAAGTAATCCCCCTCAGATACAATACACTTATGCCAACGGTTTTTCCAATCCGCAAAACACTTCTCATAAGCACTTTTCGGTGTAGCCTTGAGCTCTTCCAGCGATGCAGTCTTTATTTCTTCAATCGTTGCAAATCTCCGTCCTTTCATAGGTCTCTTTAGTTTTGGGAACAAGAAAAAGTCACATGGGGCCAAATCCGGTGAATATGGTGGCTGAGGCATGATTGTGGTGTTGTTTTTGGCCAAAAAATTTCTCACAAGCAAAGACGAGTGAGCAGGGGCATTATCGTGATGCAAAAGCCATGAATTGTTTTTTCACAATTCTGGGCGTTTTCTTCGTATTGCTACTCGCAAACGGCGCATAATTTCAAGATAATACTGCTTATTGACCGTACGTCCATATGGTAAGAACTCCTGATGCAACACGCCATGGTAATCGAAGAAAACAGTGAGCAAAACTTTGACATTTGATCGAACTTGGCGTGCTTTTTTCGGTCTTGGCTCATCTGGGCTCTTCCATTGGGACGATTGGACTTTGGTTTTGATATCATAACCATATACCTATGATTCGTCATCAGTCTGGGTCGTCGTTGACGTCATTCAACAGTTCTTGAGCGATGCTCATGCGATATTTCTTTTGGTCAAAATTTAGCAATTTCGGAACAAACTTCGTTGACACACGTCTCATGCCCAAAACGTTAGAAAAAATTTCATGGCACGAGCCAAGCGATATACCAACATCCTCAGCAACTTCTCTGATAGTGATTCGACGATTTTCCAGAACAATTTTCTTCACTGCTTGAACGTTTTCATCAGTTGTTGACGTGCTTGGGCGTCCAGACCGAGGCTCGTCATTGGCATCTTCCCGGACATCTTGGAAGAGTTTGTACCACTTGTAAACATTTTTTTTACTCAGAACAGTTTCACCGTATGCCACCGTCAACATTTCAAGTGTTTCGGAGCACTTTATTTTATTTTTTACACAAAATTTCATGCAAATCCTTTGATCCATATTTTTCGATAGCAAGAAATCGCCGAGCACGCAAAACACTTATAACCTTTACGCCTCTCACAACCAAACAAAAAATGCTATACACTTGAAACTTGGTACAGATGTTCGGGAAGAGTGTACCAGCATAACAAAATAAAAAAATCGATAATCGAAAGTACGTTGCCCGTGAAATTTGAAAAGTCACCTTACTTTTTGAACACACCTCGTATTACAAACGTAGTGTTGAAATTGAAAAGGAAATAAAAAATAATACTAACCTAAAAAAATTTTTTGAGTATTAAACTGAGTTGGTGTTTAGTATAATGAATAAAATGTTGAATCTTTTAGATATCTACTATAACGGGGTTTCGGCTCAGCTATTTTAAAAAAATAAAGGGACACGTCAGGAATCGAATCCGCGTTCTATGGATCCATAGACTGGCGCTCTACAACTTGAGCCACAGTTGTTCTAACTCTTGATAATATTCTCATTGTCTAAACTAGCTGTATTATACTTGCCGAATCGACCTCTCGTTATACTACTTTTATTATACTTTAAAATATTGTCTCCCCAACAAACAAAGTCTATCTATAGTAAATAATCATGTGAGATACAAACAGGTATAAAAAAATAAGATTAACTTACGGTATAGTTTTTAAAACTTAAACTCGACATTTAATTAATAAAAATAAATCATTTATTTTCTACGTGAGTAATCGCACTGAAAGAAAAATTAAATGTGTAGCGTGGAATATTCGTCTGATCGAAAAGATAAGATGAAAAATCATCTGAATAAAGTGAATAGTAATAATGAATTCTATTACATTTATAAAGGTATATTATACCATCATTAGAAAAGCAAGAGAACAAATAAAAAATAGCAGCTTGATGCGGGTGTGCAGACTAAACGAGGCCTTGCCCGGTTATCTGCAGTAACGCCGTGGAGATGACTCCACAATGAGCGTCGTAGATTTCGTGACAGGAACTCGTCTTATAATATCAAGGAAGAGTGCATACTAGCTCGCAAGGAAAGGGGAGAGAGTCAGGCATGAATAAAAAATAAAAAGAAGTGTGAAGAAAATGTGTTTATGCAGAAACTGAAAGAAAATGAAGTGTACAGAGTGTCGTCAAAGAGAGAAAAGCAGGCAAGCGAGAGAGAGAAAAGATCAAACAGGTACTTACAAATCATATTCTGGACAAATCCTCGAAAAGATGCAGATGCGCGTCGCCGCTCGCTCGGAGCTTCTAAGTCTTGTGGCCGTCGCAGCAACGATAGTGACAGTGGCCTTGCGCGATTGCACTTGTAGTGCATGCACGGTATCACTTATTCCACCCCCATAGTTCGGAAAGGTGCTCGGAAGTGTCACGAGATAAGGCTGCGCAATAGAGTGCACCAAGGAACCGCCAGAAGGGTCACACAAATAAATAGAAAGCCACGAGGCGCGCAATACGTGCTCTCTCTTCAAAAGATTATCAGCTAATCGCTGTCCCTCGCGCCCCCCCCCCTTTGCTCTTCATCGCGCGAACCTCATACGAGTACATACCCACCCAGATACTCGCGGATCTCTCTTTGCTTGTTGTCGACGTATCTCTCTCTCTTACCTTTCGTCTGCTACTGCTGCTGCCGCTGTACTATACATATAGGATAGGAAATAGTAATAATACAATAATAGTAATGATAGTGAGGAGAGAGAGACATAACGAGATCATTCTCGTTGTACATTCTATTAAATATATTCTAATATATTCTATTAATTAAATATATAATTTTGTAGACTATACAAGTTATTAGTGAGCATTTAAGTAATAGGCAAAGCTACATTCGTTATTTCCAGTTTATGAAAAGCTTAGTGCCTTATGATATGATGATTATTGATGAGCAGATGTTTGTTCAGATTCTTACATAAATATAACGTTCTATTCAATTATATTTTAATTATTTTCAATTTTTAATATATTTATAAAGGGATAATACTCGTAATAGTTATGGTATGACTGTAACAATCACTGACAGATGTGGCCATATTCTTAGTAGTTTGGGACTGATTTGCTGGAGAGAGAAACTAAAACATCCGGAAGTCTTTTCGCGCCATCGGTCACGTCCTTTCCGACTTCAGACACTGAACAGACAAAATCGACTAAAAAACGTGCTGAGTGAAATTACTGTAAACCGTTGTGTTACTTTAATGGTAAGAGATATTTAAATGTAAAATCAAAAGCTAATGTAGTTTAATTACATATATGTCATATATTTTTATTAAGTAAAGTTCGGCAATGAATATTTTTTTGAGATTCTGAAATTAAGGTTAGGCTAGGTTATTATCATACCTTAATCACATTTTTAAAGATTGGTAGTTGAATTGGCAGAAATAAGGTATATTTTTTAATTTAACATTTGCAATACGATAATTATTATATGATAATTAATTAATAACTTTTTTAAATAATATATTAATCGAAAAATTCCAAATCGTTTAAATGTTTTTTTGAAAAGTTTGAAGATGTTATAAAAATATCATAAAATTTATTCGGACAGTTTGTCATAATTTCTGAATTTTATTATTTGTCAATTATTTCTAGATGGAAAAACTAAACCAAGTTCAAGCAGTAGCAGAGAATAGGGCTCAAGAAAATGTTGATGGAACACAGCAGAATCAGGCTAACGGAGATACCATGAAACTAGAAATCAACTACCGATGATCAAAATGAACATTATCGTCTTTACAAACTTAGTTAACAAAGATAACTAAATTATAATAATTAATAAAGATACCACGGAAGAATATTATTTTTTCACATCGTATTTAGTCTAATACCTATTTCTATTATTGTATGCTATCAATTTAATTTGACTTTTTACAGCGAAATTATTGCTTTCTTTGAACAACTGAATGCTACTAAGAAAATTGGCAAAACTAAAAAGTTGAAACTTTTCAAGTTCGTGCTAAGCAATGGTATTACAAAAATCGCAGTGTGTGTCTGGAATGATTCACTGATTGCAACTGATGAAAATGAAATCAAAGTTAGCAGAGTATGAACATGCCGCTCGCGTACTTTTACTCCACTCCAAGCAAAATTGTTCAAACTTTGAAGTTTCATATATTCCTTCAAAACTAATGAACAGAGACGAGCAACAGCGCATTTGAAAGCTCTGTTTAAGAGGTTTCAACAGGTATATATCACGAGTACAATCAAATGGTTTTTCTAATTTTTTCAAACAATTATTCATCGATGAAAATTCCGAAATTTTAAGTACATTTTTTATCTCTTGCCCATTCTAGGAAAAAAATCGCTAAATTGTAGTTACTGTAATAATTGTTTTATTTTTTTATTATTTTAACATATAGTTTTGATAATAATCATATAAAGAGTACATATATATATATACATATACAGGGTGTCAATTAAGTCCCGAGACGCCTGAATATTTTCTGAAGTACTTCAGTTCTGAAAAAGGTCAAGGTCATTCCTTTAGTAACTTTTAACGCGGAATCCGATGGTGACCTTGGATTTGACCTTGAGATTGACCTTCAAGGTTATTTCAAGGTCAACTTTGTTTTTTTAAATGGGAACCCCTATTTTTGACAACGGCAATCGAAAGAGCGGAAAATTTTACGTCCAAAACGGTATTTTTAAATTTTTTTTCATGGCCTTGAGAAGGTCGATTTAAGGTCAAATGCTTGAAAAACTGCCTAAAAGCGTTTTTTTAATTTTTAAGATATCGAAAAATGACCTCTACAAAATTTGTTCAGAACAGAGTAGGCCACCCAATGCACCAAAAACCTTTGACCTTTAACCTCATTTTGAAGGTCATTTCAAGGTCGAAGTGTTTTTTGTAATGGAAACCCCTCTTTTTGACCCCGGATTAGCACATAGCGCGAAATCCGACGTTTGGATAAGGTATTATGTTGAGTTTCGATTGATCCACGACGTTCATCGCTAAGGTCATGTGAAATTCAGATCCAATATTATTCGCGAAACATTTACAAAATGTTTCGGGCTAAATTTATTAAATTCTACTGAGAGCATGTTACAGTGACCTTATCTTTGACCTTTGATTGTTTGAATAATAAAGTAACGGGTTATCCAAACCGAAAGTCAAGTTGTTTTAAATGAGGAGCAAGCAGAGACATAGGTACAGTTTTTTCCACTCACTGCGTTTTGAATGTTTCTTTCTGATTTCGCGCTATATGCGAATCCGGGGTCAAAAATAGGGGTTTCCATTACAAAAAACACTTCGACCTTGAAATGACCTTCAAAATGAGGTTAAAGGTCAAAGGTTTTTGGTGCATTCGGTGGCCCACTCTGTTCTGAACAAATTTTGTAGAGGTCATTTTTCGATATCTTAAAAATTAAAAAAACGCTTTTAGGCAGTTTTTCAAGCATTTGACCTTAAATCGACCTTCTCAAGGCCATGAAAAAAAATTTAAAAATACCGTTTTGGACGTAAAATTTTCCGCTCTTTCGATTGCCGTTGTCAAAAATAGGGGTTCCCATTTAAAAAAACAAAGTTGACCTTGAAATAACCTTGAAGGTCAATCTTAAGGTCAAATCCAAGGTCACCATCGGATTCCGCGTTGAAAGTTACTAAAGGAATGACCTTGACCTTTTTCAGAACTGAAGTACTTCAGAAAATATTCAGGTGTCCCGGGACTTAATTGACACCCTGTATATATATACATAATATTTTGTACTTAAACAGGTATTACATATAACTATTTGATACAATCAAGGATTATATGACTGGCATTGTTAGTAATTATTTAATTTTTCTTGTACTAATTTATCACTAGGGTCGGTGATTTGGGTCGTGAGATTTGGTGGTATTGTTTCCGTTCGAGGCGGTTGTTCCACCCGTAAAGTAGGACAATGGGGGGCGGGTGGTTTCAGCAAACTCGGTAACGTTTGAATGATGAGTGAATCAGTGATGTGTGAGTCATTAGTTGGAGGCTGTAGGCTGGATGGTTGCTACTGAATCGCAGGTGTTGATGTGGTTTTGAGCTCGTCCAGAAGATGCGCTGGTTTGAGCAATTCGGTCGATACGACTTTAGGTGTACCTTTTACTTAGATTTTAAAGTTCAGGTTATTCATGCATTCGAGGACTTTGTGGGGGCCGGTGTAAGGTCGTTCGAGAGGTTTTTTAACCGATGCTGTGCGTAAAAATACGTGCGTACAAGTGTTCAAATCGTTGAAAAAGAATGCACGAGGCTTATATTTCGGAACGATTGGTGTCAGTCTCATCTTACGCATGTGTTTGCGGAATTCCTCGAGGAATATTTGTGGGTCGGGGCTAAAATCTCCTTCAAGGAAGAATTCACCGGGAACTCGTAGCACTGTGCCGTAGACATATTCGGCTTGCGAGGCGCCTGTTTCTTCGCGAACATGCGTGTGCAACCTGAGGAGAACCGTGGACAGTGTCCGAATCCAATTTTGATCGTTATGACACATGATGGCTGCTTTAACGGTACAGATTTCTAATGATGTGAATTCACAATTGGAATTCAGGTTGAAAAAGGATCTAATGTGAGTGTAACCGTCGATCGACGCGGAATCGGTTGTTCGTGCGCGAGTCTAAACTTGTTCATGCACGTTTCGTTATCGCGTTGCGCTCGCGAAATTTAACTAACTAACACTGAACTTGAATTTCTCTTGGGTTTCTTGGAGTTGTTACAGTTGTCCTTAGAGATGAGGTCCAATGCTCACCGGTGTTCCGGTATGCGCACGACGAAGGTGATCCGCAAGACTCCTGTGACAGGTCGCGGAGAAGAAATCTGCGTTGTCTTTACGACGTCCAGCACTTCGGGTATCGGCTTCGCGCCGGGAATACCCTCTTCGGGTGGTGGCTTGGCGCCAACGACACCCTCTTCGGGAAGTGGCTTCGCGCCGGCCTTCCACCGTTGCTCTAATCTCGAATTCCTGTCGACGATCGCGGCTTTGTGCGTGCCGCTGATCGAGTAAAGATGAGTGCACGAGCGTTCGAAGAGATCCCTCGAAAATTGCCTCTCCAACTCTTGATCACGTCGGGGTCACCAATGTAGCGTCCGCCTTGAGAGGATAAAGGTGTATTCGCAGCGAAGAGTTAAGAAGAAAACGTTTATTGAGTGGAGATACAGTAGGTGTGAACGAAGAGTGTTTCTATCGACGAGTACGAAACATGACTGTCTTAGTCTTTTACTGAGACGACCGTGGTAACTGTGGCGCTAGTAGTAATTCATTTTTCGGTACGGTAGATCTCTACAAGGTTCCTACAGGCACTTTGAGGGACTTAGGCTCGAGAATTCTTATACATTGCGCTTTGTCTCCTGTATGTAGTCTCCATAGTTATGGTAGTGGAGACATAAGTGATGCCAATACTAAAATCAACGTCAACGTTACCAACTTTACAGAAGCTCCAACACTTACTCTTGGCACTAATGTCAGTTATTGGAAAATTAAGCGTAGAAGGTATTGTAATTATTTTTATGTAGTACAACAAGCTTTTAAAGTCTAATTAATTTTTTTCATTAAATTATACATGTATGTTTTTTTAATATTTCAAATACTCTGGTAATTATTACATGCAACAACATAACCTTAGCAAACATAGCATAATCTTAAATGATAGGATACAGTCAATGACTTTGGAGTAACTAGAAGAGGTTATACAGTTTATAAAACGTCACCTTCCACAATATGACTCAAAATAAAATTGTTCTTTATCGTACATTCTATTCAACTTAATTTCTTTTCAACTAAAATTCTTTTTAATAAATAAGGCTATAAGGATTTTCAAGTTAAACAATATTATTTATAAAAAATTTTTATGCATTATACTTTTTACAAATTTTGAAAGTAACAAAATTCCTAAAAATACTTCAATATGATTAAAGTCTGTATTAATCTGTAAAATGAAAATTAATTTTTATTTCATAATAATTAGCAGATTTGAAACATGCTTCACTTACGCATTATTTATAATGCTACTTCTGTGATAGCAGTTATTAGAACGTACATTGAAAGCAAATTCTTATAGATATTATAAGTAAAGCTTTATAATTTTATAATTAAAAATTAACCATACTGTGATGAAAAAGTAGAAGCTACTTTACATAGTATAGTTGTAAAAACAAGATATCTATCTGTTTTATAGTAATAACATATTTTCACAGTTACAAATAAGGTGCTAATCTAAATTTCTTCAAGTGTAATTTATAGAATAATGTCGCTTAAAGAGTATTATGTAGGTTTATAAATTTTACGCTTAATAACATTTTTATGAGATTGTTTTAAAATGAGAAACAATGAAATTATTAAAAAAAACTCTAATACAACAGTCATGACGTTTTATAAAGATATGACATAAGCGGTGAAAAAATGTATAAACGTCAATAGACGTTTTTGTATAAAAAATACAAATAGAGTTACTTAGAATACTTAAATGTGTCTGAACTTTGTAAAACTATAATTTGACAATTATTGTAAGAGATGTGACGGTAAACGTCTTATTAGCGCTATCACCTCAACTATGCGGCTGTCTGCGAGGGCAGCACCTACCGGTTGGGGAAAATGAAATAATGGAACTCCGTACGAGACGGGACGGAACGCGCGCGAATATAAATGAACCAGTCGAGGATTAGCTATCCGAACATCCAACTGCAATTATCAAGGACCAGAGTTTCCGAGTGCTGAAGTGAGTCAGCTGAATCAAACCACCTTAACCGAAAGCCGTACTTTTGTCGTTGCTGTGGTAGCGAGTGTGTGTGTGAGTGAGTATGAGTGGAGGTTTCGCCATCGAGGGCGAAACCAAGAGCAGACTGTTCCTGTGAAGGACTAACGCTAACGGACTTGTCTCCTTTTTCCATTGCGAATTGTGCGCTCAATACAAAGGTAAGCTGGCCAGCTTTATATCACAATTTTGCTTTATTTTTCTCACGATTTCGCGGAATTAATTGCTAATATGTCGTACTCGGTAAGAATCGGTAGCGTGCCTGTGCTAACCCGGCGAAACAAGAGCTACGATCGCTCCAACGCTGCATGTTATTGACGCGTGCCTACTTTGTAAACATAAACACGCGGGCCAAGTGTACTGTAGAGAAAAGGGAAATAAACTAACTCGCATGTGATACTGATTACAATTTCACTGTTATTATTTCCAACGAATAGCAAGTTGGTTGACTGACTCCCGTCCCCTCCTGCTCTCCGACTATTGAATTTGAGCATTTCGATAATACCGCGCGCATCTTGACACGCCTGCGTACCGAACGAATAATCGGATTGAAACGGAGCAACTACTCCTTTACATGGCGCCCAACGTAAAAGAACCTACAGCGTTTATGATTGTTCAAAACGCCGGTTCTAAACATTGACCTTGCGCTCAGTCAACCAGCGACTTAGGTGGCAATTAAAGTGTTGTTGTGCACACTTTGAATTAAAAGCTACATAGTAAACATCGCTTCTCTATAAGTTAGCTTGCTAAGGCCCGCCGCGACGATAATTTGTAAACAGTCGTTGTGAGCGCGTGCGAGTGCGATCGAACGACTCTTAGCGAGCCATAGCGTAAGCACCAATAGGTTTTGAAAGTTGTCGCAGATCATCAATATTGTACCCGATGGCCCGGGGAAAACTAACACCGGCAACATTCAAAACAAAAGAAACTCAAATCAGTAGTTTTCTTTGGTAACGTGTTGTCTTAACGTAAATGTATTTTTCGAATACTGCTAACTGCGGTTATTGGTGATTGCGCATAGACATTCTCGGTATATTAATTTAGATACTAACCAACATAGCCGTGCTAACAAACAGTTATTACGCCTGATAGGCAGGGTCATTATATTGCGCAATAGCGAGCAAAGAGTCTTTCGGATAGCACAATATTAAATATCCTTTGTTGAGCCTTTCGTCGGCTAGTAAAGTATGAATTTTTATTTGTTTGTTTACAAACATTGAATATAGCACTCGTACTCGCATCGTTCGTCAAACAAGCGTATAAATTTGTAAAGAATTAATCGCGACATAACAAACAGATGATAATGGACTGCACTCAGAAAGAAGTCGAAGATTGGGTATTGACGCTCCAAGACGAAGAGATAACCGAATACCTCGAACACTTAGAGCTCAATAAAAACGGGAATAAGCTCTCGAGAGCTGGGCGACTGCAAAATCGGTTACTAGGCGACTACTCTGCGGCAGATTTCGTAGAAGTCGACAACCAACACAGCAATCCAGCGAGAAGGGCAGCCCTACGCTCAGAGCTTATTACATCCATCTCCGCGGAACACACAGCATACGAAGAAGAAGAAGAACATCTGCTAGCCCAGCTAACGCAAAGTGCAGAAGTGATATCGCGGATTCAGGAAACAGCGATAAACGTCACAGGCGTACTGGACGACGGCAGGAGTACTAGCAGTAATAAAAATATTACCATAACGGTTAATGATGGTAGCCAGTTTCAACTCCCACCTGCATTCGCTGTGATGATTCAAGACCTCATTTTTCGGTCCAGAGAAAATGAGAAGAAGCTCGCGATGCTAGACTCGTTAAGAGGAAATGTGTCGAGTCTAACGAAAGTATTAGACCAAATATACGAGGGTGGTCCGATAAGTACTTAGCCTCACCGCCCGATGGCGCCACTCTCGCAAAAGAAATATTCTATCACGTAGTACAACCTTCTCGATGGTTACTGTCAACATTTTAGCCGGATCGGAGTTGTAGTTTATTTTTGAGAGCGTGTGAAAGCAAGTGTGTCCGTTGATTTTTGAAAAATGGAAAAACAGCAGTATCGGTCGGTGATTCGATTCTTGTTTTTGGAAGGAAAATCGCACAGCGAAATCAAAAAGCGCTTGGATGCTGTGTACGGTGACTCTTCTCCTTCGATGGCGACCGTCAAAAATTGGTTTAACGAGTTTCAACGTGGTCGCACGTCAATTTTTGAAGAGCCACGTCCAGGTGCTCCGAAAACGGCTACCACGGAAGATAACGTGACAAAAATTCACGATCTCGTATTGGCAGATCAACGATTGAAGGTGCGCGAGATAGCTAAGATCATAGGCATCTCAAAAGACCGCGTGGGTCATGTCCTGCATGAAATTTTGGACATGAGAAAACTGTCGGCGCGATGGGTGCCGCGTTTGCTCACTCCGGACAACAAGTGCAACCGTGAGACAATTTCAGAGCAATGTCTGACGCTGTTTAAGCGCAATACGAAGGAGTTTCTGCGTCGTTTCGTGACAGTCGACGAAACATGGATCCACTGCTATACACCAGACACCAAGGAACAGTCGAAACAGTGGATTTTACCCGGCGAAAGTGCTCCGAAAAAGGCGAAGACTACCCAACCCAACCCCATCGGCCGGAAAGGCCACCGTTTTCTGGGATTCACAAGGTGTGATCTACATCGACTACCTGGAGAGGGGCAAAATGTTCACAGGGCTGTACTATGCCGAATTATTGGGCCGATTCGACGTCAAATTGCAGAAAAAACGGCCCCATTTGGCGAAGAAAAAAGTGCTCTTCCACCATGACAACGCACCGACTCAACACACCTCCGTCGTCACCATGGCCAAATTGGTCGAAGTAGGCTACGAACTGCTGCCCCATCCACCGTATTCTCCAGATTTAGCCCCGTGCGACTTCTTTTTGTTTCCAAACTTGAAAAAGTCACTCGCCGGGCAGAAATTTGAGTCGAATGAGGAGGTAATCGCTGCCACGGAAGCCTACTTTTCAGACCTCGAGGAAACGTATTTTTCAGACGGGTTAAAGAATTTGGAGCACCGCTGGGCCAAGTGTATCGCACTAAAAGGAGACTGTGTTGAAAAATAAAATGCCACTTTTCCAAAATTTTCGTTTTTCTTTTATAGGCTAAGTGCTTATCGGACCACCCTCGTACAACAATTGCAGCAATGTCAAGACCACACTGGACGACTTATCCGCCAGAATAAGTGCATTAGAAAATGCCGAAAACAGGAATATACGGCAAGATGATGCTAACCACTCTGGTGAAATGCGACAACAAGAAAACACGCGCAGGAGCGTCGCATTCCAAGACACCTTCACCTACCATTACGACACTAGGTTACCTCAAAGTATCCTAGCTGGACCCGGACAGAGACCCATGGGGGCCACCGGCAGGATACCCCGCCGGACGCTCCCTTTCGGAGAGGGTAGACAGCATCAGCTTAGTGTCGTTAATGCTGAAGTGAATAACCACCCGCCGAGCACGTGGTCATCCCAGCAGACAACAAAGCCTTGGTCGACCACAAGGGATGTTGGTCACATTATCGGAGGATGGAAACTAAAGTTTTCAGGAGAGGGCAACGCAAGTATTGACACCTTCCTGTCCAGGCTGGACAATTTGAGAAATAGCGCGGGACTCACAGAAGACGAGATGCTCCTAACGGTATCAGAGTTACTCGTCGGTCCCGCCCTTACCTGATACAAGGCGATGAAGGAGGAATTGCTCTCCTACGCCGAATTCGAGATAGACGCACGGGAATGGTTTGGAACCAGCAACAGCGTTTGATGAGGGAAGTTCAGAGCCGATATCAGGGCCCAGATGAGCCCGTTAATGTGTACATCGCCAATATGATAGGCCTGATGAAGCGGCTAAATCCCCAGATGACGTCTGAAGGCCAATTGGACCTGTTGCACGCTAACCTCCTCCCGGAAATTCAGGGCCAAGTGCGTAGGTCCGAGGTGAGTTCCATACGAACCCTGTGAACGCGCTACCCACGGCGGTACAAAACAGCCTGCGCCAGAGAAGGGCAGAACGGGTGGTACCGGATCCACAGTCAACTCTGTACTCGGAGTTAGCTTACCACTATCGCACTGATGGAAGTAAGGGCCGCAAGGGCAAGGTGGCATCAATGTCCAGTGATAAGCCGTAGGTCAGCGACAGGTTGGACCGGATGGAGAAAGTGCTGGAGAAGGTAACGTCAGGAAAAACTTGACCTCGGAGAACCGCACTAAGAAGCCAGAAGCTCCTCGAAAGCGGGAGAGAGACTTCTCCAAACCACTCAAGTGTATCGAGTGCGGATTACTGGGGTACTGTAAAAAGTACTACCCCCAATGTAACAAGGAAAACGAGGAAAGGAGTGGTTGGGTGGGGTTGACTCTACTCCTTCATCCCCTACCACAAACCCCGTAAACGAAATCTCGCGGCCTTCGCCAACACAGTCAGTACCAATAGTAGCAAGCGTGTTGAGCTACGAGAGCGAGAACTTCCCTGGTTATGCCAGCGATGAAAGCGTCGGTAAAGTGAACGAGGAGAAAGGGGGTATTGACGTTAGTAAAGCCCAAGACCATAAACCGGCCGAGGTGGTGGCAAATGGATAGCCAACGCCCTCGGGGCGCTGGTAACGGCAGATAAACCGTCAAGGTGTACTCCCACAGAACCTCTGATAGCCCGAACCGAGGTGATTCGAACGGCTGGCGACGACACTGTACCACGCGAGAGCACAGTGGCTAGCGCTATGGCATGCAAAGAGCAAGGCTGTGGAGCCGCTGAATCTGTTCCGCTATATTCCCCGGAACAGGAAACGCGCTGGTGGCTACCGGTGAAAATAGGAGACTTCCAGATAAGGGCTCTCTATGATCCGGGAGCTTCCACTACAGCAATGGGTAGTAACGCTCTGCAGATAGCGTCTGTGCTAGGCATCAGATTGGATACCACCCATGCGGGTACGGCAGGACTACCAGATGGCCGTAAGTTGACGATTGTTGGTCACACCGTGTTGCCATTCACCGTGGGGAACGTGACGATGCCGACGAGGGTAGCTATACTCCCAACCCTCGTCGATTAATGTATCTTAGGAGTGAATTTCGTTAAATTGTTTAGAGCAGTACTTGACCCTGACGATGATACGTTACTGCTCAAAAAATCACAAACCAAGATGAAGCTAAAGGTAGCTAATTTAGAGGCTGGTCCGAGGTTAGCTACGACCGGACTAGCTGAGGTAACAGCCTCTCAATAGGCGATATTGCAGACGACCATCGGCGAAGCCTTGTCGCAGGCCCCCGTGGGACTGGGGTGTGCGGCTGGCATTGAACACGAGATTCGGGTTGGTGATACGAAACCGATCAAGCAGCGCTACTATCCAGTGTCATACAAGGTCGAGCAAGAAATGCATAGATTGGTAAGGGAAATATTAGACCAAGGGGTGATCGAGCCGGCGGATAGCAGCTGGTCGAGCCCAGTGGTTATGATACGCAAGAAGGATGGCTCGTACCGATTTTGTATAGACTTTAGGAAGGTCAACAAGATCACCGAGCCAAACGCGTATCCCCTACCGTTTATGCAAGATATACTGAGGCGCTTACGAAACGCGCGCTATATCTCCACGTTCGACCTCAGTAGCGCGTATCACCAAATTCCACTCAAGACCGAATCTCGACCTATCATTGCCTTTACCGTACCCGGACTGGGACATTTCCAGTTCGTGCGAATGCCTTTCGGTCTCTCGTACGCTGGCGCCACCTTTCAACGGTTGATAGAGAGTGTGATTGGACCTGAGCTTGGCGATTTCGCCTTCGCCTATTTGGATGACATCATCGTAGTATCCCAAATTTGAAGATCATCTACAACATCTTAAAACCGTATTGGATAGGTTATGCCGAGCCGGACTCTCGTAAACTGCGCGTAACTAGAGCGACAATCAGTGGCAAAACGGACAAGCGATAGTTTTCCACGAACGAACATATCTTTCCTCTCCTTATTCCGAGAAGAACCCTATCATTGGTTGATATGCAATTTCGGATATCAGTAGAAATTTCTCACTAACTTTTTATCTCTCTCTAAGTCGGTCTGCAATAATTAATGTGAGGGGTTTACCCCTACTCAGCGCTAATATTTGATGCGGACGGAAATCTACTTTTTCTCTATATTTATCTATTCGTCTTATCAGTGAATAACGTCAATGGTATAATTAGTGAGGAATTCGAATCTGTTAGTTTAAATCGGTTGGTAATGTCTATTTAGCAACTGGTCGCTTTATCAGACGCATACGGATCTATTAAATCGCCTACAGTGATTTTCGCATGATTCGAGTTGCATTTTTTTTTCTTTTTTACTGTATTATAAATCCTATTTTACATATTACTGTTTTAATTAAGTCATCTTTTTTATAAAATTATTATTATAGGTTATTACACAGCGCCCTCGTAGTCGGATGTTCCTCACAATCATTTTCGTTTTTCATTTTTTGATCCATTTCTTTGTCAGTGTTTCAATAATATATACTGTATCCGAAAGTTTTTCTATTATTCTAAAAGGTTCTTTAAATTTCCCTCCCAATTTGGGTGAAAATTGATCTGCTGCTTTCGACAAATAATGTGTTAGTCGTAGAACGTAATCGACCATTTCATATTTTGTTTCTCGTCTGCCTGTGTTGTATTTTTCTACCATTTTATTATGTACTTTCTTTAGATGTCTTTTCATTATTTCAGGTCTCTTAATCGTTTTAATCTTCCTGTCTATTTTTTTTATGTTTGCGTTAGTTTTAGTTCGGTTGATTCCACTTCTCTCCGTAGGCTTTTTGTTGGTTTGGATTGTTTGCCGTAGTTTAAAATGACTGGTAATGCTCTTAAGGCAGATTGTATTTATGGCATATCTGAACTCATTTAGGTATTTATACTAGTTCCGATTGTTATTTTTCACGAATGCCGCTATCATGGGTTTCAATGTCCTGTTACTTCTTTTTACGGGATTGACTGGAGGGTGGTACGGTACCGTTGTGCTATGTTATATGCCGTACTTTTTTTAACACGTCATTATCCAAATGTTTATTAACATATTCTTTCCCATTATCAGTCAGTAAGTAGTCAGGAGTTTCTCATCGGATTAGGATTAATTCTTCTAGTCCTTTCGCAACGAATTTTTCGTCTGCTCAGAGTACTGGTTTAAATTATTGTCCAATGTATGAATAGATCTTAGAACACTATGAGGTATTTGTACTGACTTTTGCTCCGAGAAAATTTCATGGTTTCTGCTGCTACTACGGCCCATGGTCGACCAATATTTCGTCGATTCATTAGACCTTGAGGTCCTTGTTGCTTTGCCTTAAATCTTTGGCATAATGGACATCTTGTTACGAAGTTGTATGTGTCAGTGTACTTTTCGCGACAATAGTATTCCTGGGTTATCCTTAAGTATGTTTTTTCAACTCCAAAATACTCCGCTGAGGTCAGGTAATGTACGTTTTTTATGACTTCTTTGCAGTGTTCGTCGTGTAACTAATTTTCAGTCTGTTTCTCTATCTGTTACTGCATCTATAATTTAGTCTGATCGTTTGTGGTATAGCATATTGTTCTCTATTTTCCAGTCGGGGTATTTGTCTGCTCTTTCTCGTACATTGCTATGCTTCTTTAGTTTCTTCTTTAGTTGATCAATTTATCTGTTTCATGTTCTTTATTCCACAATATTTTCCATTTTCCACAATATTTGGAAACGCCCTGGAAGCGTCCTGAAGATCGGTAACGAGGCTGGAAGTGTACACGGGGGAGCAGTGGCGACCATCTTGAATCGCCGAGATAGACTGAGTGAGAGCGAATTAGATGGATTGAACGAGACAGACTAAAGAAGAGTAAGCGAGATAGATCATAGAGAGAGAGAGAACAGATAACTAAAGACACTCACGTAATTGACCGACAATTCGAATTTAATTACACGCGCATACGAAGTAATACGAAAAATAAGTAACTTAACGGATAATGACGAGCAAACTGGGATTTCAATTCAAATAATAATTCGAACGCAAACTCGATGGTTAGAGCCCTACAAAAATGAAATTGACTTATGACTATCATGAAAAATAGCGTAATGGATAATGTATACTGCAAAATACATAGCGATACTAATGATGCAACTCATGTATATATTATAAAGGAAAGGATGAAAATATACGTACGCGACCGCTATAATTCCGTAGACGTACTCAAAAGCGACAACTAGTTAGTTAAATAAAATCGACATAATTGACTGATGAAATTTGAACTTCTGACGAAATTCGCTTGTGACGTTACGACCAATAGGCGAATTAAAATAAAATTTGATTTCCGTCTGCATCAAAAATTAGATAAGAGAAGGGGTAGATCTTTGTCATCGATCAATGCTGACTGACTTAGTAGGGGGTGAGAGAGGGTAAATAGCGATGAAGTAGGAGATAAGATGAGGACGCTGCTAATTTCCTAATTTGCATATTAACCAATGATTGGAATATTTAGAGGACCAATAAAATGATTTCTTCTTGGAAAGAGAAGAAGTAAGAGATTTCTCACCGTAGAGAGCCATTGCTCGTCCATTTTTCCCTTCTTCGTAGCCGAGTGTGGACCAGTTTTCGTGGAGAACCAAGCCGCTGACTAACCGAACAAAGATGTGTGTTGACAGGATCCGATGCGAAATAAGGTAAAGTGCCACTGTAGTTGTCGCAATAATTGGTGCACGTTGCGTTTGGAAATGTGTATAGAAATCGGAGTATGTAGATCCGTTGCCGATAGAGATAACACGAGTTCGCCGTGCTGACTTTCCGCCATTTTCCGCAAAGAGAAATAGTGTAAGTTGATATGCAATAAAGTGTGTAAAGTTAACTGATTCTTCTCTTTGACCTAGATCGCATATCTTTCCTGTGCATGATGTTATTTAATTTTCAACCGCGTTCGGAAAATCAGACCTAGTTAGAGATTTGAGTGCGCGAGCGAGTTAACGGTTTTCACGACTTCCTAGGTGGATCCGAGATTTCCGACGAAACCGACCGATTAAAAAGGTATCAGAAATAATTATTCGTTTTGCCAAAAATTCTGCTCGCATCCTGCCCTGAAACTTAGAGTTGCTTACGAAAGCTAGCCAAGCCAACATTGGATTCGCACGAGGAGTACGATCGAGCATTGAAAAAGTAACTGCGCCATTTTATGAAGGACAACCCGGCCATTGAACACCGAAAATCTTCAACCCCTGTCGCAGTCGATAGGTTTTTTGATAGAAGCAACGATGTTTTCCTGACTCCGATTTCCGACGGCTGCTGCGGGTCTGGGAGCGCCGATCTAGCGCCCGATTAACAAGTCAGGAAGACGAGTCTTCGACGGCTATTAAGTAGCGAGACTTCGGCTGGTGGCTCATTCCCCCTAATTCTCCAGTCACAAATATATTATTGTATTCGTCTATTTTGCTCTTTTCAATGTATTTATTCAATTTACGCAATTATATAGCATGAAACTTTAAATTACATTTAACTTTATAATTAGAATTGATGCAGCACAGGATCGTTCACTCTATCACAATGGCACAATATATTTTTGGAAATTATTAGCACATTTTATGTTGAAACTCGTGTGTTACGAACTATTTAAGAACAGTAACAGTTTCATACCGAATCATCTTTGTCGTAAAATGAAAATACTAATTAAGATCAAAACAAGTTAAACTCAATGTGAGACTAAATCGAGGCGTACACATGTAGATGTATATTCTATATATACAATATTTCACGATTGGAATTCGCACAAATAACATGGCCAAATGTCTAAGAAAAAGTATGAATTTGTACTAATTTATGAACGAACATTTTATCTATTGACAATGTGTTTACTATTATGTAGTAATATAAATATTTTACACATGTTTTTATTTTATTATTGATATACAATTAAATTACAAACTAATATAAAATAAATAACAAATACTTAACAATAACTAACGTAACAAGAGTTCTGTCACGGTCGTCAAATGTGATGTTCGTATCACTTATAAATAAAAATAATTCTAACTCTCGTAATTTAGCTAATGAGTAAGAATTTGTTTCCGATGATTTTACTCTAATTGTCAAGAAAATAGATAAATGAATCAGATATAATAAATAAGTAAATCAAATATACATAAGTAATTGCAATATATCGAGGAAAGTCAGACAATGCCCTAGTTTTTTATGGTGCGAATTGTCCCATAAGCAGAGCTAAAGTCTTTCTTTGATAGGATATAATTCGGCCCAAGTTTCTTATAGCGCGAGATGTTCTATAAGTTGAGCTCAAATTATAAGGAAAGGTTAGTCTTGCTTAGTTAATCACAATGAGAGAAAGAACTTAGGTATTAATCCAAGTTTATTCAGACTCATGCGCTCACTTTGCAAGGCTAGAAGTGAATCAACCTAGCCTGTGCAAAGGTGGGCCTATTTATACATAGATTTTCCCGCTTATTATTGCAGGAGAGATTTCATCGAAAATTCGAGAGACATTCGCGAATTTTGAGAAATGATTTTTCTTAATTTACAAGTAAATAACCATTAATATTAAGTTTTTAACACATGTAAATTTTACAGAATTAGTTATTTGTTGATTTTATACAATATACAATTATCGCCAATAGTGTCGTTAAAAGTTATTAACTAATAAAGTTAATTAACGTGATATTACATTATTTACAATAGAAAATTAGTAAAATTTCATATAACTTTATAGTTTATTAATTTTGGAAGTATTTTCCAAAATTAATTATTTAAATTAATTATAACATTTGAATTATGACTAATTTTTCATATTTGTAACGGTTTTCTTCTAATCGTAATATGCGATTATTAGATTAATTATCTAAGATTTCTAAATCATAAAATTGTCATTATCAAGTATTAACTTAATATTTTCGTTCTATATATCGCTTATTGTTTAAATAAATTATTAATTGTTTATTTATTAACAACAGTTGTTATTTAGCTGTTATCAATGAAACCAATTCTTACTCATGTTCTATGCTTATTCATTTTACATATAAATTATTTATATTTTTCTAATATTTCATATGTTAATAAATAAATTAACTTTACATATTGATATTAATTATTAATTTATAATTGAATGAAATATTGTGAATCTGTATGTTAAAATCTATATAATCGATACTTTGTTATATTCAAATTATCTATAATTAACATATTTTTCTCAACATTATGGATCATTATATCTATGTCTATTATTTGTGACGTCACGCTATTTGTTTTGACTCGACTCTTATTTGTATACAGTCGCGTAAACAGTGAGGTAGCGCCGCTTAATGTATTGTTTTGACTAACAGATAAATACGTTAGACTAGTTGCAGTCATTTAATAATTTAATAAATAGCTCATATATAGGACCGTTACATAGCCCCCTCTTGAGACTGAATGATTTCTGATAAGAAGTCTCATGAATGAGTTCCTTATGAGCTTTTTATTATATATGTGTTTTAAAATTTATATTGAGGGAGGAAGATAAAGTTCTTTACATCGGACAACCATCCAAGTTGATTTTATCCCTCCTTGTCTTAAAATTATTAGCACATTTTCGCCAATATTTACATATATTGTAAATTTGTTTGGAGTGAAGATAAATCTTCTAGTAGCTAAAATTGGTATGGATTTACAGGTAATGTATGTTTTGTGTAATACTTCGTGTGCAGACATAAATCGCAACGATTTATTGTTACAGCTACTTTTTTACGAAGTTTGTAGATATAAAAATTTTCCTGTAACATCTTTGTAATTTTTCTTTTTCCAATATAATCATATACTTCATGTATTTCTTGGACCAATTCTTGAACAATTTTTTCTGGTAGTAATAATTTATTGTTAATTTTATCTTTTTTATATACTAAATTGTTATAAACTATATATCTATGATTGAAATTTTCTTTATTTCTTAAATTTTGTATAGAACCATCATTTTGTTGTAATGAATCCATATTCTTGAAGTATTTTATTAAATTTCGTGAAGGTTCTTTCATCAACATAGCAATTTCAATTTCATCTGTATAATTATTACTGCAGTCAGTGATATGTCTAGATAGAAAATCGGCGGTTTTATTCTTATTTCCTGGTAAATACTCATACGTAATGTTGTAGTCTTGAAGAAACAAGCACCACCTCACTAATCTCGCATTTGTAAATTTACAAGTTGTTAAGAATTTCAACGCTTCGTGATCAGTACGAATAATTATTTCTTTCGCACCTCTTAGATACATTTCTAATTTTAAACATGACCAAGCTACAGCTAATAATTCTTTTTCAGTAGTAAAATAATTTAATTCTGCTCCTTTTAGAGTTCTAGATATAAATGTTATAACTTCTTCATCACCTTCATTATTCAATTGTGACAAAGCAGCGGCTATAGTATGATAACTGGCATCAGTAGTTAATATGTAAGGTTTATTAGGATTCGGAAATTTTAAAGTGATTGTATCAATAAATATTTTTTTCACATTATTAAAAGCTGTTTCATGCTCAGGTAACCATTGATAGCCTTTACTTTGTTGCAATAAATTCATTAAAGGTCTACATATTTCAGCATAATTTTTTGCAAATTTTGTATAGAAATTAACAAAACCAAGAAAGCTTTGCAAGCTTTTCAAATTTTTTGGAGCTTTATAATTTTGAATTATTTCTAATTTGCTTTTTTGAGCTTTTATACCTTGTGGAGTTATAATATGTCCCAAAAATTCAATTTCTTCTTGAACTAATTTAGACTTTGAAAATTTCAATGTATAATTATCTCTTCGACAACATGTAAATAATGTTCGTAAATGATAAATATGTTCATTGAAGGTTTTAGAAATGCATAGTATATCATCCACAAATGGTATAATGAATTGTTTTAAATCGCCAATTGACAAATTTAAAGCTCTCACTAAAGCTGCTGTACTAGTACATGTACCGAAAGGAACTACATTAAATTCGTAAGTATTGCCCTCGATGATAAATGCTGTATATTTTTTACTTTCTTCATCGAGAGGAATCTGCCAAAAACTACTTGTTAAATCAAAACTAGAAATAAACTTTACTCCGAAACAATGTTGAAAGATATCATCTATATGTAGTGGGGCTTCATAATCTTTAACTAATTTTTTATTCAATTTTCGAGCATCTAAACAAAATCGCACTGATCCGTCTTTTTTAATGCTTATAACAATTGGATTAATATAATTACTAATTGATCGACGAATAACGCCATCTCTTAGCATTTCTTTGATTGCAATTCGAACATTTTCTCGATAATTTAACGGTATAGGATACTGTTTTGAGAAATATGGCTCTTTGTCTTTTAAAATCAATTTATGAGTATATACTTTCAATAAACCTAATTTTTTACGAAATACATCTTTAAACTCGTACACAAGCGAAGCTATCTCATTTTTTTGAGCATCGGTAAGGTTAGAGCTTTCATCAACTTTCTCATCAATTTCCCCTCGAGTTAGATTTTCAGAATCATCATTTGTGATGCCTGCATCTATTTCATTACGAGTTAGATCAATGAGTGATGGTATGTCATCCCCAAAATCCGAGACAGTATCATACTGAATAGTTAAGCTTTGATATGTACTTTCATCTATAAATGCATCGTTATATTTCATGTTGTCCAAAGTATTATTAATTTCAAAATAAATTTGCACTTTAAATGTGTCAAGTTTGAGCTTTATATTTTTCATAGTATCATAACCGATAATACAATCTTTTATTAATCTAGGAATAATTATGAAGATAATATCAATGTATTGACTACCCCATTTTACATTCAAATAAATTTGCTTTTTCAATCTCACCGATTTTTGGCCTGTAGCTACCTTAATAACGTGTCCACTAATCGGCAAAGTAGGTTTATCTTTAAAATTACTTAAGTTTTGATTGTAAAATTCTTCTGAAATAGCAGAAACTTCACTACCCGAATCAAGTAGAGCTTTTACTGGAATGTTTTCTAATAAAAGAAATATTTCAGGACAAATTCTGCCCCCATTGCTATTATCGTTATTTGATAATTCACCGTTAATTTCACGTCTAGGATCTTCAAAAATAGTTAATAATTCTTTTGATGATAAATCGTTACTTGATTTTATTGTTGCAACTCGTTGCAAGCTTTTGCATTTATCCGATTTCCGAGAAGCAACATTTACTCGTTTCCCGAGGAAGTACTAGGTACATCTTGTAAAATCGGTTTTGCAATATTCTTATTTTTATTTGCTTTATTATTCTTATTATTCGACTTACTATTTTCAATAGTTATGCTATTAATTTGTTGTTCTCCGCCGCTATCTTTTTGAGCATGACGTGAACTAATATAATCATCATTATCCAAAGAAGATAAAACTTTAATAAATTCTGATATCTTTTTTATATGTCTAGCTTGAACTAATAAACGCACATCTCTATCAAAATGTCGAGATAATTTATCTATTAATTCTTCTTCATCTAGATTTTCATTTATATCAAAAGCTAAATTAATTTTACGTATAGCATAATTATAACGTGATAATTTTCCACCAAAATATTTTCCAAATTCTATTTCGCGAGTAATATTTCTACGTATTTCAGCGTTCCACAATTTCTCTTTAAATAACATTTCAAAATCTTCAAAATTTCTAATTTCCCGCTGTACTAAATCATACCAAGAAGAATTTACTCCCGTCATAGATTGAGATAACAAACATAACAATTGAACAGTATTGTAATTACTTGCTTGCAAATAACGTTTGAGATCATTTAAATATTTTACTGGTCGATATTTATAACTATCGTCAAAAACTGGACACGTTAAAGCAGGTTGCTTAATAGTTTCAATAATAGTTTCATTAACAATTGATCTATTTTGTTCATTATTCTTAATTTTATCAATATTCTCACGAAGTACTGAAAATGTTTCATTCATTTCCATAGTAACATTATTTTTCGCTCGAACAATATCATTAAAATTATCTTCACATCTATCTTTTAAAATAGCAATAATTTCATTTGACTTTTCTAAATTTGATTCTAAACTCTTAATTATTTGATCTTGTTCAACCATTTTATTCGTTAATCTATCAACTTTATTACTTAAATTGTTAATAGTTTCACAAATTGTTTTAAAATCATTTTGTAATTTAAATTGATCAGTATGAAATGTCTTTAATTCATCTACTACAGCTTTTTCCCATTCGTGCGTTCTTTTTTGTTGCACGGTCAATTCTTCACCAATTAGTGATTCACTAAGTTCGTTAAGAATTGTTTCGGGAGCACATTCAATAGAATTATATATTGAACGTTTTTCGTTTGACATTGTAATATCAATTTAAAAATAATCCAAAGTATATAATATAACGGGGTTCCTGCTCAGCTTCGCTCGAGCGGGACACGCTATATAAAAGTAACCGCGGAAGAGTAGATGAATGGCTCTCCAGAGCTGATCGGCACTCCTGCACCGAACGTCCTGGGTCCAGCAGCTCAGTTGCCTCCTTCTCGAGTCGAAAACTTGGCCCGCGGAGAGTGTCGTAAGCTTTCGTATGACAAGGCGCGACAGCCAAGGAGAAGCTAAAGCGCATAATCGCATATACGACTAGGAATCGAGGGAAAATGACACATAGCAAAGGAGTGAATTGAATTCATTTATTCACAACACAAGCATAGAATAGCGTAGTTCGCGCGCAGTACAAATAGCAGCGTGGATAGCCTCGCGTCAGATTTCAGTGCAGCCGACGAGCCGCGCACACGCTACGCAGCGAGGAACTTGCCCGCGCACGCCCTGTAAGAGCGGTTAGGCACAATGGCGACGGCTAGCCGGCGCGCACCGTTCGAACGAGAAACCTACATCGCTTACTCGTGTCGGCTCTTTAGCCGGTCAAAACGTCTCGGTCACTCGACTTAGACGAAAACGGCAACCGCACTTGCTCGTTGTAAATCGGACGAAGCGACAATACGCGTATAACGGAAGCCTGTTCGTAGGCCGAACGAAAACAGAAAAGAAATAAGCAACTATGCGGTAAGGTATCGACAAGGATACGCAATTTAAGCAACGCAGGAGGAGAGAGCCATAGAGAGAGAAGCCAAGTTAACAGACTGGTACTTACAATGCTGGAACTGACGAGTCGCTCTACGGTAGATTCGCAAGTAGTTCTCGGCGCGCTCGCTTGCAAAGGATTTGTTAATCGCGTTATCGCTTCTTGCGTTTACGCTTTTTCTCTCTGCTTCTATCACCGAGTGTTCGCTGGGCTTTTCGGGAACAGCGTCGATGGTTGTCACGTGTGTGGCTATCAAACCTGATTGCTCTCTCGAGTAATTAGCGAGCTCGCGTTGCCGGTTACTTGCTCGTTGCCGGTCGGAAGCAGACTTACTTTTTGTCCCTACTCTCTCTCTCTCCTCGAAGGGCTCGCCTCTCCGCGAGGTTCGCGCCGCGAGTCGATATCGATAATCGAACTATAATCGCGTCACTTACCGGTTCGCTGACGTCCACGCTGCAATTATTTAAACATGTTTACATGATAATTAATTATTATAGATAATTATTATTTGATGGCTTCCTGGGGAGAGAGAGACATAACGAACTTACATGCCGTTCGTTATAATAACTAATTCAACACCAATAATAAATGATATATGGATGACATTAATCAATTGATTTTAACAACATAGGATTTAACAAATAATTGAACAAATTCAAATTATATATCGTAGTAATCAAATTTATTATAAATAACAATACAATTTATGCGCCTGGAGCAGGTCTAGATACTAATATATGTTCTACGGTGTCAGCCAAATGATTCAAATCAGAGCTCATATTTCTCAAACTTGTATCAAATAATTTCATGTTCTTTATGTAATTGTTACCTAAATTAACAAACGATTCCGCAAGTTCCATATACAATGTACGCAGTTCACTTATTTCTTTTTCCAGTGACGCATTTTTATATAGTATTGCTCGCATAAGTTTGTTTCTTTTCGGCATAATAAAATAAAAATTTACAATTAAATTACAAACTAATATAAAATAAATAACAAATACTTAACAATAACTAACGTAACAAGAGTCCTGTCACGGTCGCCAAATGTGATGTTCGTATCACTTATAAATAAAAATAATTCGAACTCTCGTAATTTAGCTAATGAGTAAGATCTTGTTTCCGATGATTTTACTCTAATTGTCAAGAAAATAGATAAATGAATCAGATATAATAAATAAGTAAATCAAATATACATAAGTAATTGCAATATATCGAGGAAAGTCAGACAATGCCCTAGTTTCTTATGGTGCGAATTGTCCCATAAGCGGAGCTAAAGTCTTTCTTTGATAGGATATAATTCGGCCCAAGTTTCTTATAGCGCGAGATGTTCTATAAGTCGAGCTCAAATTATAAGGAAAGATTAGTCTTGCTTAGTTAATCACAATGAGAGAAAGAACTTAGGTATTAATCCAAGTTTATTCAGACTCATGCGCTCACTTTGCAAGGCTAGAAGTGAATCAACCTAGCCTGTGCAAAGGTGGGCCTATTTATACATAGATTTTCCCGCTTATTATTGCAGGAGAGATTTCATCGAAAATTCGAGAGACATTCGCGAATTTTGAGAAATGATTTTTCTTAATTTACAAGTAAATAACCATTAATATTAAGTTTTTAACACATGTAAATTTTACAGAATTAGTTATTTGTTGATTTTATACAATATACAATTATCGCCAATAGTGTAGTCAAAAGTTATTAACTAATAAAGTTAATTAACGTGATATTACATTATTTACAATAGAAAATTATTAAAATTTCATATAACTTTATAGTTTATTAATTTTGGAAGTATTTTCCAAAATTAATTATTTAAATTAATTAATAACATTTGAATTATGACTAATTTTTCATATTTGTAACGGTTTTCTTCTAATCTTAATATGCGATTATTAGATTAATTATCTAAGATTTCTAAATCATAAAATTGTCATTATCAAGTATTAACTTAATATTTTCGTTCTATATATCGCTTATTGTTTAAATAAATTATTAATTGTTTATTTATTAACAACAGTTGTTATTTAGCTGTTATCAATGAAACCAATTCTTACTCATGTTCTATGCTTATTCATTTTACATATAAATTATTTATATTTTTCTAATATTTCATATGTTAATAAATAAATTAACTTTACATATTGATATTAATTATTAATTTATAATTGAATGAAATATTGTGAATCTGTATGTTAAAATCTATATAATCGATACTTTGTTATATTCAAATCATCTATAATTAACATATTTTTCTCAACATTATGGATCATTATATCTATGTCTATTATTTGTGACGTCACGCTATTTGTTTTGACTCGACTCTTATTTGTATACAGTCGCGTAAACAGTGAGGTAGCGCCGCTTAATGTATTGTTTTGACTAACAGATAAATACGTTAGACTAGTTGCAGTCATTTAATAATTTAATAAATAGCTCATATATAGGACCGTTACAGTACAAAAAATTATATATACACAGACACACACAAATACACATATACACAGTATCAGAGATATTACTAATACGCAGGTCATTATTAATTTTTGAAGTCACAATTGAAGAAACAATTGATAAGAGCTTATACTATAAGTAATCATCAAATATACAGTTCCGTTCACGTACTTTTACTTACCCACTACGAAAATTAGTCAAACATTAAAGTTTTATATTTTTGGTTGAAATGATCATACAAAAGTGGGAGGGATAGCATTTGAAAGCTCATTTTAAGAGGTTCTCTTGGGATTAAACTTGCACTTGTTATTTAAGTTTTACAAGCGGCAGTTAATGATTAAAAATTCTAAAATTTTTTACCCCTCGACGATTCTCGAATAATTGCAGAAAAATTTGAAAACGACTATTTTGTAGCTCTTACCAAGCTCTATCTGAATCACTCGAAAAGTTATTTTCCTCCAATTTCAACATGCGTATAAGCATTTTTTTCAAAAATTAATACTTTTTTTCAACTTTTCAGATTTCCGTATAATTATATAATGAAAAAAAAATATTTAAAGAAAAAATGCTCCTTTTTTTACGAAGAATACAGTGAAATTTTTCAGATTAAAAAAAATTTTTTGAACTATTTTTCTCACAACTGGTGCACTCAAAAATATAAAAAACTTTATCTTGGATTTCAGATGTTCTATTTTACCCATTAACGCGTCTGTTAATATAGGAATAATAATATCAACAAAACAACGATGGAACAATCAAATAAATTTTCGACTTCGCATGCTCAACGGTGACAGAATAGATACATGTATGTCCAGTAACGTTTCAATTAAAAAACGATTTACACGTGACAACTATAATTTCCACAACAATAATGAAACATTTTTTTCATCGAAATGTTCCCCTTTGTTTTTAATTATTTATATATCCTTGGCATTCTTACAACTAGTTTCTCTAATGTTGTCTCTTTAATATTTTTCCACTTCATTTGCAAGATTTCCTACAAATCGTTTGAAGAACTTGGGTGACAATTTCTCACAGCTCGATCGTGTTCTTCCTACTATAATTCGATAGGATTTAAATCAGGAGATTAGATTGGACATTGCATAACTTTCAGCTCTTTTTCTCTTTCTAAATTTAGCAAATAATTTTTACACAATTTTTAGATGTAATTGGGATCATTATCCTGTTGGAATTCAAACTTTAGTCCAACCAATCGCTATCCTGATGTTACTGCATGCCTTTGTAAAATTTTTTTGTAACTGTCTTTTTTCAAGATACCATTAATTTTAACGAGATCACCTACTCTTGATCTAGTAAAACAACCCCATACCATAACTAAATCACCACCGTACTTTACGCTAGAAACTAAACATTATTATTATTTATTATTTATTTGCCATTAGAAAATACATATAATGTATTATCTCTTACAGAGGTACAGTAGATACCTATACGTAAGTAGACATAAAACAAAAGAAAACAAAAATAAAAGATAACAATACAACGATAACATAATTTATGTACAAAATTAACTATGTGTAAATTAAAATAAGAGGACAATAAAATTAAAGCTTCTCATTTCTTATTTAATAATTCTACATTTTTCAGTAGATTATTGTTCACGAGCAGATTTGAGTTTGTCTTGATCCATTCCTTTATCATCTGTATATTACTTTTCTTGTTGATGTTTAGGCTTTTTAATCGAACTTCCAATATTCTGAACAATTTAACCGCAACGAAACGGTGGCTCCGGAGTGTCAAGGATTTATTTGCTTCAGGCATTATAATTTTATTCCTGGTTTTGCTTGTTGACGAATTGAATTCCATAGATAGCTGCATGTAGTTTTCTTTTATTGTTTCAAATAGATAAGCTTCTTTTATAGAGAGTGGTAAAGCAATGCTATTGTCTTTGGTTTTTAAGATCCTTACTAATTTTAATTGAACCTTTTGCAATGAATAAAGTGCGTTACCATATGCACCACCCCAAGCAATGATTCCATACGTAGCTATGCTATGAAATAATGCATTGTATATTGTTTTGAGAATCTCCAAATCCATGGAATAACAAAATTTTGACATAACATAGACCAAATACTTAGTCCTTTTTGTGATGTAAGAGATATGATGGTTCCACTTAAGGCATGAATCCATCACTATTCCCAGATACTTGTGTAGAAAAACTCTTTTAATTGGGTTATTATTAATATATATATATGGAGATCCGTCGGATTACTGGTGTAATAGCATCCAAAGGTCATATATACCGTCTTTAATAAGTTTAGTGATAGTCGATTAGAAGTCAGCCAAGTATTAGCTTCTTTAAGACGCCTGTTTGTTTTTTCTTCTGCTTTTTCCCAAGTATCATCAATACTAACTATTATGGTATCATCAGCATAGGTTGCAATTGAAGATATATTATAAACAATAGCGGCCCAAGTATGGTTCCTTGTGGAACACCAAGTTTCACAGTAGCTAAGCCACTGTGATGCTCTTTAATCTTGACATATTGCTTCCTATCCGTTAAGTAACTTTTAAGTAGATCATTGGGAAGACCACGTATTCCATATTTTTCTAATTTTTGTAATAAAATTTCATGGTTTACGGTATCGAAGGCTTTAGCTAAATAAAGGAAAACTGCAATAACCTTTTTATTGTCATCGAGTCCTTCTGTTATTATATTAGATACATAAGCCAGTGCGTCTTTGGTGCCCATATTTTTCCTAAATCCATACTGTTTGACATCAATTATTTGATGTTTCTCTAAAAAATTATAAAGTCTATTATGCAATAGTTTTTCAAAAATCTTTGCTATGTTTGATATTAAAGAAATTGGCCTGTAATTATTTGGCAGCGATTTCATTCCAGATTTGTATATTGGGATTACTTCAGCTGTTTTAAGTGCGATTGGCCAGCGGGCTTTGAATATACATCCATTGAAAAGATTAACCAATGGTGTACAAATGTAAGGTTGTAGGACCTTTAGTATTTTGGTATTTATACCGTCAACTCCACCAGCTTTTAGTTTAAATGATTGTATAATCTTAGATATCTCTGTAGTGTTTGTATATTGTATAAAAAAACAGCTTTCCATTCTATTCGGTAATTGCATACAGTGTCTATCATTTCCCTTGATTTTCTCAGCCAGTTTAATGGCCATATCTCCAAAGAAGTTATTAAAAATACTAGCAACTGTTTCCGGTTCCGTGTAAATAGTACCATCATTCTCTATCGAAAATTGCGAATCATTCGCTTTTCTATTTCTATTCAGTTTGTTGTTGATGTATTTCCATATACTCTTACTGTCTTGCCCGATCTTTTTGAATTGTTTTGAATCATGTATATTTTTAGCAACTTGTATAACTCTATGAAGTATTTTGGTATAATGTGTATACTTCTGCTTTAATTCTATCGAATTCGGTGCTCTTTTCCAGATTGAATATAAATGTTCTTTTGTTTTGCAAGAGTTAATAATTCCCTTGGTAATCCAAGATTTGTGACGCCTAACTTTGTTTGACGTTTTCTTATTATGAATTGTGGCTTTGTTTACAATAATTTTAATTGAATCAATTAACCAATCACAAGCAATATCCGGGTTGTCAAAACTATCTATGTTCCAGTTGAAGTTTTCAGCAATAGCTTTAAGGCGTTTGTAGTCAATGTAACTGCTATTGTAAATATTATTCTGTTGTTCATTCTTGCCATTTCCTATCTCTAGCATTAAAGGGTAGTGATCTGTGAAAGGAGTATTCACAATAATTGGAAAAATTCTTGTTTCCGTTTTTGCAAAAATATTATCAACACAGGTTCCAATGTTGACATTGTCATGTCCAGGCCTAGTTATAACATTATATAGTGGAATATATTTTTGCTC
Source organism: Phymastichus coffea (assembly GCF_024137745.1). Lineage (NCBI taxonomy): Eukaryota > Metazoa > Arthropoda > Insecta > Hymenoptera > Eulophidae > Phymastichus > Phymastichus coffea. The sequence continues at coordinate 1,950,962 of NW_026706835.1, read as the reverse complement.
AAGAGCATTCAACATAAAATCCGTCGCATCACAGTCTTGCTTTAATAGGTCAATATTGAAGTCTCCGACAACAAAGTGATTATTAATTTTACTATTATGTGTGAGATACTCGTTCAAGTTTTTAATGAAAACTTTTTTATTATAATCATGACATCAGTATATACCTGTTATTTTAATTTTTCTGTAATCATGAATAAATATCTCACAGCTTATTGCGTTTAATAGGTGATATTGCTCCTGAAAAACATGGTGATTTAAATTTTCTTTAACATATAGTACGACGCCATCTGCTTTATTTAGATTGCCGCCATTGTAATATATCTTATAATTAATAATCTTAAAAATATTATGGTATTCAATATTCCACGATTCCGTGCAGACTATGACGTGAGGCTTCTGTATTAATCTGTCAACAAATATTGCTAAACTATTATGATTAGCATTCAAGCTTCTTACATTCAAGTGTAGAACACATATATTGTCACTCCTTGTTAGTCGATTAAGTTCATCAATATCACTTGCTTCGTAAACTTCAATTGTATCAAATTCAGATTTACTTACAGACATTGGTAGTTTTCTTAACTTGTAATTCCTTCTTGCCTAATCTTATTGTTAGTGACTTACTCTTCGCTGCTATGTTAGTCTCATCAATGTTATTTGTAATCTGCTTAGTACTTAAATTATTTTTATCTAAGATCAATTCCTTGTTGTTTTCAATTGTTTGTTTATTATATGTGTAGCTAGGTTCTTTTCCATTATAGCCAAGGAATTTGGGAATAATTGGTTTAATGCCATAATTGGTTTTATTAATTTTCCTGGTGATAATGTATTTTAGGTAATCACATTTGTCTGTGTCCGTTGCCAAGTGGTCAGTTGGTAGATTTTTTCCATATTTTTTGTTGTTAAATATACAATTAGCACATTGGAAAGTCACAGGCTCCTTACATTCTTTTATGCAGTGTGGCCCTGCACATTTAATACATATCTTTTCATTTCTACATTTGGCACCGCTATGTCCAGCTCTGCAACAATTGTAGCACGGTGTAACATTTAGATCATCAACCACCTTACAGCATTGATATCCAACATATAGTTTATTATTATTTTGTCTGATATAACTGTAGGCCTCTCGTGATACACTAATGATCGCAGTTTGTGTGCCTAATTTGCCATTAGTAAAAGTATGTATTACCTCACATGCATAGCGTGTATCAACGAAATTTCTATCATTAATATCTTTTTCGATTTCGTCTTTTGATAGGCTATTATTTATATTTAAAATTTTTATTCTTGGTTCCTGTAACTCCTCTGTTAGTATCTCATACTCACTACCAATTTCACTATTTAACTGTTTGTGCACAGTGGTTATATCCTCTTTATTTAAGCAATTAACAACCACCGAACCATTTTTTGTTTCAACTAGTTTATCTATTGGTACTATTATATCTTTTAGTAATTTATTCGCTACCGTTTTTAGTGTTAGTTCCTTGTGTTGTTCTTTTTTGGGTTTTATAACTATTGAGGGCTTATGGTGAACTTTAATTATTTTTGACTTGGTAACATCTGCAAACGTTGGAAAACTACTTTTAATAGGTTCCTTCTTGTTAACCATCTCCTGTTCTTGTTTAAGTTTATCTAGAATAACCTTATTTGACTCAAGCAATTCACGCAATAGCACATTTTTCTCTTGGATTTCATTGTTTAGTTTTCTAAGTAATAGAATTTCCGCTTTAAAAACGGTATTTTCATCTTCTTCTATACCTGTAATCGTTAAATTATTTCTGTCAACAGTTTCGTTAGCTACCTCCTTAGCACTGTTATTTAATATTTCTTGTTGGGCTTTACCCTTTTCTGTTAATTTAATTTGCGCTATTATTATTTTTGCATCTTTACTAAGTTTTGTATTTTTTTCCTTATTTAATTCAATATCCTCGTGTTGTGGGCAAATCACTAAGGTTTCACTTAAATGTGCTATTCCTTTGGCTTTTTTCAAATCCGATTCGTAGTAAACACATTCACAAATTAAGCACACTTTAACCTTTACTTTTGTCGTTGGATAAAGTTTATAAAAGGTAGAACAATCCTCAACCGATTCCTCATTTGAGGATTCACCCATATTTCACTTTTATTATCACACATAAATTAAATTTTACAAATTTACTTTTAGAAATCAGTAAATAATAAGTCAAGTGTGCGAGTGATGATAAGTCAAGTGTGTTCATTGTTATATTCATTGTTATATTGCTCATTCAGCCTTCTTCTTATATAAACTCTTCTTTTACTACTAAAAATTTAAAATTTTGACTCATTGGACCATAGAACTTTGTTTTAATCATCACTTATCAAATTTTTGTGTGCTCTTCTCCATTGCAATCGTTTTTTCTTATTTACCTATCGTAGTAGAGGCTTTTTACGGCGACTCGAGCGAATAGTCCTTTCTCTTTAAATCACCTTTTCACTGAGCTTAAACTTATAGTTTTCTTCAAGCGTTCATTAACATGTGCATTAATTTCAGGGATTATTACAAGGGTCGTTTGAAAAGTCCGTGCAAAGTCAGAGAGATGGCGCTACTAGTGGGTATCAAGGTTATTTTTAGTTAGTGGCATATCTTGGAAGAGCACACACCAAGTTTCAGCCAGATCGGCCAATTGCTTTGCGTTTTACATTCGATTCAATCAAAGAAATCGAGTGGTTGTAAAAAATGGACGAAAAAGAATTTCGGGTATTGATTAAACATTACTTTTTCAAAGGCAAAACGTCTCAGGAAATTAAACAGAAGCTTGATAAACATTATGGTGATTGTGCACCTTCGATTAGAATTGTTTATAAGTGGTTTCAAAATTTTCGGAATGGCCATATGAGCACAAAAGACGCTGAACGTTCTGGACGCCCTGTTGAGGTTACCACTTCAGAAATCATTGATAAAATCCATGATATGGTGATGGCTGACAGAAGAGTGAAGGTGCGTGAGATTGCTAGTACTGTAGGCATCTCGAGCGAATGAGTACATAATATTTTGCACCAACATTTGGACATGAAATAGCTATCCGCTAGATGGGTGCGGCGATTGCTCACGAATGACAAAAAACGAGATCGTGTGAAGTGTTGCAAGAATGGTTTGCAGCTGTTCCAGCAAAATCCGCAAAACTTTAAGCGTCATTTCATAACTGTAAATGAAACATGGATACATCACTACACTTCTGAGACCAAAGAATAGTCTAAACAATGGGTTAGACCTATTCTCCAGACTTGGCTCCGTCGGACTACTATTTTTTCCCTAATATGAAAAAATGGCTGGCGGGGAAAAGATTTTATTCAAACGAGGAGGTTTTTGCAGAAACGAATGCCTATTTTACAGACTTGGACAAATCCTATTATTAAGAAGGGATTAACAAACTAGAGCAGTGTTGGATAAAGTGTATAAGCCTAAAAGTAGACTATGTTGAAAAATAAAAAAGATTTATTAAAAAAATCAAGCACTTTTTATTTTTGCACGGACTTTTCAAACGACCCTCGTATAGTATTTTTTCTTGTTGGTTTCCAATTTCTATTTTCTACACTGCTTGTTGTACAGAATTTTTAAATATTATAATCTGACGTATGCCTACCAACTTTCAACTTTATTGTAATTGCACGATTGCTCATTTGAAGTTTATGAAGTGTAAAAATCTTATGCTCACAAGTAGACAAATTTTGTAATTTTACCAGTATGACTAAATAGTACAACAAGAATTATTAAATTGACAATGTTCGCTAATTTTGCTTTAAGTACTCTTATAATTACATGTACGTAAATATTTGAAAAAGTATGCATGATTTGATGAGCATTACGTTGTTTTTTTTTCTAATCTGAAAAATTTCATAGTATTCTACGTAAAAAAATTAACATTTTTTTTTTAAGTATTTTTTTTCATTATTTGATTATACAGAGATGTAAAAATTTGGAAAAAAAGTATTAATTTTCGGAAAAAATGCTCATACAGTGCTACAAAATGGTCTTATTCAAATTTTCCTGCAATTATTTTTTGAGAATCGACGAGAGGTTTAAGATAAATAAAAAAATTTAGAATTTTCAATTATGATCTATCGTTTGCAAAACATAGATAACAAGTTTTATCCCATTTGTCATTTACACTATTTGAAATCTCTTGGAAAGAACTTTCAAACGTGCCTCCACCCGTTCCTGTACGATAAGTTTGACCAAAGTATGAAACTTTAATGTTTGACTAATTTTGTTCATGAGTGGGTAAAAGTACACGTGAACGGGACTGTATATTTGATGATTACTTATCGTATAAGCTCTTATCAATTGTTTCTTCAATTGTGACTTCAAAAATGACTAATGATCTGCATATTAGTAATATCTCTGAGACAGTTCCTGCACGGTAATGTCAATTTTATTGCAATATTGCTATTGTTATTGTTATTGTTATTGTAACTTCAAGAATTTGTATTATATTATCCACGTGGAACGCTGTAGAGGTAAACTAAGTACCTGTATGCATTAGTCTTGATTCCTCATAGTTATGAATATGCAGACTCACCTCCCGACCATTTTTTTAAAATAGCTTAATATATTTGAACAACTTTTGAAATTGATTTCTTATGATTGTATTTATATTTCTTTATAGTGCAGGATAAATTTAATTCATGAATAATGAGAAATATTAGATGATGGAATAATCTCTTTCGGACAATTAATGTAACGTCGGTTGACGAGACAATTCTTAGGCGCACTTTTTGGTCTATCCTTTCGGACAATAACCGGAACGTGCGTTGCCGCTATTGTGGGAAATTCTCTTTTCGGTGACGGAGGATTGAAGCTTTACCATACCACACGCTTGGCAATATAGTAATGCTTCGCGTTATTTTACCACACTCTTGGCAATAAAATAACGTAAAGGGAGCCTATCTAATATGCACCCGACCACACGCTTGGCAATCGAGTGTAACTATCTAAAAAAAGAAAAACCGTACGCGAAACTAGGAAAGGAAAGAATAAGGAAAGAAATGAACTGAAAATTAGAGAAAAATTAATCGAAAGAAGTTAGAGTTTAAATTTTTTATTTAATTCTTTTATTCACTTTTTATACTAGTTTTCCCACACACACGGAGATCCTTTTTATAAAATATTAGGCTGACCGGGCTGAATAGACTGAACGAACTGGAAAAATCTTGAACTAACTAAATGAATTCGAAAAAATTGCACGAACTGAGCGAATTGGAGAAACTAGAAAAATCTGAACGAACTAGAAAAATAACTGCCTAATTTTCTTAAAGAGCTTCCTTTTATACTTTTCGCAAGAGACTCCCACTCTAAAATCCTTGTCATTTTTGGACAGGAAGAACTCAAATTTTCTTGATTTAATTGGTTGAAAAATTTGGGGAGTGTCTCAAGCGTAAGCGAAATTCGAACCCTAATTAGCCGGGGGCGGAGTGTGCGGGAGTGGCCTCATTCAAGTGTTTTGGGCCCTCTTCACACAGATGGCCCTCTATGTACTATTTTCATCTTTAATTATATAAACTAATTTTATCTAAATGTAATTGTGTGTGTGGTATTCTAATTTTACAAAAATATTATTTAATCTATAATAAAATTAAAGTACAGAACAAAAGTTAAGGATTATATTTATCTGAAAACAAACAAGATTTTAATAGTTTTAACTATTAATTAATTACCAAAAAGCCCTAAGAAATACTGAAAAATCAGAGGTAATTATAATGAATATAGTCATTAACTTTCGTTCAAGCTGTTCTTAAATTTTCTAACGCAAAGTTGAGTGTATTCAACGATTAAACACATAAAATTCGCAGTAAAAATCTTAATGAATACGAAAATATAATGAATTATTTCTATATTTCGATATTTATATTTATATATAAAATTAAAACTATCCGAGCAATAAACAAAAACTATTAATCAAAATAGTTCTTGGTAATTACTTGAAAATTACTTGCAATAGATAAGTCTCGCATATTTTAAAGAAATCTGCAAGCAAATGTGCTTCCCTTAATTTAAAAGAAACTAATAAAATTGAGAATAAATTATTTAAAATAAAATAACGGTATTATCGGTAGTATGTACATGTGCGCTGCAGATTTCTATTTTCCAAAGATGTTCGTAATCTGGCTACTCCGGATGGCGCGGTCCTAAACTCGCTATGATAGTTCCAAACATCCGAAAATTGCCAGATGCGCGAGCCGGTAACTGCCGTTCACAGAAAAAAAAAATTTTCTTTACTCAGCTGTACGCAATTTTTCATCCTAATTTACGAGCTAAGTGTGTGGCCTGTTTTTTTTTTCCTTTTTTTTTTGAGCCGCCGTTACACCCCGACACTTAAACGGTTGCTTAAGGAGTGAAACGAGGAAAAGCACTCTAAACTTAAGATATGGTTCTAAGGATCTTGTCATACAGAATTATAGACGTGAAGAGAACGAAATTAAAGATATATATGTAAAAAAAAAGATCTCTTGGCTTCAACATGAAAGAAACCCAAATGATGGCTTGAGAGACGTGGATTGAGTTGGTGATGTAGGATTATTTTGCTTATTCTCAGTTGCTTCACTTTCTGAAGGATGCAAAAATGGATATAGATAATCTTTTTTCGGCGCTGAACGTCATTCTTTGCTTGTTCCGTGATATTTTCTGTCACTGTAACTTTAGGTGCTAAGTGTATCAAAAGTGTAGTTAAGCTGTTCCATATGGCGCCGATTAAATGGAAAGGCCATCCATAAATGCTGTGGAAAGTTATTCCATTTACGAAAACCTCTATTAGCTTCTTGATGGTTTGTATAATTAGCAAGATTGCAAATATTCCGGCGCTGAATGTTCCGAAAGTCATAAATTTAGTCCACATTTTGTTCCAGGTATTGATCACTAACTTTTCCATCACATTTTCATTCAAGAGTCCTCCAATTATTCCTTCATGATCCTTGACGGCACGTCCACGAATTACTCGTAGTACGTCGTTGCTATTGTGGGTCGTTCCATAGGAAACATGATACGGTTTGTCAGATCTTGTGAAACTTTTTCCGTGTATATTCTACTTGTGGCAAGTGCGGGGATATTCTGATATTTCCACGTTAATCCAGAGAAAGGTTTGAGAGTGGTAGGTGCTTTCGTCTCTACTGCTGTAGGCAAAAACTTATACCAATCTTCATTGAAATAAAAAAATGTGGGTAGCAAAACGTTGCAATCAACTATTCTTCCATGTGCTTTCAAAATGTGAGTTTTCGGAGATAAAAATTTTGTATGATTGTTATGAATAACTTTTAGTTCAGCATAATACTCGTCACTTTGCGAGACTTTCACATCAACTGGTATGCATTTAACTATATGTACTACTTCACCTGCCGTCACGGCCATATATCCAGGTCCCTTCATGAGATTATAAGCAAATTGATCAGGAGATTGCGTGACAATAGCAAGTGCATTTTTCAAAATATCTCTTTCTTGACTACAACGTTGTACAACAATATCCCTATACAAATTTGTTATTTGTAACTTAATATAACGCTCCACAAATACAAACTTTGAATTCATATACGCAAATATATCTAAATTACTTAAAGAAATTTTCTTACTGGGAAATAACATATCGTTCTTAACTTTATGTATGAATAATTTTGGATGTTCGGTATCACTAATCTCATAACCGCAAGAATATCGCTTAGACTTAGTTATTAATGCAAAAGTGATATCTCGCCTAGTTAAAGAGAACAGAGTTTGTCCAGTTTCACTTGTAACTTTATTAGCTATACCGTTACGTAACACATTATATCGATTAATATAACAAAGGTCGCGTGGTGTCCTTTCCCAAAACGTATATCCTCCTTCCGAATCGATACATTGCTCATTCCCTAATTTACATCTGACACCACTACGCAAAATTATTTGATCGTTATTTAAATCAACGGAAGCGGTATATTCTTGAATAGTTATTTTGATCTTGGCTTGGACTAACATGTTACTCTAACTTCCGTAAACATCGGAGTAACTACCGAAGCTACACTTCCCATTTTGATTTACAGTACCGGCAAGAATTGCTGGTCTAGTCGTAGTTTGATTAATCTTTATGTCGCGAAATATATGTACATTATCGAAATACAAAGTGCCGCTTTTATATAAATCGTAACAACTTTGTCGGTTTACATCCATTAAGTATTCGATCGCACCATTTTCTACAATTGAATTGTTTGAGTACATTCCACAATAATAAACCGTTCTATCTATGTAAATTTTACATTGAGTTACGTGTGTTGAATATGTTGTCTCGTTATGATGATATTGGTGGAAGGCACTTCACACTCTTCTCCATCTAATAAGGATACAGTTGTTATGTTAAGTGATCTTGCTTCACAGTCGTAACCTATAATGGCCGTCACTGGAATAGTTATTGTAAGAGATATCAGTAAGAAAAAGAATGAATGCATCATATTGTCTGTAATCAGAAAAGTATTATATTATATGTTCCTTCTTTTTATTATTCACGTTTGATTAATATGCGAAACCCGAAGTCTATTCGCGTGTACAACTTTACTACCCTTTTTCATTTCTATTTTAACATTATTTCTCGGTAATATGGCTATAATTTTAAAAGGACCGGAATAATGATCGCCAAATATCCCGGGCTTGGGTCCAGATTTTAAAAATACATAATTACCTAACTTAAAATTAACCGAATTTACGAGGGTGGTCCGATAATTACTTAGCCTACAAAAGAAAAACGAAAATTTTGGAAAAGTGGCATTTTATTTTTCAACATAGTCTCCTTTTAGTTCGATACACTTGGCCCAGCGATGCTCCAACTTCTTTAACCCGTCTAAAAAATACGTTTCCTCGAGGTCTGAAAAGTAGGCTTCCGTGGCAGCGATTACCTCCTCATTCGACTCAAATTTCTGCCCGGCGAGTGACTTTTTCAAGTTTGGAAACAAAAAGAAGTCGCACGGGGCTAAATCTGGAGAATACGGTGGATGGGGCAGCAGTTCGTAGCCTACTTCGACCAATTTGGCCATGGTGACGACGGAGGTGTGTTGAGTCGGTGCGTTGTCATGGTGGAAGAGCACTTTTTTCTTCGCCAAATGGGGCCGTTTTTTCTGCAATTCGACGTCGAATCGGCCCAATAATTCGGCATAGTACAGCCCTGTGAACGTTTTGCCCCTCTCCAGGTAGTCGATGTAGATCACACCTCGTGAATCCCAGAAAACGGTGGCCATCACCTTTCCGGTCGATGGGGCAGTCTTCGCTTTCTTCGAAGCACTTTCGCCGGGTAAAGTCCTCAGTTTCGACTGTTCCTTGGTCTCTGGTGTATATCGGTGGATCCATGTTTCGTCGACTGTCACGAAACGATGCAGAAACTCCTTCGGATTGCGCTTAAACAGCGTCAGACATTGCTCTGAAGTTGTCTCACGGTTGCGCCTGTTGTCCGGAGTGAGCAAACGCGGCACCCATCGCGCCGACAGCTTTCTCATACCCAAAATTTCATGCAGGACATGACCCACGCAGTCTTTTGAAATGCCTACGATCTTAGCTATCTCGCGCACCTTCAATCATCGATCTGCCAATACGAGATCGTGAATTTTTGTCACGTTATCCTCCGTGGTAGCCGTTTTCGGAGCATCTGGACGTGGCTCTTCAAAAATCGACGTGCGACCACGTTGAAACTCGTTAAACCAATTTTTGACGGTCGCCATCGAAGGAGAAGAGTCATCGTACACAGCATCCAAGCGCTTTTTGATTTCGCTGCGCGATTTCCCTTCCAAAAACAAGAATCGAATCACCGACCGATACTGCTCTTTTTCCATTTTTCAAAAATCAACGAACACACTTGCTTTCACACGCTCTCGAAAATAAACTACAACTACGATCCGGCTAACATCTTAACAGTAACCATCAAGAAGATTGTACTACGTGATAAAATATTTCTTTTGCGAGAGTGGCGCCATCGGGCGGTGAGGCTAAGTACTTATCGGACCACCCTCGTACATGTTGATCGTAATATTTCTTTAACTTGAATTTGGAAGCGACTAAATTATCGTATTTTTGAATTCCTGTGAGTGGCGTTACTAAGTCAGTTATATGTCTGTGGCGGCTACTCCACGTTGCGCTTAGCCAACATTAGGTGATGCTACACTCGGCTCCGAGAGACGGCGAGCACGAAAGCAAATAATTGTGCCGCAAGAAGAATTTAAATAATCTTGCGCCAGCTCTCCAACCTTCATCAAGTAAACAAATTCGGTCAGAAGCTCGAGAAAACTCTTTTTCCCGCATTCCTGTTCGGTACGGTACCACGGCTTTGGCGTCCCGAGTTATCCGCGCAACTCATTATTATATTTCTACGTTCTGTAAAATAAAGAGTGCCTTCAATTTCAATACAGTTAATCTCGTGAGTGATTTTATTTCGCCTTATTCACGCGACTCCGAAACGCACAAGAGCTGGGCCTTGTGCGCGTAGCGACACAATACCCAAGCTAGCTGCATCTATGAACATCCTAACATATCCCTTATAAGTCGGTACCATATCTGCTTCACGCAAGGGGTTACTAGATGGCAATCGGGCTAATCGACCGAAAATAACTTCGGATGGGGTATGTTTAGTGCTTTCTTGAACGCAGGTGTTATAATTTAACATGGCTAAGTCGAGCCATTCGTCCCAATTATTGTCTATTTCTGTATATTGATTTAAGTACTCAGCAAGAGCATGATGAGATCTCTCTAAAGAACCATTAGACTGCGGTCGAAAGGCGGTGGTCCTCAATTTCTTTATCTTGAAATGTTTAGCAATTCTAGTCATCAATAAACTTGAGAAGTTCTTTCCTTGGTCTGTAAGTACGGCTTTGAGACAACCGAAGACGCAAATGAATTTTTTCATAAAAGCATCAGCTATAGTGGATGATAGTGTATCTGCTAACGGGACATCTAGACAGAACTTGCTGAACTGATCTTGTAGAGTTAAGACGTACTCGTATCCTTTAGAGGTTTTCTTGAGTGGGCCAACAATGTCCATAGCTATCTTATCAAATGCAGTTGCGGGGGTATCAGTAATTATCATTGGTTGTTTTGTTTGTAGGCGAGTGAGTTTCTTTAGCTGACACTCTAGACACTACTGTATTCGCCGTTGAATATCATCTTTCAGATTTTCCCAGGAATAGTTTTGTCTAATCCGATGAAAAGTTTTGGAAACGCCACGATGTCCTCCAATAGGGGATTTATGAAGCTCATAAAATATTGTATCACGTTGCTCCAAAGGTACATATCTTAAAGTATCTTTACAAATTATTACTTTAATACTAGAATTCTTAAATACTTTATCAATTATATAATATATTTCCATCCACTCTAAATTTTCTATATATTTGCTTTTAGCTGTACAAACTTCGGCCTGATTTAAATTAAGTAATAAGTTTCTTAGGATTAATAAAGTTGAATAAATTCGATCTTTAACATAGCTTATCGATTCGGAGGTTTCACCTCGAATGCAAAGTCCAAATTGAGAATACTTATTTTTCTTTCCTCTCGTAACTTCTCCTAAACTATCTAATTGCTTACTGATTATCTTATTATTGTCTATAAGCTTGCGAGCACCTTCATCGCAAGGTTCACCTGTAGTACTTATAAAATAAGCTACATTATTTTTTTGTGTATGGAGAGATTCTTTAATCTCTACAATATTTTCGCTAATCTTATCAAAATTACTTGATTCATCGGAATCGCTAATTTCAGAATCATTCTCGAGCTTATTATCCTTAAAAATAGGGGATTTTTGATGAATAGGTATATCAGGTGCTGCTTTTGTTTTTCCTTGTACTTTGTCTTCATCTTCATCAAGATCACTTTTTTCATAATCAGGTTCTTTTCAAGTTCTTTTTGAATATCTTCTGGAAGTGATGGCACTTTCATCGTTGTTAAACGATTCTTTTGTTACAGGATCAAGGTTAGAAGTTAACTTCAAGGCTTGATTCGAAAGGACTTTTTTAGGTTTACCACGTGATCTCTTGATTTCGTTATTTCGGAGCGGTGGTTCAGGTTGAAAATCTGGTTTATCGGGTGGTTCTAGTTGTTTATTTAATTTACTCTGTCTCCTAGTAGTAACGTTTACATAAAAAATTGTATTATCTTGGCTCGCTAGTTCATGCGATATTGTTGTTTCTATCGGATTTCTCGATAAGGCATCCGCTGTTGCATTAGCGGTTCCTGGCCGATAAATGATTTGGTAATCGTATTCAGATAATTTAAATCTCCATTTAAGTATTCTAGTGTTAAGATCGGCGGTTTTAAACCAAACTAAAGGCTGATGGTCGGTAATAATAATTATTGGTCTACCGTAGACATAAGACTTGAAAGCATTAACACTTTGTACCACTGCTAAGGCTTCCTTTTCATAGACTTCATAATTCAATTCTGGCCCACGCAAAACCCGTGAAAAGTATGCGATGGGTCGATCATTGCTAATTGGTCTTTGCGAGAGGATCCCTGCAATGGCAAAACTGGAAGCATCAGTTCTGATATTATATCCTCTAGACAAATCCGGGAAATGTAGAAGAGAAGCATTACAAAGTAACTCTTTTAATTCGCAAAATGTCTTTTCAGTCTTTTCGTTCCATTCAAATGGGACATCTTTACTTAAAAGTTTCGTAAGAGGTTTAGATATTTTGGCGAAGTCTTTGATGAATCGTCTATAATATCCAGCTAAACCTAGAAATTGGCGAATATTTTTAATGTTTCTTGGCCTGAGAAACTCTTTAACGGCTATGACTTTCTTTGGGTCAACTTCGAGACCTTCTGCACTAATAACATGTCCTAAATTGTGATGTTCGTATCACTTATAAATAATAATAATTCGAACTCTCGTATCTAGCTAATGAGTATGAATTTGTTTCCAATAATTTTACTCTACTTGTCAATAAAATAAATAGATAAATCAAATGTATTCTAACAATAATAAATGAATCAAATATATATAAATAAGTACAATGTTTCAAGGAAAGTCAGACAATGCCCTAGTTTCTTATGGTGTGAATTGTCCCATAAGCAGAGCTAAAGTCTTTCATGGATAGGATATAATTCGGCCCAAGTTTCTTATAGCGCGAGATGTTCTATAAGTCGAGCTCGAATTATAAGGAAGGAACAGTCTTGCTCAGTTAATCACAATGAGAGAAAGAACTTAGGTATTAGCCAAGTTTATTCAGACTCATGCGCTCACCTTGCAAGGCTAGAAGTGAATGCTAGCCTGTGCAAAGGTGGGCCTATTTATACACAGATTTTCCCGCTTATTTTTGCAGGAGAGTTGTTATCGAACATTCGAGAGACATTCGCGAATTTTGAGTAATGAGTTTTCTTAATTTACAAGTAAATAATCATTAATATTAAGCTTTTAACATATGTAAACTTTACAAAATTTGTTATTTGTTGATTTTATACAATATATAATTATCGCAAATAGTGTCGTCAAAAGTTATTAACTAATAAAGTTAATTAACGTGATATTATAATATTTACAATAGAAAATTAATAAATTTTTATATAACTTTATAGTTGATTTAATTTAGAAGTATTTTCTAAAAATGAATATTTAAATTAGTTAATAACATTTGAATTATAACTAATTTTTCATATTTGTAACGGTTTTTCCTAATTTTGTAATGCAATTATTAGATTAATTATCTAAGATTCCTAAATCATAAAGCTATCATTATCAAGTATAAAATTAATACTTTCGTTTTATATACAGCTTATTGTTTAAATAAATTATTAATTGTTTATTTACTAATAACAGTTATTATTCAGCTGTTATTAATGAAACCAATTCTTACTCATGTTTTATACTTATTCATTTTGCATATGGATTATTTACATTTTTTTTATATTTCATAATGTTAGCGTAATAAATAAATCAACTTTGCATATTAAAATTCATTATTATTTCATAATTAAATGCAATTTGTGTTATTGTACTCTGCATCTACGTACTTAAATTTATATAATAAATACTTTGTTATATTAAAATTATCTCTAATTAACATATTTTTCTTAATATCCAAAATCATTATATCTACTCGTATATCTATTACTTTGTGACGTCACGCTATTTATTTCATTTGACTCCTATATGTATACAATCGAGTAAACAGTGAGGTAGCGCTGCTTAATGTATTGATTTGAATAGAGATGCTGAATGGCATGAATGGCATGAATGAAGCAATGAATGGCTTGAATAAACAGATAGATGCGATAGACTGGTTGCAGTGATTCAGTGATATAATAAACTAGCTCATAGATAGGACCATTACAAAATATGTAACCTTATGTCTAAGAAACTTACATTTAGTAACCTGTAATTTTAATCCTGCTTTTCTTAATCTATCTGCTAATAATCCAAATTTACGATCATGTTCATCAATAGTGTTAGCATAAATCACGATATCATCCAAGTATAAAAATAGGTCTAGTCCTTGTAGGCCGCGAAGCAGCGTATCCATCAGACGTTGAAAAGTTACGGGTGCATTCTTCAATCCAAACGGCGTACGAACAAACTCATAATGGCCGAACGGAGTACTAAAAGCAGTCTTATGTGCATGCTTAGGATGCATTCGAATTTGAAAAAAACCCGTAGCTAAGTCTAAAACCGTATACCATTTGGCACCACCAACTTGATCAAAAATATTACAGATATTTGGTATTGGATAAGAATCAGCGATTGTTTTCTCGTTGAGTTCTCTCATATCAAGTACCATCCTGCCATTAGCGGCTTTTGGCACTATCCAAATAGGTGTGTTGTAAGATGAATTTGACTCACGAATTATTCCGGCTTTCAACAACTTATTAACATGATAATTTAGTTTATCTTTCATAGCATGTGGAAACTGATATTGTTTACAATTAATTGGTATTTCATCCACATTTCATGCATAACTAAATCAGTGCCAGGCAAATCGTCACCAGGTAGGTAGAATACTCGTACATCTCTGAACTTATTTACTAATTCAACAACATATTCTTTCTCCTTTTTGTTCATATGATCTAAATCCAAATGTTCTATTTTGGTGTTCGACCCCTTACTTTCGTCTTCAAAAAATAAATCCGCTATATGGAAATCATCCAAATCTTCTATTTATTAAATGTCCAGATCTTCATACACTTCGTTCGTTGCTATAGTTAAAACATGTTTAACGGCTATACTATAGGGCGAAACGAGCGGCACTAGCTTTTGAAGAAGTCTATTGAATTCATCACTAGTCATTTTATCATTCTTTATGGTTTTTACTTCATATTCATGGAGTATCATAGGTACTACAAAATTTCTTGCTTTGAATATTTGTGATTAAAATCAAGTACAGCATTTGAGTCTTCAAAAAATAGAGCGCCTAATATACCTTCACTTATCATACTAAAATTATCATAAACTACATGAAAAACTGTATTGGTCCCGAATAATTTTATTTCTGTAATTCCTAATGTCATTTGCAAGTTTTTTTGCAATACCTCTTATACAAATTATTTTTGTGGTATCTATCTCATTTCCTGGAGGCAATAAGTGTTGTTTTACAAGATTAACGTCTGACCCTGTATCTAATAAGAAGTATTCTTTTGTGTCAGTAGGGGGGTGGATTATTCTGATTTTAGGTGATACTTTATCTATTTCCTTTATTTTAGCATTGTAAACAAAACAGAAACTAGCATGAGCGGGATAGTTGATTTCTTCAAAATAGAGTCTATGATTGCCAACAATGAATTGATGAGTAGAAAAATCGATAATTGTCTCATTTTCCAGCGAATAACCGGCTCCAAGAACTGCTTCATAGGGTATTGGGAAATTGCTTGAACATTGAAATTGAACAATTTGAAATTCAGTGACTTTTCCGAAAATTGACAAGGTAATTACGCCAAGTGTGGGGACGGTTTGTAAGCCAATTCCTTTAAAAAAGGTACGTTTTGAATTATCAATATGTTTTAAATGGTCTTGTAAAAGGGTAATTTTAAGTATGTTAGCTTCTGATCCATTATCAATCATTATTTTCAAACGTTTATTTCCTAAAAACTTAGCACTTATTATAGGAACTTTTGCGAGAAGTCTTGAACTTAATGGACTAGGCTGAGCAATATCTCCTTGTTTTCGTTCAATTGGCGCACTTGTGGTGTATTGGTCCTCTGCATTGCGCTCGACTGCGGGGACCATGATTCGTTTCCCTGATTCTGATTCCGAGCTGCGTTGACCTTTCTTTTTATGCATTCGGCTATCATACACTGCCCGTCAATCACTTTTGCCATGCTTACCTCAAAATTAGGCAAACATGAAAGTTTTGTATCTAGGTCGGAAATCATCGTATCACAAAAAACCATAGGGCATCTTAAAGGTAATTGCAAAAGCTTCCGTTTAAGACGTGCAGAGACTTAAAAATGAAAATATGTGTTTTTTACAGTAAAAAAACTGATTAAAGAAATTTCAATTACACCCGAATACCATCAATCCTCGAGCTGGTTACCCTGCCACGCACTAACCCTGAACTCCTACACCTAAATTTCATCAACCCTCGAGCTGGTTACCCTGCCACGTTCTAACCCAAAACTCTTAACCACAATTTCTTTAACCCTCGAGATGGTTACGCTCCCACGCTGTGACCCGTAATTCCTACACCCCAATATCCTTAACCCTCGAGCTGGTTACCCTCCCACGCTGTAACCCGTAACTCCTACACCCGAATTTCATCAACCATCGAGCTGGTTAAACAGCCACGCTGTAACCCCAAATCTAAACCCCAATTTCCATCACCCTCAAGCAGGTTACTCTACCACGCTCGAACCCTAAACTCTTAACACAAATTATCTTAAGTCTCGAACTGGTAACCCTGCCACGCATTAAACCCGAACTCCTACACCCGAATTTCATCAATCCTCGAGCTGGTGAACCTGCCTCACTGTAAACCGTAACTCCTACACGATAATTTCAACAACCCTCGAGCTGGTTACTCTCCCTTGCTGTAACCCGTAACTCCTACACCCCAATTTCATCAATCCTCGAACTCGTTACTCTGCCACGCTATAACCCCGAACTCTTACACCCCAATTTGATCAACCCGCAGGCTGGATACCCTGCCACGCAGTAATCCCAAACTCCTGTACCCGTATTTCATCAACCATCGAGCTGGTTAATCAGCCACGCTGTCACCCCAACTCTAAACCCCAATTTCCATAACCCTCGAGCAGGTTACTCTGCGACGCTCCTACCCCGAACTTCTACACCCGAATTTTCCTTAACCCTCGAGCTGGTTACCCTGCCACGTTATAACCCGTAACTACTACACCCGAGGTTCATCAACCGTCGAGCTGGTTACCCTACCACGCTCTAACCCCGAACTCTTACACCCGAAATTCATCAACCCTCCTGCTGGTTACCCTGCCATGCTCTAACCCAAAACTCTTTACCCCAATTTCCTTACCCATCGAGGTAGCAACCCAGCCACGCTATAGCTCCGAACTCCTACACACGAATTTCATCAATCCTCGTGTTGGTTACCCTGCCTCACTGTAACCCGTAACTTCTACACCCTCATTTCCTTAACCCTCGAGCAGGTTACGCTGTCACGCTGGAATCCCGAACTCTTAACTCCAATTTCCTTAACCCTTGATCAGGTTACCCTGCCACGCTGTAACGCCAAACTCTGAAACCCAATTTCCTTAACCCTCGAGCTGGATACCCTGTCACGCTCTAACCCCGAACTCCTACATCCGAATCTCATCAACCCTCGAGCTGGTTACCCTGCCACACTGTAACCCCAAACTCTTAACCCCAATTTCCTTAACCCTCGAGCTGGTAACCCAGCCACGCATGAACCCCGAACTCCTAAACCTGAATTTCATCAACCGTAGAGCTGGTTACCCTACCACACTCTAACCCCGAACTCTTACACCCGAATTTCATCAAACCTCCTGCTGGTTACCCTGCCACGCTCTAACTCCGGACTCCAGCACCCGAATTTTCCTTAACCCTCGAGCTGGTTACCCTTCCACATTATAACCCGTAACTACTACACCCGAAGTTCATCAACCGTCGAGCTGGTTACCCTGCCACGCTGTAACCCAACCCCAACTCTAAACCCCAATTTCCATAACCCTCGAGCAGGTTACTCTGCCACGCTTGAACCCCAAACTCTTATCCCCAATTTCCTTACCCATCGAGGTGGTTACCCAGCCACGCTATAACCCCAAACTCTTAACCCCAATTTCATCAACACTCGAGCTGGTTACGCTGCCGTTTCCAATTTTCTAGTCCGTAATCCGGTTCTCTGTTTTTCATAATCACAATTTCGACACATTTGTAATATCTCTGAATAAAATGACATAGGCGAAATAATTGTAGAAGATAACGTTAAATTCATTTTATTTTTATGTTATATTTACGTTATATTAATTCGTCATTCCATCTGATATTGAGAATACATTTTTTGAATATAAAAAGACGATCCTCACTTATTATCACTGTATATATGGTGAACAATAATGATACTCTATGAATAAATGCTGTTGACTTATTAGTTTCTTGCACCATGCACATTTTATAATTGCTATTTTCTCACAAATCTCGCAGATAGGCTGTTCTGAAATTTCGAAGCAATATTCAACAGGATTGTCGCACGAATCAGGTTTTTTATCCTGTAATTTTATAATATTATTCCTTTTATGTTAACTGATGTCTGATCCGAATAAAATAATGGCATCAGATATTTTTCTTACAAAGTTTTTCCAAAGTCAAAAACCGAATACATCCAGTGGTTGAATTTTGCCTGTCGTACCCTTAGGAACTGTCATCAATCGAAAATTTGTATCTGCTGGTGTCACTTCTCTTACAGTTCGTTCACACTGTCCACTCCATGAGTCTAGTAATAAAACTACTGTTTTCCCACAGTTAGAAAAAAACACATGTTGCAACCATGTTTGAAGTAATTCACTCGACAGCTTTCCTGATGCACTTGCTCGCAAAAATATATTAGGTGCATTGAATAGTTTTTTTTGAAACAATGGGTCCAAACTCTCTGTTTGTTTCTTTTAATACCATAAAAAGGGGTGATAGCAATGTACCTTCTTACCTTCAATGTCTTCTTACCTTTTTCGCTCAATGTTCTGTCAGTATGTATTTCTAAATTGAATCCACTTTGATTGGAATGATATACCTTACTTGCACTTTTTTTTGATAATTCTGTTTTTATGAGGTTAATAAAATTTTGACAATCTAACTTTAAACTAGCCTCATTTTAAACCGATACTTTAGTCAAATATTTAGTTATTTTACGCAATACAATTTCATGCTTTTTTTGAATAGTAATATCCAATTGTACAAACAGTATTTTTATATTGGCTAAAACCGCCTCGAGAAATACGTACATATACCTATTAGTATGGTAAAATCAGTTTGTATAATGAATTTTTTTGTAATAACATAATAATCGAATTTCCTCAGGGATAGTAGTAATATTTGTCGAACATAATGATTTAAAAATGAAACTCCCCGTAGCTATTTCGAACTTCAAAAATTTGCATGATTTCGTAGTTGCATTTGCTATTTCCTACTTATACATAAATTAAACGTTATCTTCTACCAAAAATGTCCATATGTCCTTTTATTTGAAGATACTATAAACATTTCGAAATCGGGATTATGAATGACAGGGAGCTGGATTCCGGATTTCAGATAATTGGAATGCAGGAGTTACAGGTTACAGCGTGACAGGGTAACTAGCTCGAGGGTTAAGGAAATTTGGGTTAAGAGTTTGGGGTTACAGCGTGGCAGGGTAACCAGCTCGAGAATTGATGAAATTCGGGTGTAGGAGTTCGGTATTAGAGCGTGGCAGAGTAACCAGCTCGAGGATTGTTGAAATTCGGGTATAGGAGTTCGGGTTTAGAGCGTGGCAGGCTAACCAGCTTGACGATTGATGAAATTGGGGTGTAGGAGTTACGGGTTATAGCGTGGCAAAATAACTAGCTCGAGGTTTAAGGAAATTGGCTTCGGGATGGTAGGGGATTAGGGTAATAAATGAATGCTCTGTTCACTCTCCAATGAAGGGGTAGCATCCCCTGGTGACGGATACTGTATACTTTTGTGTTAGATTTTAAACGGAATTTCATAAACTTCATTTCTTCTGAAAAAATTTTGCAAGAAAATATTTAAAAACATAGCTTTTCTTTCAGGTGACTTAGGCGGTTGCAACCCCTGTAGAAGAAATCCATATATTTAGCTGAAATTTTATAAAAGAATTTTTTAGAGTTTGTTTCGTCGAAAACTGTGCATAAAATACGATAATTTCGCTATAAAATGGTTTTGAGGGGTAACTTTCGGGGGTAGCTTTCACCCTCTAAATAGTTTATTTGGCATGACAAAAGTATACATGTGTTTGGTTTTTTTGAGCGTTATAGAACTTGAAATAACCAGCATAATCTGCGATTAACAACTGCTTATATTGTATTCATAACATTAAGGGGTAGTTCACCCTCAAAATAATAGATAATAGAAAAACCCCGAAACACGTCAACTTTGTTTTATCATTTTCTACTAGAATATCATTTTGAAATTTTTTTAACATAATTTTTTGATTTTTAAGGTAAAAATACACTTGAAAATACAACAGTTTATCTTCTATACAACGTAGGGGTTGCAACCACCTGGGACCAAATTGATGTGTGTCTGTTACTTTTTTTATAAGTATCTTGTGTTTCTTTGTTTCATAAAAAAATATTCATTACAACTAAAGATATTGCTATAGAACTGCACATTTGGGGCAGTTTTTTGGGGGTTGGTTTCATCCCTTAGATAGCTTTTTCCGCCGATAAAAAAATAAGAGTCTTTTATTTTTTTACGAACTGTAACATATCTCAATTGCAGAAAAATCGGAGGCGGAGGGTTGGGGTGGTTACCTTGTACGTACTTATTGTATTTCTAAATCTTTTTCTGCCTTTATGGCGAGCTTAAGTATATTAGTTGAGGTGACTCCAGGAGCTAGATTTAATTTAACTTACGATTTCAATCCTCTCTTGAAACACTCAAAATTATTTTCTTCCAGAGCATGCTTATATTCATTTGTAACGGATTCAATTCCGTCAATTTTCCTTTTAGTATCAATGATTTTTGTCGATAGTAGTTGAACAAATGCAATAGTACATGCCGAAGAGAAAGAGAGTGAGTGAGTATTAGATAGGTCCAAGGAAGTGGATGTTGTTCAGAGGTTCAATATACAAAGAGTCGCAGTTTCTTTTTATTCCCTAGATTAGGGAAGAGACCGCACCTAGCCGGCATAAAAACCCCAGTCATAAGTGGAGAAAAGCCCTTTAGATGCAGCAACTTTAATTAATAATAAAATACAACGAGTAGAACGCAAACATCAAATAAGACGTCGCTCGCCTCTAGGCTCTCGCCCTTACAATTTTTGTCGTATGTGCGCGCGTAAAATCGGTGGATCATCCGGTCCACTTACCGCTAGATGTAGGACTCGTGAGAGTGGGAGAGAAATAGAGAAAGTGCCTCCGAAATTAAAGGAACGGTGTAGCCCCGACGTCTCGGGAACGGGAACAGCCCTCGCTACAACGTCACCTGAGTAAGTTGATGGACACAGAGCCGCGTAGTTGGAGGCACTTCTGAGGGCTGGTCGCGCCCTCACCTACGGCAGCAGGTCTCCCTGTCCGTGGCTCAGTAGCTGCGAGTCACTGGTCGCGATATCGGACGGTGCTCCCGCCGTGGTCACAACGATTATTTCTTTTGTTCACAAATAAAAACGCAGCGCACAGAATAACAAAGTTCGAATCCGTCAATGAAGGCGTCCGAACTTGAACAAGAACTAAACTAAACTGGGGAAAGCGATGCCCGTCTTATATGCGCGAAGCATTCCCACTCCCCCCCCCCCCCCGCATTCAGGGCCCGTAGCGCAATAGAGAGGCCTAGAGCGCGTCGCACGGTCGGACCCCGCACATATCGCACCGCTTTCGATTGTCCAACACGTGTCGATAATGACGTACAGATGCATCGCACATGCGTCACAGCTTATCCTGTCTCAGACGCGGCACAGGTAGCTGGAAATATATGCCAGCTTATCGCGAGGTCAGCTGCGACGCATGTGCGATGCAGCCGCGCTACACGAGGCCCACAGACGATTCGAATACCTAAGCGCAGATAGCGTAAACAGTAGTCGTAGCCTATTAGCGAAAGTTAATACTTTTTCATCATCATGCTGAAATTCATTTCCTAATTCACCTACGAGGGTCGTTTGAAAAGTCCGTGCAAAGTCAGAGAGATGGCGCTACTAGTGCGTATCAAGGTTATTTTTAGTGAGTGGCATATCTTGGAAGAGCACACACCAAGTTTCAGCCAGATCGGCCAATTACTTTGCGTTTTACATTCGTTTCAATCAAAGCAATCGAGTGATTGTAAAAAAATGAACGAAAAAGAATTTCGGGTATTGATTAAACATTACTTTTTCAAAGGCAAAACGTCTGAGGAAATTAAATAGAAGCTTGATAAACATTATGGTGATTGTGCACCTTCGATTAGAATGGTTTATAAGTGGTTTCAAAATTTTCGGAGTGGCCATACTCGTATAAGCACAAAATACGCTGAACGTTCTAGACGCCCTGTTGAGGTTACCACTTCAGAAATCATTGATAAAATCCATGATACGATGATGGCTGACAGAAGAATGAAGGTGCGTGAGATTGCTAGTACTGTAGGCATCTCGAGCGAACGGGTACATAATATTTTGCACCAACATTTGGACATGAAAAAGCTATCCGCTAGATGGGTGCCGCGATTGCTCACGATTGACTAAAAACGAGATCGTGTGAAGTGTTGCAAGAATGGTTTGCAGCTGTTCCAGCAAAATCCGCAAGACTTTAAGCGTCGTTTCATCACTGTAGATGAAAACAGGATACATTACTACACTCCTGAGACCAAAGAATAGTCTAAACAATGGGTTACCAAGGGGGAATCTGCTCCGAAAAAGGCGAAGACAATTCCTTCGGTCGGGAAGGTTAAGGCGACTGTCTTTTGGGATTCGCTAGGAATAATCTTCATCGACTATCTGGAAAACAGTAAAACCATTACAGGCGAATATTATTCATCGTTATTGGATCGTTTGAAAACCGAGTTGCTAGAGAAACGTCCACGATTGGTCCACAAAAAAGTCCTCTTCCACCACGACAATGCGCCAGCTCACGCCTCAGCAGTTCTGGCCGCAAAACTGATGGAGATAGGGTTCCAACTCGTTTCACATCCCCCCTATTCTTCAGACTTAGCTACGTCGGACTACTATTTGTTCCCTAACATGAAAAAATGGCTGGCGGGGAAAAGATTTTATTCAAACGAGGAGGTGATTGCAGAAACGAATGCCTATTTTACAGACTTGGACAAATCCTATTATTTGGAAGGGATTAACAAACTAGAGCAGCGTTGGATGAAGTATATAAGCCTAAAAAAAGACTATGTTGAAAAATAAAAAAGATTTATTAAAAAAAATCAAGCAGTTTTTATTTTTGCACGGACTTTTCAAACGACCCACGTAAAAGCTGGTTAAGCGTTTGGGCAGATCCGAAAATATCCGCTAGATTTTCTAGTAATTCATCAAGAGTTCCAAAATTAATCCCAATTACTGTATCTCTAGCTTCTCCTTCTAATTTTAACCTTACCAATTTCACCAAGTTACCTTCTATTGGTTTCGGGATCATTGCCAAGACTTCTTTGCATCCTTCTGCAAATCGAGTCCATTGATCAAGTCTCCCATCAAATCGCGGAATAACATTCAGTGCGTCTTTCAGTGACATAACCTGCCCGTGAACGGTGGGCATTTCCTCTTTTTATCGTTTTCACTCATTTTAATAGTTTGTGAATTATTACTTGGTGGGATATCTACAGTAGATTGTGGCTTCTGTCTTGGACTCTTAACTTTCTGGTTTACATCTATTGGTTGGTATTCAGTTACAAATTTATCGAGAGAATCTGAATTAATCTCTCTCGAGCCTGGGCTAATTAACTTTTGGTTTAGATCCTGATTGGTTCCTCTAGGTGTTGTCGAAGCACTTCTTATACTGTCGCGATCTTCTAATTGAGTTAAATCATTGGTTGATCTTTTCAAACTACTGGATTTTACTGAAATGATCCAAGTAAGTCCTCTAACTTTACTGCGCGTAAGGCATTGGTTATCACTTATTAAGGTAAATAGGGCAGATTATACTTTGAGCGAAAGCTTATCAAATAAATAGCACAATTCTTGGATTTAAAATCAAAACTGTTAGTAATTACACTTAAAACTCTATTATGTTATTTAATAATTTTATGGGATTTCGCAAGATTTTTGCTTAAAACACTATTCTCAAGCTTAAAGCTGAGAAGTTGGGCAACTTGATTATTTAGGCGATGCAAATAAGCGAAGTCGGTTTCTACAGTCTTATCTAATTCGTCTACTCTATCCTTAAGAATATTTTCACGTTTAATATTTAAATTGATTCCTTTTTTATGTGATTCTAAAACTTCAGCGATTTTCACAAGCTTAACTTGGATACTAGGTAATCTATCAGTCAAAATATTATTTATGTTATCAATTATCTCAATTTGTTTATCTACCACTTCATGGCCATCTACCGTTATTTCTTCAAGTAGGACATTATTAACCGAAATTTCTGGTATTCTAAGTAGCGGGATCATTTGGAGACTTTTAAAATACGAGGAATAAGAGAGAGGTTAAAATTCAATTTGTAGATTTTATTGCCATTAATTCATTCTCCTTTTTTATATATAGAAACTTTACAAATCAAGTTCTTTTTTCATTTTATTAATTTCTTCTCGAGTTTTCTGTATTTCTTTTTCTGTATCTACAATCTGTTGTTCCAACGAAGTTGTTGATTTTCCAAGGTTTTTTGATTCTACAGGTCTCGCTCGAAGTAAGGTGTGCCGGATTTGAATATATTTCTTCTGATCCTTCTTAATAACAATTTTTCGATGTCAGTAATGGGTGCTATGTTTAAATTTACTTCTTTCAACTAACAGTCCTTCTGCACGTTCTTACGCGGTATTTCGAAGTTGTCGGAGAAGTCACTGATACAAGAAGAGCAATATTCGGGATTGTTACCGTGGGTGCAAATCCTTTCTCGAATATACGAGTACTCTAATTTTTCTTCGATCGTTTTTGGAGCTTCTGCTATCGTTTTTGGATGTGATGCGGGTGCTAATGGCTCGGAAAATACAGGCGACGTTTGTGATAAGTTGCCGAACGAGAATCTATATTTTTCGTAGATTTCTTTACTAAGGCCGTCAGGGTGATTTTGAACAGCTCTGGCGCGAGCTTTCCTTTTATTCTTCGGTAATCGTTTTTTTATAAATCCGGAATTCACTAAAAAAATTCAATATTTGGCATACGATAAGGAAAAATTTCTCGAATAGGTTATTAATTAAACCCTAAATTTTGTATTTTCTTTTTATACTAGTTTTCCTACACACACACAGAGATCCTTTTTATAAAATATTAGGCTGAACGGGCTGAACAGATTGAACGAACTGGAAAAATCTTGAACTAACTAAACAAATTCGAAAAAATTGCACGAACTGAGTGAATTAGAGAAACTAGAAAAATCTGAACGAACTGGAAAAATAACTGCCTAATTTTCTTAAAGAGCTTCCTTTTATACTTTTCGCAAGAGACTCCCACTCTAAAATCCTTGTCATTTTTGGGCAGGAAGAACTCAAATTTTCTTGATTTAATTTGTTGGAAAATTTGGGGAGTGTCTCAAGCGTAAGCGAAATTCGAACCCTAATTGGCGGAGTGTGCGAGAGTGGCTTCATTCAAGTGTTTTGGGCCCTCTTCACACAGATGACCCTCTATGTACTATTATCATCTTTAATTATATAAACTAATTTTATCTAAATGTAATTGTGTGTGTGGTACTCTAATTTTACAAAAATATTACAAAATCTTACAAAATATTACAAAAATCTATAATAAAACTAAAGTATAGAACAAAAGTTAAGGATTATATTTATCTGAAAACAAACAAGATTTTAATAGTCTTAACTATTAATTAATTACCAAAAAGCCCTAAGAAATACTGAAAAATAAGAGTTAATTATAATGAATATAGTCATTAACTTTCGTTCAAGCCGTTCTTAAATTTTCTAACGCAAAGTTGAGTGTATTTAACGATTAAACACATAAAATTCGCAGTAAAAATCTTAATGAACACGGAAATATAATGAATTATTTCTATATTTCTATATTTATATTTATATATAAAATTAAAACTATCCGAGCAATAAAAAAAACTATTAATCAAAATAGTCCTTGTTAATTACTTGAAAGTTACTAGCAATAGATAAGTCTCGCATATTTTTAAGAAATCTGCAGGCAAATGTGCTTCCTTTAATTTAAAAGAAATTAATAAAATTGAGAATAAATTATTTAAAATAAAATAACGGTATTGTCGGTAGTATGCACATGTGCGTTGCAGATTTCTATTTTCCAAAGATGTTCGCAATCTGGCTACTCCGGATGGCGCGGTCGTAAACTCGCTCTGATTGTTCCAAACATCCGAAAATTGCCAGATGCGCGAGACGAAAACTGCCGTTCACAGAAAAAATAAATTTTCTTTACTCAGCTGTACGCAATTTTTCATCCTAATTTACGAGCTAAGTGTGTGGCCTGTTTTTTTTTCCATTTTTTTGAGCAGCCGTTACATTAAGTATATGAAAATCAATTAACTATGCTGAAATAATGTAGGGAAATAAAGTTTTTGTCAAACGTAATATTTGTATATGTTGTATTTGGAATTAAAATGTTTAATTATTTTTACCGTTCAGTAAATTTCATTTATTAATAATCGTTATAATAAAATGAAAAAGAAATAAATTTTTTCATATAAGACGCCTTTTTTATGAATAACATGAAATATACAATGACTTATACACATCTGAAAATTAGAAAATCATTGATTGTAATTCTTTTTTCTAACTAACTTCAAATACCATATTAAAAATGTTGTTATTTGATATAACATAGAGATTTACAAATTATATTTTAAGATATTTTCTTATGAAAAAATTTTCATACGAACAAGTGATATCTCGAGTAGTCCCTGCTTGCTTACAATCGGTGGAACGTTGATTCTGTGTACAACTTTTATTAATAACAAGACTATAGTATATACACATAACAACTGGATATAATACATTTATAAATCATAATTTTATTTTTTTCTTGATCGTGCTCAGTCTGGAATCTGAAATATTAAAAAAATTGAAATTTAATATGTTACGAATCGAAATGGTTACTACAAAATATTTGTTCACTCCAGGAATTGACGTGCAATTTATTGTAATATATACTGTAACGAGCCGGGTCGTTACAGGGAAAAATCCGCTGAATAGAGAGCCAGCGCGTGCCATGCGCGGGCCAGCTGCGCAGAAAACCGTGCGCGAGCGGAGAGAAGAGAGAGAGGACAGTGAGAGGTGAGGGTAGGTAGGAGGGACATTCACGTGTGAACCGGCAAAAAGAGCAGAGTGATACAAAGGAAGGACACTAGGTACGAGAGAAAGAAAAGATAGGAAAAGGTAGCGGAATCGGAGGTGAGATCCGACAGGAGCACTGAATCAAAGACGAGAGGAGCGAGTGCCGTCGCCCAAGTGACACAAGAGTTAACAAGTGTTGCGGGGACCGAAAGAAGGAAGTATCTCCTGGACGACGAAAGCCGGCACGTGAGCTCGATAACCGGAGAGTTAGCAGCTGAGTTTCACGCCGGACTATAGCGAGAAGAAGTGAGTAATCTCACCGACGTATAATTATCTGCGGAAAGATTGCGTTAGATTAAGCGTCCGCGAGTAGGCCCGCATACCTCTTTCTCTCTCTCTCTCTCTCATACGGCAAAACCCGACGTGTTGTAACTGCGCGGCGCAGCGGTGCGTCACTCGGAAAAGCTCTCGGCCTCTTTCTTCATGGAATGTAAATCAAGCGCTAAACGAATAAAGGGCATCCGCAACTAATCGGCCGCCTTATTCACTGACGTGGGCAGAAGCACACGTGTCCCCTCTGCCCAGCCACCCGAACCCATCGACTTCCCCGCGTGAGCGGTGCGCCGAGCACGCATTCGACGAAGCAGTCGGCACCACAGCCGGGAGGCAAGCCTTCCTTCAACGAAGTAGCGGTTAACTTCGCAACGTGGGAGCGACGGTGACTTATTTTGTCAACGGATACCGATTTATCACTCAGATAAATCACAACCGTTACAATACTTTTTTATTATAACTATGACTTTTATCAATTTTAATTGTCAGTATATCATTTTCTTTGTACGTCATCACTTTTGTTTTTTGATTCCATAAGAGATAGTTGTAATTGAAAAAATTCACACTTAATTTTTGAATTAAATTTTGTTGTATGATTATTTCAGATAATCGTTGCTTACATACGTTATTTCCATTTTAATCATTAATTATTAATTATCTTTTGAACAGATTATCCTTTGTTTTAATTTTTTCAATATCATCGATTTTGATGCTTACCCCTACATCTGAATAATATAAAATAATTCATGTCAATTACACATAAATTACATAAGTATTTTGGATAACGTTTAAACTATAAATATTACACTTTTTATTTTTTTGAAGAAATTTTTTCGCGATGAGAATATACGAAAAACGTCCTCGTTACAAATGTTATACAGTACGAATACCCGCGATTCGCCGACATCAGGAATCTGAAAAAGTAAAGAAGGAAAGAAACCAAATGAATTAAAAACTTCCCTTCTATATGTAGAGCTACTTTATTATTTTCCGTCCTCCAGGGCCTACATCACTTTTTGGCTACACCTGGCGCTCGATGTTTCGAGTAGCGCCAGTGTGTAGCCTTCCTCAGGCACCGCTCGGAGTTGGTCACCCCAGGCTCACCACAAATATAGCAGCCCCTCAGCTACGATCAGTACTGAGCTTCCCGATCGTTTTGGGTCTGCTCAGTAGAACGAGGGGACTCCAGGGCGCTGACTCCCTGGGAGGCGGTGATCGTAACTCCTCCCACCGTGGCGGTCGCACGGCCATCCTGCGACCTGACCACGATTGTGGTGTAGGAAGCCACACGCCCGTCCATGTGGACCGTGAGCATCGGCCCAGCATCAGTAGCTCCCGGGGCTCTTTTCTCCTGAGCGGTCGCCGGGAGCGCTCGGGGGACTCCTGTCCATTATTCACCCGCAGCAGGGCCTCTCCGTAGACCGTCCCGCGTTAAGCCATCTCTGCCCAATTCTCGAGTAATTCTTCTGCGCCCTGGCGGTTCAGGAAGCGTCTCAGGTGCTCCTGCACCTGTGACTCGAGGTCCGCTGCGAACCGCCAGACACTCTCCACCTCGTTGATCCTCAGACGCACGTGTCTGAAGTCGAGGAGGAGAGTTGGCTACTTTGGGTTACGGGGGTGATTGCAGACCCAGTGCGATGCCCCACAGGTTTCCCTGGGTCCTGGGCACTGGCTCGTACTGTCTGACGTCTGGGGTACGCTGCACTTGAGGATCTGTACCCCCTGGTCCACGATGGACTTGTGACACTCGACATTATCATGGTCCTCTGTCTGAGTCGAAGCGTCCCTGGAAGCCTTCTTCGGGGCGACCCACGTTGCATCCCGGAGAAAGTTCGCCACCGATCCGTTGTGGTGCTCCCTTCAGGTGGCCCCCTCTCCAACTGGACCCTGGCGAAGTTCTGCAGATTCTATAAGCTACGTCTCATGAGGGCCCAGCTGCAGATCCAGCAACATCTTCATGACCACCTCGAAGATTTCTTCCTCGACGACGATTCTCAGGTCCATCTGTAACAATCAAAACAAATCAAAATTTTTGATGAAATTCCCTGCACGAAGAAAAAATCCTATTAACGCCGCATCCCACCGAGCCCTCGTCGGTTACCGTTCGGGTTTATCGGCCCAAGCGTCTTTTGCATGACGGGCACGATCTTTCGAGGCCTACCTCTCCCTCTAGATTTCTTTAAGGGAGAGTTATCGCCTCTTGCTTGACCGGTGTCCGTCTCTAGGACCTTCCTTGGTTGGGGTAGATATCGGTAAATCCGACGGCTGCTAATTTGATCCGCTCGCTCGACAAATCCCCCCACGGAACTTCGCACGCTTTCGCGGATTCGGTCGCCTCCAATGGCTGTTCTTCGTGCGGCTCGCGAAGATTGATGACGGTCGCTTCCTCGCTTTCCTCTTCATCCCCCGGATCGTAATACGGCTTAAGGCCATTGGCATGGAAGAGCTCGGGCAGGATCTCTAGCTGGTTACCCAGTCTGTGTACGTGTTGGAACCACAAACCTCTTCAATCATGTACGGACTGGCGTATTTCGGCGCCAATTTGGCTACAATGCCTTGGGCAGCTGAGGAGAAAATCCTGTTTCTCTTCCATACCTCATCTCCGACCATAAACTTCGGTTGCCGTCTTTTCCGGTCGTAATAAGCCGCTTGACGCATCACTTCCTCCTGTGACTTGGAGTTGGCCCGCTCCCATAAATTAGGGAGCTTCTCCATATGTTGAGCCCAATCTACCACAGGTTGACTCTCCGAACACTCAAGGGCCTGCTGATCTTCGGATCTTCTGAACGTCAAAGAACAGCTGACGCCCAAAGATGAGCATCGCAGGACTATATATATCCGGTGGCGCTATGAGTTGCCGAGTTCAACGGGAATTTGAACTCTGACAGGTACTTGTCCCAGCTCGTATGATCACGGCTCACATACAACGTGATCATGATTTTGAGCGTCCCGTTAACTTACTCTGTGGGATTCGCTTGGAGATGATACACGGGAGTCAAGGCGCGCTGGAATCCGTTCATCTGGAAGTATGAATCGACTTCCTGATTCTTGAACTCGGTTCCGTTATCCGACAAAAATACCTCTGGTGCGCCAAACCTAGTGACAATCCGCTAGTGTAATTCCCTTGCAATCGTTTTCCCATTGGCATTGCGTATCGCAATGCACTGTACCCAGGGAGTAAATAGATCTACAAAGACTAGGACGTATGCAAAGTATCAAACGTAAAGGCGAATACACATATACTCATATGTGTAATATAGTGTAAGTATAGTGTAACGGGGTGGTTATCCTAAAAAATGAGAAACTTATTAACGCACAAACTCCCACGATGCAGAGCTAACCGCCGCTCCGTTAAACACGTATGGTTATACGTGTATTCGCCTTTACGTTTGATAATTTCGTTTCAGTGTCTTCTTTTCAACCGAGTTGATCTCACCTTAAGTCACTTGACTTGTGACACTCGATCTATCGTATCTTCAGTGTGAATGACCCAATGCTTAATCCGCCTAATCCCCGAGGGAAAATCAGATTAAAACTTAAGCCTTTATAGATCTATTAACTATTACGAAAAGATATGACGTAAACGGCGAATAAAATTAATAAAGTTTAATTAATGAAAACTAGTATTTTATGGGCCGAAAGACTAAGGCACGCGAATAGGATTTACAATTATTGATTATAATTTAGTGAGAGAGAGAGAATTCGAATTTTGCCGCGAAATCTAACGCTCGGCGCGAATACAAAAAATTACGCTCGCGATAGACAAAATACTGTCGAAAGTATTTTGTCGCGCTGATAAAGGGAGGTGTACCTATCCTGCGGTACAATTACGGTGATCAGCCGTAATTGTTGAAGAATCAATGGTACTCCTCAAATAGATCAGCTGCACTGCCTCGCTCTCAAATCTGCTGCTGCATTTGTTTCTGCTGCTGCTACTGCTTCCTCGCTACACTCACGCATGTATCAAAATCCCAGGAAAACTTTGTATTTAAAAAAACGGCAAATAACTGTGTAAACTTATTGGCGGTACTCTCACAAAAGCAGCTAAGGCTTAACTGCCTATTTTCCAATTCTCGCGCGCCCTCTCTCTCTCTCTTAGTTGTTCGAATTAACATCACGAGTATACGAATCGCGAACGGATTGATTAATCGAATCGACTACCGTTGCAATAGGTTTATTAGTTTTTTTTTCTTTTTTAATATTTTTTTAACTTCTTTTTGAAAGTATAATTTATGAATATGTCTGAATATAAATATTCTCATACCTTTAAGTCTATTTTATTCAATTTGAAATATGCTGTTAATGGTAGTTTATATATTTTTATTGATTCTTCATTTCTTTCTTCAAAATAGATAATTTGTTGATTTTCTTCGTATATAGTTAAACGATGTATTACAAGTGAAATATCATGTAATGGATACTCTAGTAGTCTATGCATAGCTTCCGGTGGACATAAATATCTCGTGTTTATATAATGCCTAATCTCTGAGAAGATTTTGTACCACCGATAAAAGTTGCTTTGGTCCAAGGTAGCTTCACCATATGCCTCATTCAACATTCGGAATGCGCACTTTATTTTGTTTTCCACACAAAATTTGATACAGATTCTTTGATCCATTGTTTAGAATAGGTAAAAATCGAATACGAGCCAAAACGTCCAAGCAAAACAGCTGTCAAACACTAACTAAACATGCAAAATGGTCGACCTATTCAGCATAAGTAAGGGACATGAGTACCAACATAACACTACAAAAAAATAAAAAATCAAATTTACGTAGCCCGCGGAAATTCAAAATTCGCGATACTTTTTTAACAGACCTCATATATTTTATGTCTTTTGTTTCTCCGCAAAAATTATATTAAGATTCTAATTATTTATCACGTTTTTATGAACGCACGAATTGAAATTGAAAAATAAATATTAATTTCTTAACAAATGTTTTATAAGTTATTTTTTATATAATGTTACTAATAATGTGAAAAAGAAATTTGAAAAAAAAAATTTATTTATTAAATGTATAATGATAATAAAAGAATCAATGTAAATTCATGCACACATAAAGAGATATAGACAGCTACAAGAACGGATGCGAAGGCAGCTAACGCAGCGACCTGAATACATGAATGCTGAAGGCTCGATTTCTAACACCGCGGCAATACTAATAAGCGACAAGAGAGAGACAGACACACAGCGACTTGCTTCGGATGCTTTGATAGAGTGCGCGAATGGGGGAATGCTTCACTAATTCTTAGCGTGCTGAAAATCATCTGCTGCCCCCCTACTCTCTTTATCTTTCTCCCCTTTCTTACCATATTTATAACTCATGTGGCGTCGATTTACTAAAATGCTTAGAAATGTAGCCTTTGGCATTGATGTCGCCGTCTGTGCCTTAGGTGTCGTCACAGCCTTAACAACGGTCGCTATCACTCTCGTAGCTATCTCTGAGTTACGCGAACATAAATATATACTTATTATTGCTATATGTTATGCAAGGGTGAACGTTATATTTGCGCACTCGGCTCGTCAGGGAGACTGCCCGCGGGGACAGTGCCTACCTGCCATAAAGGTAGGGCACGCATCACGTACGAAGAGAGAAAAAGAAATAGAAAGAGTGAGTCGAAGGTAGAACTCTCGACGATACGCACGTATTTTGGTCTGCCTCGCGTAATATACTCGCTTAATACGAGATAAATCGCCGGCCGATTTCACGTGAGCTTTAAAACCGCGACGTGATAATTGTGCGCGTATCACGAATAACTTGTAGACGAACGAACGTTGCGTGCGCGTAGCAGCGGATAAGATAGCGGCGCCCGCATCTGCAACGTATTAGAAGTAAATACAGTCGCACAGGCCGCATTTTGTAATTGAACCGTAAACTAATAAATGATACCACTGTGATAACTAAGAACAGCCTAATCCAATCATTGACTATCCTTAAGAAGCGCCCATTCCCACATTCGTATATTCACAAAAGTCTTTGTGCTTGAGCACCCATTTTTAGCTAGTGGAATACAACTATACTTCTGAGCGAAGCTGAAGTTGTCTAATATAGACAACGGCAGCAATCAACGGAGACTTCGCCCAGAAGCAAGGGCTCACGCCCAAAGTAAGGTCGCGGTGCGAGGTTCAACATAAAGGACGGGTTTGTGATGGGGGGGGGGGGGGGGGGGTAATCCTCGACAAAGGCACAGAGCGCCGTTAAAGCGAACGCCACTGTGTAATGTCACGGCAACGCTCCCACAGCTCGCGCTTTTCTTTACGCATACGAAGAGGTTCACCCGCAAACTGCCTGGCAGAGGCGTCAAAGGTTAGAAGTGTTTCGTGTGCTCGGCGATTTTCTTCTATCGAAAAGAATGGAGCAAAGCGTTTGCATTAAATTTTATGTGAAAAATGGAATCCAGTGCTCTAAAGCTTTTGAAATGTTGACAATTGCATACGGTGAGTCTACTCTGAGTAAAAAAAATGTGTATAAGTGGTATAGTATAAGCTGTTCCAAGAAGGCAGAGAGGATGTCGAACATATCAACAACAGATGAAAAGGTTGAAACAATGAAAGAAATTGTGATGGAAAAAATCGTCGAATCACCATCAGAGAAATTGCAGAAGATGTTGGCATATCGGTTGGCTCATGCCATGATATTCTTTCGAATATTTTAGTCATCAGACTTGTGTCAGCGAAATTAGATCTAAAAGTGCTTAATTTTGATCAAAAGAACCATCTCATGACCATCGCTCAGGAAATGTTAAATGACGTCAAACCTCCTAATTAACCGGATTTGGCTCTCAATGACTGTTTTCATTTCCTAAAACTTAAGAAACCCATGAAAGGACATCAATTTTCAACGGTTGAGGATATAAAAACTGCATCGCTGAAAGAACTCAAAGCTATACATCAAAATGATTATCCTAAGTGCTTCGATGATTGAAAAAAGCGCTGGCATAAGTGTATTATATTTAACGGGGATTACGTTAAAGAAGACAACATAAATATTTTTTGAGAAAACCATAAAGTCATCTTACTTTTTGAACACCCCTCATATTATAGAATTATATGTTAATGTGGCTATATTCTTCGATTAAAAATGTTAATGATTATTATTGGAATTTTTTTTTTTTTTTTTTTTTTTTTTTTTTCGTTGTATTTTAACGTTGCGAATTTCAGACTCATTAAAATTTTTGATCAATCAAAAGTTGTGAGCTGAAAACGCGAAGAGCGTAGTGAAATTACCCTTTAGGCATTAAAAAATTCATTAGGAGTAGTTCTCGGTCGTTCCAAGTATCCAAACTTTTTCTAAGGATATAGGAATGTTTAAGTTACAATATAAAACATATTAGCGTATATGAATGCATTAAAAAATTCATTAAAGGTAGTTCCCGGTCGTTCCGAGCAGGGATATTTTTTTACTGCTATGTAGTTGTTTAAACTTTAATTTGAAACGTACTTCCGTCAATAATTTTTGAACAATAAAAAATTGTTAGCTGAAAACGCAAAGTTCTAGCGATATCAGCGTATACGGAGGCGTTAAGAAAAATCCTTTAGGGATAGTTGCATGTCGTTCCAAGTATGTATACTTTTTCTGAGGGTATGTAAACATTATGATCTGACATGTTGTATACCATAGTATACTATGGACTATAAGGGTTATTTTAAAGGAAAGAAAAGAGTACAGTAACTTTTTAACATCGTTATACTTGTATTGACGCCTCGAACCAATATATTAAGTCGCCTTACTTAATTTCGATTTTCGATTTTTTCGTTCACTATAATATATGTGCAGAATCCGTATAGAATCCGTATGGAAACCGTATGGTTCCCTTTACAATATCTGTACGTTTTCCATACGATATCCGTACGGTTGTCGTACGGATTTTTTTCCAAAAAAAACCGTACTTCTTCCGTATGGTTTTTGTACGAATTTCGAGTAATTTTCGTACGCAATCCATACGAATTCTGCATAATATCTGTATAAATTATGCAAAGATAAACTGAAATTTGAAAATTATTTATTTTCATTTTTACCTATTTGATCTTATAAATAATTAGGATATCAGAAATTAATAGAACTGAATAATTAGAGGTAATTAACGCATCATTTTATTTATGCATATGTAATGAAAACAATCATATGTTATTTAGTTTACAAATATATAATGCAGCTTTCTATTTGGCATTAATGATTATATTAGAATAATTGTTACAAAACTGGCATACAACTTTATAAAACATATAATAATATTAACGATTATTAAAATACTTCTATACCTTTCTTTCAGTAATCAAAATACTTATTTAAAACAATGTGTTGATAGAAAGAAGAATCAATGTATTCTTCAATGAAACTGGCAAAGAACGTAATATAATTAAGTTACGTAAAGAAAAATGATTATAAATTTTTTATTTAGCTATCTACTCATAACTCATTGATTAAAAACTGAATAGAATTTTTTTTTTTTTAAACTAGAGTAGTAGTTGTACTTATTCATCATCTGCAGTGGTTCGATTACGATTACGAATAAAATTTTTCGATTCCATGTAGGCAAAGGTACCTACCTTTGCCTGGTTTCTTCTGCTGATACTTCTCGAATTCCGATATTTTTGCAGATAAAATTATCCTTGTCTTACTCAGAATTATGTATACCGGTCTCTCACTTAAGGGGTCATTCTGGCTCTTGCGCAAAAAAAGGCTATTTTTGTGAATTTTTTCTGAAGTTATTTATTATATTGATATAAAAGTTTTTGGGTTTGATAAATACAGTCTGGAAGTACAAAAAAAATTTTTTTTTATTATTTGAAATATTTTTTATACACCATAATGGCTGGCAAACGTGACCCCTCAAAAAGCAGGTATGCTCGTGGCGTGACGCAAAACTAGATCACAGTTCATCTGAAACAAAAAAAATTAAACGTTTTAGATTCGGTATGTCAGTGGCTATTGCACTTACTAACAGAATTAATTTTTTTCCATAAATAACAAAATGGCGTTAAATTTTCGAAAAAAAAGAAAACACGTGTTTTTTTCCGATATTTTTTGCAAAAAAAAATAGTTTAAATTAATATTTTAAGATTCTCGCTTCGCTCAGGCGTAAACGCCACACGAAACAAGAATCTACTTTCCCGAACATGTGCCGTACCGTATTTTTTGATACGACGTGTGGAAAGTGCGATTTTCAACGCACGTTTTCTGTCGAGCGTGCGGGAAAGACGCACTTTGCGCACGAAGTGTCGAAAATTTCTTATTTTCAAATTTAAAACTTCATAACTGTTAAACAAACCTGTTCATCATTCCGACCATCAACAGTAAAACGTTCAAAGACTAACCGCTCTTAAGGGGTCCCGTCATCAGAGTCAGAATCCTGTGATGACGTCATCTGAAATCTGTCCTGATCACTTTTGCATTGTATCTTTTCTAAATGAGAAAATTTTGCAAGTTTTGATGGACGTTTTAATGTTGCTCTTCTACTCTTTTTACGTTGTCTTTGTGTCTGATTTAACCCTGAATACATTGGTCGACTGTTTTCATCATCAGAGCTGTTATCGAGAACTGTTTTTCAAGCAAAAGAATCTTTAAGATCTGAAAATTAATTTATGTATAAATTATTCGAATAAACATATGAAAGATTCAGTATACTATTTATATTTCTTACTATTTTCTCGTGGGTGCTTCTGGATTCCATTTATAGGTCTAAGAGGAAGTCTTGTTTGTTGAGGAGCTGAAGTATTACATACCAGCAATTCTGCCAATCAACGCTTCATTGTCAGTCTTGTGCAGTACAATTGTTGTGTAAGAGTAGATTATTGTCGTTTAAGGATATAGTCCGGGAGCCCGTTGCACTTTTACTTTGATCATTTTAGCAAAGCTCTTATTTACATATATGATAGATCTTACCGTGGTAGTAAGTGAAACGATCGTTAGCTGGTAATCTAGTGGTGGATATGATAACAGGGTAGCTACCCCTATGTTAGTTAAAATAAAGTAACTATCATTATAGATTTTCATACCATTGATTTTATTAATTTCTGATATCCTAATTATTTATGTAATCAAATAAGTAAAAAATTGAAAATAAATTATTTTTAGATTTCAGTTTATTCTTACATAATTTATACGGACGTTATACAGAATTCGTACAGATAACGTACGAAAATTACGCGGAATTCGCACAGAAACCGTACGGGAAATGGACGGATATCGTACGGAAAACGTACAGATATTGTAAAGGGAACCATACAGTTTCTGTACGGATTCTATACGAATTCCGCATATGTATTTCTAGTAAGGTGTGAACGTTCGAAATTTCAACCTTATATATAGAGTTATATTCATAAATTTTGTTATGAATCAAATATTTTCAATTGCTATATTGAATAGATAAAAGTTTTTGCCGTTATTGTTCAAGTATGCATGCTTAATCAACTTCTAGTGATATCAAATACAACATCATTATATAACAATCATATCAGACATTTGCTATAATACAGGAAACTAAAAAAACATGAATGTAAAGAGAAAAATTTTTTCATAAAAATCAGTTTATTTTTCAAAAATTCAAATAGGCTTTCTTTCAACCATGATTAAGCTCATGACCATGTGACCATATGAAAATATAATTAAGAATGGCCTCTTGATCGTGATTGTCACTTTCATGTGACAAATCATGGTTTCTAGTGTCTTGTAGAAATCAGATTTTATTTCTAAAGATTAATTATATCTATGTGTAAATTGTTGCATACAGTTGTGCAGATTGATAGCAGTGATTTTTTCAACTTTCTCTTGGATTAGATTATATAAATATACTGTTCTAATATACGAAATGTGTACAAATAAATGGTAT
The DNA here is from genome assembly GCF_024137745.1 of Phymastichus coffea. Lineage (NCBI taxonomy): Eukaryota > Metazoa > Arthropoda > Insecta > Hymenoptera > Eulophidae > Phymastichus > Phymastichus coffea. The sequence continues at coordinate 1,912,326 of NW_026706835.1, read as the reverse complement.
ATAAATATAGATAATTACAATATTCATGTCAATTTTATTAGGCTCATTTCATCAAGTATAAAAAACATTCATTTCTATAATATTTGAAAGAAAACTTTCAAGAATTTTATTTCATCAAATTTTATAGCAATTGATAAATAAATTTATTGTTAATATATACTTGAAATGGACTATGAATTTTAAATTTTTCTACAAACACATTAAATACAAAAAGAATTATTAATACAATTTATCGTGACAATTCTTAATAAAAAAATTAAAATTCTTGATTTAATTTTGGTCTATTAATTATCTTCACTCTGAATTGTACATGTTTTAGCTTACAAAAATATATGAAATTAGAAAAAAAGACCAACATAACTATCAACTGTTTAAAAAAAAAGATTAATATTTATGTTTTCAATCAAGTATTAGCTTTTTATCATGTGTATAATTGAAATGATTGTCAAACAATTTTATCCAAAGATATCATACTATACAAAAAGTATTTAAAAAACCTTTGAATTGGCCGTATCTCTTTTCCTTGCACCATGTCTATGCAACTTTGACAAATGTAAAATATAAAATCTATAACTTAAATTTCTATGCTTTCATTTTCATATACTTATTTTATTAAATTTGTTTGACAATTGATTCATACCTTACCAACTTTGTAATTATTGAAATAATTTCTTTTAAAACTGAGTAGTTGATTCCAAATGCTTGAAAACAACAAAAAATGTGAAAGGAAATAAGCTAAAATTAATTCAGTTTACTTTTAATGCACTGATTTATCAATTTATTTTTTTTAAGTATTTTATGATACGCATTATAAGTTAAACTTTTCATTAAAGATTATCCATTATGTCATTAAAGATTAGCATATATACATGCATATTGACGGAAGAACTTATAAGGAGCCTGCAGGATAAATTAAATATCATATTCAGTACTTGGTAATTCATTGCTTTAATATAAAATGTAACTAAAGGTTAAAAGTATAATAAAAAAGATGAAGTAAGCAATGTAAAAGGTAAAAATAGCACCACAATAATATTACTTAGTTTCATATTTTCTAATTAATATAGCTACAAACCCAAATTAAATCTCTTGATTGAAAAGAACAGATGATCCATCAAACTATTCATCCAAAAACTTGACGAATAAATTCTTCGAGACATTTTATTCTAAAAAAGTTTTATATACTTGAAAAAAGTTTTATATAGTTTAATTAACAGAAGTAAACATGCAGATGCGTATCATGTCGAGTCAAGATCAACCGATGTGACGACCAGTGTTACCGCATGAAAAATCTCTCCCAGCCCAGGCAGCTCACCCCACCCTGTCCAACCTGCATAATTAATGTAAATAAAAATAAAAATATACAATTCGAAAGGTTTTTAATTGCCCAACTTGATTGTCATTCGATTTATTTGCCCAACTCTAGTTTCTACGTAATAAATTAATAATAATCAGTTTACCACATGCAACTTCATACTTCAATATTTTTTTTATTATACATTATTTTTAACTTCCTGAAGTTCTAAAAAATTGCCCATGAGTAGATTTAATTTGCCCAGTCGACGAAAATTGCTAATGATTAATAGTTTATAAAAAAGATGTAAAAAAATACGATGAACCTATCGTTTGCGCGATTTACGCACCGCGCATGTGCCACTGTATATGGCAATGTGTATCATAAGGTTTATTCGATTAAGAGTTTCATCAGTGATCGGTATGGCAGAACGCAGCAGTTTTTCTATGCAATGTTGCCATACCCAGATAACACAGTGCCGGCACTATACCGTCAGAATGCGCCGGCACGGGACGTCCAAGTGTATCCGCATTCTGACGTCGTTCTGGAAGCACGCCGTGCCTTCCACGCCGTGCGCTCATTGTGCCTGCATTGTGACAGCACGCATGGTAACCATCGTTTGGCACGGCGTGCGGGAATTATGCCGACATTATGCCTTCCCGTTCTATTGCACGAAATGCTTGCAGAATGCACGCATTGTGACGGCATTTTGAAAAAAATTTATGCTGTATATTATTATTATTATATTATTATTATTATTATTAATGGTTTTTAAATAATAATACATATTTTGAAAATTTTATTTATTATTTTTTATTTTTTATGAACATTTAAATTATTAAAATATTAAAATAATTTATATCTTTATTTTTAGGGATAATATAATAAATAATATCAATATAAATAATACATATGTATAGTTCAGTCATTACGGTGTCCGAAAAAATAATAAAATATATATTTTTCCGAACACCCCGTTATTTTTACTTTCGTCGAGGAAGAACGCGTAAATAATAAGAAAAATAGTCTTGATTTATGAGAGGTATCAGAACAATGTTTATTAATAATTTTAATGAAAAAGCAGTACTTATTTAGTATTTGTTTATATCTTTTTTTCTAGTTATCGTATCGAGATAAGCCTTGCGGCATTAGATTTATGATAAAATTTAACACAAGGATTGATATTTATTAAAATTAAATTAATTTATTTTAACAACAATATCTTGCATTGTTTGCAGAAATATTAAAAATGATAAACGGTTATATACTGGATAAATGAATATGGTTGTGATAATGGTTATATACTGTATAAAGAAGACTAGTACATATAATCATTTATAATTTTTAACATTTCTGCAAACAATGAAAATTATTGTTGTTAAAATGAATTAATTTAATTTTGAAAGATATTGAACCAAGTAAAAAATGTTAACAGAAATCTCATATTGTAAGTCTTATTTCGATACGACAATTAGAAACATAGATGTAAGCAAATAAGTAAATAAAATGGTTTTTTGATTCAAATTATTAATAAACAATGTTTCGATACCACTCATAAACTAAAACTATTTTTTCCATTACTTATACATGTGCTAAACATGCGCTTTCAAGACCAATAGGAGTAGTATGAATTCCAGATACCCTAGAAACACTCTGATTGTAATTTACAATGCCGTCCATGTGTATCGGCAATTCGGGCTCCTTCTTCCCATCAGAGCCGAGTTTAGACCTTTCCCGACCCCTGGGCCAAAAAGACGGCGGGGCCTACTTAAGGCGGATGATTTGCCAAGAAATTTTCGAAATGATTTTCTTAAACTATTTGGGTGAAAAAAAAACAACATTTATATCCAATCTTATTTATTATTTTAGAACATTCTTTTTCTCTCGCTTTTATTTAAAAACATTTCTTTCTAATTTTTTTATTGACAAATTCTTCTATAATTTCTTTTAATATATATTTATTATATATATTTAATATTTATAATCTATTGTCTCTAATAATTCATTCTCAATACATAGAAGACTGTACTCATTCAAACGTTTTTGAGACATGGTAGTGCGGTGCTCGTCTTTAATTAATTTGAGTCTTAAAAAAGATCTTTCTCCACTAGCGCTGGTTGGCATAATACTCAACAAAATTCTTAGTGAAATTTCAACATTCGTAAAAACCTTAAAGAGATTCTGGTCATACATAAATTTGTAAATTTCACCGATGCACACTTTTCCTTTGAATTCAGCTTTGATTGACAGATAACTCTTGAAGTGAACAAACTCTGAAGCTATATTTGCGCTGTCCAAATCCTTTGGATAGTATTCACATAATTTCTCAGCTGATTTTTCAATCCCATTGTCATCTAAATCCAAAATATCTATAATGAAAGAAAATCTTTCCAACAAAATTTTGTATTGCTCACTTCTGCGAGATAATTCAGCTGACAGCTTATCGATTGCTACGAAGAAAACTTCGACTTTGAATTTTTCTTTCCCCTGTAAAACTGTATTTTCTGACGAGTTACTTGGATGCTCAATTCTGGTACTTATTCTTTTAGCGCGTTTATTCATGGTTTTATAGGTTTCAGTGCTTACTAATTTTTTAGCTTCAGCTTCGTAGTGGTCAAATTTCGTTCGCAAGCTTTTTACAAAAACTTCCAACGACGTAAGTAATTCTACAGTAACAGCCAGATGCGCACTCTCTTTTTGTAAGACTGTGGATGTTTTATTCATACGAGCTAATACTTCATTCCAGAAAATCGTGAGAAAAGTTGTTTCTATTTCATTCATTTTCCTGAGTAAACAGGAAGCTTGGTGCTGAGCATCTTTGTCCAACCTATCATCGTCTTTTAAGAGCGTCAAAGTTTCTATAACTTTAGGATAACCTTCTTTCAATGCATGAACAGCGTCTGCTCTTTCAGACCAACGCGTACCACACAATGCCTTCAATACTAAAGTTATATTTTGACAATTCAAAACATTCCATCGATACGGCGAAGCCGAGAGAAAAACGTACAGACCCTGTACATGGTTGAAAAATGATATCAGTTCAACGTGGCAAGAACATGAATGTACGCCAACTAAATTCAACGAATGGCAAGAACAACCAACAAAAACGGCTTCGGGACAGAGTACTTTAAACCTTGCTTGTAAGCCACTGTAGCAGCCAGACATATTAGGTGCATTATCGTACCCCTGTCCTCGACAATCAGCAATAGCGATGCCATAGTGATTTAAAAATCCGACTACGACATTAAATAAGTATTCGCCGTCGTGCTTTGTAATTTGTATGAATTGTAGAAATCGTTCGACTGCTTTTCCGTTTATAACGTACCGGACGACGAACGTTAGTTGATCAGTGTGACTTCTATCAACGGTAGAATCTACTGAGATAGAATAATACTTGGCAACTTTTAATTCCGTTATAATAAGATTTAGCAACTTCATTGCTAAAATTTCTGATAGTTCAGTAGCAATTGAATGAGACAAATAACTAGTCACTCCACTCCCTGCGTTTCTATACTTTTTTATGTGTTCCCTTAGTAGAGGGTTGTGTTTACTAATCAACTCTAACATTCCCAAGTAATTGCCATTGCTTTTGTCTCTGAATTTCTCACTACTGCCTCGAAGAGGGAGGCCTCTCGATGTTAAAAAAACGATTACGTCAACTGAAAATTCTAGAATACTTCTCCAATACAATTGTTCATTTGCAAATTGTTTTGCCAACTGAGAGTCAATACAATTGATTGCTTTTTTCCGTTCTAAGTAAGTCAGCATACTTTTTCTGTGGTCTATGCTGTTTTCGTGCTCTTTCAAAGCTTCATGAGCGTGTTTCCAGTCATTAAACCCTGTTATTGCGAAGGGTGAATTGCTGTCAGAAAAAAGACGACAAGAAAAACAATACACTCTACCGGAACTTGGAGAATATATAAGCCATTCGCGATCAACCAGTTCGCCGTTAGGAAGCTCTCTCTTAAAAGCACTCTTCGTGAGATAACGATTTTTTATTTTTTCGCCTTCTTGATATACGCGCAAGGATTTTCAAAAATCGTTCTCAATATTTTTATGAGGCCCCTGTCTAATCCAATAATCAACCATATTTTTCTCAATTTTCCACAGCTCTGGATCAAGCTCATAACTAGAAATCTCACTGTTACCACTACTTAGAGTACTTAATACACAGTCAACGATTGCCACTCGTTCACCTTGTTGCATAGCACACTCATCGACAACTTCAATACAGTTTTTTGTGCCTTCCGCAACATTTTCGATTTTATTAATATTACTTACAGCCTTATTCTTATCATTTCCATTTTGAGCATTTTCCAAATTACCTTGTTCATTTTCAATGTTTCCTCCTTCGGGAGCAGGTATTGTTTTTGCAAGAAACGCATCAATTTTCGGTAACTTGTCCCTTGCAGCTGAAGCTTGTTTGGCTTTCTTTCGTTTCGCAGCTCCACTTTCGTAGACTCTGTTATTCATTCTAGCTAAGTTCAACATACCTTTAAAAAATAACATAATGTATCAACGAGATTGCACAGGAATTCCTTTCGGAATTCAATTTATTAAATAACTGAAACAAACAAGAGACAATATGATTTGCATACTTACAATCTCGTACAAGTCCAACAAAATAACAATAGAAATAGAGTGCGATTTGATCCTATTTGTATTTTATATGTATGTCACTTTTATTTTTTAAATAGGTATGTGCATCACTACAGTTTGAGCAGTCGAAAATGAGATGGAAAAACGTTTATACGGCTCAGTATTTTGCTAATACCGTGTATGTACATACGTTGAAAGCACGCACGACTAAACAAACTCTGTTGTTTTTGCAATATGGTCGACGCCACTGTTCTCTCGACTCCCTAGAAAAAAAAAATGACACGCGACGCTCGGCGACACTGTTTCCGAAAACTCGCGAGGTTTCAAGTTCGCGGATCCCTCCGACCATACCGTAAAAAATATCGTATACAATCTTCTTTCAAAATTAAATGATATCAATTTATCATGTTATATTGATAGAATTTACATACAATAAGAAAGTAACTAGAGCAACAAGTGATCAGCAATCTTTGGGAATATTATTGTAATTATTGTATCTTTTATATAAATAATCAGGTCTGTACACTATGAATTAAATTTTCAAGCCTGATAAATCTTATAAAATGAGTACGAAAAATGCCTAACCATGCGTGATACTTTCAAATTTATCAATATTTTATATAATATTTAATATGTTACAAAGTCGAACCGAGATTTCGAACAGTGATATTTTTCGTTTGGTTGCTCAGTCAGTAACTCGCGAGTCGAATTCTTTCTACGTTTCTTCAAAGAAAAACCTACGTATTACCTTCACTCTATTTATTTTGGGTTCAAATTTTAAATTCGAATCTGATTTTGAATACTATTCCGTTAGAATGATTACCAATTCCTTTCAAAAATATTTACATTAATTTTATCTAGTATTGCGCAAATTTATTGGCAATTTTAAAATTTTTCTCAAGTGTTTCTTCATTACGTAGCTGATATTTTTCATGTTCGCGAGGCCTGGTTTCCACGGCGGGGCCCCGGCCTGGGCCCAGGTAGGCCCATGCCTAAACTCGGCTCAGCGTCCACCTATACTATATTTTTCTTCATAACCATCAAATCCAATTTCCTTATTAGAAATCTAAAATAATATATATGCACATAATATATATTTACTATACTGTAGACTGTATATATTTATGTGTATATTTATTCATTAACTTATTATCTTATCCATGAATTCATTTTAATATAGGAATAACGATGCTGAGGCTGGCAGGAAAACAGCCGGACTCTTGGCGGTATTTCCACGCAGGTTATATATACTATAGAGACACTTCTAATTTGCGAAAGTATAGATGTGCTCGAAGGGATCAGTGTTTATGCTCTGCGTATATTTATACACAAAATGAAATTTATGTCGAAAACGAAGTGATACAATTGATTAATGAACACACGCATCCTAGCGATCCTAATTTATACTCAAGAGAAAAATTTGAGATTGACATCAAATTAAGAGCGAGAGAGCACGCCGATATCGATGAACCAAAAAATGTGTATGATTCCGTTCGTGCTCTTGATGAGTAAGTTATTAGAATAATCTATAGGATTTTTTTTGGGAAATTCACTCTCAATACGTATAAAATTAACTGAAAAATCCAATTGTTAGAGCCATTCCTTTTTTTGTTTTCTCCTTTTAGTCCACGAGCTTATCAATAAAATGAATTAACAATAAACATTTTTATATGAAGACGTTTCATTGGATGATGACCGATCTCTTCCAATCTTTATTAAATATTAAAAAATACACATATATACAATAACTGTACAAAAAAAGCGTAGTATTATATTTAATCTAATCGATAGAGATTTATTGTTATCTGATAGATCTTTTCACTTTTTTAATATAAAATTAGTGAAAAATATCTAAAGAGATAATGATTATCCGAATAAATTTATTGAGATAAGTATTTCTGATCACATTCGTAGACATAGATTCAATCATAATAAAAATAATAGTACTCATGATGGGGAAAAGCAATAAATACTAAGGTTCTTGCTTTACCTTTTCATAACAAATCTTATCAATGCAAATCAAGTTCGAAAAAATATAGGATACATTTGTAGTTTTGTTATATTTTTGTTTATATATACTGCACACATGGTCCATCTAATTTGGTATTGATAATTCGGTTTGGTTATTAGAGAAAGGATTGGGTATTCTTCTATTTTGTTTTTGATATATGTGATTTTCAGCTTGACTAAGTGACTATTTTTATGGTTTGATTTGATCGCAATTCTATGAAAAGTAATAGAAAACCGAAAAAATGTATATTGGTAGGTAGCAATTATGATTAATTGTTGATATCTGTGTATTTTTTAAATATTTTATAAAGATCAGAAAAGATTGGTAATTATCCAACGAAACGTCATCATATAAACATGTTTGTTGACAGTTCAATTTATTGATAATCATAATCGTATGGACTAAAAGGAGGAAAAAGAAAAAAAGGACGACACTTAGAATCGGATATTCCAGTTAATTTTTATCAATATGAATTAAGTCAAGACCTTTTTTGAAAAGATACAACAAAAAATATGCTGATATCAGTAAGTTGAATTATAATATTGAAACGAAGCTCCTGTCCGAAGGTATTGGAAAAGGAGCTATACCGTAAAATCATAAGAGACCATCGTTCGCGCACCCCCAATTCATATTGTTATTCTAGACCAATTGTAACAATCATAACAAACTTACCTCTTACACCTTTGTTTCGACACTTATTTGTCTAATTCAACTGAACTATTATGCTCTCTGTCTCTTTTTTCCGATACCAAAATTAACAAAAAATCTAAATATTCAAATTATTTGATGAAAATAGATATGCACCATTACAAGCTGATGACCATATTGGATATTATCCAAAATTCAAGCAAATAATTATGCGTGTCTTTAATCAAACACTTCCGGGTACGCCGAACAATTTAGAGCAATTAAATGAAATGTTGATTGAATACCACCGAATAAACAATTTATACAGAGGAATAGCTGTAGCCACAGATACATCAAAATGTTTAATTTTCATCGATGATACGGCCTTGGAGGCGTTGAGGTTGATTTCTCAACTTTTCATAGATGGGACCTTCACAGTATGTATTAATATTAGTTGGAATAGTATGATAAATAATTATGACAAGAGACTTTTGGACATATGTTATGTATCATTTAGATATTATTTAATAATTCTAGTCGATATTCTTTTCGTTATCTTTCTTAGTACTTACTTTTGTTTGAAAAAACTATTTTTATGTGCCTTCGGTTTCGGTCCACTCATTTTTTATGAAAAAAATAAGTTAACTAAAATATTTTTACACCCTTTCGATCCTGTGAAAAAATTAATATGTTCAATAATGATATACTAATACATTTACAGGTAATCCCTAGAAATTTAGGAATAGCGCAAGTGTACATAATAAGTTTTCGAAAGTTAGATACAGTAAGTTATTCAATTTATGTACTTACTTTAATATTTAACTTTAATTGAATACTTAAAGAACTTTACAAAAATTCTCTCGATGCATAGCTATCCATCGTTACTGTTTGTTTATTTTTCATAGATAGCCTGTTCATCAACTTATATCAAATTGACAGTAACACTTTATTTCTGTCATAATTATCGCCAAGAAATCGAACTACTTTTCAGAATTTTATTGTGATTGTCACTGATGAGGATAAGTGCAAGAATAATAATGTTACGTCACTCACTCAATCTCTGAACTATTTGCTCTTACATAACTGATTGTCTCTTTTTGTTCATTTCGAATGAGCATGCTTTTACTTTGCTATCAAATAAATCGCGACAAATTTTCCCGTCGCGGTCATATCTTTTAATCAGTTTAGTTAAGTATGTTAGTGTAATTTTGGTGGCTTCAAGAATGCAAGGCCGATATTTGTAAACTTCAAATAATATCCGTCGAGTTTTTTTTCAAAAATTGTTTTGAAAACTATGGAAGGTGAAAAAGTAGTTAAAATTCAAATAATATCAGCAAGTTTTTATTTTATTATTATCGTAGCCGTTTGTTATGTGACGCTTCATTGTATTATTTTTTTTTTTATTTTATTTTGTCAAATAATATTTCGAACCCGAGATTTCCGTTCAAACATAGTATAGTCAGCAGTATTCGTGTGCGCGACTCGATGGGAACGTGCGGCAGAGGCTGATTCACGCTGCGCCAGCATGCTGCGACGGCATGCTTCGGTCAGCGTGCTTAGCTAGGTAAGACGAGCCGATACGAGAAGCGTAAACGTTTAAAGTATATGTGCGAGAGAGAGACGAAAAGCGAGGGACAAAAGATATAAAACGAACCGGCGTAAACAACGAACGTAATCCTTAGTCAGTCAGGAATCAGCGCTCGACTAAGAGCCCCTGCAAGAGTTTAAGAATATTAAAAATTATATCGAAGTCCCGAGAATCGTTATTTCTTACGATCTTTTATTTATTGGAATACTATTGGAATAATATTGGAATACCACTGGAATCCTATTGGATAAGGAAAATATATTGGACCTGCTTATTGAATTAATTCGAAACCAGTGATAAACTATTAAAACGAACCTAACAATACCAAGGACCTAGACAACAGAGTGAGTACTTTTGAGCTCTATCCTCGATAAGTTGAAATCTCTTCCTTATCGTTATTTTATTATCTCTCTCTCTCTCCGCTCTTATACTACTAAGCATAATCAAGGTTGCCTCTTTGGCGAATCCACGTGATTGCGTACCGGGACCAAGTGTTTAAGCGCCACTCGCCGCGCGAATATTTATTTAATAAACCGTAAAGCACGCAATAATATTACTAGAAGTGTCATTAGACGTATTAAAATATATATAAATATATAAACCTATATAACACCCCGGTGTAAGTTCATTTAAGAAAACCGCCGAAGCCCCTTCCCTTTTGCTTACTCAATTACTCTTGCTGTCCCCTCGTGAGCTCGAAGTTCGGATATTATCAGAAGAGACGCTATCCATTCGGTGACACGGTCGGGGTACCGTATCGAAGGTCTAGTCCGCCGAGTCAGGACCACTCGGAGCTAAAAACGGTCTAGCACGTGGCCATTTTGAAGAGATATCAAAATTGGCACGTAACAAATGGTAGCAGAGCGTGGTTAGTGCCTTCGATTAAATGCCGTAAAATCATTGTGTCTACTTTTAATTCTATTGATTTTCTTTATATATATATATATATATAAATTAACACATTGGCTCTGGAATATCTTTTTGGAGCGGCACGCGGAGTTGAAACCCGAAGCGTTTCTTCCGGCGTATAATTGAGGTTTAGCGAGGAAGAAATTTTCGCTCTTTCTCACGTGTTTGATTTAGCTGAAACCAACGGGAAATTTGAACGCGCTCGAATTTCTTTTGCTGACTGAATTTATTTTTTTTTATTATTGCTTTTTTTTTTCTTTTATCTATTTTTCCTGTTCGAGTAATTCCTCGTTTTTTTTTTATTAGCTTGCAAATATTAACGAAATTTAGCTAGAGGTTTTGCGGTCACCTGCCTATTGTTCAATTTTAATTGAAACATTTACTTTCGCTAAGTACTTTTGTTTTAATACTTTTATGAAGGTGAAGTTTTTTCCTTCTATCTATTTTTCTTTTTTTTTGCTGATAAGTAGTTTGTAATGATTAATTTCACCTTTTTCTTATTTCTTTTAAATAATAAGGATCAGCGAAAAATTTAGATGGGATCAGTAGCACGCCAACAGTCTGAACTAATGGGGAGCGACCGATCGAAATCTATTTGCAAGTTTAGACCGTTTTATTGTCTTACGCCTTACTAGGAAATTTGAATTATTCTCTCCTGTTAGGGAGGTCAGATCCAGAATAACGATTCAAATTTGAGTTTACTTTTACCTGGTGTAGATCCTATTTGAGTATTATTATCATTATTAATCGAATTTTGCTTTTCCTTAGTTATAATAATAATTACTATTTACTCTTATCCTATATAATCATTTTGGTCGCAATTTAGTGACCGCGTGTTATATTATTTTTTTTTTATTTTATTTTATTTCCCCTCTATTTCTGTTTGTTCCCATTCGCGTATTTTTGTATCTTACCATCTGCCCCCAAGAAACGACAGAAAATGGCGACTGAACAAGCGACCTTAAATCTTCTAACTAGTATGTCAGCGAGTTTCACTTTGCAAAGTATTGTGCAAGGAATCACGGAATTTGACGGAAAGAATGTTCCTCTAAAAGACTTTATTCAGGACATCCGTAATGGAAAGGCACTTATAGCTGATACACAAGAAGCAAATTTTATTCGCTTGATCATAGCGAAATTAAAGGGACCAGCGAGAGATTGCATCTACGGTAAAACCGTAAATACTACCGAGGGACTAGTTAAAATACTTAAGGAGCGATTTGCCCCGTGTAAGGACTTCTCTTATTATGATTCAAAGATCCATAATTTGCGAATGAAAAATGGGGACACGGTCGGAGACTTTTACGACCGTATCAATATTCTATTAAACTGCGCGCAGAGCGCCCTGAAAGAAGAACTTGGAACTGATTATAGTGATGTCATGATGACCCCGATAAAGAATTCCACACTTAAAACCTTCATTGACGGGCTGCCGAAAGAGATCGGGGACTTAGTCGATATTAAGCAGCCGAAATCTCTTGAGGAGGCTTACAAGGAAGCCCTTCGCATAGAGACTAGAAATAAGAACAAGCCAAAAAATGAGGACCTTAGTATGAGTAAGTGGCTGTCGATTAACCGTGGATTTAATGTTGGGTATATTCAGGACCAGCAAGTTGAAGCTGAGGAACCATACTATGAAGAATGGGAAGAGGTACCCGCGGAAGTGCAACAATTTATTATCCAACGACAGAACGGACGATTTTATCAGAATAATCAACGACAACAATACCAGAATCAGAACCAGGAAAGCCAGGCTCGACAACAGGAAAATCAGACCCAGGGGCAGAGGCAGTTTATGTTTAGAAATTGGAGGGGACGCCAGCGGAATAGAAATTTTCAAGATAACGGCAGTCACCCAGGACGATTGTACAATCCTGATACGGACATGTATCAAAACCCTACGGGACGAAGATACGGGGCAATTGCCTACGATCAACAACAGAGATTCAATGAGTTGAGACCGAACCCACCGTATCAACACTTTGGAGGAAATCCTGGTAATTTAAACTCCGATGGGGCTCGCCCTGGAGTGACCGCGGCGGGCCCATCTCAGACATCCCCGGCTCAGAATTATCGGCAGCAACAGGCGAAAACTCTGATAACGGAAATTCGACAGACGCCGGAAGCGGAGAAGCCGGGAGTACCGCCAGCGAAAGTGATGACGATACTGAAAAATTCGGAGACGTTGCTTCCGAGTCAGTCGTCGCAGTTGCCGCAGATCGGGGACCTGGCGCAAGAGATAATAAAATCCATGCGCCTACAAGAGTAAGATTTCGAATACCCGAGACCGATAAAAGGTGGACTGTATTTATGGTCGATAATGGATCGGCTGTAAATCTTATAAAATTTAATGCCTTACATTGGACTACGAGGTTCGACCCAAGAGAGTCGACTACGCTGAGCGGGATAACTGCACATACTGTTCCGACCCTAGGCACTGTATTGCTAACGATAAATGGCAAGCCTGCTAAATTCCATATAGTGTGGAATAATTTCCCCATTGAAGAAGATGGCATGTTAGGAAGGGACTATTTAATAGACACGAGTGCAGTTATATCGTATTATAATGGAACCCTAATGGTAAACAGTGACTTAATGAATCCGATACCATTCCTACCTACTAATGTGCCTATGGAACACTTACAAGACAATCTTATCAAAGCTATGCGCATAGTACCGAAAGACGATGAAATATCAGAACTTGAAACTGATTCGGACCTGGATTATGCGATAGAGCGACTTGCAAACGAAGGGATTAGTAAGTCTAAGCCCAGTCGAGAGAAGAACAAGGTCAATCACGGTACGGTCAGATACACAATAGGACCAAGATCTCGTCAAATTATTCAAATCAACTTGATCGAAACCGAGTTGACAGAAGGCTACCTGCCTAGGATTGACGTGAAGGACGAAAAGGTATTTCTTGGAGAGGGAGTAGTTGCAAATGCAAATAATACCTGCAAAATCATGGCAATTAATACACATGATGACGAGGAAGTTACCATTGAAGTGGACCCGAGAGAAATTTTGCCGTTCGAGCAGTTTAAATCGCAGTTCTCCAGCTCTGGCGGCGAAGACGTTTCGGAATCTAAAGCAGCCAGGCAGGTCAATGATCAATATAAGAAGAGGGGAGAGAACCTCTTACAATTGATTAGGACCGGACATCTTAGTCCAAGCGAGCTCCAAAGCGTTAAGCGACTACTAAAAAGGTATCCACACGTATTCCTACTACCCGGAGAACCATTGCCCTGCACGGACTTAATAGAACACGAAATCCATCTTGAAAATAGAATTCCCGTAAATACCAAACAGTATAGGCACCCTCCTGTTCATAGACAATTTATTTCTCAAACGTTAAGAAAACGATTGGAAGACGGAATAATAGAGGAATCGAATTCACCATATAACTCGCCACTTTGGATAGTACCTAAAAGGCCGGCGAGTGATGGAACCCCGAGGTGGAGAATGGTCATCGATTTCCGAGAATTAAATAAAAAAACTGTCGGTGACGCTTACCCCTTACCGAATATAGGGGATATATTAGATCAACTGGGGGGATCCCTTTATTTTTCAACATTTGACCTTGCAAACGGATTTCAACAAATACCCTTAAGAAAAGAAGACAGGCCCAAGACAGCATTTTCGTCATTTGATGGGCACTTCCAATATAAAAGGATGCCGGAAGGATTAATGAACGCGCCGGCAACATTCCAGAGAATGATGAATATATTGCTGCGCGGGCTGCTAAATGTAGAGATGCTAGTGTACCTAGACGACGTAATAGTTTATGCTAAGAACCTTCATGAACATGAAGTGAAGGTTGGCAAACTTTTTGAGAGACTATCGGACGCGGGACTGGTCCTACAGCCCGACAAGGTGAATTTCCTTTGTAGGGAAGTAAAATTCCTTGGGCATATTGTAAGTGGTCGAGGAGTCGAGCCAGACCCTAAACTAGTCGAAGCTGTAATGAAGTTCCCAAGACCAAAAGGAGTGAGAAGTGTTAGATCTTTTCTAGGACTGTCCGGATACTATAGGCGATTTATTCAAGATTATTCAAAAATTGCCAAACCCCTCAGTGATCTTACTAAAAAGGGACAAGAATATGATTGGGGACCTGCACAGGAAGAAGCCTTTGAAAAGCTCAAGAAACTCCTATGTGTAGCTCCGATCCTAACATTTCCGGACTTCAGTAAACCATTTAAGCTAACTACAGATGCCTCAGATTACGCGATTGGAGCGGTACTGTCACAAGAAGAAGATGGAGTCGATAGGCCTGTAGCTTATTTGTCGAGACTGTTAAGTAAACCCGAAAGAAATTATACGACCACTGAGAAAGAGTGTATCTCAGTTTTATACGCGATGAATCAGTTCCGGCCATATCTCTTATGCAACAAATTCACGCTAGTCTGTGACCATGAACCTTTGAACTATATGCATACGCGCAAGGACCCTGGACAACGCCTTATGAGATGGATGTTCAAGTTTACGGATTACCAATATACCTTCAAGTATAAGGCGGGAAAGTTGAATTGTAATGCCGACGCACTGTCAAGGAACCCGGTAAATTTACAAGAATACTTGGATGAAAAGGAACAAAAAGAGAAAGAACTGAATGAAAACATACCGAAAATTCAAGTAATGATGATGAAAAACGAAGCGACTAAAAGGAAAATCACTAAAGAACAGTCCGAAGAAGACCCAGAACAACTGGTAGAGATACGAAGAAGAGCGCACACCGCGTCCAATGAGGCTAGACCGAAAGGCAGACCAGTAGGGGCCAAAACGAATAAAGGAAGACCACAGTTGGACCATAGCACCGTAGCGGAAAGAACGAGAAGTAAAAAGCTTGTACCCACGACCTCAAAGTCTACTAAGAATGCTGGCCCAGATGCCACCGATACTGGAATACATAAGAAAACCTGGGCGTCAGCTGATAAAGAAAAGATGCGATCGAAAAGAGTCCAAGAGCCAAAGAATTGCGAAGCAGAACTTCCTACGGACGACTCAAGTACAGAAGCCATCGAGGAGACCCTACAGAGAAAACAACTGGGCGACCAAAACTATGAGTCCGTGGCAAATACTTCCGAAATAGAAGTAGTTGTAAACAAAAATGCAAATGAGGACGAGAAACGAAAGTCGGCTCGTCCTAAATTACATTGGCGCGTGCAAGAAATTTTAAATCGATTGGACCGAGAGAGTCAAAGCTCAATTATGTCGGACTCTGAGGCGGATATGAGCAAACTACTGCCCAGTTCCTCGAGACGTTCTGTGCTATCCTCTACTGGTGTAGAAGGTAGGGACACGAAAGAAACTCGAGACAGTACGGACAACCGGCCTCCCATAGAGGATCCGCGATATAGCGGACTAAGAAGAGGTAAAGAAACGGAAATAGAAGCGAATGAGGATCAAGAATCCCAAATGAAGAGCCCGAAGACAAATAAGGCTAGCGGTACGACGACTGAGGGAGTTTTATCTGAAACAAACGAAGAGTCAATTGAAATACCGATCACTGGACCCCAAACTAGCGCGAGTTTTGAGGAAACTGAGGATGAAATCTCCGAAGAAAACGCAAACAGCGCAGGTCAAGGGAACCGCGACGGTTCAGAGAGGGGGCCAAGGACCAGTCTAACACCAGACGAAGTCTGGACATCGGCAGAGAAATTCGAAGCCAGTCTACGTCGACATAGAAGCTTGGACAACGTATCGTACTTTTGGGACGATTTGGGTCTAGCCCAAGATAACAAAACCATAGAGATGCCTTCGCATTTTTCAGACGGTGATGAACCGTTTCCGGAAATACAGGAAACACTATGGGAACTCGACCCATACGATGACGAAAACGAGACTGATGAAGAAATGGCTGGACGAATAAGAAAATTGGTGAATAAATCTCAAAAGATCGTTGCCTCGCAAATTGAACAAGGTAGTGATAGCGATGAAGAGTATCCGAACGAAATCAACGAAGAGAACCGTGACGAGGTGGCGGAAGTACCGCGTCATAGAGAAATTTCAGTGACTCCAAACATAAAGGTAGGAGCGCCGACTGCAAAAAGTACACCCACGGTTCAGGGGCGACGTCCTGTAGTGAAATTTAAGGGACTAAACGCTATCACTGAGGAATCGGCTGCGAAAGATGAAACGCCGGTAGAATTACACTTTTCGCAAGCACCCATAGAGGATGAATTGTTCCTCATGATACCCCCACCCTTGGGACCATTAAATCAATATAAAAGACCTGAAAATCATCGAAATCCGAGTTCTAGTAGCGAGGGAACTAGCGGTGACCAAACGTTGGGACCTGCGAATTATATCCTTCAAAATAATGTCAGCATGAGTCAACAGTGCTTAACTTATAAGAGGGATAATATTGTTCATTTTATTTCACGGAATTGCGACAATAAGACCTCCGTCTCCAAACTATTAGAGGAAATCGGAGCGATAGATCTACGGAACATGAAGAATCAGAAGCCCAAAATTGGACAGATTTTAACAACCGAATACAAAAACAAATATATCTTCTCAATTGTCGTTAAGGACAAGTACCACGACTCCACTAGTATAGAAACCATTAAAATAGGGTTAATAAACTTAAAAAAATTGCTCCTGCAGAAAAAACTGAACAGTTTTCGTATAGCTCGGAGAGGAGATTATACTGATGACTTAGGGCCCGGACTATTAACCGAAATATTAATAAGAATATTCGAAAACAGTCCTGTAAAGGTTACAATTTGCTATGGTAAATCCATTATACCCCCAGAGAACGAAAGAAAAGAGATTATCCGAACTTTACATGATAGTCTTATTGGAGGACATAAGGGAGTCAATCAAACTTATCAAAAGATAAGGGCCCGGTATCATTGGGGTGGACTACGCAATGATGTGCTGGATTACGTCAGAAGGTGCCCGAAATGCCTCGAGAAAAAAATTGATCGGCATAAAACAAAAGAACCAATGTTAATTACAGATACGCCGATAGAGGCGTTTGATAAAGTATCAATTGATACTGTAGGAAAGCTACGAACCACCCCTGGTGGAAACTCTCACCTGCTAACGATGCAATGTAATTTGACTAAATACTTAATTGTAGTACCGATAAAGGACCTTAAAGCAACCACTATTGCTGACGCGCTAGCCAGACACCTAATATGCCAATTCGGTGCCCCTAGAGCAATATTGTCAGATCGAGGTACCAGTTTCCTGTCGGAAATTGTAGAATCACTTCTACACCTATTCAAAATCCATCATTTAACCACTTCCGGTTATAGGCCTCAGACCAATGGGTCACTCGAAAGGAGCCATGCGCCCTTGATAGACTTTATACGTATATATTCAGAGCGCTTTGACGATTGGGACCGTTTGACGCCGTTCGCGGTTTTTACTTATAATACTAGCATTCATAAAGCAACCGGTTATACCCCGTTCGAATTAGTATATGGACGAATTGCTAGATTCCCAATGAAAATACCGCGAGAAGAAAAATTACGAACGTATAACCAATATTTGAAAGACCTTATTTTACGTCTTACCGAGTTAAAGATAGCGGCCGGCGAAAATCAAATATATGAGAAAATCAAATCAAAAGGGCGGTATGACAGACATTCTAACGCATTCAATGGGAAGGTGGGAGACTATGCATGGGTCCTAAATGAACCGCGAATAGGAAAGGCCGATAGTTACTACAAACGACCTTTGAAAATCATCGAAATTTTAAATCGCAAAAATGTTTTATTAGAATTTCCGAATGGAAAGAAAGTACGCAAGCACGTGGATAAGCTAAAATTGAAACATTGACTATATGCTATTTAAATTCTACATTTACTATCTCGTACCTTACAGAAAAAAAAAGATTCTTCCTTTCCAGCATGCAAAACTTTCTCCTTCTTCTCCTATGCTCTTTACTCGCATTATCTGTTACGGACCCCCAAGCCTACACGATAGAAAATTTGAGCCAAAATCCAGGATTATATTATGAAAGATTAGACCCTATAAGGATAAAAAGAGCAGATTGGAAAGTATACCTTACGGTTGATACGAAGTACTTCTTGGCAAGGACCACCATAATACATGACTTTCATATATTGCTTGGGAATTGCACCAAACACCTAGATGGAATTACGTGTAACAACCTGTTAAATAAAGATATTTTGGACATAAAAGAGCTCACGCTTCAACAGCTACAAACGGAAATTACTGAATCAATCGGAAACATGGGAAACATCCAGCCACCCAGAGTTCGGGGGCCCGGAAGCATCAGGAACAAAAGATTAATACCATTTGGAGGGATAGGAAGTTTAAGCCACAGTTTGTTTGGATTAGTCACTGTGGACGAAACGAATAAAATAGACGCGAACATCGATCAATTATACCAAGACCAAAAATCGTTAATCAACCTCTTTAACAAAAGGACACACATTATTACCACGGGAATAAACAGATTATTCAAAATGATAGACATACATGGTGACAAAATCTTCCAGCTTGGAACCCAGATGCGGCAAAAATTTGAAAAATTAGAAAATGAAAACGCACGGTTAGAATATATGATTTCTGTACAATCTTTTGGAAGAATGTTGGAATCTAGATTAGATTATTTCATTAAAGGCTCAGAAAAATTCCTAGAAATTCTCCGCGCATTAAAAGAAGGAAAAGTGCACCCAGATTTAATAAACACTGATGTGCTGCACCAAATAGTTAATGATATCAAACATACTGTAACGGACCTTGATTTTCCTATTCCAACGGAGCATCTCAGAGTGGAAGAAATAGTTAGAATTTCGAAAATCGATGCATCGCATCGCGAAGGAAGGACTTATATAGCAGTGCACTTGCCCCTTGTGGACAGAGATTACTATAATTTATATAGATTGCATTCTATATTAGTACCACAATTATCGATCTCTAAAAAGGGGTCAGCATACATAAAATATAATTACCCTTACTTAGCCTTGAGCTCAGATCAAAAACAGTATATGCAAATGGACCATCAATCTCTGTTAGATTGCACTCGAACTCACTACACCTTTGTATGTTCAGTAAAAGGACCCCTTCTAGATGTTAATCTGCATAAGAACTGTGAATTAGGAATGCTAATACAACCATCCGCCCATGAATTGTACCATTGTGATATAGTACTGAAAAGTCAGGAAACGACACAATGGAATTATATTTCGATGGACGGATCGTGGATTTTCTCTGCTCATCAACTGGACACTATACGAATCGCTTGCCCGGACCGAATGGACCAGATGATTCACATACAAGGGCTAGGGATACTTAAAATCGCCCCAGGCTGTATTGGATACTCGAGTGACGCGACTCTGTTAACAGAAGCAAAAAGGAATGACACAAACATTTATCTATATAAACCAGATTTGAACCTCAACTTAACGACTCTATACCCTACCGTACATCATTTATTCGATACAGATATAAAATTAGAAAAATGGGTCCCGCAATCCGGAATGTGGACTAGCCAGGAAAAAGCCTTAAATGATATTATGGAGAAGGCAGAAACTATAAGTCAACACGATAAAATTACTACCTATCAATCCGGACTGATCTACGGAGGACTAAGTATCAATATTATTATGATAATTTTACTAATTGCATTTGCGTATAGATGGTGCACTAACTGCACGTGGACCTCGCATAGCACCAAAACTCACAAATCACCCGACACTCGTAAATCTGACCGAGACTCTATAGCGAGAACCACATCAATTTTCCAAAGTCTAAAAATGACTAGGACCAGGAAGAATTCTAAACGGACGGATGAACCAAGACAATCTACTGCTCGTACGTTAAGCGACAATTCATTGGACCAAAACGAAACAAAATCAAAGGCATCGTCTACACCGAAACCTAACCCCCAAAAACGACACGACAATACCCTTGCACTGCAGACCCAAATTGCAGAATTAATTTAATGACTATTAACATATCTATATGACCGACTCACGATTTGTTTCAGAAAAAAAAAAAAAGGGGAGAAGAAAACACGACATGAGTGAAGTAATCAATAATACGGTACAAGAACCTAAAACTATAAAAATTCTTTATCCCGACCACCTACCATTAAATGGATTTCTATGCAGATTGGAACAGATCGGACCAGTTCAGGAGTTTCATGTACAAAAAAAAAGGGCCAATAACTGCGTAAAGGTTGTGTTATGTAAATTCGTCCAGGTCGAACACGCTATAATAGCTATGAGGACTAAATCATGGACCCCTGACCTAATAACTAAAGATTCGCCGCACACAAAAAGGACCAGAGTTTTCAGAAAATCTTCACCAAGACCGCTTGATAACACACGTTTATTCTGCAGACTTCCGTGGAGTATCGAAGAAAATCGAAGAGAAGTAGCCTTTTTCGAGCATTTCGTAGAATTCGGACCCTTACTGTATCATAAAGTATTGAAGGATAAGTCTGGATCATTGGCTCTGGGATATGCCCAATACTACAATGCGACTGACGCAGGCAGAGCAGTAAAAGGTTGTGACCCAATATATGGCGCAGAATTCGCGCAATTACAGAAACGGCGTTGGAATCAGGATTACGAAACCAAACACCATTGGTTATGCGACGAACAAATAGAGGTTACGATTTACGCGGACCATGACAAGACTTGCATGTGGCAACATCAGAAAAGGATAAGAGAGAAAAAGGCTAACGAACGTTACCCAAAATCAGAAGTTAGAAGACCATTGTCAAACCTTATAGTTATAAACACGAACAATACCACGATTGATCCTGAATCCGAGCACGAGAAATCCAATGTCCAAGCTGATACTCCAACTGAGGATGAAATAAACATAAACATTGACGAAGAGCGAGAATATTTAGAAACTTATGTATAAAATAGCGCAGAAGGGAGAAAGCTGATTACACTAAAATATATATATACATATAAACCTAACAAAAAAAAAAAAAAAAAAAAAAAACCAAGTGTGATCACCTTTGTCACTTTTGTTAATCTTAGTTATACGCGCGCCGACGATTAAATAATATCTTGAATAATTGCATGTTTGTAGCTACTACCCGTGAACTAATTGTAAAACCCCGTTTAACGCTTCTCGTAGTACATCCCTCTTCCGATTTATCTACATTTTATCATTTATCTCTCTAAAGGACCATACTTAAAATTTTCAGAAAGACCTTTATTATGGACCCACGGCTCAGATATGACGTTGAGCCAATGCTTAACGAAAACTATGGTCTTACAATGATATACATGGACCCGAACAGGAAAGCGGAAGCAATGTGGCTCGCTTGCCAGTATGGACCCTTAGAAAAGATGATTGACGTGGCGATTCCTGAGAAATTCAGGAATAGCATGGGATGCACAATCTTTTACTTCATGGACCCCACTCATGCCCTGGAAGCAATCGAGCACTTATTTAACAATCGGAAACCGTTTTCCAAGGAAATTCTGGGACTGGAAGAGGACTTACCGACCTATTATCACCTTGAGAAGGTAATATTTGACAGCAACGACCTCTCGGAAGCCGCTAATGAACCAGAGTTATCTGATGACGAGGATGGGCAAAACACCGGGGCGAGTAGTGCCGCCCTGGTCCCCCAACAAAAAAATCTTGGTCCTAAACACAATCGCCTAAATAGGATTCACTTCTTATTACCGTATAACTGGACCGAAGTAATGGCAAATAAGGCCTTACTACAGTTTGGCCCTATGGATTACGTAAAGTACGTCCCGATGCGAAATGGCAACGGTTTAATGGGGTTCGCCGCATTTATCCATACCTCCGACGCGGAAAGGGTGATCGCGAATAAGCTTGGTCACCATTTGAAAGCCAGACTTATTCGTCCCAGAATCGTAAAATACGGCGAAAACGTATTGGATCTCTACGAAAAGCACGATCTCTGCGGCCACTGGATTACCTCTAGCGAACGTGGCAAGCACGTGTTACTCTGCGATATACGGATTGGAAGTAACCTAAGAAAACACCACTTCTGCGGCAGGTCCATAGAATTGAGAGAATGGGACCAGCACCTAAAGGGCTGCAGTATGAAGAATTTTGATTATGTCAGTAATGTAAAGGAACAGACATTAGTCGACCTCGCTGAACCTACAGAATCAGCAGCGAGGACCAACAATACGGCGCAGGACATCTCGGATGATTTAGCACGAATAATAATCTAGGACCAGGTTATTCCCTTGTTAAGTACATATACACACCCCCCTCTTTATACGCTATCATCGATTATACTAATGGAATAGGAATAAAGGACCTTGTATATTTACTAATTTAGTCACTAATTTATTCCTTACTGACCCTTTGCAGACCCTGTGACTCTTGATACATTGCCGAGGACGGCAACTATTCTAAGGGGGGAGGGATGTTATGTGACGCTTCATTGTATTATTTTTTTTTTTATTTTATTTTGTCAAATAATATTTCGAACCCGAGATTTCCGTTCAAACATAGTATAGTCAGCAGTATTCGTGTGCGCGACTCGATGGGAACGTGCGGCAGAGGCTGATTCACGCTGCGCCAGCATGCTGCGACGGCATGCTTCGGTCAGCGTGCTTAGCTAGGTAAGACGAGCCGATACGAGAAGCGTAAACGTTTAATGTATATGTGCGAGAGAGAGACGAAAAGCGAGGGACAAAAGATATAAAACGAACCGGCGTAAACAACGAACGTAATCCTTAGTCAGTCAGGAATCAGCGCTCGACTAAGAGCCCCTGCAAGAGTTTAAGAATATTAAAAATTATATCGAAGTCCCGAGAATCGTTATTTCTTACGATCTTTTATTTATTGGAATACTATTGGAATAATATTGGAATACCACTGGAATCCTATTGGATAAGGAAAATATATTGGACCTGCTTATTGAATTAATTCGAAACCAGTGATAAACTATTAAAACGAACCTAACAATATCAAGGACCTAGACAACAGAGTGAGTACTTTTGAGCTCTATCCTCGATAAGTTGAAATCTCTTCCTTATCGTTATTTTATTATCTCTCTCTCTCTCCGCTCTTATACTACTAAGCATAATCAAGGTTGCCTCTTTGGCGAATCCACGTGATTGCGTACCGGGACCAAGTGTTTAAGCGCCACTCGCCGCGCGAATATTTATTTAATAAACCGTAAAGCACGCAATAATATTACTAGAAGTGTCATTAGACGTATTAAAATATATATAAATATATAAACCTATATAACACCCCGGTGTAAGTTCATTTAAGAAAACCGCCGAAGCCCCTTCCCTTTTGCTTACTCAATTACTCCTGCTGTCCCCTCGCGAGCTCGAAGTTCGGATATTATCAGAAGAGACGCTATCCATTCGGTGACACGGTCGGGGTACCGTATCGAAGGTCTAGTCCGCCGAGTCAGGACCACTCGGAGCTAAAAACGGTCTAGCACGTGGCCATTTTGAAGAGATATCAAAATTGGCACGTAACACCGTTCCATAGTCTTTGTTATATAGGTGGTTTTTGAAAATATACTAATTTCAAATCACTATTATTTCAGATCACATTCTTCAGTTTATCTATCATTTATTAATTTTGTATATGGTTGAACATATTCATCGGCAGTTCCACTGATACGTTAATATTATCATTTCTGTTATTTTTACTGATATTTTTATAATTCAAAGATACATTCGTATATCCATAATGCTCATTGCAAGCTAGATATATTGACAACCATATAGTAATTTATTTTCTCTGAAGTGTTTATCTTTTCAGGTTATGAATTTCTACTGATGGATATGTAATCTGCATTATTAATTTGAAATTCTTTTCTTATTTGCATTTATATGAACATCAATTCCCAAACAAATCGTCAAGACCTGAACTATCAATAGATACATATATTCAAGGTTTAACCTTGTTGTTGACAGGATTTTAATCGAATTTATTTTTCTATTATCTCTTGAATTAGTTTTTATAATAGTTACCTATAATCACACTGTTGGACACAGATGCTTGGTACAGAAATAAAGGCACAGGTTAGAGAAAACAAAATATTCATTAGATCGATCCATCCAGGACCGAAACAAAGCTCTATTAGAGTAATGTCGTGTTGAGCATTCACGTAAGTTTACGTCCATCTTTACAGAAGAGATCGCAAGCACATACGTATGGCATCTCAACACGTACGATTTAGAAAAATAAATATAGATTTTTGTTTCATCGAAATTTTTTAATCTGTAATTTTTCTGTTTGAAAAATTATAATTGAATATATTTATCAGTCGTATCAAATGAGGTTTTTTATTTGATAATTGAAGCTATATGTTGAATATTATCTATTGTCGTTACAATTCATTTTAGAACTAGATAAAACTTTTTTTTTATTATAGTTCCTGATATAGTTCTAGAAATAAATCATATTTTTCACGTCAATGGTATATTTTTTTCGTTTATGATGCATTCAGGTTGCTTCTTGTTAAGTGGGTTAAGTTCAATTTCTTTATATATAAGTAAAAACGCTTAACTTTTTATAAAGCTGAGTTTTTTACTTTTTTTCATTTTATGAAACTACCATAACTTTTATAGGGTTTTGCATCTATATTTTGTTTATGTTCATCGAGAACAGAAAGAATGTACGATGCAATGTGAGGAAAAATATTTGACATAATTCCAAAATTAAGAGATAATATCCGTTCCGTTATCTGTGATTTCGAACGAAGTCAGCTCAATAGTGTTATATCACACTTTTCAAATTTGACTATCACAGGCTGTTCATTCCATTACAAGCAAGTAAGTATACGAAAAAAATGTATAGGAATAGCTGCCAAATTATTCCATAAGCTAATGCTCTATCATAAGCTCGTATAGTCTTCGATTTCGGAACACTATTTATATACGGTCGTGGACTGCTTAAAATTGATTTTTCAATCGTGACTCTAAACATACGAGGTGTGATCAAAAAGTAAGGTGAATTTTTATTTTTCTCAAAAAATATTTATTTATTCATCAATTTTTATTTTATCTCCTTCAAAGTAATCCCCCTCGGATATAATGCACTTGTGCCAACGCTTTTCCAATCCTCAAAGCATTTCAAAAAATCATTTTTTGTGATCTTGTTTAGTTCATCCTTCGATGCCGTCTTTATCTCCTCAATCGTGGCAAAACGCCGTCCTTTCATGGGCCTCTTCAGTTTTGGGAACAAGAAGAAGTCACAGGGGGCCAGATCTGGGGAATACGGTGCCTGTGGCATCGTTCCTGTGTTGGTTTTAGCCAAAAATTCGCGCACAAGCAACGATGTGTGAGCAGGGGCGTTATCATGGTGCAAAAGCCAATTTTTATTTTTCCACAAATTCGGACGTTTCTGGCGGATTGCTTCGCGCAAATTGCGCATAACTTGCAGGTAATATTCCTTATTTACTGTTCTACCCTGTGGCAAGAACTCATGATGCACCACGCCCCTGCAGTCAAAGAAAACTGTAAGCAAAACCTTTACATTTGATCGAACTTAGCGTGCTTTTTTTGGTCTTGGTGATCCAGAATGCCTCCACTGGGACGATTGAGTCTTAGTCTCGACGTCATAACCGTATACCCATGTTTCGTCACCTGTTATAACCCTGTTGAGTAAATCTGGATCATCGTTGACGTCATTCAGTAGCTCTTGGGCGATGCTCATGCGACGTTTCTTTTGGTCGAAATTGAGCAATTTCGGAACAAACTTCGCTGACACACGTCTCATGTCTAAAACACTCGTCAAAATTGATTGGCACGAACCAAATGAGATGCCAATATCATCAGCAATTTCTCTAATGGTAATTCGACGATTTCCCAACACTATTTTCTTCACTTCTTCAACATTCTCATCAGTTGTTGATGTGCTGGGGCGTCCAGAACGAGGTTCGTCGTCGGTGTCTTCTCGGCCTTCTTGGAAGAGTTTATACCACTTGTAAACATTTTTTTGGCTTAAAGTAGACTCACCGTATGCCACTTTCAGCATTTCAAGTGTTTTGGAACATTTGATTCCATTTTTCACACAAAATTTAATGCAAACTCTTTGATCCATGTTTTTAGACAGCAGCAAATTGTGGAGCACGCAAAACACTTCTGACCTTGATGCCTCTCACAAACAAACCAAACATACTACAAAGCTGAAATTTGGAACGTATGTTCTAGACGAGTGTACCGAAATAACCAAATAAAAAAGTCGAAGATCGAACGGACGTAGCCCGCTAAATTTCAAAATTCACCTTACTTTTTAATCACACCTCGTACATATGACTTATATATATCTTAAAATAAGACATCGTAGTTAATTTTTGTCATAAAAAGAACTGTAGTTGATCAATGACATTTATTTCACACGTTAAATATCTCGTAGTATTTTTATAACTATTACTTTATCAATATTTTAGAATCTTGCAAAGAAATGGGATAACTTTGATATAAACATTCAGTACGACTATATCTTGGAAAATGCATATGCTCTGGTACACCTACCGTCAGATAAAATAGACGAAGGATACAGGCATATAGTATCTTTAATTGACCAAGCCGTTAACCCAAGATCTATTCAAGGCGAAAAATTACAATCTTTCGGAACGTATTTGCGGTAATGGTATACACTTTGCCTCTTTTTTATCTCTCTAATCGCTGCCTTAAATTCTGTGATTAGTCGAGTAATAATATTACGAAAACCATCTGTGATTTTTAAGTGAATCACTAAAGTACTGTAACATGCAACATTCCAATAGAATCTCAAAATCAGTTCTCAACGCATTAATTTGTAAATTATTTCTAGGACTACCAGGGTACCATTAGCAAATGTAATATCTGTTTACAATCAACCAATAAAAACAAATAATATTTCCGAAAATATAAACATGCACGCTCAAAAAATATTCGGAAAACATCCTAATATTTGGAAAATGATCAGTAAGTTTATTGGTAGAACATAAACTGAAATATAATATATCTAATGATTGCTTTTCTAGTCCTGTAACTGGTAATAATGTGTATGCTCGTGCGGGTGAGGTAATCGTCATCACTATTATTAATATGTGCGTCAGTCGATACTGCTTTATTGTGCGACGATCTTCATCTATCAGCAAATTCGATTATGCTCGTTACAGTACAATGATAGTATAAAAAATGTTCATATAACTTTGATATATTATAAGTAAATTCTTAGCTATAACATGTGTGATATGCCAAATACCTTTCTTTGAAAAAATTTCTTTGGTATCGATTATTTAAGCTACAATTACAATTGCATTACTAAAAGGTCAATAAATTTTATAGCAATTCACTAATTAGATAAATATATTTATAGAAAAACTTAAATCGTATACAGCAAGTGTTGGAAAGGATATAAGAAATGCGATGAGAGGATTGAATGTCAAACCAAAAAGACCACTGGAATTAATTCAGTCTGATTTTGCTATTCGCCGTGCTGAACAGAATCTTGAATTAGGGAGGTCAGATAAATTTATGTACAAATTATTAATTAATACTGATTCATATTTTATTGACAATTAATAATACATTAACCTTACAAAATGTATATTCGACATCTCCTTGACGTTTTTCCTTTTAACCCTCGTCGGTCACACTTCAGTAGAATCGCATAACGGTCACACTGGGTGAGATTCACCGTCGAAAAAGTAATATTTTGCTTCGATAATGAGTTTTTTTATCTAAAAATAATTTGTATGCGTTTTTTAAGGATTATAAAAGATGTTTTATGAGTATCATTAATCAAAATTAATTTTTTATACATTAAAAAATTGTTTTTATTTAACATAACAAAAAAGTCATTTTTCTAATTAAAAAATGTATATCTTTTTACACAATTCATATAAAGCAAAAAAACCAATAGGAATCTACTCCTCAAAAAAATATTAATTTCATTAAAAAATAATATAATATTGATTCTTTTAAAAAGTATAATTATTTTAAAGATTGAATGCACGAAAAATGTAGTTACACTGGGTGAATTTCATCCAACGATTTTTGAGGGTTAACTCTGGACAAATGCCAGACGCACAGAGAAGGGTCCTAAGCCACGCTAACTGTATAAAGGTATAGAGGGTACCTCAGACTAACAGTAGATGGCGCCTTAAGGGTATTTTCAAAGACTAAGGTATTTTCTGAGGAGTTAATAATTTTGTTTGGGTGAAATTTACCCACAGTGACCGATGAGGGTTAAATATAGAAGTTTATTATAGATTATAGGTTTTTTACAATACTTTTACACACACACTAAATTATGTA
This sequence comes from Phymastichus coffea, assembly GCF_024137745.1. NCBI lineage: Eukaryota > Metazoa > Arthropoda > Insecta > Hymenoptera > Eulophidae > Phymastichus > Phymastichus coffea. Next base: position 1,883,089 of record NW_026706835.1, on the reverse strand, counting down.
TATAATATTGTTATATCGCTTCAAATAGTAATTTAAGATAAAATAAGTAATGTGACGTCGGTTGACGAAACAATTCTCAGGCGCACTTTTTGGTCTATCCTTGCGGACAATAACCGGGACGTGCGTTACAACTATCGCGGGAAATTCCTTTTTTTCGGCGACGGAGGATCGAAGCTTTGCTGTACCACACGCTAGGCAATATAGCAATACTTCGCGTTATTTTACCACACTCTTGGCAATAAAATAACGTAAAGGGAGCCTATCTAATATGCACTCGACCACACGCTTGGCAATCGAGTGTAACTATCTAAGAAAGAAAATCCCGTACGCGAAACTAGGAAGAGTAAGGAGAGAGAAGTTAAAGGAGAGTAGTTAGAATATAAAAAAAATTTTATTTAATTTTTCTTACTCACTTTTATAATGGTTTTCCCACACACACACTAAAAGATTGACTGGGTCTGGACGAACTTGAAGAACAGCTAACGAATTCAAATAAATTTTACGAACTGAATGAACTAAATCTGAGCTACTAACTTTGAACGAACTGAATTTCGAAAAAATTAATAATGTAATGCCTGAATTTTCGTGAAAAGATCTCTTTTATACTTTTTTACAAGAGACTCCCACTCGAAAATCTTTGTCATTTTTGGGCAGGAAGAACTAAAATTTTCTCAACTTAATTGGTTGGAAAATTTGGGGAGTATCTCAGCGTAACCAAAGGTTCGAATCCTAATTGGCCGGGGGCGGAGTATGCGGGTGTGGCTTCATTTTAGTGTTTTGGGCCCTCTTCGCATAGATGGCCCTCTATGTACTATTCTGGCCTTTATCTATTTAAACTAATTTTATTTAAAATTAATTATGTGTGTGGTACTCTAATTTTACAAAAATGTTTCATAATCTATAATAAAACTAAATGATAGAACAAAAGTTAAGAATTACATTTATCTAAGAACAATTAGGATATTAATAGTTTTAACTATTAATTGATTATTAAAAAGTTTTGAGAAATGTTGAAAAGAAAATCAGAGTTAATTGCAACAAACATAATTAATAACTTTCATTCAAGTCATTCTTAATTTGTCTAACGCAAAGTTGAGCGCACCCAACAATTATATATACGAAACTCGTAAAGAAAATGAACCAATAAATACGGGAAGATAAATTTCGCAATTTTTCGAGAGATCTGCAAGCAAATCTGTTTCCTTTAATTTAAAAGAAATTAGCAAAAATGAAAATAAATTATTTAAAATAAAATAATAGTACTGTTGGCAGGATGCACATGTGCGCTACAGATCTCTTCTTTCTAAACATGCGCGCAATCTGACTACTCCGGATGACGCGATCGTAAAATCGCCCTGATAATCTCCAGTACCCGAAAGTCGCCAGATGCACGAGCCGAAAACTGCCGTTCACAGGAAAAATCGTTTTTATTCATCCGCACGCAGTTTTTCATCTTAATTTACGAGCTAAATGTGTGGTCGGTATTTTTTCTTTATTCTCTCTTTTTTTTTGAACCGCCGTTACACCCCCACACTTAAACGATTGCTTAAGGAGTGAAACGAGGAAAAGCAATCTAAACTTAAGATATGATTCTAAGGATCTTGTCACACAAAATTATAGACATGAAGAGAATGAAATTTAATATATATATATTAAAAAAAAAATTCCTTGGCTTCAACATGAAAGAAACCCAAATGATGGCTTGAGAGACGTAGATTGAGTTGGTGAAGTAGGATTATTTTGCTTATTCTCAGTTGTTTCATTTTTTGTAGGGTGCAAAGATGGATATAGATAATCCTGTTCCGGCGCTGAAGCGTCGTTCTTTGCTGGTTCTGTGGTATTTTCTGTCACCGTAACTTTCGGTGCTAAGTGTATCAAAAGCGTAGTTAAGCTGTTCCATATGGCGCCGATTAAATGGAAAGACCATCCATAAATGCTGTGGAGAGTTATTCCATTTATGAAAATCTCTATTAGTTTCTTAATGGTTTTTATAATTAACAAAATTGCAAATATTCCGGCACTGAATGTTCCGAAAGTCATAAATTTAGTCCACATTTTATTCCAAGTATTGATCACAAACTTTTCCATCACATTTTCATTCAAGAGTCCTGTAATTATTTCTTCACGATCCTTGATGGCATGTCCACGAATCACTCGAACTACGTCGTTCACTGTTGTGGGTCGTTCCATAGGAAACATGATACGATTGGTCAGATCTTGTAGGTCTTTTTCCGTGTATATTCCACTGGTAGCAAGTGCGGGGATATTCTGATATTTCCATGTTAATCCAGAAAAAGGTTTGAGAGTAGTAGGGACTTTAGCCTCTACTGCTCTAGGTAAAAACTTATACCAATCTTCATTGAAATAGAAAAATGTGGGTAGCAAAACGTTGCAATCAACTATTGTTCCATGTGCTTTCAAAATGTGAGTTTTCGGAGATAAAAATTTTGTATGATTATTATGAATCACTTTCAGTTCAGCATAACACTCTTCACTTTGCGAGACTTTCACATCAACAGGTATGCATTTAACTATATGTACTACTTCACCTGCCGTCACAGCCATATATCCAGGTCCCTTCATGAGATTGTAAGCAAATTGATCAGGAGATTGCGTAGCAATAGCAAGTGCATTTTTCAAAATATCTCTTTCTTGACTACAACGTTGTACAACAATATCCCTATACAAATTTGTTATTTGTAACTTAATATAACGCTCCACAAATACAAACTTTGAATTTATATACGCAAATATATCTAAATTACTTAATGAAATTTTCTTACTAGGAAATAACATATCGTTCTTAATCTTGTGTATGAACAATTTTGGATGTTCGGTATCACTAATCTCATAACCGCATGTATATCGCTTAGACTTTGTTATTAATGCAAAAGTGATATCTTGCGTAGTTAAAGAGAACAGAGTTTGTCCAGTTTCACTTGTAACTTCATTAGCTACACCGTTATATAACACATTATATCGATTAATAGAACAAGAGTCGCGTGGTGTCCTTTCCCAAAATGTATATCCTCCCTCTGAATCGATACATTGTTCATTCCCAAATTTACATCTAACACCGCTACGCAAAATTATTTGATCGTTATTTAAATCGACGGAAGCGGTATATTCTTGGATGGTTATCTTGATCTTGGCTTGAACTAACACGCTACTCCAAGTTCCATAAACATCGGAGTAACTACCGGAGGTACACTTCCCATCTTGATTTACAGAGCCGGCAAGTATTGCTGGTCTAATCGAAGTTTGATTAATTTTTATATCGCGAAATATATGTACATTATCGAAATACAAAGTACCGCTTTTATATAAATCATAACAATTTTGTCGGCTTACATCCATTAAGTATTCGATCGCACCATTTTCTACAATCGAATTGTGCGAGTGCATTCCACAATAATAAACCGTTCTATCTATTTGAATTTTACATTGAATTACATGCGTATCTTCGAAGTTGTTTAATTGTAACAATTGAATATGCTGTCTCGTTATATTAATATTCGTGGAAGGCACTTCACACTCTCCTACATCTAATAAGGATACAGTTGTTATGTTAAGTGATCTTCCTCCACAGTCGTATCCTATAATGGCCGTTACTGGAATAGCTATTGTAAGGGATAGCAGTAAAAAAAAGAAGAATGAATGCATCTTTCGTCTGTAATCAGAAAAATATTTTATTATATGTTCTTTCCTTTTGTTATTCATGTTCTATCAATATGTGAAACCCGAAGTCTATTCGTGTGTACAACTTTACTACCCTTTTTTATTTCTATTTTGACATTATTTCTCGGTAATATGGCTATAATTTTAAAAGGACCCGAATAATGATCACCAAATTTCCCGGGCTTGGGTCCAGATTTCAAAAATACATAATCACCTAACTTAAAATTAACTGGATTTATATGTTGATCGTAATATTTTTTTGATTTGAATTTGGAAGCTATTAATTTCTCGTATGCCAATTTTTGAATTCCTGTGAGTCGTGTTACTAAGTCAGTTATATATCCCTTATAAGTCGGCACCATGTCAGCTTCACGTAAGGGGTTACTGGATGGCAATCGGGCTAATCGACCGAAAACAACTTCGAATGGGGTATGTTTAGTGCTTTCTTGAACGCAGGTGTTATAATTTAACATGGCTAAGTCGAGCCATTCGTCCCAATTATTGTCTATTTCTGTGTATTGCTTTAAATACTCAGCAAGAGCGTGATGTGATCTCTCTAAAGAACCATTAGACTGCGGTCGAAAGGCGGTGGTTCTCAATTTCTTTATCTTGAAACGTTTAGCAATTCTGGTCATCAGTGAACTCAAGAAGTTCTTTCCCTGATCTGTAAGCACGGCTTTGGGACAACCGAAGACGCAAATGAATTTTTTAATAAAAGCGTCAGCTATAGTGGACGATAGTGTATCTGTTAGCGGAGCAGCTAGACAAAACTTGCTTAACTGATCTTGTAGAGTTAAGACGTACTCATATCCTGTAGGGGTTTTCTTGAGTGGACCTACAATGTCCATAGCTATTTTATCAAATGCAGTTGCGGAGGTATCAGTGATTATCATTGGTTGCTTCGTTTGTAGACGAGTGAGTTTCTTTAGCTGACATTCTAGACACTGTTGTATTCGTCGTTGAATATCATCTTTTAGATTTTCCCAGTAATAATTTTGTCTAATCCGGTGAAAAGTTTTGGAAACGCCGCGATGTCCTCCAATAGGGGATTTATGAAGCTCATAAAATATTGTATCACGTTGCTCCAAAGGTACATATATTAAAGTATCTTTACAAATTATTACTTTAATACCGCAATTCTTAAATACTTTATTAATTACATATTTTATTTCTATCCACTCTAAATTTTCTATACATTTACTTTTAGCTATACAAACTTCAGCCTGATTTAAATTAAGTAATAAGTTTCTTAAAATTAACAAGGTCGAATAAATTCGATCTTTAATATAGCTCATGGATTCGGAGGTTTCGCCTCGAATGCAAAGTCCAAATTGAGAGTATTTCTTATTTTTCTTTTCTCTCGTGACTTCTCCTAAACTAACTAATTGTTTACTAATTATCTTATTATTGTCTATAAGCTTGCGGGCACCTTCATCGCAAGGTTCACCTGTAGTACTTATAAAATAAGCTACATTATTTCTTTGTGTATGGAGAGATTCTTTAATCTCTACAATGTTTTCGCTAATCTTCTCTAAATCACTTGATTCATTTGAATCGCTAATTTCAGAATCATCCTCGAGGTTATTATCTTCAAAAATAGGGGAATTTTGATGTATAGGTTTTTCGGGTACTGCTTTTGTTTTTCCTTGTATTTCGTCTTCATCTTCACCAATATCACTTTTTTCATAATCAGGTAATTTCTTTCGAGTTCTTTGTGGATATCTTCTGGGGGTGACGGTATTTTCATCGTTGTGAAACGATTCCTTTGTCACAGGATCTAGGTTAGATAACTTTAAGGCTTGATCCGAAGGGACCTTTTTAGGTCTACCCCGTGGTCTCTTGATTTCGCTATTTTGAGGCGGTGGTTCGGGTTGGAGATCTGGTTTATCGGGTGATTCTAATTGTTTATTCAATTTACTTTGTCTTCTAGTAGTAACGTTTACATTTAGAATCATATTATCTTGGTTTGCTAATTCATGCGGATTTCTCGATAAGGCATCTGCTGTTGCATTGGCGGTTCCTGGACGATAAATGATTTGGTAGTCGTATTCAGATAACTTAAATCTCCATTTAAGTATTCTAGTGTTAAGATCGGCGGTTTTAAACCAAACTAAGGGCTGATGGTCGGTAATAATAATTATTGGTCTACCGTAGACATAAGACTTGAAAGCGTTAACACTTTGTACCACTGCTAAGGCTTCTTTTTCATACACTTCATAATTCAATTCGGGCCCGCGCAAGACCCGTGAAAAGTATGCGATAGGTCGATCAGTGCCAATTGGTCCTTGTGAGAGGATCCCTGCAATGGCATAACCGGAAGCATCAGTTCTGATGTTATATCCTCTAGACAAATCTGGGAATTGTAGAAGAGGAGCATTACAAAGTAACTCTTTTAATTCACAAAATGCTTTCTCAGTCTTCTCGTTCCATTCAAATGGAACATCTTTGCTTAAAAGTTTCGTAAGGGGTTTAGATATTTTGGCGAAATCTTTAATGAATCGTCTGTAATACCCGGCTAAACCTAGAAATTGGCGAATATTTTTAACGTTTCTTGGCCTGGGAAACTCTTTAACAGCTATGACTTTCTTTGGGTCAACTTCTAGACCCTCTGCGCTAATAACATGCCCTAAATATGTAACCTTATGTCTAAGAAACTTACATTTAGTAATTTGTAATTTTAATCCTGCTTTTCTCAATCTATCTGCTAATAATGCAAATTTGCGGTCATGTTCATCAATAGTATTAGCATAAATCACGATATCATCTAAATATACAAATAGGTCTAATCCTTGTAGGCCGCGAAGCAGCGTATCCATTAGACGTTGAAAAGTTGCGGGTGCATTCTTCAACCCGAACGGCATACGAACAAACTCATAATGGCCGAACGGAGTACTAAAAGCAGTCTTATGTGCATGCTTAGGATGCATTCTAATTTGGAAAAAACCCATGGCTAAGTCTAAAACTGTGTACCATTTAGCGCCACCAATTTGATCAAAAATATTACAGATATTTGGTATTGGATAAGAATCAGCGATTGTTTTCTCGTTGAGTTCTCTCATATCAAGTACCATTCTGCCATTTTCATCAGTGGCTTTTGGTACTATCCAAATAGGTGTGTTATAAGATGAATTCGATTCACGAATTATTCCGGCTTTCAACAACTTATTAACGTGATAATTTAGTTTATCTTTCATGGCATGCGGAAACTGATATTGTTTACAATTGATTGGTATTTCATCCACAGTATTAATTTCATGCATAACTAAATCAGTGCCAGGTAAATCGTCACCAGGTAGGTAGAATACATCTCTGAACTTATTTACTAATTCAACAACGTATTCTTTCTCTTCTTTATTCATATGGTCTAAATCCAAATGTTCTTCTATTTTGATGTTAGACCTCTTATTTTCGTCTTCAAAAAGTAAATCCGCTATATGGAAATCATCCAAATCGTCTGTTTGTTGAATGTCCAGATCTTCATATGCTTCGTTCGTTGCTATAGTTAAAACGTGTTTAATGGCCATACTATTAGGCAAATCAAGCGACACTAGTTCATCAAGAAGTCTATCAAATTCATCACTAGTCATTTTATCATTCTTTATGGCTTTTACTTCACGTTCGTCGAGTATCATAGGTACTACAAAGTTTCTTGCTTTGAATGTTTTATGATTAAAATCGAGTACAGCATTTGAGTCTTCAAAAAATAGTGCGCCTAGTATACCTTCACTTATCATACTAAAATTATCATCAACTACATGAAAAACTGTATTAGTCCCGAATAACTTTATTTCTGTAATTCCTAATGTCATTTGCAAGTTGTTTCCAATACCTCTTATACAAATCACTTTCGTGGTATCTATTTCATTTCCCGGAGGCAATAGGTGTTGTTTTACAAGATTAACTTCTGAACCTGTATCTAATAGGAAGTATTCTTTTGAGTCAGTAGGGGGGTTAATTATTCTGATTTTAGGTGATACTTTATCTATATCTTTTATACTGGCATTGTGAACAAAACAGAAACTAGTATGAGCGGGATAATTGGTTTCTTCGAAATAGAGTTTATGATTACCAACAAGGAATTGACGGGTAGAGAAATCGATAATTGCTTCATTTTCCAGCGAATATCCGGCTCCGAGTACTGCTTCATAGGGTATTGGGAAATTGCTTGGAACAATTTGAAATTCAGTGGCTTTTCCGAAAATTGACAAGGTAATTACGCCAAGTGTGGGTACGGTTTCTAAGCCAATTCCTTTCAAAAAGGTACGTTTCGAATTATCTATGTGTTTTGTATGGTTTTGTAAAAGGGTCATTTTGAGTATATTAGCTTCTGATCCGGTATCAATCATTATTTTCATTCGTTTATTTCCTAAAAAGTTAGCACTTATTATAGGAACTTTTGCAAAAAGCCTTGAATTTAAGGGACTAGGCTGAGCAACATTTCGCTGTCTTCGTTCGATTGGCGCATTTGTGGTGTATTGGTCCTCTGCATTGCGCTCGACTGCGGGGACCATGATCCGTTTCCCTGATTCTGATTTCGGGCTTCATTGACCTTTCTTTTTATACATTCGGCTATCATGTGTCCAGGTCTCTTACAATAAAAGCATATAATATTTGACTTGTCAAATGTGGGGTTCTTATTACTGGCAGATTCTATCTCTGAATTATTTCGGCATTGTTTACCAGTATGTCCGACTCTATTACACAGTTGACAAACTATTTCGTTGATCGTATTAACTTGTGCGCGATGTGTACAGGTTTTCGCTATATGGCCTATTTTATTGCAAATTTGACACTTCAGTTGTGATTTACATTCTCGAGCGTTATGACCTTTCTTATCGCAAATTTGGCAGATAATATTGTCATTGCCCTTTTTCAAGAAGCAATCCTTTATTTCATGTCCAATCTTCTTACAATATATACATTGTTTTCCAAGAGGCTTTGTAATGTTAAGGCAATTCAGTGCCTCATGCCCTTCCTTATTGCAAAGTTGACATAAATTGATAATTTTTGGATTTGATACTTTATTTTTCAATCCTGATCTAAGTACTGACTGTATTTCTAAGTCTTTTTCTGCTTTTATGGCGAGCTTTAGTATATTTGTAGGGGTGACTCCGGGAGCTAGATTTAATTTAATTTCTGATTTTAATCCTCTCTTGAAACATTCAAAGATATTCTCTTCCAGGGCATGCTTATATTCATTCGTGACTGATTCGATTCCGTCAATTTTTCTTTTAGCATCAATGATTTTTGTCGATAGTAGTCGCAGCCTATTAGCGAAAATTAATACTTTTTCGTCATCATGTTGAAATTCATTTCCTAATTCACCTAAAAGCTGATTAAGCGTTTGGGCAGATCCGAAAATATCTGGTAGATGTTCTAGCAATTCATCTAGAGTTCCGAAATTAATTCCAATTACTGTATCTCTAGCTTCTCCTTCTAATTTTGACCTTATCAATTTTACTAAATTACCTTCTATTGGTTTCGGGATCATTGCCAAGGCTTCCTTGCATCCTTCTGCAAATCGAGTCCATTGATCAGGTTTCCCATCAAATCGCGGAACAACGTTCAGTGCGTCTTTCAATGACACAACCTGCCCGTGGACAGTAGGTATTTCTTCCTTTTTTTCGTTTTCACTCATTTTAGTAGTTTGCGAGTTATTACAGGGTGGGATATCTATAATAGATTGTAGCTTTTGTTTTGGACTCTTAATTTTCTGATTTATATCTATAGGTTGGTTTTCAGTTACAATTTTATCTGAATTAATCTCACTCGGGCACGGACTAATTAATTTTTCGTTTAGATCCTGATCGGTTCTTTCAGGTGTTGTCGAAGTACTGTCACGATCTTCTAATTGAGTCAAATTCTCGGTTGATCTTTTCAAACTACTAGGTTTTACTGAAACGGTCCAAGTAAGTCCTCTAACTTTACTGCGCGTAAGGCGTTGGTTATCACTCATTAAGTTAAATAGGGCAGATTATACTCCGAGCGAAAGCTTATCAAATAAATAGCACAATTCTTGGATTTTAAAATCAAAACTATTAGTAATTACACTTAAAACTCTATTATGTTGTCTAATAAGTTTATGAGATTTCGCAAGCTTTTTGTTTAAAAGACTATTTGCAAGCTTTAATTGGGCAACTTGATTATTTAGGCGATGCAAATGAGCGAAGTCGGTTTCTACGGTCTTATCTAATTCGTCTATTCTATCCTTAAGAATATTTTCACGTTTAATATTTAAATTAATCCCTTTTTTATGTGATTCTATAACTTCAGCAATTTTTACAAACTCGGCTTGAATACTAGGTAATCTATCGGTTAAAATATTATTAACGTTATCAATTATTTCAATTTGTTTATCTGCCACTTCATGGACTTCTAACGTTATTTCTTCGAGTAGGGCATTATTAACCGAAATTTCTGGTGTTCTAACTAATGGAATCATTTGAAAACAAGGGCTTCTAAAATACAAGGAATAAAATATAGGTTAAAATTCAATTTATAGATTTTATTGACAATAATTCGTTTTCTCTTTTATATGTGAAAATATTACAAGTTAAATTCTTTTTTCATTTTCTTAATTTCTTCTCGAGTCTTCTGTATTTCCTTTTCCGTATCTAGAATTTGTTGTTCCAATGAAGTTGCTGTTTTTCCGGGGTTTTTTGATTTCGCTCTAAGTGAGGTAGTAGGCGGGGCTTTTAATCCGGCTGGTAAATTTTTTATTAAATAATTGGTACGCTGAATTTGAATATATTTCTTCCGATCTTTCTTATTTTTGCTGAATAATAATTTTTCGATGTCAGTTACGGGTGTTATGTTCAAATTCACCTCTTTCAGCTGACAGTCCTTTTGCACGCTCTTGCGCGGTATTCTAAATTTACCTGAGAAATCACTGATACAGGACGAGCAATATTCGGGATTATTACCGTGGGTGCAAATCCTTTCCCGAATATATTCTAATTTTTCTTCAATACTTTTTGGGGCTACTGTGGTTGTTTTCGGAGGTGATATGGGTGTTAATACTGGCGACGTCTGTGATAACTTGCCATATGTGAATCTATATTTTTCATAAACTTCTTTGCTAAGACCGTCGGGGTGGTTTTGAAGTGTCCTGGCGCGAGCTTTCCTCTTATTTTTCGGCAATCGTTTTTTTATTAATCCGGAATTCACTAAAAAAGAATCCAAAATTTGGCATACGATGAGGGAAAATTTCTCGAATGGAGCAAAACTTAGTAGCAAAAATTTTCGATTGACTTTACTTTGGAACGACCGTTTTTTTTTGAAATACACGAACTAAAATACTCTAATGAATTCAAATGAATTATATATTTTTTTTTTCATGACTATCCGAACGAACTAAATTATTAGGAAAAATTGAAGGAAGAGAAAACTTTAGGCCTACAGAAATTTCTCGATAGTGGCTTTAATCCCTCCGGGGCCTCCAAAAAATTTTATGTGACGTCGGTTGACGAAACAATTCTCAGGCGCACTTTTTGGTCTATCCTTGCGGACAATAACCGGGACGTGCGTTACCACTATCGCGGGAAATTCCTTTTTTTCGGCGACGGAGGATCGAAGCTTTGCTGTACCACACGCTAGGCAATATAGCAATACTTCGCGTTATTTTACCACACTCTTGGCAATAAAATAACGTAAAGGGAGCCTATCTAATATGCACTAGACCACACGCTTGGCAATCGAGTGTAACTATCTAAGAAAGAAAATCCCGTACGCGAAACTAGGAAGAGTAAGGAGAGAGAAGTTAAAGGAGAGTAGTTAGAATATAAAAAAAATTTTATTTAATTTTTCTTACTCACTTTTATAATGGTTTTCCCACACACACACTAAAAGATTGACTGGGTCTGGACGAACTTGAAGTACAGCTAACGAATTCAAATAAATTGTACGAACTGAATGAACTAAATCTGAGCTACTAACTTTGAACGAACTGAATTTCGAAAAAATTAATAATGTAATGCCTGAATTTTCGTGAAAAGATCTCTTTTATACTTTTTTACAAGAGACTCCCACTCGAAAATCTTTGTCATTTTTGGGCAGGAAGAACTAAAATTTTCTCAACTTAATTGGTTGGAAAATTTGGGGAGTATCTCAGCGTAAGCAAGGTTCGAATCCTAATTGGCCGGGGGCGGAGTATGCGGGTGTGGCTTCATTTTAGTGTTTTGGGCCCTCTTCGCATAGATGGCCCTCTATGTACTATTCTGGCCTTTATCTATTTAAACTAATTTTATTTAAAATTAATTGTGTGTGTGGTACTCTAATTTTACAAAAATGTTTCTTAATCTATAATAAAACTAAATGATAGAACAAAAGTTAAGAATTACATTTATCTAAGAACAATTAGGATATTAATAGTTTTAACTATTAATTGATTATTAAAAAGTTTTGAGAAATGTTGAAAAGAAAATCAGAGTTAATTGCAACAAACATAATTAATAACTTTCATTCAAGTCATTCTTAATTTGTCTAACGCAAAGTTGAGCGCACCCAACAATTATATATACGAAACTCGTAAAGAAAATGAACCAATAAATACGGGAAGATAAATTTCGCAATTTTTCGAGAGATCTGCAAGCAAATCTGTTTCCTTTAATTTAAAAGAAATTAGCAAAAATGAAAATAAATTATTTAAAATAAAATAATAGTACTGTTGGCAGGATACACATGTGCGCTACAGATCTCTTCTTTCTAAACATGCGCGCAATCTGACTACTCCGGATGACGCGATCGTAAAATCGCCCTGATAATCTTCAGTACCCGAAAGTCGCCAGATGCACGAGCCGAAAACTGCCGTTCACAGGAAAAATCGTTTTTATTCATCCGCACGCAGTTTTTCATCTTAATTTACGAGCTAAATGTGTGGTCGGTATTTTTTCTTTATTCTCTCTTTTTTTTTTGAACCGCCGTTACAGTAATTAAACTGAACAATATCTTCACGTACGAAATAAACAGTTAAGTCTGTTGTAACAAATATGCTTTTCATGAGGTTGGTTATAATTCCTTTTATAGATATGATGTTCGGGAATTTTTATTGACAGTAGCTGCGACTAGAAGACCACACTTTGCTAGAAGTAAGCTAAATTCAAAGTTAGAACTAATAGGGCATATGATAGAAAGTAGTGCTACTTATAACGGTTAATACATACAGATCGTGATTGTAAATGTAAAATCTTTTAATTGAATAAATTATTAGTCATTATGCAGAACCAGGAACGTAATACGATTAATAATATCATTAGCCTGGTAGATATGGATGACGTACCAGATTTAATACGTATCCTTCAGCACAACCCTGGTGCAGGTACAGTACTATTTCCCTTGATAAAATATACATTTCTAACAAAATAATTTGAGCATTCTTATGTGAATCTCATTTTAATTTCACTGTAGGTGGTGAATTTGAAAATGCCTATATACGTCGAAGGAGGCGAAGAAACAATCTCGGGAGAGATCATAATCTGATGCCAGGTCCTGTACCGGAAGTACCACCGAGGGAACGAGTACGACGCGGAAGACGGATCGCAGCACCTCGTCCTAGAAACCGGGCTGCAATCATGAATAAAAATGTAAATATATTAATGTTGGGTGCAGTTGAAGTAATACTATGTATATTATACGATTGGATGAAAATTACTATACCATTGGATGAAAATTACTATACGATTGGATAAAAATATTAATTACAGCAAGCTGATGGAGCAATAGAAAACTCTGAACCAATGGCACATATTCCACGTCGGAGAGGAAGACCACGTCTTGTTCGTGCTGTTAATGAAAATCATGATCTGGTAAGTTACTTATTAAATAACATTATTTGATAAATCTGCAAAAGGGTTTAGCCACTGCGCGCCAGGACCATCTTCTGTTGATATATTATAAGGGTTCAGCTCCGATCAAGAAAGATGGCATTGACTTCCACGGAGAAAACAACTCGCTATAGCTAGGAGAGTTATAATAAGGAAAATTGCGGTTCGCAATTACAAAAAGGAGGAATCTATTAAACAACGCCAATAAATGACAAATAAAATACTTATATTACTAGACTTTACATGGCGCGAGAGAGCGTATTTGCCCAACTTAAATAAGGGAAGTGAGTGAATTTGTAAGGTTATCATGATTGAGTGAAGGCTGACTCGAGTCACGCTTGGTCGTGCGAGGAAAATACCACATACACACACCCTGTCTGAAATCCATCATAAATATAGTTTTGTTCAAGAATCTTATTATTACGAAATAAATTTAAATATTTTAATTACAACCAATAGCTGATGTTAACGTTGGACAGGGGCTGAATGAGGCACTCGGACAAGGTCAAGTAGACGAACCGGAACTCCTTCCTGTTGAAGATGTAAATGACGATCAAGTAACTAAATTATTAAATTACACGATTCGATAAATTTATGATAAATATAATTCAAATCGTGAATTGTATTATTACGAAATAAATTTAAATATTTTAATTACAGCCAATAGCTGATGTTAACGTGAGGCAGGGGCTGAATGAGGCATCTGAACACGTAGATGAACCGATACGTCTCCCTATTAACGATTTAAATCATCATCAAGTAAGTGAATTGAATCAGATGTGAGTTAGCCATTTAAGCAACACATATATAAAGGACATAAATAAATATTTACATATAATCTTATTAATATAAATATTACATGTTTTTTATGAAAACAAGCTTTACACATGTTCTACAACATAAAAACCATTGAAACACTACGGATGATGGAGAAATCACAGCCTTTGTCAACATAAAAAGCACTATATACACGTAATGACTTGTTCAAGTTTGATTACAGTATACACCAACGCCAAAACATACTTTATCTAGCTTATTCAGCGCAACAATTCTCGCTGCCGAATTCTACGAGTTTTTGTATCACATTTTCTCACTTAATTTATAATAATATGCATGTTGATTATATTAGTATATGCCTCTTCAATTCATATGATACACATTAACTTTTATAAAACTATATATCTATATAGTCTTTCGATGATGATATACTAGTGGACAGAAGACCTCAACCTGCACGTATACTAAACGGTATAAATTATTCTTATATATTTTTGTTTATTTTCCATATTTATCTACACACTAACATTTTCACAAAGATAAACCTTGTACTATCGAAACAATAGTAATGTATAGTATAACGAATCGTTTGTATATTCGTTATGTCTCTCTCTCCCCAAGAAGCCAGTAACTAATATATTTAATAATCATTATAAATTACCATATTGTTTGAATAGTTACAGCATTACGGACGTCAGCGAACTGGTAAGCGACGCGACTTGCGTACAATAATCGATATCGACTCGCGGCGCGGACCTCGCGGAGAGACGCTTCCTTGCGAGGAGAGAGAGAGAGTTTCGAAAATTGATATAGTCCGCTTTCGACGATCGACGGGTTAACGTTCCTCGCGCGAGTCGTCAGGAGCATTCTTCGACTTCCTTCTGGCGAGCCGAGGCCTACCGCGGACGTCCAGCCTTGCACGCGCCTACGTACGCTGCATACAAAAGAAGAGAGGCGCTATTGCGAGTCAGCCGACCAGCGGAGGCGAGTACGCAGCAGAAGCGAGCCCGCTGTCGTGTGCCCTCGGTTTGCGGGTTAGAGTAGGCGTACAAGCGGCTATACTGTAAGTACCAGTTCTAGTACCTGGCTTCTCTCTCTATACCGCTCTCTCCCTTTTTACGTTAACTAAGCCGCGCGTTTACGCTCGCCTTTTCTTTTGTCGCTTCCACGTTCGAACGGTGCGCGCCGGTTCGCTGTCGCCAGAGTGCACAGCTCACAACAGAGCGAGTGCTTGCGGTCAGGTAGTAATATCATTACAACAATATTTATACATGTAAATGTTAAATTAAATGAATTACTTGAAATGAAAAATTTAATTTAACTATACATGTATAGATCAGCGTTGTAAAAATTATATTACTAGGCATGCATATGTCATATTTAAAATAAGAGTAGAATATAGGCATATCCATAGAACTTTTGACATTTGAAGTTTCAAATAGAAGGTACACCTATGAATACAGAATTTCATTTAGCTTCTTTTTCGTTTCATTCAGCTTCATTAACCACAAAAAGATAAAGTAATTTATTTGTAAGGTTATATCAAGTGTTAACAGTGATCTACTTAGCTTAAAGTATATCTATAAGCAGTTTTCATTGAATATAAAATAATAATAATGAAAGTTTTGGTTGATCGCACGGCTGTTAGGAAGTCTTAAGAAGTTTATATTTAAATAAGAGGCGAGATAGAAAACGAGAAAGCACAAGGAAAAAATCAACACATGTAATAGACGCTTTAAAAATTATAAAGAAAAAACACAAAACTGAACATCGTTATTACGGATATAAAGGAAGATCTGATCTGGAAGAGGAAACAAGATGTAGAAGAGTGGCTGAAAGAAAAACTAAGGATAAGAGGCGAGATAGTATATGCAAGAAGAACAGAAGAAAGAAATGAATAAAAAGAGAGGAAAAATGAAAGAGAGTGTAAGGAAAATAAGAAGATATAAATAATCAAATGCAAGTCGTAAGAGCAAAAAGAGGAAATCATTAAAGAAAAACACAATCTAGCAAGAAGAAAAGCAAGAGAGCTAAAATTAAAAGTGAAAGCAATAAAACAATGGCACAACGATGTCAAGACAGAAGAAGAAGAAACTAATTAAAAAAGATATAGGGGCATATCAATAAGACTAAAAGTAAAGAAAAAAAGTAGGCTGCGAAGAAGGACAGAAAAAGAAGAATAAGAGTGACAAGATACCCTAAGGCAAGAAGTTGGTTCGGAGAAGAAACGATAAAGGGCAGTGCAGGAAAAACAAGATAGAATAGAAAACAAAGTAAAATTTGAAAAGACCGACCTGTAAGATAATCAGAACAAGGAAGTGAAAGTATATACAACAAGGTGAAAGCAACAAACGAAAAATGGAAATCGAAGAATTAGAATGCAAGGTAAAGAGGAAAATAATGGAGAGAGACAGAAGAGAGATAAGAGAAGAAATTGAAGAGTGTTAGTATGACGAGTGAGGAAAGAAGAAAAAAAAAGAAAAGAAAATTAATACAGAATTTTAAGTGCAATTTGAAAACAAAAGGAACATAAAGCAAATATGAGAAAGGGAAAGGAGCTACTACGTGAGAGAAATAGCCATAAGGATGAATGGGTAACGTATGAAGAGAGAAAAATAAGAGGAGAAATGCTGAGAATATAAGGAAGATTGAATGAAATAAGCGTACTAAAGTTAGAAGTACAAGTGGAAAATAAAAAGACAATAATAATGAGAGGGCAAAAGGAGAAAGGAAGATTTAGTAAGCAATGAAAAGAGAGGCGAAGGGCAAAAGAACTGGGAAGAAAGGAGAGAGATAGTACAGAAATGCGCATAAATAAATACACAAAACAACACAGATACGACACTTTCACATACTTACACAAATAAGTACACTCACACTCAAACTCGGAAACGCGAAAGACAACAAGAAACTTGTACACAATGAAGAATTGTAATTACAACTCAAAATAAAATATGTAACTAGAAGAATAAACATATATGTGTATGTGTATTCATTCTACTATACTTTATTCTACACATATATATATATATATATATATATATATATATATGTTTATTCTACTATATATATATATATATAATAAATTTTCTATGGATATGCCTATTTACAGAACTTTACGGTATGAAATTGTAATGTATATCTTTTAAATTTTATTAACATATAGATTTTGGTATGACTTAATCAAAGCATAATTAGAAAACACAATTGTACACTTAAGTTATTGAATAAGCTCGAGCTAATAATACATTTTAAGATTAAACTAAATTCATTGCCAGATGATAGTTACAAGCTATACAATTACAAGATAATTTACATCCATCTGGATAGAACTACTAACTTGATGGACACTTCGCCTAAGAACTTATTAAAAATACTAATTTTTCTAATTAATTTATCAATTTATCATTAATATATTTCCATACATTTTACTGTTCTTTTCACTACTATTTATTTCTATTTTTATTTGGGTATCCTTGATTACTTTATTGAAAACTTTCTTATGTTTCTTGTATTCTTCTTCGAATCTCTTATTAGTTGCCGTACTACACGATTTTTTATATAATTGTTCTTTGGGTTGGATTAGGTTTACGAGAAATTATGATGTCATTAGTCATCTATGCTTTGCTCTATCTATTTGTTTTTTGCTCTGCATAATATCGGTAACTACATTACTGATAACATCTTTGATCGTGTTAAATATCGCAGGATGCTATTTCAGGTTCATACGTTAATGATTCAATATTGTGGAACAATATTCCAATTCATTTTACAACCAAGAATTTTACAGTTTATTATAATTAATGTGTTTAAAATTAGTAATCTTATTAATTTTATTTCTATCAATCTCTACATTGATAGGATAGTGATCAGAGTTAAGCATGTATTCATTTTAATAGGATTAACAGTGTTATTTGTTTTTCAAAATATATTATCACCACGTGATCTTTTATTTATGTTGTGAAAATTTCACCTCGTAATCTTATTAAAAAATTACAAGTATAATGAATTTAATTTTCAGATCTAAGCTATTATATGATTCAGGGTTGACTCCATTTTTATCTACAAGGACGAAATCATGATTATCTTCCATCATTTCTGATCTTAATCACTTTCCCATCTCGTTTCTTGCTTTGTAATTCCAGTTTATTTGTCTTTGGTTTATTTGTTTGTGATGATAAATTAATGACAAATTTTGGCTTTTAACATTATTAGCTATTTTTGTCTCAGTGATATTGTAACTCACGTCATTTGAAACTATGCCACTCTACAACCGAGGAAAGTAGGTACTATAACTTTTACCCTTTAATCCGTTTGATTAATTCTTCTATTTATCCTGTGTTTTGGATAAACGTATTTACTTTATTAGAATCAAAGGAGTTTCTGATCTATGTGATGGGTCAAATGCTAGTGAATATAGAAGCACGTGTGAGCACGACCGTGTTCCTGGCATCGATATTCATGAGGTGACTATTGCCGTCCATCTTGTGATCGTCAAAGTATGCGAGCGCGACCGCGTTCCTACTTAGTCAATCATAATTTCGGTCGGTAATCTTTCACATAACTTAATGATTATTGAATTTGGTGTTTAGAATTGTAGTAAAATAAGAACTGACATTTATAGTTTTCGTATGATTACATCTCATATATAATTAAAACGAATATGAATTATTTCATCGAAAATAATTTCGTTTGCCTCTCTTTGCTCCCAGATAGATATTTTTACTGCCTTGGTTGTAGTAATTATTTCGTTCACTCTACCATGAGTTGCGTCATCCTCACTCTTGTCCTAATTTCGCGTTTCCATTCTTGAAGGCAAATTGAACCAGCATGTAAAAGCGAGGTGGTCAGCGTTATACTACTATAATACTTAAGCTGGCTATCTGACCTCTTGCAGTTAGGTGCCGTGTGTCCCGTGTCGTGGCACTCGTAGCAGCGATCATTTTTCGTCTTAATCACATATCATTAGCATCGCTTCACTTCTAGCACACTGTGAAGATCCATCTCTCTCTACTTCAGCTTGTCTTATCTATATTACAAGTTGATTATGTCTTATTCAAAATATTTCCGTCACGATTTGTAATCAGTTTGCTTTAAATAAAACACGTCTCTTTTCTCGTCTTCTATTAATTCAGATGCATCAGGTATATTATTATATTTTCTGATTAATTCTTCGAAATTGGTCCACCAACTGAATGACGTATATTATTCATATCATGTCTTGATTTTTTGTTTCACGCCTCCAGGGCAGTAGTGTTCATTTCTCATCTCTTTCGTTCTCTTGTATTATTTTATTTATATTAATAATTTTTTACCTTCGACTAACTGATTTATTAAAATATCGCACGCATTGTACATTTCTTTTTCAATTGTTTCCACGTTCTTTTCATGATTTGTTTTTTGTACGGGGCTCGAATAACGGTTTATTAGATAGTTTGTAATCTCTTGGTATACTATTATCAGTATACGAAACATTTACTTTCATAAGACTCGACTCATTCGATATAGATATATTTTATTGACGGCCATGTCTATTTCTTTATATAAACTACTAATTAGTTTTTTTAAATCTTTCATCTATGTACTTTACAATTTCATCCTTGTGACAACTAGTACTCTTTTGGTTTCTTTTAAGGCCAATCTGAATCTTCTTCTCTAGATATTTTACTTTCCTTGGTATCGTCTTCCACTATTTTAACAAGAAGTCTTTCACCTCGGTCGTTTTATTTTTAACGAGATCACGTTTTTGTGATTCTATTTGATACATTACATGATATATTTATTGTTTGTAATATTGTTGGATGGCGAGGCATGAAAAGTTTATCAAAGTATCCGTACTCGGACGGATCTAAGTGCTAAGTTAGCGTGCCGCGCAGGGCACTCGCGCATACAACAATAAGCGCTTACGCCTCTCTCCAAATCCATCAAATACACACGCATGGCATTTCAGCAAATATAGTATCAGTAAATGGATTTATTTATATTTTTTAGGCTTTTCATATGGTTTAGAGAAAACACAATTGAGTATATAACGTAAAGTTCTGTATTTTGCTAATTATTTAAGTACTAAAGTGTAAATATGTCATATGCAATGCCATCTCTTTTAATAATTATAGAATGCGGAGTCTGCTATGTAAAAGGAAAAAGAATACAAAAATGTCGGCCATGCGGGCACAGATTTTGTACGATCTGCCTTATAAAAATAAGAAGGAGACTATGTCCTATGTGCAAGCAACCGCTTGAAAGTTACCTTCCTGAGCACATGATGGGCAGAGAAGAATATATCTTGAATCCAGTAAATTCAGATGATTCAGACGATTGAAAAACCAGATTATATATTTTTTTATATAAATCCACGTTAATAAAAAACAAAAAAATATATAATGATTTTTCTTTTGTTGATATTTTAATCTTTGTTGTGTGGTTTATAAATATCTAAATTATAATGTTGTGAAATATTTAAATATTTTTGACAGTTTAGCTCACGGTCAATCAGAATCGCACAAACGCATTACTAACAATCAACATTTACGATATACATACACATTTATTTATATATACTGCCTTCATTCTATTATATACATTACAAGCATATGTACAAATATATAACTGTTGGGACTGGTATGGCTTATGATCTCTTGGAATAAAACGTAAAAGACGTAATGGTTTCTTTCGCTTAATACAACCGTCAGTAAGTATGTCGTGTAGAGAAAATAAAAAAATATTTAAAAACATGGCGACGCTAACAAAAGGTAAATCGTATGACTAAAAAAATGTATTATATTATATACTGTTCTCTCTAGATCTGACGATAAACGTTTATTTACTGTTTATTTGTATTGGTGAAGATCACAGGTAAGTTGTCACTGTCTGGTCTTGTTCGGCGATTTGTCGAATGTTCTCATTTACGTAGGCACTTGTTACTTCCTAGAAAAACAGTAAAAAAACTAATTTATATAGCACATAAACTTTATCACTTTAGTTATACCCTAGTTCTTTTTTGTGATTCTTTTGCATGAAGCTTAATTGTTATCTACAAGTATTACCTGAAAGTACTCCATATGAGTAGTACTTACAATTTCTTTTTCACAGAGATTTATCGAAATCAAAAAAATATGAATGATTTTTTCGTACGCAATTTTTCTGGGACAAGCAAATCGACAATGAAAGCTTTTAACAATATTTGACTTTCAATAAACAATAAACATGAAACGTTATAATCGGGTGGCCAGATAAATTTATAAAATACACAGGAACTGTATTAATTAAAAAAACTGTTTATATTATATAAATAGATAAATAACGTCACGTGCATTTATAACAAACATAATACTTGTTTTTGTTATTTTTCTAACTCCTCCGTTATTTTAGATCAATATATTTGCAGAAATGTTTCTAGAATTTTAAAATTTCTTGCAGTTTGCCAAATGCAGTTTGAATTTGGAAATTTCAGGCAGCTTTGGAACGCTGTTGGTTTGGCAATTCTGATAGTTTCCTGCAGATAATCTGTTTATTAACAGACAAGCTGGAATCAACTCTGTTGATGTTCGCTCTTCTGTAGTTAATGAGAACTCGCATCTACTCGACAATAGCCATCTGACCATCATCTTTACACAAGAGTATACTACTACATTAACCTTAAACCTCTATTTCTCAGTATTCTTTTATTTAACCTATCCTGTATTGTTCACACCGCGATTTTATCCCGAGAGACTTCTAATGGGAAGTTACGAGTTTATGTAAATATGGCAACTATGAAAAATCATCTGCTAACTAGGTACATATTTTAATGAAATTAAACAACATAATAATCAAAACAAATAAATTGTATGGCCAATATTTATGATTAAACATTGAAGGAGAGTTATATACTTACCTTCTGTCTCCGAAGCTAGATAATTATTAGTAAAAAAAATAAATTTATAATATATATAATACATTCAATTTAAAATATATATATACGTCAAATTGAAATAGAATATGACTTTTTTATAATAACAAGATATTATTGTTATATCAATGTATGACGAAAACAATAGTACAAATTCTGATATAAATTGGAAATTGTAAATATCAATAGGACTGTAACAAATTCTTGTTGAGAATCATTTTATTTTTTATAATTTAAGTTTTATAATGAACGATTTTGATTGTTTAAATAAGTAAAACCAACCCCGGGACTGCAATAATACATATAATTTATAAAGGTAGGTAATGTTCGTGGGCGGATGCCTGTCCTTGGATGGACTGACTCTTGGACTTGTGCTTCCGACAGGCGCAAAGCATGGATTGTTCCTCGGTGCTTTCGCTGTCAAAAACAATATTTATTTGCATTACTCTATTCACTGCAGCTATCAAAAATACTATCTGTCAAATTGTAAGCGTGAACATTTTTATCATGCCCGCTACGTCAGTGCAATATGACTCGCCCGACGAGTATATTTAAAATGTGAATTGTTGTAACGATACTTGACGTTTATTCGAAATAAATGAAACGGAGTTTTTAATCTTAAAAGGACACTGGAAACAAACTTGAATAAAACAACATACAAAGAGGTACATAATATCCTGGAGAAATACAGTATTCATTCGATTTTTTGCAATAAAGAGAAAGAGTGAGACTAACCGTGTAGAATAACAAAACAATTGTGTATAATATAAGTATGCTATCATATCACACAAAATCAACTATGTAGAATAAAAATTGATCGTGTAGAATAAAAAGTCATCGTGTAAAATAAAAAACTGTTCGTGTAGAATAAAACTGATTTATTCTGGTGTATAAATCAACCGTGTAGAATATTATTACTGGTAATCAAATCAGTACATGTGGAAACTTTAAACATAACTGTTGCGAAATAAAATTTTATTTTTCATTGTGTAGAATGAATTTATCTAGATTTTTAAAAACATTCGTTATGTAGAATTAATAACAGGCTATGTCTAATAAAAGTTGACACATTTTGTGAATATTCATAAACGTGTACAATGTTCATGTTTTTCATCTGATATGATAATAACCAAATGTGACGTGTAGAATCTTTTACAATGTATGTATTTGAAAAAGTATGTGTAGAAAAATGAGTTATGTAAAATATTCGAAATTTCATTCGTGTAGAATATTAAATTGATTATGTACAAATAAACGTGTTCAAAATTCAACACTTTTGTAATCAAATAAACTTTGATTATGTATGATTTCTATATGTATAATATTTCAAATCAATACATTTTCAATTTCATTTTGTGTCGAATAGTTACGTGTAGGAAAATATTTAACTTTTTTTTTAATTTATATTTTATTTATCGTGTTCAATAAATAATTTTCGTGTTTAATAAATAAAGTCAAATAGTTTGTGTTTAATCAAATCGTGTAAAATTGTTATGTGTACAAACCGAACCCTGCCCTCGTAATAAGATCTCATGGAAAAAACTACGTACTTAGTTGCTATCCAGCCAGAAACAGTAAAAGTGAAAGAAGCAAAGAAGGGAAAAAAAAATCCAAATCGTCAATCCTGACTGGCTTTGGTCCTGTGCAGAGAGATGGAACACGTTGATGAGCGGTTGTAGCCATGCATAAGGTGAGTTAATAAATCATATATCATATATAATATAAAATTTTATACACTTTTTTATAAATGATTTTATTTTTAGATACGAAACGATGATGAGAAGAAAGTAGTGGTTGCAAAACCTACGAAGCTGATGTGAGAATAAAGGAAATTTTATATTTATATGTAACCATTCCCTAATTTGAGAGGAGCAGCTGCATAGGAGAGGATTTTGCTCTCAAGAAATAAATAAATTAGGCCATAGCATAGCAAAGTTACTTTAGTTATTCAATCTTAAATTTGAATTGTATCCACTTTCAATATTAATTAATTTTTAAATTCAAAAGTACCCTTAAAGTTAAATAAAACCAAAATATAATTCATTGTTTGATTTATCTCTTCATTTTTTAAGTAATGCGATAATAAAATTAGAAATTATAAAAAAAATGAAATGAATAAATATGTTTTTTTACATTGTTGAGATTTGAAGTCTTTGAAAATTCAACTGTGACGGTGACATGTGATATAGCCAATAGAACTGTAGCATCCAGTACGATTAGCCAATAGTATTTATTATGCACTGTGATCAGCGCCATAGTAATCACCTCGTATACTACTTTATTTTCTATCACTTTGACCTTTCTCAATTTCCAGTTACGGCTCTACCTCCTGCAAGAGTAATTTAATTGTTAAATTTTTCCGCTGAGCAATGTCATATAAAAATTTCTTACAATTATTTGATAATGCTGTTTCGTTCTTTGCGGGACTTGCTACTGTAAAAGAAACCGATGCAATGATCATTGACGAAATTGCAACTTATCAATTGTAGGAATGTGGAGACAAAAATATTAAATTGTAGAATACAATTCCTTACAATATTTTTTATAACACTGTCTACTTTAGTTGGATATATTTTCATCTCGAAGACATTAAAGAGTCATCTAAGCCATTAAATCTGAAGAGTTAGTATATTTTCTTTATTCATATACTGCGAAAATTAAAACCTGTAACAAATGAACCTATTGCTTTGTTTTAGTGGACGATATGATCACAATTTCCAGCAATGCTGTTGCACTTCACAACGGGCGTAAGGCAAAAACTCATAGATGGGTTTGAGAATATCTACATATTCATGTAAGTATAACAACTATATTAATAATAACAATAGTCTAATAGTTACACTAAACTCATTAATAAATTATTACAGAGAAAAAGTCAATGAATAACGTTAATAATAATAAGTAAAATGGTAAGATAAAAGTCAGCTGTAAGTCTAAACAAAATAAAAGAAAAAATTATCAGTTTTGATATTTATGATGAACATAAGTCTTTAAAAAACCGACAAGATGATGTTTGGAAAGACAGATGTAAAATTTTCTGTGGCAATATTAAGCTGCTCAATCTATTTAAGATGATTGAGCGAAATAGACATGATATACGAACCCATTATAATAATTCAAAAGGTTTGGGTCTCATTAGAGATACAATAGTAATATATAGTGATACTAATGATCAAGATTTGAGCTTTAGTGATGTAGATTTTAAAGATTGTGAGTCAAAGAAAAAAATTTGATTTAAAGATTTAGGTGAGAAACATAAAATATGTTTTCAAATAAGATTGAGCAATGATCAGTAGCAAGAGATTAGTTCCATAGAGAAAGTATACAGGCATATCCACAGAACTTTTAGTTTTCGCGAGTGATCGTACTTGCACGTATCTGGAGTGTAAACAGGGTAATCCAATCATGTTATTGACTAAAAAGTACTTTTTCTAGAATGTTACTGTTACTCCCCAGCCTATTCAATGTCATCCGGGTTCTAGTACAAGCACCAAAGTACCCGAAAAACGATAAATCACTGTGAGAATCGCAAATTTATTTTCATTCCATGTCTAATAACTTTTTTACCGAGCGCATTTGGAAGCTGCTGATTTTTTTACTAATGTGTGGGCACGTAAATAATGAAAACGCGTCGCCAAAATAAGTGTGCCTGTCATGGGTACCCCAATAAAAATTGATGCACCAGCGATGATGCGATTTTTGAAATTCAAGCTAATTACATTTTTTACGTTCTAACTTTTTTACCGTTGTACTTGAATAAACGACCTTGAAATATAATATTCTACTCAGTCAGACCTTTCAAAAGACACCTGAGCGGAACATGTGCCCCATACCTGAGTGGAGTTATAAGCTTTTGAAATTCACTAAATCGAAAAAAACTGAAACAAAAAAATGACAATATCAGCAGGCACAAGCGTATACTCATTTCGATTGAATATCAGACAAGAGAAAACGATAATATGTGAAATGACAAATCTATCACCTAGTCGGTAATTTTTTTTTATACATTTTTGGCGAAAATATTCAAAGGAATAGGTGAAAATGAATATTTGTCATTTATGTAAGAATTGTTAAAATTTGTTGATAATTCTT
Organism: Phymastichus coffea; assembly: GCF_024137745.1. Classification (NCBI taxonomy): domain Eukaryota; kingdom Metazoa; phylum Arthropoda; class Insecta; order Hymenoptera; family Eulophidae; genus Phymastichus; species Phymastichus coffea. The sequence goes on along the minus strand of NW_026706835.1, from coordinate 1,856,830 downwards.
GTGTGCATTTGGTGAGTGTGTGGGTGTTTGTGTATAATAGTATGTCAATACTTATACATACAGTGGATACGAGAAATTGACTTCATAATATTAGCGCTCCTACGTTTTCAAAATTTTACTATATTCCGAGAAATCCGCATGTAAACAAAACTCATTTCTCTCACCTGGACTAAGGGCATTGGATTTATGTTGTGGCTACTGTCAGTAGCACATTTATCGTGCTGGCGTGAAGAGCCTGTGACTTGCTTTATGTATATCAAGATGGAGGTAAATTATATGATCGATTGTATTTAAAAAATCATCTCTACATCTGTTTTACTATTCTAACAGCCATGGAATCTGATCGAGAAGAGAAACTCAGAATTAAACGCTTGATAATTCAAGAAAAAAGAAAGAAAGAGAGGGAAAAAAAGGAACTCGAGATCCAAAGAATCAAGAAAAAGAATGCTGATCAAAAGAAAGTTTCAAAGTTTTCGAAGGCTCGTGTAAAAGATACCTCGCTTCCTGATGTTAGTAACACTAATAATACAGGTAAGCAAGACACACATGATGACTTTGATGTTATCAGTACTCATTCGAGTATTGATAAAAATAGTCAAATTCAAGAGAATGAAATATTCCTGTCGGATGATAGTATTTTTGAAAACTCGATAAATTCAAGATCGTTACAAAATGTTGATTGTTATACTGATTCTGAGCTACATATTGCGAGTGATTCGAAAATAAATGATGATACTGTAAAGCATATGACTATTTCAAAACCTTCAGAAATATCAAAGTTATCGTGTAGTTTGAAATATTCGAGAAATCGCGAATCAAAATTAAGACGGGATATTAAAGTGTTAAATGATGTTATTGATAAAAACGATGCTGAAATAAAGTCATGGCAAAATAAATATTATAGATTGAAAAAAAAATTGAGAAGTCGGAAGCAGACCCTGTGATAGAAAGTGTTAATAAAATAGAAGCTAAAGGAAACAAAGCTGTTAGAGAGAGTTTAATTCAAGGTGAAGTGATGCGACAGCAATTGCTAAGCAACAAAAACAATTTTAAGGGAGAAAAAATGAAATATATCGCTCATCAAGAGAAAAGTACCGAACTGTAACACCATTCATTTTAAAAGCGACGGACCTTCGACTCAATATAAAAATAAAACTAATTTTGATCTTTTTCAACATTACTGCAACAAATTGGGACTTCGAATTGCATCTTGGAACTTCACAACAGCTGGACATGGAAAAAGTAGTGCTGATGGTTCGGGCGGAACAACAAAAACTTTATGCGATCGAGCAGTACAATCTAGGCGCGATGTAATTACCGTTCAAGATATAATTGATGTTGTTAGTAAGTCATCTAAAATTCATATCTTTCATGTTACCTTAGCAGACATAGAAGTGATTGATGAAGTAGTGCGGCCTAACACTGCATCAGCCCCCAAATCTCATCCACCATGCAAACACTTTTCCATAATTCCTGGTGGATGGATCTTACAGTCATTACCAGAATCTCGAGCAAAGAAACGGAAATTAAAAGAAGAAGGAACAATTAATTTTGAAAATCAATATAATAATACAAGAAAGAAACAAAAAATAGATGAACAAGACAGCATTAAAAATAAAAAACAACCTGCAAAAAAAATGATAGCCAAAGAAAGAATTGTTAGTAAAGGAAACAAGAGAAGACGTAATGATATAACTTGTCAAGTTCCGAATAATGTAAAGAATGTGCAATCTCGTCGATCCGTTCATATATTACGAACCAAGAAAAATTAGTTATAGTGTTATAAATATTTGTTGAGTTATACAACAAAAATGTATGTTTGTGTTATACCTACTTTATTCAAATAAGTTACTGTTTATCTGTGATACTTTATATTTTCGTAAAACTGTGTTCAGTTATGTTTGATCATGTATGTAAATAATGTAGTATGTAAATACATTTCGTAAGTTTTTGATTGGAAAAATTTTACTTTATAAAGTCTATGATTCATGAAAATTGATGGAAAAATAATCATTTTCAACTAAACATTTTTTGCTGAATTTGAGATCAGAATGACCTTGAATTTACCTATTTTACCTTGAAATGTCCTTGATTCTAACCTAATTGAGTTAAATAAACCTTAGACTCGAACTCAGCGACTCTCAAAAACCATAGAAGCTTTTTCTCAAATTCATACAATTTTTTTTTAAGCTGTTATTGTAGAAAAAAAAAATACTTACTTTTGCGATAACAATTTTACCGAGGCCTGAAAATGGATAACGCGATTTTTCTTATGTACTTTAAGACATAATAATACAGATAAAACTATTTCAAAAGATATGCCTTCAACTTTTCCAAAATTTATTTGTAAATGTCAAAATTAAAAAGTTCTGTGGATATGCTCATACAAGAATGTACGAAAAGGTGCAGCTTTGGAAGATGGATGGACAGACATTCTTCGAAAAGCCATTGACAAACAAGAAAAGTTACCTTGTAGTTATAGTTTTGAGAGACACTTTGTTGGAAGTGACAATGTGTACATTAAAATAGGTCACTGTACAGAGTGCAAGTCAAAAATTAATTTGATTTGTCAAGAAGTTGCTTCTGCTACGTTCATTATTAATACAATAGATTCTAAATATAGCCCGCATTATAAAAAAATTAGATTGCAAAAAGTAACTAAATCAGCAGCTGAGCAAGAACTTTTATACAAAAAACCAAAACAGTGGAGACGAGATTCAGCAAGGAAGTAAATGTAATACAGTGACCGCGAACCTCCTGTTATATCTAGGCAAGGAGATGTTACCGCTAGACGTAATAATGTATAAAATACTGTCGCGTTGGTAAAAGTTGGATCTTAGTCCGGAGTTAAGCAGAGGTTGATTAAAGGGATAGCGCCTTTATTATATGTAGCGTATTTAAGTAGATAACTTAGTTTCTTACCTTGTTAGGATTGGATTTCAGAAGAGGTTTTTACAAACAGTCTCAGGTGTTTGCGCTTGATTTAAGATTTATTGTTTAAAGACAATTTTATAATGCTTAGCAGAGTATAATTCCGGTTCTGAGTAGCCCGATAGCGAGACTTAAAAATAACTCAATTAGTACTGCGCGAAACGTATGCTATGCGAACTGAACTGCTCTGAACTGCCTTTTGCGGATCCCGATCCAGCCTTTATATACCATAGGCTGATGTGCCCCTTCCTGTGTTTTCACCGAATTAATATGCGGTGAGTAATATATTCGCAGAAATATTATGGAGAACGTGCTTAGACTAATCTACCCGGCTAGATAGATTTACAAATGTTCCCGAGAGGGTTGATACGATAGAAAATTAAATTACCGATACCCGGTTTGTTACCATAACCCGTTATTTACTTATCATAATTCGTCACGTACTTTTTCTTTTGTATCGACGTGACATGCTCTCGGAGTCCTTTGCTGATAAAGCAAGGGACTAGCGCTCTCCGAGCGCTACTGTAACTATTTTGTTGGAGTATATGTATTTTTTGTTATCTTTTTCTGTGTCTTATCATTCTACATACATATTTGTATTGTTTCGTTAAATATTTTTGTGTTGATTTATCTTTGTTATATATATATATATACACTTTTTTTTATATCTTATTATACATATTATTTTTTGTTGTTTTTTTTGTTATTATTATTTAATTATTCTAAGAATAGGAAGGACTTGGGATAGGATTACAGCAACTCCAAACGATGAACCTGCAAACTCCTCTGGAACCTACATAAAACCTCCTTGCCGATACATCTGGCACAAGGAGCATTACTGAGCATAAAATGCTCCGGGCAGACACATTCGGCCTCCATGGCCAGTTGTTGGTCTTTTGGAGCGACTGCGACGCGCGCCCGGCAGAAGAAATACCCCTGCCAATGTGCGGTGTCTTGTCCGCACACACGGCATGGATTGAAAGGGGCTCGTCCGAATCCCTCTCCTCCATAGATTTCCTCGAAGAGGAATCTTAGGTGCAGGTGTCCGTGATGGGCCTCCTGGAAAATATACTGCGTCAGCTGATGATGGTTCCAGCCTCCATCGTCGTCCAATAGTGGCAGCTCAGGATGTTGATGCTCATCTGGGCCTCCCGGTTCTCCCATCTTGTAATTAGTCGTACCAAAGTTGCTGTCGACGTCCGGTTGTTTGACACCTGTTCCATCGTCCAGGATCTATTGGCCTTCTTGCGCGGCGGGCCGAGTGTGGTAGTTGCCGTGCGTTTCATCGTGTTGGTTTATGGAGTGTCTGACATGACAGGGGGGGGGGTATGTTAGTGTTTTTATACCCTTTTTTATTTTAGAAAGTGGGGAGAGTTTGAGGAGTGTCTGTTGTTTGGGATTCTTGGAGCGGGACTGCTTGCACGGCCATGGGTGGGGAGTGAGGAGTGTCGTAGTTGATTGGTAGCCTAAAATATTTTCCGTCAAGTAATGTCTGTGTAGATTTGCAGATCATTCTTTTTTGAGGAGTTAAGGGCTGATTCAGTTCTTACATTGGTATATTTCCGAACCTGCGGTCTTTGTCACTGCACACTCTATATGCGCAGAATATGCAACTTACTGCGATTATGGATGCGATAACGATTACAATGGTTACTCCTAACGCTAAATACGCGTGTAATAATTTCGCTCGGTCCGAGTGTTCGTATCTGTTCTGATTATTATTTGTTTTTGGGCTTTTTATAACTATTTTGTTTGTAGTAATCAGAGAGATTTTCGAAATTACAAATTTTTCCGCCTTTAGTTTTTTCTTAGCCCCTAAATAAATATGGTGGTTTGTTCTAAGTTCGCACAGCTGGGGAATCTGTATTAATCCAGTGCCATTCAAAGTTAAGGGTTGTACTACGCCGTTACAATTCACATCAAAGGAAGTATTGAGAGTCACTCAGTATAGCAAAACATTATTTTGTAACGTCGGTATAAGATAGTAGTCAGTTTCGGAGCTAGTTTCAAGTTGGCAAAATACAAGATTTGACTCTTCCGGTGATGTTAACAGATTAAACTCGCAGGAATTATTATTTGGCTTGCGTATAGGCTGGCGCAGGCACAAATAGAAGGAAAGAATACGTTTACACTCGTTATCAATTAAATCCTTGCTTACAAATGCATGGGTAGTTTCTCCCTCTGTCACAGTCAGGTAATCACTTTGTGGTCTAATAAACTTAGCGATTTGGTTAGTTTTGTTAAGATACTGAAATACTGGTAGTGAATATAGTTTAAAACTCTGTGTATTGCTGCTTGCGACAAGGGGAAAAATTACTTCGACAATGATGTTCTTACGAAAATAGACTACGTTAACTTCTGCAATTTATTGTAGTGTTATGATATTGATTTTTGACATATGTACTGGCAACTTTGAATTAGTAATTGCCTTTATAGGTTTTATCGCGTTTAGCAAAAATTGTGGATTGAAAGAAAATTGTTTGTTTTGCAGGAGTTGACGTACTTCAGTTGATATGTAAATAAACTTATGTAAAATGTCGTTAATTTCGGTTAAAATAAGGCTAATGTATGTAGAATTATATACTGGGCTCATTGCGCTAGTAATGAAATCTGCGCGAGTTTTTCTAAAAAGCAAAAGATTTGTTTCTGATTGTAAATTATTTTCGGTAATATAAGATAAGTCATAGTCGCCCATTTGTTCGGTTAAATTACTCTCGCGCATATACAAAACATCTTCAAGGGCCTTACCAGCATGTTCGAGTAAGAAGCTGTCTGGCGATGCTTAGGACATCCCGCCCCCCGTTGGGCGTATCAAAGGCGTACGCGTTGAGAGAGGTGCTAACTGGTTCGTTGATGTACGAGGTGTGTTCAAAAAGTAACGAGAATTTTTAAATTTCGCGGGTTTGGAGAGTCCACTTGTATAAAATTTTTTTTTATTATGTTGGTACACATGCCCCTGAAGTACGATAAAATTTTCAGCAATATTCATTGCTTACTTTTTAAGTGGCAGCCGCTAACGTTAGACGTGTTTTTCGAGCTCGGCGATTTTCGTTTGTGAAAAAAATGGATCCAAGAATTTGTATTAAATTCTTAGTTTCGACATCATATCCGTAAACCCATGTTTCGTCACCTGTTATAACACGTTTTAGTATTTCTGCATCGTTATTGACTTCATTTAGCGACTCCTGAGCAACTTCCATTCGCCGCTTTTTTTGTTCGAAATTCAACAATTTTGGAACGAATTTTGCTGCCACACGTTTCATACCCAAAACATTCGAAAAAATTTGATGGCATGAGCCAACTGATATGCCAACATCATCAGCGACTTCTCTGATTGTGATTCGGCGATCGTTCATAACCATTTCTTTCACTTTTTTCACGTTTTCATCGGTTGTTGATGTGCTTGGGCGTCCGGGTCGTTCGTCATCTTCAACGTTTTCGTGGCCATCTTGGAAACGCTTATACCACTCATAAATCCTTGCTTTACTCATAGCAGACTCACTATATGCCTTTGTTAACATTTGACAAACTTTACTACACTTTATTTCATTTTTTACGCAAAATTTAATACAAATTCTTTGATCCATTTTTTTTCACAAACGAAAATCGCCGAGCTCGAAAAACACGTCTAACGTTAGCGGCTGCCACTTAAAAAGTAAGCAAGGAATATTGCTGAAAATTTTATCGTACTTCAGGGGCATGTGTACCAACATAATAAAAAAAAATTTTATACAAGCGGACTCTCCAAACCCGCGAAATTTAAAAATTCTCGTTACTTTTTGAACACACCTAGTATTGGAGTTTTTTTGTTTCTTCGTAGGCTCTGTATATAGAACTATTGATGAAATCGTTTATCTCGAATATCAATCTTTTATAAAGGATTTAGACAAATTTGTTCAAGCATGTCGATCATTTCATCGTGCAGTACAGTCTCCAGAAACTGATGTTTTAAAGTCATATAATGATTTATTAAGTGAAACAAAAGATATGTATCAATATTTTGCGAATTGGAAATTAATTTCTAATTATGGATTAAGAAAATTTTTTGCAAGTAAAAAATATTTTACCAAAAATCAAATTGATTCTATGATGATAATGAAATCATCTCTTTCGAAACTTTTAAAATTAGATAAAGATATCGACAGATTGGACATGTTTTTTGAGCTAAGTGAATACACTCCAATCTTTCCATTTCATAATCAAAAAATGCATGCTGAACTCAAACTAGTACACTTCTTACTAATAAATGATAAACAAGGAGATATAATCTTAGGTATATCCAAGCTCTCATGTGCCACGTGTGCATCAGTAATAATTGTAATAAATAACCAAACTTCGTTACAATTAAAAATAAACGGTATACATGGGAAAATTTATAAGAATTGGCGTTTACCATCTCTTGAACATATGCCAAACATGGCAACACTAAATATTTACAAAATAAGTATCGACTTTCTTAATTATTTATTTGACAAAGATTATCTTATGGTCGAAATTTTTGGTAATGAATTAGCAAGTTCAAACACATCTGGCATATCATACTCAGAAACGTGCTCTTGTACTGACTGTGAAATACTTGATAGTAAACAATTTCAAGAATATCAATGTCACAGTTTAAAGAAATATTAAGGAGCCATCTTTGTTACATTACTATAAGTAATGATCAAGCTTATGTATTCCATAGTTTGACTGGAGAAGCTGATAGGGAATCCAAAAGAGGCCGTTCTTGTAATTACCTAATCAGCACTTCAGAATACATAATGTTGTCAGCCTCAGAATACATAATGTTAGAAGAAGACTACACCAGACTTGTGAATTCAAAAATCACACACGGCAAAAAAAAAACTAAATCTTTATATTTAATTTTCTTACAAACTTACTAAATCATTCAGTGAGTAAATTATCCATAGTGTGTAAAAATTGCATTATCGGTAATCTGCCAAGACACATTAAATCAACAGCTAGAACTTCTATACAACGAAAAGAAGGATATTTTGCTTTCAAAATAGAATAAGAGGTCATATTTAGATAATTAAGTTTATATTAGCTATAGATGTTCGAAAACTGAGTATAATGTATATATAAAATGTATCAACAGCGGAATGTGGTCTTGATTTTCATAACAAGCCTTGTAAATACCTATTAACTATAGTTTTATGTAAAATAATTGTACAACTTGATGCGTAATTAGTGCTTATTATGTAATAAAATAATAAATGAAACTTAATGAGTTCGAGTTGGTATTTATTGTTTATTTTTTCATGCATCATCCCTGTTCACATGGAGTCATGTAAATACAGTGTATACTGCAATCAATGCACATGCTAATATTTTGACGGCCATCGCCATGTTCTAGTGGAAATGCGGACATTATGAAAGCACAAAATAAAGTCTTGCTTGCGGCGCTGGCTAATTACGTATGACACTTCACCTCGGACTTTCCGCGAGATTGACGTGCTGGGCCTATAAGTTTCAATTAATCAAAAATCTTTACATGAAACCGGCAATGGGGCTCCTCTTATTTGTCTCATGAGAAAGATACTTCGAGTATTTCAATATTCCAGCTACTCCCGTAAGAAGATTGACCTCAGCTATATATTGTAAATGATTATTGCGTCATGAAATGGTAGTTAAGTTACCCGGTACTCAATTTATTTTTATTATCCACGTCTGTGCACGCAATAGAAGAAAATGAGACTTCTCGCGAAAACGGATTATTTCCTTGAAGCTGCCAGCCGCAGTGCGCGCACAATAAAAGCATATCATGAAAGCTCGGCCTTGCTACTCATGTACGATAATTCACCGGATTTATCATGAGATCGCTGAGCTGAGCCTATGCTTTCTGTCACTATTAAATTTATTTATCTATAATTTTTTTTCATTTATTTTACTAGAAGTCATCTTATATCGCAAGATCGTCAAGTCAGGCCTAATCATGTTTTTGCATATAAGTGACAGCGGAGCCCCTCAATAAATATTGTAATATATTCGAACGTTGGGGTTATAACAATATTAAGGAATTAATGCTCACTGTATCAATAAACACTCAATAAACGACTAGATAAATACATAAATAAAAAATAACGCGCTTCATCTCACTAATACATTATCTACTTGTATACTCTATAATGCACATCTATGCGCGATGTTCTTCACTCTGGCATGCCGGATTTATGTATGTATGACCACTGAATTAGTTAATTGATCCTCTCGCTGTATATATAGAAAATTTTAACCAAAGTTCACATTGAACTGTCAATCTTTTGATTTCTTTTATGTTTGTTAAGGCTTTTAATGAGCTTTTAAGAAACCTTTGATTATATTTTGGATTTTCAGAAAGTTGCTTGACATAACTTATATTAATATCTGCTATATGATATATTTTTAGCACGTATTTCTACATTCAACCCACGACCTATGCTTCAGTATGTTTGCCGATCAGAGACCCTTAGCACTTTTGACTACCCATCATGGTCAAAGTAGTTTCCCGAGAAATGAAACTTTGACTGGCGGCGACCTCAGATTCGGAAATGAAAAGCGCACATTATAAAGGAGCATGAGGCTCGCTGTACCTCGTTACTCGCGTACTACAGTTGCGAACATTCCTCTCGACAGTTATACGCTGTGCAATCACTTACCATTTGACTGCGCACGTGTTTCTACCTTCGGCCAGCGACCTATGCTTCGGTATGCTTGCCCATCAGAGACCCTTAGCACTTTTGACTACCCATCATGGCCAAAGTAGTTTCCCGAGAAATGAAACTTTGACTGGCGGCGACCTCAGATTCGGAAATGAAAAGCGCACATTATAAAGGAGCATGAGGCTCGCTGTACCTCGTTACTCGCGTACTACAGTTGCGAACATTCCTCTCGACAGTTATACGCTGTGCAATCACTTACCATTTGACTGCACACGTGTTTCTACCATCGGCCCGCGACCTATGCTACGGTATGTTTCCCCATCAGATATACTTACTTCCTTCGACTACCCATCATTGCCAAAGTAGTTTCCCGAGAAATGAAACTTTGACCGGCGGCGACTTCAGTTTCGGAACGAAAAGCGCAGATTATATGGGAGGATGAGGCTCGCTGTACCTCGATACTCCCGTACTACAGTTGCGAACACTCCTCTCATCCGTTGTATGCTATTCACTTACTTACCATTTGACTGCTCACGTGTTTCTACCTTCGGCCAGCGACCTATGCTTCGGTATGCTTGCCCATCAGAGACCCTTAGCACCTTTGACTACCCATCATTGCCAAAGTAGTTTCCCGAGAAATGAAACTTTGACTGGCGGCGACCTCAGATTCGGAAATGAAAAGCGCACATTATAGAGGAGCACGAGGCTCGCCGTATATCGTTACTCGCGTAATACAGTTGCGAACACTCCTCTCGTCCGTTGGACGCTGTGCACTCACTTACCATTTGACTGCTCACGTGTTTCTACATTCAACCCGATAACTTCTTGGGAACACACACTGACTGGTAACAGCCACAGTCGCAGTTGAATTACGCGCATTATAAAATCACACCATTAAAGCGCGACCTTGTTGTACGTTTGCAAAAGTTCACATCAGGCGTTTGATGCGATGACCGACAAAGACGAATCTATATTTTGACTCATGAAGTCTCTATGCGTAAACGGCAGCCGAGGCCTCCTTTGCTTCCCTTGTTAGACTTTCGTTTGCAACAGCTTCAGAGATGAAGCAGAAACGCGCAATTCGTGTACGACAGTTCCCAATAAGCTTTTGATGCATTCAACGACGTGGAGTCACTCGCCTTTCTATTTGTCGAAAGTTTACGCGTAAAGAGCGGCCGAGGCCTCCTTCACTCCCCTCGTCAGACAAACCACTCAGAGTTTATACTTTCGCCTAGCTTCAACCCTTCATAACAGTCATGTAATATCGCGAAAACTTGGAGTTTGTTAAAGTTTGTTAACACAGACTATTAAGTCTTTTGCTACTCGCGTACGACAGTTCACAACACACCTTTGGCACGTTGGCTGTCATATTTATCTACCTTTTGATTAGTCAAAGTCTCCATGCGTTTCCTTCATCAGAAAGAGAATAGCTTCTTGCAAAAATAAGCTTTCTCTGATGATAATCTCAATTTTGTAATGGCAATGCGCACAGTATGAGATCACATAAAAAAGATTCGACCTTGCGACGCATGCAATTAGTGCAGGCTTTTTGAAATCACTATACTGGACTTGCGTTTTAACTAATCACGAACCATTGCATGGAAATGGCAGTGGAGTCTCTCAGCTATTCGTCTGACTAAAAAAATCTCTCAGGTATTTATAGCTCACATTACTGTCAGATTAATTTCTTGCGAAAACGGACTTTGCGGGCTACTCGCATACGAGAATTGATCTCGACTGCATTCCAATGATTCAGGTTTTATATTAAAAGTGATGTCCAAGGCCCCCCGTTGTATGCTTCCTAATGAAGATCTTTCTGTATTTTACATTCACTGCTATTTATACCATGAGAAGAAACTTGACTTAAGGCTTCTGAAAGTGAGACAAGGAGGGCAAGTCATTAGAAGAAAATGTCAAGTTTTATATAACTTGTTAAAGGTTATTTTATTTTACTTTATATTTCTTATTAGGAGTCCTCAAGAATACAAGAAAAATTCTGAACCATTAGGAAACTTTCAGAGAGAGAAATTTATTTAATATACTTTTTACTTCATTTGAAAAAAAATCCTTATGCTTGCAATGCAGCTCCTTATGCTTGCAATGTATAACAACCTACTTATAAGTGGCCATGTTACCACGTGATCGTTTATCCCTACATTAGTCGCGCAATTTACTACACAGTTCTTTGATCGAGATATGCCTGTAGCGCTTTCTTTGCGTCTTCCCAATCTTCAATGATAAGTCTTTCGATTTCAGATAGATCACAATTATGTAAAAGGTCCCTATCATATGCTAGCATTGCAGCGGGTGTGACCTCATGTCTTACTGATCCTAAACCTTCTTTAGTAAATAGACTAACTTCGTACTTTTTTAACCTGCTAAGCACCTTTGCCGGCCAAAGTGGGTGATTTGAAAAGTTTACTAAGACGAGCTCTCCTATTTCAAACATAGATTTGCGCCCTCTGTGTTTTTTTTTTCGGGCGACCAGGTTTTCTTTTTTCTTTGAAAATTGCTCCTGTCTGTATAACTTCGTTTTCATCTTCATCTTCATTTTCATCTTCATCCTCAACATCGTTCTCTAGTGGCGTCAACTCGATGTAGCTATTAATAGATGTATCATTAGAAAACTGATTTGCAGGTTGACGAAGAAGGAAGGATTGTTGGATAATATCGTCTAAAACGTTTCTTCTTGGTATTAACACGCCTGTTTTTTGCTGGTTGTTGCTAACATTAAAAGTATAAAAATCAGTCAAATAAACAAGGAAATGATCCTTATGTTGTGTGAAAATATAGGATTATAATTTACTCAAGTAAAATAATTGCTTAACTATGTTCAATCGGAAAATTTGGTGGATGCTGCTCAAATAGTTCGCTTGCTACCGGATTGTCACTAATTTGTCCAGGAACGTCATTATTTCCATTGTTGTGTATTTGAAAAGGTACCAAGTCTTGATGTAGAGCTTGTACTTTATACTTTCCAATTCTGATGTTATATACAAAGTTAAATGCTATTGCGTTTTTATTATATTTCTTTTTTTAATTTATTTTGAATGAACAGCCTCATAAAAAAATTTAAGATAATTGATTCACATGGATTACAAGCTTATAAAAAAACAATAGCTATAACATAGATCACAGGTTCAAATATAAGAGAAACAATCCAAATAGAATGTCTAAGCATTAAAAATCAATTGGTGTAAAAAAATAAACCTGTGTTTATTAAAAATATTCTAAATGTACTATTATGTATAATTATGATTCATTAGATATTATATAATTTTCAAAATACATACAAAGCCAGTTTGAAGCTTGTTTTCATGTCAGTTACTTTTGCTGTATAGCTTTTGTCATCTAGAAAGCCCCTTGGATAATTTAACATGGCCTGCAGATCTTTTGAAGGATCCTTGTTGTCTTTTAAAAGTCTATAGAACTTCTTGAAATCAACTGCGCTGAGCTTATTTTCAGAATCTGAATCGCAGATCAATTTATCTACAACGTATTGTACATCTCTATTTTCTGGCAAAGTACCTTTGGATAAAATATTACATACTTTTGAAGCAATTTCATCACTTTGACTGCAATTGACAATAAATTATAATAAATGAACATTAATGATAAATTAATAATATACCAATATAGCAAAGAATAGTACATTCAGACTCACTTATGATAAGTAATATAAATGAATGAATACAAGGGACAGAGAAGCCAAGGATTTATATTTTCTACTTTCATTCTTGCAAATAATTTTAACAGATTGCAGGCAGAGGCTTTGCTCAATTCTGATCTCCTATATTCTGTGTCTCCAGGACGAGGTTGCATATATATGTCTTCTATCAGTTTAAGATATAATGGAGGAAAAATAAGTGTTGTTGGGACTAACACATGTTCTCCCAACATGAATTTCATTAATCGAACAAAACGAACAGAAAACAGTGGGTAAGAATGAAAATATTTCGATGTAGCCTTCAAAACTCCCATGTTCTTGTTAAGTGCTACTGCTCTTTGTTCTCCTTGAAGGTCCCTCTAAATGTATCTAAGCTTGATTCTATCCACCTATTTGAATATTTATGTGGTGGGCTCCATCTAAAAATTTTAATAGATTGGCAGAATTAATCCCTGGCAACTGTAAAAATAACACACAGAATATACATAGTAAATGGAGGAATTCGTAAACCAAATATGAATCGATAAATTAGTTTTGTAGAATCAGATAGATTTAATTTCAGTATAATAAGGTATTTGATCTCATTTTTTTTTACTTATTATGAATTATTTTAATTATTATTTGTAGTTTTCGGTTCTGAATCAGCTCTGATTATGCTCGGAAGCAGCTCTAATTTTACTCTTATTCATAATTGCAATTTTGGACAAAATCAAAACACAATCAGAACTAAATCAAAGCTGATTCAGAGTAAAATCTGAACTGATTTCAGAGCAAAATCAATTCTGATTTTTTTAGATAGGAATGAATAAATTTGTGCTCATTCAATAAAAAAAATATTGAAATAACCATAAATTTTACTAATCATAGCATCGAACTGTATTTGTGAAATTAAAATTTTACGATAACAGGTAAGTTTACATTTAATAATGTATCAAATTCCGAAACCACTTACAACCAACTTGGAAGTCTGAAGTCTTATTCTTGTGCTTGGTCTTGCGAAAACAGAACGTACTCGGTCTTCTGGTAGAAATAATACCGTTTGCCAAGGCAAAATGGCTTTCTTTATAACAACGTTCTTCGCTTGTTTTTGCCGACTTCAAAAAGGAGGAGGTTCTATATTCGACCTGATTTCTTTTTTTTATGTATATTCGCGCATATCTCTGGAACGGTTCAACCGATTTTAATGGGGGTGGGCTCGTTTGAAAGCGTATGTTTGCAGGTAGATCCCATTTTAATATTAACTTGATTGAACCATAACTTTGTCAGTTATTGCAAAAAAAAACCTCAAAACGGCGGCCGAAACGCGCAGTCTAACTTACGATATTAATTGAAGTCAGCTTTTTTTTTTAAATTTTGTTATTTCGTTTCACTAATAGCTCAGTGCTTGTTGCTGGATTAAAGTTAAATCCTGTCTCCGGTCCAACAACAGTTAGTGATCTTGTTTCTTTCAACCTCGGTCTTGATTAGCACATGAACAACGGAAAACGTTTTTCAGGAGAATATTGAACCCTGATCAGGATTCTGATTGTCTCCATCAGGCCTGATTCAAACCCCTGATGAAGCCCTCAGCATGGTTTTAATGGTACGCGGATCCATGCTTAATCAAGCTTGCGCAGGCCTGAGAAATGTCTGATTCTTGCCTGATGAACATTGTAACACTACACTGAAAAATATAAAAATTGTTTTCATGATAAAATGGGACTAACTCGCCAACATACTCTTTCAAATGAGCCCACCCCCCATTAAAATCAATCGGTTGAACCGTTCCAGAGATATGCGCGAACATACATAAAAAAAAAAAAAAAAATCAGGTCGAATACATGTGGCGGTCGCCCCTCAATCTACTCAGCTCCCATCAGACGGCGCCACCTGGAAAGTTGGAAGGCGCGAGCATAGACATAGTAAGTATAGACCATCAGTCTCTTTGATATGCCGACGCTCCAGAGTAGAAAGAGAGAGAACGAGCCGAGTGTGCACGTCTGTCTCTTACCAATGGAGTCACGCGGGCTCGCCTCGCTCGAGTGTACGTTTGGCGCGCTCAGCCGTGCAGTTCAAAAGCGAATATGGAAAACAAATTTTTTTATGTATGCGTTGATCGTTTAAAAACACGCTTGTCTAATAGTTGAAGACAAAATGTATAGTAATGTACTTTTTTTCAGTTATATCATCAATTTGTTTCGTGATGAAAACGCGCTGCAATATATGTGAACATGAAAGGTATGCAGTGGAAAGTTGACAAAGGATGCGTATTACATTTTATAAAATATTTTTACACCAGTTGAATTATGAGTTAGCTATGGTCAAATAGTTAATCGATAACTTTAATCCCAAGTACATTAGGCTAAGCCCCTCCCCCTGCCTACAAGTTTATATAATACTTCCAATACTAATGTAACATATGCAACGGTAGCTATGTCGTTTAAGGCGTCGCATCTTTTTGCACTCGCGCATTAGAATCGTGGGTTCAAGCCCCTCTCAGAAATTTTTTTTTATTTCTAAGTAAATATGTCAACGTTGCGTTTTTATTTATTTTTTATTTTAATCAATGCACGACTAATTAATGGTATAATTTAATTTAGTTCAAGCTATTGCACGAATGACCTTATTTTGAACTGCGTGTTTCGTACTGTTGATCACAACCCATTTTATTCTCTATTGTCAATATTTCTTATTGCTACATGAATTAAGAAAAAAAAAATATGTATTTATGACATAATAATTTTATGTCGTTTCCATCGCATCCCTGTAGTACGTATACTATTTTGTAGCACTCATATATACATTTATATTATATTCGTTTTATGTCAATCAATCACTCAATATAATTAATCGTAATCCCAAGTACGTCAGGTTAAGTCTTTACGCCAACGAATATGTATATACTTCCAATACAAATCTATCATATGCAGTGGTAGATGTGCAAGTTAAGGCATCGGAACTTTTTGCACACACACACTTGAGTTCTGGGTTTGAATCTCCATTTACGCACATTTTTTTTATAAATAAATATTTGTATCTATTATTATTATTATTATTACTATTATTACTATTGTTGTTGTTGTTATTATGATTATTATTATTTTGTTGTTCTGTTAATATTTGCGTTATATTTTTTTCGATCAACACATGTAACGTCGGGCCGTTTATTAGCAATAAATTATTTTTTTTTTCCTCATGTACTTTTGTGTAGCTTAAATTTTAACTCGGTAAACTAGCAAAGGAGAGCCTTCAGCTGAAGCAGCTGGAGGACACGTGAAAATAGTCGTCCCCTTATCGCGCGTTTTCCGATGTTTACCTCGAACGATCGTAAAGTTTTTTTGAGTAGGTTTAGATATAGAGTAAAGGAGCCGCGGAATTCCACCTGCATCCTGTTATTCGATTTCACCCAAAAGATTTCCACTTTTAGAAGCCAAAAATTTTGCTATATATAAAAAAAAAACCTTAATAACTAATTTTACATAAATGAATCGGGAAAATAACAGCATGATAGGAAAATTTCGCAGCTTCTTGAAACCTCCCACACAGTTTTTGATTAGAAACTTAGTTTCCGCGCAATCATTGAAAATAACTCAAAGTTTTAAAATTACAAATTAGAAAAATGAGGTAAATAGTCGAAAACAGTTACTTGAACGAATTTTAGCAAATCAGTTATATAGTCCACAATTAAATAATACCCTTTTTTCGTTCCAATTTATTTAAACAACGAAGTGAGTTAATTAATTAAGTTACTAATTGTAAACATGTAGGATCAAAAGATTTTCGCGTAAAATATGTTAAATAATAAGGAACTTGCGTTATTTTTAAGAATTAATTGTAATAATTTTATATAGTAAATAAATTGATAATTATAAGAGAAACTGTAATAAAAATGGTACTTGGAGAGTCATCTAGTGAGATAAGGCCCAAACTCTTGAACGCGCGCCCCCAATTCTCACCACGCCCCCGAACCAATTAGGGCCCGAAATCCGAAGGGAAAAGGAGGGAAAATCTCAGTCGGCCAATTAGAATTCACTGGCATTTCCACTCTTCCCAAATTTTGAGGGACTGAAAGAGGGATTTTCCTCCCAACCACCCCCAGGGTTTAAAAGGGCGTGCGCAAGCGAAAATCGCTCTCTCACGCTCCTCGCAAGGCTCTAAGTGCATCTCATTGACCAAGTGCCAGGTCCAGATTGACTTCTCCCAGTACCAGTAAATTAAATAAAAGAAAAGTAAGTTGAAACAAAATTTTATTCACTATCTCTCCTTTTCCTCTTCTTGTTAGAGTAGCTGATCGAAACTCGTGAGAAATAGGTCTTCGAAAAAGTATTTCAGCAGGAATTGGGATATTTTTTCAATAAGACAGTCGCGCCGTTAAATAAAAATTAAAATACTTTTTATGTGATAATTCCGGCAAGGTTTGGGATTTTCACATCCAAGTCCCGATTCCATTGGACCCTGGTGTTTGATGGAAGGCTTGTAGTCCAGTTTATTTTCCACTCTTTTTACGCGAAACGCGAAGTAGAAAAGCTCTAATTCTCCAATCGATCGTCCCGGTTTAAGCGTACGCACGCAAACCAAATAGAGCGCCTGAGATTACGTCCGCCTCAGACGTACCTGAGATAGTGACCCGGACGTCACATAAAATTTTTGGAGGCCCCGGAGGGATAAGTTGGAGAAAAAGAGCTTTATAGGGTACTAACAACCTCATACTTTCCTGTCTTCTTTTTCTTGTATAGAAAATTACGGATTTGAAAAAGTAACGGATTTAATACAAATTAACGAAATTGAAAAAAAAAAAAATCAATGAGCTTGAAATAAAAACAAAGTATTCGAAATAAATTAACGAATTTGAAAAATATAAAAAAATTTTTGAAATAAAATAACGAATTTGATAAATATATAAAAAATTCGAAATAAATTAACGAATTTGAAAAATATAAAAAAATTTTTTAAATAAAGTAACGAATTTGATAAAAATATAAAAAAATTCGAAATAAATTAACGAATTTGAAAAATATAAAAAAATTTTTGAAATAAAATAACGAATTTGATAAAAATATAAAAAATTCGAAATAAAGTAACGAATTTGAAAAATATAACAAATTTGAAATAAAATAACGAATTCAAAAAAAATATATAACAAATTTGAAATAAAATAACGAGGTAGCAAAAATTGAGAAGTTGCAAAGATTTAATTAATAAAATAAATCAAAAGCGAAAAATTAGAGAAAATTATCACGTATTAAATAAAATAAAAAAATTTTTTTAGTGAAATCTAACCTTTTTTTTTTTTCTCTTCTGCCTCCTGTTATGCCTCCCTTTGTAGAATTTAGCGGTGTTTCGTACGATTTAATAGAAACGGTAGACCAAGTTGTAGAAGATATTTCAACAATTAGAGAAAGTCAGGACGCGGTAATAAGTCGGGTAAATAGTCATAGTAACGATATCGCGAAAATAAATCAGAACGGTCGTAGTTTAAGTGCATGTGTTACGGAATTAGAGCTAGAAAATAAGAATAGAATTTACCAGATAGCTAGTTTAGGACATCTCTGCGTCAACCTTATTGAATCTAACACAGCCTTAAAAAAGGAAATAAAAAAACTTAGGAAGCGATCAGGAATTAAAGATAAATTAATCTCCAAAACCGCAATTTCGAATAAAGTTTTAATTGCAAAAATCGCGAAATTAACCTTAAAATTAGAAAATTTAAAATTATAAAATAATATTATTAATTAATTAATTTAAAATATTTTTAACATAGTAATCTTATTAGTTAAACCTGAAAAAAAAAATAAGGAAACTTAAGATAGTGTTAGTTTTTCGTTTGTATTTTGACTAAGCGTGATAATTAATAATTTTTTTTTTTCCTTTCTTTTGCCTGTTTAATTTTAGTGAACGCAGAAAATCGGCCCATTAGAAAGAAGTTGACTAAGTGTCAACGCAGAAGGTTAGCGAGGGAGATCCAAAAACATCCCGACGCTCTACCAAAACACATTTATGAGGCCGAAAGAAAAAAACAGTTTCAAATAAATAGGGAAAGAAGAGACTTAGACCTGCGAATAAAGACCTTGTTAGCCGACAACAAACCATTCAGCTGCAAACACGGGAACGACCCGTATTACTGCAGGCTTTGCGTGCAGATATTCGAAAAATTAGGGCCTATCCCTAAGAAAGTAATAACCCCACCGAGTCTGCAAGAGCCTGCAAAAGAGCCGGAACAAATTAATAAACAAAATTGTGGAAAAAGGGACCCAAACAGGCTATATAAAAAACTATTTGCTCCAGATAAAAAAATATTGAAGAAAATAAATCAACACAAAGAAGAAAGGAAGAAAACAGAAGAAAACAGAAAAAGGGAAGAAGATAGAGCGAAGGAAATAGAAGAGCTAGAAAAGAAAATAAAATTAAAAGAAAAAGAAATAAAAGCAATTTTAAAAAATTTATAACTTATTTTGTCTTTTTTTTAAAAATATATTTTAGTTAAAATAATAAATTGGTGTTATCTTTTTTTTCTCTCTCTATTCCCCTATAAAATTATAAAATATTTTTTCCTCTCTTAATGAATAATAAAGAACCGGGTGATAAACGATTGACGCGTAGCCAAGCCCGAAATCTGTCTACATCTTGGACGGTAGGTATTGGTTCTGGGCGGCTTAGGCATTCCGACGAATTTCAACAGGAGAAATCTGACGAGAAAGGAACCATAAACCCAAAATCTAACATAGGCGATAACTTATACCCTGACCTAGATAAGTTAAAAAAATTTAACGAAGAATTAGATAGTCTAAAAATAAATAACGAATTGGAAGGGCTAATAGGGAGGTCAGCTCCAAATAGTCAATTAGGATCTAGTGAAGATTTAGACAACGTCACTATAGAGATCAGCGACGAGGTTTTAAATAAGTCCATACGCGAAAATCACGGCATAAAATCAAACTCGGCTAAAATGGATCAAGAAATTCAAAGGACCATGAAGCAAACCATCCAATTGAAAGATGCCTTAAACGTTGTACCCAACTTCAATGGAAACCCTAACCAATGGGTACCATTTACAGAAGGTTGTAGGGAAGCTTTAAATATGCTGCCTTCAAAATGCGAAGAAGATCTAGTAAAATTAATAAAAGGTAAACTAGAAGGTGAGGCCAGATCAACAATGGTTGGCATCAATTTTAAAACCATTAACGAACTTATATCTCATTTAGCTGATATCTTTGCGCCACCTCAAACCATGAATCAATTATTAGGAGAATTAGGAAATGAATATCAGAAAGATAATGAAAAAGTCTTAACGTACGCTAATAGAATTCGCCTATTAACCACTAGGATAATAGATGGACAATACCGATTCTATAAACATCGATGAGAAAAATGCTTTAGAAGAAAATGCATTTATATGCTTTAAACGAGAATTAAAGCCAGAAATAAAAATAAATCTCCCACCAGGAATTACTGCCACTAATGCTTTAAAGGAAGCCATCAAAGTAGAAAAAGAATTAGAATTACAAAGAAATCTAAGAGGAAAAATTAACTACACTTCAGATTATCTACAACCCAAGAAAAATGTAAGAATATGCCAAATTTGTGAAGAACACGGACATGAAGCTTTAAACTGCAACACGCTCGTGAACAAACAAAAATTATGTAATTTCTGTAATAAAACAGGTCACGATACAAATAATTGCTTTGCTAAAATTAGGTTAGATAACCTAACTTGTCAAATATGCGGAAAAAAAGGACATAATGCACGCGAATGTAAATCGAGATTACAATGCCAAATTTGCAAAAAGATGGGACACGCTGCTAAAGAGTGTAGAAATAGAATTAGGACACAGGCTATACATGAAATAAAATGCCAATTATGCAATAATTTGGGGCACAGTGCTCAAAGTTGTCGAGATATAGAAAGGACACAAATAAATAGCGAAATCGCATGTCAACTTTGCAATAACAGAGGACATACTGCAAAAGATTGTAAAACTAAAACTCCCAATTTTAACAATAATCAATTTCTAGCCAGTCAACCTCCTTTTAATAGATTTGATAAATCCAAAATAGAATGCCTTTTTTGTAAAAAACGTGGGCACATAATGGCCGATTGCTATAGGAAGAAATGGGTCGATGGTCAGAACCAGGGAAACGACAAGCCGTCCTCTGTAATTCCGACACAGAGGATGAATATGACTCGGATAGACAACAGCGAAGAATCAGAGGATGTTCGACTATTCCCATAAAAAATCAACCTCGATTTGCCGCCAAAGTACCCATAATAAGTGTCAGTTTTTTTGGAACTATATATGATACAATGTTAGACAGCGGATCAGAAGTTAATATTACGAAGATTGAAGTATTACAACAATATTTAGAATACGTGGACATAACTAAGCGACACACATTGAAAGGTATTGGTCTAGAAAGTTTTCAAACCATAGGAGTAATTACTCTCTATGTGTATGGAAGGGAAACTGAATTTTTAATAGTTGAGAATGATTTCCCAATTCCCTGTGATATAGTGATAGGAGCAAGTTATCTGTCATCCAACAAAATAATTCTTGATTTCGAAACCAGACAGCTCATCCTACCAGATAGAACAATAAATTTCAAAGAAATCAAAGATTTAGTTTATACTGGTATTTGCTGCATGTATAATGTTAAAGATGAATCAAAAATAGACCGAGTTATTCCAAGAATCGAGGTAAAGAATCCACCCACTGGCTCGAAGGAATATTTTCTAATAGACACAGGATCAGAATGTAATTTGATTAAAAAGGGATTATTACCACCTGGTAATAGTATT
The DNA here is from genome assembly GCF_024137745.1 of Phymastichus coffea. Taxonomy (NCBI): domain Eukaryota; kingdom Metazoa; phylum Arthropoda; class Insecta; order Hymenoptera; family Eulophidae; genus Phymastichus; species Phymastichus coffea. The sequence continues at coordinate 1,834,818 of NW_026706835.1, read as the reverse complement.
GACGATTCACTCATCATTAACCTAAAAGGAATAGGTAGAAATATGCAACTAACTCTGGGAATAACAGAAATTAAGCTTTTCGATACGGATACAATTTTCCATGTAGTCGAGGATAATTTTGAAATGATTCATGCTGGAATATTAGGTGCCGTATTTTTTGAAGACAGTAAAGCAAGAATAAACTTCAAAGATAATACTTTTGAAGTTAAAAATTTCCTAGCACCGTTAATCATAGAAACATTGGACAAGAAACTTACACAGGCAGAATTCGATAAACTATTATAGGAATTAATCCCTATGGAAGTGCCTAGTTTCGCAGTACGCCATGTGTTTAATATATCTCAGAGTGAAATCTTTCAAGACCTTAACATTGAAAAATTTGACGATGTCGATTTTAACATAGCCGAGTTATACATCGAAGAAGAAACAAACGATGTTGAGAAAAAAATAGAAGATCATCTAGAATTGAGTCATTTAGATAACACAGAAAAAGAATATGTAATAGACTTGGTCAATAAAGTCGCCGATGTTTTTTACTTGCCTGGAGACAAACTACCAGGTACTGAATTAGTAATGCATGAAATACATACTGTTGATGACATACCCGTGAATTGTAAACAATACCAGTTCCCACATGCAATGAAAGATAAGCTTAATTATCATATTGACAAATTATTGAAAGCTGGTATCATTAAAGAATCTAATTCACCGTATAATATACCTGTATGGATAGTTCCAAAAGCTACAGATCCGAACGGCAGAATGGTGCTCGACATGAGAGGGCTTAACGAAAAAACCGTAGCAGATTCTTATCCTATTCCAAATATCACACAGATATTTGACCAAGTAGGAGGAGCTAAGTTTTATTCCGTGCTTGATCTCACAATGGGATTCTATCAAATTAAGATGCACCCAAAAGACGCTCATAAAACAGCGTTTAGTACCCCTTTTGGTCATTACGAATTTGTCCGCATGCCATTTGGTTTAAAGAATGCACCTGCAACCTTCCAACGGCTTATGGATACTTTATTACGCGGACTACAAGGCCTCGATTTGTTTGTTTACCTAGATGACATAGTCATTTATGCTAACAATATTGAAGAACACGATCGGAAATTTAAGTTACTAGTCGAACGGTTAAGAGAAGCAAAACTGAAATTACAAATTAATAAATGTAAATTCCTCATGCGAAAAGTCAGCTACTTAGGGCACCTTATAAGTGAGGATGGTCTAGAAATAGATCCCAAAAAGGTTGAAGCCGTACAAAAATTCCCAAGACCAAAAACCGTTAAAAACGTCCACCAATTCTTAGGACTAGCTGGGTACTATAGGCGCTTCATCAAAGACTTTGCCAAGATAGCTAAACCATTAACTAAATTATTACAAAAGGATATAAAGTTCGAATGGAATGAGAAAGCCGAAAAGGCATTTATTGAATTGAAAGAGATGTTATGTAATGCACCTCTTTTACAATTCCCTGATTTGTCCAAAGGGTATAACATACGTACCGATGCCTCTAGCACTGCTATCGCTGGAATATTATCCCAAGGCCGGATCGGATCCGACCGTCCTATTGCATATTTTTCTAGAGTTCTGCGTGGATCAGAGCTAAACTATGAAGTATATGAAAAGGAAGCCTTAGCGATCATACAGAGTGTCAAAGCTTTCAAATCCTATGTATATGACCGGCCTATCCAAATTATTACCGATCATCAGCCATTAGTTTGGTTTGAAACAGCAGATTTAAACACGCGAGTACAAAAATGGCGATTTTGGTTATCACAATTTAAGTATAAAATAATTTACACCAAAGGAAAATCTAATGCCGCAGTAGATGCACTCTCAAGAAATCCAGCAGATGTAAATGTTATTGAAAAAGCGCCCACTCTTCAAGAGTTTTTACCCGAAATTGAATTAGGAAATCTAGTAGTGAACATCACCAATAGTTTGATCGATAAAGAATTCGAATTTCTTATCGATACAATCTCCAGTGTAAATATAATCAAAATCAGTTCTATACCCAATGGATTATTAATTAAGCTGAATAAAGAAATATTACTACAAGGACTTTTTTCAGATAATATCGTAGTAACACACTATACAGAATTGGCTATATTAGGACGCACTTTTGAATTTTATGCAGTAGAAGATAAATATGATTTGCCGTATCATGGAATCCTTGGTTCCAAATTTTTATATGAAATACGAAGTAGAATACATTTTGATAAATTACAGTTAACACACTCAGGAATAGTCACACCGCTTAAGTCAGTATATAGCAAAAACAATGAAACAGAATTTAGGGCAATGCGAAATATTGATTTACACATTGTCAAAGATGATTTGTTGTTAGTGGATTCATACATTCGTAATCTCGAATGTCGGATACAACTCTCAATTAATACAATATGTGAACAAAGTATAATTAAGAAACAATATGTAACTGAAACAGAGAAGATATATGAAAGCGACCGAATTATCTTACGAGACATTAGTGGGAAAACCTATCAAACACTTGGTACCATACAAATAGAAATCTTTTCCATAATAAATAAATTTTGCACAGTACCTAATGACTTTCCTATAAATTCCGAAGGATTACTGGGAATTGATTATCTCATTAGGAGTAAAGCGGCACTAAATTTCAACACCAGAACAATGCGCCTTGGAAATATGATTATCCCATTTCGTATACGGAATATTAGAATTGACAATCAAAACTCTTGTAAAAACTTACTCCCACAAACAAGCCGTGAAATAGCGGAAATAAATATAATGACACGAGGACAAAAACAAAGATTAGAAAATTTACCATCTGCTATACCTACCCCACCGACTGTTAACGAAAAGATAAGTCCTGAGAAACGACCCCGAGGAAGGCCTCGCAAAAATCCACTCCAAATTCCCGGAAACACAGAACCAGCGCCAATCGAATCATTTCAACCACCGGAAAGCCATTCAAAAAAACCTCGAGGCAGACCAAAGAAGATACAATTATCTTCGACAAGTGAAGAAGAACCAGATCATGCCGATGCTTCTAACCAATCTGACGATGAATCGATTCTTAGTGACTTTGATGAATCTTCAACTGGGCACACTAAACTGGTTAAGATCAAGGATTCAATCCATATGCGTACTGACAGCGTAGTTTATTTTATTGATAGTAATGGCGCAACTTGCGACGAAGGCGCCAAAATGATGATCGAAAACAATCAGATAGAAAGTAAACAGATCATTAATGTAGGAGAAGTTGTGAAAGAAAGAAAAGGAAAAAAATACTATCGTTTTGGACTCTGTATATGCGGAGAACACCCGGAGTCGTTGAGTCATTTAAGAGACAACATGCTTACAACTTTGAATGTATTAAGAGATATGTTGGTTAGCCTAAAGCTAACGGAAATTTGTATCGCCAAAAGTAAAGAGATAAGAAATCTAGAATGGGGAGAAGTAGTAAATTTATTGGATACTGTCTTCAGAAATACAGGAATAACAATTTTAATATGTATGAATAGCCTTGAGTATGTGCCTTTAGAGAAACGTGATATAGTATTTTACGAATGTCATCAATCTCCGGTCGGAGGACATCGTGGTGTTTCTAAAACATTTTATCGAATACGACAGAATTTTTATTGGGAGAATTTGAAGGAAGATATTCAAAGACGAATACAACAATGCCTTGAGTGTCAGTTAAAGAAATTAACTCGCCTACAGACCAAACAACCTATGGTAATCACCGATACCTGTGCCGCTACTTTTGACAAAATAGCAATGGATATTGTAGGACCCTTGAAAAAAACCCCGAAGAACAATGAATACATTTTAACTATGCAAGACCAACTAAGTAAGTTTTGCCTAGCCGTACCTCTAGTCGACACTTCATCCACAACGATCGCAGATGCATTCATAAAGAAATTCATTTGTATATTTGGTTGTCCAAAATCCGTTTTAACTGATCAAGGAAGAAATTTCTTGAGTAATTTGATGAGCCGTATAGCTAAACGTTTCAAGATTAAGAAGTTAAAGACCACAGCTTTTCATCCACAATCTAATGGTTCGCTTGAACGCTCTCATCATGTTTTAGCAGAATTTCTGAAACAATATACCAATAGCGATAACAATTGGGACGAATGGTTAGACTTAGCCATATTGAATTATAATACTTGTGTTCAAGAGAGTACCAAACACACTCCATATGAAGTCGTTTTTGGCAGATTAGCTAGACTGCCCTCAAGTTATCCATTACAAGAAGGAGATTTATTGCCCACTTATAAAGGGTACATTACAGAGTTAGTCACCCGAATAACAGGAATTCAAAAGTTGGCATACGACAATTTAATAGCATCAAAAGAAAAATCAAAGAAATATTATGACAGACACCTTAATCCGAAAAATTTTAAGCTTGGAGATTTTGTATTTTTGAAAAGTGGTCCAAAACCCGGTAAATTAGAAGATCATTATTCAGGCCCTTTTAAAATAATAGGAATTTTACCGAAAAACAATGTCAAAATACAAATGAAAAAAGGAACCAAAGTAGTTCACGCGAATAGGCTTAGAATATCGTATATTAATAATAATAATAATAATTCATAAAAAGGAGGAGAGGCATAAAACTAGAAAACAAAAAAAAAAAAAAATATTTTTTTTTATAAAAAAATCATATAGATATAATGAACAATATCATTTCCAGTAAAATAATAATAGTAATAAAATAATAGTAATAATAAGTATAAATAAATATACCGAATTAATCATTGGTTTTCCGTTCCAGCAATTAATAGTTAACATAAGAATTAACATTATTTATTTTTCAGAAAATGGATATGAATAAATTTGGATTTTACATATTAATCTTATCTACCATTGCATATCAAGGCCAAGCCATCATAGGATACGATTGCGGAGCGAGATCATTAAACATTACCACTGTTTCTTTGCTTGGCGTAGAAGAATGCGATATACCTCCCGGAAAAATTAATAGCACTCAGATCCATATACAGTTATTACAGTTAAACCAATTCGAGGAAGTACACGTGATACAATGCAAGATACAACTACAACGTCACATTTATCATTGTGGAATGCACTCCCATAGTTCGGCTGTCAAAGATGGAATACACGAATATATGGTCGAGATCAGCCAAAAACGCTGTTCAGACTTGTATAATACCGGCACATTATATTTCGATGAGATACGTGTACTACGCGATATTAAAGTTAACCAAACCACAATCCGACCCTTAACACTAGCTGGTAGTTTAAAAATCGATGGTATTTGCAACGGTGGTGTGTATTCTGATGCATATGGTACCTGGGAGAATGTTGTAGTTCAAGGTTTAGTAAAAATAACCGTGCAAGATTATACTGCACCAGTTGACTTAAATAACGATCAAGTAAGACTACGCTCAGGTATCAAATGCACATTAACTGAAGAAACCTGTATAGACCCGGAAGGAAGTAATACTTTCTGGAAAACGATACCACGGGATATATGTAAATTCAATCATTACGAGATATTATATGAAGGCATAGCTAACAAAATAATAGACGAGCACCAGAACCGTATATATTCCTTGATAACAGAAGATATTACCTTCGCCTTAATGGCCAAAGGAAAAAGACAAATCTGTGGATATGAAATAGTTCAAACAGAACATCCAAAATTATTCATTTTTGAAACCACAAGAGGAGTCTCAACCTTTGCCGTAGCAAAGAAATTATCATTAAGCAATTTAGACATATTTGCGTACGTTAATTCTAAATTTGTATTCGTCGAGCGTTATATCAAAAATCAAATAAATAGTTTGTATAGAGATGTAGTTATACAGCGTTGTAGACAAGAACGCGAAATTTTAAAAAATGCTTTAGCAATAGCCACGTATTCACCTGATCAATTCGCGTACAATTTAATGAAAGGACCTGGATATATGGCGGTAACGGCTGGCGAAGTAGTTCACGTCGTCAAATGTATCCCGGTAGACGTAAAGATTTCGCCGGGGACCGACTGTTATGAAGAATTAAAAGTAGTCCATAACAATATCACCAAATTTATGACACCTAAGACACATATTCTCAAGACTCAAGGAACAATAGTGGATTGTAACGCTTTACTATCCACTCACTTTTATGTCAACGAAAATTGGTATAAGTTCATGCCACGTCCTGTAGACGCCAGAACACCAGAGATTTTGAAGCCTTTTGCCCAAATGACATGGAAATATCAAGATATTCCAACTCTCGCCACAAGTGGTATTTATACTGAACAAGATCTGCAGGATCTTCTAAATCGAATCATGTACCCTCTCGAACAATCAGCTGTCATCAATGATGTTGCTCGAGAAATCAAAGGTCATGCGATGAAAGATCAAGAAGGAGTAATTAATAAATTGCTCAATGAGAACACTTTAGAACGCTTAGTTCATACCACTTGGAACCGAATGTGGGGTAAATTCATGATGTTTCGAACATTCAGTGCAGGAGTGATAGCTATCTTTTTTATTATTCAAATAATTAAAAAGGTGATAGAAATCTTTATCAACGGCATGGCTCTGCATAGTATTTATGGGTGGTCCTACCAACTTTTTGGAGCCATATGGAACAGTCTCACAACTTTCCTTATCCACTTAGGCCATTCAACGCAGAAGGAAAATGAAAAATCCCAGGAAGAACCAAGTAGAGTTCCTATGCCAATACAGATACCCCATTACATACCAGTTCAGGCTCAAGAAACAGATGCCAACGTACCAAAAGAACATCCAGTGTCCTCAATCCAAACTAACAATAGTTTCTTTTCTCGACAGTAAATGTTAATAAATCTTGGTTACCATGCTCTACAATTACATCTTAATTAGCGATTACTTTGCCTCGCTGCGCTCCTTAAGTAACCGTTTAAGTGGGGGGGGGGGGGGGGTGTAACGTCGGGCCGTTTATTAGCAATAAATTTTTTTTTTTTTCCTCATGTACTTTTGTATAGCTTAAATTTTAACTCGGTAAACTAGCAAAGGAGAGCCTTCAGCTGAAGCAGCTGGAGGACACGTGAAAATAGTCGTCCCCTTATCACGCGCTTTCCGATGTTTACCTCGAACGATCGTAAAGTTTTTTTGAGTAGGTTTAGATATAGAGTAAAGGAGCCGCGAAATTCCACCTGCATCCTGTTATTCGATTTCACCCAAAAGATTTCCACTTTTAGAAGCCAAAACTTTTGCTATATATAAAAAAAAAACCTTAATAACTAATTTTACATAAATGAATCAGCATGATAGGAAAATTTCGCAGCTTCTTGAAACCTCCCACACAGTTTTTGATTAGAAACTTAGTTTCCGCGCAATCATTGAAAATAACTCAAAGTTTTAAAATTACAAATTAGAAAAATGAGGTAAATAGTCGAAAACAGTTACTTGATCGAATTTTAGCAAATCAGTTATATAGTCCACAATTAAATAATACCCTTTTTTCGTTCCAATTTATTTAAACAACGAAGTGAGTTAATTAATTAAGTTACTAATTGTAAACATGTAGGATCAAAAGATTTTCGCGTAAAATATGTTAAATAATAAGGAACTTGCGTTATTTTTAAGAATTAATTGTAATAATTTTATATAGTAAATAAATTGATAATTATAAGAGAAACTGTAATAAAAATGGTACTTGGAGAGTCATCTAGTGAGATAAGGCCCAAACTCTTGAACGCGCGCCCCCAATTCTCACCACGCCCCCGAACCAATTAGGGCCCGAAATCCGAAGGAGAAAAGGAGGGAAAATCTCAGTCGGCCAATTAGAATTCACTGGCATTTCCACTCTTCCCAAATTTTGAGAGACTGAAAGAGGGATATTCCTCCCAACCACCCCCAGGGTTTAAAAGGGCGTGCGCAAGCGAAAATCGCTCTCTCACGCTCCTCGCAAGGCTCTAAGTGCATCTCATTGACCAAGTGCCAGGTCCAGATTGACTTCTCCCAGTACCAGTAAATTAAATAAAAGAAAAGTAAGTTGAAACAAAATTTTATTCACTATCTCTCCTTTTCCTCTTCTTGTTAGAGTAGCTGATCGAAACTCGTGAGAAATAGGTCTTCGAAAAAGTATTTCAGCAGGAATTGGGATATTTTTTCAATAAGACAGTCGCGCCGTTAAATAAAAATTAAAATACTTTTTATGTGATAATTCCGGCAAGGTTTGGGATTTTCACATCCAAGTCCCGATTCCATTGGACCCTGGTGTTTGATGGAAGGCTTGTAGTCCAGTTTATTTTCCACTCTTTTTACGCGAAACGCGAAGTAGAAAAGCTCTAATTCTCCAATCGCTCGTCCCGGTTTAAGCGTACGCACGCAAACCAAATAGAGCGCCTGAGATTACGTCCGCCTCAGACGTACCTGAGATAGTGACCCGGACGTCACACACATTTGAGCTATTTTTCTTTATAACTTACTTTATGTATCGTAAGCTACGGAAAGATATATTCTACTAACAGTCGAGCCACCGTTTATTATATAATGTATATTTGTACAAAAACGAGGTTTGATTTATTATTTTATGTTTAGAAATTATTAGTTTTACATAGTATTCGCGTGATAGTAGAATATTCATACATCGTATGAATATGATCTCTTTCATTCATCATATTGTAGCAAATATGCCGCCGATCCTTTTTTGTTTTTTGCGCCTCTTGTTTTTCTACTGTTTTAAAGAATGCACAGGCGCGGGACTTGCCGAAAACATCGAAAAGTCTAGGAAGACTGCACTGCGCCTTTACGTTCGATTGTTCCGTAGTGCAAGCACATTAAGTGATTATTGTTTGTTGGATGTAATATTCTTAATACATTGCGCAAAAGATGGTTCGTTATTGTTATATTTGTAAAGAAGAAAAACAAGGCGTTTTGGACGGTAGATCCTTTCATAAGTGAGTATATTTTTATCTATCGAATATTTATTTTTAGGTTGTTCATCAAATGGAAAAGTACTTACGAAAGGCAATAATTATTGGTGAAATTTTATATTCAAATAAATGATTTTATATGGGTTTGATCGCGTAGATAACTATTGTGGTATTACATGAAAGAAGAAATAATATGCATTTCGCAGATTTCCAATAAATGAGGAAGAGAAAGAAATCTGGTTGAAAGCTCTTGGAAAAATCAGTGTAGCAAAAACTGCAGTTGTTTGCTCAAACCATTTTGTTGAAGAAGATTTTTCTGAGTATGCAAATCCTGAACGTAGGAGATTAAAAAGAGGGATTAACATCAAACCCTCGCGCAATTTACATAGGTAACTATCAACTCGAAATAGAACAATCAGACGAACTTACATCGAACTTTAAATTCGTACTACTCGTACTTTAAACTATAGAAAGTTGTTAATAATATCTTACAGAGAGCTCATAAAACAAAAAATTTTTTATTTCGCTTGAGCATGATATACTATTTCTCCAGAAGAAGTATTTTTAAATATTTTTATTTTCACCTTCTTAGATGTTCTGAAAATTTATTGAAATTAAAAACGTAAATATTTTATTGGATATCGTCGGTGCCATTGATAATAGTGCGACTCTTCATATATCTATATAAAATATTATTTTTTCAACAGGACTTCAATTGTCCAATCTAAAAGTTGTAACTACAGTATGACAATAAATTATCCTGGAAATAGCTACATTCTTGAAGACGTTACAAACACGTGTGAAACTGTCGCAAGTTCAAGGTATGGGTTTTAACATTATCAGAACATATTAATACGGTGGTGGCATTGACTATAGTATATTTTTTTCAATTATTCTATTATGAGACATAATAATTCGTTTGTATGTGTAAGACAACAAATATAATTCATTTATACGAAACTCGTGACCCCGAATTTTTCTGGTAGTGCATATTGTACAATATTGTACGAAAAAAAATCTCGATCTTGTAGCAACAATGAAAGATTTTTTAACCGTTCCGCGATTCTGCTTTCTACTTGAACACTGCGATATGATAATTGACAACAATAATTGTTATGTAGAATTATACATATGAGAAACTTTTAGTGTAAGTTTCCACATTTTTGTAGTTAGATTATAAATAAGTAGCTTTCGCACAACGTACTTCATAAAAAGTGATATTGCAATTTGTATTGTAATAAAATGTACAAGCGATTGCTATGAGTACTCGTGCAAGCGCGTGTGATCACAATAACAAAACTTTTTCTAAGTAAATCTTTGTTGAGTACAACATATTATACTTATTGACAAATCGTTATTTTTCTTTTTTTTCCTTATTGGTTTGTATCTTTTCTGTAATATTTTGTCTTTTACAATATTGATATTTTATTTAATAATAATTCATTATTGAGAGATTCTCCATTTGTTTATACGTATATAATATTCATTAATTTGTTTATAGTTCCTCACTGCAAGCCAATTTGCAAGAATTGAGTACACAAAATGGAATTCTCCATACTCGTAGTTATATTAACAATAAGCTCAATTGTGATGAAAATGAAAGAATTGCATATGCTAGGAAAAGGTATTATGAACAATTATATTATTCAATATAATAATTAAATTTCATGTAAATATCACTCAATTGAACTAACAATTACTTTTAACTCGAATAAGAGCATTACGCGCTGTACCGAATATATTAATTATGCAAATAGTATATTTTTATGAATTTTATTAAATTTGTAGACTGTCAATTGTGATTGAAGATACATGCCTGCAAGAAGAACCTCCAGTCAAAAGAGATAAGACTGATAATATTAATGTATCGTCAAACAGCATTGACAGTTTTGATAACGATTATAGCGACGAAAGGGAAAGGTTTGTTTTCCCGTTATTAAAATTTCCTCATGGAAAAGTTGTTTACAATATAAATCAGTGTTAAGTTTATCCGAAATAATTGTTTTCAATAGATCCATAGACAACGCTGATAGCAGTGTGAAAGAGGCAAATACTAATAAACAAATTAGATTAACTTTTGGCTCTAAATGTATGTACTACGACCGGCAAGATTTTATTAGCGAAGAAAAGTGGCAATTTTTTGTAGATTATATAAAAAATGCAAGGCAGACTAAAAAGAATTTACAGAGAAATTATACAAACTCTGTGAAAACTTTTAAAGAGCTTAAAGCGACAATGAAAGCCAAACATGCGTAGTGAAGAGTTCATAAAAGTACGTTTTTACTTTACATTGTTATATTTAATTACTATCTCGATTTCTCTGCAACTGTCGTTAACAATATTATGCTGCTCTCGCTTCACTTAATTTTATTTTTATAATTTTTTTTGTATCAAATTGGAAGAATAGAGGCTAATTGTTGTTTCGTTTGTAGACATTACCAAATGGAGTGCAAACTTTACTTTCAAATATATTACAAGGCAAAAGGTACAAAACGTATCCTGAAGAATTGCGCAATTTTGCACTGAACTTACATTTTTATTCACCGAGTGCGTATACCTTTTTGAATAAACATTTTGGAAACCTTTTACCGTCTTTGTCAACTCTTAGAAGTTATTTGAGACAGTATAATGTCGAGGCTGGAATATCATTCGAAGCTATAGCCAGTGTACAAAGATTAGTGGAAGAAGCTAAAAAGAAAGATAAACATATTGTGTTTAATTTAACGTGTGATGAAATGGCAATTCGTCAAAAAATAGAGTGGGATGCAGCTACGAAAAAGTCGATTGGATTTGTTAATTATGGAACGAGCAAAATTTCTTTGGACGAGCAATCAAAAGAATCAAAAGCCAATAGCGCGTTGGTATTCATGCTGGTTGCATTGAATAGTCATTTTAAGATACCGCTCTCGTACTATTTAATCAAAAGCTCCGATGGGAAGGGCAAAGAAAAATTGTTGAAGGAAGTGTTGAATGCTTGTTTTCACAATAATATTGAAATAAAAAATATAACATTTGACGGAGTTTCATCGAATATAAGTATGGTCGAAAATCTCGGAACTAGTATGAGAAAAAGTACGGCTGAGATTTGTTTTAACTACACTCATAATGGGAAAACTATAAAGATTTATGCAATGCTGGATTCGTGTCATGCATTAAAATTGGCTCGCAATACTCTATCAAAACATGACCTTATCGATGATAACGGTGAATTAATCTCGTTTCAATATATTAAGTTACTACAAGAAGTACAAGAAAGAGAGCTAATGCACCCTGCAACAAAACTGCGGAAAAAGCATATATATTTCAAAAATGAAATAATGAAAGTGAATATTGCTGCACAAACACTCAGCACTAGCGTTGCGAAAGCACTGGATTTTTGTCGTGAAGATTTGCAAATGAAACAATTCGAAAACTCTGCTGCAACTAGTACATTTTGTCAGAACATTAATGATGCTTTCGATATTTTAAACTCAAGAAATGTTTATAACAAAGATCCTCGAAAGCATGCCTTATCGCGAAGTAATTTGCACGAAAAAAAAGCAAGGTTAACGAACTTGTAAAATATTTACAGTTGTTGACAATTAACGGTACACCCATTCTGAAAACTAAACAACATACTGGTTTCTTAGGATTAATTACTGGATTGAGAAATGTACTAGCTATCGCAGAAGATTTATTTACAACATACTCAAAGTTTCACTTTCTGTTAACATACAAACTGTCACAGGATCATTTAGAAACTTTTTTTTCGTGCATTAGAAGATTCGGAGGATTTAACAATAATCCTACCGCTAGGCAATTCAAAGGGGCATATCGCAAGTTACTTGCGCACGTTAGTATTACTGTTCCTTTATCGGCTAACTGTACGCCGCGCGATGACACAATACTTGCGAGAGTAGATGTCAACGCTAAAAAAAAAGATGAAGACCCAATAGAAATCACTACTATTGAACTTCAGACCATTTTTGATCTTCTTGATGATATTCATTTGAGCGAGTATGTTAACGATATAGTTGCCTACATATTTGGCAGTGTCGTAAAAATAGTTAAAAAAAAAATTTCGTGCGTAACTTGTTGTAAACAATTGGAAGTAGAAGAAGATTTCAATGAAACTGCAAAAGATAAAGTTTTGCCAATATCAAAATTACAACGACGCAAATGCTATGGCAAATTAATTTCTGCTTCGTTGGATGTTATAGAGATTTGCCGAATTGCTGAGAGAATCTTCAGATTACAAATCTCTGTAACTGAAGAGAACGTGTTAGAAAAAATGACGTTAAAGACAATGCATGTGTTACCAAACAGTATTTTCAATCAAAATGAACACGTTTTTGAACAAAAAATTTTATCAGACCATCGCACGCAACTAATAAAAATAATTGCAAAAAAATATTTTGAAATTCGTCTGCATTATGCAGCTTCAACAGACGATGAAAAAAAAGAAAGAATAAGAATGAGATTGAATAAACTTTTATTATTCAAAGGTGTTTAGGGGCAGTGGTGTTTGTTTTTTAAAAGTACTATCACTGTAAATAATATTTTACCGTGTTAAAAAATCCATTGTGTTCATAGTATGCTTTCTTAATATTAATAATAAATGTTTTATGTTTTGAATAATGAAATTTTTTTTCGTACATAACATCAATAAATTTGCCAATTTATTATATTTATTATATTATGAAGCTGTTTCAAGAGAAGAAAAACAAGAACTTATCACAAATGTTTTAAAATGTGGAGCTGATTGACATTCATAACAATTTATGTAGTTATACAGAACATTGTTTAAATAAAAATGATAATGATAAACGATACGGTGGCTCGACTGTTAGTAGACTATATCTTTCCGTAGCTTACGATACATAAAGTAAGTTATAAAGAAAAATAGCTCAAATGTGTTGATCGAAAAAAATATAACGCAAATATTAACAGAACAACAAAATAATAATAATCATAATAACAACAACAACAATAGTAATAATAGTAATAATAATAATAATAATAGATACAAATATTTATTTATAAAAAAAATGTGCGTAAATGGAGATTCAAACCCAGAACTCAAGTGTGTGTGTGCAAAAAGTTCCGATGCCTTAACTTGCACATCTACCACTGCATATGATAGATTTGTATTGGAAGTATATACATATTCGTTGGCGTAAAGACTTAACCTGACGTACTTGGGATTACGATTAATTATATTGAGTGATTGATTGACATAAAACGAATATAATATAAATGTATATATGAGTGCTACAAAATAGTATACGTACTACAGGGATGCGATGGAAACGACATAAAATTATTATGTCATAAATACATATTTTTTTTTTCTTAATTCATGTAGCAATAAGAAATATTGACAATAGAGAATAAAATGGGTTGTGATCAACAGTACGAAACACGCAGTTCAAAATAAGGTCATTCGTGCAATAGCTTGAACTAAATTAAATTATACCATTAATTAGTCGTGCATTGATTAAAATAAAAAATAAATAAAAACGCAACGTTGACATATTTACTTAGAAATAAAAAAAAATTTCTGAGAGGGGCTTGAACCCACGATTCTAATGCGCGAGTACAAAAAGATGCGACGCCTTAAACGACATAGCTACCGTTGCATATGTTACATTAGTATTGGAAGTATTATATAAACTTGTAGGCAGGGGGAGGGGCTTAGCCTAATGTACTTGGGATTAAAGTTATCGATTAACTATTTGACCATAGCTAACTCATAATTCAACTGGTGTAAAAATATTTTATAAAATGTAATACGCATCCTTTGTCAACTTTCCACTGCATACCTTTCATGTTCACATATATTGCAGCGCGTTTTCATCACGAAACAAATTGATGATATAACTGAAAAAAAGTACATTACTATACATTTTGTCTTCAACTATTAGACAAGCGTGTTTTTAAACGATCAACGCATACATAAAAAAATTTGTTTTCCATATTCGCTTTTGAACTGCACGGCTGAGCGCGCCAAACGTACACTCGAGCGAGGCGAGCCCGCGTGACTCCATTAGTAAGAGACAGACGTGCACACTCGGCTCGTTCTCTCTCTTTCTACTCTGGAGCGTCGGCATATCAAAGAGACTGACGGTCTATACTTACTATGTCTATGGGCACGAGAGAAAACAAACGCTGATACCGTGAGAGGATTATTAGCGACCTTGGCTGTTTTTAGGCAGAGTCGTTTCCGGTGGTTGCCTTCGCTCGTCTCCGATCACTTGAAAAGTTTGGCTGTGCTTATTCAGAGTTTCGCGAACGAGTGTATGGAGAGTCGTGCTCCGGGATCTCCCCCCTGGCATTGCAATAAAGTGTACCCTCTATAATCTGGACATAAGCGTTGTTCTTGTCTTCGCCTGCTTCCCATTCCACGAGCTTACGATCGCACGAGGGCAGGCCTGATGCGCATGGCGACATCAAACCTGGTCCGTCGCGCTTTGCCAACCTCAACATACAGAACCTTCTCCTTTTTGAAGTCGGCAAAAATCACTTATTATTAGGCTTGATCAAGCGCGAATCCGGTCACCATTACAATCTAATTCAGCCCCTGATCAGAGAATACCATCAGACCTTAGGACGCTTCACAAGCCGTCTGACAAATATTTCCCGTCGGGTCTAGATGTTGATTCGCGACCTGGAAAGTTTAAACACATGGCGGGTCGCGAATTACGAATGGCATTTCCGCTTTAATTGCGCGCCATCTCTGAAGCGGCGGCAACTCTCTCTCTCTCTCTCACTCTCATTCTGGACGTAACGGACAATTGTAAGCTTGATTTTCTCGGCATCATTTTATCTCATATTAGTACATTTTTGCAATATTGTGAAATAACTTTAAGAAATTGGTTGGTGTATAGTTTCAAGTGGTGAAAGATTCCAAAGCCAGAATAACTCTTAAGAAGATTTATAGTAAAATAAAGTAAGTTTTCACTACTAACCTTCCTTTTTAGCTATCTTAATACAGTAATCTCAAGTAATCATAAAATCGCCAAACTATAAAAAGCCTTGAATACGAACTGTTAATTGAAATTCAATCTTTGAGAGATCTAAAAAAATCAAGGTTTTGTTGAATAGAATCCAAAGAAAAATTGTTCTATCTATGATCTGCCATGCTTTCTTTGTTTGAGCAATGTTAGTGCAAAGACTGATCCGTTAGTTAGACTTTCTGAAATTTCTATTGAATTCTATTTTTTTATTATGTGGCACCCTTCAATTATTGTTGTGCCAAGAAATGTCTCCTATAAAATAATAATTAAATTGAAAGAGCTTTTTATGTATTCTGTGCTTTGACTGGAGAAGCTAATAGGGAATCCAAAAGAGGACGTTCTTGTAATTGCCTAATCAGCACTTCAGTCAGCCTCAGAATACATAATGTCAGCATTTCATTCTATTATTTGGTTAACATTTAAAACCTAAGTAAATTGCAAGGTCATGAGAATGCGCTGGTAATATAGAAAGCTTATGTAGTCTGTGGTATGACAGGAGAAGCTGATAGGGAATCCAAAAGAGGCCGTTCTTGTAATTACCTAATCAGCACTTCAGTCAGCCTCAGAATGCAGAATTTCATACTATTATTTGGTTAACATTTAAAACCATAAGTAAATTGCAAGGTCATAAGAATGCGCTGGTAATATAGAAAGCTTATGTATTCTGTGGTTTGACAAGAGAAGCTGATAAGAAATCCAAAAGAGGCCGTTCATGTAATCACCTAATCAGCACTTTAGTCAGTCTCCGAATGCAGCATTTCATCTAAACATGTTAGTAAAACTAGTTAAATCACTTTGCATCATGCTGCAGGCAGTGCAAGAATTTAATTTTCCATGTTCTTTTGTGTTTATAGATCTTGTGCTTCAAGCTAGTTGACTATACGTACTTGATGGCTATATAACACAAAGCCATTCTAATTTCTTACAGAAATTGTTGCCTTGATCATCAATACCTTTGGTCAATCATGTCAGAACAATTATCCAGCCAGAGTAGCCAATCCTGTTCTAACATCAGTGAAGATAAAGACAACCATAAGATAACTCAGATGGTATTATCAAACATTGTAAAAGACAGGAAAGACTTCAGTAATATTCGTAATTTGAATGCCACAAATATAAAAGAAGTAGTTAATACCAAATTAAAGAATGATATGACCTTGTTACACTTGGCATGTGTATTTAAAAATATCCAGGCAGTAAATTTTTTATTAGAATGTGGGTCTGATACGAATGCTAAAAATTACTTAGATGAAACTCCTATATATTATGCCCAAGACTGCATCACACTTGAGAAGCTTCTTGAAGCAGGAGCTAAGCTTGATGTTGTAAGTAAGCTAAAGTTATCTCCATTAGATTTTGCTGTAATACATGGTAGACCAACAATTATAAAATATTTAATTGACAAAAATCATATACCTCTTGAGACAATTCAAAGAAAATTAAGCATCCCAAAAACAACTAATAAAGAAAAAACTATAATGGCTCTTGGAAAATTCATGATGGAATATGACATAAACTGTTGTTATTAATCGACTCACCTTTTTTTCATCATATGATATACACCTTTTCTATTTAAAATCACTACACAGCTGTAAAATGATCAAGCTTATGTATTCTGTGGTTTGACAGGAGAAGCTGATAGGGAATCCAAAAGAGGCCGTTCTTGTTATTACCTAATCAGCACTCCAGTCAGTCCTCGAATATAACATTTCATCTACACAAGTTAAATCACTTTGCATTATGCTCTAGGCAATTCATTATTTAAAAACGTAACAAATAACATTGTTAATATTCTCCCTGCTCTTGAAGAGCTGAATGTTCTTGGTATACAACTACCAACCTCAATTGACTTAGGATCGCTTCATAACTTAAAAAAATTGTCAATTAACTACAACCACATCCTTCAAAGGACACTTAATACGCTTAATACAGTATCATTGACCAAACTTACAATCATTAACACACTTGGCAAAAAAAAACTAAATCTTTATATTTTAATTTTCTTACAAACTTACTAAATCATTCAGTGAGTAAATTATCCATAGTGTGTAAAAATTGCATTATCGGTAATCTGCCAAGACACATTTAACAGCTCAACACACACAAATCAACAGCTAGAATTTCTATACAACGAAAAGAAGGATATTTTGCTTTCAAAATAGAATAAGAGGTCATATTTAGATGATTAAATTTATATTAGCTATAGATATTCGAAAACTGAGTATAAAATATATCAACAGTGGGATGTGGTCTTGATTGTCATAAAAAGCCTTGTAAATACCTATTAACTATAGTTTTATGTAAAATAATTGTACAACTTGATGCGTATTTAGTGCTTATTATGTAATAAAATAATAAATGAAACTTAATGAGTTCGAGTTGGTATTTATTGTTTATTTTTTCATGCATCATCCCTGTTCACATGGAGTCATGTAAATACAGTGTATACTGCAATCAATGCACATGCTAATATTTTGACGGTCATCGCCATAATCTAGTGGAAATGCGGACATTATGAAAGCATAAAATAAAGTCGTGCTTGCGGCGCTGGCTAATTACGTATGACACTTCACCTCGGACTTTCCGCGAGATCGACGTGCTGGGCCTATAAGTTTCAATTAATCAAAAATCTTTACATGAAACCGGCAATGGGGCTCCTCTTATTTGTCTCATGAGAAAGATACTTCGAGTATTTCAATATTCCAGCTACTCCCGTAAGAAGATTGACCTCAGCTATATATTGTAAATGATTATTGCGTCATGAAATGGTAGTTAAGTTACCCGGTACTCAATTTATTTTTATTATCCATGTCTGTGCACGCAATAGAAGAAAATGAGACTTCTCGCGAAAACGGATTATTTCCTTGAAGCTGCCAGCCGCAGTGCGCGCACAATAAAAGCATATCATGAAAGCTCGGCCTTGCTACTCATGTACGATAATTCACCGGATTTATCATGAGATCGCTGAGCTGAGCCTATGCTTTCTGTCACTATTAAATTTATTTATCTATAATTTTTTTTTATTTATTTTACTAGAAGTCATCTTATATCGCAAGATCGTCAAGTCAGGCCTAATCATGTTTTTGCATATAAGTGACAGCCCCTCAATAAATATTGTAATATATTCGAACGTTGTGGTTATAACGATATTAAGGAATTAATGCTCACTGTATCAATAAACACTCAATAAACGACTAGATAAATACATAAATAAAAAATAACGCGCTTCATCTCACTAATACATTATCTACTTGTATACCCTATAATGCACATCTATGCGCGATGTTCTTCACTCTGGCATGCCGGATTTATGTATGTATGACCACTGAATTAGTTAATTGATCCTCTCGCTGTATATGTAGAAAATTTTAACCAAAGTTCACTTTGAACTGGCAATCTTTTGATTTCTTTTACGTTTGTTAAGGCTTTTAATGAGCTTTTAAGAAACCTTTGATTATATTTTGGATTTTCAGAAAGTTGCTTGACATAACTTATATTAATATCTGCTATATGATATATTTTTAGCACGTATTTCTACATTCAACCCACGACCTATGCTTCAGTATGTTTGCCGATCAGAGACCCTTAGCACTTTTGACTACCCATCATGGCCAAAGTAGTTTCCCGAGAAATGAAACTTTGACTGGCGGCGACCTCAGATTCGGAAATGAAAAGCGCACATTATAAAGGAGCATGAGGCTCGCTGTACCTCGTTACTCGCGTACTACAGTTGCGAACATTCCTCTCGACAGTTATACGCTGTGCAATCACTTACCATTTGACTGCACACGTGTTTCTACCATCGGCCCGCGACCTATGCTACGGTATGTTTCCCCATCAGATATACTTACTTCCTTCGACTACCCATCATTGCCAAAGTAGTTTCCCGAGAAATGAAACTTTGACCGGCGGCGACTTCAGTTTCGGAACGAAAAGCGCAGATTATATGGGAGGATGAGGCTCGCTGTACCTCGATACTCCCGTACTACAGTTGCGAACACTCCTCTCATCCGTTGTACGCTATTCACTTACTTACCATTTGACTGCTCACGTGTTTCTACATTCAACCCGCGACCTATGCTTCAGTATGTTTGCCGATCAGAGACCCTTAGCACTTTTGACTACCCATCATTGCCAAAGTAGTTTCCCGAGAAATGAGACTTTGACTGGCGGCGGCCTCAGATTCGGAATTGCAAAGCGCACATTATAAAGGAGCATGAGGCTCGCTGTACCTCGTTACTCGCGTACTACAGTTGCGAACATTCCTCTCGAAAGTTGTACGCTGTGCAATCACTTACCATTTGACTGCGCACGTGTTTCTACCATCGGCCCGCAACCTATGCTACGGTATGATTCCCCATCAGATATACTTACTTCCTTCGACTACTCATCATTACCAAAGTAGTTTCCCGAGAAATGAAACTTTGACTGGCGGCGACCTCAGATTTGGAAATGAAAAGCGCACATTATAAAGGAGCATGAGGCTCGCAGTACCTCGTTACTCGCGTAATACAGTTGCGAACACTCCTCTCGTCCGTTGGACGCTGTGCACTCACTTACCATTTGACTTCTCACTTGTTTCTACATTCAACCCGCGACCTATGCTTCAGTATGTTTGCCGATCAGAGACCCTTAGCACTTTTGACTACCCATCATGGCCAAAGTAGTTTCCCGAAAAACGAAACTTTGACTGGCGGCGACCTCAGATTCGGAATTGAAAAGCGCACATTATAAAGGAGCATGAGGCTCGCTGTACCTCGTTACTCGCGTAATACAGTTGCGAACACTCCTCTCGACAGTTGTACGCTGTGCAATCACTTACCATTCGACTGTTCATACCAAAAATCAGATTTTTTATCTATTTGATAAAAACATTCGTAAAAGTAAGTCGAATACATTTCTATCTGAAAGTTTCCCAATTCTAAATGCCCCAAAATTTGAAACTGTAGACAAAAAAAACACATCAGCACCCTACGCTTGCAATGCATAACGACCTACTTGTCGGCAGCTACTTTTCCGTTATCGATAACGTCAGGACTCCATAAATGATAATTATTCATGCAATAATTTTTTTTTTACGTCCTTTCGGACTCTTAATAAGAAAGATGAGGTAAAATAAAAAAAGATAAATAAAATTTTCAGAAATATGCTGATGATTTGTAATTAAGACATTTTTTATAAAAATAAAGTAGAAATAGTTATAAGTGGCTTCAAAGTTAAGATAAGAAGCCGTTCTTAATAAATTTGAGTTTATATTATCTATATAATACCTTGAATGTAACATTTTCGACACTTTTCATAGAATTATCACTATGAGATTTAATAAAAATTTATCAAAAATTAATTTGGTTCTGAGTTTAGATTTTTTTCTCTTCATTGTTTGCACTTCTTGAAATTGATCTTTCACAGCATAACTCACAATCTTTTTAAATTTACACTCATTCTTTTAATTGTGACAACCAATCTATTTTCATGTCTTTATTCGTTTTCATTATCTCCGTACCATTTTTCATAAACTTATTAATGTTTATTATCACTTAATTGCATTATTTTTAATTAATTATGCATTCATACTTGTATACTCTATAATATCTATGCGCGATGTTCTTCACTCTGGCATGCCGGATTTATGTATGTATAACCACTGAATTATTTAATTGATCCTCTCACTGTATATGTAGAAAATTTTAACCAAAGTTCACTTTGAACTGGCAATCTTTTGATTTCTTTTATGTTTGTTAAGGCTTTTAATGAGCTTTTAAGAAATCTTTGATTATATTTTGGATTTTCAGAAAGTTTTTTGACATAACTTATATCAATATCTGCTATATGATATATTTTTAGCACATCTTTTTGTCCACGTAGAATTAATGGAAAAAATAAATTACAAGGGAACACTATTACTAAAAGATAATTTTCTTTTTTAGCCATCACTATACCAAATAACCACCAATATTGAGGAACCTTGACAAATACTAAGTCGTTTACACTATAGTTACTTAACCCTTTTACTTTCTTGTTATTGACGAGTTTTTTCGAATTAAAAGAAGGAAGAGGCTCGATTTCTTCTTGAGAAATTTCCATTTGATATAATGAATCTGCAGCTTCAATTTCCATTACTGAATCATTAATCTTCAATACTATGTCATCAAGCAAGTTAGGATGCTTATAAATCTTTGTTTTCAAAAATTCAAATTTACTGATTGATGTCTGAAGTAATCTTTTGGCTTTATTTTGGTTTCTGGAGACTAGTTTCAAATAATTCATATCAATATCTTCAATTGGATATATTCTCAATTTATCTATTCTAGTATGTAAAGTTAACAGAGTATCAAAATGATCAAAAGGAAATAATTTTACTTTAAGTCTTTGTGCCTCTTTCATTACTATTAAACCAGGCAACCACCAAAAATAAGGAACTTTAACAAAAACGAATTCACCGACATTGTAAGATCTCAAACTTGTAGGTTTGTTTTTAATCATCTTCGAAGTAAAAGGTAGCTTGATATCTTTTTCCTTTTTAATACTTTTACTTTGCTGTAATAATTCTATATCCACAGGTTCAACATTCATTTCTGAATCAGAATCAACTGATGTCATATTGTTATGATTTTCATGATTCTGTTGAATATCTATTGTATCAAATTTCATTTCTTCATTACTTGCACTGTTTAATGATTCTTCATTTAATGTATTAATTGGTAATAACTGTGTAATTTGAGATTGTTCAAATATTTGTAATACATTGAAAGCATATTGATTTGGAATGCTTAAGTTTACAAAATTTTTGTTTATTTTTTTGACATTTTCGAGTGAATATATTTGTTCCTCAGCATTGATATCAAACGGTGTCATTTCCCTAACAAAAAATTATGAAAATATTAGTAAGTATATACGAAAATTTCATAAAACAAAGTATATTTTCTTACAAAAGCATTCTCATAGCAGCTACAATAGCTTCTTCTAGTTTTTCTTCAATTTTTTCGCCAAACTCATAATTTATTAACTCCATTGCACTGTTCATATGAGCTTTTCTTAGCCACCGTCGCATGATTACTTTATGGTAATTTATTTGGTTTAGATTATCTGAATCATGAATTGTAAGACTCTCAATATATTTTGACGCGTTTTCTATTGTTATTGAATTTTTCTGAGGGTACTCAGTCTTCAATACACTAAAATAAAAAATTAATGCAGTACATGTATAAATTTTATTATACCGATTTTTCTGTGGTTTATTTTAAAATATTGTGCTTTTTTATGTTAAGAATTCTTAATCTTTTACTTTTTTAGAATCCTTGTAGCATGCATTCATAAAAAAGTAGCAATCATACACTGTGAATATTTAAATTCAGCTTTACCTTGTATTTAATATATTCAATACAACCACCTATTTTTCAGTTGATAACTTATAACATAATTATGTCTTATGCTTTAAAGGATTTTTCAAAAATAAAAAATGTATAAGTTCATATTGAATATATTTAGAATGTCAAATATGATGTAAGAAGTTGTTTGTGACAAAAAATCGACTGGATTTTAATTATGTTGAGAATCTCAAGTAGGTATAATGATTTTTATCATAACTCATACACTAATCAATGGAGATAAAAAAATTCGAAACAAAAAACATTTATGTAAATAAATAAGAGGTTCTAAAGTGATATTAGCCTGTGTCAGGCGCCTTTTAAATAATATTTTTGCTCACAATTTCAAATAAGCAGCAACAATACATAGCAGCGATTGCTCTAGACAACTAGAATATAGTACTTTTAGAATTCCTCCTATGCTTTCGAAATAAGCTTTTAAGCTAGTTCTCATAATATATCTGTTATTATTATCTTTTTTATCTCTGAAATCAAGACCCATTCCTGTACTAATTACGGTTTCAATAAAGTTGTCATGTAGTTCATCATTCTCTAATTGCAATAATTTATCACAATTTTCCATTAAATAAACTTTCAATCGTTGAAGCCTATGAATGTTTTTGGAAAAGTACTTGGCATTGAATATTGTCACAGTCATTGTTTTATATGTCTATACCACTTTAAAAATGTAACAATTATAGATTATTGTTCAAAGTATCACTCCAAAATAGTAAAAAACCATGTATTTCATATATAAATTTTGATAAGCAATTGGTAGGAATATTTTTTGATAAACTTATGATTTTTTATGAGAACTACTAACCAATCACTATTGTCTTTTTGCTGGCACCTGGTAGACAAGAACGGCCTCTTCAGTTACCGGGGCAGCTATAAACTATCACGTCGATGGACAGTCATTGATGGCTATATCTATACACATATGCTTTTGTTTTATTTTCGTAGTTGTTTACGTAAGTTATTTATAGGCTCCCCTCCCTACCCACCCATGAACACAAAGAACAAAGAAAACAACAAAAAAGAAAACAACAAAGAAAATCTAATAGGAACTCATTCTTGAAGACGACTGTACACTAACTGAGCAAGCGCGCAGCAGTACTGTACGTTCTTGCGCGCCAATGTTCAATTCGAGTTTTCACTTGACGCGTCGAATCCAGCGCGCACTGGTTTTTCCTAAAGATGATGATTTAATTGAACTAACACGGCAAGTACTTAAAAACGGAGCTTTTATTTATTCACTCTAGGGTCACAGTTTGATAGAGATCACAAGTGCAATTACGTCCGACAACTTTGATATTCGTAGCGTAGATTAATATGTAAAGCTCTTCTCTTCTAGGCTGCTCCTTACCACTGCCCGGGGACAAGTGTCTAGTCTTGCGTTTTGAAAGCGGCTTTTCTTCTCAAAATTCTGCGCGCGGCACCAAGGTTAGCTTTCTCTCTCTCTCTTGCTTAGCTTCTGTGTGGTGGCGGACTCTGGTGTCGGGACTTGACGCTTGAGCATGGACTCCACAGTACTAATCCCATTTATATATCTCTCGACGCAGTCTGTTCGCCCGCTTTTACACGAGAACTATACAATAAGACTCCGTAGCTTGAATTAAGGGTTCGTCCTTGTTAAAGCTGGTGTTATTATTAAAGATTATTTATAAACTTATTAAAGACAAGTAAAGTTCTTTCTTTTATCTAAACTGGCAACAGCAGTAGAGGTTAGCCACCCGTAAGTTCTTTTATCATATCTAAGTTTATATCCAAAAATAGTGCCGTCGGTCTCCTGGATCCCTATTCCCAGCAAAAATCAGATGTCAAAAGTCATTATTGCTAAACAGGACATCCATTTACAAAAGCCAAATCGATTTTTAAGTATTCTAATTTTTCTCAGTATATCATTCTAACCTCTATTTTTTATTTGACTTTGGTATTACCACAATTTACTCTTTCCATGAGTTAGGAAACCAACTGCCATTTGGAGTTTTATTATCAATAAGGAATATTTGTAAGAACAAATACTTTGTTAAGTTTCTTAGTAATATCCATATTTTATTGACCTTCCTTAATTGTATCAATTTACTCGTGAAACCTCCTCTGTACATCTATTTAATATATTTAATTTGTCTGGTAATTTTTTAATTAGAGCATCTGTTTTTTTTGCAATTTATTAACACTTCTAATTTTCTTATTTATATATAATATAATTTACAAATAATCTATAACAATTACAAAATATAATTTATCTGTAACATAACTTTTTTTCAGAGTTACCTGGTTTAAATATTAAAAAGAAACATGGGCAAAGTAAAGTTTAATTCTAGAAGTTTACGCACTTTACCAATTCTGAGTAGCCGTTTTGCCACAGAGATAAAAGCTATTTGTAAAGAAAACTCCACCGACAAACTATTTGAGGTTACAGATAACCAATTCAATAGAATCAAGCAGCTTTACTGCCAAGAACTCCCTGGATTCAAAGAACCAAGAGTAAAAGAATTTACTAGAGCTTCAGTAATAAATTTTTTAGCTTTAGTTAAAGATTTAAGCATTCATGAAATTAATCCCTGGACATTCTCATCTTTCTTTGTACTAGCATATACGGTTTATAATAAGTAAGTCTAAATTTACAATATTATTCTATAAAGTGGATCTTATTTGTAGAATTATGGATTTATAAGTTAATTTATAACTTCAGTCAAGATCCAGTCGCCCAAGAAGTAAAAAATAACTTGTGTGAAAACGTTGTGCCATCTATAAAAGATCTCAGATATACCATAAATAAACTTATCTGTGCCCAAAATGATGAATATGCTGACGAACTTAACGAAAAACGAGAAAGTCTCACATATTCAGAGATAAAGTACATAAGAAAAACATTACAATCAGGTATTCTTGTACAGCGAGAAGTAAGTGCAATTTTAAAACATGCAGTATCATTTTTGGCATTTGAAGTCACTGAAGAGATGATATTGGATATGAGATTAAATTTCAAAAAGTTTAAGTAAATATTACTTATTACATAAACACACAGAATGATATCGATTTTGATGATGAAACACACAATGTCCCATTTTTTATTTTTCTATTTTCAGAATTATTGACTATGCAAGTAGAATTAATGCATTACCAACTAACATTCAAAACAGTCAACCCAGGTGCGACGTTCCATTTGATTTGTCCAAAACTGAAGAAATTTCTTTCACTAGGTAAGGATATTTTATTTGATATTTCTACACAAATGTAAAGACAATTCCATTGTTTAAGATAGTTTTCATTTTACATAAGTAAAACAAAATTTAATCCATAATTTGACTTTTTTTATATTTTAGTGATCATCAGGAAAGCAGAGGAACATTGAACGCAAAATATAAACAGCTTGAAGAAAATAAAGAACTTAGTGAAAATAAAAAGGTGGATAAAGAACTACATGTACCTGAGAAGCTGGATGAAGTCATTAAGGTGAAGACGGTTGAAGATAAAGAACTACATGTACCTGAGAAGCTGGATGAAGTCGTTAAGGTGAAGACGGTTGAAGATAAAGAATTAACGACGGTAGAAACAACATTGAGTGTAATGCAAATAACCACAAAAAAAGGCCGACCTTCCAAATCAAGAAGAGGACGAAAACCTCTATACAGTATAGGCCAAAAAGTTTTGGTAAACTTTTTAGATTTCCCGTTGTGGCCGGGACATATTGAGTCTAGAACAAATAATAAGTACCAAATAAAATTATATGAAAGTGAAGAGCATAAAATATATGATCTGGAAGCAAAATATTTAAAACCATATAAATTAGAAGCTCTGGAGGAATGTGAGACGACCGAAATAAATGATCAAGATTTAGCAAATTGGAAAAAAGCAATAGAAGCTAGTAAGGTTTAAAATAATTTCGGACTTCAATATTTATGTAGATGACTGCGGATTACTAGTTATAAAAGCGTATATTATGGATTATTGTAAATATTTTATAATTTGCTAAAACTTTTTGTATATACATTATATATTTAAAAAAATCAAATTCCTTTTGTAATGAATGAAGTTTAACTTCCATACCAACTTCCATGCGCTTCAACAAAAATCATTGTATCTCGAGTTCCATGTTTCCTGCTTATATAAGCGATTTGACGTGAAACTGAAATCTGTTCAATGTAATAGTTTTTATACTGCCGCGATCTTACAACCATCGCTTAATAGGCATCGTTATACACTAGAATTAACTCAGTTGACAGGTGGGATATATTTTTAGTATCAACAACAAAAATTATGGTCAAGTACAGCGAAAAGCTGGAGTTAACATCGGTGATAGCCACTTGGCTACTTAGCCGATCTAGCCGCTTGTAAGAAATATGCTAATATTCGTTTTTAGTTTCTTTATAATACTAATCACAGAAAAGTCTCATAACTGACTCGTGTAGAAATCAATGCTAGTGTATTAGCTCCAATAGTTACCGAGTTCTAAATATAACTTCACATGCAAACTTAATTTTAGTGGCTACCTATGCGATGATTTCAAAATCATGCAAATTTTGAACTGTTCTTGACTGAGTTCTTAATTGATGGGCTTTTCGATTGCTCAAAAAAAAATTAGACTATAAAATATCGAGCTCATTTTGTTTCGCTGGTGGCCACCACCTAATTACAGTGGAAGTACGGACAGTATGAAAGCACAAAATAAAGGATCGTTTACAGTTCACCTCCGGCTTACTGAGTTTTATCCAGGCCTTCAACAGTTTGCTTCCTAAAAAAGTTGCCTCAAGTCTATTTCAAAGGTTGGCGCAGGTTGGATCAAAGTTCATCGAGCGTTTAATTTTTTCAAAATCAGCATATTGTTTATATGGGAATCTCAATTCAAACTGAGCTCTGTAAACCTGTAATATTAACAAGTTTGTAGTGTCAACATTTCAAAGTGAAATAAATATCAATATTCAGAAGAGATATGTTCTGCTGAAGATAAACAAAAACATTCAAATGGTTTTCTTTTCATAATTATTATCATTTTCTTAAATATTTCAATCATATTTAATTTAGAATTGTTGAATAATAATGATATTATCTCTGAAAAAAATTTTATTTCAATGATATTCTTCCAATTTGCGAATTTACATACTGTTCACGTGTTTCTACCTTTGGCCATATGCGACATATGCGTCGGTATGTTTACCCATTAGAAACCCTGAGCACCTTTGACTACCCATCATTGCCAAAGTAGTTTCCGGAGAAATGAAACTTTGACCGGCGGCGACCAAAGATTCGGAATTGAAAAGCGCACATTATATGGGAGGATGAGGCTCGTTGTACATCGTTAGTCGCGTACTACAGTTCAGCACACTCCTCTCGTCCGATGGACGCTGTGCACTCACTTACCATTTGACTGTTCACGTGTTTCTACCTTCGGACAGCGACATATGCGTCGGTATGTTTACCCATTAGAAATCCTGAGCACTATTGACTACCCATCATTGCCAAAGTAGTGTCCCGCGAAATTGTAGTTTTGGTGGCGGCGACTTCAGATTCGGAAATGAAAAGCGCACATTATAAAGGAGCATGAGGCTCGCTGTACCTCGTTACTCGCGTACTACAGTTGCGAACATTCCTCTCATCCATTGTACGCTGTGCAATCACTTACCATTTGACTACGCACGTGTTTCTACCATCGGCCCGCGACCTATGCTACGGTATATTTCCCCATCAGATATACTTACTTCCTTCGACTACCCATCATTGCCAAAGTAGTTTCCCGAGAAATGAAACTTTGACCGGCGGCGACTTCAGTTTCGGAACGAAAAGCGCACATTATAAAGGAGCATGAGGCTCGCAGTACCTCGTTACTCGCGTAATACAGTTGCGAACACTCCTCTCGTCCGTTGGACGCTGTGCACTCACTTACCATTTGACTGTTCACGTGTTTCTACCTTCGGCCAGCGACATATGCGTCGGTATGTTTACCCATTAGAAACCCTGAGCACTTTTGACTACCCATCATTGCCAAAGTAGTGTCTATCCTCCGAACATTTTATCGTAACTAATCATTATTTTATTCTTTTGTAGCTTAAGCATAATCCTTTCTTTCTTTTTTTCTTTTTAAATACCCTCTTTTCCTTCACTTCTTTCGTATGAATACGTTGAGGATGGTACAAGTCATATGTGACTGATATGGACTAAGAACTGAAAAGTTCCAAAAGTCCATGTAAAATAGATTTTCACGAATGACTTTCAAAACTATTTCTTATCCATTATCTAGTCTGCCAATTTCGTTGTTACCTTAAACATATTAGTAGACTACTATTCGTATATTAATATTGTATCTTTCTGAATTGAACCATGCAGTTACAATTATTACTTTTTAAATTTTATTTTTCAAAACTTTCAATAGTGTTTGCATGTGCAAATGTAAATGTCTTACTTTGTACCATTTCTTTTTAACTATACATATTTTCTTGAAATCCTTTTCTCTATTTTGTAAAAACTGTTCTCAACCTCTATTCGAATTCTTTTGTTCTCCAGTACGATGTTTACAGGAGTTCTTACCTCTTCAAAGACCTTCAACATCTTTTCTATGCCTTTCAGCATTTTTTTTCTCTCTAGTCTTTTCTTTTTGCTCATTCACCCATTGTGGTCAACTTCTTCATGATCTATAATTCTCTCTCTTTCCGTCTATTCCCAAATCTGGAAAGATAGTTTATCATATTATACTATTTATTTTAATTTTGTTTTAGTGAATGATAAAACTTCTTTAAATATTGAAAAGAAGTTGTTTACTTTCAATTCACCGTATTTATCAAAAATATTGGAATTTTGGAAAAAGATATTCCAGGCTTGGAAAAACATTTACACCAACAAAAATCATGCACACCATAAAGGGATTAAAGAGATTATAAAATCATTGTTAGATAACTCACTAGATAAGACTATTAGCTCACAATATTTGAAATTAGGAATTCAATCAAATTCTAATCCAAAATTTTATATAGATTTGAACACCAGTTTAAGAAACAGTGGTAGAATATCTATCATAAACTTATTAAGTATAATTGTTCAAGGAAAGCCATTTGAAAGTCAGATATATATATTCGAGGGAATCTTAAACTTTTATGTAAGTTTCAATTATGTTGCAAAGAATACCACTTCCTCTTTTAGAGATTGGTTTAGCTGTGATAAATTCAGGTTATACTGTTATTCGAGATGCTACAGATATATAATTATTAAAATGATAGTATGAAAAAGGGCGCAGCAAAAGAACCAGTGTAATAAAAATATGTTTTATTTTTTTTTGTAGTAAATTGCGTGACTATTATTGGGATTGGCCATCACATTAAACATTGCCGCGGACAAGTTGGTTATTATACATTGCAAGCATAAGGAATTAATGTGTTTAAAATCAGATTTTTTATCTATTGATAAAAACATTCGAAAAAGTAAGTCGAATACATTTCTATCTGAAAGTTTCCCAATTATAAATGCCCCAAAATTTGAAACTGTAGACAGAAAAAACACATCAGCACCCTACGTTTGCAATGCATAACGACCTACTTGTCGGCAGCTACTTTTCCGCTATCGATAACGTCAGTACTCCATAAATGATAATTATTCATGCAATAATTACTTTTTTACGTCCTTTCGGACTCTTAATAAGAAAGATGAGGTAAAATAAAGAAAGATAAATAAAACTTTGAGAAATATGTTGATGATTTGTAATTGAGACATTTTTTATAAAAATGAAGCAGAAATAGTTATAAGTGGCTTCAAAGTTAAGATAAGAAGCCGTTCTTAATAAATTTGAGTTTATATTATCTATATAATACCTTGAATGTAACATTTTCGACACTTTTCATAGAATTATCACTATGAGATTTAATAAAAATTTATCAAAAATTAATTTGGTTCTGAGTTTAGATTTATTTCTCTTCATTGTTTGCACTTTTTGAAATTGATCTTTCACAGCATAACTCACAATCTTTTTAAATTTACACTCATTCTTTTAATTATGACAACCAATCTATTTTCATGTCTTTATACGTTTTCATTATCTCCGTACCATTTTTCATAAACTTATTAATGTTTATTATCACTTGATCGCATTATTTTTAATTAATTATGCCTTCATTTAAATAATTTTTATTTATAATTTATTCGCTCGGTTATAAAAATATGAGAAATTATATTCTTTATACTTATTTTTATTTTATTTCTTACAAACCTGTCCTTTCTTTCTAATGGCCTGCATTCCTTGTATCACTATTATAAGCCTTCATTCGTCAATATTTCTCTTGATACAAATAACAGTTAAAATAGAATCTAACTAGTCATATTTACAAAATACTTCATACAGTAGTCATGCAATGAGTGTTATCTTTTAGAATAATATTAGGAAAGTCTGAGTTCGCGATAAACCATTCTCAAAATGATGGGAAGTATAAGCTCTGAGTGGTTTGTCTGACGAGGGAAGTGAACTTTCGACTAATAGAAAGGCGAGTGACTTCACGTCGTCGAATGCGTCAAAAGCTTATTAGGAACTGTCGTACGCGAGTAAGAAGAGACTTTATCATCTGGTTTCATAATGTGCGCGTTTGTACTTCATCTCTGAAGCTGCTGCAAAAGAAAGTCTGATGAGGGAAGCAAAGGAGGCCTCGGCTGCCGTTTACGCATAGAAACTTCATGAGTCAAAATATAGGTGCGTCTTTGTCGGTTATCGCATCAAACGCCTGATATGAACTTTTGCAAGCGTACAACAAGGTCGCGCTTTAATGGTGTGATTTTATAATGCACGTTATTCAACTGCGACTGTGGCTGCTACCAGTCAAAGTGTGTGTTCCCAAGAAGTTATTGTAGGTATCATGGGGATGAAAAAGCTCAAAAAACTTTGCTTAAGAGATAAATGAGGAGGGTCTCGACTTTTGCATCTCTGCAGCGTTCTGATTAATCGGAAAATAGGCCCAACTGAGTTATCCCGCGAAAAGCCTGAGATTGACTGTCGTACGCCAGCAGCTATCCTTACGGCTGAAGCTTCACAATGTGCCTATATAATGTGCGTACTTTGATTATTATTTTCGGGAATAAATGATTCTGGGAGTAAGGGGTAAAATAAATACTTGAGGAACCTTTCATTTTTCTGGTGATACAAATAACAATTAAAATAGAATCTAACAAGTAATATTTACAAAAAAAAACGATTTCTACTTTATTTTTTGCAATTACTGATAACGTTATAATTTAATCGAGTTGATATTGAAATGAAACTCACCTGCAAACATACTCTTCCAAATGTGACCAACCCCATTGAAATCAGTTGAACCGTTGCGGCGATATGCGCGAACATACATAAAATAATCAGGTCGAATATAGAACCTCTTCCTTTTTGAAGTCGGTCAAAAGATCTTACTTAGGAAATGCAGAACTGGGGGCCTCGGACATCACTTTCATTCGGACTCTGAATCATTCAGAACGCAGCTCAGGTCAATCTTCGTACGGGAAAGCTGGAATATTGAAATACTCGAAGTGTTTTTCTCATGAGACAAATAAGAGGAGCCCCATTGCCGGTTTCATGTAAAGATTTTTGATTAATCGAAAAATAGGCCCAGCTCAGTTATCCTGCAAAAAGCCTGAGATTGACTGTCGTTCAGAAGCAGCTTTCCTGTTGCCCAGAGCACAATGCAAAGTAATTTAACTAATTTCATTAACCTGTGTAGATGAAATGCTGCATTCTGAGACTGACTGAAGTGCTGATTAGGCAATTACAAGAACGGCCTCTTTTGGATTCCCCATCAGCTTCTCCTATCATACCACAGGACATAGGACGCTTTTCAAGCCGCCTGACAAACGTTTCCCGTCGGGTCTATATGTTGATTCACGATCTATAAAGTTTAAACACATGGCGGGAAGCGAATTACGAATGGCATTTCCGCCTTACTTGCGCGCCATCTCTGAAGCGGCGGCAACTCTCTCTCTCTCTCTTTCTGGACGTAACGGACATTTGCAAGCTTGATTTTCTCGGCATCATTTTATCTCATTAGTAAATTTTTGCAATATTGTGAAATAACTTAAGAAATTGGTTGGTGTATAGTTTCAAGTGGTGCAAGATTCCAAAGCCAGAATAACTCTTAAGAAGATTTATAGTAAAATAAAGTAAATTTTCACTACTAACCTTCCTTTTTAGCTATCTTAATACAGTAATCTCAAGTAATCATAAAATCGCCAAACTATAAAAAGCCTTAAATACGAACTGTTAATTGAAATTCAATCTTGGTGAGATCTAAAAAATCAAGGTTTTGTTGAATAGAATCCAGAGAAAAATTGTTCTATCTATGATCTGCCATGCTTTCTTTGTTTGAGCAATGTTAGTGCAAAGACTGATCCGTTAGTTAGACTTTCTGAAATTTCTATTGAATTCTATTTTTTTATTATGTGGCACCCTTCAATTATTGTTGTGCCAAGAAATGTCTTCTATAAAATAATAATTAAATTGAAAGAGCTTTTTATGTATTCTGTGCTTTGACTGGAGAAGCTGATAGGGAATCCAAAAGAGGCCGTTCTTGTAATTACCTAATCAGCACTTCAGTCAGCCTCAGAATACGAAATGTCATTTGAAATTCAATCTTTGTGAGATCTAAAAAATCAAGGTCTTGTTGAATTGAATGCAAAGAAAAATTGTTTTAACTATGATCTGCCATGCTTTCTTTGTTTGAGTAATGTTAGTGCGAAGACTAATGAGTTAGTTGAAGACATTTTGAAATTTCTATTTATTTCTATTTTTTATTATGTGGCACCCTTCAATTATTGTTGAGCCAAGAAATGTCTCTTATAAAACAATAATTAAATTGAAAGAGCTTTTTATGTATTCTGTGCTTTGACTGGAGAAGCTGATAGGGAATCCAAAAGAGGCCGTTCTTGTA
Source organism: Phymastichus coffea (assembly GCF_024137745.1). Lineage (NCBI taxonomy): Eukaryota > Metazoa > Arthropoda > Insecta > Hymenoptera > Eulophidae > Phymastichus > Phymastichus coffea. The sequence continues at coordinate 1,800,698 of NW_026706835.1, read as the reverse complement.
ATTGCCTAATCAGCACTTCAGTCAGCCTCAGAATACATAATGTCAGCATTTCATCTCAACATGTTAATAAAACTAGATAAATCACTTTGCATCATGCTCCAGGCAGTGCAAGAATTTAATTTTCCATGTTCTTTTGTGTTTATAGATCTTGTGCTTTGTGTCAGTTGACTATACATAGTTGATGGCTATGTGAGCTAAGGCCATGATAAGACAGTACTAATAATATTGGAAGCTCATGTATCCTGCGGTTTGACAGGAGAAGCTGATAAGGAATCCAAAAGAGGCTTCAATGGTCATCTCTTCCTGGTTGAGTTGATTCTCTTCGATCAAACTTCATGTGAGCTATTCTTGTGGATAACTACTATGCGAGGCATCCATGGTTACAGTTTCTTTCAAAGTAGTTTCTTTATACAGTTTGATCTATGTTTGAGTATTAGACGTATTGTTTTGTATCTGAAGAGGCTGTTCTTGTTATATGCTGCAGCACTACTGTTACTCAGAATATAGCCTGTTTATTAGTGAAATGTTGTTTTTCAAAAAAGAATAATTTAATTATTCAGTTATTGTTAAGTGTTATTATTGAAAGTTTTATGGTTAATCGTAATAATGAAAACAATCTGAATTGATAAGAAAAACTGAAGTCACAGTGTATTAACTTGTTATTAGATTAGTTAGTTGATCTTTTCTTTACCATCAACTCTGTCTATGTTTAACAGAAAATAGAGCAATAATGACTGCTCATTAAGCATTGCAATTTACTTTTCAACTATAACAATAAGATTTAAAATTTTTTTTACACAATTTGTCATGCAATTGTCAGATAGATTATTTAGATTTTTAATGCAAACACCTGTTTTTGCACGAATATTCCTACATTACCTTGTTTCTAATAATAATGAAGAATATAATCCATCTGAAAAAGTAACTTTTTTGAATAATAATGTTTTGTTAATCACTAGAAAAGAGTTTATTGCAGATGCTAGATTGATTTACAAAAATCGTGATCTGTGGATTGAATACCAGCTTAAAAAAAAGGAAAATACTGAAGTAAGATTTAACCTGATCAAAGCAGCATTCAAAACATCAGATTGTAATATAGGTGATGACTATTCCACCAAACGTATAAAAGTGTGTGTATTTATTACATGGTTTTATCCATATAAAACAGTGGACAGTTTTTCAAATTTTTACTCATATACACAGGAAACTGATGTCGATGGTAATATTATAGATAAAGATTTTTACTGCATATATTTAAATTTATTAGCATTTAAAGTGTTACAAAATAATAATAAATTAAAGTCCTTACCGATATATTTACAGCAGATAGCTGCTTTTTTGATTAATCCTTTTGATATACCAGAAAATGTTGATGATAATATAAAGACCCTTTACAATATTGCTAATCAAATAAACTCTTACTTCACCATGAAAAGAAGACATTGCGAAACAAGTGTAGATGAAATATTACATGCAGAGCAAATGAGAATATTAACATCTGGAATTGTAAAAAGAGAATACACAGATGAATATTATCAAAATGTATTCACGCATTTGAGTAGCAAAGACATAAAAATTTGTAAAAAGATAAATAAATCAGAAAACTCTGAGCATCTTGATGTAAAATTACCCAAAAAAAAGATGTTCAATGGATATTCGTGAAAGTAAATCAAAAGAAATTACTTCTATCCCAAAAAAAAGTAATTTAATTAAAGTAGATAATGATTTGTTAGAATATAGCAAATTAATGCAATTTTCATATACTGAATCTATAAAGTATATGCTGGAACAGAATACAAGTAAAGAAGAAATGTTTGCCATTTTAAAACTCAAAGTACCATCATTTGATGAAAATAATATTGCATTAGATATAGAATTTTGTGAAAAAACATTAAAACAGGAGTCTAGTAGAAATAAAAATAAAAATAATGAAGTAAATGTCAATTTAAGACTGAGATCAGGGAGCAAATCAATGGAAAAACAGAACAGTAAATTAAATAAAGGAGATTCAAAAACTAAAGACTTAAAATTAAGATCAAGAAGTCAATCTGTATCCAAAAAAAAATTTGAAAACAGAGTAGAAAAAAAAGGATATAGAATATAACATTTACTTTTCCTAAATATTTGTAAAATTAACTATGCATGAGCAGTATACTCTGTGCGTATTACTATTTAAAGAAGTTGTTTTTGTTATGCTTTGGATATGATTGAGCAATGATCAAGCCAAACTATGTACTGCGATGTACACTTATCTTATTTATCAAAATTCATAAAATATGTTCAATACACGAGTATCGAATTAATTATTTTGCTTATATCGCTAAAATATAATTATTTAAAGTCAAATACGTAAATGAATACTGATAAATGAAAAAGCGATAATCAAATGCAGAAGTAAAAGAAATCGCATTTTTCAAAAAAATTGATCAGAATCTTTTTTCTTATATTTTAGAAAGATTTGAATATATAGAAAAAGAAAAGAAAAGATTTTCAATTAACTACATTAGGCACAATAAAACATAAGAAAACAGAACAAGCCTGATAAATACTTATCGATTATTATGTGATATAAAATAATTTTGTAACTTAATCCGTATTCAGCTGCTTACTATGTAATAAAGTAATAATAAAAAATGAAACTTAATGAGTTCAAGTTAGTATTTATTGTTTATTTTTTCATGCATCATCCTTGTTCACATGGAGTCATGTAAATACAGTGTATACTGCAATCAATGCACATGCTAATATTCTGACGGCCATCGCCATATTATAGTGGACTTGCTTGCTGCGCTGGCTAATTACGTATGGCAGTTCACCTCGGACTTTCCGCAAGATCGACGTGCTGGGCCTATAAGTTCCAATTAATCAAAAATCTTTACATGAAACCGGCCATGGGGCTCCTCTTATTTGTCTCGTGAGAAAAATACTTCGAGTATTTCAATATTCCAGCTATTCCCGTAAGACATTATGCAAGCACTTCGTGAAGGTCCATCCGTAAGGATAGCTGCTGGCGTACGACAGTCAATCTCAGGCTTTTCGCGGGATAACTAAGCTGGGCCTATTTTCCGATTAATCAGAACGCTGCAGAGATGCAAAGGTCGAGGCCTTCCTCATTTATCTCTTAAGCAAAGTCTTTTGAGCTTTCTAATCCCCATGATACCTACAATAACTTCTTGGGAACACATACTTTGACTGGTAGCAGCCACAGTCGCAGTTGAATTACGTGCATTATAAAATCACACCATTAAAGCGCGACCTTGTTGTACGCTTGCAAAAGTTCACATCAGGCGTTTGATGCGATAACCGACAAATACGCACCTATATTTTGACTCATGAAGTTTCTTTGCGTAAACGGCAACCGAGGCCTCCTTCGCTTCCTTCATCAGACTTTCGTTTGTAACAGCTTCAGAGATGAAGTAGAAAAGCGCATATTATGAAAGCAGACGATAAAATCTCCTGTTATTCGCGTACGACACAACACATCTTTGGTACGTTGGCTGTCAGACTTATCTATTTTTTGATTAGTCAAAGTCTTCATGTGTTTCCTTTATCAGAAAGAGAATAGCTTCTAGCAAAATTAAGCTTGTAATTACCTAATTACAACGGCCTCGGCAACGGCGAAGCTGACGACCTTGCCATTGCTACAGTGGCTGGCAGATTCGTTCGCCTAGCTTCAACCCTTCATAACGGTCATGTAATATCACGAAAACTTGGAGTTTGTTCCAGTGATGCCGATGCTGGTTGTCTAGCTTATATTCCAGCTACTGCAAGAGATTCGTCCACCCAAATAGAAACCTTCATAATAGCACTTTTTTGGTCATGTAATACCTCGAAAATTTGGAGTTGGTTCTAGGGGTGGCTAAGCTTCAATTAAGCTGATTAAAACGATTGTGCCATGTAAAGTAGCATACAGTGAAATTCTGAAAATTTTGTATTTAGGGGTTGTGCGTTCTCAATCGCGGTAAGCATATTAAAAAAGTATATAATTAAACATAATCCGCCAATATAAAACGACTAAAGTTATATCTAATCGTCGTCGAATATGTCCAATACGCATAGGACGTGTTGGAAACTGCCTTGTACGAGTAGAGAGGTGGAGCTTTCATTGTATGTGTTCATATTGTACGCAATTTGATTGTCACGAACGCACGGGCTGCCGTGCGTATATAGACTAGTCTAGAGGTAATCGGGCATTCGTTCGATGAGCAAAAAGTAAATTATGAATTGTCGTACGCGAGTAGCACGTCGGGACAATATTATGTGCTCTTATAACGTGCACCCTTTTGTTGCGATATTACAGTAATAGCATTGATTTTGTGCTGCTGACATACAAGAACGGCTCCTTTTTTGTCTTTGTAGTTAATGAAAATGATCTCTGTTTTTTATACCTATTTTATTTTATCATGTTATATATTAACTGGACAAGCTCTAGTCTTTTATTTTCAGAACCGGTCAACTGTTTACAATATTCGTTTTTAAAATTGTATGGGCGTAGCTAGAATAACATTACAAAATCGATTTAATAAATAAATCTACAAGAATTAATAAAGATTTATATAAAGATTAACTTACAAGATACATTGATGCAATAAAATGAAGCATGTATACTCCGCAATCACAGGCATTGTTTTGCTAAGGCATGTCTAAAACCTTGTATTCTATGTCACTAAACGTAAAATGCTTTCCTTTGTATTTGGTTTTATATACAAAACGTAAATAATTGTTGAATATAGTCAATATATCTTTTTTTTCATTCTCTGTCAACCAATTTTTTAACGAGTCCATAAATAATAAGCGTGGACTACAAAAAAAGTAAATAGAATTATGCAGTTCCATAACTGAGTACTTATAACACATGTACATATTACACATTTAATCATAGTAAACTTACTGTTTTCCATCTTCATAGTTTATTTCTTCTTTCTGACTCTTATTATTTTCTTTTATAAGTAACTGAGGATAACAGATAATTACAACAAACCAATGGTCTCTAGAAAAATAATAATTACTATAAAATAATACTACAATATTCGTCGCAAAAGATAACATTTATGAATAAAAGATTAATATAAAGTACAGCATGCAGTAAATACTTGCTTTTTATTTATCGGAAAAAGTAAAAAATCTTTCGTGAAAATTTGTACGGATATCGTCCATTTGAGTAATGATTCAGAATTCCGTAACAGATTTGTTTTTACATCTGTACAACGACATAACTTTTCGTAAAAATAACTATCAAATATGTAAGACATTTTTTTTTCTTCTTCTAAGAGTACGCTATAATAAAGATAGTTAATATAAAAATCGACCATTTTGTCATTTATTTTTTTCCCAGGTGATAAGTTAGATATATCATCAACATTTAAAAATATGCTTTTAGTTTTGTTAAATATAAAGCATAACCTGTAAATAATATGATATAATTATTACGATGAGTATTATGAAATTTATGAAAAGTATGTTTATCATTCTTCTATTTGTCTAAATGTAATATAATTGAATTAAATTCAGTCTAAAAGTATTAAATAAATAATAAATAAATTTAAAAAGAAAAACTTACTCCTTTTTCTCTTTTTCTTTATCCATTGATTCATCTTTCGTCTTTGTATGTGAGCTCTCCTTTTCCAAATCGATGATTTCAAATTTAAGTTCCTCTTTGATTTTTTTTTCTTTTATTTCTGTATCATTTAAATCTATATATAAACCTATCCTTTTCTTTTTACTTGAAACGTTTACATGCAAAGTTTCAACATTATTTGCAGCTTCTGTTACAACAACTGGAGATATAGGGCAGCATTTTTCTGCAGGAGAGAGTGCAGAGGGGCTTGTCGATATAGAGTTGTCAGTAGAAATTGTAGCATTGCTAGATTTATTGTGCAAAGTTTCAACATTATTTGCAGCTTCTGTCACAACAACTGGAGATATAGGGCAGCATTTTTCTGCAGGAGAGAGTGCAGAGGGGCTTGTTGATATAGAGTTGTCAGTAGAAATCGTAGCATTGCTAGATTTATTGTGCAAAGTTTCAACAATATTATTTGCAGCTTCTGTCACAACAACTGGAGATAAAGGGCAGCATTTTTTTGCAGGAGAGAGTGCAGAGGGGCTTGTCAAAATAGAGCTGTCTGTAGAAATTGTAGCGTTGCTTGTTATATTAACAGTGTTGCTGATTACATTGATTGACTTTTCAACAATATTATTTTGAACTTTTGTTACTGCATTCAAAGGTAAAGAGCAGTCATTTTCTGAAGTACAACTTATATCAACAAGTTCATCAAAATTTTGACTGGTATGGAATAGCTTTACCTTTTTCTTTTTCTTTTGATTTGGAGAAAGTAGCACCTATTAAATATATAATGCTTAATATTATAACAGTCATAAGAAATACAGATAAATAATTTAATGGGACAAGCTCAAGATATAATACAATCACCTTTTCCGCTTCTTCATCTTCACTATTGTATTTGGTTGGATACTATACATCTGAGTCCTTCAATGGCTTCATATTTCTGTAATAAATTTGAATTACTGTACTTATATATTATGTTGAGAACTTACATTATAATTTAAAATGACTTACTCAATATCTGGGAAGCTCTTTGAAACATAATTGATTAAAGAATACATGGTCTCTGATAAATTACTTGATACTTTTTCTTTCTTCATTTTATCTATTATAGTGTAATGATATTGTTGTAACTTATTTATAGTACTGCTAGAAATTTGTGTAGTTTTTTCAAGAATTATATTGTCTTTGTTTTCTTCTTTCTTAATAATTACCTTATTTTTCAAACTGTCATCTGTTTTTGTTTCTAAAATATTTAACAAGAAGATAAAACTTATTATTAAAATGATGCTAATTGTAAATCTAAGAAATAAAAATAAATTCAAGTTTCATTAATATAATTTAATAATATTGAAAGAGCTTTTCAGCATGCATATAAGATTTAAATAAAAATAAAATAAATACTGTGCACGTATAATATTAAAGTAATTCTTTTCGAATATAAATATTTTCAATTATACTAACTAACTTCAAAAATTTAATTTCAACTAACTAATATTATTAACATGGCACTTACTTAATCCTTCATTTGCTGCATCATATCCTTTGATTTGTTTATTATAAATTATTTGTTTTAATAATTCACATACTTTCGATCGCATACTATTTTTTAAACTGTTCAAACACATTGTTACATACTGTTTTGGTAAATCTTTAATCATAGATATATATTTTTTGTTTATTGAATTGCCTCTATTTACTTCGATAATACGTATTTGTTTCTTTATAGATTCATGCAAATGATGTTGACTATCTTCATAGATCATTTTCCAATCAAGGAAAACAATTTTCCAGGCAAGTAGAAGTACTTCTACTACAGGAGATACTATGTTCGAAATTTTATTTTTCAAATTGTTGATTTCTTTATCTAAAAAAGTATAAATGTAAGCATGTTAAATACTTTGTGATATGAAAATATAATTGATCAATTGAATTAAGCAAAGCAAAACAAACCATCATCTGTAGTAGCTGTCAGATAGTTCCATTGCTTTATGAATAGTTTTTCATATTTTAATATGTCTTTTATAGCAAGTTCAATATCTTTAGGTTTTAGTTTTGAATTTGTATTTTTAGCAAATTTTAGAGCTTCAGATATTTGATTCTTGTCAAACTTTATTTCATTAGATTCAATTATCACTGGCGACTTCTTTTTATTTTCTATTAGCCAATAAATAAATTTTTGCCAAACTTTACAATCTCTTACAATCTTAGACATTGTGCTTTGTTTTTCTTTAAAAAAAATGTAAGTAAGTAAAAATGTATAAGTATTTTTTACGTAAGTAACATTTTTCATCAGAAATAAAAAACAAGGACGGCTCCTTCTATCAGTCAGACTCAAGCCATACTCTTACAAACACAAAAAAAGATTTAATGTTTGTTTTTCTTTTACCCAGATAACACTGTCGGCACGTTGCCGTCAGAATGCGCGGCAACGTGACGTCCATGTGCATCCGCATTGGGACGGCATAATGCGTACACGCCGTGCAAGTCACGGCGTGCCGAAAGTTTAAACACATAGCGGGTCGCGAATTACGAATGGCATTTCCGCTTTACTTGCGCGCCATCTCTGAAGTGGCGACAACTCTCTCTCTCAGTCTCTCTCACTCTAGATGTAACGAACAATTGCAAGCTTGATTTTCTCGACATCATTTTATTTCATATACTAGTAAATTTTTGCAATATTGTTAAATAACTTTAACAAATTGGTGGGTGCATGGGTGCACTATATATATAGTTTAAGCAGGACTCCAACGCCAGAATAACACAAAAGATTTTTATAGTAAAATAAGGTAAGTTTTCGATACTAACCTTCATTTTCAAACACAGTAATCTCAAGTAATCATAAAATCGCCAAACTACAAAAGCCTTGAAATTTTTTTTATTTATTTATTTATAATGTCGCATCCCCCTATGTGGGTATTAGCGACATTGGTACATTAGTTATTTACATGAGATGTTTGTAAAAATATATTGAATATAAAATAATGTTACACATGTAATTTCGCTATAGAAGGTTCGATAGTTTTGTTTTTTTTAAAAATTGGATTAATTTTTGGCTTTGCTGAACATCATTAAGTAGAGTTCTTATTTCACTTGATAACTTTAGTATTTGTCTTTCATTTTCATATTCCGGGCAGTGTAGAAGTATGTGTTCGATATTCAGTCTTGTTTGGCATTTTTCGCATTTAGGTGGTTCTTCTTTTGTCAGTAAGTGCTGGTAAGTTAAAGATGTGTGTCCTATTCTGAGTCGGGTGATGACGATTTGATCTCTTCTATTGAAGTGGTTTGTTGGATTGGATTGGAAGACTTGATTTTTTATTTTTCGTAATGAACATTGGTTAGATTCGTTAATCCATCTGTTGTTTATTTCTTTGTTTATCTCGTTTCTAATTATTTGGAGGCCAATGCTTTTATTTATTTTACACTGAATCGGATAATTTAGTTGGCAGGCCATTAGGGCTGATTCTTGGGTGATCGAAGTATTGTTGGAGTCGGCCCTTTTTAATTCAACAGTTCCTTTGAGGGTTGTTAATTTGTTCTGAATATGTTGGATGAATGTGTTTTGTGAGTATTCCAGTTTCAGCTGGTTTAATAAGTCTTCGGAGGTCGTAAAAATTACTGTTCTATCAGTAAAGGCGTTGTTACATAAGATGTGTAGAATTAGGATTTCCTGTGAGTGTTGAGTTCCATAATGTTTTGGTAGTTTTAATAGAATTTTCTCTTGTGAGGGTAAGATAGCGGCGGCTCCGATGCTGTTCGGCGATAAGGTGATTCCTGTGTATATGTGAAGTGGGTATGGAGGAAGTTCAGTTTGATTACAGGGGTTATTTTTTTCATTCTTGTCGTCTCTGCTTGGTTGTTTGATCCGTGTGTGTGGTTATGTATGGAAGAAAGTCGTTGTAACTTAGTTGATAGTCATTGAGGTATTTTCTTGCTCGATAATAAAAGGGTTTTCTTTGTCGTGGTTTATTGTCGTCATACATGTCAATGTTTTGTGTGAGGAGGTAGTGTGCTTGATTATTAGTTATTAGTTTAGCGCCTATAAAACTTGTACTTTTTATATTACAAAAATGGAATATGTAAATGAATTATTAAAAGAAGTGCAAAATTACAAAACCATGTGTACTGATGACGAGCGAAGCCATTGTTTTGTAGTCAATTTACACTTGGATGAATATAAAAAATATCTAGAAGATAAAATTGCAAACTCTGAGCGTAATATCAAAAGGCATGCTCTACGTTTGCAATCACCAAACGTAAATTTTAATGGTTATATCACACATCCTCAGTTATTCAGTAATAAAAAACCTATTCTCAAATTATATATGTATAACATTCATAGGTTAATGACTAAAAAACAACTTTTAGAATGGTTCAATACTTTTGATTTAAATAATTTCACATTATGTAGAGTAAGTTACAATAAAAAAAGTAAGCAAACTTTTATTAATATTGAATGTGCCAACATTGCAGTGTCTTGCAAGTTTCAAGTTCTCTCATGCACCAAAAAGTTTGTTTTTAGATATGTCAAAGAGAATAACGAAGTAATTGAATACTTCGCCAAAGTTAAGCCTGATAAGAATTTTTTCATGAATTCTAAACATATTGAAAAAATGACTTCACGTGATATTCCTTCTGAATTGTGTGGAATTAATTTTCATAAGATTTTTGAATATTCATTTTATAAATTCATACATAATTTTGACATGTTGTGTTACCTATGTGAATTCCTTGATTGTGATAGCTTCTTCAACTTTTATACAGTTTGTTATTCTCATCAAAATTTTATGCAATTAAAACCTAAGCTTTTTTTAAATTCAACCTTTTTGAGGTATAACAATTCAATAAATCTTATGATTCACGATTCCAAACAGTTCTTGTTCCGTAGTATTAGATTTGACAATTCACTTGAAATAAGCATAGTAATGGATATTTTAAGAAATCAAGTGAAAAAATCTCAATCATTTAATTTGAAAAAATGTAAATTAGATGTCCTTGATTTGTCAAATGTAAAAGTTGGTTGGAAAAATATTGAATATATATCAGAGAATTTCATTGTAAATTCAATACATATTGGGGAGTCACGAGATCAATTTGAGAGATATTTACGCCTTGAAAACTTAAAGAAATTATATGTAAAAAATAATAATTTAATTAGATTCAATGTTATTGATAAACAAAAGATTCAAAGTCTTACAACGTTGTGCATTACTAATTGTAAAAGTCTTAGTTTTGATGGTTTATCATGTATGATTACAAATAACCAAGGTTTGAAACATTTGACCATCGAGGATTTTATGATGATAGATAGTGAAACTTCTATTTATGTACTTATACAAGTTATTTTCTCATTAAAAAAAATTGAGACGGTTCAATTTAATAATTTGCATGAGGATGTAATTGGTTTCGAATGTGATCCTGCTCTGTTAACAGAGATGCAAATTAATGAAACAATAAGAGTGTTAGATATATCTAATAATTTATTATTTAAAAGTATAATAAATAACATTATTAATATTCTCCCTGCTCTTGAAGAGCTGAATGTCCTTGGTATACAACTACCAACCTCAATTGACTTGGGATCGCTTCATAACTTAAAAAAATTGTCAATTTACTACAATCACACCCTTCAAAGGACACTTAATACGCTTAATACAGTATCATTGACCAACCTTACAATCATTAACACACACGGCAAAAAAAAAACTAAATCTTTACATTTTAATTTTCTATCAAACTTATTAAATCATTCAGTGAATAACTTATCCATTGTGTGTAAAAATTGCCTTATCGGTAATCTGCCAAGACACATTAAATCAACAGCTAGAACTTCTATAGAACATAAAAAAGGATATTTTGCTTTCAAAATAAAATAAGAAATCATATCTGGATAATTAAGTTTATATTAGCTATAGATGTTCAAGCCTGATAAATACTTATCGATTATTATGTGATATAAAATAATTTTGTAACTTAATCCGTATTCAGCTGCTTACTATGTAATAAAGTAATAATAAAAAATTAAACTTAATGAGTTCAAGTTAGTATTTATTGTTTATTTTTTCATGCATCATCCCTGTTCACATGGAGTCATGTGAATACAGTGTATACTGCAATCAATGCACATGCTGATATTCTGACGGCCATCGCCATGTTATAGTGGACTTGCTTGCTGCGCTGGCTAATTACGTATGGCAGTTCACCTCGGACTTTCCGCAAGATCGACGTGCTGGGCCTATAAGTTCCGATTAATCAAAAATCTTTACATGAAACCGGCCATGGGGCTCCTCTTATTTGTCTCGTGAGAAAAATACTTCGAGTATTTCAATATTCCAGCTATTCTCGTAAGACATTATGCAAGCACTTCGTGAAGGTCCATCCATAAGGATAGCTGCTGGCGTACGACAGTCAATCTCAGGCTTTTCGCGGGATAACTAAGCTGGGCCTATTTTCCGATTAATCAGAACGCTGCAGAGATGCAAAGGTCGAGGCCTTCTTCATTTATCTCTTAAGCAAAGTCTTTTGAGCTTATTAATCCCCAGGATACCTACAATAACTTCTTGGGAACACACACTTTAACTGGTAGCAGCCACAGTCGCAGTTGAATTACGTGCATTATAAAATCACATCATTGAAGCGCGACCTTGTTGTACGCTTGCAAAAGTTCACATCAGGCATTTGATGCGAAACCGACAAAGACGCACCTATATTTTGAGTCATGAAGTTTCTATGCGTAAACGGCAGCCGAGGCCTCCTTTGCTTCCCTCATCAGACTTTCGTTTGCAGCAGCTTCAGAGATGAAGTATAAACGCGCACATTATGAAACCAGATGATAAAGTCTCTTCCTACTCGCTTACGACAGTTCACAACACACCTTTGGCACGTTGGCTGTCAGACTTATCTACCTTTTGATTAGTCAAAGTCTCCATGTGTTTCCTTCATCAGAAAGAGAATAGCTTCTCGCAAAAATAAGCTTTCTCTAATGACAATCGCAATTTTGTAATGGAAATGCACACATTATGAGATCACATAAAAAAGATTCGACCTTGCGACGCATGCAATTAGTGCAGGCTTTTCGCAGGATAACTGAGCTGGGCCTATTTTCCGATTAATCAAAATAAAATTATATGGAAGTGAAGAGCATAAAATATATGATCTGGAAGCAAAATATTTAAAACCATATAAATTAGAAGCTCTGGAGGAATGTGAGACGACCGAAATAAATGATCAAGATTTAGCAAATTGGAAAAAAGCAATAGAAGCTAGTAAGGTTTAAAATAATTTCGGACTTCAATATTTATGTAGATGACTGCGGATTACTAGTTATAAAAGCGTATATTATGGATTATTGTAAATATTTTATAATTTGCTAAAACTTTTTGTATATACATTATATATTTAAAAAAATCAAATTCCTTTTGTAATGAATGAAGTTTAACTTCCATACCAACTTCCATGCGCTTCAACAAAGATAATTGTATCTCTAATTCCATGTTTCCTGCTTATATAAGCGATTTGACGTGAAACTGAAATCTGTTCAATGTAATAGTTTTTATACTGCCGCGATCTTACAACCATCGCTTAATAGGCATCGTTATACACTAGAATTGACTCAGTTGACAGGTGGGATATATTTTTAGTATCAACAACAAAAATTATGGTCAAGTACAGCGAAAAGCTGGAGTTAACATCGGTGATAGCCACTTGGCTACTTAGCCGATCTAGCCGCTTGTAAGAAATATGCTAATATTCGTTTTTAGTTTCTTTATAATACTAATCACAGAAAAGTCTCATAACTGACTCGTGTAGAAATCAATGCTAGTGTATTAGCTCCAATAGTTACCGAGTTCTAAATATAACTTCACATGCAAACTTAATTTTAGTGGCTACCTATGCGATGATTTCAAAATCATGCAAATTTTGAACTGTTCTTGACTGAGTTCTTAATTGATGGGCTTTTCGATTGCTCAAAAAAAAATTAGACTATAAAATATCGAGCTCATTTTGTTTCGCTGGTGGCCACCACCTAATTACAGTGGAAGTACGGACAGTATGAAAGCACAAAATAAAGGATCGTTTACAGTTCACCTCCGGCTTACTGAGTTTTATCCAGGCCTTCAACAGTTTGCTTCCTAAAAAAGTTGCTTCAAGTCTATTTCAAAGGTTGGCGCAGGTTGGATCAAAGTTCATCGAGCGTTTAATTTTTTCAAAATCAGCATATTGTTTATATGGGAATCTCAATAATTCAAACTGAGCTCTGTAAACCTGTAATATTAACAAGTTTGTAGTGTCAACAATTCAAAGTGAAATAAATATCAATATTCAGAAAAGATATGTTCTGCTGAAGATAAACAAAAACATTCAAATGGTTTTCTTTTCATAATTATTATCATTTTCTTAAATATTTCAATCATATCTAATTTAGAATTGTTGAATAATAATGATATTCTCTCTGGAAAAAATTTTATTTCAATGATATTCTTCCAATTTGCGAATTTACATATTGACAATTTCTTATTATTTTATACCTCGCATTTAGATGTGGCAGAGGATAACTTTTTTCGTACTATCGAGGAAATTTCTTTTAGTAAAATGGTTACATACGTCAGCATTTTTTTAGCTTCAATTGAATCTATTTAACAATTTTAGTAATTAGACTTACTATAATTTAATAAATTACATAATGAATAAATTGTAGTCATAGACAATTTTATTACGTTATGATTTTTTATATTTTTTTTATTTTGTATTCCTGTTTTCATTCGCCTATCTTTTTTAGCCTAATGTCGCCCACTTAAATTTTTTTCCCGAATAAGCTTTGGACTACCGTGTTCCATAGTAGTCAATATTGTTTATTATTACGGTATGCATCTACTCCATGCCCCCATCACTCTAACCAGCTAGCATTGCAACTTTGCCTTCTCTGATGGCTACTCCATCTTTTCGCTGCATCCTGTGACCTCAAGAGTACTGAAATGAACGTTCGGCGCTGACAGAAGGAATCTGCTGCAGTAGCTGGCAGATTCGTTTCCTCTGGCTAGATGGTCAGTACCGCCGTTGCAGTGGTCGTCTTTAGCTTTCAGAAATAGATAAGATAGCGTAACTCGATGTAAGTGTGTGCACAGCGTACAACGGACGAGAGGAGTGTTCGCAACTGTAGTACGCGAGTAACGATGTACAACGAGCCTCATCTTCCATATAATGTGAGCTTTTTAATTCCGAATCTTTGGTCGCCGCCGGTTAAAGTTTCATTTCTCGGGAAACTACTTTGGCAATGATGGTTAGTCAAAGGAGCTAAGGGTCTCTGATGAGCAAGCAGACCGAAGCATAGGTCGCGGGTCGAAGGTAGAAACACGTGAGCAGTCAAACGGTAAGTGAGTGCACGGCGTAAAACGTATTAGAGGAGTGTTCACAACTGTAGTAGGCGAGTAACGTGGTCCAGCGAGTCTCATCCTATTTTATAATGTGCGCTTTTCGATTCCGAAACCAAGGTCAACGCCACAAAAAATTTCATTTCTCGGGAAACTACTTTGGCAGTGATGCGCCCAACTTTCATATCAGCACTCTAAAGGTCAATTCAAGTAGCGAAAAGTTGGAATATCCATCAGAGGATACGGATGTACATTAGCTGGGTAGGGTTACTGGGCCATGGATAGCGGCGGTTCGTGGGGTTGTGGAACGGTGGCTGACGGTGGTTGCGGCTTGTCCGTCGAAGTACGCACATTATATAAGTACATGGTCTCCTAAATCTGGTCGAAACCATAGCCATACGGTCTAGCGAGATTACATCCACTTACTCTAGCGTACCGAACCGAGAGACGGCCACGGCAACGGCGGATCCGACGACTTAGCCTGATGGAACGAATCTGCCAGCTACTGCAGCAGATTCGTTCGGTGAACGCCGAACGTTCATATCTGCACTCTTGAGGTCGCTGGATGCAGCGAAAAGCTGGAGTACCCATCAGAGAAGGCTACTGTACAATATTAGCTGGGTCGGGTGACTGGGCCATTGATAGCGGCGGTTCGTGGGGTTGTTGAACGGTGGCTGACGGTGGTTGCGGCTTGTCCGTCGAAGTACGCACATTATATAAGTACATGGTCTCCTAAATCTGGTCGAAACCATAGCCATACGGTCTAGCGAGATTACATCCACCTACTCTAGCGTATACTAAGTACGTGCACAGCGTCCAACGGATGAGAGGAGTGTTCGCAACTCTCGTACTGGAGTATCGAGGTAAAGCGTATCTCATCCTCCCATATATTGTGCGCTTTTCATTTCCGAATCTTTAGTCGCCGCCAGACAAAGTTTCATTTCTCGAGAAACTACTTTGGCAATGATGGGTAGTCGAAGGCATTAAGTATATATCATGGGGAAACATACCGACGCATATGTCGCGGGCCGAAGGTAGAAATACGTGTGCAGTCAAATGGTAAGTGAGTGCACAGAGTCCAAGGGATGAGAGGAGTGTTCGCAACTCTCGTACTGGAGTATCGAGGTAAAGCGTGTCTCATCCTCCCATATAATGTGCGCTTTTCATTTCCGAATCTGAGGTCGCCGTCAGCCAATGTTTCATTTCTCGGGAAACTAATTAAGCAATGATGGGTAGTCAAAAGTGCTAAGAATCTCTGATTGGGAAACATACCGAAGCATAGGTCGCGGGCCGAAGGTAAAAACACGTGAGCAGTCAAATGGTGAGTGCACAGAGTCCAAGGGATGAGAGGAGTGTGCTGAAGTGTAGTACGCGACTAACGAGTTACAGCGAGAGTCATGCTCCTTTATAATGTGCGCTTTTCATTTCCGAATCTGAGGTCGCCGTCAGTCAATGCTTCATTTCTCGGGAAACTAATTTGGCAATGATGGGTAGTCAAAAGTGCTAAGGGTCTCTGATTGGGAAACGTACCGACGCATAGGTCGCGGGCCGAAGGTAGAAACACGTGAGCAGTCAAATGGTAAGTGAGTGAATAGCGTACAACGGATGAGAGGAGTGTCCGCAACTGTCGTACTGGAGTATCGAGGTAAAGCGTGTCTCATCCTCCCATATATTGTGCGCTTTTCATTTCAGAATCTGAGGTCGCCGTCAGTCAAAGTTTCATTTCTCGGGAAACTACTTTAGCAATGATGGGTAGTCAAAAGTGCTAAAGGTCTCTGATTGGGAAACATACCGAAGCATAGGTCGCGAGCCGAAGGTAGAAACACGTGAGCAGTCAAATGGTAAGTGAGTGAATAGCGTACAACGGATGAGAGAAGTGTTCGCAACTGTCGTACTGGAGTATCGAGGTAAAGCGTGCCTCATCCTCCCATATAATGTGCGCTTTTCATTTCCGAATCTGAGGTCGCCGTTAGTCAAAGTTTCATTTCTCGGGAAACTACTTTGGCAATGATGGGTAGTCAAAAGTGCTAAGCGTCTCTGATTGGGAAACATACCGAAGCATAGGTCGCGAGCCGAAGGTAGAAATACGTGTGCAGTCAAATGGTAAGTGAGTGAATAGCGTACAACGGATGAGAGGAGTGTTCGCAACCCTCGTACTGGAGTGTCGAGGTAAAGCGTGTCTCATCCTCCCATATAATGCGCGCTTTTCATTTCCGAATCTGAGGTCGCCGTCAGTCAAAGTTTCATTTCTCGGGAAACTAATTTGGCAATGATGGGTAGTCGAAGGCATTAAGTATATATCATGGGGAAACATACCGACGCATATGTCGCGGGCCGAAGGTAGAAATACGTGTGCAGTCAAATGGTAAGTGAGTGCACAGAGTCCAAGGGATGAGAGGAGTGTTCGCAACTCTCGTACTGGAGTATCGAGGTAAAGCGTGTCTCATCCTCCCATATAATGTGCGCTTTTCATTTCCGAATCTGAGGTCGCCGTCAGCCAATGTTTCATTTCTCGGGAAACTAATTAAGCAATGATGGGTAGTCAAAAGTGCTAAGAATCTCTGATTGGGAAACATACCGAAGCATAGGTCGCGGGCCGAAGGTAAAAACACGTGAGCAGTCAAATGGTGAGTGCACAGAGTCCAAGGGATGAGAGGAGTGTGCTGAAGTGTAGTACGCGACTAACGAGTTACAGCGAGAGTCATGCTCCTTTATAATGTGCGCTTTTCATTTCCGAATCTGAGGTCGCCGTCAGTCAATGCTTCATTTCTCGGGAAACTAATTTGGCAATGATGGGTAGTCAAAAGTGCTAAGGGTCTCTGATTGGGAAACGTACCGACGCATAGGTCGCGGGCCGAAGGTAGAAACACGTGAGCAGTTAAATGGTAAGTGAGTGAATAGCGTACAACGGATGAGAGGAGTGTCCGCAACTGTCGTACTGGAGTATCGAGGTAAAGCGTGTCTCATCCTCCCATATATTGTGCGCTTTTCATTTCAGAATCTGAGGTCGCCGTCAGTCAAAGTTTCATTTCTCGGGAAACTACTTTGGCAATGATGGGTAGTCAAAAGTGCTAAAGGTCTCTGATTGGGAAACATACCGAAGCATAGGTCGCGAGCCGAAGGTAGAAACACGTGAGCAGTCAAATGGTAAGTGAGTGAATAGCGTACAACGGATGAGAGAAGTGTTCGCAACTGTCGTACTGGAGTATCGAGGTAAAGCGTGCCTCATCCTCCCATATAATGTGCGCTTTTCATTTCCGAATCTGAGGTCGCCGTTAGTCAAAGTTTCATTTCTCGGGAAACTACTTTGGCAATGATGGGTAGTCAAAAGTGCTAAGCGTCTCTGATTGGGAAACATACCGAAGCATAGGTCGCGAGCCGAAGGTAGAAATACGTGTGCAGTCAAATGGTAAGTGAGTGAATAGCGTACAACGGATGAGAGGAGTGTTCGCAACCCTCGTACTGGAGTGTCGAGGTAAAGCGTGTCTCATCCTCCCATATAATGCGCGCTTTTCATTTCCGAATCTGAGGTCGCCGTCAGTCAAAGTTTCATTTCTCGGGAAACTAATTTGGCAATGATGGGTAGTCGAAGGCATTAAGTATATATCATGGGGAAACATACCGACGCATATGTCGCGGGCCGAAGGTAGAAATACGTGTGCAGTCAAATGGTAAGTGAGTGCACAGAGTCCAAGGGATGAGAGGAGTGTTCGCAACTCTCGTACTGGAGTATCGAGGTAAAGCGTGTCTCATCCTCCCATATAATGTGCGCTTTTCATTTCCGAATCTGAGGTCGCCGTCAGCCAATGTTTCATTTCTCGGGAAACTAATTAAGCAATGATGGGTAGTCAAAAGTGCTAAGAATCTCTGATTGGGAAACATACCGAAGCATAGGTCGCGGGCCGAAGGTAAAAACACGTGAGCAGTCAAATGGTGAGTGCACAGAGTCCAAGGGATGAGAGGAGTGTGCTGAAGTGTAGTACGCGACTAACGAGTTACAGCGAGAGTCATGCTCCTTTATAATGTGCGCTTTTCATTTCCGAATCTGAGGTCGCCGTCAGTCAATGCTTCATTTCTCGGGAAACTAATTTGGCAATGATGGGTAGTCAAAAGTGCTAAGGGTCTCTGATTGGGAAACGTACCGACGCATAGGTCGCGGGCCGAAGGTAGAAACACGTGAGCAGTTAAATGGTAAGTGAGTGAATAGCGTACAACGGATGAGAGGAGTGTCCGCAACTGTCGTACTGGAGTATCGAGGTAAAGCGTGTCTCATCCTCCCATATATTGTGCGCTTTTCATTTCAGAATCTGAGGTCGCCGTCAGTCAAAGTTTCATTTCTCGGGAAACTACTTTGGCAATGATGGGTAGTCAAAAGTGCTAAAGGTCTCTGATTGGGAAACATACCGAAGCATAGGTCGCGAGCCGAAGGTAGAAACACGTGAGCAGTCAAATGGTAAGTGAGTGAATAGCGTACAACGGATGAGAGAAGTGTTCGCAACTGTCGTACTGGAGTATCGAGGTAAAGCGTGCCTCATCCTCCCATATAATGTGCGCTTTTCATTTCCGAATCTGAGGTCGCCGTTAGTCAAAGTTTCATTTCTCGGGAAACTACTTTGGCAATGATGGGTAGTCAAAAGTGCTAAGCGTCTCTGATTGGGAAACATACCGAAGCATAGGTCGCGAGCCGAAGGTAGAAACACGTGAGCAGTAAAATGGTAAGTGAGTGAATAGCGTACAACGGATGAGAGAAGTGTTCGCAACTGTCGTACTGGAGTATCGAGGTAAAGCGTGCCTCATCCTCCCATATAATGTGCGCTTTTCATTTCCGAATCTGAGGTCGCCGTTAGTCAAAGTTTCATTTCTCGGGAAACTACTTTGGCAATGATGGGTAGTCAAAAGTGCTAAGCGTCTCTGATTGGGAAACATACCGAAGCATAGGTCGCGAGCCGAAGGTAGAAATACGTGTGCAGTCAAATGGTAAGTGAGTGAATAGCGTACAACGGATGAGAGGAGTGTTCGCAACCCTCGTACTGGAGTGTCGAGGTAAAGCGTGTCTCATCCTCCCATATAATGCGCGCTTTTCATTTCCGAATCTGAGGTCGCCGTCAGTCAAAGTTTCATTTCTCGGGAAACTAATTTGGCAATGATGGGTAGTCGAAGGCATTAAGTATATATCATGGGGAAACATACCGACGCATATGTCGCGGGCCGAAGGTAGAAATACGTGTGCAGTCAAATGGTAAGTGAGTGCACAGAGTCCAAGGGATGAGAGGAGTGTTCGCAACTCTCGTACTGGAGTATCGAGGTAAAGCGTGTCTCATCCTCCCATATAATGTGCGCTTTTCATTTCCGAATCTGAGGTCGCCGTCAGCCAATGTTTCATTTCTCGGGAAACTAATTAAGCAATGATGGGTAGTCAAAAGTGCTAAGAATCTCTGATTGGGAAACATACCGAAGCATAGGTCGCGGGCCGAAGGTAAAAACACGTGAGCAGTCAAATGGTGAGTGCACAGAGTCCAAGGGATGAGAGGAGTGTGCTGAAGTGTAGTACGCGACTAACGAGTTACAGCGAGAGTCATGCTCCTTTATAATGTGCGCTTTTCATTTCCGAATCTGAGGTCGCCGTCAGTCAATGCTTCATTTCTCGGGAAACTAATTTGGCAATGATGGGTAGTCAAAAGTGCTAAGGGTCTCTGATTGGGAAACGTACCGACGCATAGGTCGCGGGCCGAAGGTAGAAACACGTGAGCAGTTAAATGGTAAGTGAGTGAATAGCGTACAACGGATGAGAGGAGTGTCCGCAACTGTCGTACTGGAGTATCGAGGTAAAGCGTGTCTCATCCTCCCATATATTGTGCGCTTTTCATTTCAGAATCTGAGGTCGCCGTCAGTCAAAGTTTCATTTCTCGGGAAACTACTTTGGCAATGATGGGTAGTCAAAAGTGCTAAAGGTCTCTGATTGGGAAACATACCGAAGCATAGGTCGCGAGCCGAAGGTAGAAACACGTGAGCAGTCAAATGGTAAGTGAGTGAATAGCGTACAACGGATGAGAGAAGTGTTCGCAACTGTCGTACTGGAGTATCGAGGTAAAGCGTGCCTCATCCTCCCATATAATGTGCGCTTTTCATTTCCGAATCTGAGGTCGCCGTTAGTCAAAGTTTCATTTCTCGGGAAACTACTTTGGCAATGATGGGTAGTCAAAAGTGCTAAGCGTCTCTGATTGGGAAACATACCGAAGCATAGGTCGCGAGCCGAAGGTAGAAATACGTGTGCAGTCAAATGGTAAGTGAGTGAATAGCGTACAACGGATGAGAGGAGTGTTCGCAACCCTCGTACTGGAGTGTCGAGGTAAAGCGTGTCTCATCCTCCCATATAATGCGCGCTTTTCATTTCCGAATCTGAGGTCGCCGTCAGTCAAAGTTTCATTTCTCGGGAAACTAATTTGGCAATGATGGGTAGTCGAAGGCATTAAGTATATATCATGGGGAAACATACCGACGCATATGTCGCGGGCCGAAGGTAGAAATACGTGTGCAGTCAAATGGTAAGTGAGTGCACAGAGTCCAAGGGATGAGAGGAGTGTTCGCAACTCTCGTACTGGAGTATCGAGGTAAAGCGTGTCTCATCCTCCCATATAATGTGCGCTTTTCATTTCCGAATCTGAGGTCGCCGTCAGCCAATGTTTCATTTCTCGGGAAACTAATTAAGCAATGATGGGTAGTCAAAAGTGCTAAGAATCTCTGATTGGGAAACATACCGAAGCATAGGTCGCGGGCCGAAGGTAAAAACACGTGAGCAGTCAAATGGTGAGTGCACAGAGTCCAAGGGATGAGAGGAGTGTGCTGAAGTGTAGTACGCGACTAACGAGTTACAGCGAGAGTCATGCTCCTTTATAATGTGCGCTTTTCATTTCCGAATCTGAGGTCGCCGTCAGTCAATGCTTCATTTCTCGGGAAACTAATTTGGCAATGATGGGTAGTCAAAAGTGCTAAGGGTCTCTGATTGGGAAACGTACCGACGCATAGGTCGCGGGCCGAAGGTAGAAACACGTGAGCAGTTAAATGGTAAGTGAGTGAATAGCGTACAACGGATGAGAGGAGTGTCCGCAACTGTCGTACTGGAGTATCGAGGTAAAGCGTGTCTCATCCTCCCATATATTGTGCGCTTTTCATTTCAGAATCTGAGGTCGCCGTCAGTCAAAGTTTCATTTCTCGGGAAACTACTTTGGCAATGATGGGTAGTCAAAAGTGCTAAAGGTCTCTGATTGGGAAACATACCGAAGCATAGGTCGCGAGCCGAAGGTAGAAACACGTGAGCAGTCAAATGGTAAGTGAGTGAATAGCGTACAACGGATGAGAGAAGTGTTCGCAACTGTCGTACTGGAGTATCGAGGTAAAGCGTGCCTCATCCTCCCATATAATGTGCGCTTTTCATTTCCGAATCTGAGGTCGCCGTTAGTCAAAGTTTCATTTCTCGGGAAACTACTTTGGCAATGATGGGTAGTCAAAAGTGCTAAGCGTCTCTGATTGGGAAACATACCGAAGCATAGGTCGCGAGCCGAAGGTAGAAACACGTGAGCAGTAAAATGGTAAGTGAGTGAATAGCGTACAACGGATGAGAGGAGTGTTCGCAACCCTCGTACTGGAGTGTCGAGGTAAAGCGTGTCTCATCCTCCCATATAATGCGCGCTTTTCATTTCCGAATCTGAGGTCGCCGTCAGTCAAAGTTTCATTTCTCGGGAAACTAATTTGGTAATGATGGGTAGTTTAAAGTGCTAAGCGTCTCTGATTGGGAAACATACCGTAGCATAGATCCCGTACTGATGGTAGAAACACGTGAGCAGTCAAATGGTAAGTGAGTGCACAGCGTCCAAGGGATGAGAGGAGTGTTCGCAACCCTCGTACTGGAGTGTCGAGGTAAAGCGTGTCTCATCCTCCCATATAATGCGCGCTTTTCATTTCCGAATCTGAGGTCGCCGTCAGTCAAAGTTTCATTTCTCGGGAAACTAATTTGGTAATGATGGGTAGTCAAAAGTGCTAAGCGTCTCTGATGGGGAAACATACCGTAGCATAGGTCCCGGGCTGATGGTAGAAACACGTGAGCAGTCAAATGGTAAGTGAGTGCACAGCGTCCAACGGACGAGAGGAGTGTTCGCCACTATAGTACGCGAGTAACGAGGTATAGCGAGCCTCACGATCCCTTACAATGTGCGCTTTTCATTTCCGAATCTGAGGTCGCCGTCAGTCAAAGTTTCATTTCTCGGGAAACTAATTTGGCAATGATGGGTAGTCGAAGGAAGTAAGTATATCTCATGGGGAAACATACCGACGCATAGGTCTCGGGCTGATGGTAGAAACACGTGAGCAGTCAAATGGTAAGTGAGTGCACAGCGTCCAAGGGATGAGAGGAGTGTTCGCAACCCTCGTACTGGAGTGTCGAGGTAAAGCGTGTCTCATCCTCCCATATAATGCGCGCTTTTCATTTCCGAATCTGAGGTCGCCGTCAGTCAAAGTTTCATTTCTCGGGAAACTAATTTGGTAATGATGGGTAGTCAAAAGTGCTAAGCGTCTCTGATTGGGAAACATACCGAAGCATAGGTCGCGAGCCGAAGGTAGAAACACGTGAGCAGTCAAATGGTAAGTGAGTGAATAGCGTACAACGGACGAGAGAAGTGTTCGCAACTGTCGTACTGGAGTATCGAGGTAAAGCGTGCCTCATCCTCCCATATAATGTGCGCTTTTCATTTCCGAATCTGAGGTCGCCGTCAGTCAAAGTTTCATTTCTCGGGAAACTACTTTGGCAATGATGGGTAGTCAAAAGTGCTAAGCGTCTCTGATTGGGAAACATACCGAAGCATAGGTCGCGAGCCGAAGGTAGAAACACGTGAGCAGTCAAATGGTAAGTGAGTGAATAGCGTACAACGGATGAGAGGAGTGTTCGCAACCCTCGTACTGGAGTGTCGAGGTAAAGCGTGTCTCATCCTCCCATATAATGCGCGCTTTTCATTTCCGAATCTGAGGTCGCCGTCAGTCAAAGTTTCATTTCTCGGGAAACTAATTTGGTAATGATGGGTAGTTTAAAGTGCTAAGCGTCTCTGATTGGGAAACATACCGTAGCATAGATCCCGTACTGATGGTAGAAACACGTGAGCAGTCAAATGGTAAGTGAGTGCACAGCGTCCAAGGGATGAGAGGAGTGTTCGCAACCCTCGTACTGGAGTGTCGAGGTAAAGCGTGTCTCATCCTCCCATATAATGCGCGCTTTTCATTTCCGAATCTGAGGTCGCCGTCAGTCAAAGTTTCATTTCTCGGGAAACTAATTTGGTAATGATGGGTAGTCAAAAGTGCTAAGCGTCTCTGATTGGGAAACATATCGAAGCATAGGTCGCGAGCCGAAGGTAGAAACACGTGAGCAGTCAAATGGTAAGTGAGTGAATAGCGTACAACGGATGAGAGAAGTGTTCGCAACTGTCGTACTGGAGTATCGAGGTAAAGCGTGCCTCATCCTCCCATATAATGTGCGCTTTTCATTTCCGAATCTGAGGTCGCCGTCAGTCAAAGTTTCATTTCTCGGGAAACTACTTTGGCAATGATGGGTAGTCAAAAGTGCTAAGCGTCTCTGATTGGGAAACATACCGTAGCATAGATCCCGTACTGATGGTAGAAACACGTGAGCAGTCAAATGGTAAGTGAGTGCACAGCGTCCAACGGACGAGAGGAGTGTTCGCCACTATAGTATGCGAGTAACGAGGTACAGCGAGCCTCATGATCCCTTACAATGTGCGCTTTTCATTTCCGAATCTTTGGTCGCCGCCAGTCAAAGTTTCATTTCTCGGGAAACTACTTTGGCAATGATGGGTAGTCGAAGGAATTAAGTATATCTCATGGGGAAACATGCCGACGCATATGTCGCGGGCCGAAGGTAGAAAAACGTGAGCAGTCCAATGGTAAGTGAGTGAATAGCGTACAACGGATGAGAGGAGTGTTCGCAACTGTCATACTGGAGTATCGAGGTAAAGCGTGCTTCATCCTCCCATATAATGTGCGCTTTTCATTTCCGAATCTTCATAATAAGGGATCATGAGGATCGCTGTACCTCGTTATTCCCGTACTACCGAACACTCCTCTCGTCCGCTGTACGCTGTGCACTCACCATTTTACTGCTCAGGTTTGTACCTTCGGGTAATGGAATTTTGGCTGGCGTTGTCCTTATTTTCGCAACCGAAAAGCGCACATTATAAGGGAGGATGAGGCTTGCTATACCACGATGCTCGCGTACTTACTGCGAAATTGAATTTTTGTTGTCAGCGGCAAATGATTCGGAATTGAAGAGCGTACATTTTAAGGGAGGACGATAAACCCTCTACCTCGTTACCATAGAATACATGATACGCCTCTGACGCATTTGGCAAGAGATTCACGTATGATGTGGTAGATCAAAAGTGCCTACGCAGAAACGATGTAGGATCGAAATAGAAAAACCAAATTAAATTATTACTTGTAGGATGAAAAGTATAATTTTTATCATTTATTAGAGGACGGTTTTGTTTGTTTAGAAGTTATAACCCAACGAGAGGAATTACTAATTCAAATCATGCAAAATTACATTATATAATCTCCTATAAACTGGAGATATGAGAAAAAACGCAGAATTTTCAAAATTCAATTATTATCTGAGTTATATTGATACTTTGATATCCTATACTGCACCTCATTTAGTAAAAGATTATGCTTTGAAATAAGGAACTGACGTTTCTTTTCCTCGAGATAGATTAGGCCGCGCATATAAATATCGTATCTATTTTCCTGCTTACTGTAACATTTTTTAACTCGTACAATGAAATTTTCTACCCACATTACCATGAAAAATGACATAAGATACTTCAATAATTCACAATTTGTTTGTTTGTAGATCTTGAATAATTTGACGTAGTGGTGACATTCATGAGCTATTACAATTGCTCTTACTGTATCGTCGTACTCTGTTCAGAGATGCAGCGTTTCTCTTTTAACATATTGTATTAGTATTTAGTAAAGGAGAAAGTGCTATGTAGTCGACGAGCACTAATCTCTGAAATCGCGAGACAACCTTGGCAAAAGGGGTACAGGTGTGGCACATATTGTCAGTGTGATACACACACGTGTCGAGCAGATGCAACACTCTGCGATGGCAAGCTGATAACATCTGGCGCGGCACGACTGACCCAAACACCCGAAACTTTCCCTTAATTTTCTTTGCGACAAAGGAGAGAACTCGTCATCGTTTTCTGACAGGGCACAGCGAGTTAGTCTGTCGATAGACAGCGAGAGAGTCGCTTCGCAATCCTGCTTGGTGAAGTGTTGACTCAGTCTCTTCTTTTGTTTCAACACAGCTACGTTCCTTTTGATCAGGAGCAGTGCGTTAATACTGCGTGTGAGTGTAAAACGAGTGTGTAGTGCAAGCCCGTGAAGCGTTGGACTCATTCCTACGCGGCTGTAGTGGGTCACGCCCTAGCGCGTCCCCGAGAGCGTTACCTCCACGCGGCCGTTGTGCCCAAATTTCCACGTGGCGGCGAGGGCTGTCCCCGTCCTCGAGTCGTCGAGGTCGCCTTAGGTGGTCACCATAGTGGTGCGCTCTTCCACATTCGCTGCGGCCTCATTGTATCTGCGCATGTCATCCGAGAGCTCTCTGCGTTTCGTCAATGTGTGTGTAAATGTGTTACGCTGTGGGTATTTGTATCGAGGTTCGCGATTAATTATATTAAAGTTTGTTCATATATATATTGTATTAACGTTCGCCTTGGGCTTTTTCCCTACTTACGACTAGGGTTTTTTACGCCCTTGACGAGCGTCAGTGTTGTCCAATCATCATATTTAAAATAAATTGTTAAATATAATAGAATTTGAAGTACCCTTGTCAATTAATTGCACTAATCCCATTTTCTTCTCTATACTGATATTTCGCGAACTCTCAGCGGATTTAACTAAGTAAACTTTAAAAAACATACTCATTATTCAATACGTTTTTACTTGGACACCAGCGTTTGTTATCTGAAAAATAATGATTGATTTGATAATGTTCATCAAATATATAATTTTGTATCTCTGTTAATAATAAATGATAATTCTTACAAATCATGCAGTTATACAATTCGTATATATTATACATTTTCTTATCTTCTTCATCTTCTATAGAATTATAATTTTCCCATAAAACTGTACTGCTTGAAAAGAATTCTTCTTCGTCTCCATTTCGTAGTGACCATTCAGAAGTAAAGATCAATACTTTATAGTAGAATAAATCTATTATTTCTTGATAAAACTTTGGGAGTTCAGATTTAGAGCATAATAATACCTTTCTCAATTTTCTTAGTATCCTCGAAGTGAGATTGTAAATATTACCATTTATAAAAATATGAAGGTATAAAATATAACAGTCCATGATATCCGTGCCACTTTTACAAATGTAATTATCATTTGATAAAAAATGTTCGCTTAAATTTGTTATTGTCCCCATCGTCTGCAATAGATAATTTTATTATAACTATAAAATTTATATTCATTAAAATATAATATTTCAATACGAACACTAATTAATACAAATTGAAAAAATGAAGTGCTGTTCAACCTTTTCATAGATATACAATCAAATGTAATTGTGCTTTCAGCCCTGTTCATTATTCAAACATTTTTTTTAAATCAATTAAAAGAACTTGCATTGATTTGCAGTTCTTTTAACAATATCATCTTTTGATTAATTTTTTTATTCGATATTATGATGTATATTCAAGGCTAAACCAGGGGCCAAAGTTTATTCATCGATTTTTATGTATTTATAAAAGGGTTGAAGGCTCTTAAAGAGATTTGTATAAAGTGGCATATATATTATAGTAGTGAGATTACCAATTGACATTGTGACAACTTATACTCCTCTTCAGAAATGTTCAGCGAGAACGCGTTCTTGTGTGCACTTTTATCTACTTTATATACTTTCAACATATTGATACAATACTATACATCTTAAAATCATTGAATTGTGTGAATAATTGTAATTCGATTTCCTAATTAAATTAAGTGAAAATTTTTTTAAATATTGCTATACTACCGAATTATAAACTTTTTTGCTGCTTTATGAAATTAAAAAATCTACATTTACTTTTATAAGACAAGATACTTGAAAATCTGGATTATCTTCTTTATCCTCTGTTATAGCTACCCCAGCGATTTCAGAAACCGGAACATCATTCTCTAGTTGAGAATTTGTTGGCACTATTGATTCTGGGCTTATTAGTATTTCCTTTTCTTTTTTCAATAAATTTCTTTCTCTTTTAATTTCTTCACTTTTAGTCATTCAATATGTAAAATTAACGTATAGTAAATTAGTTTTGTTAATTTAAGCTACATTACTTACTTTATCAAGAAAGAAAAATTGAATAAAAAAATAATGAAAAATCCTGGAAATGATATCTATAGTTACGAGGCATAACTGCTTAAGTCTATTTTTCGATGGTAACTCAATTCTATCAAAAATTAACTTAAGCGATTATGCCATGTAGTCACAGCTATATGATTGAAAAAAGAAATAGAATAAAGATTAGCTATATCATGATGTTTTAAGAACTTAAAGGTTTATTTTGTACTCGTGTACTTCATTGGTTTGATCATCTATTGCATCATTATAACTTCATTAAATGTTATTTTTTTGCTTTCTATTATTGTTACTATCCTCGTTAATCTTTTAAGTCAAATAAATTATTTTTCTTAACTCTAACTATATTACTGATTTTATCAAGAAAGAAATGTAAAAAAAGCAAAAATACTAGTTGTATTAGTGCTTTTAAAAATGTTAAACTTTATCAAGTGAAACATTTTACAAAGGATGCACACCCATTTATGAAGTTGAATAAATAAGGTTTTAAAAATGTCCTTACCTCTCCAGTGGCAAACATTGACACAGAAATTCTATGTATGAAAGTACAATGTCCTGTAGTGTTGCAGAATTCTCCAATCTTATAAGTCGTTGAACATTGACTATTATAGATTGAATATCAGCAATATATTTTAATTGGATTGGAATTTTCATCATTGTTCATTGATGTGAAAAGAACAATTAGAGCTGAAAGATAAATAGTTATTCATTTATTGAAAAAGTACCAATATTTATTAATAGGTTATTATGGCAAGACACAATATCAAATTTATAACAATTAAATAATTAAAGAATTATCTATTAACATAGAAATGTTGCATTGTTGTAAACATTTCACTTCATAATAATATATCTGGCACAATACTAATATACAAAAAAATACATTGAGGCAAAAAGCTAGAAGGACAAAACTCTGGAGCTCTTCTAACCACATTATGTATTCTGAAGCTGACAACATTATGTATTCTGAAGTGCTGATTAGGTAATTACAAGAACGGCCTCTTTTGGATTCCCTATCAGCTTCTCCAGTCAAACCACAGAATACATAAAAAGCTCTTTCAATTTAATTATTGTTTTAGAAGAGACATTTCTTGGCACAACAATAATTGAAGGGTGCCACGTAATAAAAAAATAGAAATAAATAGAAATTTCAGAAAGTCTGTAACTTACTCATCAGTCTTTGCACTAACATTGCTCAAACAAAGAAAGCATAACAAATCATAGAACAATTTCTCTTTGGATTCTATTCAACAAAACCTTGATTTTTTAGATCTCACAAAGATTGAATTTCAAATGACATTTCGTATTCAGGGCTTTTTGTAATTTGGCGATTTTATGATTACTTAAGATTCTGGTCTTACATTTTTGTATATTATTTTGAAATTATATTAAATTTAAACAATCCTTAAAAAATGTAAAACAACGCAAGTAGCTTATTTTTCCTCTAATTTAAAGTAAAGAAAAAATGAATATCTAATTGTGTATGCTGCAGATACAATCCAATATTACAAACTATTAGGTTTCTCCAAGTTCTTTTGAGTTATTGTGGCTTTGGAGTTCTGCTTAAACTATAGTGCACCCACCAATTTGTTAAAGTTATTTAACAATATTACAAAAATTAACTAATATATGAGATAAAATGATGCCGAAAAAATCAAACTTGCAATTGTCCGTTACATCCAGAGAGAAAGAGAGGAAGAGAGAAAGAGAGGAAGAGAGAAAGAGAGAGAAAGAGAGAGAAAGAGAGAGAAAGAGAGAGAAAGAGAGAGAAAAAGAGAGAGAAAAAGAGAGAGAAAAAGAGAGAGAAAAAGAGAGAGAAAGAGAGAGAGAGTTGCCACTGCTTCAGAGATGAAGAAACGGGAAATAATTGTACTATGTACACTAGGTAATGTACACTGCCCGGACATTGATTCGCGACCCGCGAAGTTCAAAATTAACATCGAATTTCGTCGAGTAAGCAAAACGATAAAAGTTAAATTGGCGTTTTCATGTGCTATGGAACACCACAGCTCACAAGATGAAAAGAAAACTCCAATATTAGCGCTAATGATGCTCAATCAATAAAAATGAATGCCTATTTTGAACTTCGACCTAGTCAAATCACTTTGCATTGTGATCTAGGCACTGAGCCTAATATGTAAATTCGCAAATTGGGAGAATATCATTCAAATAAAAACTATTTGTCAGATAATATCATTATTATTTAACAATTGTAAATTAAATATGATTGAAATATTTAAGAAAATGATAATAATTATCAAAAGAAAACCATTTCAATGTTTTTGTTTAACTTCAGCACGATATATCTTTTCTGAATATTGATATTTATTTCACTTTGAAATGTTGACACTACAAACTTGTTAATATTACAGGTTTACAAAGCTCAGTTAGAATTATTGAGATTTGCCTATAAACAATATGCTGATTTTGAAAAAATTAAACGCTCGATGAACTTTGATCCAACCTGCGCCAACCTTTGAAATAGACTTGAGGCAACTTTTTTAGGAAGCAAACTATTGAAGGCCTGGATAAGACTCAGTAAACCGGAGGTGAACTGTAAACGATCCTTTATTATGTGCTTTCATACTGTCCGTACTTCCACTGTAATATGGTGGTGGCCACCAGCGAAACAAAATGAGCTCGATATTTTATAGTCTAATTTTTTTTTGAGAAATCGAAAAGCCCATCAATTAAGAACTCAGTCAAGAACAGTTCAAAATTTGCATGATTTTGAAATCATTGCATAGGTAGCCACTAAAATTAAGTTTGCATGTGAAGTTATATTTAGAACTCGGTAACTATTGGAGCTAATACACTAGCATTGATTTCTACACGATTCAGTTATGAAACTTTTCTGTGATTTAGTATTATAAAGAAACTAAGAACGAATATTAGCATATTTCTTACAAGCGGCTAAATCGGCTAAGTAGCCAAGTGGCTATCACCGATGTTAACTCCAGCTTTTCGCTGTACTAGACCATAATTTTTGTTGTTCTGATACTAAAAATATATCCCACCTGTCAACTGAATCAATTCTAGTGTATAACGATGCCTATTAAGCGATGCTTGAAAGCTCGCGGGTAGTATAAAAACTATTAAATTAAACAGATTGCAGTTTCGCGCCAAGTCAGTGGTCATACATACATAAATCCAGCAGGCCAGAGTGAAGAACATCGCGCATAGATGTGCATTATAGAGTATACAAGTAGATAATGTATTAGTGAGATGAAGCGCGTTATTTTTTATTTATGTTTTTATCTAGTCGTTTATTGAGTGTTTATTGATACAGTGAGCATTAATTCCTTAATATTTATTGAGGGGCTCCGCTGTCACTTATATGCAAAAACTTGATTAGGCCTGACTTGACGATCTCGCGATATAAGATGACTTCTAGTAAAATAAATTAAAAAAAATGACAGATAAATAAATTTAATAGTGACAGAAAGCATAGGCTCATCTCAGCGATCTCATGATAAGTCCGAAGTGAATTATCGTACATGAGTAGCAAGGTCGAGCTTTCATGATATGCTTTTATTACGCGCGCACTGCAGCTGGCAGCTTCGAGGAAATAGTCCGTTTTCGCGAGAAGTCTCATTTTCTTCTATTGCGTGCACAGACGTGGATAATAAAAATAAATTGAGTACCGGGTAACCTAACCACCATTTCATGACGCAATAATCATTTATTATCCATTAAAAATTAATCTACTAAGTTATGTTAGAGTATAGGTTACATATATAATTATAAACTTAATCTTTTATAATCTGGCTCCAAGTATATTTGTAAAATTTATATATCTATAGGTATGTATATAACTTCCACACTTTACTTGTGTACTTTGCGCTTATCGGCGCCACTGTATTAACTTAATAGTGTTATATGTGCTTGTATGTTGTCTAATAAAACCTTAATATACTATATTATATACTTCACGACACAATACGCTAGTGCGCAAAGTGCAGCCTCTGCAACAGTTTTTGTACCTCATCGTTTAGTTAAAATTTTGTTTTATTGATGTGCCAAAAAATTATTGTTAATAGGTAAAGTAAGAACATAAGTTCAAGTAATTATAAATGCAAAATGTGATTTAATCTATATTTGGTTTGTTATTGCTTATAGGTTATGCTAAATAATGTTCATCAGTGTATCTATAATACTTTTGTTTTTTTATTTTATAAATTTATACAGATTTGCAGGCAGAAATTTTACTTTGGTGATGAGCATAGTATAATATAAATTATTTTTAAGATCTCATTATTTTTTTTTTTGCAGCTTTCATTTAATTCAACTATGCATCTATTTTTTTATTAACTTATTTCAGTATTTCAACTCAAGATGTCAAAATATAGCTTATTTTACTATCAGAATGAAAGATGGCAAAGATTAGTTCACTGGTTATACTTCAATGGAGATGAAGTTATAAAAGAACAGGGCAACACAATAACGTACAATGTCAGTCTATTGAAACAGTGCATGCAGTACACCAATAATTATTTATCCAATCCTAAAAATGATTCACTTAATTTATCTGCATTGTGCATTAAACAAAATTCATCACTGTATCAGAAACAGATTATTCAATTACAATCTTGTAAGTATATACACTTAAGATTGTACTCTATTGAAACTTGCTGCCGCAAACTTAAATTTCATTGTTCACTGATTTCTTTTTACTTTAAGCATGTTTGCATGCTTTGTTAAAATAACTGAAACAAATGTGACATGTTATCTTATTCTCCATTAATCTCTTGCCCACAGCTTTTTGTTACCTCTATCCAGTAGTACTTATATCAAAATTACCATCCACCATTCATGATTGTTCTTGTTTTTTATATCCTGTGAACATTCTATCCTAACTAATCATTATTTTATTCTTTTGTAGCTTAAGTATAATCCTTTCTTTCTTTTTTTCTTTTTAAATACCCTCTTTTCCTTCACTTCCTTCATATGAACACGTTGAGGGTGGTACAAGTCATATATGACTGATATGGACTAAGAGCTGAAAAGTCCTAAAAGGCCATGTAAAATAGATTTTCACGAATGACTTTCAAAACTATTTCTTATCCATTATCTAGTCTGCCAATTTCGTTGTTACCTTAAACATGTTAGTAGACTACTATTCGTATATTAATATTGTATTTTTCTGAATTGAACCATGCAGTTACAATTATTACTTTTTAAATTTTATTTTTCAAAACTTTCAATAGTGTTTGCGTGTGCAAATGTAAATGTCTTACTTTGTACCATTTCTTTTTAACTATACACATTTTCTTGAAATCCTTTTCTCTATTTTGTAAAAACTGTTCTCAACCTCTATTTGAATTCTTTTGTTCTACAGTACGATGTTTACAGGAGTTCTTACCTCCTCAAAGACCTTCAACATCTTTTCTATGCCTTTCAGCATTTTTTTTCTCTAGTCTTTTCTTTTTGCTCATTCACCCATCGTGGTCAACTTCTTCATGATCTATAATTCTCTCTCTTTCCATCTATTCCCAAATCTGGAAAGATAGTTTATCATATTATACTATTTATTTTAATTTTGTTTTAGTGAATGATAAAACTTCTTTAAATATTGAAAAGAAGTTGTCAACTTTCAATTCACCGTATTTATCAAAAATATTGGAATTATGGAAAAAGATATTCCAGGCTTGGAAAAAAATTCACACCAACAAAAATCATGCACATCATGAAGGGATTAAAGAGATTATAAAATCATTGTTAGATAACTCACTAGATAAAACTATTAGCTCACAATATTTGAAATTAGGAATTCAATCAAATTCTAATCCAAAATTTTATATAGATTTGAACACCAGTTTAAGAAACAGTGGTAGAATACCTATCATAAACTTATTAAGTATAATTGTTCAAGGAAAGCCATTTGAAAGTCAGACATATGTTCGAGGGAATCTTGAACATTTATGTAAGTTTTAATTATGTTGCAAAGAATACCACTTCCTCTTTTAGAGATTGGTTTAGCTGTGATAAATTCCGGTTATACTGTTATTCAGGATGCTACAGATATATAATTATTAAAATGATATAAAATCTTACAGTTGCAACTGAGAAATCTTTATTATTCAAGGATGCATACAACTATGAAATCACCACTAAACAGAAAGAAGAAGTAATACAAGTCCATAAAGTACCTGTTTTACATAACAATGTCTTATTTAACTGGAAGGAAAAGCATAATAAGTTATTGGAGTCAATTGAATCGCAATCAGAGAAAATAAATCCTATATTATTGAAACAAATAAAAGAATATATAAAAGTCACATCTGATTTCATAACTCCTTTTCTACAGTAAGAATTTTTATCGTCTAGTAATAATTATCAATAGAAATAAGAACCAATAATTTTTACTTTTTCATTTCAGATTAAATGTTTTACCTAAAAGATCAAAGCGTACCATG
Source organism: Phymastichus coffea (assembly GCF_024137745.1). Classification (NCBI taxonomy): domain Eukaryota; kingdom Metazoa; phylum Arthropoda; class Insecta; order Hymenoptera; family Eulophidae; genus Phymastichus; species Phymastichus coffea. The sequence goes on along the minus strand of NW_026706835.1, from coordinate 1,765,940 downwards.
CGAAAAATCAAAGCAGTCAAAAATTACAATAAAGAAGTGGAAGAAGAAGTGGAAGAATAAGAGGAAGAGGAAGGGGAAGAAAAGGAAGAAGGGAAAGAAGAGGAAGAAGACGAAGAAGAGGAAAAAGAGGAAGAAGTGGAAGAAGAGGGAGAAGAAGAGGAAGAAGGGGAAGAAGAGGAAGAAGAGGAAGAAGAGGAAGAAGAGAAAAAAGAGCGAGAAGAAGAGGAAGAAGGGAAAGAAGAGGAAGAAGAGGGAGAAGAAGAGGAAGAAGAGGGAGAAGAAGAGGAAGAAGAGGAAGAAGAAAAAGAGGAGGAAATTGTCCTGAAAAAGCAAAAACAGAATAAAACAATAAGGATTACGAAGAAAACGAAACCTTCATTGCTGCAGCTCAGAAAATAGATTTTCCATTCCCTTGGGGGTCATGTAGTCGTAGGAAAAAATTACTTATCGAGATCTTTTTTTGCTATTTAAAATTATAAAGGCACTGCCCTTGTTGTTTCTCTTTTTCTCCCTTAAATTGCATTTAGTTGTTTCGTACTTCTTTTAGTCGCACGTTAAATCTGTTTTATAGTATTTTTGTAATTGCAAAAAAGTTTTAATAAAGGGCGCAGGAAAAGAACCAGTGTAATAAAAATATGTTTTATTTTTTCTTGTAGTAAATTGTGTGACTATTATTGGGATTGGCCATCACATGCAAACATTGTCGCGGACAAGTTGGTTATTATACATTGCAAGCATAAGGAATTAATGTGTTTAAAATCAGATTTTTTATCTATTGATAAAAACATTCGAAAAAGTAAGTCGAATAAATTTCTATCTGAAAGTTTCCCAATTCTAAATGCCCCAAAATTTGAAACTGTAGGCAGAAAAAACACATCAGCACCCTACGCTTGCAATGCATAACGACCTACTTGTCGGCAGCAACTTTTCCGCTATCGATAACGTCAGTACTCCATAAATGATAATTATTCATGCAATAATTATTTTTTTACGTCCTTTCGGACTCTTAATAAGAAAGATGAGGTAAAATAAAGAAAGATAAATAAAACTTTGAGAAATATGTTGATGATATGTAATTAAGACATTTTTTATAAAAATAAAGCAGAAATAGTTATAAGTGGCTTCAAAGTTAAGATAAGAAGCCGTTCTTAATAAATTTGAGTTTATATTATCTATATAATACCTTGAATGTAACATTTTCGACACTTTTCATAGAATTATCCATATAAGATTTAATAAAAATTTATCAAAAATTAATTTGGTTCTGAGTTTAGATTTTTTTCTCTTCATTGTTTGCACTTCTTGAAATTGATCTTTCACAGCATAACTCACAATCTTTTTAAATTTACACTCATTCTTTTAATTATGACAACCAATCTATTTTCATATCTTTATACGTTTTCATTATCTCCGTACCATTTTTCATAAACTTATTAATGTTTATTATCACTTAATCGCATTATTTTTAATTAATTATGCCTTCATTTAAATAATTTTTATTTATAATTTATTCGCTCGGTTATAAAAATATGAGAAATTATATTCTTTATATTTATTTTTATTTTATTTCTTACAAACCTGTCCTTTCTTTCTAATGGCCTGCATTCCTTGTATCACTATTAGAAGCCTTCATTCGTCAATATTTCTCTTGATACAAATAACAGTTAAAATAGAATCTAACTAGTCATATTTACAAAAGACTTCATACAGTAGTCATGCAATGAGTGTTATCTTTTAGAATAATATTAGGAAAGTCTGAGTTCGCGATAAACCATTCTCAAAATGATGGGAAGTATAAGCTCTGAGTGGTTTGTCTGACGAGGGAAGTGAACTTTCGACTAATAGAAAGGCGAGTGACTTCACGTCGTCGAATGCGTCAAAAGCTTATTAGGAACTGTCGTACGCGAGTAGGAAGAGACTTTATCATCTGGTTTCATAATGTGCGCGTTTGTACTTCATCTCTGAAGCTGCTGCAAAAGAAAGTCTGATGAGGGAAGCAAAGGAGGCCTCGGCTGCCGTTTACGCATAGAAACTTCATGAGTCAAAATATAGGTGCGTCTTTGTCGGTTATCGCATCAAACGCCTGATGTGAACTTTTGCAAGCGTACAACAAGGTCGCGCTTTAATGGTGTGATTTTATAATGCACGTTATTCAACTGCGACTGTGGCTGCTACCAGTCAAAGTGTGTGTTCCCAAGAAGTTATTGTAGGTATCATGGGGATTAAAAAGCTCAAAAGACTTTGCTTAAGAGATAAATGAGAAGGGTCTCGACTTTTGCATCTCTGCAGCGTTCTGATTAATCAGAAAATAGGCCCAACTTAGTTATCCCGCGAAAAGCCTGAGATTGACTGTCGTACGCCAGCAGCTATCCTTACGGCTGAAGCTTCACAATGTGCCTATATAATGTGCGTACTTTGATTATTATTTTCGGGAATAAATGATTCTGGGAGTAAGGGGTAAAATAAATACTTGAGGAACCTTTCATTTTTCTGGTGATACAAATAACAATTAAAATAGAATCTAACAAGTAATATTTACAAAAAAAACGATTTTTAATTTATTTTTTGCAATTACTGATAACGTTATAATTTAATCGAGTTGATATTGAAATGAAACTCACCTGCAAACATACTCTTCCAAATGTGACCAACCCCATTGAAATCAGTTGAATCGTTGCGGCGATATGCGCGAACATACATAAAATAATCAGGTCGAATATAGAACCTCTTCCTTTTTGAAGTCGGTCAAAAGATCTTACTTAGGAAACGCAGAACTGGGGGCCTCGGACATCACTTTCATTCGGACTCTGAATCATTCAGAACGCAGCTCAGGTCAATCTTCGTACGGGAAAGCTGGAATATTGAAATACTCGAAGTGTTTTTCTCATGAGACAAATAAGAGGAGCCCCATTGCCGGTTTCATGTAAAGATTTTTGATTAATCGAAAAATAGGCCCAGCTCAGTTATCCTGCAAAAAGCCTGAGATTGACTGTCGTTCAGCAGCAGCTTTCCTGTTGCCCAGAGCACAATGCAAAGTAATTTAACTAATTTCATTAACCTGTGTAGATGAAATGCTGCATTCTGAGACTGACTGAAGTGCTGATTAGGCAATTACAAGAACGGCCTCTTTTGGATTCCCCATCAGCTTCTCCTATCATACCACAGGACATAGGACGCTTTTCAAGCCGCCTGACAAACGTTTCCCGTCGGGTCTAGATGTTGATTTGCGATCTATAAAGTTTAAACACATGGCGGGAAGCGAATTACGAATGGCATTTCCGCCTTACTTGCGCGCCATCTCTGAAGCGGCGGCAACTCTCTCTCTCTTTCTGGACGTAACGGACATTTGCAAGTTTGATTTTCTCGGCATCATTTTATCTCATTAGTACATTTTTGCAATGTTGTGAAATAACTTTAAGAAATTGGTTGGTGTATAGTTTCAAGTGGTGCAAGATTCCAAAGCCAGAATAACTCTTAAGAAGATTTATAGTAAAATAAAGTAAATTTTCACTACTAACCTTCCTTTTTAGCTATCTTAATACAGTAATCTCAAGTAATCATAAAATCGCCAAACTATAAAAAGCCTCAGAATACGAAATGTCATTTGAAATTCAATCTTTGTGAGATCTAAAAAATCAAGGTCTTGTTGAATTGAATGCAAAGAAAAATTGTTTTAACTATGATCTACCATGCTTTCTTTGTTTGAGTAATGTTAGTGCGAAGACTAATGAGTTAGTTGAAGACATTTTGAAATTTCTATTTATTTCTATTTTTTATTATGTGGCACCCTTCAATTATTGTTGAGCCAAGAAATGTCTCTTATAAAACAATAATTAAATTGAAAGAGCTTTTTATGTATTCTGTGCTTTGACTGGAGAAGCTGATAGGGAATCCAAAAGAGGCCGTTCTTGTAATTACCTCATCAGCACTTCAGAATACATAATGTTGTCAGCCTCAGCATAATGTTGTTAGAAGAAGACTACACCAGACTTGTGAATTCAAAAATCAATCTTTTAGAAATATTACAAGAGAAACAGTTAGCCTCATACATGGCTGGAAGAAGAGCAATTTGTAAAAAACTTTCCTCAAGAGAGAAGCTCTCCAATTCACTTGCCAGGTTGTTATGCTTTTATAATAATAGTATTTGTTCTTCTGTATACATTGATCATGAGACCAAAAAATTATACATAACGTTCAATAACAAACAAAATATGAATAGTTTAGTAAAGAATTTCAACAATATTTGGAAGGAAACTAAATCTTCATTATTTAAAATTTATCTTGATTTTACTGGTGTTAGCTGGAAGAGTTGTTTTTTTTTATTTTCTTTTAAACTATTTGTCTAGTGTTGACAGCGATTTTGTTAAAAAGCTCAATCTACTCCCAATTGTCTATTTGCTCAAAAATGTTTATTAGTGTGGTTGGGGAGGTGTTATAATTTCTACGGAGTAGGAGCGGTGCTACTCGTGGGGGGGTGTCAGAAGGGTAATTAGTACTGGGTTTGAGTAGTTCACCGAGCATTGTATTTTTATCTTGGATGTCGCGATGATGACTAGCGGTGTAATGTGTTTGTGTAGGGGTGTTTTGGTAAGTGCATTTCTCAAAGATATCTCTTATCTCTGCTATATATTTCATGGCTATGTGTAAGCAGTTAGAGTAGAGTTCATGAAATTGTTTTAATGAGCGGATTTTTTGTTCGGAAAGGTAAAATGCTGTTAATGCGGGGTGTTTTAGGAATTGAGTCTATAGGTAGCTCGAGGTTGAGATAGTGTAGAACGACATGATGTATGCAGTCTGTGCATTTAATGCATCGTATGGCGTATGGTGGTTTGTGAGGGCCGATGATTTTGACATAGACAAGGTTATATGATAATTGTTGTTGTATGGGTAGGGTGTAATGACAATTTGTGCAAGTAGGTAAGAAGTTACTATTTACATAATAAGTAACTTCTGCTTCCATTAAATTTGATTTGTTATGCAATGTGTTTTCAGTATGTGGTATTTTGCTGGGGGGGGGGGGGGGGGGGGGGAATTGTTCATTAGTGTTATTTTTGTACATTTTTGTGGGATTATACGGAAGGAAATTGATAACAGGTGAGGTCTTTCGGTGTTTAGCAGCTGGTGGCTACTGCAATGTCTTGCAGTTACTTGTCAGTATCCTAAAAAAGAAAATAATGCAAAATAGTTGTTTTTTTTGTGTAATGTTCAGTGTTGTTATTTTCGAAAAGACTCTGATATGGGGCGGATCGAATTTCTTTTGATGCGATTGATGTCTATTAGATTTTTTTCTATTTGTACGGCATATAAGCGTGCGTCTTGTAATTTGTCGTAAAAAGTAAAAGGGCAAATGTAACGTCTGATTTCATGTTTGAGGCCCTTAATAAAAATGTAAATAGCTAATTTTTCTCTCTGAGTTTCGTCTTCTGTAACTTCGTATAAGAACATTTGCGCGGCCTTTCCCATGACAATGTATTTTTGTAAATATGTATTTATTCTGTGTCCGAATTCCATTGTGGTTTCTTCCTGCATTTGTGTTGATACACTTAGTCTCTTTTTTTCTATTATTAAGTCTTCGAGTAATTTTCTTATGGCTCTGTGATCCATGTTTTCAGACATATAGCTATTGTTGATTTTTATGTTTTGTTGATTAATGGTGGAATTTCTGATTCTGATAATACTGGATAGATCTGTCTCTGTGTGTAGCTTGGTTTCTGGGTCAGTTGATCGTCACGTTCGATTTTAAAGATAGTAGTTCGCTCTTCGGGCTGTATTGCCGGCGGGGCTTTCTTGTTTAGCTTGTCTGGGTTTGTTTCTCTTTCAGGTTTCTTGGCTAGGTAAAGTAGCAAGTTAGTCAAAGAATTCCAGAATGCGCCAAGTAGGTGTATGCTAAAGCCACAGAGGGAATCAAAGATCATAAGAATGGCCAAAACAGCGGCACTCTCTGATCCGAATGTAATGAATCGGCTCCATAGCGATTCCCACGTGGAATTCGCACTACGATTCAAAAGAAATATGGATATTCCCGGAGCTAGATTGGATTTTCCAGCGAAGCCGAGCGCGATTTGATTAAGGCCCGCGTTCCGTTCTGTAGGGAACATTATAAACGTAAGAAAGTGTTCGATGTCGTTATATGTGTAAATTCAGCTTGTTGCCGTGTTTATGAAGCTATTACATTCCCAACTTTGCTTGGCCTGAGGTTTCATTATGTGCGGGGTTTCTTGACTAGTGACGTCCGGAATAACTTTTACCCATGAGTCACCAAACTTATACATTACCGACATTTTAGTATCGCAAGCAGTTTTGGTTCCGTATTGTTTTATTATATGCGTACGAGATGTGATAAACATTGGAGTCTCGCCGCGCGTGACCGGTAATTCTTGGTAGCACGTTTCGGCCTCTCTAGCTTTGACTTCTGCAGGTACGCATTTGATAATGTGTACTACTTCACCCGCCATCATGGTCATGTATTCGGATTCTCTCATTAAATAATATGCTAAAAGGTCCGGTGATAAAGTGACAATATTTAATGCATTCGTAATAAGCTTTCTTTCTAATTCGCATTGCTGTAATAGTACGTCATGGTATAACTTCTGTAGATGATTTTTAATATGTTTTTCAACAAATAATATTTTTGAATTTACATAAGTGAAAAGATCTAGATCGTGCATATTTTTAACTCTGTTAGAAATGAAATGTTCACCGAGCCGATTTTCTAATATGAATAATCTCGGGTGTTCTGTTTTAATAATTTCAAAACCGCACTGTATCATTCTACCGAGGTCTTTGAAAACAAAAGATATATCCTCAGAATCCAATACATAAAGTAGTCTTCGTTAATTACCGATCTCTGTTACCTTAGTGACGGATCCTGAATATAGATTAGTATACTTGCTGGCTTGGCACGCCTGAGACTCGGTTCTGTCCCAGAATGCGTATCCGAATATGCTATCAATGCAACGTTCTTCAGTAAATTGACAAGAAGTTCCGGACTCAAGTTTGATTTTATTTGTTTCCAGTGTTACGGAGTTAAATCTTTCTTCGAGTGATACTTTAACATAGCCGGTAACGTGTACATTGCTGAATGTGCCGTAAGGGTCGGAGAAACTTCCTGCGTTAGTGCAAGTGCCGTCTGGGGCAATGTAACTTGCCAATTCTATCGGGTGTACGGTTGTTTGATTTATCATTAAGTTTTGTACTAGATTATCGCCGATCGTCATTATTCGTTAAGAGTGCATTTTAATGCATTCTTCTCGTGGTACTTCCTTAATATATTCTATTTCGGAAAAAGGGGGGGACCATTCGTGAGAGAGCGCACCGCAAGTCTTGTCTGATCGTTGACCTCTATTTTGCAATAACCGACTTTTACAGTTGCAAAATCATTAAGTTGGAGGAGACATATTTCAGTTACAGTAGAATTGATTATCGGATTAGGAATGTCGCATTCAGCAATATCTACAAGAGAGAAGGTAGTGAAGTTAGTAAAACGTTGAAAACAATCGTAGGCTATGAAAGGAGTGACTATTTTGAAGTATTGTTGGAAAACGATGCTGAGAATGACCGCTTTCATCTGAAACATAATTTTTCAATTACTACTTGTTTCGATGTACGATTTTTTCAAACGATTGGCGTGGATTGTTCGAGTTTCTGTTTCGTTTATTTTTATTTTAATATTTTCTTTTTCTCGCACTTCCAGGACCAAGTTGGGACCGGCAAAGTAACTGCCTGTTAGTTTATAAGGCTATGGGCCGCTTTTTAGAAAAACCCATTGACCGACTTTGAATTTGCTAGGATTTGTTTTTTTATCATACTGCATTTTGGTTTTTTCTATAGATGTTATTAATTTTTCTCTAGCTATTTCATGCATATTAGGTAATTGTTTGACCAAGTTTTCCACGTAGCCTTCGTAGGTAGGTAGTAAATCTTGCTCTAGTAGGGGCTCTGCGCTTGGTAGGCGTGGCTTGCGAGCGAACAGCAGTTCCCACGGCGAGAACTGGTGGCTGCTGTGCTAGCTTGTATTATAATTAAACATAGCAAGTTCGACATACTCGTCTCAATTTTTGATCTTGGAAGTGAACATTTTTAGATATTCAGTTAATGATAAATTAATTCGTTCCACATTGTTAGCCTGCGAGTGATAAACCGTTAATGTAATATGCTTAATTTTGAAGCGAGCTGCAATACGTTTCATTAGTTTTGAAGTGAAGTTAGTGGTGAAGTTAGGGTAGAATTTTGCATTTCTTCGGATGAAGGACCAGATTAGTTTCACGAAGGCGTTTCATTAACTCGATGAGGCTCTCGCAGTGTTCTTCGAATGTTTTAGAATATACGCAAATATCATCGAAAAATGCTACTACAGTTTTTAAGTCTGATACTAGTACATTTATTAGTGACAGAAAAACTGGTGCGCTAGTTTTGAGTCCAAAGGGGGAGCAACAAAACTGATATAGGCCTGACTCGCATTGGAATGCCGTTTTATGCCTGTGTTCCTTTTTAATGCTTATCTGATGATATGATGAATACATATCGAATGATGAGAATAGTTGCGCACCGGCCATTCGTTCAAATAAGTCGACAGGTAGAGGGACTGGGAAATTATAATCCGGAATAATTTTATTTAGCGCGCGATAGTTAAATGCGTTGCGCGGCGGTTGCGGTTCGCCATCTTCCGTATTCTTCTTGGGCACGCAAAAGACTGGTGCGCAATATGCGCTAGTTGATTTTTCGATAATACCTCTTTCTAGCAATTCCTGCATTTGTTCATTTATAAATTTACTGATCTGCGGGGGGTGCCTAAACTGTCGGAGTCTGCTTGGTACTTCGGAGGTAGTATAGATCTCGTGCTCGATAATACTCGTTGCCCCGAGCTTGTCGCCCTTAACAAAAAATCTGTCGCTGTAATTTTCGACGATTTCTTCAATTTTTGTTCGTTGATCTTGTTTGATATAGTCCAATTTAATCAACCGAAGTAACTGTTTGACTCTTTAGTGACGATTATTAGTTTCTGGGTTAACAAGCAGTGCTGCGCAAGGCGCTCTAGATACTTTTCCTCTAATAATCGAGCGGGCTGTTAATAATGCATTTAATGTATTACTAACTATATTTGGCTTTTGTAAGTTACTTTGTGATTTAATAATTGGATCGAGGTACCTAATTAGTATTTCGAGCAAGTATACTCGATCGCAATTAATTTCAGATTCTTAATAATATTAATAATACTGTTAGTTAATTCTTGTATTGACGGATAATCTAATTCTAATTTTTCTGATTTTTTAATCATTTCTATGCTTTTTTTAAAGCGTAGAGTAAATCGGATTCGTTTTCCAGAGTTTGCATGTTTGGGCTGCTGCCGTTGCTGTTGCGTAGTTGGCCGAGTCTGATTTTGATTCTGCGGTATCCGATACCAACAGTCTTTAGCTGTGTGTTTTGGCCTATTGCAAATTTGGCAGGTGTTAGTATCTTCCGATTTCATTAATCGAACCGGCTTTATTTCAAGTTGGATTAGCGCTTTTACTGTTTCGGTTATTTTCTCAGGTTCCTGTACGTTGAATTCTCGTTCAATTTTTATTGCTTTAGTTGTAGCTAATTCTAAATTTTCGGCTTCCCCCATACGTGCTTTGATGACCCAATATAAACCGCGGATGAAGAATTTTACTTTGTCTTTTTCAAGTTGGCTTTTAAATCCAGCATAGTTTCGATTTTCCCTTTCTGCTGCTTCAAAAAGATCGTCAGCTACTGTTTTCACTCTGTTAGAAAATGTGACTACATTCTCACCACGTTTTTGTTTTAAGGTTGCTAATTCGCCTGTTAATTGATTACAAGTTTTTGCTGATCCGAAAAGTAGGTCTAAAAATTTAATCATTTGTTCTACATTATCAAACGTTTTTCCTTGCACGCCTTTAAGTGCCTCACCGCTTAGTTTAATTTTAATTAACTTCGTAAGATCATTTTCATTGATTGTCGGGACTATACTGCGTGCTTCTCGACATCCGTCGATAAATAAGTGTAAGGGTATGTTAAATCCATCGAATTTAGATACGAAGTTAACAGCGTCTTTCAAGCTAAAATTTTTTATTGGCGATACTATGTTTTGAGTGGAATTCATTAGTCCTGTTCTGAAAGTCCCCGGCGTATAATACGTAGCAAATGGGCTGCTTGCAAAATTTGTTTTGTTTGTAGAGGCAAAATGTCGAGTTGGAGTGAAATCAACTTTTTTCGATTTATTATGAGCCATTTCTGGTGATTTGGAAGCGGATGGAGTGTTAGTCATAGATACGTTTGTAGTGGTCGCGTTATACGTGTCTGAATTTTCAATTACTGTCTCGTAACCTGTTTGATTTTCGATGAGCTCAAGTAATGGAATTTCAGTTTTATCTAATTTTAATTTTTCAAAGTTTATATCCGTAATAGCGTTAAGGAGGAATGCTGGATTTAAATTTTTACTAGTCATTTCAATGAGGATGTCGAATATTAGGTCATCTTTACATAGAAAGTCCAATGGGTTTGTATCAATGTAGTCTTGTAAATTATATTTTAATCTTTGTAATTCTTCGACTCGGGTAATTTGCTTTGTTTCGGTGGGTGGATATCTTTGATGTACTATGTGAGACATTCTGTAAGCGTAGGTTTCCTGTTCGTTGCAAAGTTTGGTTCTATTTCGCTAATTTTTTTAATTAGTATTTTGAGTGTAATTAGTTTTCGTTCGTAAGGTGTTTCGACCATTGTAATTTTTTTGCGATAAGATCCTAATTACTAAGAATGAGGGGCCCCCATTGTTAGTCTAAGCGAGGAGATGTTACTGCTAGACGTAATAATGTATAAAATACTGTCGCGTTGGTAAAAGTTGGATCTTAGTCAGGAGTTAAGCAGAGGTTGGTTAAAGGGATAGCGCCTTTATTATATGTAGCGTGTTTAGGTAGATAACTTAGTTTCTTACCTTATTAGGATTGGATTTCAGAAGAGGTTTTTACAAACAGTCTCAGGTGTTTTCGCTTGATTTATGATTTATCGTTTAAAGACAATTTTTATAATGCTTAGCAGCGTATAACTTCGATTCTGAGTAGCCGGATAGCGAGACTTAAAAATAACTCAATTAGTACTGCGCGAAACGTATGCTGTGCGAACTGAACTGCTCTGAACTGCCTTTTGCTGATCCCGATCCAGCCTTTTTATACCATAGGCTTATGTGCCCCTTCCTGTGTTTTCGCCGAATTAATATGCGGTGAGTAATAATATATTCGCGGAAATATTATGGAGACCGTGCTTAGACTAATCTATCCGGCTAGATAGATTTACAAATGTTCCCGAGAGGGTTGATACGATAGAAAATTAAATTACCGATACTCGGTTTGTTACCATAACCCGTTATTTACTTATCATAATTTGTCACGTACTTTTTCTTTTGTATCGACGTGACACTCCATATTTGTATAAACTGTCTCAATTGCAAAATGCTCGACAAGATGCCAAAAATAAGGAATTGGGCATTGAACCAAGATCTCAGTTGTTTGACTCTCTCACTCAATTAAAGATCAATGATGAATTTAACAGATTTTTTAAAGACATTGGGTATGACCCTTTTTTTACTGTAATGGTCACCCGAGCAGGCAGATGTCTATAACGATATTTTACAATTATTAAATAATGCAGTATGGGATTCGGAATGCGACAAAGTCAAGAGACTCAGACGAGCAGCTTTTAAAAAATGGAGGTTTACTAAAAAGATAGATGATTTCATCGAATACAAAAAAGCCGTGGCCGTAGCACGTAAGACTTTTAAATTCAAAAAAAGGTCCAATTTTCGTAATTTTGCCGAGTCTATAAATTTTAGTATTAATCAAAAATATGTTTGGAACAAAACGAAACTCCTTAAAAATAAGTGGATAAAAGTCTCTCCTTCTAGCTTTTCCGAAAACCACCAAAACACCGAACACATTAACAGCTGCCTTAACCGTATTAGCCCCGATTGGTGTCAAAATAACCCGAATAACTTTCCTGACTGTCAGTCCAACCAACTGCTTGAATCATTGTTCAATTTTTCGGAATTCAATGTAGCTCTTAATAGTAAAAGCACCAGATCATCTTGCGGCGTCGACGGCTTAGACTACGAAGCTATCCAACGACTCCCTCTTAAATACAAACTCATCTTAGTTGACATATATAACGAAATGTATCAAGCCAGCAAGTTTCCACAACAATGGAAAGAATCGTACATACATTTTATCGACAAGCCGGGGGGCAAAGGTGTTAGACCGATCGCGCTAAGTTCCTGCTTATGTAAAATTTTCGAATCGATGTTGAAAGCCAAACTACAATGGTAGGTTGAAAATCAAAATGTCCTCCCAGAATTTCAGTCAGGCTTCAGAAAAGGTCAATCCACCACTGATAACTTGGTCGGTCTAACTTTCGAAATCGAAGAAGCTTTCTCCGAGCGAAGAGATGTTCTCGCAGCATTCCTCGACATTGAAGGAGCATTCGATAACATTAATCTTGAAATCCTCCTTGATAAACTAGCTAAGATCGGATGCCCACTTATATTTCTTAAATTCATCCAGCACTTAACTTGGGAAAGAATCATACATACTGAAGCTTTAGGGAACAATACGCGAATTGTCAGCAAGGGTGTTCCGCAAGGAGGGGTTCTCAGCCCCCTCCTGTTCTGCATTTACATAGCCTATGTCTGCAACTTATTGCCTAAGTCGGTTAAAATATCTAAATTCGCTGATGACATAGCATTATACTGCAAAAGACTTCCAATCTCTTCTTGCAAAAGACTCCTTGAAAAATCTATCGATATTGTATACGACAACCTTCAAGCAATTGGTTTGGATCTGGCCCCTCTCAAAACAGTCCTTATTCATTTCAACCAGTCTGGAATTTTACCCGGTGAATCTTGTATAAAAATAAAAAACAACACTATATATTCAAGTGAAACAGCGCGCTTCCTTGGAATACTATTTGATTATCGACTCACGTTCAAACCGCAAGTCAGCTCTGTCCTAAAGAAAACGCAAAGGGCCAATAACATCATTAAATTCTTGCGAGGCGTTACATGGGGCTCGTGTCCAAATACTCTATTAATTTTGTACAAAAGTTATGTTAGATCGATTATAGATTACGGATGCTTTGTCTATTTTCCCTGTACCTTAGCCGGCTCTTACGCACTCGAAAAGACTCAGTATGCTTCAATTAGACTAGCATTAGGCTACCGAAACAGCACGCCTACTAATATTTTACTTTCTGAATCTAAGTTAACTTTCATCGAAGAACGAGTTATTTTTTTGTGCAACAACTACATAAACAAAGTTCTGTCCAACAGCAACTTGATAGCTTACAAAAATATTCGTCGAATTGTTAATAAATCCCAACACAAGCAAAGCAAACTAAATAATAGCCGACGTTTACTCATCAGATGTATCAATAGCTACAATTTCTACAACAATAATATTTACAGCAATAGCCAATACAATATTTATTATTACAACTATGAAACTCTGTTCAGCAATATTTCAATAGATACTCAATTTGGCCAACTTTTCAGTCAAAATGTTAATGCCTCTTCCCTCATTAATCAATGCCTAAACGACGACAACGCTTACTCTATATATACTGATGGCAGCAAATCAAATAGTGCAATATCAGTGGGCGCGGCTATTATTTGTGAACGCTTCAACACTCAACTGACTAAGAGTATAGATTTTCAGGCGTCTATCTTTACTGCGGAATGTATCGCTATCAATGAAGCAGTTAAAATTGCTCTCAATCACCCCGACCAAAATGTTAATATTTTCACAGATTCTTTGAGTGCGCTACTTTCTCTGAAAAACTCTAATCCTAGCATCAAAATCAATCCTTATATTTTTGAAATTAGAAAAAATATAAGTGAATTCAATCAAAGAAACGGCAAAAGCATAATTCAGCTTATTTGGATTTCAGCACACTCAGGAATCCCTGGAAATGAAGCTGTTGATGCATTGGCTAAGCGAGCAGCCACAATGCCCCACGATTGTAGTTTCAAAATTCCTTTCACTGACCTCAAAGGACATTTTAAAAGTTTGGCGCTTAATAACACTCGAGACCTGTTATGCGAGGAAGGTACATTTAAGGGCATAAATTACTTCACATACTTTTACAATAACAAACCTAAGCCTTGGTTCTCTAAGCTTAACCTTTCCCGCAAAATTATAACTACAATTAACCGATGCAGATCTGGCCATTATAATCTCAAAGCTTCTCTCTATAAGATCAAACTATGCTATGATACCTTCTGCGAATGCAGTTCAGACTACCAAGATCTTGATCATATTCTGTGGCAGTGTCCTCTGTTTGATAAACAGAGACTTGACCTCATCCAAAGTTTAAAGCGCTCTAAAATGTATCTTCCATCTTCTAGTACTGTACTATTATCCAATGTAAATGCTAACATCGCAGTCGACATACATAAGTTCCTTACAAACTGTAATCTAGTAATCTAAGTACTCGCGATCAGGACCTAATCAACGTTATAAAACTTTTCTGTATATGCTTTTCTTTTCTTAGCAAAATAACCCTGAATGGGTTCAACTTGCTTAAATAAAAAAAAAAAAAAAAAAAAAATAATGCAGTATCATTAGACGCTACATCATCTGTTGCTTTAAAAATCAATAGACCTGATGGAAATGCTAGTGATACGAGGTGTGTTCAAAAAATAACGAGAATTTTCGTTTTATGAAAAAAATATTTATTTATTCATCTACATTAATGTTGTCGCCTTCAAAGTAGTCCCCTTCGGATACAATACACTTATGCCAACGCTTTTTCCAATCCTCGAAACACTTTTGAAACTCGATCTTTGTAATAGCTTTTAGCTCTTTCAGCGATTCGCTTTTAATGTCATCTATGCTTGTAAAACGACGGCCTTTTAATGTTCTCTTTATTTTTGGAAATAGAAAAAAGTCACATGGAGCGATATCTGGCGAATATGGAGGCTGAGGCATCGTTACAGTTTCGTTTTTGGCCAAAAATTCACGAACAAGCAATGAAGTTTGAGCAGGCGCATTATCGTGGTGCAAAAGCCATGAATTGTTTTGCCACAAATCCGGGCGTTTTTTTCGGATTGCTTCACGCAAACGACGTTGAACTTGTAGGTAGTACTGTTTATTGATTGTTTGACCTTGTGGCAAGAATTCATAATGCACTATGCCATTAAAATCGAAGAACACAGTGAGCATAACCTTCACATTCGACCGTACTTGTCGAGCCTTTTTCGGTCTTGGCGATCCAGAATGCCTCCACTGGGACGATTGAGCCTTAGTTTCGACATCATATCCGTAAACCCATGTTTCGTCACCTGTTATAACACGTTTTAGTAGTTCTGCATCGTTATTGACTTCATTTAGCGACTCCTGAGCAACTTCCATTCGCCGCTGTTTTTGTTCGAAATTCAACAATTTTGGAACGAATTTTGCTGCCACACGTTTCATACCCAAAACATTCGAAAAAATTTGATGGCATGAGCCAACTGATATGCCAACATCATCAGCGACTTCTCTGATTGTGATTCGGCGATCGTTCATAACCATTTCTTTCACTTTTTTCACGTTTTCATCGGTTGTTGATGTGCTTGGGCGTCCGGGTCGTTCGTCATCTTCAACGTTTTCGTGGCCATCTTGGAAACGCTTATACCACTCATAAATCCTTGCTTTACTCATAGCAGACTCACTATATGCCTTTGTTAACATTTGACAAACTTTACTACACTTTATTTCATTTTTTACGCAAAATTTAATACAAATTCTTTGATCCATTTTTTTTCACAAACGAAAATCGCCGAGCTCGAAAAACACGTCTAACGTTAGCGGCTGCCACTTAAAAAGTAAGCAATGAATATTGCTGAAAATTTTATCGTATTTCAGGGGCATGTATACCAACATAATTTATACAAGCGGACTCTCCAAACCCGCGAAATTTAAAAATTCTCGTTACTTTTTGAACACACCTCGTATATTTTTATCTATTTTGTATACGCATATTAATGAGTTGATAATTCCTAAACTCAAGCCCTTTCAGAAAGAAATGATAGATATTTTTATCGCAATTGGCTGGAAAAGTGAGTACAATCTGGAGGTAATATACCAAAAGAAATAGTTACAGACATGGGAAAAGCCATTCAAAATGGTATATTCTTGGCTTTTAACTGTCTGACTTTTAAAGTATACAAAGATACATGTTTAATAATTTTATTAGGAGAGAAAAGTGTCATTAAACATAACACACTATTGAGGACAGACATAGCCCATGTCATTCATGCTGTCTCTAGGTGGCCTTGTTTTACAAAAGACAATACCACTGCTAAGCGGTTTTTTGTCAAATGTATTGGGTTTGCAACCACAATAGATGAGCTTGCAATTTTTCACAAAGTATTAAAGAATATTTTGACTGTAGCGTACTCTAAATATTAAGATAAACGCTGGCAAACAGCTATGGAATTTTTAATTAATTTGATACAAACCTTTGACGTTGATTTTAAGGTATCATCAAAGTCAGTGAGATAATTCTAACAAGTAAAGACCCTACAACAAAAAATACACATTAAGTCATACATTGATTAACATGATTAAGAATGACGTTACCTCCAAATAAATAATGAAAATGAACCAAATATTGGTGTACAAACAAATGATTATTACCAACCAGAACTTTGAAACAGGCTGACGGATCTTTCAAAAGATTTTGTTTGTTGGACCAATGTTATGGTAGCATTCTTTAAAAATTCTCATAAAATTCCAACATCAGCTCGGTCTGAGGCAAATTTTGGAGATTTGAAAGCAGCATTACTTAAAATAATAGTAAGAGCAGATAAATTTGCTGTCAAATACATGCGCATCATTGATGCTGATATGAAATTGGCCAGAGTTGCAATAAACAATTTCAAAATGAGTAAAGGAAAAATACAGGAAACGAGTGATGAAAGAAAAAATGATTATGATATCGATCATTTATTAGCTGTTTAGAAATGTAAGAAAAAATGTTCTGATGAGATAGATGAAGATGAAGTTGTTCCTAAAATAAATAATTCAACGTTACTAGGTGAAAATTATTTATTTATTTTAATAATATACTTTTAAAAGTATTTAACATGTAAAAATATAATTTTGTTTTATTTTTAAATTTGATAATATCCGTTATAGAAAAAAAATCTAGATATCAAAGAATTACAAGAAAGCAGTTCTACATCAAGTAAAAAAGAAAACTCAAAAAATCTGACAAGGAATTCAATACTGACTTTGAAAACAGTTCAAACAAAATACGAGGAGGGGTCAATAAGTCTTTATAAAATCCAGGAGATGGAGCTCGTCACGCTTAAATTATGATGTTTTTGGCAAGCAATACTACTAATTAGATATCGTACAAAGTTTCAGCTCGATTCATTAAGTTGTTTTTTTGTGAGCGTTGGTTGAACAAAAAGTTATTGGTTTATTTGAAAAATGGATAAAACAGAGTTTCGAGCGGTGATAAAACATTTTCATTTGAAAGGCCTTACACCAAAAGAAATCACAGTTGAGTTGAACGCCGTTCATGGCAAGTCTGCCCCTGTGTTTAAGACTGTTTATAACTGGGTAAATGAATTTAACCGCTGCCGTATAACTACAAAAGATGAACCTCGTTCAGGACGCCCCGTAGAAGTGAGTACGCCCGAAATGATCAATAAAATCCACGATATGTTGTTGAGTGATAGAAGATTAAAATTGCGAGAATTAGTTCAGGCCACAGGGATATCAAAGGGTACAATCATTTCAATTTTGCATGAAAAATTGGAGATGAAAAAAATATCAGCAAGATGGGTACCACGTTTGCTCACTGTTGAAAACAAACGAACCCGCGTGGTCACCTCTGAGGCTCTTTTGGCACGCATACGTCGTAATCCGGAAGACTTTTGGCGTCGACTCGTAACTATAAACGAAACATGGGTACACCACTACACTCCTGAAACCAAAGAACAGTCAAAACAATGGATTACCGTAGGAGAATCAGGCCTAAAGAAGGCAAATACAGTAAAGTCAACTGGCAAGATTATGGCCTCGGTTATACGTATGGGATCATCTATATCGGCTATTTGGAAAAGAGCCAGACGATCACTGGACAATATTATGTGCCATTATTAGGTTAGCTGAAAGAAAAAATCAGAGAAAAACGTCCTCACTTGAACAAAAAAAATACCTCTTTCTTCAAGACAATGCTCGAGTTCACACGTGTGCAGTTTCGATGGCAAAAATTAACGATTTAAAGTTCGAATTAATTGACCATCCACCATATTCGCCTGATTTGGCTCCCAGTGACTTTTTCTTATTTTCTAACCTCAAAATATGGCTTGCGTCACAACGATTTACGTCGAATGAAGAAGTCATCGCCGAAACAAATGCCTATTTTGAGAGTTTTCAGAAATCATATTTTTCTGATGGTTTAAAAAAACTGGAAGGTCGTTTAATAAAATGTATCGACCTTCAAGGAGATTATGTGGAAAAAAAAAATTACATACGCAAAGCTTTTTGTTCCTTCTTTTTGTAAAGACTTATAGACCCCCCCCCCCCCACCCCGTAGATATATCATTCAAGCATAGTTATTCAAAGTTTCAGAGTGACGTACAGCTTCATTCTTCACTTTTAAATAACGAAAAAGAAGTAAAAGAAAATGAGCAAGAGATTAATGTCATGTCTATGGTAAAAATTCTGAAAGCATGTACGTGCTAATCCAGCAATTGTTTTAAAACTATATCAACATAGGTCTACAGCTAATGGCAACAGAAAAGCAAACATAAAGAATTGAAATAAATTACCTGCAAGAAAAATGAACAAACAAAAGATTAATTTTTCAAATACCTGTGCTTTTGACTCAATAACAGAACTTGAATGTAATGCCTGCTTGAAAGTTATTGATTTTAGAACTTTCATAAAAAAAAAGTATTAATATAGCTTTGGCAGATAAATACAAGTGTTTTGCTAATACAATACTACAGTTATCAATATCAGTAGTAAAAAGTACACTAATAGAGCTCACATTTTCGCCGTATTTTTTTACATCTTTTTTATAAACTATTAATCATTAGCAATTTTCGTTAACTGGACAAATTAAATCTACTCATAGACAATTTTTTAGAATTTTAAGAAGTTAAAAATGATGTATAATTAAAAAGATATTAAAGTTTGAAGTTGCAAGTGGTAAACTGATTATTATTAATTTATTACGTAGAAACTAGAGTTGGATAAATAAATCTAATGACATAATCAAGTTGGGCAAATAAAAACCTTTCTAATTGTATATTTTTATTTTTATTTACATTAATTAATGGGCAGGGTGGGGTAAGCAGCGCAGGGTTAGGCAATTCTGTCAAAAAGCTTCCAGCAATTGCCTTCAGACCTCACAATTTTCGCTCCCACTTTACATAGTCTATTCAACTCAAACTCTCAAAGTTAGTAAAATAAGTAACTTTATCAATTGTTATATTATTGAAATAATTTATCAGTGCGAACGATTTAAAGCAATTAAAATCGAATAAATAATGTGATCAACTAGTTTAGATAAGTTTCTTTTGTACTTTTGTTTCGTAAATTATTATTACCAAATATTTGTGCCTAATAAAGCTCAGATACTTTATTGAAACCTATTTTTCATTCCAAATTTATGGTGGATGTAATGTTAATAAGATTTTTGATAGTCTAAGCTTATATTAGATGCGAGTATATGTCACCATTATCACAATTCTTCGTTTTATCTATTCCGGTGTAAATTTGTTCAGTATTTTTATCCAATAAGTTAGTAATTCTATTATTCACATCATCGACATCAGCATTTCTGGATGATAAAATATCACATTGACTAATATCATCAAATTTTTTATCTATCATCAACTTTCCAAAAATAGTTTTAACAATGCATCCATCGAATGGTAATATACAGTATTCTGGAAGTTGTAAATTATTATCCTGATTGTTCAATGTACCATTCCCTACGTGCAACAAATAATTAGCAAACTCAATTTCATGCGGCAAAATTCACATATTCGTTTTCAAATGAAAGATTACAAAAAGGGACCATAAATGACTATTTTTAAGAGATAAATTTAATATTTCATTACGAGTTCCATTCACTTTGATTGGAAGAAGTTGTCGAATATCACCATCTAAAATCATTATTTTACCTCCAAATGGTGAATCATTATTCATGATATATCTTAAAGTTCTTTTATGATTAATTAAGATTAGTATTTGTAATAAAAACTAGATGGCATTAACTTTCAGTTAGGTGGTAACTCCGTTGTTCTAGAGAAATTGGGAGAATAGAGAGTTGAGTTTTAAACGTAGAAAAAAAGAGATTGCACGACGATATTAACGTTATTAGGCAATGTGCTGCGAGATTTATGAATTTTATTTCAGTTGGAATTTTTACTTATTATATTTATTGTAACAGGCGGCCGTTTAACCGTTATCCTATTAAACCTATTTGTTATTTCGGTCAAACGACGCCTTGTTATCTACGTGCCGTAAGCACGTCAACCTACCTTGTCCGGGAGTGCGCCTGCGCAGAGTTCCCTCGCCAAGCGGAGTTGGGTTCCCGAACCCGCCACTTGGCAGCGCTGTCGCGCTTGCTTAGCAGCGCTCCGTCGGCCGCTGCTGGAAACTCAGGTTGCAAGTCGCTTCTCTCGTTGTCTACGCGATCCGTGCCTTTTTACCGGCTTATTCGAATAAGACGTAAACAATAACATGCATTCCGGACAAAGGAAAGACGAAAGAATAACTCGATTACGAATAGCTGTTAAACGCTTTATTGAATTCAATCAATTACACGGGAGGGATTTGCCGAGAGACTCACGCACGCGAAATCGATTGACAATGTAAACGAGGGGAGAGAGAGAGAAAAACTCGCGATCGTCGCGGCCTAAACGCTCGCACGCTTTAACAATTTCACCGCGCACGCTGCGTGGGATCGCCTACAAACAACAATAGGTAATTTTGAGCACCTACCGCGGATCAGATGGGGATACGGTGGCCAACCGTATCCAGCGCACTAGCTGTTGATCGGACGCTTCGATGCTCGCCGCTCTGCTTATTGCTGTGCTGCCGCCGGGATCACTCGCTGCTGGGGGTGCTGCTAAGGCTGTTGAACGAACCTTCGCAACCGCCGAGGTCGCGCACGTTGAACAGTGCGCGCACTCGGCACTCCACTCGTGACAGTCACTCCTGCTGCGAATGCACACTCTGCGCACTGCACCCTTTCACCTCCGCACTCACTAGTGATACGCTCGTCTCCCTGGATCTCTCAGAAGCTGCGCGTTCGCGTTGGTAGCTCACAAAGGGTAGCTCGATGTAGCCGGACTGAGTGACACAGTCATACTGACTGTCGAACTCTCCCCTCCCGGTCATTGCCCCTACGCGCCCTCTCTCTCTCAAACCGATCGCGGCTGCTACGCTTAGCCGCTTCTTAACCTACGCGAGTCGAAACGATTTTCGGTAATCGTTGCATTATTAAATAAACATTTAATTTATCTTAAATCTTAATAAAATTTAAACTATTATTATTTCAACCTTTATTATTCTGTTTTTATTATTAAAAAATTCAGAAGTAGGATAGATATAAAAAAACCTTGACAACGGAAGTTTTAGTGAAAGGATAGTAATAATCGTTTATGAAGAAGATTGTTAAACATTTAGTAGTATTATGAGAGTGTATAATGATCAAAAATATAAATTTTTTAGTTTAGTGTACGAAATGTTTTTCTACATAAAATGTAAATTCTTTGAGCAGCGTATTGATGTCTAATTCACTTGACAATTATAAAAAGTTTATGCAATTTGTTTCCCGTGTTAGCTGAAACAATGGCGGAAAAACATTTAATGGATGCTTTGGCTGAAATAGAGAGACAAAAGGCAAGGAGACAAAAAGAACACTCTCAAGCAGAATTAAAAATAAACCAGCTGCAACAAGAACTTAACAGGTGTTCTCAGAATTTCAGTCAAAATACTTCAGATTCTTTATCTATAGCAATAACTTCTTTGTGATGTTATGAAAAATCAATCTGATGCTTTTCAAGAAGTTCTAATTAATTTAAATCAACCTGATAGTAATGTAGTTATGCATGCAACTGATTCTAAAAATTTTATAAGAGAGTTTTTTTGGATATGAAAGACCTGAAAAAGAGTAAGCGTGGTTGAATGAACTTAAAAATTCTAAAATTCTTAAAGTAATTCTTAAAGTTTTGTACAATTGGAGTGATGCTGTTGTTTTAAGTGTTGCTAAATTGTGCTTGAAAGGTGGAACGTGGAAATGGATTATGACTAAAGCTGAAACGATAAAGATATATGATGAATGTTTGCAAGCTTTTCAGTCGACTTTTACATATAAACATTTTCATAGTGAAATGTTAAAAACCATGAGGGTACGAGTACAAAACCACAACGAAACTATTCAAGACTATTTTCTTGAAAAAGTATGGATGTGTTAAGCACTGGATTTTAATGTAAATGACATTCGCGATGAAGTAGCTGTTGATTTGTGGTCAAAAGAATTGGCTAAACATATTTTAGGACAAAATTATGTAACTACAGATGCTATAATGCAAGATTTAATTCGCATAGAAAATATACAGCGAAGTCGTGTATTGATAATTTCGGAGCAACGTGATCATCGAGATTTAGCTAAGGATTCCAGAAACTATAGTGGAAAAGGGGAGAATTCTTCGAAGTTGTAGACAACAATTAGAGTAAGTTCTACTACAACAGATAGGAATTCATCATCGGCAACTAGAGATGGCACAGTGGAACAGAAGAATCTGCAGCCGAGTTCATCAATCAACGAACACTACACGAAGAGTGACTTGAAATGTTATAATTGTAATAAAATAGGACTCATTTCACAAAATTGTAATAACCCTAAACGCGAAATTACGTGTTTCTTATGTAAAAAGATAGGAATATTGCTATTCGATGTCCAGAAAAAATAATTTATAACGAAAGAAAGCCTATAAATGTTATATGTAATGAGTTGAAGAAAACCTAGTTACGAAAATAAATTTGTACGTGATGTAAAGATAAGTTATAATAACGTTACTGTTCTTATTGACATGGGTGTGACAGTGACTATAAAGTCGACTACTGTGTTATGTTTGGGATAAAAATGTAAAGTCCGTAGAGCAAAGTATTAATTGTACTATTAGTGTATTAACTAGATTAGAACCATTTAAAGCCTTGTTAGAGTATTTATCTAGATTTAATAAAGATAATATTAGACATATTACCGAAAATTGTGAAACTTATAATGTTCCATCAAACCTTCATGATGAAATTCGAAACAATACTACTGTGGGCAAAAAGTAAGGTGAATTTGTTTGAAAAATGAAAAATCTTTATTTATTCTTCTACATCAATGTCATCCCCTTCGAAGTAATCCCCTCCCGATAAAATACACTTATGCCAACGTTTTTTCCAATCCTCGAAACATGCCAAATAGTCCCTTTCCGGTATAGCCATCAGCGCCTTCTTCGATTCAGCTCTTATCTCCTCAATCGACTCGAAACGCGTTCCCCGGAGTGGTCTCTTGAGTTTTGGGAATAGCCAGAAGTCACACGGAGCCAAATCAGGCGAATACGGTGGTTGCGGAACGATATGCGTCGAATTTTTGGCGAAATGGTCACGAAGAACGAGTGCAGTGTGAGATGGTGCATTATCGTGATGCAAAAACCAAGAGTTGTTGGCCCATAATTCTGGTCTTTTTAGACGAATTGCTTCACGTAAACGACGCATAACGCTCAAATAATATTCCTTATTAACAGTTTGGCCGGGTGGAAGGAATTCATAGTGCACCACACCACGAAAATCGAAGAAAACTATCATCATGACCTTGATTTTTAAACGACTTTGACGTGCTCTTTTCGGTCTGGCTTCGCCTTTAACACGATATTCGCTTGATTGGTCGGTTGTTTCAGGGTCGTAAGCATAAATCCAAGTCTCATCTCCCGTAATCATGCATTTGAGCTTGTCCCGATAGTCAGAAAGCATTGTTTCACACACATCAACGCGGCGACTTTTTTGCAAGAAATTGAGCGTTTTCGGTACCAAACGAGATTTGACTTTTCGTAGGCCCAAATGGTCTTTCAAAATTGTTGTCACAGATCCTTCTGATATTCCGATCATATCAGTAAGGTCTCTAACAGTCAACCGACGATTTTCGAGCACTAATTCCTTCACTTTATTGACGTGTTGGTCATCTGTTGACGTCGATGGTCGTCCGGAGCGCTCCAAGTCATCAACACGTTCTCGACCCTCTTTGAAGTCTTTGTACCACTTATAAACATTTTTTTGCGACATGGTAGAATCACCAAAGGCCTTCCGCAACATCCTCAACGTTTCCGCAGCCGAAATTTCATTCCGCAAACAAAATTTGATGGCACTTCTTTGCTCAATTAAATCAGACATTGTAAAAATCGAAACATGCACTCTTGGTCGTTTGGTAAACAGAAGCGTAAATATATTACTGATGATGACATTGACATGAAATTTGTCCCAGATGTCATTCGCAGTCCTACCAACTCAAGAAAAAAAGAACTAGCCCAAAATGTTAAGCCCGCGAAGTTTAAATTGAAAATTCACCTTACTTTTTGCCCACAGTAGTATTATCAAAATTCAGGATAAATACAAAAATAGTTGGATTAAAAATCGTCGATTTAATGTAACATATAAGACAGTAGATATAGTTTTCATAAAAAGAAATCTTACTGCAACTGGAGAATCTACGAAATTATAAAATGTATTTGGAAAACCTATGGTTATAATTAAAGTTTGTTCAAGTGATGTTTATAGAGATAAGTTATTGAATCAGACAGGAAATCGTAATTATGAGACTACAGCTCATGTCGCTCAACTAAAAATTTGGAAAGGTTTTGCTAATGATGATTCTGATATAGATAGTGATAGTAGTTTAGAGATTGGTTGGGCTGCTCCAGTGAGTGGTTACATCTCACTGGGCTAATGCTAACTTCCAACGTCCACGACCGAGCCCGGTGGAAATGTTGTCCGTCGCGTCAATGCTCTGAGCATCAACGCTAAAACTGACACGGCGAAGAGGAAGATATGGCTCACAAATGACGCAAAAGATAATGGTATTCTGCCGACGTGCCCA
Organism: Phymastichus coffea; assembly: GCF_024137745.1. NCBI lineage: Eukaryota > Metazoa > Arthropoda > Insecta > Hymenoptera > Eulophidae > Phymastichus > Phymastichus coffea. Next base: position 1,740,794 of record NW_026706835.1, on the reverse strand, counting down.
ACCACTAATCGCTTACACACATTTACACTCACATACTACACAAACACTTACACACACATGCCTTTTGGCAAACGGGCGAGATGAATTCAGGGCAACCCTATAAACGGGTCTTATCGAAATCGCGAATGCCCGGAGACTCCTATAAACGGAGCCGCCCGAAAGCGAATGAAGGGGATCCCTCTAACCGGGCTCTCCCCGTGAATGAAGCCCAGTTATACCACTCCGGGCACTTACAATCACGCACAATCTACAGGAAGGAACACTGAATACATAGAGCGGAGGAGGGAGGACTTTAGGGGCCGTGCGTTATTCCAGCGCAGTCCGTGGAGTCGCGACGAGGGACCTTTAGCACAACGGGACGAAACTAAATTATGAAAATGCACAAAATTAACACTGATTTACCTCAAGTGGTAACCCCTTCTCAGGGGGAATCTATCCCAGGTTCCGATCGGGTGAAAGCCTCGGTGACCACGACAGCGGCATGGATTTTGATGGCCGCACTTTGTACACGGGGAAAAGGAGGACGACACGAACAAGAACTTACTAAACTTACCAAGATAACAGAGGACAGACAGTGTGTCAAGTGGCGACAGCGGGGTGAGCTACACCTCTACCGCTGACAGGCAAGAACAGACAACAGGACGAACACTGTATGTAGACCAAGAGGGAAGTCAAGTACCTTGGGGTAACCCTTGATACGAAGATAATCTTCTGGCCTCATATACAGAAGACAACCCTGAAAGCGGCAAAGAGGATAGCATCCTTGAGTCGCAAATACGTGGGGACCGAGATCGGGGAAAGAGCGACTGTTAATGGCGACAGCTCACTCGATCCCTCTATACGGTGCGAAAATATGGACAGACTTTCTGAAGACAAAGAAATACTGTAAGACGATGATGATACAGAGACAGGACGCACTGCGAATCGCTTGCTCCTACCGAACAATTTCTGCGTAGGCTGTTTTGGTGGTGGTTGGCGTAATACCCGTGGATCTCCTGGCTTTTGAACGCAAAAGAATCTACAGGAGCAGCGCGGACATAGGACGGAAGGACAATTGATACGTGGCAAGGCTAATGGATAGTAGAATGAGGTAACTGGATAGTAGAGGTATAATAGTAGAGTATTATAGTAGAGGTGGTAACTGGACGAGACGACTGATACGGAAATTGAGGCTGTGGCTTGGAAGGAAATTTGGCGATGTAAATTTTTACGCTAGCTATTGACGTGTCACGGGTACTTCCGACGGTACCTTAACAATATGAACAGAATACGAACATCCGACTATAAGCACTATGGACACGATCGAGCCGACGCGGAACACAAGTTTTTCGCGTGTGACCGCAGGACAAGACTCAGACGAGAACTAGAAACAACGGTCGGCAGCATTACCCCCGATAACATTGTGGAAGTGATGCTGCATGAACCCGAATGGTGGCGCTAAGTCGACCTATACGGAAGCTATATTGAGACGTAAGAACGCAGACGACTGCCTGACAGATGAGTGAGGAAACGGAGTAACGCGAAGTAAAAAGATACGGAGGAACGACACGAATGGACGAACACAGACAGAACCTTCAGTCAGTAATATCAACGTAGTCTCTGACTGGAGGAAGGATACCAAGGAGGTGACATAACTCATTACTCGGCAAGACTAAGGGGAATCCGCAAAAAGGATTCCGCACTTCCTTGTGAAAAAAAAAAATTTAGAGATTGAAAATAATTGTATTATCGAAAATAATAATTTAGAATGTAACAGTTATTCTGATTCGATTGAAAAATGTTTAAAATCTGATACTAATGTTGGCGAATTAGATAATAAAGTTGATAAAGAGAGTCAAGATAATCAAAACTAAAAGAGTAAGACAGAAACCAAAATATTTAAAACATTATATTATATTAATACTATTGTAAAAGTTTCTTTTATTTAAAATAAAATCTTTTGAGACCAAAGTATATTCAGAATGGCTAAATGTTATGATTAATCAAGATTAGTATTTGTAATAACAACTAAATGGCGTTAACTTTAAGTTAAATAAACACTTAAGTTTAAATAAATATTTAGTATTTTTTGAAAAGATGCCTTCATTGAACATGGGAACGGACAAATCAAATGTTTTATGTACTGTTTTCCCATTCCGTATCAATGTCGCAACAATACCTATATATGCCATTATAAAACATTCTATGTTTTCTGACATTAAAAGATTATAAATAGTAGCGTAAACAAAAGTTTTTCCTGATATTACTTGTCCGTCTATAGCTCAGGTAACATTGACCGTGGCTGGTACGTATCTTGGACCTGTTCTTTGGTATTTGGGTACAAAAGAAGTACTGACTGGAATCACAGCAGAAACGTACCTGCTTAGATGACAATGCCCGCTTAGGTAGAGAAAAAAATTGCTCACGGAAAGTTCTTGTTTCATTTCAAAATAAAGTTGCAACAACGTACCAAAGTTGCAACGAACCGTAAAATCGGCCACACTTTTGGTACGTAACCATTCCAATTAAAAAATAAAATTTGTCTACAGTTACTGGTTTCTAAACTAAAACGTATCTGATACGTACCAGATTGAAAACATTGGTACATATAGCAGCAATATCGTTGATAGGGACGGGAGTGAGCAGAAAGGGTTCGTAGGTTGGTTGAACCAAAGACTTTCCTTTTCTTTTTATTTTTATTTTATTGACACTAAGAGAAAAAAAATCTGCCTATTTGCTACGCGTGACAAGCAATCAATGACCGGTCTAAGTCGAGCTGCTTCTTATTCCTTCCTCCCTTCTCTCGTCCCTGCAGGAGCTATATCGAGTCGTTGGCCTCATTGGGCCTTGTTAATCACAGGCATTAGCCACACCGTCCTTACGCTCGCTCTGTCTCGCTCACTCTTCCGCTTGGTAGCCTACCCGTTCACGGGTCGGCCTAACAACCTTCCCTTTCCGTCATATTGACCTGTACTTCGGAAACCGCAGTTTCCTAAAAGGTCTACAGCCTTCGCGAGCGAACTCTGCGAATCTGTCGTGGTTTTACAGCCACAGAAATGCTTAGGCGCCTATGCATGTCGATGGAGCGTAGAGCTACGAGAGAGGCTTACGTTCACATTTGGCTAATCAGTCTTCGCAATTTAAATTACCGCATTACAATCTTAAAAATCAAACGTATCGTACAAAATAATCGAGAGCCAAATGCTTGTTTCTAATTTCGGGCCTGGATTTTCCCTAACGCGCAGACCCATCATTTGGGGTTTCCCCGCCGCCGTCTGTCACAAACGAGCAACACATGCGGGGAGAGCTTCCTAATTTGAACGGGAAGGATCGAATTCCTGTTCTGTTTATTTCCTATATTTCTGCGACCCGGGACGCGTACTTACTTACTTTTAATGTTTTTAACAATCATGTCTTGTAAAAAATACCATCCCTCAAATCCTACTACGATTTTCGATACGTTCCCGTTAATTCCATGGTACGTTACTATGTCGTTTTCGGTACATTGCAGGTACGTACCAACTAATGTAACGGTTCTATCTATGAGATATTCTATTATTTTCACTGGATTACTGCAACTCACTAAACTCGTCAATCTGTTTACATCAATTAGCATATTAAACGGCGCCACCTCATATATTATATGATTGTCTTAGTACCAGAGTCAAATTTCATGACCTTATAATGAGCGTGACGTCACCTATTTATAGATATTGATGTAATAGTCTTTGTTATTTAATTAAAATACGTTAATTAAAAGTAATTTTGATGAAACAACCCTATCTAAAAAGTCAGAACTGATTTTGCTCTGAATATGCTTTGATATCAGTTCTGATTGTGCTCTGAATAAGCTCTTGATCGGCTCTAATTTTGCTCTGATTTTGTTCTAATTTTGTCCAAAAATGCAATTCTGAATCAGAGTTAAATCAGAACTGATTAAGAGTTCATTCAGAACATAATCAGAGCTTATTCAGCAAAGTATAAGAGCTGAAAATTATCTATGGGAATCTGTGAAAAAGCCTAATATAAAATAAATTATTTAATAATTGTTGATGAACTTTTTGTTTTTGAAACAAATCCATTGTTTTGATGAATAAAATTATTCTGATTGATCATTTCTTAACAACGAAGAATTTATTTATCAATAATAGTTGATCAAAATTATACATGGTTAGTAGTTTTTGAAACGTTATTATATATTGATGATACTTGTGGAAAATATAATTTTCAATACAATTTTCTAATATTGAGAAGTTTTTTTAAGAGTGGCATTACATTATATATACATGTATTATCACAAAATTATAAATATTTCATATTTACATAGATCGCCATTAAAATTATTGTTTATGAGCATCACAAAACGATAAAATTAATGATACAGTTGAAGACATAAATATGTACGCATACTTCTATTTTACATCGGACACAGCTAGATTAATAGTATTACAATATAGCTATATAATTATATACATTGCTTAATGATATGCATTTTATTTATTATATACAATTCATGATGCAAAATACAACTGCAATATCAAATTATTAACATTAATACTGTAATCTATGAAACGTAATCAGTAATGAATATCATTTGGTAAGGCACATATATACTGACCAAATGGTGTATCCATATATACAGCATTGCTAACTATGTCATTTGTTTTAATTATTTTTTTTCTTTGTCTATACTTATTATTTTCTCAATGCTATTGCATTGTTCGAATGATAATTCTGTGTTAATTCGATTACACAGAGTTAAATCAACGTTTCGACGTTCATCGGCTACAGATTCTAATAACTGAATGAAATTACCATTTTTGACTCTGCAAAACAGTTTCTGGAACGACTTGTATTTAATTTAATACTTTATGTATTAAGAATAAACAGTTATTCTTTACTATTTTACTGTAAGACGTAGGGATGTCAAAATTGAGATCAAGCTTACGAATTTTTGACTTATTGGTGGAGAATGGATTGCCAAAGTACCTATTTTCTTTAATTTCAACTGATTTATCCGTGTAGGTATTTGCCAATTTCGAAGCGAAATCTAATATGGGTGAATTTTTATATTTGCTTAAAATGTTTTTCTAACCATCTTGCACTACTTTTATATTCAAGACGCCGGCAAATTTGACTTAATACTCCATTTGCTCCTTTTACCATTCGCACGATCTTTCCATTACCAGATTCGAAAGCATAACCACTGTATCCACATAAAAGTCCCCAATTAATTACACTCTCATTTAAATGTAACAGCTGATGAACGTTAAACGTCATAGAGTATTCACCATATAATTCTTCCGTTTTAGCAACAAATTCGTTTAATAATTTTTGTGCCTACTTCAAATTTTTTAGAGTAATACATCTATTTAATAAAATATGGATGGCTTCAATTAGTAAAGCCCAATGATCTGCAAATTTTCGGAAATCGGGAACAGTCTGCAAAGTTGGTACACTAAAAAACAAAAGCCAATTTTCCCTGTCTCTTGAATTCCAATGTTGCCTATCGGATATCGGTCTTGTTAAACGAGCTATCTGTTTTGGCACCTGAATTTTAGTTAAAATAGCATCAATCAAACTTATTTCTTTCTTTATATAATAATCTTTCCCGCTTTTTTCGAACCAATAATGTACGAATTGACGACAGATTCCTAAAAAAGTATTATGCATAACGTCAGGTACGAACCCGTAAACTAAGTCAAAACATAGAAGATAAATTAAAGCAAATATCCCTTTTACGCCAAATGCTGGCATCGAAGTCTTTGATTTTTTTTGTTCTCATATATTTTAACATATCTACTGACGTTCATTTTCATACTCTATCAAGAAGAAGATATTTGATGACTTTTTTTTAAACTTTTTATTGGCTTGCTAAGATGGTAGTACCAGTTACGTCCGAAACGACCGTTGAATTGAATAAGGCCCTGCATTGGGGCACGAGCGACGGAATCGCAACAACAAACAAGTGGATAAATTTTCAAATTTTTTAAGTCACCATTAATAGTGCATGGAATGGATTGATTGTTGATATTGTTAATTTTTTGCGCAAACATTTTTAAAAATATGTTCATATTGGGCTTAGATCGACCGAACCACAAAGCACATATAATTGGATTATCATATCATACTTGAAAAGGCAATTTGATTAGCAATATTTAAATTGGCCAAATCAAATATGTAGAGTGTTTGAATGCTGGTGATCCATCACTATCAAAGGTACATGTAATCAATTAAAATTCTTTTGTTCAAAGGTAATGAATTAACAAATTGTTTGTATTTGAGTCCATCATGTATATTTCGAAAAACTTCAGATTTTTGACGTTTTTCACGTTTATTTATTACTAATGTATAGTATTCGGCATATTTTTCAACTAATTCTTTGATTTCATCTTCTATGTTAAGAATCACAAAAAAATTTCCTTTATTACCTTTGAGAATAACTGTAAAATATTTGAATGCTCACGCCTTCATGCCCGCTCTAATCCTCCTCTCCCATGCTGAGGACGCCGCCTAGCGCTATAGAGTCTGTCTGTCGAGTTAGTTCGAGCGCGACACATACAGCTACTTAAATCGAGGCGAGCTTTTGAGAACGCATTATAATAAAGACTTCTTAACGTACATAACGTTTATTCATTTGCACACACCTGTCCTCGCGACACATACATTGACAGGTTATGGACCCAGTACGCTTCCACTGCGCGAGTGCTAAAATAAGGTGTGTGTGAACGAAAAGAAAAGTGAAGAGAAAACCAACGGCGAGAGTGGACAACAAAGAAGAGCAACAAGATAAGGAAAACATTCAAGGTGCGGGTGAGAGTAGTCATCAGGTCGGCTACACTGATGTAGAAACAAATTGCGAAGCACGTGAGTAAATGAAATATCATGATAAATCAAGGTGCGGGTGAGAGATAAAAAAAAAAAAAAAAAAAAAAAAAAACCAATAAAGACATTTGTCTAAAAAGAAAAGAAAAATTAAAAGAGGCACGCATGCACCATAAATAAGAAAAGAAAATCGGAAATGGTGCGAGAGAATTTCATTTGTCCGTTGAGTTTTGAAATTCCAAGAAACAAAGGCCTGCGTGTCGTGACTTGCCGGCCGGCGGAGGGTTGGCGCGAGCGTGGCATAAGCATGGGCGTGCGTGTGAGAGAGAGAGAAGGAATGAAGGGGAGTGGCATGCCGAATAGAAAACATGAGACACTCGAGTGCAAGGTGAGACACGAAAATGTATATATATACACATATATACACAGCAAGGAAAGAAAAAGCACAGCGCGCTCATGGTGTCGCGCGCGCGTCTATCTTTTCGTCGAATATCCAACACAAGACCACTAATGAAAAATGACGCATGCGTTGCCGAACAAAATTGAAACAAAATCTGAATTAAAATTAAAGATGAGAAAAACTAATTAAAATCGAATTTCCACAGCTGAACCATCATTGAAAGATGTATGGAAATTCTTAGAGGAAACTTTCCGATTATCCGAACTACACAAAGGCGAGAAAATCACACTCAGCCTGCAGGAAGAAAAATTAAAAATCGAGTGTGAAAAAGGCCAAATATATTTTAGTGGTGAGTTAAACAAAATATCTAACGGTGAGATTGATGATATAGCAATTGCCATAAAACAAGACTTTATAATTTATTGTATCAGAAACTTAAAAATTCGAATTTTTTTTTACAACACAAAATAATAAAGGCTCGTGGTCGGTCGCACACACAAACCTGAAGTTCAGGAGGTGTGTTCAGTCGATCGGAGCGTGTGAGTGAAGTCTCGAAGTATCGGACTTTTACTTGCTCGACTCCTCTCGTTTTCGGCCATACTTGTTGTTACTGTCAACCGAGCACGAGACAAATAGACAATCCAACACGCATACTCGTGTACTTACATGAGTGCATAAGAATGCATGTTTATGATTGTCTGTCAAAAATATTAAAATGAATTGATTTACAGCCAAGAGAATGTTCCCAAGTCCAACTGAAGCAAACTGGACTCTCCTGGAGAAGTGGGTCGACGATCACCTGCTTGAGAACATTCCGGCAATAATGCCAGACCAAAACAAAATCGAGCCAAACATCGTCGAGCTCAAAGGTGTGGAAAGGAGTGCAGGCGAGGAACAAACGGAGGAGAGAAAAGATGAGACTAATAACGAGGAGAGAAACGATGAGAATAAGGAGAGACAAGACGAGAAAGGTGAGGGTGAGAACTCCGGTACCGGAATAAAGGCGAGTGACGAGTCAAAGGAGAGAGGACAGGAGACTGTTCTGAAAGAGCTCGACGAGATAAAGAAATTGGTCAAAAGCGGTAAACAACCTCCATCCATTATATCTGATAAAAAGGTTAATTTAGGGAATAAATATAATGTCGAAAATTTAAAGGAATCAGAGCATACTCATTTTAAAATAGATACGAATAAGAGCGACAATGAAAACATTATTGTAGTTTCCAGAAAAGTGGCTCGACAAGAAACCCAAATAGGGGAAATAAAATCAATTATCAACAAACATAACCGAAATTATGGAAGCAAGCACTAAGACACATAATAAAAACATAGAAAAATTAACTGATGAGGTGAGAAAATATAACTTGGACAGAGCTCAAATTAACGAGCACATGGACGACACAAAAGACCAAATGGCCTCTATAAACAAACAAATCGGCGAGATACAGGAAGGCCTCGAATATTTGTGTGAATCTGAAAAGAGATCACCCGATGGTGTGTATTCATGTCCCAAAGACGAGAAAAACGAAGTCCAGTCCGAAATACGGGTTGACGAGAATAAAAACACACAAGGTGTGGAAAATCAAGGCGCGATACAATATAATCAGGTGAGAAACGGACTAGCCCAAAGTACAATCACTGACAGAGGGAGTTTCCAGAACGGCGAGGATAAATTAACTTTGCATAACAAAATTCAAAAACTAATTGAATCAGAAGTAAAAAGGGCCACCAAGAAAAGTAATCAAAATGAAATTACAGTAGAGGATTTGAAAAATACATTGAAATTAGAATTCTTGAACAAAGGTGCGAATAATTTTAAAAGAGATTACAAACTGAACAACAACATGAAATTTGAATTGTTTCTTGATTACTTTTCTTCGGAATTGAGAGCAAATAATTTGCAGCACATAATAGATGAGAAAACTGATTTTTCCAAATTTGAAACAAAAATTTTAGAGGAACAAAAATTTAAGGTCAGAGATATTTTAATAAATCATTTGGATTCAAATTATCACAATAAAATCATAAACTTGAAAGAACCTATTGGAATTTTGAAAACTTTGAAAGAATTTAAAAGGTGTGAAAATAATGTAACTTCCCAATCTGTTAGAAAAACAATTTACACTATGCAATATATTATTGGAAAGACAAAGGCTGCCGAATTTTGTGAAAACTTCGAAGATACGATTAGAAACTATGAGAATTGCCCTGGTGCAACCCCTCTGTCGGATGATGAGAAAAGAGATGCGTTTTTCGGAGCAGTTATGGTTTCTGTCCCTTCGATACAAAATATCGAATTCTTGACTAAAACAACAAAAGGGCGAAATCTCACATACGAAGAACTCAAAGTTCTTGTCCTACAGGAAGAGGCGACGAGAAACCAAGGTGCGAGTGCTACAAATGTGGTGAGATCCGCGAACTATACCGGGGCGAGGGGAAGTAGACAAGGAAATCGAGGTGACTACTGCTACGAATGCGGTAGCTACAGCCACATTGGAAGAAACTGCCCCAATCGGGGCAGCAAGGTGTGCTACAAATGTAACAAGCTGGGGCACATCAGCTTCCAGTGTCCCGAGCACCCGAACACTTCCAACAGAGGAAATTCGAGACGAGGTAATTCAAATTTTAACAATTCGCGTAATTTTCACGGGTACTCTAGAGGACACGCGAGAGGGAAGAAAAGGAAATATAACGATGAGAACGAAAACGACGGAATTTCCAAACGGGGAAAATTCAGAGGAGGTGCGCGAGGTAGATTCAGAGGTAGCTTTAGGGAAAGAGGTAGAGGTGGTTACCGTGGCAATCAGGGAAACAACAACGATAGCAATAAAGGCGGTAATCAACAAGGAAACTCCAACCAACCAACGAACGAAAACTCTGGAGGAAACTGCAACCAAGGTGAGTGCTCAATTGAGCATCCTAAAGCTAAGTACACATGCGAAGGCGAATTAGTATCAAATATCAGCAATTCGAAATATCAAGCTTTTCACACGATATATGACCAAAGTGATTTGGAAAAATATGTTCATAGATTCATAGCTGACTCTGGTGCGACAGAACATTTGACTAAATCCAAAATCATTTTCAAATCACTAGATCTTTCGATTTGGGTACAATTAAATGTGCAAATAAAAATGATTCAGCCGATTTGAAAACGGAGGGAGTGGGTGATTTCGAACTAAAATTAGAAAACGGCGAGAAAATGTTGACAGACAAGGTAATATTTGCTGAAGCCCTGCAAGAGAATTTATTGTCATTGCGAAAGTTTGCAGAGATGGGATTAGCCATATATCTAGACAATAAAAGAATAAATATTTTTGATCCCCTTTCGAATGAATCACTAATTAGAGGTACATATGAGAGTCCGTACTGGGTAGTTGAACTGAAAATTAATAACGTTGATAACAACGAACATAAGTCAGATTTACTAGGTGAGCGTATTCTGGCGAATATGGTAGAAGCGATCCCAAAAAGGCACATGACGAGGAGCGCTACCGCGAGAGAGAAAATGCGAGTGTTACGTCTCGTGCATCAACTACGAATAGCTAATGAATGAGACGTTCCAATATGTTGACTAGTGGTCGGATATGTCTCACTTATAAATATATGTGGAAATGTATGTTTGATAAGTGTACTACCTTGATAACCGTAGCCTTTAATTGTTGATAAAATGTAGCAGGCTCTAACTGCTTGTTGAATTGTATGAATGTAGCAGGCTCTAACTGCTTGTTGACTTGAATAAATGTAGCAGGCTCTAACTGCTTGTTGAATTGAATAATTGTAGCAGGCTCTAACTGCTTGTTGAATTGAATAGGATAGGTTGTAGAATAATACTTGCACGAATATTACTTTGTAACAGTCGCGAGTTTATTAATTAAAATGATCACCAATTGTCGGACCGGTGTGTACGGAGTTGAGTCTTACAGGTACTTATTGACAGACTGACGGACTACTGATCAACTCCGTTCGTAATGATGTTCATTGCTTTTTATATGTTAATTTTCAGGTCAGTATCGAATTGTGACATTTTGTTTTTTGCTGAATATACATTCTTGTGCTCGGTGGCTTTATTTCGGAGTGCTATTTGTTTCGCGTTTTGTCAGCTTTCTGCTGACGTGTGAATATTTTAGCAGTTTTGAATTTCCTGAATATGCATTTGTTACAAAAGAGGATGTGTCGTAAGGTGTAACAACTTTATTTCGGAGTATCATTTACCTCGCGTTTCGTCAGCTTTCTGCTGACGTGCGAATAGTTTTAGAAGCTTTGAATTTCACGAGTGTGCAGTTGTTACAAAAAGGATGCGTCGTAAGACGTAACACCCCAGGGCCTAAGACATTGCAATATGATTGCAATGTTTTGCATAAAAATACTTCTGAAATTCAAAGCTACTAGTTTGCGGTTTATACAGAGATTTTGTGGTATGTACATTTTATTTAGTATATAAGGAGTGCAGTTGCTCGACTTTGTACAGTTCAAGTTTTTCAGTTTACGATGTTCGGGTTCCTAAGGAAACGTTATTTCATGGTCTGTGTAAGTATTAAAGATTGATTGTAATTCTTGTTGCCATGCTTTTTTTTTTTTATTTGTTGTTGTTATTTTCATTATATATTTTTTTCTTTTTTAGTTTGCGGATTGGCAGCATTCACGTGCTGTGAAGAAAGCCAGACGAGAGGGCTTGCCCCTTCCTGCCGGGCCGAAACCCGGAACCCGGAAGTATGTGAGGATAGATGTAAGTATTTTGCAATGTATATTGGTATTTTTATATATATGGATTAATTTGTTTCCTGTTTGCTTTGTTAGTTTCAGAGATGGCAATTGGTGCGGACTCTACGGCATTGCGACCGAGTGACGCGCACGGCCTTCTTCCTGGGGGAGTATGGGCCAGACGAAGATACTTGGGGTCTTCGTGACTTATTTTTTTATGGTTTGTTAGTTTATTGCAATGGTTTCCGTAGGGTATGCGTAGAAGTGTTTAGTGATTTTTATAATGTGATTGTAGGTCCAAGTGTGGACCACCGGTATAATTGCAATTGTATCTGAGTGTGATTATATTTGCAAATATGCTTGTAATTTTGTAAAAATAAATATATATTTTTTTCTGTTTTTAGATAAAAAGAACAAATCTTTGTTTTTTATTTCAATTCCTTTGTCATCTCAGCCTAATATCCTAAAGCGAATATCTCGCTTCCCTCCCCGCTTAAAATGTGGCCATGACGTAAAGCATTTGGGGTACTGAACGACATGACAATTAGATTTTTGTTGAAAATAGGTCATGTTTGTATTTGATTATTGTTGATTCGAGAGGTAAATTTTGTTGAGGAATAGGACAGTGGGTATCAGGGTAGATTTGTATCTTGACGTCTGTGTCGTTCAGGTTTGTGTGTATTGTGTCTAGTTCAATTTCTGCATTTTGTTTATTAATTTTTGTCATACTGTTGTGGTTTTGTCGTCCTAGTATCACTAACAGGTGGGTTATTGAGCTAAAGAAGGCCCATAGTAGGTTCATAGACCAGCCTTAAACCATGTGCAGCGTATATCCTCTGATGATGGTGTCAATTGTCAATTTTGTTATTTGCAGTATTATTAATATCATGATGATTACTGATGAGATTGATCCGCACATGACTAGCTTGTTGAACATGTGATTCCATGTGTTTTCTGCCAATTTTGCAAGTGTATTTTCTGTAAAAATATTCCCTGTTGTTCCTTCTCCTGATATCTCTTTAGCTATAATATTTAGCAGAGATGCTTTTTCCATGGGGAACATTATTTGTTGTTGTAGTTGATCTAATTCTTGTTGTGAGTATATGCCGCTAGTTGCTAATGACTCTATGGATTCAAATTTCCAATTTATGTTTGTGTTTGGTTTGAGTGTTTGTGGTGATATTGTTTCCATTGGTTTCGGTGTTAGTTTTATCCATTTGTTATTTACTTTGTAGTATGTAGGTATGATGGAGTTGCAGTTCATTGGAGTACCTCTTCTTTTGAGGATATGCGTTTTTGGAGTAAGAAACCAGGTTTCATTGCCTGAAATTACTGGTAATTCGCTGTAGCATTCGTTAAGGTGCTGTGCCTTCACTACAGTAGGGGTGCATTTTATGACATGAACTGCTTCTCCTGCGATCCTGGCAATGTATCCAGGTTTCTTCATGATGTTGTATGCGAATTCGTCAGGGGAGAGGGTTGCATGGGATAGGGAGCTTTGTATTGTTTTCCTCTCTACTTCACACCTATCTGTAATGATTTTTCTATAAAGGTCGTTCAGCTGTCTGCCCAAATGCTTTTCGACATATACAAATTTAGAATTGACATATGTGAATAAATCTATGTTGACCTTGCTTTTGCTAGTAACAGTATCTTTATCGAATTTGTATTTGTTGAAGTTATTGTTTTCTTCCGCGATAAAGAGTTTTGGGTGTTCTGTTCTTATGAATTCTCTGTAGCATTTCAGTATTTTATCTTTAGCTGTTAAAGCAAAGGTCGTGTCGCTAGTGTTTACCATGTATATTATATCGTCACTGTGTGTGTTAAAATATTTTGTTACTGGACCTTTATATAAAATATCGTAAGTGTTAGTAAAACATTCTTCTTGAGGTAAAATGTCCCAAAATGTATAACCCCCGTCAGAGTCTACGCAAGTTGTGTCTGAAAATTTACATATCGTTCCTGAGCTTAAATGTAATTTGTCATTACTCAGACAAATTTTCGCATATGCTTGTATTAATGTGATTTTAATTGTGCCTTTAACAAGTACCTTACTCCATGATCCGAACCTGTCTGCGTAGGCTACGCCGCTGCAGCTTCCTGCATCGCCAGCGAAGTCTATGCCCTTGGTTGTTGTGGCGTTTATTTTTAAATCGGCAATCGTATGAAAATTGTCATACTTAAAAATTCTTGTTTCGTGGATAGTTTGGCATTGTTCATGGCTCAATTCATACAAGTATTCCTGTTCTCCATTTTGTTCAGGTTCGAGGCGTCCGAATAATCCGCATTGGTATACTGTCCGATGGATTTCAATTTTGCATTGATGTACTGGAATATTTCTAAATTCGGCTGCTTGGATAAGTTCTACATTTACTATTGTTGAATTTATGGTTTTGGTGTTAAAGTCGCATTCGTCAGCGTCCAGTAGGGAGAATGTTGTGATGTTTGTGTTTGTGGTGCCGCAGTGATATCCAATGTATGCATAAGTAATTTAAAAGAATGTAATGAATAACGTTATTTTTAAATACATGATTTGTTTGTCCTAAAACAGAGAAAGGTTTATCATTTTATATACTTTTGTGTAATATTAATTTATTTGCATGAACTGTATTCGGTTTTCCACCCTTATTTATTGTTACATTATATTTGTCTGTGATGTTTAATATTTCAAAAGGACCCAGGTTTTGATTCTTTTCTAATTTTCCTGGTTTAGGTTCTTTAATGAGCCACACTTGATCTCCTATTTTGAAATTGCAAGGGTTTATGTGGCGATCATAATATTTTTTTGATCTTTCTTTTGCTATTATGAGGTTTTCCCGCGCTAAGCATGCAATATTCTGCATGTTTTGTATAAGTGTGGATAGATAATTATTAAATGTTGGCAATTGTTCTGAAGTTTTTAATGGTTCACTAGATGGTAATCGTGGTGGATAAGCGAAGACCAGTTCATGCGGAGTAAATCTATGTGCGTTGTGAATGCTTGTATTGTAATGAAATTGGGCTAATTCTAATAAATTATCCCATTCAATTTTTTTACTAGAAAAATTTTTTAAATATTCACAAAGGGGGTGATGTGCTCTTTCTAGGGAGCCGTTTGATTGTGGTGAAAATGCGGTGGTTTCTATTTTTGCAAATTTAAATCTACGAGCAATGGCTTTTAAAATTTTACTTGTAAAGTTTGCTCCTCTGTCGGTGAGGACTACTTTTGGTGAACTGAAAATACATATAAATCTTTTAATTAGGGCATCTGCAATTGTTTCTGCCGTTTGATCACTGAGTGGAACAACCATTATGAATTTTGAGAGGAGGTCTTGGATAGAAAGAATGTATTTGTTTTGATTATTAGTAACGTTTAGAGGTCCTACTATGTCCATTGCGATTTTGTCGAATGTTTTCATGGGAGTATCCGTTATTATCATTGGTTGTCTAGTTTTTATTCTTTTTAGTTTGTTTCTTTGACAAATTTCACAATTTTTAATACGGTTCTCTATATCAGTTTTCAGATTTTCCCAATAGAATTTGTTCTTTATTCTGTTCCATGTTCTGTTGATTCCCGAATGTCCTCCTAGTGCGCTTGAGTGATATTGATCGAATATATTGTCTCGGTCTGTGAGTTTTACGTAGTCGATGTAATTTAGGCAAATGATAATTTTAGTTTTAGAATTTTTGAATGTTGTTGCTAGAATATTTTCTATTTCGATCCAGTGTATGTTTTTTAATATTAGGTCTTTTGAGATGCTGAATGTTTTTATTCTCTTGCGAATTATTAATGTTCTTAATAATTTGAAGAGACTTTTGAGATTTTCCTTTATCCTTATAGCGGACTGTCTTGTGTCAAGACAGGCTATGAAGATGTATTTTGTTCTTGACTGTATTATTTCAATTTCTTGGGGCTGTAGATTTTTGTCTGCTTGTATATGTTTGATTTTCATTAAACTTTCTGTTATGTTATCTAATGATTGATGTTTGTAATCGATAAAATGTATAATGTTGTCTTTTCTTGATTCGATGGGTTTTTTCGTAAATCTTATGTTATGTTGTTTCTGTGTTGTATTTTCGTCATCTATATGTACTTGTGTTTGTGTAATCTTTTTATTTCTATTTCTTTTTTCTTTGTCTTGTTTTCTTATTATTTTGATTTGTTCCTCTTGTTTTTCTTGTTCATTTGTTACTATTTCTTTTGATTCTTGTTTTGCTTTTTGTGCTCTGGTAACTGCGTTTATTTTTATATTTTCTATCGGATTTCGTGAGAGTGCATCGGCATTTGTATTTATTTTGCCAGGTTTGTAGATAATGTCATAATCATAATCTGCCAGTTTTAGTCTCCATTTTTGTACTCTTGAATTGTTGTCTGCTGATTTAAAGGATAACAATGGTTTATGATCACTAACGACAGTAAATTTGTTTCCATATATGTAATTCTTAAATGTTTTTATTGAGAATACTATGCCAAGTGCTTCTTTTTCGTATGTATGGTATTTTTTCTCTGCTGATTTTAAGATTCTTGATGCGAATGCTATTGGTTTGTCGTCACCGATCTCTCCTTGAGAGAGTACACAACCCAGGGCGTAGTTTGAAGCGTCTGTTGTAATGATGAATGGTTTTTCCATATCTGGGTATTGAAGAACTGGAGTTGTGCATAGGGCGTTTTTTAATTTTTCAAAAGCTTCTTGTCTTTCTTCAGTCCAAATAAATGGTTGTTCTTTTTGTAGTAAATCTATGATAGGTTTTGCTATTTGTGAAAAGTGTCCAATAAAGCGTCTATAATAGCTTGTTAGGCCTAAAAATTCTCTGATATTTTTGATAAATTTCGGGATAGGAAATTTCTTTATTGCTTCTATTTTCTTTGGGTCTGTTTTGATACCTTCTTCACTTATAATGTGGCCTAAGAATTCTACTTCCTTTTGGAAAAATTTGCATTTACTCGTTTCAATTTTTAATCCTGCTATTCTTAATTTTTCTGCTATGAATTTGAATCTTTCATTATGTTCTTCAACTGTATTTGCAACGATAATTATATCATCGATGTACAAGTAGCAGAACCCTTTTTCCAATAGGTCTCCGAGTACTTTTGTTAGTGCTCTTTGGAAGACTCTAGGTGAGTTTATTAGTCCGAAAGGTAATACTTTGAATTCAAAACGTCCCATGCCAGGGATACTAAATGCCGTTTTATGTATATCTGACTCTTTCATTTTTAGTTGATGAAATCCGGAAACCATATCGATGGTGGTAAAAACTTTGTTTTTTCCTATGCAATCGAAAATTTCCAATATATTAGGTATAAGATATGGATCTGGAATAGTTTTTGCATTCAATTTTCGATAATCTATCACCATTCTCCATTTTTTCTTTCCGTCTTTTGTTAATCCCTTTTTTGGCACAATCCATACTGGCGCGTTATATGCACTTGTTGAAGGTCTAATTAAGTTATTTGTAATTAGTTTTTTTGTCTCATCACATGCGATTTGCTTGAGTGTATATGGCAGAGGAAATTGTTTAACATATACTGGTTTATCATCAGTTAAATTAATTTCGTGTTCTTCTATGTTGCATTGGCCAAGTTTATCTCCTTCTAACCAGCATATGTCTTCAAATGACAGTATTAAATTTTTTATGTTTTCTTTTTTTCGTTGAGTCAGGTGTTCTAAATTTATTGTATCTATCAGTTGCTTTCGTCGTATTGTTATTTCATGTTCTTGTGTCTCTTTTTGTGTAATTTCGTTGTGCGTAGTTGTAAATATATGTGTCGGTTTTAAATTAGTTTCTTTAGGTGTGAATTTTTCATTGATGTTTTTGAAGTTATTTTCTATATCATTTATAATGTGAAGGTTCGTCATTTTGTCATATTTTCTATCGATCTCTCCTGCAACGTTATCTCTCAATGTGTCGCAAAAATTTGAATAATCATTAATAGTATAGTTCTCCTTGGTTTCATTGGATTCGTCTTCCAGGGCTTTATTAATGTTTCCAATAAATTGTGTTACGCTTGAGTTATAGTTAGGTTGAGATATTTTTGTTTCTGGATTCCCATATATTTGATCATTCGTACTATTTTTCGTTTCTTCTTGTATGTCGCTTATTATATTTAAGATTTGAATTACATCTTTATGTATTGATACTTCTTTGCTGTGTGTAATCGTATTTGTTTCAATATCATTTTTGTTTACTATGTGTCTTTTATCAAATGCTATAGGTTTCCATGTGTCATGATGTTCATTAATTTCTTTTGAGGTTTGTATTGTAAATGTGTTTGTTTGATTTCTGCTAGTGATTTCTTTTAATGGCACTTTTTGATTATTTATTTCCAAGTATCCTCTGTCTAATCTTAATTTGTGTTTGGATAAGGCATTTATTCCTATTATTCCATCGTAAGGAATTGTTAAGTTATCTGGTGCTACATGGAAATCAAATGGTTCATCTGCAATATACATTTGTGTTGAACCTATTGTTCTTATTGCGTCTTCTGTGATTCCTGATATAGATATTTGTTCATTTCTATTTAACTGCTTTTGTGGAATGCTACTATTTTTGATAATATTTAGTTGTGCTCCACTGTCTACTAGTAGTTGCAGTTTATTATTCGAATTTGGTTCGACTATTTCTATATACTTGAGCAGATTTTTTAATTTGATAATGTATATTTTGGTATAATCATTTGTAATTTGTTGATTAATATCAGTACTATTTTTAGCTATATCTGTCTGTAGCATGGTACTCTCTATTTCCTTTATATTTTCTTTGAATTTGCTGTATGTATCTATGTGATGTTTTGTTTGTGTTGGGAGAGTGAGTGTTTTGTCGTGGAACGTTTTTGTCTGCTCTTTCTTTAGGCGTTCCTTCCCAAAGGAGCTCCAGAGTTTTCCGAGTTTGTCCCATGTTTGCGACATTGTTCTGTTGTATGACCGACACCTTTACAGATTCTGCAAAATATTCTTTCTTCTTGTAATCTTTTAATTTTTTCACAGTTATCTATGTTATGTCCAGTTTCGTTGCAACCTTCGCATGTGATTGAAATATTTTGAGTTGGATAATTTTTTAGTGCTTGTAATTTCCTACATTCACTTGCTATGTGACCTATATTTTTGCAATAAGCGCAGAATTTTTTTCTTTGATCATTGTTAAAATTGTTTCTGTATCCGTTGTTGTGGTTTCTATTGTAAGTGTTATAGTTTTGCTGATTTTGCTGAGGGTTTGCAGATTGTTGTGTATTCGCGATTTTTCTGCAGTACTTTGCTGTGTGACCTAATTGATCACATAATTGGCATTTGTAACTTGATTTATTTCTTTGTTCTGTGAAATATATTCGCGCTTCTTCACAATCTTGTTCTTCGTGTCCCTGTTCTTGGCATAGGTTGCATATTCTATAAGGTGATCTATTTTTACCTGTTGTGCAAAATTTGATAGAGTGACCTTTTTTATTGCATTTTTTACAAAAGACCTCAGGGCATTCTTGCGTTGAATGACTTCCATCGTCACAAATATCGCATTTATTTACCTTTTGTGTGATCTTATTTTTACACTTAATGGCTTCATGTCCTGTTTCTCCACATTTCCAGCATTTTATGTAGTCAGCAATGTAGGGGCATTGACCTACCTCATGTCCTAATTCTTGACAGTATTGGCAATGGATATTTCTTCGTTTATTTAGTGGGCAAGCGCTTATTGAGTGTCCTTTTTGGCTGCAGTATTTGCATATCAAATTGATTTTGTCTAATGAATTTTTACAATTATTAGAAAAGTGATCTGATCCTTTACAATAGACGCATGCTGCAGAATGGCAAAATAGTGCTTCGTGTTGGGGGTCATGGCAAATTTGACATATCATGATTTTTTTTGGTAATTCAGGTCTATAATAATCATTGTATTCTGCATATGTGTTATTAATTGTTATACTATCTGTTGTTTTTCTAATATTTATGTCATTTTCAATTTCTATGGCTTTTTTGGACATTTCTTGTAATGTTGTCTCATTGCCCAGTTCGTATTTTATTTCCGTTCGCATTCCTTTTTTAAAACATTTTGCTGCGTCCGCATCTAATTCTTCGTAGAAATTCTTCCTGGCTATTTCATTTGTTTCTTGTATTCTATATATTTCTTTTATTTCTAATACCAATTGACATAATCTATTTGTGTATTGGATAACTGATTCTGTAGTTCCTTGTGTTATTTTGCGTATCCTAGCACGCAGTTCGTGTATGTCTTCTTGAATTGGGTATAGACTTCGTATTGCTGTAATTAATTCGTCTATTGTTTCTACACAGCTGTTTCCTAAAGCTTCTTCTGCCTCTCCCTTCATTCTCACTTTCAATAATTCTACTACATTATGTTCATCTTGGTCTTCTACTAAATTTTTTACTCGTCGTAATCTTCTGATGTACTTTGCGGGTGGCATATTTTTGCCATCGAAGTCCGGAACATAATTTACCAATTCTTTAAGTGATAATTTGATTGGGTGTGAATTTGCCATGTTTATTGGGTTTGTTGCTGGACTTGTGATACGTTGGTTTTCTTGAATTTGTCTTTGAATTTGCTGAGTGTTTCTTTCACTTTCCTTTTCGTTTATGTATTGTGTTTTGTTTATTTTTCTAATGTCTTTTTTTGAATCTTCGATGTTCTGTTGTTGGTTAATAGGTTCGTCAGAGTTTTTTGGTAATGAGTATTTTGTGTAGACAGATTCTTCGTTTGTGTTTATGCTGAATAATATATCTTTTGGTGTCCCTAATATTAGGCTTTGTTCACCTAAAAATCCTCCAATGTCTGAATATCTATCGTGTTTTTCTGAGTCAAATGTGTCAAACGTCTGGTCTAATAGTGAATATTTATCTGAATCAGTGCAGTCGGTTTTATTTGTTTGTTTTTCTGTTAAATCAACTAATTGGTCAACTGTTGGTATGATTTTCTTTATTGCTCCTGTGTTTTTTTCTTTTCTTACGATTTCTTCTTGGGTCTTGGTCTTAATAGGCGATCTTTGTAGCTTATTACTCTTTTTGAAAGCTATCTCATCCAGTCCTTTTTCTAAAAGGTCTTCTAATTTTGGATTCTTGTCGATTTGTGATCGCGTAAGTTTCCTAATTATGGATGATGTGTCCTTCGTTGTGCTGGACTTCTTGCTCATTTATTGCACTTTCGTAATATACGGGATAAACAAAGGGAATTCGACAAAATCAAAATAGATGAAGTAGGAAAAATATATAAAATAAGATAAAATAATTTTTAGCAAAAAATTATGGTAGAAGTATATGGAAACACAATTGCTTATTGAGATGACAAAAATAAAAGGGGAAAAAGAAAAAAAAAAAAGGAAATTCTATCTACGTATGGTATTTGACCTACTGGCTGAAAATTATTTCTCGGTCACTTATTTCTGCTGTTGTCTTAGTTTCATAATTTTGCAAAATTGCAATTTTGAAATTCGGTCACTATGAAAGAAAGTGACGTGTGCTGCTTACTTCTGTAATGCGACGCCTACTCGTATATCCGCGGTTTTCGAACTCTTTCTTTTATGTTTGATACGTTAATTCATTAATAAGAACTAAGTTTTAATATGTATAAAAATAATTTCCTTTATCTCAATCGAATGTATTTTTCGTACCGGAACCAATTGTTACGTCTCGTGCATCAACTACGAATAGCTAATGAATGAGACGTTCCAATATGTTGACTAGTGGTCGGATATGTCTCACTTATAAATATATGTGGAAATGTATGTTTGATAAGTGTACTACCTTGATAACCGTAGCCTTTAATTGTTGATAAAATGTAGCAGGCTCTAACTGCTTGTTGAATTGTATGAATGTAGCAGGCTCTAACTGCTTGTTGACTTGAATAAATGTAGCAGGCTCTAACTGCTTGTTGAATTGAATAATTGTAGCAGGCTCTAACTGCTTGTTGAATTGAATAGGATAGGTTGTAGAATAATACTTGCACGAATATTACTTTGTAACAGTCGCGAGTTTATTAATTAAAATGATCACCAATTGTCGGACCGGTGTGTACGGAGTTGAGTCTTACAGGTACTTATTGACAGACTGACGGACTACTGATCAACTCCGTTCGTAATGATGTTCATTGCTTTTTATATGTTAATTTTCAGGTCAGTATCGAATTGTGACATTTTGTTTTTTGCTGAATATACATTCTTGTGCTCGGTGGCTTTATTTAGGAGTGCTATTTGTTTCGCGTTTTGTCAGCTTTCTGCTGACGTGTGAATATTTTAGCAGTTTTGAATTTCCTGAATATGCATTTGTTACAAAAGAGGATGTGTCGTAAGGTGTAACAACTTTATTTCGGAGTATCATTTACCTCGCGTTTCGTCAGCATTCTGCTGACGTGCGAATAGTTTTAGAAGCTTTGAATTTCACGAGTGTGCAGTTGTTACAAAAAGGATGCGTCGTAAGACGTAACACGAGAAACAATAGAAACCCAAGTCACAGAAAATAAAGAAGCGACTTCAGATAAAGTTTTGGTTAACGAGGCGAGCGAAACTTTAATTAACATTGACACAAAAAACAAATCCGAGGTGAGCAATATATCAGAACATAAGCCTTACGAAATGTCAAATTTCGACATCACGATATGGGACAGAAAATTTCATAATATTGATGACTTGCCCGCAGTTGAAATCACCGAGATAGAATCACCTTTCTCGGTTGAAAATAAAAAGTTTAAAAATAAAAACAAGGCAATGATGTGGCACGTTAGATTCGGGCATGCATCAATTGCTTATTTAAAGGCTTTACAGGCGAGATTCCCAGATAATAAAGATTTGAATGAAGCCGTGTTTGATAACTATATATTAAATTGTGAGGTGTCAGATTGCCAAATTCAAAAAATTACCTTTCAATACGATGCGTACTCGCGCCACCGCTCCGTTACAAATAATTCACTCCGACGTGATAGGACCGATTACAATACCCTCCTGTCCGTCGGATTACAAATACATTTCCGTATTTGTTGACGATTATTCCAGGTAAGCTATGACTTACGGCATGAAAGCTAAGAGTGAAACGGGTCATTGCTTCGAAATGTTTGTAAGAAGCGCCAGAAATTTATTGAGGTACGATGCAAAGGTGTGTTATCTGAGAACCGACCAAGGTACAGAGTATACCGGTGGATACACAGTAGAAGTGTTGCGTAAATTAGGTGCGGAATCGCAACTAGCTTCCCCGGATACCCCTCAACACAATGGTGTGAGTGAACGTTTTAATTTAACAATTCAAAATAAGATAAGAGCATACATGTTCGATGCCAAGCTCCCTGAACATCTGTGGGACTTGGCCATGAATGCTGCAGTATATGCATATAATCGAACACCACATTCTGCGAATAATATGATCGCCCCTTTGCAAAAATTCGCACCTAATCACTCCTTTAACATAGATCAAATTAAAAGATTTGGGTGTTTAGCATACATAAAAGTTCACAGAAAGATGGGTTTTAAATTCAAGGCTGAAGGCAGGCGAGTTATCTTGGTGGGATACACGCCTACGGGCTATCAATTTTTGAGACCGGAAGATGGGAAATTTTACGAAAATAGAAATGCACAATTCAATGAAAAATTGGTGTATGGCGATAAATACGAAAAGAATTCTATTGCAAACATGCCACCTGTATTAGAAGAAGTAGACAAATCCAAATGGTTTGTTGAGTTCGAAGGTGAAGGAGAGAAACAAGGAGAGATGCCAAGAACGGAGGGAGAGAAAGTGCGTAAACGAGGAAGACCCAAAAAGCAATCCGTAAATGACTCAATTAGTGTAGACAAACGAATAAAAGACAACAATTTTACGGAACTTCAAATTAATGAAGAATGGAAAACCAATGTACAATTTGTTGGTAACTTTGAGAGTACATCCGACTTGAACGACTTCTCTCAAGAGAAGATAAGGCGAGAGGAAATTTATTTCGCGCTTCTGTGTAATATAAATTCAGATCCGGCAAATTATAAAGAAGCAATGAGTTCCAAGGAAAAACACAAATGGATGTCGGCAATTGAAGATGAGTTAAAATCAATGTACAAAAATGAGGTGTGGAAAATTGTTGACAGACCGTTGGAAGCAAAGGAAGGTAAAGTTATTTCTCCGGTGGATTCACGATGGATTTTCAAACGAAAATTTGGTGCCGACGATAACGTCAGGCACAGAGCGAGATTAGTGGTGCGAGGTTTTAAAGACCAAAACATATATGAATTAAGAGAAACTTATGCTCCAGTGTCGAGGGTGTCTTTGGTGAGAATTGTACTTGCTATAGCAAACAAATACAACTACGAAATTCGACAACTTGACGTTAAAACTGCATTTCTAAATGGATTTCTAGATGAGAAAATTTTCATGGAACTGCCTGAAGGTGTGAACTGTTCGGAAAAATTCAGAAAAGAAAAGGTGTGTTTATTGAAGCGTGCTCTATATGGATTACGAGTTAGTCCTAAAAAATGGTACGATCGGTTCACACAAGAAGTATTGAAAATGGGCCTGAAAAATTCTGAATTGGAACCTTGTCTGTATGTCTGGACTGAGGCAGATATGATTTTATTTCTGCTTCTGTACGTAGACGACATATTAATGGTGAGCAACTGTATGAAGAAATTGAGAGAAGTAATAGATAAATTGAGCAAAGTATTTGAGATGACCGATTTAGGTGAGCCAAAAGAATTCCTGGGCATTAGCTTGAGGCGAGACCGGGAAAAGAAAACTATTGTACTGAGTCAAGAAAAGTATGTAGACAAAATATTAAAAAGATTTGGCTTTGAAGACTCTCGCCCAAAAACCACCCTAATGGTTACGACACAAGTAGCTAACAGAGAGCGAAAATTACGAGAAATCGAAGTTGACGATGCGACTCTCGAGAAAACTCAAAGTGCCCAAAACTACCCGTATAGAGAAGCGGTGGGAAGCTTACTCTACCTCGCAGGTGTGACAAGGCCAGACATCTCATATACTGTCAACGTTTTAAGTCAACATCAAGTCGACCCGAAAGAGAGTGATTGGGCAATGGTAAAAAGGCTTTTCCGTTATCTAAAAGGTACAAAATCATTGGGATTGATATATAGAGGTGAGTTAGAAAATCTGGACGGATATTCTGATTCCAGTTTCGCCGATTGCAAAAATTCCGTCACAACGTGTGGCTTCCTTATCAAATTATTCGGTGATACCATTCTTTGGCGAACTCACAAACAAACCTATGTCAGTCTGGCCACCAGAGATGCTGAGTATGTAGCCATGTGTGATGCAACTAAAGAATTGTTATCAACCTATAATTCTCTTCGGCTGATTATTAAAGAGCATGAAAAATTGCTGCTTCCTATGAAACTGTGGTGCGATAATAAAGCAGCTATTGCAACTGCGGAAACTGAAGGTGGGAATAAAATAAGACACATGATTGAGATTAAAGAGCATTTTGTTAAACAATGCATTGCTAAAAATTTAGTCAAACTGCAGTGGGTGAGATCTAGAGATCAACTGGCTGACATATTCACTAAACCTCTGGCGCGCGACTTGCATAACGAACTCATGCATAAAATTATGAATATCAATAATTAATAATTTCCGTTTCTATTGTCTTCCAGTCTCTAAATAGGCGCAGAGCAGAGGGAGAGCTACGAGGGCAAACAAATAACTGGATGAGAAAACATAGAGG
This sequence comes from Phymastichus coffea, assembly GCF_024137745.1. Taxonomy (NCBI): domain Eukaryota; kingdom Metazoa; phylum Arthropoda; class Insecta; order Hymenoptera; family Eulophidae; genus Phymastichus; species Phymastichus coffea. The sequence goes on along the minus strand of NW_026706835.1, from coordinate 1,715,254 downwards.
CGAGATATTTATTTAATGATGGCGAGATATTTATTTAATGATGGCGAGACATTTGTTACTACATGAAGAGGCATTACTAATAACGAGGCGAGAAATAGATCAGGATGAAGACGGTAGGGAGGGAGTGTAAAATATTTGAATGCTCCCGCCTTCATGCCCGCTCTAATCCTCCCCTCCCATGCTAAGGACGCCGCCTAGCGCTATAGAGTCTGTCCGTCGAGTTAGTTCGAGCGCGACACATACAGCTACTTAAATCGAGGCGAGCTTTTGAGAACGCATTATAATAAAGACTTCTTAACGTACATAACGTTTATTCATTTGTACACACCTGTCCTCGCGACACATACATTGACAATAACCGTGTTATTACATTTTTCACATAGAATGCAACGCTCATTTGGATAATACTGCTGTAGATAAATATTGCACGTGGGACAAATCGCATGATATTCAACGCTATTCCTCGATCGCAACAACTGATCAAGACGGTAACGTGAGTCAGGAACAATTTTATAATTTAAGAAACTGTTTTGTATTTTACAAAGGTCTTCTAAAGCTGTTATATGTAAATCATATTTTTCTGCAAATTTTACTGTTACGTCGATACAAAAGAAAAAGTACGTGACGAATTATGATAAGTAAATAACGGGTTATGGTAACAAACCGGGTATCGGTAAGTTAATTTCCTATCGTATCAACCCTCCCGGGAACGGTTGTAAATCTTTCTAGCAGGATAGATTAGTCTAAGCACGTACTCCATAATATTTCCGCGAATATAATACTCATCGCATATTAATTCGGCGAAAACACAAGAAGGGGCACATCAGCCTATGGTATATAAAGGCTGGATCGGGATCCGCAAAAGTTAGTTCAGCAGTTCAGAGCAATTCAGTTCGCACAGCATACGTTTCGCGCAGTACTCGCTATCCGGCTACTCAAAATCGGAGTTATACTCTGCTAAGCATTATAAAAATTGTCTTTAAACAATAAATCTTAAATCAAGCGCAAACACCTGAGACTGTTTGTAAAAACCTCTTCTGAAATCCAATCCTAATAAGGTAAGAAACTAAGTTATCTACCTAAACACGCTACATATAAAGGCACTATCCCTTTAACCAACCTCTGCTTAACTCCTGACTAAGATCCAACTTTTACCAACGCGACAGTATTTTATACATTATTACGTCTAGCAGTAACATCTCCTCGCTTAGACATAACAATTAGGGGCCCCTCATTCTTGGTAATTAGGATCTTATCGCAAAAAAATTACAATGGTCGAAACACCTTACGAACGAAAACTAATTACACTCAAAATACTAATTAAAAAAATTAGCGAAATAGAACCAAACTTTGCAACGAACAGGGAACCTACGCTTACAGAATGTCTCACATTTCTACATCAAAGATATCCACCCATCGAAACAAAGAAAATTACCCGAGTCGAAGAATTACAAAGATTAAAATATAATTTACAAGACTACATTGATACAAACCCATTGGACTTTCTATGTAAATATGACCTAATATTCGACATCCTCATTGAAATGACTAGTAAAAATTTAAATTCAGCATTTCTCCTTAACGCTATTACGGATATAAACTTTGAAAAATTAAAATGAGATAAAACTGAAATTCCATTAATTGAACTCATCGAAAATCAAACAGGTTACGAGACAGCAATTGAAAATTCAGACACGTATAACGCGCCCACTACAACCGTATCTATGACTAACACACCATCCGCTTCCAAATCACCAGAAATGGCTCATAATAAATCGGAAAAAGTTGATTTCATTCCAACTCGACATTTTGCCTCTACAAACAAAACTAATTTTGCAGGCAATCCATTTACTACGTATTATACGCCGGGGACTTTCAGAACAGGACTAATGAAATCCACTCAAAATATAGTATCGCCAATAAAAAATTTTTAGCTTGAAATTCGCTATTAACTTCGTACCTAAATTCGATGGATTTAACATACCCTTACACTTATTTATCGACGGATGTCGAGAGGCACGCAGCATAGTCCCGACAATCAATGAAAATGATCTCACGAAGTTAATTAAAATTAAACTAAGCGGTGAGGCACTTAAAGGCGTGCAAGGAAAAACGTTTGATAATGTAGAACAAATGATTAAATTTTTAGACCTACTCTTCGGATCAGCAAAAACTTGTAATCAATTAACAGGCGAATTAGCAACCTTAAAACAAAAACGTGGTGAGAATGTAGTCACATTTTCTAACAGAGTGAAAACAGTAGCTGACCATCTTTTTGAAGCAGCAGAAAGGGAAAATCGAAACTATGCTGGATTTAAAAGCCAACTTGAAAAAGACAAAGTAAAATTCTTCATCCGCGGTTTATATTGGGTCATCAAAGCACGTATGGGGGAAGCCGAAAATTTAGAATTAGCTACAACTAAAGCAATAAAAATTGAACGAGAATTCAACGTACAGGAACCTGAGGAAATAACCGAAACAGTAAAAGCGCTAATCCAACTTAAAATAAAGCCGGTTCGATTAATGAAAGCGGAAGATACTAACACCTGCCAAATTTGCAATAGGCCAAAACACATAGCTAAAGACTGTTGGTATCGGATACCGCAGAATCAAAATCAGACTCGGCCAACTACGCAACAGCAATGGCAGCAGCTCAAACAGCAGCCGTGGGGGGAGCCTCGCGCGGCGGCTAACAATAGCACTAGTCCCCTCTCCAACCATCAGCCACATTAGGCCGCCCAAAATCAAGTAAAAACAAGCGCCCCAGTCAATTTAAATTTGCAAGAAAAATTGCAACAAACTAATTCCTCGATTTTCAATTACTGTAAAGAAACGGGACACTGGAAGAGTGATTGCGAAAAACGAAAACTCAGAAATCAAAAATAACAACAGGCGGAAAAAGACAAGGGTTCCCAGACACTCGGCGTTGCCCGGGAGCCCCTGTAAATACAGCGCCTCAAACGTCGCACGCACAAAAAATCATTCTTTTACATTTTAACAGTCAGTCACCCACAATTCAACTTGAAATAAACACAACTAAACAAAAATTTAGCTTCATCGTAGACACCGGGCCTGCAGTCTCACTACTTAAAATTTCAAGTAAACCAGACGATGTCCACATAAATATCTTAGACAGATACGAACTACGAGGGATCTTTTAAGAAAGTATCTCGACATTAGGAAAAGTTTCATTAACTTTTCATAACTTTGTACTAGATTTTCACCTAGTACCGGAAAATTTTCCTATATTAGAAAACGGTTTAATAGGAAGCGAGTGATTAAAAAAATACAGAGCGCATATTGATTACGCCCAGAATCTCTTAAAAATTAACGACTTGTTTTTCCCAATTCTCACCGAAAGTAAATCCTGTTACATTGGAGCTATTCCCGTAACAAAAAAAATTAACCAGACACCCAGCAAAATACCTCTCGCAAACGAACGGCAGGCACAGCCTGGCGATAACTCCTCGTATTCGGTCGACGACCCTACTGGGAAACTGCTGGACCTAGCGGTCGAAACTCGGAGGACGAACGCACCAGTATACAAAACCCATGTAAAAAAAATGGTCACGATGCCATAAAACAAAACGACATACTGACTCCTAAAGAGTATATACCTCAGCTGTCTGAAAACAAAATCCGAGAAATACCAAAAAAATCAGATTCCGACAATCTATACAACCTGTCTGCTAACTACCTTTCCGAGAATTAAAAAAAAATTAACTCTGTATCTGTAACCTCTGGCGTGCGCATGCAAACTCTAGAAAATGAATCCGATTTACTTTACGCTTTAAACAAAGCATCAGAAATGATTAAAATATCAGAAAAATCAGAATTAGATTATCCGTTAATACAAGAATTAACTAACAGTATTATTAATTGTTTAAATAATAAAGAATCTGAAATTAATAGCGATCGCGTATACTTGCTCGAAATACTGAATAGGTACCTCGATCCAATTATTAAATCACAAAGTAACTTACAAAAGCCAAATATAGTTAGTAATACATTAAATGCATTATTAACAGCACGCTTGATTATTAGAGGAAAAGTAACTAGAGTGCATTGCACAGCACTGCTTTTTAACGCAGAAACTAATGATCGTCACGAATGAGTGAAACAGTTACTTCGGTTGATTAAATTGGACTATATTAAACAAGATCAACAAACAAAAATTGAAGAAATTGTCGAAAATTACAGCGACAGATTTTTTGTTAAGGGCGACAAGCTCGGGGCTACGAGTATTATCGAGCACGAGGTCTATACTACCTCCAAAGTACCAATCAGACTCCGACAGTTTAGGCACCCCCCGCAGATCAGTAAATTTATAAATGAACAAATGCAGGAATTGCTAGAAAGAGGTATTATCGAAAAATCAACTAGCGCATATTGCGCACCAGTCTTTTGCGTGCCCAAGAAGAATACGGAAGATGGCGAACCGCAACCGCCGCGCATCGTATTTGACTATCGCGCGCTAAATAAAATTATTCCGGATTATAATTTCCCAGTCCCTCTACCTGTCGACTTGTTTGAACGAATGGCCGGTGCGCAACTATTCTCATCATTCGATATGTATTTATCATTTCATCAGATAAGCATTAAAAAGGAACACAGGCATAAAACGGCATTCCAATGAAAGTCAGGTCTATATCAGTTTTGTCGCTCCTCCTTTGGACTTAAAACTAACGCACCAGTTTTTTTCTGTCACTAATAAATGTACTAGTATCAGATTTAAAAAATGTAGTAGCATTTTTCGGTGATATTTGCCTATATTCTAAAACATTCGAAGAACACTGCGAGAGTCTCATCGAGTTAATGAAACGCCTTCGTGAAACTAATCTGATCCTTCATCCGAAGAAATGCAAAATTCTACGCTCGGAAATCGAATATCTCGGACATATAATCTTGAAAGACGGACTACGCCCGTGCAATGACAAACTGCGTGCAGTAAAAGAATTCCCGGTCACACGCACGCCAAAGAATGTTAAACAATGGCTCGGCCTGGCAGGATACTATAGACGAGTCATAGAAAATTTTGCTAAAATCGCTAAACCACTTACTATTCTATTATAGAAACGCCAACCGTTCGTTTGGGCGTAAGAGCAGCAAAAAGCTTTCGAGACACTACGCGATAAATTATGTGAAGCTCCGGTGCTCAGGCACCCGGATTTGATAGAATATTTTTTCTTACCACTGACGCATCCAAAATCGGAATCGCAGGGTCGCTTTCTCAATTTGACGACCAAGAGCGAGAACGCGCTGTAGCATACATCTCACGTACCCTCACACCTGCTGAAAGTAATTAATCCGCTATCCGACTCGAACTATTAGCAATAGTATGGAGTATTTCACAATTCAGACCATATCTGTACGGCCGAAAATTCATCATTATTTCTGACCATAGACCTTTGGTACATTTATATTCGATAAGTGACCCAAATTCACAAGCAACTCATCAGCGACTATTGTTACAAAATTTTAATTTCGAAGTCAATCTAGATGCACTCTCTCGAAATCCTATACAGGAAGTTGAACAGCTCAAGAAGCATTTACAAGCAACTAGGCAAGATCCGGTTCAAGCACTGGTCTTGACAGCTCAACTAGATGATGACACAGAAAGGCCAGGAAATACGCACGCCATGACCACGCGACGCGCGAGGGGCCAATGATAAAAAATATACTGGGCCCTTCTGAAGTCAAGATTATAGTATGTCAGGGACTTATAATTTTCGCTCCCATCGAGCATCGTCAACAAATAATTGAAGAGGCCCACTGTTCAGCGATAGGTGGTCATAACGGTTGCAATAGAACTTACAAACGTATCAAGAATAAATACTACTGGGTACATTTGAAGGAAGATGTGCAAGAGTTCATTCATAAATGCTTACCATTTCAATTGAGAAAATTAAATAGACATAATATCAAACAAAAAATGATCATAACCGATACCCCGCCGGTCCCCTTCTTTAAAGTCAGCATAGACGTAGTAGGCCCATTTGAACCTACCGAAACAGCAAACGCTTACTTACTTACCTGCATGCGCACGTTTACCAAATACACCATAGCGGCACCCATGCCAGACCAAACAGCTACTACTGTAGCTGATAACCTTATTAAAAAACTAATAGGTGGGTAATTCTTGGCTATTTCGATTGACTTGTAACCCTTAGGTTACGGATTTTTTTTTAATTTGGCACAATTGTTGTACACATAAAACTGAGATTTTTCCCAAATTTTGGAGACGATACATTAATTATATCAAAAGTTATTAACAATTAAAGAAAAATGATAAAAAATTTTCAAACGGCTATATTTTAAAAACTAATAAAGATATCGAAGTCGGATTTTTTTCAAAATACTTATAATGCCTTAAAATTTCGAAATAATTACAACAATAAACAATAAAATTTTTTTTTCGAAAGTTATTAACTTTTTGTTTAAACAATTGCTAATATCTCAAAAAGTATATTTTTTTTTTGAAAAATTCTTGCTCCTACGTATTCCTGAGGATTTTTGCTATAGAAATCAATCATAAAATTCAAGGGCCCGACATATCGGAAAGCGTAGCCCTAATCAAAAGAAGATGCCTCAGCTTAAGACCACGAAGACGTCCCGCTGACTCCGAAGACTCTTTACAGCACGATACCTCTCGGCTATTTCTTGGGCCTTTATTTGGTCTTAATAGGTTTAGATGTATTAGATTACAATTAGATGTATTAGATGTTTATGTATATAAACTGCCGATAGTTTGAAGGTTAATAGGGCGATTTATGACTTATTTATGATTTATTTCGATGGTAGTAAAAGAAAAGAAAGAAAAATCTCTATCTGAAAGGTTCAAAATCAATTGTATACGAAAATTGAGGACAGTTTATTTTGAACCGTTGAAGTGTGTGCACGTCGCAGATTTTCGGTTTCGGAATTTCAACTAAAGCAATTATTTAATTGAAGTGTAAGTTTACATTTTGAAAGTTTATACAAAGTGGATAAGTTGCTTTTTTCGATAATTATAATAAACAGTACTTATATTTTAATCTCTTAATTAAAAGTTGTTAAATATAGTCCATCATGGAAGATATAAATAGTGGCTTTCAAGTTTGCAAAAATATTTTTAATATTCATAAGTTTCGCGCAGGACGTTTTGCCGTACTCCCGAAAAGTATTTTATCAGAGTTTAGTTCGTATCTTAACAAAGAAGACCGGCTTTGTGAATCTTGTAAAAGAAAGTGTAATAAAATAAGCGCGGAAATAAAGAGACTTGGTGAGGTAGCAAAAGATATTAGTGATTATGTGAACAGTAGTGACAAAGCAGAAATTGATCAAGGTGTCGATCATATCTGCCGTAACGACAATTTTCAAGAGGTAGAATCTATGGAAATAGATTTGGAGGAAATGGATATTGATAGTGAGTTTTCAGGATCGTGCAGCAGTTCCTCTGTATACAATCCAAACGAACGTTGTGAATCACCAAATAGTGAAGAATTTCAGCTAGAAGGTAATGATCTTAAAATTTTTGTAGTGACAGCTTTAAACGATTTTAGCATGAAATTGCAGTTACCGTCGTTAACTTTAGCGGATTTGAAAAAACCTCGTGTAATAGAAGAAAAAATCGATGCTTTATCTTTTTATTTAAAATCTACGTTAATAAAAGACTACAAAAGTAAACAGCGTAACGAGATAGATCATGACAGTTTAATTAAAGAAATTAAAACAAAATTTGAAAATACGAAAGATCAGGCGGAAAAAATTCATATTTGAACAGTTTTACCTTTTTCAATGAGTATAAATACAATTCAATCGGTCATTGGTTGCACTTTTCACAGTGCTTTAAAATCAAGAAAATTGCGTCAAAAGGAAGGTATCTTATCATATCCTTCTGCCCGTAATAGAGTTCATTTAATAACATCTGAAATAATAACAACCGTTGAAGCATTTTATCACGAAGATGATATCAGTAGAATCTGTCCTGGCTTAAAAGATTTTACCATTGTAAAACAAAACGGTGCACGTACGCAAGTTCAAAGTCGTTTATTGCTTCACACGCTATACGAAGCTTTCGCACTTTTTAAAAATCAATATCCGAACGTGAAAATAGGCTTTTCTTCGTTTTGTAGTTTACGACCAAAAGATTGCCGTTTGGTTAATGATTCAAGCGGGTTTCATAATACCTGCGTATGTATTCAGCATCAAAATGTCAAATTAATGTTAAATGCCGCAAAATTAAAAATGAAAAACAATCTAACGGTTCCGTTAAAAACACGCGATATTTTCGAGCAATCATTATGTGAAGATGTGACCGAAGCGTGTAGACTTAATGCATGTTGGGAATGCCCTGGTTTCAACAAATTTTCTTATAATCTGCTTAGTTATTTTACTGATAATTCAATAATCCATATTACTTTTAAGAAATGGGAAAAAGTAGTCGTTGATGAAGTAGAGAAAAAATCAAGATTTAAGTTTGTTGATAATGTATTACCAATAGATGATTTTGTGAAAGAATTAAGAGCTCTTTTCATGGGTCCATTCGGAATACATGATTATATTGCAACCAGTCAGAATGAATTTGTAAAAAGTCGCAAAGCTAGTTTAAAAGATAATGAAGTAATGGCAAATCTCGACTTTTCAAAAAATTATGTTACAAAATTTCAAGACGCAATCCAAGCAATCTATTATTATAACGATCAAATTACAATTCATCCATTTTCGTTTTATAAAAAAATTAATGGTGAAATCATACAGAATAGTTTAGTAATTATTTCAGAATGTCTAAAGCATGATAAGTATGCCGTTGCCTTATTTCAGAGAAAAGCTGTAGAATATTTAAATACAAAATACGATAATTCGGTCGAAAAGATAATATACGTGTCGGATGGAGCAGCAAACCATTATAAAAATAAGTTTAATTTTCTTAATTTAACGAGCCATTTTAATGATTTCGGAATAAGGGCCGAGTGGCATTTTTACGCGAGTTGCCATGGCAAAAATGCTTGTGACGGATCGGGGGAGGGTTGAAAAGGCTTGCTCGAAATGCTAGCATGAAGGGTAAAATTATTAGTAATGCATTAGAATTATATCAATAGGCAGTACAGGCAATGCCTAAAACTAGTTTTATATATTGTAGTAATGAAGATCACGGGGCAATTGAAATAGATTTAAGAGATAGATTTAAACGAGCTGAAACTCTATCAAATACGCTAATGTTTCACGCATTTATTCCGGAAAGTGATGAAGTTACCGCGAGACTCATCTGTAAAAGATTATCAGGATCTTCTGAGTATGATGTTATGTCGCGACTACGTAGCCGTGACGTGTATTTTTAAAATATATATGATCATTCATTTATTAGTAAATATTATAGTGACAGGAACTTATCTGGGTTATTATCTCGAGTTAAGTTGGCTGTTTAGCTTTATCTTGATAAAGTATATATGAGGTCGGTCGGTAATGATGCACGAACACTAGATTTAAGTAATTATTTATTTATTCAATGACAGAAGTGGTTTCTCAAAAATAACAGTAGGTGAATTATACGTTGTTCGGCTGTCGCGCGTCGCGAATCAGTCCGTAAGAACTTTAACAAATTTTAATGTTATTGAGTAGTCGCGCGTCGCGAATCAACTGCCGAATAGTCAAGTCTTCTGTTTTTATATTGACTCTTCGGCCCATATTAATGTGTTGAGTAATCAAAAAATCAAAATGTCGGGCGCCCCAGATTTTCGGACTACTCATCTTTTAATTTCGCTGAGTTTGTATTTTGTAAAAATGCCGTTCGTTGTTTATACATTATTTCGTTTTTCAATTGATTGCTGATGAAATCAAAATGAAGAAATAGTTACGTCTCGGGACGTAACAATGAACTAAGAACAATCTGCAAATAATTTTATATTAGTGAATATATATATATATATATATATATATAAGTATAAATAGTGGATATGTATAAAGAGATACATTATTTTTAATGCGGCCGTTAACTAATAAACGTCGGTCTCAAGCCCGTATAAACGCAAAGAGAAAATATCATTATCATTCATTTAACATATTCTATTTCTAAAAATATTTTATTTTCATGAATAATTGAGTAATTAGATAATGCTAAAATAACTTTCAAATACACAGAAGAGTAACTGCTTGATCGAGTTTTTTCTAAGAAAACCAAATAAAGGCCCAAAAGACATTCAAGAGGTTATTTACTGTGAGGGGACCTCGGGTGCCGTTGCGACCGGACACCGAGGCATCTTCTTTTGATTAGATGATCGGCGATAATCTAGTACAAAACTTAATGATAAATCAAACAACCGTACACCCGATAGAATTAGCAGGATACATTGCCCCAAACAGCACTTGCACTAACGCAGGAAGTTTCTCAGACTCTTACGGCAAATTCAGCAATGTACACGTTACCGGCTATGTTAAAGTATTACTCGAAGAAAGATTTAACTCCGTAACACTGGAAACAAATAAAATCAAACTCGAGTCCGGAACTTCTTGTCAATTTACTGAAGAACGTTGCATTGATAGCATATTCGGATACGCATTCTGGGACAGAACCGAGTCTCAGGCGTGCCAAGCCAGCAAGTATACTAATCTATATTCAGGATCCGTCACTAAGGTAACAGGTAATGAACGAAGACCACTTTATGTATTGGATTCTGAGGATATATCTTTTGTTTTCAAAGACCTCGGTAGAATGATACAGTGCGGTTTTGAAATTATTAAAACAGAACACCCGAGATTATTCATATTAGAAAATCGGCTCGGTGAACATTTCATTTCTAACAGAGTTAAAAATATGCACGATCTAGATCTTTTCACTTATGTAAATTCAAAAATATTATTTGTTGAAAAACATATTAAAAATCATCTGCAAAAGTTATACCATGACGTACTATTACAGCAATGCGAATTAGAAAGAAAGGTTATTAGGATTGCATTCAATATTGCCACTTTATCACCGGACCTTTTAGCATATTATTTAATGAGAGAATCCGGATACATGGCCATGATGGCGGGTGAAGTAGTACATATTATCGAATGCGTACCTGCAGAAGTCAAAGCTAGAGAGGCCGAAACGTGCTACCAAGAATTACCGGTCACGCGCGGCGAGACTCCAATGTTTATCACATCGCGTACGCATATAATAAAACAATACGGAACCAAAACTGCTTGCGATACTAAAATGTCGGTAATGTATAAGTTCGGTGACTCATGGGTAAAAGTTATTCCGGACGTCACTAGTCAAGAAACCCCGCACATAATGAAACCTCAGACCAAGCAAAGTTGGGAATGTAATAGCTTCATAAACACGGCAACAAGCGGAATTTACACATATAACGACATCGAACACTTTCTTACGTTTATAATGTTTCCTACAGAACGGAACGCGGTCCTTAATCAAATCGCGCTCGGCTTCGCTGGAAAATCCAATCTAGCTCCGGGAATATCCATATTTAAACTACTTGACGAAGGTACTCTGAATCGTAGTGCGAATTCCACGTGGGAATCGCTATGGAGCCGATTCATTACATTCGGATCAGAGAGTGCCGCTGTTTTGGCCATTCTTATGATCTTTGGAGCAATTAAATTTGTCCTTAATACCATTATACATGGTTATGCCCTTCATTCCCTCTGTGGCTTTAGCATACACCTACTTGGCGCATTCTGGAATTCTTTGACTAACTTGCTACTTTACCTAGCCAAGAAACCTGAAAGAGAAACAAACCCAGACAAGCTAAACAAGAAAGCCCCGCCGGCAATACAGCCCGAAGAGCGAACTACTATCTTTAAAATCGAACGTGACGATCAACTGACCCAGAAACCAAGCTACACACAGAGACAGATCTATCCAGTATTATCAGAATCAGAAATTCCACCATTAATCAACAAAACATAAAAATCAACAATAGCTATATGTCTGAAAACATGGATCACAGAGCCATAAGAAAATTACTCGAAGACTTAATAATAGAAAAAAAGAGACTAAGTGTATCAACACAAATGCAGGAAGAAACCACAATGGAATTCGGACACAGAATAAATACATATTTACAAAAATACATTGTCATGGGAAAGGCCGCGCAAATGTTCTTATACGAAGTTACAGAAGACGAAACTCAGAGAGAAAAATTAGCTATTTACATTTTTATTAAGGGCCTCAAACATGAAATCAGACGTTACATTTGCCCTTTTACTTTTTACGACAAATTACAAGACGCACGCTTATATGCCGTACAAATAGAAAAAAATCTAATAGACATCAATCGCATCAAAAGAAATTCGATCCGCCCCATATCAGAGTCTTTTCGAAAATAACAACACTGAACATTACACAAAAAAAACAACTGTTTTGCATTATTTTCTTTTTTAGGATACTGACAAGTAACTGCAAGACATTGCAGTAGCCACCAGCTACTAAACACCAAAAGACCTCACCTGTTATCAATTTCCTTCCGTATAATCCCACAAAAATGTACAAAAATAACACTAATGAACAATCCCCTCCATCTGTAGATTACAACACAATCGAGATAAACGATTTCATCAAAAGTTCTATATACACAGCCTCCGAAGAAACAAAAAAACTCCAACACATCAACGAAGCAGTCAGCACCTCTTTCAACGCATACACTTTTGACATACCCAACGGGGGGCGGGATGCCCTAGCATCGCTATACAGCCTCTTACTCGAACATACCGATAAGGCCCTTGAAGATGTTTTGTATATGCGTGAGAGTAATTTGACCGAACAAATGGGCGAGTATGACTTATCTTATATTACCGAAAATAATTTACAATCAGAAACAAATCTTTTGCTTTTTAGAAAAACTCGCGCGGATTTCATTACTAACGCAATGAGCCCAGTATATAATTCTACATACATTAGCCTTATTTTAGCCGAAATTAACGACATTTTACATAAGTTTATTTACATATCAACTGAAGTACGTCAACTCCTGCAAAACAAACAATTTTCTTTGAATCCGCAATTTTTGCTAAACGCGATAAAACCTATCAAGGCAATTACTAATTCAAAGTTGCCAGTACATATGTCAAAAATCAATATCATAACACTACAATAAATTGCAGAAGTTAACGTAGTCTATTTTCGTAAGAACATCATTGTCGAAGTAATTTTTCCCCTTGTCGCAAGCAGCAATACACAGAGTTTCAAACTATATTCACTACCAGTATTTCAGTATCTTAACAAAACTAACCAAATCGCTAAGTTTATTAGACCACAAAGTGAATACCTGACTGTGACAGAGGGAGAAACTACCCATGCATTTCTAAGCAAGGTTTTAATTGATAACGAGTGTAAACGTATTTTTTCCTTCTATCTGTGCCCGCGCCCGACTATACGCAAGCCAAACAATAATTCCTGCGAGTTTAGTCTGTTAACATCACCGGAAGAGTCAAATCTTGTATTTTTTCAACTTGAAACTAGCTCTGCAACTGACTACTATCTTATACCGACGTTACAAAATAATTTTTTGCTATACTCAGTGACTCTCAATACTTCCTTTGGTGTGAATTGTAACGGCGTAGTACAACCCTTTCCTTTGAATGGCACTGGATTAATACAGATTCCCCACCTGTGCGAACTTAGAACAAACCACCATATTTATTTAGCGGCTAAGAAAAAATTAAAGGCGGAAAATTTTGTAATTCCGAAAATTTCTCTGATAACTACAAACAAAATAGTAATAAAAAACTCAAAAACAAATAATAATCAGAACAAATACGAACATTCGGACCGAGCGAAATTATTACACTCGTATTTAGCGTTAGGAGTATCCATTGTAATTGTTATCGCATCCATAATCGCAGTAAGTTGCATACTCTGCGCATATAGAGTGTGCAGTGACAAAGACCGCAGGTTCGAAAATATACCAATGCAAGAACTGAATCAGCCCTTAACTCCTCAAAAAAGAATGATCTGCAAATCTGCACAGACATTACTTGACGGATAATATTTTAGGCTACCAATCAACTACGACACTCCTCACTCCCCAACCATAGCCGCGCAAGCAGTCCCACTCCAAGAATCCGAAACAACAGACACTCCTCCAACTCTCCCCACTTTCTAAAATAAAAAAGGGTATAAAAACACTAACATACCCCCCCCCCCGTCAGACACTCCATAAACCAGCACAATGAAACGCACAGCAACTACCACACTCGACCCGCCGCGCAAGAAGGCCAATAGATCCTGGACGACGGAACAGGTGTTAAACAACCGGATGTCGACAGCAACTTTGGTACGACTAATTACAAGATGGGAGAACCGGGAGGTCCAGATGAGCATGCAACATCCTGAGCTGCCACTATTGGACGACGATGGAGGCTAGAACCACTACCAGTTGACGCAGTATATTTTCCAGGAGGCCCATCACGGACACCTGCACGTAAGATTCCTCTTCGAGGAAACCTATGGAGGAGAGGGGTTCGGACGAGCCCCTTTCAATCCATGCCGTGTGTGCGGACAAGACACCGCATATTGGCAGGGGTATTTCTTCTGCCGGGCGCGCGACGCAGCCGCTCCAAAAGACCAACAACTGGCCATGGAGGCCGAATGTGTCCGCCCGGAGCATTTTATGCTCAGTAATTCTCCTTGTGCCAGATGGATCGGCAAGGAGGTTTTATGTAGGTTCCAGAGGAGTTTGCAGATTCATCGCTTGGAATTGCTGTAATCCTATCCCAAGTCCTTCCTATTCTTAGAATAATTAAATAATAATAATCACAAACAAAACAAAAAATATATATATAATAAGATATAAAAAACAGAAAAAATATTTAACAAATATGTACGTAGAATGATAAGACACAAAAAAAAGATAACAAAAATATACATATACTCCAACAAAATAGTTATAGTAGCGCTCGGAGAGCGCTAGTCCCTTGCTTTCTCAGCAAAGGACTCCGAGGGGTGGGCATGTCACGTCGATACAAAAGAAAAAGTACGTGACGAATTATGATAAGTAAATAACGGGTTATGGTAACAAACCGGGTATCGGTAAGTTAATTTCCTATCGTATCAACCCTCCCGGGAACGGTTGTAAATCTTTCTAGCAGGATAGATTAGTCTAAGCACGTACTCCATAATATTTCCGCGAATATAATACTCATCGCATATTAATTCGGCGAAAACACAAGAAGGGGCACATCAGCCTATGGTATATAAATGCTGGATCGGGATCCGCAAAAGTTAGTTCAGCAGTTCAGAGCAATTCAGTTCGCACAGCATACGTTTCGCGCAGTACTCGCTATCCGGTTACTCAAAATCGGAGTTATACTCTGTTAAGCATTATAAAAATTGTCTTTAAACAATAAATCTTAAATCAAGCGCAAACACCTGAGACTGTTTGTAAAAACCTCTTCTGAAATCCAATCCTAATAAGGTAAGATAGTTATCTATGTTTAGTTATCTACCTAAACACGCTACATATAATAAAGGCGCCATCCCTTTAACCAACCTCTGCTTAACTCCTGACTAAGATCCAACTTCTACCAACGTGACAGTATTTTATACATTATTACGTCTAGCAGTAACATCTCCTCGCTTAGACATAACATTACCATTTCATATAAAATTTCTGCTTCTCCGACGACAAAATGTGCATGAATTAATTTATCCAAATCACCATTACTTAACTTACTTTCAAGTTCAGTTTTGTCTGTTGAAGCTTCTTTTGACCAAAAATCGTCGTTGTCTGATTCATTATCTTGATCATTGTAGCCCTGCGATTATTGAGTAGTTTGATCATCCTAAAGCAAAAGTTATTTTATAAATGTTTGATAATAAGAGAAATAAAATAAATCAAAAAAGCATTTTTAAGTATTAAAACCATACTGAATTTTAACAGATTCTCCATTTTATACGGTCGAGTTAAAAATGGCTATAGATAATTTTATCTTCGTCGATATAAAAAAATGTGTCCTATTATTTTATTATTATACAATTATTTTGTATTCTGTAGAGGACAACGTTTGTATCAAATTATTTATATAGTTTGATTTAATAAAATTTAATTCATAATTTTATAATTTGAAAGCATTAAAATATCTTTTCCACTCTAAATTAACAAAATGGTTAGTTACAACCAATGACCAGCATTTCTTATATTAAATTATTCTTAATAACCATAGTGGCTGAATGGTATGTAATAAAGAATTACAAACAACATAGGGTCAAATAACTAAACTTAGTTAGAGATATGTTATTTAATAAAATAAACATTAATCGATAATAACTTACGTCAGCTTCATTTAATCGAATATTTGTAGACGTAGGCTCTTCGTAGCTTTCAACATCATAGTCTGCTGATAATCGATCGTGCAGCGATTCATTAGTCATGGTATTTTCTTCATCTGCATACTCTCCAGTAATATTTTGAATAATACTGAGTAGTTTCGCTTCATGTGATACAACGTGATTTTTATCCCTTGTAATAACTTGAGGACTGGCTAATTTTTCACCATTAACACATTCATAGAATTCCTGTAGTATAAATAGAAATAAATATATAATACTTGAATTATTATTTTGAATATATCAAATTCATATGACAATTTTTATGATTTAGAATAATAATTCAACAAATTAATTGGAGATTACGACGAACTAATATACCACTGATTGTATGAAAATCATTTTACCTTTTCATCGTCAATGCTCATATCGCACTCAAAAATTCCATTTTTCTCTTGCAAGTGCTTCGTTAATTTAGAAGGATCTGCTTCTTGTTGTAAATACGTCATGTACCTGCCTCTTTTCTTTCTCGGAGTCTGCTGCTTAACTTTTGATCTTTTGTTATCCATTTTTATTTTCCAATACTTATTAATTATAGAATGGAAATAATCTACTGCGACATTGCATCATCGGAATAAACTACACCTGCAAGTATAAAATGTTAATAAAATTACCAACAACTTTGTCGTCAAGACATAATTTGACTAATTTTCATGGACTACCATTCTCATCAGTCGAAATAAAAATCAAGTCAATGTGTTTTACAAACAATAGACTCTAGATCCAAGTACTTCCATCCAGGTCAAAGCAACATGACCGAGTGAAATAACTGCTAAGCAAACGTTGCATGATCTGCAAGGCCAGTTGTAATAAGAAACAATATTAGCAAGAATCACTTAAGACAAATCGACTTACAACTTTCACCACTTCTTGTCATTTACAATTTTTTCCTCTTATATTGTTAAGAGGATCTATATATATTATATATATATATATATGATGTAATTATAATTATATATCATCAATTATATAATTATATAATTATTATTATATATCATATCCTGTAATCATTCACACTATACATACAGGTCTCATGATGATTCCAATGGTTTTAAAAGTGCTTTTTATGGAGAATTCAATCCACGTAACACGGTTGATGAGTAAATGACGCAGGTTCATCATCTAAAACTATATGTAACTGTTATAAAATGATAGAGGTTGTTGAGGTCATTAGATTTTAATTTGTCAAGTACCATACTCAAGTTTTGATTTTGAAAGGTTGCTTCACATTAAATAGGTAGTGATGTGACATTCACATATTTTGAAGTTTTTATGTATGTTTAGAAAATAACAATATCAATATGATGGCATCTTTCACAACGAGTATAATATAACACACATAAATTGTGAATAAAGAAAGTTTTAAATAAGTTATCATTATCAATTTGAAATTAAGTAATACAAATTTTCTGATTAATACTTGAACAAATTAATCATAAAATGTAGGACTAACAACACTTTTAATCATAGCAAATAAAAATTATTTACTCACAAATGTAACGGTCCTATTTATGAGCTGTTTATTAAATGACTGCAACTAGTCTAACGTATTTATCTGTTAGTCAAAACAATACATTAAGCGGCGCTACCTCACTGTTTACGCGACTGTATACAAATAAGAGTCGAGTCAAAACAAATAGCGTGACGTCACAAATAATAGACATAGATATAATGAACCATAATATTCAGAAAAATATGTTAATTATAGATAATTTGAATATAACAAAATATCAATTATATAGATTTTAACATACAGATTCACAATATCTCATTCAATTATAAATTAACAATGAATATCGATATGTAAAGTTAATTTATTTATTAACATATGAAATATTAAAAGATATAACGAATCGTTTGTATATTCGTTATGTCTCTCTCTCCCCAAGAAGCCAGCAACTAATATATTTAATATTCATTATAAATTACCATATTGCTTGAATAATTACAGCATCACGGACGTCAGCGAACTGGTAAGCGACGCGACTTGCGTACGATAATCGATATCGACTCGCGGCGCGGACCTCGTGGAGAGACGCTTCCTTGCGAGGAGAGAGAGAGAGTTTCAAAAATTGATACAGTCCGTTTTCGACGATCGACGGGCTAACGTTTCTCGCGCGAGTCGAAGCCTACTGCGGTCATCCAGCCTCACACGTGCCTGCGTACGCTGCTACGCCAGAAAAAAGTGTCATTACGAGTCAGCCAACCAAAAACAAAGCGAGTGTGCGGTAGAAGCGAGCCCGCTGTCGCGTGCCCTTGATTTGTGGGTTAGGACAGGAGTGCGAGCGGCTTTACTGTAAGTACTAGATCAAGTACCTGGCCTCTCTCTACACCGCTCTCTCCTTTTTCACGCTAACTGAACCACGCATTTACGCCCGCCTTTTCTTTGGTACACGTTACGCCGTGGCCGCGGTTGGTACCGGCAATCTCTCTCTCTCTCCGCGAACGTGCTGTCACTTTCATACATTCGCCATATCCGAAACGAATAAGTGCGGTTTGCCGTTCGCGAACGTCCGGCTCCTGACAGGCGAATTCGCTGTTACATGGTTCGACGAGGTTAAGCGCTGTCGCTTCCTCGTTCGAACGGTGCGCGCCAGTTCGCTATCGCCATCGTGCACAGCTCACAACAGAGCGAGTGCTTGCGCGACCTTAACCGCGTAGCGCGTGCGCAGTTCGGTTCGCTTCACTGTCAAGCTATTGCGAGTTTGTTGCGTTGCGATTAACTTTGTTTATATCGACGCGTTTCGATATTATGTATTCCTATGTTGCCAATTAAAATTTACACGCCTCTACTTTTAATTATATTCGAGTGCTTATTGTCCGCCGACTCCCTGTTCCTTGAATTCCAATTGTGTATGCGACTGCACACGCGCGAATCTCTCTCTTTGGACGTCGCGCATTTTCACGCGTAGCTTACGACACTCTCCGCGGGCCAAGCTTTCTGACCGAAAAGGAGGCAACTGTGCTGCTGGACCCAGGACGTTCGGTGCAGGAGTGCCGATCTGCTCTGGAGAGCTATTCATCTACTTTTCCGCGGTTACTTTTATATAGCGTGTCCCGCTCGAGCGAAGCTGAGCAGAAACCCCGTTATAAAGAATATAAATAATTTATATGCAAAATGAATAAGCATAGAACATGAGTAAGAATTGGTTTCATTAATAACAGCAGAATAACAACTGTTATTAATAAATAAACAATTAATAATTTATTTAAACAATAAGCTATATATAGAACGAAAATATTAAGTTAATAATTGATAATGACAATTTTATGATTTAGAAATCTTGGATAATTAATCTAATAATCGCATATTAAGATTAGAAGAAAACCGTTACAAATATGAAAAATTAGTCATAATTCAAATGTTATTAATTAATTTAAATAATTAATTTTGGATAATACTTCCAAAATTAATTAACTATAAAGCTATATGAAATTCTAATAATTTTCTATTGTAAATAATGTAATATCACGTCAATTAACTTTATTAGTTAATAACTTTTGACGACACTATTGGCGATAATTGTATACTATATAAAATTAACAAATAACTAACTCTGTAAAATTTACATGTGTTAAAAACTTAATATTAATGGTTATTTACTTGTAAATTAAGAAAAATCATTTCTCAAAATTCGCGAATGTCTCTCGAATTTTCGATGAAATCTCTCCTGCAATAATAAGCGGGAAAATCTGTGTATAAATAGGCCCACCTTTGCACAGGCTAGATTCATTTCACTTCTAGCCTTGCAAAGTGAGCGCATGAGTCTGAATAAACTTGGAATAACACCTAAGTTCTTTCTCTCATTGTGATTTACTAAGCAAGACTAACCTTTCCTTATAATTTGAGCTCGACTTATAGGACATCTCGCACTATAAGAAACTTGGGCCGAATTATATCCTATCAAAGAAAGACTTTAGCTCTGCTTATGGGACAATTCGCACCATAAGAAACTAGGGCATTGTCTGACTTTCCTCGATATTTTGCAATTACTTATATATATTTGATTTACTTATTTATTATATTTGTTTCATTTATCTATCTTCTTGACAATTAGAGTAAAATCATCAGAAACAAATTCTTACTCATTAGCTACATTACAAGAGTTCGAACTATTTTTATTTATAAGTGATACGAACATCACACAAAGAAAGTAAAAGACAGTATGCACTGGAAACATTTTCTTCAGCTTACTATATTCTATTTTATACTTTCCTGAAGATATACCTAACATAAAACTAACTAATTTCTTGATATTTTTAATAAACTTCTTTGCCAAATTATTTACATATACTACAAACTGTCTTTTGTGCTGCTGATTATACTCACAACGTCATAACAAAGAAAGCAAAAATAAACAAGCCGTCGTGACAGTGGTTTGTTTACTTGAAAGCCGCCATCTTGGGACGTAAGCTAAACGACTGTGATGGCGGACCGTGGCGGTGCATTGTAACAGTTTCTCGTGGTTTCTCGGCATTTCTCGGTGGTGCTTGAATTTCGTACTGTGATTTACATTGTGCTTCGCTTCGTTTTGTGACGAAGCAAGCGTTGCGCTTGTTCTCGTCGGTATTTTTCCTCAATTCCCCCCTCTCTCTCGGCAAAGCACGGTGACCAGCGTTAGACTCATTTAAGAAATGCGCCTAATGCATGGTCTTTGTTTCAGCCGACGGAGATTGCCGAGCGAGGCCGAGCCGGCCCGAAGCTATTACGCTGACGACAGAGTATAGAGATGTTAGAAAGAGAGAGAGAGAGAGTTAGGGGTGTGCGTGTCCCACGCAGGATTAGGCAGGTGCGCGTCGCGAACCAATTAGCGCATTGGTTACGCGCCGCCTAATAAGTAGGTCAAGTGGGGAGAGAAAGAACGAGAAAGAAATTGTCGATCGCGGAAGAAAAATCGAGCGATACAGATAGTAGTGAGTCGAGCAGTCAGTCAGAAGGTTTCCATTAAGACGGTTTAGATGGTCAGTGGTGAAAAGTCGAAAGTGCAGTTGAGAACAAAGGATCAGTCAAACGGTCAGTCAAACGCATACGCCACCAAGGAGCCGAGAAAGACCGAGAGGAAAGAGACGACTGCCTTGTTCCAGCATCTGCTCGGGACGCTACTCGGAGAAGCCGACAGGAGTTGCCCAGCGATGGCCAGCAACATCGTACACAGGGCGCAGCCAGACCTCCCGTTTCTGCATTGAAGGTCAAGTCTCGCAAGCTAATTTCTCTCTCTCTCGCTCTCTCTCTTCAGCGATATGGCAGAGCGCGTAATTGTAAGCGTCATGTAGGTAGCAAGGCGTGCACACGCCGGCTACCTGCCCTAATTATGGTCGGCGTCACAAATTGTTCAAATAGAAATCGTCCAGGCGATCCCTCGCCGGGCGACTTATATTAATAATCGAAGTGAAAATATAGGTGTCACCATATCTGATGATCATCAGCAATTGAATTTGATCATTCATATCATTATGTCATATGCAACTTGTATACATTGGCTTGTCTGCGTACATAATCAAATAGATAAAATTGAATAGAAAGTCTAGCTTAAAATTTAGTACTTGAATTATATTTTATTAAGAGTAAATAAAACAAGCTTAGACTAAAAAACTTGAGTCTATCCAATAGTGCTTCTTCATTTTGATCAAAAATATTTGTGCAAAGGTTCTTTAATGTTTACAGTGAAGGCTAGACTCGCTCATGATATGTTTAGACAAGTAATTAAATATTTATGTATTAAAATCTAAAAATATCTTATAATTTTCTTGATCATTTACAGACAAGATACCCTGCAGAGAAATTATTACAAGCTGAAAATGGTTGACATATCTCATGCTTGTGTGTTTAACTGTGAGGAGGAGGAATTTCAAGTTGTTCCTATTCAAGATATCAAAGGTTGAACCGAACCTACTACATTCAAAGACTTTGAAGTATATGAGCAGTATACCCTGAATATAGGGCAAAAGAAATTCGACTTAGTGGAAATTATTGCCCTTGGAGGTATGTACTTGATCCACTTATAATAGTACAATTATTTAATTTCACACAGTTAAGTAACAGTAATATATTTTTTTTAGACAACAAACAGATGGAAATTGTTATGAACTTCAACGCAGCAGCTCTAATTACACACACGCTGCAGTAGAAACAATGGATAATGAGTTTATTGTGATTGAAATATGTAATATAGATGAATTCAAGTCATTTGTGCTATTGTACAAAACAAGGTATGATAAAACAAAAACATACCACGCAAAATTAACTAAAAATAATAAACATGAAGATGTCCACGTCCATCCATTTGGAGGTAAACATTTTTGTATGGAATTATTTTGATTTGCTGAAAATATATCGCATTTTTTATTGTGATTTAATAATAATAATTACAATTACTATTTAAGTCACTTTATTTATAGATTTAACTTTATAGATGCTGAAGATTCTTTTTCCAACACTGAAGACGACTGTATTGAAGACAAGAACGACAACTAATAGGGCAATCCTTATTTAAGTATTAAACACCTTATCTATCCTATCTAACCAATCACTCTATATTAATTTCGGTTTATACATAAATAGTATAATGAACACATACAATAAGACAAATTCCACGGGCAATGCCACCCCCACAAACCTACGGTTTTGTTTTGGAATGCTAGAGCCGCCGCACATAAAAAAGAAGAAATAGAAAAAATATTGACAAATGTTGATCTGTTTGTTTGCATAGAAACTTGGCTTAATTGTGATACTAAATTTGATTATCCGGGTTTCAATACAATGCGAAAAGATAGAATAAGGGCTCGTGGTGGTGGCATTGCACTTCTGGTGCGGAAATCTTTTAACTATTGTGAAATTCCTAGCAATAGCAATTATAATGATGATATTGAAATGTGCGGTATTAAGATTACCAACACTCCTAAGCCTATAACATTTTTTGCTGTTTATCGCCCTCCTGACATTATTCTAACCGATAGCGACTGGGACGGGCTTGTTAGTAATGCTAATCTAAATGAGAGAACAATTTTTCTTGGTGATTTTAATTCCCACAATACCATTTGGAATTGTCGAAATACTGATGTAAACGGGGAAAAATTAGCGAAATATTCAGAAAAATATGACCTTTTTCTACACAATAGCAATACATTCACACGTTTTGATACAAATAGGGGCACTAAAAGGAATATTGACCTAGTTTTTACTACTTTGGACATAGCGCAATATATAAACGCTAAGGTTCTCGACGATTCATTGGGTTCGGACCATTTTCCTATTAGTATTAGCATTGATCTTGACAAATATATCTACAGAAAGAAAAGCTTCAAAATACAATCGAAAAAAACGGACTGGGCCGAGGTAAAAAATATTCTAGACCAAGAGTATGTTGCCTTCTTGAACAATGAATATGAAGCATTATCCCCAATAGAAAAGTATGATTTTTTCGCTAAAAAAATTAAAAACGCTGTTGTTAAATGTACGCCTACCAGAAAAATACTACACGGAAAAAATCACAGAAACCCTGTTCCTTGGTGGGACAGTGACTGCGATCGTATTAAAAGGCAAATGCAGGCAGCCTATAAGAAGTGGGAGTATTCCGACAAAATAGATGACCTTATTGAGTACAAGCGTTTCCGAGCAATAGAAAAAAAACTTTTCAAATATAAGAAAAAAAAATGCTTTCGAGAATTTGCGGAAACTATAAATTTACATACGGATCTTAAATACACGTGGAATAAAGCTCGAATATTAAAGGATAAATGGACAAAAGTTAGTACGAACAGTTCAAATGAAAATCAAAACAGGTACGACAAAATCGACGAGACCATTAATAAACTCTGCCCGAACGGAGCTCCCAACGACCCGACAACTTTACCTCCATTAACGGAAAACTCCTTTTTTGACGAATCGTTCAGCTACATTGAATTTAACGCTGCCCTCAATTCTAGAGGAAACAAATCTTCTCCGGGAATTGACTGCATTAATTACGAGGTTTTACATCAACTGCCAATAAAATATCACCTGTTGTTACTTGACATATATAATGCACTGAACGAAAATGATTGCTACCCCGAAAGCTGGAAAGATACGTACATACACTTTGTGAAAAAACCTAACAGTAACGGGCTGCGACCTCTCGCTTTGACTTCATGTTTATGCAAAGTTTTTGAATTAATGTTATCTAATAGACTGAGATGGTGGATCGAAAATAACAATATACTGCCGGATAGCCAAACTGGGTTCCGTAATGGCTTGTCGACAGTGGATAACTTAACGACATTCAAACTTGATATTGAAGATGCCCTTGATAAAGGTGAACACGTAATAGCGGTATTCTTAGACGTTAGCGATGCCTTCAATAACGTACAAAGCGATATTTTGTTAATGAAATTATCTGAAGCAGGCTGCTCTACTAAATTACAGAAATTCGTTAAGTTTTTAACAAATGAAAGATTTTTATACACTGAGATCAATGGTAAAATCCCAAAGCATAGTTACAAAGGTGTTCCTCAAGGAGGTGTACTGAGCCCACTCCTTTATATAATTTACGTAGCGTGCATAGCAAACGATTTGAACATCGATATCAATATCTTGCAGTTCGCCGACGACATTGTAGTACGTATAAAAACACGGGACCCGGAAAATGCTAGACAAGTACTTGAATCAGAAATACAAAAAATCATACAAAAGCTAATGGATATTGGTCTTGAAGTTTCGCCGGAAAAAATGCGTTATATCCATTATAATACTTGCGTGTAATCAATTGATCGCTTCTGTCGAATCTGTTAAATTTTTGGGTATCTTTTTCGATTACCAAATGAACTTTGACAGACATATTAATTACGTTTCAGAAAAAACTAACAGAGCTATAAATATTATTAAGTTCCTAAGGGGAATTTGGTGGGGAGCCCACCCGTCTACATTACTCATGTTTTATAAAAGCTACGTAAGGGTCATTATTGATTATGGAAGTTTCATTTATTTTCCCACTCAGAAAAGTAAACAACAAAAAATTGAAAAAATACAATTTGCCTCTATTAGAATGGCCCTAAAAAGTACGTCAAACGCATAATAACCAATCGACGTAAAAAAGTTAACATGTTGAAAGAATGTATTAAAAGTATCATAGGTATTGAACATATGATTTACAAAAGCAAATTACCTGATATCTATAGCTATGACTACAAAATAATGTGTACTGCTATACCAGTAAATATAGAAATGGGTATAAAACTACAAAAATGTGAACAAGCAAATTCTGACTTCAACGGTATTTTTCCAAACGATCTGTCTGTTAAAATCTACACAGGCGATAGTAAAATTGAATCCGGAATCTCTGTTGGATGTGCTTGTGTGAGCCCTGATATCAATATAGAAATTAGTAAAAGCATAAATAAGAGGGCTTCTATTTATACGGCAGAATACACGGCTATTTGCTACGCAATGGATGTTGCTCTGTCCTATAAAGAACGCAATGTCAAAATATTTACAGATTCGTTAAGTGTGGTAATGGCTTTGAAAAATCCAAAAAATTCCATTAGTAACAGTCATTTGCTTCAAGAAATCAGGAAAAAATATGTTGAATTTACAAAAGACAACACCAACACAGCCCTTAACATCTATTGGATACCAGCTCATAAAGGCATTCTTGGCAATGAATTAGCCGATAAAGTAGCCAAAAAAGCGACAGAGCAACAACCACTAGTCACAAAAATTCCTTACACTGATTACAGGTCTTTTTTCAAATCATTAGCTATAAAGGCTACAAGACAACTTATTACAAATCAAGGGCAAGTCAAAGGACAACTGTACTTTAATTATTACAACGATAACACGAGTCTGCCTTGGTTCACAAATACAACATTAGATAGAGAGCTTATCGTTACTATAACCCGATGTCGATCGAATCACATCAACTTGAACAAATCGTTAGCCAAAATAAAGATAGTGCAGGATGCTCAATGCGAATGTGGCCTATATGTACAAGACCTCAACCACATAGTTTGGCAGTGCGACAGGTTCGATGCAGAAAAGAAATCTCTACTTCACGCCCTTGGAAAGTACAAACTGTATCCCCCCTTTGATATGAATACATTCTTGTACAAACCCAATGTATCTATTATGCGACAGATACATATGTTTCTTAAAAAATGTGACATCAAAACTTAGCTGTTAACCAACCTGTACACCGTTAGTGAATAATGTACTGTATATATTTATAGATAGTATACATTTTTATTTTATTTCCAATACTTTTTATAATATGTAAGCATTTTCTTTTCCTTTTGTAGCTAAATGACTTGTATGAGTTAATAAACCTTAATTAAAAAAAAAAAAAAAAAAGTCACTTTATTAATTTTTTTGTAGATGAAAATGAAATGGAAAGTATGATAAACTGTTTCAAAAACCAACCAACTCATGCTATTATAAGATATGTAGATACTGGTAGTATCCAAATACTATTTTTATAAGACATCAACATAGGCTTGTGGCCCTTTAATCATCCAGATGATTTTGATGAATATGCCATTTAGTATGAAACGAATGCTCAGTTACACTTAGATGAAGGGTTCAAAAAAAATCCAAATTTTTAAAATAGGAGGTGAGTCCCAACAAAATTTCTAATCCAAGAGTATATTCGTTTTCTTATGTTTATTGATATCTCATTCATATATTTTCAAATCTGTCAGAGTGTCAGAATTCAATGCAATCATTCATCAACGTATGTCATGCTCTTGTCAGACTTATTAAGCGTGATAAAAATGTGATAATAGATGTGAAGCAAATTGAAGAATTTAAATATGCTCCTCCAGATAATGCAAATGACTTTATACCGAAGAATCCATATACCTTTTTAAATCACAAAAATCATCGAAAAGAAGCAATAGAAATTTATTCAATGGGTAGTAAGTAGACACTAATGAGAGATTATTTTTTATATGAAGATATTTAGTTATAACTTTATTATTTTATAAATGTTTCAGATGAAATGCTGTTAATATTTGAGCGACTAAGGCTGTCAAAACGCTTCAACAAAACAAAATTCAGCAACACAGATGTTGAAAGTAAAGAAGGAACGCTTCTTGCTAATGATAATTCACCCAATGTCTGTGAGCAAAACAAAAAGAAAGAAAAATCAAAAGTAAAGGTAAATGTAGATAGTTTGAATAATATGAATGTTAACTTTAAACGGGCTTTTACATTTTACCTCAATTTTCTTTTTATTCTTCTAAATAGAGTCAAGAATAACAACAAATATCACGAATCGCAAAACAATTGGTCGACGATTGAACATTTTGAATAAAAGTAGCTCAGTTAAAGTCGAAGATATAACAACTGATTCTGGAATAGATCACAAAGGTTCCGAGAGTGATGGGGATGATGCAGAGGAAGATGATGATGATAGAGCTCTCCAACAATGACTTGCACTGGAAAAATCACAGAAAGTACAAAGCAAACTGAGCAGTCACCAGAGCGAACCCCAGGAACTTCTTTTGATAGTGCTAGAAAGAATTTATTTGAGAAAGGTAATATCAAGTGAAAAGATAAAACATTTATGTTTATACCGTGTATATATGTAACATTTTATGAATATTCAATTTATTACAGACAAAACGATTCATGTCGATAACTTACGGCATCAGTATAAAGAAATTTCAAATCGTCAACAAGATCGAACTAATCATCCACGAAATTATAGGCTTAAACGAAGAAGTGAAATGACAGTAGGAAATCGCCGTTACGGTAATATCAAAAGACTGCGAATAGACCAACCCGACGAAGACGAATATTATGATAATTATTGGTTAGATTGCCCGACAGGAGACAATGAAATGAGGATTTTTAGAGAATGGACAAATCACGATGAAGAAGCTCAAACGGTATGACAGAAAAATGTGTATTTTTACAAATTTGAATAACAGGGGCTTAATTATATACAGATTAATTTTTTAAATACACTTAAGACATTCATAATTATTTTTTTACAGTCAATTGATCTAATTCACGTTGGATGGAATCATTCCATTCCATTTAAGTCTTGGATCAGTATCAAAAAAGTACCAAACGCAAGTTTATTTTGCTAAAAGATGTCTCGTTCACTATGGGGAAATAATATTATCAATAAATGCATCGAGGTAAAAGAGTATTACATGAAATCCGTTACTGGTAGAGAACGAACAGAAGTTACTCCTTAAAAAATGAAGGCTACCCACCATGAGTATTTTGTAATTTAATACACGTTTATAATATATCTTTTGGCAAGATTAACATATTTTTTTTTAATTTTTAGAATCTTTAAAATATTGGATTATAAGATATTATATTATTATATTATTATAAGATATTATATTATTATATTATTACCATCCTGACTGGCTTGAAGGCGAAAAGAATTTGCAGTAATTTTTAAATTAATTACCGCATTACATTAGGGAAGAAATTTCTTATCAAATTCGAGCGTATAAAGAAGCGAATGGTTTGAACAAGAATAAACCAAAAAAAAAACGAAAGTGCTGGCATCAGCAATAATAAATTTTTTATTTTCATCCAGTCAGAAACAATTCGTCTCGATTTTGTCCTTATCCAGTTGACGTATTCAACTCTAATATATTATAACGAGGTCGGTGCTCCGTCTTTTTATTTATGCATATTATGCGCGCTCTTCGATCGCATCCAAGAGCGCGCGGGATTGTGGAAACGTTC
Source organism: Phymastichus coffea (assembly GCF_024137745.1). Classification (NCBI taxonomy): domain Eukaryota; kingdom Metazoa; phylum Arthropoda; class Insecta; order Hymenoptera; family Eulophidae; genus Phymastichus; species Phymastichus coffea. Next base: position 1,686,263 of record NW_026706835.1, on the reverse strand, counting down.
AAACTCGTCAACCGGAGAGCAGGAGGGAACGAGAGTCAGTCAACCAAGTTGGTACTAACGAGAAATAATAACAGCGAAATTATAATCAGTATCACATGCGAGTTAGTTTATTTCCCTTTTCTCTACAGTATACTTGGCCCGCGTGTTTATGTTTACAAAGCACGCGCGCGTCAATAACATGCAGCGTTGGAGCGATCGTAGCTCTTTGTTCGCCGGGTTCGCACATGCACGCAACCGATTCTTACAGAGTACGAGGTATTAGCAATTAATTCCGTGCAATCGTGAGACAAATAAAGCAAAGTCGCGATATAAAGCTGGCCAGCTTACCTTTGTATCGGCCGTACTACTCGCAAGGGGAAAGGAGACAAGTTCGTTAATGTTCGTTAATGTCCTTCACCGGGACGGTCTGCTCCTGGTTTCGCCCTCGATGGCGAAACACTCTACACACGCTCACTCACACACACTCGTCACTACAGCGACGAAAATGGTTCTCGCGAGCTCGGAGGTGTCACTTCGTCTCGTGTGGAAAATCGGCTTACTCACTCCTTACTTCCCACGGAAACTGGCGAAAACTTTGGTTTTATGTTAGGCGGCTAGATGCTCGGATAGCTTATCCTCGACTGGTTCATTTATATTCGCGTGCGTTCCGTCCCGTCTCGTGTCGAATTCCCTCGTTACATTTTTCCCCAACCGGTAGGTGCTGCCCTCGCAGGCAGCCGCGTGGTTGGGCTGCTAGCGCTAATGGGACGTTTACCGTCACAATATATACCACCAAACTTTTGTAATTCGTTTTGAGGATAATATTTCAACGTTATATTTCTGATTTAATTAGTTTAAATAGTTGATTCAAGTGTTCGAGAATTATGTTTTTGATAAAGTGCAACCAATATAAGATATGAAAATGCAATAACGTAGATTGATATACTTATTACGTAAAAAACTTAATTTGAGAAATTGAAATTTTTATGCGTACCTATTATTATCTTGTATTCGTACATCAGATAGTAATACTTTAGTAAGTGTTTCATGATGCGAATCTAGTATGAAAAAATAATTCATTTTTATTATTTACTCATCAGTCTCAATGTGAAAGATCAATATATAAGTTGTTACAGTAGTTCTTATTGATAAATTTATCAACTCTATTTTGAAGAGTATAATATAATACAAATAATCCTGTTATTGAGCACGTTAAGTATTGCAATTTTCAAGCATTGAAGCCTCTTTGAAATAAAAAAGGGCAATTGTAATAGTCTATTACTGAGCATTCAAGATATTTAACATAATATTTTATAAAATTATCACGATGTAAGACCGTTAAGATAGTAACGTTCACAAGTTTATTATATAAATTACATGAATATAACATTTGAGCTAAAAAAAATTCATTTATTTTTCCCAACACAATTACATTATATCTTAATATTTTCCATCAGTAAATAATTTACCGATGATTACCATAACAAGTTTATTTATTTCATAAATTATTTCATATTAGTTATTTTTTTAAATTTCATAGATAATTTTCAACTCCGATACATCGCTGAATGAGCTATGATTGTGCTCTGAATGAGCTCTTAATCAGTGCTGATTTAGCTCTGATTTTACTCTGATTCAGAATTGCGTTTTTAGACAAAATCAGAACAAAATCAGAGCTGATTAAGAGCTTATTCAGAGCACAATCAGAACTGATATCAGAGCATATTCAGAGCAAAATCAATTCTGACTTTTTAGATAGGGAAAGCATTTTTTATATAGATTTTAGAACATAGATTTAGAATATAATAATTTTAACTACTAAATTATATTAAATTTTAATGTGCAGAGTTAATCTATTTTTAACATTGTAAATATTAATTATTAGAATAATGTGGATACTCTAAATTCGTGATGATTATCTATGTAACATGAGTAAAAAGTTGTTTCAATAATAACAGCTTAGTTAGTACTGTTATCAATAAATAAACAATTAATAATTTATTTAAACATATAATTGTATATATATCGGAAGCTTGAATTTTTTACAAAACAATGACAACTTTATAATTTGTTGATCTTAATTAACTAATTTAGTATTTGAACATTTGTAACGGAGAATCTCGGCTAGGCCGATTTCGTCCGTTTGGCTCTCGCAAATGTCCATGCGCCGCATCAAGCTGAGAGTGTATGTATGTGGTACACACATTCATGCTTGGGTTTTGTTTACGAGGTGCTGAACATGGGCTGAGCTGACGACTGGAGCGATAGAGATGGCGCAGAAGAAGAAAGAGAGAGAGAGCGCTCGAATCGCGGATGATCGCGGAAAATTGGAGAGTCTCTGCTAGGCTATGAGCAGAGGACGTCACGCGGTCACGGCTTTCCACAGTTGGCCCCGCGACCTCGTCAACGATTATTCGGTTTCGGAGACACGCCCGGTGCTCGGAGGAGTATTAGAGCGTGAGGCTGGGTCGCACCCAGTCATGTTCCGAAGTATACCCAGCATCGGTGCATGTGGGTAACCCACGAGGTGTGCGGGTGCGCGCGCGAGTAATTTGACGTACTGCAGTACCGAGAAACGGAGAGGCGACGAAGACAACGACAACAGCAATTAACGAGCGAAATAACGGATTGAGGCAGCAGTATTGTGGAGCGAGTGAGAGAACGAGTAAGAAGACAAATAGCGACGACAACAAACATCAGTGAGACGGTCAGCGGGGAACACACCAGTGACGTCACACTCCGGAGCGCTCTACCCGTCAGAGAGGCTGAAGGTCGAGGTCGGTGCCGTGTTTTTCTCTTGTTTCTCTCTCTCTTGCATGTTTAGGTGCCAACTTATGGGTGGTAGCACTTCAGACCTGCTGGCTACCCCGTTGATAGTTTACCGGCGAAAGGTATTTTGTCGGGCATTGATTGTAATATTTTGTTTTAACAAGGGAATCGGCAGGCTGACCAGCCACCGATTCACATTCGCGTTCGCGTTTGTTATTGTGCCGCTCGTAGTGTATAAGCGCTAGATCGCCGTCTTGTAACCTATTGTTGACGATTAAAGGATTAGTGGGCCAATTCCATCTCAGATCATGCAGAGCTCCCCACACACCTGTCACCAAGCTACTCCAAAGTATTTTTTTATTGTTCTAGGTCAAAAATAAGAGGACCCGTATTTTTTCTTTTTTCTCTCAGATGCATAGTTCCGTCAATAATGCAATCGGAAAATGCACTGCTGAAAAGGGAAAATTGAGAAAATTTTTCCAATTAAATTTGGTTTCCTCAATATTTTTTTTATTTTTCGATACAATTAAATAATTTTTATGTCATCTATAGTAGAAACGAAGTTCTTCAAGTCTAATTTATCAAAAATATGAATGTATGCATTTTTCGGGAGAAAATGCATGTTTTCGAAAAAGTGCATCTTGGAGAAAAAATTGTGTATCTCAAAAAGGCCATAATTTTTTGCGCTCAAATTTTTTTTATATATTCTTAGTACCAATACCTTCAAATCCATTCGATCAAAATTTGCTGTTTTTTCGTTATATCGCTTAAAAAAATTAAAAAAAAAAGTTTTACATTTTCAAGTCAAACGCGATAAATACATTCAGGAATTCATGTTAGCAACTATGTAGGTTAATAACTGAACTACAATAACATGTAACTCAAAGAAAAAGCTCACTTTTATTCAATCATGTCTGCAAGAAATGTAAAATTACACGATCATTTTTTTCTGTTTGAGTTGATTACTTTTACAACTCTCTTCACTTTTTTAGATACAACTTTCACTTTCTTGCCCTTGTTTACATTTTCGTTTTTCTTCTTATGAGTACTTTTCTTTTTTTTTTCATCTTTTTTCACTTCAATCCATGGATGCGCAGCCGTTCGAGCTATAAAACATTCGCTCCTCCCTTCCGAGACAACAGATTTCCACATGTGGCAACGTTGAATACCCTGATATTTCTGGCATTTGTGTCTTTGCTCCATTTGACTACTACGAAAATTGTTTATCTCTGCAGTTTCCATCAAAATCAGCTCTATAGAAGTTGTGTATTTTGATACATTTTCAACAAAACTTTTAGCAGTTTGAATAGCATCAGATTCAGTACTGCGTAAATTATGCACTGTTGCATAATGCTTTACCAAACCACCTATACCATCTACAGCACCCTTTCCATGACCAGTAGCAGAGAATATCCATTTTTTACTCATACTTGCATTTAAAAATTCATTTAACTGGAATCTATTTTTGAAATGACATGCAGCGCCATCAGATACTAAAGTTATAGAATCAATCGAATTTCCATACGTTTCTTGTGTGTATCTAGTTATATGTTCAAGAATTATTTGTATTGCTGCCAATGCATGAGAATAATCATGTTTTAAGTCTTCACTAATTACAGTATAACTCTTTGTAATTCCGCCTATGTAGCAAACAGCAGTGAAAATTGAAATCTGTTTATTCACCCAATGATTCCCTTGAACTGGATTTTTCAAAATTACAGACCAATTCTCAGCAAAATCTATATGCATCAGCAAATGTTGATAATTTAACGTCACCCTTTCTTTCTCAGCTTTGATTTCCATTCGCTGTACCTATGTATTTATCGCGTTTGACTTGAAAATGTAAAACTTTTTTTTTTAATTTTTTTAAGCGATATAACGAAAAAACAGCAAATTTTGATCGAATGGATTTGAAGGTATTGGTACCAAGAATATATAAAAAAAATTTGAGCGCAAAAAATTATGGCTTTTTTGAGATACACAATTTTTTCTCCAAGATGCACTTTTTCGAAAACATGCATTTTCTCCCGAAAAATGCATACATTCATATTTTTGATAAATTAGACTTGAAGAACTTCGTTTCTACTATAGATGACATAAAAATTATTTAATTGTATCGAAAAATAAAAAAAATATTGAGGAAACCAAATTTAATTGGAAAAATTTTCTCAATTTTCCCTTTTCAGCAGTGCATTTTCCGATTGCATTATTGACGGAACTATGCATCTGAGAGAAAAAAGAAAAAATACGGGTCCTCTTATTTTTGACCTAAAACAATAAAAAAATACTTTGGAGTAGCTTGGTGACAGGTGTGTGGGGAGCTCTGCATGATCTGAGATGGAATTGGCCAGTGTGTTAATCCGCTGTTATATTTATTCGCCGCTGTATCACTCATCATCCCGATTTCGAATCTGTGCGTTTAACGTGTTTATGCTCGACGCGTTATTCAGTCGTGGAAACGTCTTTAGCTTCCCGAATTCCCGAATAAATAATTTGTGCGGACGGCCATGAGTAAGCCATACGGGAACGGTCGCTAATTCTCCGTTACACATTATAAGATTTTACAAAAAACCGTTACAAATACGAAAATTGATTATAATTCAAATTATATTAACTAATTTAAGTAATTCTCTTTAGGAATTACTTCTACTAGTGATAAATTATTATCTGTGTAAAATCTTATCATTGCTTTATTGTAAATATTGCGCAATCACATTAATTAACCCGTTTCGGCCCAGGACGACCCTAGTCGGACGTCACTCTTTGACGGCTCATCACTAACTCTATCGGCGCACGAAAAAATTCGGAGGGACATATTTTTATAGTTCAAGTGGCGCTCTTTCTAATGGTGGTATCAAAATTAAAAAAAAAAATAATTTTTACTATGCAAAAATGTAATTTATATAAAAAAATCACCATTTTAACAAGCATTTTTTTTCTAAATCAATATTCCAAATGGTTTCCGGCCTAGAAAAGATCTGAGACCCAACTAACTCGTGGCATAAATGTCTAGACATTAAGACTAAATGATTTCCCGATCGATTTTTCGCTTCGCAGTTTTCAAAATGGTGTCGGAAACGCAAAATTTTCAGTAGCGAATTCATCAATTTTTTTCTCGAAAGCTATAAGTTTATGAGAAAAATGTTACAAAAAAAAAGTCTTAGAATCATTCAAAAAATACACCTAAATTTTTCCAAAAATTTCTGAGCGACTTTTTTGATTTTGCAAATTAACAATTTTTCGAAATTTGAAAAATTGATCCAAAGTTTTTGGAAAAAATCACACGTATTCTTTGAATAATTTCAATGACTTTTTATTTTAGGTCATTTTGTGTATAAATACGCTGTTCTGGAATGAAAAAATTAAAGACGAGAATAAATCATTCTATTGGTGAGAGTAGTAAAATAATCTTTCCCTCTTCATTTTCGAAAATCTGGTCTATAAAGAGTTCAAAAAAATGCCTAAACGAAGAGTTTCAAAAGTTTTGCAAAAGAATAGTCCTGAATCGTCCCAAGATGAAGAATCGAAGTCCGATAAGTACGATGAGCATGTGTTCGTACCTGATCCTGATAATTCAGGCTCTGATGGAGATTCAACGTCTGATGATGAAAATTGGGAGATTCCTTTACCAAACGTGTCATACCGATATATTTTCGAAAACTACTGAAAAACAAAAAAAATTGGAACCAGATCATAATTTTGCTTGGAAATCTCAGGAAAATATTTGTTCTGGAAATTTAGAAGATCAATTGTTTTTGAGTGAAATAGTACAAAACAAATATTGTCGATGTCGCCTGTGGAATTATTTGAACTCCCATCTTTTCTTCTCCCAAGAAATAAAAAAGTACATCATTGAAGCAAGTGAAGAAAATGGATTAAACTTATCTATGCAAGAGCTAGACACCTTTGTAGGAATTTTATTGTTATCAACATACAACGTTCGTAATAATCAAAGAGAATATTGGGAAACTGACCCTCTTGTAAGTTGCTCTGCTGTATCTAATGCAATGATGCGCAATAGCTTTAGTGAAATAAAAGCGAAAATAAAGTACTGGAAACCTACAGATAAGAATGATAAAGATAAAGCATGGAAAGTTCGTCACATTTTACAATTATTCAAACAAAATATCCAACAATTTGGATTTTTCTCCACTGCTCTTTCCGTTGACGAAATGATGGTTCGTTTTTTTAGCCGCACATGATTGAAACAATTTTTGCCTGCTAAACCTGATCGATATGGGATAAAATTATGGGGTTTCTGTAGTCCAAGTGCATATATTTTTAATTTAGATGTTTATTGTGGTAAAAACGATTCCAGCATTGGAATAAATTTATCCGCATGTCCACTTGGGTTTAGGGTTGTTTTGCAAATGGTCAATCCACTTCTCACTAGCCTTTCAGAAAGAAAATTATCTGACTACCATATTTACTTTGATAATTACTTTACTAGTGCAGATTTAGTCGTTCACTTAAAAAAATGTGGTTTACGAGCAACGGGAACTGTTCGTCAAGATAGGGTGAAAGAGAAACATGTATTTGAGAAAAAAGCTCCACGAGGATCATACAAAGTCAGTCAGGATAGCAATAGTGGCATGAATTTCATTAGTATCATCGATTCAAAACAAGTATCAATTTTATCCACGGCAGCTGGTGTCACGCCACTAAAACCTATGAAAAGATATTCACGAATTGAAAAGGAGAAAACGAAAATAGGATTTCCATTCGCATTTTCTCTGTATAATAAATATATGGGAGGGGTGGATTTACATGATTTTCGGTGCAAGAAAGCTTCTTCTAGTATTAGTTCAAAGAAATTTTTTTACGTGTCATGAAAGCGTCAATAACAAACGCTGTAACAATTTGGAACACTTGCAACAAAGATGAGAAAATTAGTATGATAACCATTTGTCACAATCGAAATTGAGCAATTTCAAATCTCAGGCTCACGAAACAAGAACGAGAGCTTCGTGTAGTTACGAAGGATGTAATCTAACAATAAGAACTATCAGATTCTGCATCAATTGCAACATTTTTGTGTATACTGTTTCACACAGCTGCACTCTAATCAATAGGAGTGTACGATAAGTATTCATTCTCTAAAAAAAATTTTAAAAATGAAAAAAAAACATTAAAAAATTTTAAATTTAAAAAAAAATATAAAATAAAAAAAAAGAAAAAAAACTAAGACCATCTATTCATGTCAACCTCCACGTTGAATATAGTTGAGTGTGACGGGGAATCTCAGTCGTCCGTATCAGATAGCTCTCGACTGCCCGCACGAATTATTTAATTGGGGATTCGGGAAGCTAAAACCGTTCCCACGGCTGAACAACGCGCCGAGCACGCGCGTTAATCGTACGCGGACCGTTGTATTCGAGATAGGAGTGACTGTATAGGTAAAAAAAAGGGGAGGCGGGGAGTAGGTGGAACAGTAATCTTTAATAGTAATTATGGTTATAATAAAACAAAAGAATAAGTAAATGCCGACGCAAAATTAAACAACCAAAGAATTCCAATCAACTCAAATAATCGGCTAACAAAATATAAAATAAGAAAGTACAAGAGAAAAAGAAATTACAAAATGATCAAAATGAATAAATAAAAGAAATACAAAATAAGAAGAAAACTATAAAATAAAATGAAACTACAAATCAAAGAAAATTTAAATACAAAAAAAAAAGGTTACAGAGAAAATAAAAACGACCCGAGATACAATAACACGGCCGCCCGAACACAATAAACGCGACCTCGCAATCGGCAGAACTGCCGAACTGCGAGGTGCTCGCCCGGCGCCTCGGATGAGAGAGAGAGAGAAAGAGAACACCGCACCAACCTTGCCCGGATCGACTTAGAGCTCCTACCACGTCCTCGTCCTCGCAGATTCCACAAGTAGGCGCTCTGGAAAGAGAAGAAACAAAGACGGCGGCTTAATGAAAATCTCCTTTTGCTCCGTGGATCCTTTCTCGCCAATCTCGCTGCTCCGGTCGGTGTTGTTAGTTGTGTGCTTGTTGCTCCCGTTGTCGTTATCGGATTTACTACTGTTGTTATCGCTGTTATCACTATTGTGTTTGCTGCTGTTGTTATCGTTGTTATTGCTGTTGTGTTGGTTAGTACGTGGCTGCGTCCGTGTGAGTGTGTACGTGTTGGTGTGTGTGTATCAGTGCACGTGTATGTGTGTCCGTCGGCGTTCCGCCTCACGCTCCAGGCCGACGACGGAACTCACTCTCAAAATGGCCACGCGCGCACACTTCCGCGTCACCTTGCCGGTTGCCACGTGTACCGGTGCCGATCCGGTCGCCTTCACCAGCGATCTTCTCGAATACACTTTTCGCGCACCGGCCACGTGTCTCCAAACCAAAACGTACACCGTCGGCGAGGGCGCGGGAACTCACAGGTTACAAAAAAAAAAAGACTTCGAAGAGAGAAACGTGTGCGCGCGGTGGCCCGTGTCGCAGCTCAGTAATTACTGCCCGTTCCTGCCTCAAGCCGGCGAGATGCGCGCGCAGATCTGCCGACGCCTCACCGGCTTGCGGTTATCTTCTGTCTCTATCTCTCTCTCTCATTCGTCGTGCTCTCTGTGTCGGCTCTCGTTCTCCCCAATTCGCTGCTGTCGCCGTCGCATCTCAAGAACAGAACAGAGAAAGAAACAAAGCAATGAGAGTGTGCTCAACTAACGCACACTCCCAGCCCGTCAGAGCGCACGGGGAAAAGGCGAGAGCCCGACGGAGAGCAACGGTCGAGCCGTGATTCTCCGTCACATGAGTAACATAAAACGTATTGACGGCTAACAGAAAAGAGTTGTGCAAATTCATCCGACTATTATGTGAGCCGACACTACTTCGTTCATAAGGATTTTTTTTTTCAAAAATAGTGGAGTAATTGAAAAAATGTTCAGGAATAAAAAATCATTGAAATTGTTCAAAGAATACGTGTGATTTTTTCCGAAAACTTTGGATCAATTTTTCAAATTTCGAAAAATTGTTAATTTGCAAAAACAAAAAAGTCGCTCAAAAATTTGTGGAAAAATTTAGGTGTATTTTTTGAATGATTCTAAAACTTTATTTCTCTGACATTTTTCTCATAAACTTATAGCTTTCGAGAAAAAACTTCATGAATTCGCTACTGAAAATTTTGCGTTTCCGACGCCATTTTAAAAACTGCGAAGCAAAAAATCGATCGGGAAATCATTTAGTCTTAATGTCTAGACATTTATGCCACGAGTTAGTTGGGTCTCAGGTCTTTTCCAGGCCGAAAACCATTTGGAATATTGATTTAGAAAAAAAAATGCTTGACAAAATGGTGATTTTTTTGTTTAAATTGCATTTTTGTATAGTAAAAATTATTTTTTTTTAATTTTGATACCACCATTGGAAAGAGCGCCACTTGAACTATGAAAATATGTCCCTGCGAATTTTTTTGTGCGCCGATAGAGTTAGTGATGAGCCGTCAAAGAGTGACGTCCGACTAGGGTCGTCCTGGGCCAAAACGGGATAACTTTATTAGTTAATAACTTTTGACGATACTTTTTGCGATAACTATAAATTATACTAAAATGATCTATATCTACTTCTGTAAAATTTACATATTTTAGAATTTTGCTTAAGTGTTCTGTCACGGTCGCCAAATGTGATGTTAGTATCACATTTTATTTATATTATTGTTCGTACTCTCGTGGTCTGCCGCGTTAATGAGTAAGAATTTGTTTCAATTTTCAAAAATACTTCTAAATATTAACTTTGAAATAAAATATTAAATGAATATCTATGATTATACAATTTCGATATGAAGGAAAGATAGACTTTACCCTAGTTTCTTATGGTGCGAAGTTTCCCATAAGCAGAGCTTAAGTCTTTGTTATGTGACAGAAATTGACCAGTGATTAAAAGAAAGTCTCGACACATAGTGAAAGCGTCAAGGCCAAGACTTCAGCGATAAGCTGCTGAAGCAGCAGCGCACGTGTGCGCGCTTGTTGAGCCTTTGCAGCAGAGGAACAGAAGGAGAATTAACAGCATTAATTAATTAAGAGAATTAACAGCAGCCTTTGCAGAAGGACAGAGGGAGAGTAGGCTGCGGCAGCAAGGCAGGCATGCGAGGAGTTGCGATTAGCCGGTTCTTGAGTACGGACGCTACTTTCGCCAGAGTTATTAATTAAATTAAACCCATTATTTATAGTCGACTTGAGTTAAGTCTCCGAGCACAAGAAACAAAAGAGTTTGCCATTAATTATTGTGTTTCGAATTCAAATAATAAAACTAACACCACAAACCAGACTTATATAAACCAAAAAAAAGGACCAAAACAACAGAGTGAGTACTTCGACGCTTATTCTCGATAAAGCGAAATCTCTTCCTTGTTTTCTCTCTCTCTTTATTTCGATAATTACTTACTATATTCAGAGTTCCCCTTTCGGTGAATCCATCTTTTTGCGTACCGGGACCGGGTGCGTAACGACGACCGACCGCGTATTTTAGAATAGTTATTTAATAAATTGTAAATTAGATAGTAACGCGATAGAGATATCAATACTAGATATAATATCTTATGTAACTATATACAGGGTGTTCCAGACCACCCGTACACCCCCTCTAGAATCCAAAATAATAGATTAATCAAGAACTGCTTCAGACAAAAGTTGCTGGGCTTCGAGGGGGACATATCCGTACGACCTTGGCTTTGACCTTGGAGGTCATGTTCAAGGTCATTTCAAGGTCAACTTTGTTTTTTTAAATAGGAACCCCCATTTTTGACCCCGGATTCGGAAAGAGCGGGAAATTTTACGTCCAAAACGGTATTTTTAAATTTTTTTTCATGGCCTTGAGAAGGTCGATTTAAGGTCAAATGCTTGAAAAACTGCCTAAAAGCGTTTTTTTAATTTTTAAGATATCGAAAAATGACCTCTACATAATTTTTTCAGAACAGAGTGGGCCACCCAATGCACCAAAAACCTTTGACCTTTAACCTCATTTTGAAGGTCATTTCAAGGTCGAAGTGTTTTTTGTAATGGAAACCCCTCTTTTTGACCCCGGATTCGCACATAGCGCGAAACTCAACACAATACCTTATCCAAACGTCGGATTTCGCGCTATGTGCGAATCCGGGGTCAAAAAGAGGGGTTTCCATTACAAAAAACACTTCGACCTTGAAATGACCTTCAAAATGAGGTTAAAGGTCAAAGGTTTTTGGTGCATTGGGTGGCCCACTCTGTTCTGAAAAAATTATGTAGAGGTCATTTTTCGATATCTTAAAAATTAAAAAAACGCTTTTAGGCAGTTTTTCAAGCATTTGACCTTAAATCGACCTTCTCAAGGCCATGAAAAAAAATTTAAAAATACCGTTTTGGACGTAAAATTTCCCGCTCTTTCCGAATCCGGGGTCAAAAATGGGGGTTCCTATTTAAAAAAACAAAGTTGACCTTGAAATGACCTTGAACATGACCTCCAAGGTCAAAGCCAAGGTCGTATGGATATGTCCCCCTCGAAGCCCAGCAACTTTTGTCTGAAGCAGTTTTTGATTAATCCATTATTTTGGATTCTAGAGGGGGGTGTACGGGTAGTCTGGAACTCCCTGTATATATAAATCTATCTTGTGTAACCCATGTATTTTCATTTTAATAATCCAGCGAGCCGCACCCCTCTCCCCCATTACTCTCACTTGTCCCTCGCGTGGACGAATTTCGGACATTGTCGGCAAAAACGCGATCCATTCGCTGAGACGGTCGGGGTACCGTATCAAAGGTTCAATTCGCCCGAGTCAGGACCACTCGGAGCTTAAACGGTCTAACACGTGGTCGTTTTGAAAAAACATCAAAACTGCCACGTAACAAATGGTAGCAGAGCGTGGTTTTCTGCCTTCAATTAGTTGCCGATAAATCATTGTGTCCTTTTCTTAATTTTATTGATATATATATATATATATATTTATATATAAACGTGTTGGCTCTGGAATTTTTGGGAACGGCACGTGGAGTTGAAACCTGAAGCGTTTCCTCCACCGTATAACTTGAGCTTTGACGAGAAAGAAATTTTCGCTCTTTCTCACTCGTTTGATCTCGCTGAAGTCAGCGGGAAATTTGAACGCCCTCGAATTTCTCCCGCTGACTGAGCTTTTTTTTCTTTTCTTTTATCCTCTTCGAGTGTGTTCCTCGTGCTTCTTAATTATCTTGCAAATATTAACAAAATTAACTTAGAGGTTTTGTGGTCACCTATCTATTATTTAGTTTTAATTGAATTAATTACTTTTGCTAAGTACTTTTGCTTCAATCCTTTTATGAAGGTGAAGTTTTTTTCTATTTTCTTCTTTTTGTTTGATAAGTGGTTTGGACTAACTAATTTCACTCTTCTCTTATTTCTTTTAAATGATAAGGATTAGTGAAAAGTTTAAATGAGATTAGTAAGAATCCGACACTTTTATCTAACGGGGAGCGACCGATAGAATTTTTATTTGCAACTTTAGTCAGTTTTATTGTTTTATACTTCGCTAGAAATTTATATTATTCACTCCTGTTAGGGAGGTCAGATTAAAATAACGATTCAAATTACGGTAATTTTAGACTTGTGGATTTGAGTTTACACCTTTTTTTTTACTTTGTGTAAATTTTATTGAGTATTATTATCATTCTTAATCGAATTTTGTTTTTCTCCCTTAGCAATAATAATTATTATTTACTTTTATATTATATAATCATTTTGCTTGTGATTTAGTGATCGCGTCTTATTTTTGTTGTTGTGTTTTTGTCTCTTACCACCTGACTCCAAGAACAAAAAAGTCTTTCTATCATGGCGACTGAACAAGCGACTTTAAATCTTCTAACTAGTATGTCAGCAAGTTTTACTTTGCATAATATGGTGCAAGGAATCACGGAATTTGATGGGAAAAATGTTCCCCTAAAAGACTTTATTCAGGACATCCGTAACGGAAAGGCACTTATAGCTGACACGCAAGAAGCGAATTTTATTCGCTTGATCATAGCGAAATTAAGGGGACCAGCGAGAGATTGCATTTACGGTAAAACCGTAACGACTGCCGAGGGACTAATTAAAGTACTCAAGGAGCGTTTTGCCCCGTGCAAGGACTTCTCTTATTATGATTCGAAGATTCATAGTTTGCGAATGAAAAATGGGGACACGGTCGGAGATTTTCACGACCGTATCAATATCTTACTAAACTGCGCACAGAATGCGCTGAAAGAAGAACTTGGGGTTGAATATAGCGATGTTATGATGATCCCGATAAAGAATTCCACAATTAAAACCTTTATTTATGGGCTCCCAAAAGAAATCGGGGACTTAGTCGATATTAAGCAGCCGAAGTCTCTCGAGGAGGCTTACAAGGAAGCCCTTCGCATAGAAACTAGGAATAAGAATAAGCCAAAGAATGCGGACCTTAGTATGAGTAAGTGGCTGTGGATTAACCGTGGATTTAACGTTGGCTATATACAGGATCAGCAAGTATAGAAGCTGAGGAACCATATTACGAAGAATGGGAAGAATTACCTGCGGAAATCCAACAATTTTTAATCCAACGCCAGAATGGACGATTTTACCAGAATAATCAACGACAGCAATACCAGAATCAGAACCAGGAGAGCCAGCCTCAACAACAGCAAAATTAGTCCCAGGGGCAAAGGCAGTTTATGTTTAGAAATTGGAGGGGACGCCAGCAGAATAAAAATTCAAGATAATGCCGGTCACCCAGGACGATTGTATAATCCTGATACGGACATGTATCAAAATCCTACGGGAAGAAGATACGGGGCAATTGCCTATGACCAACAACAGAAAACCAACGAGTTAAGACCGAGCCCGCCGTATCAGTAGTTCGGAGGAAATGCTAGTAATTTAAACTTCAACGGGGAATGAAGTGAATGGAGTGAATGCGGCGGGCCCATCTCAGACATCCCCGGCTCAGAATCATTGGCAACAACACTGATGACGGAAGTTCGACAGATGCCGGAAGTGGAGAAGCCGGGAGTACAGCCAGTAAAAGTGATGACAATACTGACAAATTCGGAGACGTTTCTTCCGAATCAGTCGTCGCAGTTGCCGCAGATCGGGTACCTAGCGCAAGAGATAATAAAATCTATGCGCCTACAAGAGTAAGATTTCGAATACCCGAGACCGATAAACGGTGGACTGTATTTATGGTCGATAATAGATCGGCCGTAAATCTTATAAAATTTAATGCTTTACATTGGACTACGAGGTTCGACCCAAGAGAGTCGACTACGCTGAGTGGCATAACTGCACACACGGTTCCGACTCTAGGCACTGTATTGCTAACAATAAATAGCAAGCCTGCTAAATTTCATATAGTGTGGAATAATTTCCCCATTGAAGAAGATGGCATGAATTAGAACTCTAATGGTAAACAGTGACTTGATGAATCCGATACAGTTTCTACCTGTTAATGTACCTGTGGAGTGCTTACAATACAATCTTATCAAAGCTATGCGCATAGTACCAAAAGACGATGAAATATCAGAGCTTGGAGCTGATTCGGACCTGGATTATGCGATAGAGCAACTTACTAACGAAGGGATTAGTAACACTAAGCCCGGTCGAGCAAAGGACGACATCAGTCACGGTAAAGTCAGGTATACCATAGGACCAAGGTCCCGTCAAGTTATTCAAATTAACTTGATCAAAACCGAGTTGACTGAAGGCTACTTGCCCAGGATTGACGTGAAGGACGAAAAGGTATTTCTTGGAGAGAGAGAGTAGTCGCAAATATAAATAATACCTGTAAAATCATGGCGATTAATACATATGATGACGAGGAAGTTACCATTGAAGTGGACCCGAGAGAAATTTTACCATTCGAACAGTTTAAATCGCAGTTTTCCAGCTCTGAAGGCGAAAGCGTGTCAGAGTTCAAAGTAGCCGTGCAGGCCAATAATTAATATAAGAAGAGGGAAAAGAACCTCTTACAATTGATTAGGACCGGACATCTTAGTCCAAGCGAGCTCCAAAGCGTTAAGCGACTATTAAAAGGGTACTCACACGTATTTCTACTTCCTGGAGAACCATTGCCCTGCACGGACTTAATAGAACATGAAATTCATCTTGAAAATAGAATTCCTGTAAATACCAAACAATTTATTTCTCAAACGTTAAGAAAACGATTGGAAGATGGAATAATAGAAGAATCGAATTCACCATATAACTCGTCACTTTGGATAGTACCTAAAAGCCCGGCAAGTGATGGGACCCCAAGATGGAGAATGGTCATCGATTTCCGAGAATTGAATAAAAAAACTGTCGGTGACACTTACCCTTTACCGAATATAGGGGATATATTAGATCAACTAGGGGGATCCCTTTATTTTTCAACGTTTGACCTTGCGAATGGCTGTCAACAAATACCTTTAAGAGAATAAGAAGGCCCAAGACAGCTTTTTCGTCGTTTGATGGGCATTTCCAATATAAAAGGATGCCGGAAGGATTGATGAACGCGCCGGCAACATTCCAGAGAATGATGAATGTATTGCTGCGCGGGCTACTAAATGTAGAGATGCTAGTGTACTTAGACGACGTAATAGTTCATGCTAAGAACCTTCATGAACATGAAGTGAAGGTTGGAAAACTTTTTGAGAGACTATCGGATGCGGGACTAGTCCTACAGCCCGACAAGGTAAATTTCCTTTGTAGGGAAGTAAAATTCCTTGGACATATTGTAAGTGGTCGAGGAGTCGAGCCAGACCCTAAACTAGTCGAAGCTGTAATGAAGTTCCCAAGGCCAAAACGAGTGAGAAGCGTTAGGTCTTTTCCAGGATTATCCGGATACTATAGGCGATTTATTCAAGATTATTCGAAAATTGCCAAACCCCTCAGTGATCTTACCAAAAAAGGACAAGAATACGATTGGGTACCTGAACAGGAAGAAGCCTTTGAAAAACTTAAAAAGCTCCTATGTGTAGCTCCGATTCTAACATTTCCGGACTTCAATAAACCATTTACACTAACTACAGACGCCTCAGATTACAGAATTGGAGCGGTACTTTCACAAGAAGAAGATGGAGTCGATAGGCCTGTAGCTTATTTGTCAAGACTGTTAAGTAAACCCGAAAGCAATTATACGACCATTGAGAAAGAGTGTATCTCGGTTTTATACGCGATGAATCAGTTCAAGCCATATCTTTTATGCAACAAATTCACACTGGTCTGTGACCATGAACCTCTGAACTATATGCATATGCGTAAGGACCCTGGACAACGCCTTATGAGATGGATGTTCAAGTTTACGGACTACCAATACACCTTCAAGTACAAGGCGGGGAAATTGAATTGTAACGCCGGTGCACTGTCAAGGAACCCGGTAAATTTACAAGAATACTTAGAGTATTCTTGTAAATTTAAAAGGAACATAAAGAGAAAGAATTGAATGAAAACATACCGAAAATTCAAGTAATGATGCTGAAAAACAAAGTGACTAAAAGGAAAGTCACTAAAGAACAGACCGAAGAAGATCCAGAACAATCGGTAGCGATACGAAGAAGAGCGCATACCATATCCAACGAGCCTAGACCGAAAGGCAGGCCAGTAGGAACCACAACGAATAAAGGAAAACCGCAGCTGGATCATAGCACTGAAGCGGAAAGAACGAGAAGTAAAAGGCCTGTGACTACGACATCGAAATATACTAAGAATGTTCGCCCAAATGCTACTAATACTGAAATACGTGAGAAAACCTGAGCGCCAGCCGATAAAGAAAAGATGCTGTCGAAAAGAGTTCAAGAACTAATGAATTACGAAGCGGAACTTTCCACAGACGACTCGAGTACAGAACCCATCGAGGAGGCCCAACAGAGAAAACGACTGACCAACCAAAACTGTGAGTCCGTGGCAAGTACTTCCGGAATAGAAATAGTTGTAAATAAAAATGCAAATGAGGACGAGAAACGAAAGTCGGCTCGTCCAAAAGCTACCTCTCCGAAATTACATTGGCGCGTGCAAGAAATTTTAGACCGATTGGACCGAGAGTCAAAGCTCGATTATGTCAGACTCTGAGCCGGATGTGAGCGAACTACGGCCCAGTTTCTCGAGACGTTCTGTGATGTCCTCCACTGGTGTAGAGGACAGGGACGCGAAAGAAGCTCATGACAGTACAGACAACCGGGCTCCCATAGAGGACCCGCGACATAGCGGACTAAGGAGAGGTAAAGATACGGAAATAGAAGCGAGTGAGGATCAAGAAATCCAAACGAAGGGCCCGAAGATAAGTAAGTCAAGTGGTACGACGACTGAGGAAGTCCTATCCGAAACAACCGAAGAGTCAATTGAAATACCGATCACTAGACTTCAAACTAGTACAAGTTCTGATGAACTTGAGGACGAAATCCCCAAGGAAAACGCAGACAGCGCAGGTCGAGGTGACGACGACGATTTAGAGAAGGGACCAAAGATCAGTCTGACACCAGACGAAGTCTGGACGTCGGCAGAGAATTTCGAAGCCAGTCTACGTCGACATAGGAGCTTGGACAACGTATCGTACTTTTGGGACGATTTGGGTCTAGCTCAAGATAACAAAACCATAGAAATGCCTTCTCATTTTTCAGACGGTGACGAACCGCCTCCAGAAATACAGGAAACACTATGGGAACTCGACCCATATGACGACGAAAATAATACTAATGAAGAAATGGCTGGACGAATCAGAAAGTTGGTGGAAGAATCTCAAAAGGTCGTTGCCTCTTAAATTGAACAGAGTAGTGATAGCAATGAAAACGACGCGTCACATGAAAACCAGAGCCAACACACGGAGCATTCAAGCGAAATCAATAAAGAGAACCGTGACGACGAGGCGGAAGTGCCGCGTCATAGAGAAATTTCAGTGAGTCCGAGCATAAAGGTAGGAGCACCAACAGCCAAAAGTACGCCCATGGTTCAGGGGCGACGCCCTGTAGTGAAATTCAAGGGACTAAACGCTATTACTGAGGAATCGGCTACGAAAGACGAAACGCCGGTAGAATTACATTTTTCACAAGCACCTCTAGAGAATGAATTGTTTCTCATGGTACCCCCACCTTTGGGACCATTAAATCAATATAAAAGACCCGAAAATTATCGAAATTCGACTTCTAGTAGCGAGGGTACTAGCGGTGATCAAACGTTGGGACCTGCGAATTATATCCTTCAAAATAATGTCAGGATGAGCCAGCAGTGTTTGACTTATAAGAGGGATAACATTGTTCACTTTATTTCACGGAATTGCGACAATAAGACCTCCATCTCCAAGCTATTAGAGGAAATCGAAGCGATAGATTTACGGAACATGAAGAATCAAAAGCCTAAAATTGGACAGATTTTAACAACCGAGTACAAAAACAAATATGTCTTCTTAATTGTTGTTAAGGACAAGTCCCACGACTCCACTAGCATGGAAGCCATTAAAATAGGCTTAATAAACTTAATAAAATTGCTCCTGCAGAAAAAACTGAGCAGTTTTCGTATAGCTCGAAGAGGAGATTATTCTGATGACTTAGGGCACGGTCTATTAACCAAAATCTTGATAAGAATATTCAAAAATAGTCCTGTAAAGGTTACAATTTGCTATGGTAAATCCATTATACCCCCAGAGGACGAAAGAACAGAGATTATCCGAACTTTACATGATAGTCTTGTGGGAGAACATAAGGGAGTCAATCAAACTTATCAAAAGATAAGTCCAATGGGACTGGACTACGCAATCATGTACTGGATTACGTCAGAAGATGTCCGAAGTCCTTCGAGAAAAAAATTGACCGGCATAAAACAAAAGAGCCAATGTTGATCACAGATACGCCGATAGAGGCGTTTGATAAAGTATCAATTGATACTGTAGGAAAACTCCGGACTACCCCTAGTGGAAATTGCCACGTATTGACGATACAATGTAATTTAACTAAATATCTACTAGTAATACCAATAAAAGACTTGAAGGCCACAACTATAGCCGATGCGTTAGCCAGGCATTTAGTCTGCCAATTTGGTGCTCCGAGAGCGATACTCTCGGATCAAGGTACCAGTTTCCTGTCGGATAGACTTTATACGTATATATTCAGAGCGATTTGACGATTGGGACCGTTTGACGCCGTTCGTGGTTTTCACATATAATACTAGTATTCATAAGGCGACCGGCTATACCCCGTTCGAATTAGTATATGGACGAATTTCTCGGTTCCCGATGAAAATATCGCGAGAAGAAAAATTACGAACATATAATCAATATTTGAAAGACCTTGTTTTACGTCTTACCGAATTAAAGATAGCGGCCGGCGAAAATCAAATAAGTGAGAAGATAAAATCAAAAGAACGGTATGACAGACATTCTAACACGTTCAATGGGAAGGTAGGAGACTACGCATGGGTCTTAAACGAACCGCGAATAGGGAAGGCCGATAGTTACTACACACAACCTTTGAAAATTATCGAAATTTTAAATCGAAAAAATATTTTGTTACAATTTCCGAATGGAAAGAAAGTACGCAAACACGTGGATAAACTGAAATTGAGACATTGACTATATGCTATTTAAACTTGATCTTTTAAGGCTATAAATCTACACTTACTGTCTCGTACCTTCTAGGTTCTTTCTTTCCAACATGCGAAACTTTCTCTTTCTTCTCCTATGCTCTTTACTCGCATTATCTGTTACGGACCCCCAAGCTTACACAATAGAAAATTTGAGCCAAAACCCAGGATTATATTATGGAAGATTAGACCCCATGAGAATAAAAAGAGCTGATTGGAAAGTATACATATAAACCAAATTTGAACCTCAACTTAACGAATCTATATCCTACCGTACATCTCTTATTCGATTCAGATATAAAATTAGAAAAATGGGTCCCGCAATCTGGAATATGGACTAGCCAAGAAAAAGCCTTAAATGATATTATGGAGAAGGCAGAAATTATAAGTCAACACAATAAAATTACTACCTATCAATCCGGACTGATCTACGGAGGATTAAGTATTAATATTATTATGATAATGGATAGGAGACTTGGATGAGTGTGGACGCGTCTTGTGTGAGTGCTGAGTATAACGCAATTTAAGAGAGAAGGAGAGCGGGAAGTGAAGAGAAAAGTGGAGAAAAGGTACAGGAGGAGTGGAAAGGGGTTTGGAGAAGAGAAAAAGTGCGGGATACAAAGGGCGAAGACAAAGGGAATAAGAGAGAGAGTTAAGGCGGGAGCAAGGTGGGGAATTGGAATAGGAAACAGGAACGAGATGTTCATAATGCCAGGAACAGCGAAAGAGAGGGACGGTAAAGGGGATAAGAGGAAGGCAAAGGGGGTGAGAGGTAGAGAGAGCGAAGAGGGCCTGAGGGGAGGAAACAAGGAAGAAGTGAGGCAGCTGAAAAGGTACAAAAGTGAAAGCGAGGGGAGTGGAACAGATGGGGATGAAGGAAATGAAATGGACAGAACATTGATAGGGGTGGGTGAGAGTAAAGGAGAAGGTAATGCAATTGAAAGAATACTAGCAGAAATGAGAGAACTGAGAAGAGAGGGGAGCAGAGAAAAAGAGGAACTGCTGAATGAAATGATGAGGCGAATGGAAGAGGCGGAAAAAAAGGGAGGCAAAATGGGAGAGAGGGTTAGAAAAACTTAGAGAAGAATTAGAGAAAGATAGGGAGGAAAGGAAAAAAAGAGAAAGAGAAGAAAAAAGAAGACAAGAGAAGTGGGAAGAAAGAGTGAATGGATTGGAAGAAGAGATGAATAAGATGAAAAGATGCATAGAAGGAAAAGAGACAAGGGCAGAAGAAAAAGGAGTAGATAATAGGGATGAAATGGATCACATGAAGGAGAGGATGGATAGAGAAAGTAGGGTAAATAATATAATTGTAACGGATCTGGAGAGAGAACTGAAATGGGAAAAAAAAGGAGATGCAGAGGAATGGTTAAAGGACAGAATGGGAATTAAAGGGGAAATAATAAACCTAAGGAGTATAGGAGGACAAGAAATAAAACAGAGACAGGAAGGAATAGAGTATAGAAGGAAGAGGATGTGGCAAATTAAGTGTGCCTCATGGGAGCAAAAGGAGGGAATAATGAAGAAAAAAAGTAATCTAGGGGAGAAAAAAATATATATAGATCATGACTGGACGTGGAAACATAGGAAAATAAGAGAGGAGGTAAGAAGAAAAGCAAGAGAATTGAAAAATAAGGGCAAGGAAGTTAAAATATGGCACAACGGGGTAAGAACAGGGGAGGAAGAGTGGAGGTGGAATGAGAGAGAAGAAAGATTGACAAAGAAAGGAATGGAAGGGTTTCGGAAATAAAAGTGGGAGAGGAGAGAAGAGAGAAGAGGTGAAGGGAAGAAAAACGGTAAAAATGTTATTCTGGAATGTGGCGAGAATAAAGAGCCTGGAAGAAGAGGACTGGAAATACATTAGAAATTTTGATATAGTAGGACTTACGGAGACATGGGTGAAAAGAGAAGAAGCAGAAATAGGAATAGGAAGAAATTTGAATGAGTATAACATTGAATGGAGGGACTCGAGAAGGGAAGGAAACAGGGGTAGGGAGATAGGGGGTGGACTGATGGCAGTTAGAGAAAGACAAGGGAGAATAAAGGTAAAATGGAAGAAAGAAAGGACAGAAGAAGTCATAGTAGGGGAAATAGAGATAGAGAGAGAGAAATGCACGGTTGCATCAGTCTACATGCAGCACAAGAAAAAAGAAAATTATGAGTACCTAACCGAAGAAATAGAGGAAAATAGAGATAAAATATTAATAATAGGAGGAGACTTTAACGCTAGAACAGGAGGCGAAGGAAGAGAATGGGATAGCGAAGGACAGACAGAAGAAATAAAAACAAAGGATGGTATGATAAACGCAGAAGGGGAAGAGATGGTTAAATGGCTAGGAGAGACGGGATTAGTGATTATGAATGGAAAAAAAGAGGGAGATGAAGAGGGAGAAATTACATATATAGGAGCGAGAGGGATGTCGACGATTGACTACGTAATAGGAAATATAGGAGGGGAAGAGAGAGTGAAGAAAATGCAAATGGGAGAGAGAATCAATTCGGATCACCTACCAGTAGAAGTGGAGCTAGAAAACAGGGTTGAAGAAGAAGAAAACAGAGAAGAAGAAAGGTTAAGAGAAGACTGGAGCGAAGAAGGAATAAAAGAGTATCACAGATGGATAGGAGCAGTAGAAGGAACGGAAAAATGGGAAGAGATAAATATTAGAGTGCAGAACGCAATAACAAAAAAGAAAATAAGGAGTAAAAAAGGAACAAGAAAAAGCTGGTGGAGAGAAGAATGTAAGGTAAAAAGAGACAAGGTAATGAAAGCTCTGAAAGAACTAAGAAGAGGAATTGGGGATAGAAGCGGTTACCTGGAAGCAAAGAGGGAATACAGAGAGGAAATAAGAAAGGCAAAAGAAGAGGAAGGAAGGAAAGTGGCGGAGGAAATAAGCAAAGATAGAACGAGAAGGAAATTTTGGGAAAAAGTGAGCGGAGGAAAGAAAAAAAGAGCAAAAATAGATGAAAAAATAAGCAATGAGGAATGGCTAAAACACTTCAAGAAGCAGCTGGGAGAAAAAGAAAAGGACGACAATAAAAAAGAAGAAAGAGAAGAATGGGAAAGGGGGGGAAAAAGAAGAAAGAGAGGAAATAGAAGTAAAAGAGGTAGTAGAGGTGATAAAGAGAATGAAAAAGAAAAAAGCAACAGGAGAAGATGGGATTGCAAATGAAGCGTGGATGGCTGGGACTGAAAGCCTAATAAAGGACCTGACAAAATGTCTAAATAGAGTATGGAACGGAGAAGGATACCCGAAGGAATGGAGAAAGGGAATAATAATACCAGTATACAAGGAAGGAACAAAAGAAGAAGTAAGCAATCATAGGGGTATAACGCTGATGGACACAGGATATAAGATATATGCAGAAATAGTAAGGAAAAGACTAGATAGAGAGATAGAAGAAAAAGGAATACTAAGCGACACGCAAATGGGTTTCAGACTAAAAAGAGGAACAACAGACGCAATATACGTGCTAAAAACGGCAATAGGAAAAGAAATCAGGGAAAAAGGTGGGAAATTGTTTGTCTTCTTCGCTGACATGAAAGCAGCGTTTGACAAGATAAGAAGAAAGAAGATATGGGAAATAATGAAGGAAAAAGAAATAGATAAAAGAATCAGAAGAAGCATAGAAGAAATATACAAGGAAACAGGTTGCAGAATAAAAATTAGAGAAGAGATAATAGGTGAATTCGACATAGAAAAGGGAGTAAGGCAAGGGTGCCCGCTGAGCACCACGCTATTTAATCTTGCCTTTGCGGAGTTAGAAGATAAAATGAGTAAAATTCAGGAAGGAGGAGTGGTAATAGGAAGAAAGAAAATTTGGACGATAGGATACGCGGATGATATAGTAATGATGGCAAATAATGAAAATGGGATGAAAGAGATGCTGAAAAAACTAAGGAGATTCTTAGAGGAAAGAGGGTTGGAATTAAACGTAGAAAAGTCAAAAATGATGAAATGTAAGAAAGGAGGAGGAAGAGGAAAGGAAGAAAGTTTTGAGTGGATAGGAAATAAAATTGAAATGGTAAAAGTATACAACTATCTGGAATACATAATAAACAAAAATAATGGGAATAAGAGACATATAAAGAAAACAGAAGGTAAAATAAACATGGGACTAGGAAAAATATGGGGGTTGGGAGAAAGATTATTTAAAGAAAATTGGAAGCTAAGGATGAGGTTATTTGACGCGTTAGTGAAAAGCGTGATAATGTACGGAGCAGAAATATGGGGGTGGAAAAGATACGAGGAAATAGAAAGACTACAAATGAAATATATAAAATGGGTACTGGGCTTGGACAGAAACACACCGAGTTATCTGATAAAATGGGAAACAGGAAGAAAAGAAATAAAAGAAAAAGCAATGGAGAGAGCGATGAGATATGAAAATAAAATTAAAGAAGAGGGGGATGGAACAATAAAGAAAGAAGCATGGAGAGAAATGAAGAGAAATGAAAGGAAAAGAGAAGAAAGAAATGAAAAAAAGGAGAGAGAGAAGAAAGACTAGGGGAAAGTAAAAAATACAGAGAGAGAGAAGAAGAAGACGATGAAAGAGAAGAGTTCTGGGAAGAAGTAAGAGAAGAATTGAGGAAAAAAGAAGAAAAAGAAATGGAAGATAAGCTGGAAGAATCAAGATATATAAGAGAGTGGAAGGGGATAAAGGAAGAAATGAAGAAGTATAGACTAAAAGAAATACAAAATAAAGGGGAAATAAGAGGCCTACAAATAAGAGAGAGGTTTAGGTTAGGGAACGAGACAAGAGGGAGTAGATACTGGGAAAAAGAAGAAAATAAGAAATGTAGAATGTGCCAAAAAGAAGAGGAAGATTGGAAACACATAGTAGAAAAATGCGAAATGATAAGAAAAGAAGGAGAAAAGTGGGAAGAAATAATAGTTGGGAGCAAAGATAAAATAGCATGGATGAGGGAACTAAAGTGGAAAAGAAGAAGAAAAGAGGAAGAAAAAGAGAAAGAAAAAGAAAAGTGAAAAGAGAGAAGAAAGAAATTGGTAAGAGAGAACTGTAGTAAGCATAAGTGAAAGCAGAGGGAGCGGAGGAGATTGCAGAAAAGGTGTAAAAGCCTTAATACGGACAGGTGAGAAGACCGGCTAGATAAGAAAGAAATAAAAATTCATAGAGTAAAGAAGGCAAAAGAAAAGATTAACGAAAATCGATGAAATTGAAAGGAAAATAACGAAGATAGAAAGAGACAGAAGAGTAGAAAAAGAAGACCTAGAAGAATGGATGGAAATAGAAAGAAAAAAAAGAAGTGATCTGGAAAATAAGGTAAAAGAGTTAGAAAGAGAGGCTAGGAACCAAGAAATAAGACTAAGAACAATTGAGGAAAACCAAAAAGAAAGCAGAAAAGAAAGAGATGAGAAGGGAGCAGAGGAGGAAGTGGAGAGAAAAAAAGAGAAAAACAAAAGAAAAAAAAGGAAGGTGGAAAGTGAGAGTGACGAATCACCAGGAGAAGAATGGGACGACTGGAAAAAAAGAATTCTGGTAGTGAAAAGGGGACCAAAATGGGAAGAAGGTGTAAAAATAGAAGAATGGTTTGAAAAGGTTCATAAAGTGAAAATGAAACATGTAAAGGAATTGGGAGAAAGGCTGAAAGTTGAGTTTAATAGCAGAGAAGACAGAGACAAGATATGGGACCTGGAAAGAGAATTATACAGAGAAGGAAAAATGAGCTTAGACGAGTGGCTGTCCTTTGAAGAAAGAAAAGAGAGGGATGAAATGATAAGAGCAGCAAAGAAGGTCCTCAGTGCTTGCCAGGAAGCAGGAGTAGTAATGGACATCGTGGTAGAAAACAGAAGAATGATTATAAATGGGAGGACATACAGAAAGAGAGGAGGTAAGTACAGGAGGGAGAGAGAAAGAGAGAGAATGGGATAGAAGATGGAATGAAAGTGTGAGAAGAAGACGAAAAATGAAGGCAAATGGAAAAGAAGAGGAGAAGGAAATACAAAGGACACTAACACAAACAAAAACTCAAACACACACACACATACGTCACACAGTAGAGAAATAAATTGTACTTGTAAACACAAATATGTAACATTTTTGTTGAATAAATCATATATATATATATATATTATTATGATAATGTTACTGATGGCATTTGCGCATAAATGGTGCACTAACTGCACATGGACCTCACATAGCACTACAACTCACAAATCACCTAACATTCGTACACCTAATCGAGACCCTATCGCGAGAACCACATCGATTTTCCAAAGTCTAAAAATGACTAAAACTAAGAAGGATTCAAAACGCACGGATGAACCAAGAAAACCTGTTGGTCATACGTTAAGCGACGCTTCATTGGACCAAAATGAAACAAAATCAAAAGCATCATCTACACCGAAACCTAACCCCCAAAAGCGACACTACAATACCCTTGCACTGCAAACCCAAATCGCAGAATTAACTTAATGACTACTAACATACTTATATGACCAACTCACGATTTGTTTCAGAAAAAAAAGAGAAGAAAACACAACATGAGTGAAATAACCAGTAATACGGTACAGGATCCTAAAAGTATAAAAATTCTTTACCCTAACCACCTGCTATTAAATGAACTTCTACGCAGACTGGAACAGATCGGACCAGTTCAGAAGTTTCATGCACTGGTAAAAGTGGCCAATAGCAGGGTAAAAGTTGTGTTATGTAAATTTGATCAAATCGAACATGCTAAAATAGCTAGGAGGACTAAATCATGGACCCCTGACCTAATAACTAAACATTCATCGCGTATAGAAAGGACCAGAGTCTTTAAGAAATCTCCACCAAGACCAACTGATAAGACACGCTTATTCTGCAGACTACCGTGGATTATCGAAGAAAATCGAAGAGAAGTGGCCTTTTTCGAGCATTTCGTAGAATTCGGATCCTTACTATATCACAAAGTATTGAAAGACTCGAGGGGATCATTGGCCTTGGGATATGTCCAATACTACGACGCAGCTGACGCCAACAGGGCAGTAAAAGAGTGTGACCCAATATATGGCGCAGAATTCGCGCAAGTACGGAAACGACGTTGGAATCAGGACCATGAAACCAAACACCACTGGTTATGTGATGAACAAATAGAGCTTACGATTTACGAAGACCATGACAGGACTTGCATGTGGCAGCATCAGAAAAGGATAAGGGAGAAAAAGGTTAACGGACGTTATCCAAAATCAGAAGTTAGAAGACCACCGTTACACCTTATAGTCATAAGCACAAGCAATACTACAATTGACCCTGAACCCAAAGTAAATACGCAATCGATCTCTTCGACCAGGACCAAACAATTGACCGCCTTGATTCAGCAGCCCGCGATAAACGCGAAGTCCATGGACCAAGCTGATACTCCACCTGAAGACGAAATAAGCAAACATCGACCAAGAGCAAGAATATTTAGAAACTTATGTATAAAATAAGGCAAAAAGGAAGAATGTTGATTATACTAAAACGTTATCTAAAAGTAAATATTTTATAGCTTAAAAGAAGTTCTTTTAAATTAAGTATGATCATCTTTGTCACTTTTGTTAATCTTAGTTATACACGCACCGACGATTAGATAATACCTTGAATAACCGCATGTTTATAGATACTACCCGTGGACTAATTGTGAGACCCCGTCTAACGCTTCTCGTTGTACATTTCACTTCCGATTTATCGCTATCTTATCATTCATCTTTCTAAAGGACCATACTTAAAATTTACAGGATCTTTAACATGGACCCACGGCTCAGATATGACGTTGAGCCGATGCTTAATGAAAACTACGGGTTTACAATAGTATACATGGACCCAAACAAGAAAGCGGAAGCAATGTGGCTCGCTTGCCAATATGGACCTTTGGAGAAGATAGTCGACGTGGCGATTCCCGAGAAATTCAGGGAAAGCCTAGGATGCACGGTTTTTTACTTTGTGGACCCCATTCATGCCCAGGAGGCAATCGAGCAGTTGTTCAACAATCGAAAACCGTTTTCCAAGGAAGTTCTGGGATTCGAAGAGGAATTGCCGACTTATTATCAGTTTGAAAAGGCAATATTTGACGGCAACGACCTCTCGGAAGTCGCCAATGAACCAGACTCATCTGATGAAGAGGACGGGCAAAATACTGGCCTGAGTAGTTGAGTAGTGCCGCACTGGTCCTCCAAACAAAAAACCTTGGCCCTAAGTAGAATCGCTTAAATAGGCTTCACTTTTTACTACCTTATAATTGGACCAAAACAGTGGCAAATAAGGCCTTATTAAAATTTGGCCTTATAGACTATATAAATTACGTACCAATGCGGAATTGAAACGGTTTAATGGGGTTCGCCGCATTTATTTATACCTCCGACGCAAAAAGGTTGGTCGCGAATAAGCTTGGCCAGTGTTTAAAAGCCAGACTTATTCGCCCCAGAATCGTAAGGTACGGCGAAAACGCGTTGGACCTGTCCGAAAAACACGATCTTTTCGGCCACTGGATTACCTCTAACGAACGTAGCAAGCACGTGTTACTCTGCGATATGCAGATTGGAGGTAATTTGAAAAAACACTACTTCTGCGGCAGGTCTATACAATTAAGAGAATGCGACCAGCACCTGGAGGACTGTAGTATTAGAAACTTTGATTACGTTAGTAACGTGAAACCAGAACAGACACTAATCGACCTCGCTGGACCTGCAGAACAAGCGGCAGGGACCAACAACACGGCGCAGGCCATCTCGGATGATTTAGCGCGGATAACAATTTAGGACTGGGTTGTAACGGGGGCAGCGCCTTATTCGGCACTGACGTCACTAATTTATTAAGGGAAGAGTAAGAGAGGCACTTTCGCTCTTTAACAATCGGGGAACGAGAGGATAGGTCGAACGAATAAATAATTTTCCTTACTTGGAACATACAACTTAAATCTATTCAGACAAACAAATACAAAATCGGTTGCAATAAAGTTTACATCACGCGCACAAATACAGAACAACTTAAACTAACGCGGGAGGACGAATGGCCCGGCGACTAAATCGCCTTGGCCATTTGCCTCCTTACAAAGGAAAGAATACGTCGAAACCTCTCTACCGCATTAGGATGAGCGTAGCCGGCAAGTGATCGCCTGGCTACCTATCGTTCCTACGCGGCCGCGCATCACCATGAGAGAGAGAAATACCGGGAGAGAGAGATAACCTGACCTTTGTCCTTGGCGATGAGCCGGCAACGGGGAGTTGACCTGGCCGCTGGCTGGACGTCTTCCTCGGCGTAGCCGGTGGTGAACCCACTGGAAGTCATGCCGTGCATGGCGGCGAGGGCGACACTGAATGCCCTGCTGCAGCTGTTGCCGCCACACGTTGCCTCGGCTCGCCCTGGTCTGGTCACTGCTGCACGTGTACTTCTTCATCTCTCATTGCGCTGCTACTTCCAACTTCTCTCCTTAACTTTCTTCTGGGAACTGCCTCACGCGACTTGACGCATGGTCAGCGTTCACGCTCTCGCCGGGCTCTCCCACCAAGCCCACTCATTAGGCGGCGTGCGACAAAAGCGCTAATTGGTCGCGCGTCACACGCCGGCCCAAACCTGCATAGTGCGTGCATAGACGCGCACTCTAGCATGCTCGCTAACTCCTCTCTCTCTCTCTCTCTCTCTCTCTCTCTCTCTCTCTCTCTCTCTCTCTCTCTCTCTCTCTCTCTCTCTCTCTCTCTCTGTCTCATAGTCGCTGCGCTCTTGCTTCTTCGGGCGCTCTCAACCTTGCTCGGCAATCTTCGGCGGCTGGAAAAACATAAAGGCCAGTGGTTAGGCGCAATAAATATATGCGCCGAACGCTGACCACGTCGCCATGCCGAGCGATAAGAGGGAGAGAGAGAAGGAGGGCAGACGAGGAGCAAGCGTACTGCTTGCTCTCGTCACAGGGTTATTCCCTTATTAAATATATATACACACCCCTTTCTTTATACGCTATTATCAATTATAATCCTATTATTACAATTACTTAGCTACAATAAAGGACTAGACATAAAGGACCTATATATTTATTAATTTAGTCACTAATTTATTCCATGCCAATCTATTTTTCATAATTAATTGTAGAACCTGTGGC
Source organism: Phymastichus coffea (assembly GCF_024137745.1). Lineage (NCBI taxonomy): Eukaryota > Metazoa > Arthropoda > Insecta > Hymenoptera > Eulophidae > Phymastichus > Phymastichus coffea. Next base: position 1,655,936 of record NW_026706835.1, on the reverse strand, counting down.
TCTTGATACATTGCCGAGGGCGGCAACGTTTCTAACGGGGGATGGGTGTTATGTGACAGAAATTAACCAGTGATTAAAAGAAAGTCTCGACACATAGTAAAAACGTCAAGGTCAAGACTTCAGCGATAAGCTGCTGAAGTCAGCAGCACACGTGTGCGCGCTTGTTGAGCCTTTGCAGCAGAGACAAAGCAATGAGAAGGAGAGAGGGAGAGTAGGCTGCAGCAGCAAGGCAGGCATGCGAGGAGTTGCGATTAGCCGGTTCTTGAGTACGGACGCTACTTTCGCCAGAGTTATTAATTAAATTAAACCCATTATTTATATTCGACTTGAGTTAAGTCTCCGAGCACAAGAAACAAAAGAGTTTGCCATTAATTATTGTGTTTCGAATTCAAATAATAAAACTAACACCACAAACCAGACTTATATAAACCAAAAAAAAGGACCAAAACAACAGAGTGAGTACTTCGACGCTCTATTCTCGATAAAGCGAAATCTCTTCCTTGTTTTCTCTCTCTCTTTATTTCGACAATTACTTACTATATTCAGTGTTCCCCTTTCGGTGAATCCATCTGTTTGCGTACCGGGACCGGGTGCGTAACGACGACCGACCGCGTATTTTAGAATAGTTATTTAATAAATTGTAAATTAGATAGTAACGCGATAGAGATATCAATACTAGATATAATATCTTATGTAACTATATATATATATAAATCTATCTTGTGTAACCCGTGTATTTTCATTTTAATAATCCAGCGAGCCGCACCCCTCTCCCCCATTACTCTCACTTGTCCCTCACGTGGACGAATTTCGGACATTGTCGGCAAAAACGCGATCCATTCGCTGAGACAGTCGGGGTATCGTATCGAAGGTTCAATTCGCCCGAGTCAGGACCACTCGGAGCTAAAACGGTCTAACACGTGGTCGTTTTGAAAAAACATCAAAACTGCCACGTAACAGTCTTTCTTCTAAAGGGATGCAATTAAGCCCAAGTTTCACATAGTCCGAAGTGTTCTATGAGTCGAGCTTAAATTACAATAGGAAAGAGAGAGTTTGCTCAGTTAATCACTTGAGGGAAAGAACTTAGGTATTAACTAAGTTTATTCAATCTCATGCGCTCACTTGGCAAGGCTAGGAGTGAATGCTAGCCTGTGCAAAAATCAGCGTATTTATACACAGATTTTCCCACCTATTTTCGCAGGACAGCTCTCTTCGAGTTGTTTACGCAATTGTGAGAAATCATTTTTCTAATTTACGAGAGAATTAATAGTAATAACGAAATTTTATAACATGTAAACTTTACAGAAGTAGATATAGATCATTTTAGTATAATTTAAAATTATCGCAAAAAGTATCGTCAGAAGTTATTAACTAATAAAGTTAATTAATGTGATAGCACAATATTTACAATAAAGCAATGACAAAATTTTACACAGATTAATAGTTTATCACAAGTAGAAGTAATTCCTAAAGAGAATTACTTACATTAGTTAATAACATTTGAATTGTAATCAATTTTCGTATTTGTAACGGTTTTTTGTAAAATCTTATAATGCAAATACGAAATTAGTTAATTAAGATCAATAAATTATAAAGTTGTCATCGTTATGTACAAAATTAACACTTTTGATCTATATACAATTATATGTTTAAATAAATTATTAATTGTTTATTTATTGATAACAGTAATAACTAAGCTGTTATCAATTAAATAACTTCTTATTCATGTTACTCAGATAATCATCACGAATTTAGAGTATCCGCATTATTCTAATAATTAATATTTACAATGTAATCAACAAATTAACTTTGCACATTAAAATCCAATATAATTTAGTAATTAAACGCAATTAAAATTATTATAATCTAAATCTATGTCCTAAAAATCTATATAAAAAATGCTTTGTTTCATCAAAATTACTTCTAATTAACGTATTTTAATTAAATAACAAAAACTATTATATCTATATCTATAAGTAGGTGACGTCACGCTTCTTATATGGACATGAAATTCTACTCTGGTACTAAGACAATTTATAATATATGAGATGGCGCCGTTTAATATGCTGATTGATGTAAGCAGATTGATGAGTTTAGCGTATTGCAGTAATCCAGTGAAAATAAGAGAATAGCTCATAGATAGAGCCGTTACACTAAATTCTTAAAAAATTAATGAGTTTGTACTTTTATTCAAATTAATAAGCTACGTAATGGATAAGTAGATTAATTTTATTTATGAAATGGAAAAAAATAAATAATATATACAGGGTAATTCAGAAGGATTATAGTTCCCGAAAATGGGCTGTAGAAAAAAATTTTCTGAATCAATTGCCGTTTTCAAAAAAATTTTATCATCAATACTTTCCGAGAAAATTAATTTAAAAAATTAATAATTTCGACCAATCAGAGCGCCGTTAAGGTCGACTACCAAATTTCTCCTCTTTTGCTGTTTTCCCCTCCACTTGGCCGTAGCAACCGAAGCAGTGATTTAGACGACGCGGTAACTAACATTGCAAAATATCATTGGTTGCTTAACAGCGCATCGAAGAAAGAACCACATTGTAAAGACGCCATTTTCTTAGAATAAACGGTCTAATAATGTCATATAATTTATTCTTTTATAACTTTATAACAAACATATACATTTAAAATAATTTTACGTAATTTTATAATAATTTTACGTAATAAGCGTACGAAAGTACGTGACTTCGATGTCGATCTTGGCAATATTTTGCAACTTTAATTCGAATGAAACCTTTTTCATCCGCTCGATTTACATTTCAAAGATCGCAGTAGTGTTATTAATTTCCTAAATTGTTTTTCGGTGGCCTTAAAGCAATTTCTCTTTTGAGGAGACAGGCGACAACGAACATAACCCTTGCGCTTTCTCTTAAAAAAAAAACAGGTGAAAGCTAATACAATCCTTACACTTTCTCTTTAAAAAAAAAACAGGCGAAAGTGAACCCTTACACGTGTCCCTGACCCGCTCGGGCGCGTTAATTTCCCTATTTCCCAATGTGCTACGCTTTCATTTTCAAAGGTCCGTCCTGCACACCACGTGTACAACTCAAAAACTCTTTCTCGTCTGCATAATCCCTTGCTTGATATTTGGAAAGTCCGGAACAAATTATTTATGTGAAGTTCGTAACATTAATTTGCATGTAAAACATTATTTTGAAATTAATTTTTAACTATTTTAGTCGACTCGTGTGACCTTAGTAGTGATATAAAACTACATATTAATTAATAATAACCCTTAATAACAGCCCTGAAATAACTACCCCTAAGAGCCTAGTTCGCTCTATGACGATATCGGAGTACGCGACTGCGATGGCATTTTTGGCAATGTTTTGCCACTTTTGTTGCAATGAAATCTTTTTCGTTCCAAAGATTATAGTAGAAAGAGGCTGTAAAACTTTTGTTGGTGCTCGGAAAAGCCTCTGTCCCTTGCAATATAGAAGGGAAAGCGCGCGGCTGAGAATACGTAGTTACGCGACTTCGATGTCGATTTTGGCAATGTTTTGCCATTTTTACCGGAATGAAACCTTTCCCATTCGGCAGATAATGACGAAACGTATCCGTGAAACGTTTGCCGGCGCTAGGATAAACTTCTGTCCCTTGCAACATAGAAGGGAAAGCGCGCAGCCGAGAATACGAAATTACGCGAATTCGATGACGTTTTTGGCAGAGGTGTGATACTTTTATTGAAATGGCACCTTCTTCATTCGGACATAAAATATTCGTGAAACTTTTGCCGATGCTCGGAAAAACCTCTGACATTAACCAGAGAGGAAAGGGAGAAAACGTATTCATCTTCAATTTACTCAGTGAATAATGGTAGTGGTATTGTTGTTATGCGATGCCGAATATTCCGAATGCTTAAGACTTTATATCCACGTTCCGTATGGCAGATTTCAAATCGTCAATGATGACCGACGGATGCATAGACTTCTCAATATCACTTTAAATCCTTTCTATTCTTTACGCTGTTATGTTTTTTTTCTTTTAATCCATTTATTATTGGTAGATATTTTTCAGATGCTGTTGGTTGTATATTTATCTTGTTTTGCCCCAATATTTTCAAAAGATAGTTTTCTTTGGCTATTCTGTTTAGTAGTTTTTCCAATGTCCAACGAGAAACTTAATAATAAAACAATTAAGAGAAAGTGGCCTGCTGCTCAAATAATTTTATTGTGTAGAGCCTTTGTGTATTACATTTACAGCATCATCGTTAAATGGTTTCATTTGTAATACATTAGAAGTAGCAGTACATATAAATCTACAAAACATGTTTTATTTGTCGTTAGATTAATCTAATTTATATTCGATAATTTATATCTAATCACTATTCTATATTTTTAACATAGGTACAACGGATCATTAAGGACAACTTCCTCCATGCGTATCACTTTCGCAAAGTTCAACAACTGAACGAAGCAGATTACCATGTGCGGGTTGAATTTTGCCAAAGATTATTACATAGAATTGAAAACGATGAACATTTTTTTGAAAATATTTTATTTACCGATGAATCGACGTTTAGGAGAGACGGAACGTTCAATATGCATAATAACCATTATTATGCTGTAGAAAATCTCAGATTAGTTATTGTAAATAGGCACCAGAATCGATTTTCCTTGAATTATTGGTGTGGAATTGTGAAAAATGAAATTGTAAGTATATACAAATATATTTCTACACAAATATATATATTTTTTATTTATTTACAAAGTTTATTTAGAATCTGTCAACCTTAAATAAAAAGGACAATCAGTAAATTATTGTACGATATAGATAATTTTACATGTTATCAGCAGAGTACTCCAGTAAGTATTCTATCTTGATCTTGTAATGCGAAGGTACTGCTTTTTATCTTGAGTTATATTATGTCTTCTTTATTTTACGTTTCTTAAGTCTTGTATTGGTAATCGATTCCGAAAGAAGTTTGCTAATACGTTTGTTTGAATGGTTTCCTAGTTTTGTGTAGTATTTTGCGAATAAAGTTTGAATTTCTTCTTTCTCTGTTGCGATCTGTACATCATTTGGAATAATTTCGCTTGGAACGAACCACGGCGCGTGTGTTATGCTGTGTAGGACTTTCGATTGGAATCTTTCTAGGATTTTAATGTTCAAGTTTGAAGCGGCTCCCCATAGTTAAATAGCGTAGGTCCAGACTGGCTTGAATAATGCTTTATATAGCAGAAGTTTATTTTCAATTGTGAGCTCCGATTTTTCCTCAAAAAGATAGTACATTTTCCTCCATTTCAATTCTAGTTGTTTCCTCTTTGTGAATATATGTTCTTTCCATGTCAACCTTCTACCCAGATGTATATCTAAGAATTTGACATGGTCTTTCTGCGTATGTATTTGTCATTCAACGAAATATATGGACACGTATTTTTACGGAGAGTAAATGTGGTGTGAATTGATTTACTCTCGTTTACTATTATTCTCCACGTATTTAGCCAGTTTTGGAGATAGTTATTAACGTAATTTTATAGTGTTTCCCATGCTATTGTTGTTTCTTGATGTGTTGTTAATATTGCTATATCGTCTGCATATGTTACTGTCAGAATATTTGGAGGCTTTGGTAGGTCCGATTTGTATAGCAGGTATAGTGTTGGTCCTAAAACACTGCCCTGTTGTACACCTGCTTTTATTACTTACCATGTTGATACTTTTTTATTGATTTTGACTTGAAATGTTCTGTCTTGCAGGTAAGATTGTAGTAAATCACTGTAACATTTGGGGAAAAATCCCCCTATGTTGAGAAATATGCCTGTACAGTACAGTTTGTTTTCTATGGGTTTCCTCGCTGTTGATACTATTCTTTTCACTTGTTCGATCGTGGAATGATGACTTCTGAATCTGATTTGGTGGTCCGGGGTAAGTTTTCTATCTATTACGATTTGATTTATTCTTGCTGGTATGTTTTTTTCATAGACTTTTCAGAGTACAGGCAGTAGACTAATTGATCTGTATGAGGTCACAAGTTCATTTTCTTTACTAGGTCTAGGTATTAAGATAATCTCTGCTACTTTCCATTGAGAAGGTAAATAGCAATGACGGAAGCATGCATTAAATATTATTGTTATATATCGAATTGCTATCGTGGGAAGCTTTTTAATCATTTTTCCTGTAACGATATCATAACCGAGGGCTTTTTTTCTATTTATGTTATTAATGATTTTGAGTACTTCCTTTAGTTTAACTAGTTTTAATGGAGTGTTATCCTGTGCATTATGATCTTCTAGTAAGATTTCTTTTTCTTGTTCAGTGATTATACGTTGATGTGGTTTGAACACTTCGCTTAGATGATTTGCAAAAGTTGCCATTTTTTCCTCGTCTGATCTGGCCCATTTTCCACAGTTTTTACGTATGGGTGGAAGGAATGAGGTTGGTCTATTTAATCTTTTTGTCGCTTTTCATAGTGAGTAATCCGTTGCTTCGATTGGACAAAGTCTTTCTTCTGTATTTCTGCATTTTTCTGTACGAACAATACTTTCATCAGTTCTTGAACTGCTCTATTCTAGATTCGTTTTATCCTGGCTCGATCGTGTAATCTTTTTGATGTATATACAATTTTTTTTTAATCAGTCTCTGTATCTCAAGTATATTGAAAACGTTATGTTATGTTACGGATATAATGATTCGTTGAATATAAAAAATACAATTTTTTTATTATATTCACATTCAGATTGGTCCAGTACAAATGCCTAATTATTTGGGTGCTGATAATTACATAGAGTTTCTGCAAAACCAGCTTCCGAGATTGTTGCGCCATTTACCTGATGAAGATCGGCAAAACATATGGTACCAGCATGATGGAGCTCCCGCTCATCGAGCTGCTGGAGTGGTTAATCTGCTAAAACATATGTTTCCAAACAGATGGATTGGTCAAGGTGGAGAAATCCATTGACCTCCATGATCACCAGAATTAAACCCACTTTATTTTTTTCTATGGGGTTATTTTAAAGATTATATATACGGCACAGAGATAGAAAATTTAGAAGATCTAGAAAACAAAGTAAAGATGGCGTTTGAAAGCGTAACGCCTGAAATGTTAGCTGCAGTAAGACGGAATTTTGTACGCTGGCTGCAGTGCTGCATTGAAAACGGAGGACGACATATTGAAAACTGTCTCTAAGTTAGTAAATATAATTTTCAAAGTAATATAATAACAAATTTGAGATTATAAACGTATCGTATTATTTCAGATCAGCATACTCAAGCACTTGTATATATTTTGTTTTTCGAGCTTTGAAGATTTACAATTACAGTTTTTTTATTCCTCTTTTATTCAATTTTTTTCTATAATTCCATGATTTTCAACTTGCTATAGTCTGGTTATGCAGGAGGACGTCTCCGACGAATGTGACGAGGTATTTTCAGTCGTCGAAAGGTTCAAGAAATACTGCAGCGGTTTTTTCAGTCGTCGAGACAGGCTCCAGAGGTATTATTAGTCGTCGAGAAATACTCGAGGGTCTAAAAGAACACTTGCATTAATTGTTCTTTCTCTTTTAAAGTCGAATTTATATTTAAGATGAAAAGTATGAGGAGGACGGAGAAAAAGAGAGTAAATAATTTCTTTTCCTCCAATTAGACAATTTGTTTAGGGCGTGAGAGCCTGAGGAAGGGGCTTCTTGCCCTTGTCTATAAAAGTCGAGTTTTTTCATAATGCAGGCAGATAAGCTTTTTTGGGCGTTGAAGGGCCGAGGAAGGAGCTTGAAGTCCTTGCTTATAAAAAAGATAAATTAAGTTTTCGGATTAATAAGCAGTACAATTCAATTCAATTTGATTAGTAGTGCAGTTGCATTTGCAGTTAAGTTCGGTTAGTGAGTCAGTTCTACTTTTCATCAAGGGTCTTAGAGCGAGAGCAGCCTAGACCATATTTCAAACTATTTATAAGTAAGTCAAAGAATAAATATAAATTAAAATTAAATTACTTTTACTTTTCTCTTCTCCACTTTTCTATTAGCTAAAACGCGAGTTATGATCTTTTCAGTCAACCTTAATAGTCACGAAAAGCACTATAGAAAACCTTTCTTATTTTCATTTAATATTGATGATTTCTACAATAAGCGAGATAAATATGGATGTAAAAATATTTAATTATTGAACCAGTAATTGTTTAGGGCAATGACTTCGAGTAAATTTTATACGCAGTAAACAGGCTAATACAGCGAATCGAATAGTCATTTGAATCATAAGTTGCAAATATTTTTAATAAATTCATAATAAAATACTTTATTTTTGCAATTATAGAAAATTTATTTGAAGACAAAGAACATTTGGTTCATAAAAACTATGTACTGCTGAAAATGAATTGATCAATTTGAAATTAAAAGATAAAATAGACGAAGGTAAATTCAATTTTTTTCGTTTGTACTATTTTATTATAATTTATTTTCTGAGGACTTTTCTGAGTTTTTTTGAGGACTCTTTCAAGGACTATTTTTAAGGACTTTTTGAGGACTATTTTTGAGGACTTTTGTGAGGACGTTCCTGGGGACTATTTTAAAGACTATTTCGAGGACTTTTTTGAGGACTTTTTTGTGGACTTTATGGAGGACTTTTTCGAGGACTTTTTCGAGGACTTCTTTGAGGACTTTTTTAAGGACTATTTTGAGGACTTTTTTGAGGATTTTACGAGGACTAATTCGAGAACTTTTTTAAAGACGTTGATGAGGACTTATATGAGGTCTTTTTAGAGGACTATTTTTGAGTACTATTTCGAGGACTTCTTTGAGGATTTTTAGTCCAGGAAAAATAGGATTTGAGGCGGTTTTTCATTTCGGCAAGACGATTATTTTTGACAGGTAGTGTGAACGGCGTACATTAAGATAACAAATATCCATAGTCTGAGAAAGTTTCGGAACATTGTTAAAATGTCCATAAACTAATAAATTTTGTGACTTTTTTCGTTCTTTTCTTTATAACTTTGTTCCGTTAACATTTACAACAAAATAGTTGAATACTTTTTTGTTCGTGAATAAATTACCTACAAAACCATAGGTTGCACGTCAAAAAATATCCATCAGGTAAAAAGTTATTAACTATTAACTTTTGTATTTTGAAAATATTATAAACAATTTTTTTTAGCGTTGTTATAAACATTGTGCCACCGCTTCTCGTTGAATGGTGTCTTTTTGTTACGAGATGATGTGTACGGAATCGCGAATCTGTAAGTTTCATAGGTTACGAGTTATCGTCTTATAAACAAATTACATACTCGTTTATTTTTCGAAGTCCAATTGTTATCCACTAATGAAAAAAAAATTTACGTTATGTATTTCAATGCCCTCTATCGATTTCCAAAATGATTTATCAAAAAAAATCAAAATTGCGACCGTGGGAGCAAAAAAACAAAAGCAACTTTAATTGCAAAATAGATTAATAACATTTTCAGTAACTTTTTTGTAATAATTATTTCGGGTTTGGATAGCAATTCAAATAAACTTCAATTTAAAACAAAGGTGGCACAGATCCGTTGATAAACAAAAAAGTTACAGGCCGGCAAAATTTTTTGGCTTATTGTTCAACAATTTATGCCACTAGTGAAAAAAAAATATCGTCATTGGCGGAATACCTCTAGTTTTTAGGGATGAAAATTTCAAGTCTATTGGAAAAAGGTAAACGGTTTAAAAAAATTTGGGAAAATCAGCCCTCGGCAATAATTTTCACGATCTATCGCGCGGCGGCGGAGTGGGGGAAGCCAACGAATACTCGACAGAAAAATTGAGTCTGACCCTCAAAATCAGCAGCGCAATTAAAATCGCTATTTTCTCGTTAACTATTCAACATATTTTCATCATTTTTTTTTAATTTGATACCCCGCGACGAGAGAAATATATTCCCGCTATATAAAATGAGCAAAAGTTATAAACAATGGCATAAAATTTATTTATAAAAAAATGTCATTTTTTTTTCTTCATTATTATTAACAGGAATGAACTATTATTATATAGGTAAGTAAAATCAAGCATTTTAACATTTTATTTTCAACATTTAATTGAAAGAACAAATAATCAATACAATTTTTTTCGGTGTAGTATATGCTCGCTTATTATAAAGGTAAAAATCTCTAAAAAACACCTTTTTTCGACTCTAGCTCCTTATATATCAATTCTATGCTGAAATCGACTACGCCATCGTATTCTACGCAAAAAAATACATCGGAAACGTATATATATATTTTTTTTCTAGGATTTTTGCATCCCTTCAATAATTCGCCAAGTAAAGTTGATCGGACCGGCTCGCAATGTTTGAAATTATTGTTAGCTTAGAATGTAATTTAAAAAAAAAGTAATATATACTTATACTGTTCCTTTTTACATGGAATACGATGGAGCAATTTGTTCTATCGTTGAACTTACCCTGAAAACATTGGAAGTAAAAAAATTATGTATTTGGCCGCTGACGCTTTGTAGAGAGATTTTACTATGAATCCGTTTGCGTCATCATATTTTTTTTACTATATTTGAAGTTCATGTTTGTGTATACTCAATAAATAATAAGAGGATGAATAAAGTAGGAACGAATAAATTATTATTCAATAATATAATATTTAAAAAAAATAAAATTAGCTATATAATTATATATAATCTGTGACCACGCTTCGAATGTTAATCATCATCGCTATCTTCTTCGATAGAAGTAACCACATGATCTTGTTCATAAATCCTTGTGAGATGTTCAGCAGGTTTAACAATGCAGGATTGAAATCTAGCATACGCTAAATAATAAATAACGGCAGCCACGTGAGAGCAGCAACCGATTGTTCTCATTCCATTAGCACACTCACAGCAAAAACGGACTATACCGGAACAGCCAATAGTATTGGGTTTGTACTGGATGTAGCAGTTATACGTCTTACTTTCGATGTGTCTCGATCTAACTCGTACTTTCAGAAGATCAGCAGATTCTTTGAAATAACTAACATTTATCTCATTATTCTCGCCCAGCATTTCAGCTAAGTAGGATATGGCTTGTTTGAGTTGATACGTTCCACTGTATAGTTTTACTAAATCCTGCTCCGTCATTTCAGGAAAATCTTGTAAGTCAGTAGACGTCAACTTTTGGAATAAGCTTTTCCTTCGATTATACTTTTCTAAAATCACTTCTGTGGCTAGGCTATTTTCATTGGAATTTCTGTTAAGTATATAATTCAGTACTTCGTCATCTGTAGCAGCTCTTGAGATAAGTCGTTTACCAAATTGATTTATTAAAAAGCAAACTATTCTGCAATAGAGATCAGCTTCGGGTAAGTAACGGTTGTCCAATTGCTGATGAAAGAACTTGTACTTCTGAGCTACATTACCATGAACAGCTTCCACAACCCATCGAAGCATCGTTACAAGTCGAGATTTATTCGAATCTTTCGCGGATAGTTGTTTAAGATTTTTATCTTTCAACGCTGGCATGAGAACCCTGTACCCATCACTTTCTAATTGCGATACTATGTCACGAAAGACGCGATCAAGAATAAAAACATCATCCTTTTTGCACATCGGCTTCTTCAAATCGCTGTCATTCGCGTTTAAAATTTTTTCCAGAATTTTTGCATCATTTTCTTTAGCATAAAAGGGTCCTAATACATCTACGATATAACCATCCGTCGTACATATAGTGAACGGCTTGCACAGAGGAACTTTTTTATGCCCTGAAAATGATCTTCGTTGGTATTCGTTCTTTGAGCTTTTCTGGTGCTTCCAATAAGTTCCATCGGCAACTACCCCAAGGTTATCATCACTAACATCATGAAGATTTTGAAGTAGCACTGTCGAATGATTTTTAATCAAATCATCTCTGTCGATGCTTCTCAAACCAAAACGTGAAGGCAATATGTCTCTTTCAAAAGAACTCAAAACAGATTTTGAAAATTCCGAGACTTGTTGATGACGATCAAGGCCAAGGACAGAGCAAATCATTTCATTGGAATTTCCAGTTCTCAATCTAAATAAAAAAACAACGAGTGCCTGCGTAACTGTCCGATTATCAGTATTCCTCAGGGAAACTGCCATTTCGCGCAATTCTATGATTTGTTCCCAATTGAGTCCAGTAAAGGTTTTAATTCTATCTTCAGAGATAGTAAAATCACCGATTCTATCGTGTAATTCTCTGTCGGATGTTACACTTAGAGCTTTGAATAGCTTGGCTACATCTGCAACTGTTACATTGCTCGAGTGGGATATCGGTTTCAAGTTCAGTAACTCATCATTATAAAACTTTTTCATTATCAAGTGCTTACGACAACAGCGGTTACCCTCTGGGATAAATATCTCTCTTTCAGTAAGGGCCTACCGCCGAGCTTCGAAAGGAACAACAATAAGTCCTGATTTAAGTGAACATAAGCAACAATAATCATGAGTGGAAACTACTCTTTTCAAAGGTAACTGAATAAATTCTTGTTCAATAACTTCTTTCTTAATTGGGCTATACCTTGGATCAATTTTGCTTTGTTGCGATGACTCAGATGCAGTTGATTCTTGACTGCTGGATTGCGGAGTATTTTCTTTGGCTGGCGCTTCTTCGACTTTTCGTTGTTTTGACTTTGCAAAACGAGCGGTGCCTCCACATTTCTGACATAAAGTATCTCCAACTACGACTGTCGTAGCAAAATAATCGGACAGAGCAATAGCTTAATCCTCTGTATCAACTCTTGTCTTTTTCCCGACCATCTTTTTCTTCGATAAACCGCAGTTCGGACATTTATCATTAACACTTGATGTAGACATGGTATAGTCTGGACCTGGAATAAACGACTTTATCAATTATCCAATTAATGATTAATACACACACACACACACACACCCACACCCACACACACACACACACATATACACACACACACATATACACACACACACATATATATATACATATTATGTATTAAGTATTATAATATAGAGTAAATTAAAGGATAAAGAATGAAAAATACATTTGGATCAGCTGGCTCACAGGTTGGTATTATTTGTTGATTATCACAGAAGCATTTAGAATGTCAATATATTGAATTTATTTATCAAAGTTACGTCCAAATATTAATTTAGTTCAACATGATGGAGGGCTTCAATTATGATTCTGTTGTGGTCGGTTACTAAATTAGCAGTGTATGTTATGCTAATAATGTACTCGGGTAATCCATGTGATATTGAATAATGAGTGTGATACAGACGGAAAGTCTAAAGAGATCAGTGGGGCAAGTTTTACCAGTGGAAAATACTTGTTTTTGGTTGTCAAACTTATGTTCCAAGTCCACGGAAAATTTATTTTTTGACCAAACCCATATGGTCTTCGACTGGGTAGCTTATTAATTTTTTTTTTTTTTTGAAAAAAAAAAATGAATCAGCTGGGAACCTAAGACCCAGAAAGAAAGAACGTATACCTCTTCGGCGATAACCACAAGTTTCTATACCTATTAAACAAATACAGTTCTATTTATCTCTCACAAAAATAGACAGAAACATTATCACGCTTATAATTGAATGAAAACAATAATTTCTGGTGCTCTCTATTAAATAAAGAAAATCTTTTATCGATATTCTCAATTGTAAACATAACAACTCTGTCATGTTTAGCTGCAAATCCAACCTAGCCCAATCCAGACTTCATTTGAAATTAAATTGTATTCACGCAAGAATACATTGATCAAAAATGAAATTATACTCACATTTATTGCAGAACAGTAACAATCAACTAGCTTTCCCCGTAATTAATCACAGACGGGTTCGTTGTAGGAAGGTTTGCTTCGTCTCTGTTTCGCATAAAACAGACGCCGGTTTGTCGGGTTTGTTTGATGTTTAGGGTGTTCACGGAACGATTCTGACATTCATAAGGTGACACGAATTCCGACATATTATATAACATGTACATAAAACGATATGTTCAAGTCTTTAAAGGCTTAAAATGTTAAAATTGGGTAGATTTTATTATGAAGAAATTGCGTCATTCTAGTCTACGTAAAAATAAATACATTGGAAACATGAATGACTCTTTTGAAAATGATTTTTATGCCAATCCACATGTGCAAGCAAAAGTGTCCCACCTGGCGGCGAGTGATCGAAGGTATGTGGCGAAATATTGAAGGGATGCAAAAATCCTAGAAAAAAAAATATATATACGTTTCCGATGTATTTTTTTGCGTAGAATAGTAGAATACGATGGCGTAGTCGATTTCAGCATAGAATTGATATATAAGGAGCTAGAGTCGAAAAAAGGTGTTTTTTAGAGATTTTTATTTTTTTCAAGGTCGTTCCACCACTTTTAAAAATCTGAAAAAAATCACAGGCATTTTTGTGCAAAAAATACGTAAGATATATTTTTTTCAGCGGTGAGTCGGTCTTTGTTTTTTTAATACGAATTTTTAAAGTTTTCAAAAGGCTGTGAAAATTTGAATTTCCCGCTAAAAATTTGTTGAGTCACATAGGTTTATGGGGCTCAAAAAATCCTACAATTTGGTTTTTTTGTTTTTTTTCTAGCTTCAAAATTCACCGAGACATCGTTAAAAAACTGAAAAGCGTATAGTCACGTCTCAGCCGGCCCCCCTGGGGTCTAGGGGTCTGAAAATTTGGGAAAAGGGGTTTCTATACATGAGGAATGAAAGGGTATATTCCGTTTCCCTCACCGTTCAAAGGCAGATTTCACTATCTTACCTGGCTAGACCCTTTGACATTTATACGTCCGCTTATTATAAATTCTAAATATACACGCTCGCTTATTAAACATTAGAAATTTATACTCTCGATTACTGTAAAATCAATTTTTTTTCTTTTTTTTCGAAGGAGGGCTGTCGGATTCGCTGATTTCATCCGACTCGCTTTCAGACTGATAATCAATGTTATCTTGATCAGCAATTGGTATATCATAAACGACTTCATCATCTACTTCGCTAACTTCACATATCGGTTCGAACACATTATCGTAATCATCTTCTATTGCGCTATCAATAATATCATCTAGATTGTCGTCGCCTTGCAAATCGTTGGGTTCTTGTTTGTTTTCGCATGAGTGTCCTTTACAATTACCACAAAAATCGGAACATTTCATTCCATTTTTTTTGCACCCACAATTATTTGTACACCCCTTTTTACAATTACATCTAATACTACGTAAAATTTCATCTGGTACCAAGTTCCCGTCCACAAAAACTGGTTTGTAAAAATTATTCACGTACTTCCAGCCCCAATTACTCGGCTTTAAACTGGTGTAACTTTCTTCCAGATTACTGCTATTACCTAACCCCAACCACAATTGAATTTGATAATACACTCGGTAGGAGTGACAAACAGCAGCCGATTCGCTAGGGGGAAGCCATTTCAAATCGAAGTTTTTTTTTGTTTTTACTCCTACCTCGAAACAGTGATGCCGAAATACATTTAAACTCATTTTTTGATTGGGTTTGGCACCGTACAAAGCCTTAATGGCTAAATTACCGGCTTCCGAGATTTTAGCTTTATCTATATTAGGATCATTAAATACCGCTAGTTTTGTAATTAAAGATTCATCTTTTAATACTATTTTGAGTAATTTACTTTTACCTTGGTAATAAAAAGCACTCGTTTTATCGCAGCCAGTAAAAGCGTATAAAAATAAAATTACGGGTTTTAATTGTTTATATATAAAACTATGACCGCCATAAAAGCAAACCGAAAGAGAAAGTGGCTTCTATCGTACTAACGTTTCCAAATATATAAGAATTTGGAATATGCAAAGTTAAGAAGAATAAATTTATCACAAACGCGATGTAGTTAATTATTTAGACAATACACATTTAACATTAGACAAAAAAATTATAATGAATCATATTTTTTTTTTTCAAGTACAAAAGTAAGCTTAATTATTTATTTATATGTAAGTTAACATGTTAAACTACTTGATTCTACTTACCTATATAATAATAATTCATTCCTGTTAATAATAATGAAGAAAAAAAAATGACATTTTTTTATAAATAAAATTTATGCCATTGTTTATAACTTTTGCTCATTTTATATAGCGGGAATATATTTCTCTCGTCGCGGGGTATCAAATTAAAAAAAAAATAATGATAATATGTTGAATAGTTAACGAGGAAATAGCGATTTTAATTGCGCTGCTGATTTTGAGGGTCAGACTCAATTTTTCTGTCGAGTATTCGTTGGCTTCCCCCACTCCGCCGCCGCGCGATAGATCGTGAAAATTATTGCCGAGGGCTGATTTTCCCAAATTTTTTTAAACCGTTTACCTTTTTCCAATAGACTTGAAATTTTCATCTCTAAAAACTAGAGGTATTCCGCCAATGACGATTTTTTTTTTCCACTAGTGGCATAAATTGTTGAACAATAAGCCAAAAAATTTTGCCGGCCTGTAACTTTTTTGTTTATCAACGGATCTGTGCCATCGTTGTTTTTAATTGAAGTTTATTTGAATTGCTATCCAAACCCGAAATAATTATTACAAAAAAGTTACTGAAAATGTTATTAATCTATTTTGCAATTAAAGTTGCTTTTGTTTTTTTGCTCCCACGGTCGCAATTTTGATTTTTTTTGATAAATCATTTTGGAAATCGATAGAGGGCATTGAAAGACATAACGTAAATTTTTTTTTCATTAGTGGATAACAATTGGACTTCGAAAAATAAACGAGTATGTAATTTGTTTATAAGACGATAACTCTTAAACTATTAAACTTACAGATTCGCGATTCCGTACACATCATCTCGTAACAAAAAGACACCATTCAACGAGAAGCGGTGGCACAATGTTTATAACAACGCTAAAAAAAATTGTTTATAATATTTTCAAAATACAAAAGTTAATAGTTAATAACTTTTTACCTGATGGATATTTTTTACGTGTAACCTATGGTTTTGTAGATAATTTATTCACGAACAAAAAAGTATTCAACTATTTTGTTGTAAATGTTAACGGAACAAAGTTATAAAGAAAAGAATGAAAAAAGTCACAAAATTTATTAGTTTATGGACATTTTAACAATGTTCCGAAACTTTCTCAGACTATGGATAGTTGTTATCTTAATGTACGCCGTTCACACTACCTGTCAAAAAATAATCGTCTTGCCGAAATGAAAAACCGCGAAACGGCCTTTTTCGGCCTATTTTTCCTGGACTATTTTTCTGAGTTTTCTTGAGGACTTTTTCGAAGACTTTCTTGAGGATTTTTTCGAGGCATTTTTGAGGATTTTACGAGGACTTTATTTACGATTTTATTCATGACTTTATTGTGGTCTTTTTTAAGGACTTTTTCGAGAACTTTATCGAGGACTTTTTGAAGGACTTTTTCGAGGCCTATTTAACGACATTGTATCACCCGTTTTTGATTACTTTTGCGAAGACTTTTTTGAGGATATTTTAGGACTTATTTGAGGAATTTTTTGAGGACTTATTTAAGTACGTTTTTAAGGGGTATTTCGAGGTCTTTTTCGAGGACTTTTTCGAGGACTTTTTCGAGGACTTTTTCGAGGACTTTTTGAAGGACTTTTTCGAGGACTATTTGAAGGACTTTTTCGAGGACTATATTAACGACATTATATCTCCTTTGACGACTTTTTTCAGTTTTTTTTTTGAGGACTTTCTTGAGGAGTTTTTTCAGTATTTTTTGAGGACTTTTTCGAGGACTTTTTTAAGGGCTTTTTCGAGGTCTTTTTCGAGGACTTTTTGAAGGACATTATATCTCCTTTGACGACTTTTTTCAGTTTTTTTTTGAGGACTTTCTTGAGGACTTTTTCGAGAACTATTTTTGATGACTTTTTCGAGCACTTTCCTGGAGACTTTATGGAGGTCTTTTTCGAGGACTTTTTCGAGGACTTCTTTGAGGAGTTTATTTACGACTTTATTTTGACGACTTTTTTGAGGACTTTTTTGAGGTCTAACTCGAAGACTTTTTTGAGGACTAATTCGAATACTTGCTTGCGGACTTCTTTGAGGACTACTTCGAGTACTTTTTCGAGGACTTCCTTGCAGACTTTTTCGAGGAATTTTTTGAGGACTAATTGAGGACTTTTTTAAGAACTAATTCGAAGACTTTCTTTAGGACTAATTCGAATACCTGCTTCCGGACTTTTTTGAGAACTTTTCGAGGACTTTTTTAAGGACTATTTTTGAGGACTATTTTTGAGGACTTTTTTGAGGACTATCCTGGGGACTATTTCAAAGACTAAATGGAGGACTTCTTTGAGAACTTTTTTGTGGACTTTATCGAGGACTTATTTAAGTACTTTTTTAAGGGATTTTCCAGGTCTTTTTCGAGGATTTCTTTGAAGACTTTTTCGAGGACTTTTTTGAGGCTTTTACGAGGACTAATTCGAGGACATTTTTGAGGACTTTTTTAAGGACTTGTTTGAGGACTTCTTTGAGGACTTTTTTGAGGACTTTTTTGTGGATTTTTTTGTGGATTTTTTTGTGGATTTTTTTGTGGATTTTTTCGAGTACTTTTGATGACTTTTTCGAGCACTTTTTTTAGTACTTTTTTAAGGACTTTTTCGAGGATTTTCTTTAGGATTTTTTTGAGTACTTCGCATAAAGTACGTTGGGAAACAGCGTTTGAGTAAATTTACGTACGGAGTTAGTTAGGAGGTTACAGGTAGCGGCCTTGCGAAATGTATCCATTTCCATGTCGGAAAATCTATTTTTTTGTGAGTCCTTTTGCAGTATTTACATATACAGAAGACACAGTTAGTTACGATTGCAGTGATCACTAATAATATAAGGTTAATATACCTGAGGATTGATAGGGTTGGTTCGGTTAGATCATGAGTACTGTCGTCGAGTTTCGATAAATTCTATTTTGTTGAGATCAGTGGTACTTTCGGAATAATAAAATTATCGTAGTTAAGCTTATCACTAGCGTCCGGGTAAACATGACAGTTTACCAATGCGTTGCAGTATTTTGGGATACGTAATATGCCTGACTCATTGAAATGAATCGGTGCAATATAATTGTCACACTCACAGGATACTTCATTGCTACTGAGTGTTGAATATAAAAATATATTGCTCAGTAAGGTAGGAATAAAAATGTATGGTCGTTTTAAGTGTACTTCACTTAAAACGACCATATATTTTGCATTACTTTGCAGTTTTGAAATGATTCATAACTGGGTTCGGTCAATAATGCATATTCACATGAGTTATTATTACTATTCAGTTCGCGCAGTTGTTCATACAGTAGAAAAGTATTGATATTTTTACAGAATGTATTTACATCGTTTAGACTTAGGAGAGTGTGTGTATTCTGTCCTGTTATTACTTCGATCATCAATTTCATTTTAAAGTAAATTACGTTGATTTTTGTAGTTTGTTGAGTGGTGATAATATTGATATTTGCCGTTGGAATAGGTAGGTTTAGTTTTGAAATTGTTTTAATAGAATCGAGTGCTTTGTATAAATGGTCGATTTCGAATGAGAACTGTTTGGTTTGTAGAAATCTACGTAATTCTTTTACAAATTCTCCGGTATCGGTTAGTATACTATTTACTTCACCTAAATGTGACTTAATTCTATTGCGTTGAGATTTCCAGTAATATAATTATCGATTGCTTGCACAATGAAGCTTATTCTTTTGTTTCTAGAATTTAAATTTTTTGCAGTGATTTATCTGCTATTCGTAATTATATATGTTCGACCGTACTCGCCTATTTGTTTAGTGTTATTATTAAAGTACCGATTTTCGGTATTTTTTAACGTGAGTTCTACGTGTTCGATAAAGAGGCTGTCTTGTCATGCGATGGCATCCCGACCCCCGCTGTTAGAGTCGACAGCATACGCGTCAAGGGACGAAACGGTGGCTTCTCTATGTGTTCGGATGGCTGCTATTTTCTCGTTCGCTTCATATATAGCATTCTTGATGTAGGCATTTACCTCGGTATGATCGCAGGCTGTTGATATTTTTTCGAGTATGTGAAGTTGTCTTCGGGGGTGAATTTCTTCCAGGTCCATTGCGGTGATATTTCATTTTTCTATTACAAATTTTATTTCTGCGGCTTTTTCGAAGGCGATGCCTGATTATGTATTGTGTGGCTCGAACGACGGCGCTCCTAAGCAGGTAGTGGCGGAGAGTAGATAAGCGAAAACGATCGTAATTTGCAGCATTTTTATTTCTAATTAGTATTTACTCGTTAATTCTGGAATTGTAAATAATATCTGAGAATAGTTCAATCCATTCCCAAAGCTCGATTTTGTCAAATAAATTGAATAATGTTGCCGTTAGTTGGTTAGTTGGTGTTAATGCCAGGGCATTTCTGAGTCGTATGTTAATTTTATTATCTGCTATCAGTTGTTTGGCTGTTGCGAAAGATGATTAAGGTGGTGGGTATTGCGGGTTATTTTCATAAAACTTGCTGTGTTTTTCGAGAATGGTTTTTATTTTAGGTGTATAGTTAACCATGATTGATAAGCATCTAAAATAATGATCATAAAATTCTTTTATAGTTGCGAGTGTTGCATGGTAGAATGTTGGCTACGCCGGTTAGTCGAGGAGTGATATTTACGATTGGGATCGGATCTATAAGGTTTTCAATGTTGTATTGGATTTGTTTTTTGCATATTGAGCAAGTCAAGTTTTTGGAAGGTCTGATTGGACCTACAATTCTAATTATGACCAGACTGTATTTGCATTGTGCGCGAGTTGGATTTTGAATTTTGAGTATGTACGTGTTATCAGTCATCCTATAAAATAAATAAAAACTAATGTGTTGATGAAACAGTGATATTTTGTAGCTATTATTTTGTGTTAAAATTATTATGAGCTTAGTTTGCGATGCGGAAAGATTCGGTTATTTTATGGATTGAGTTTCGTTTAATTTGTTTAAGATTTAACAGATTTTTTTTATTTGTGTAGCGTGTCGGCGTGCGTGGTGGAGGGATTTCTAGGATGTGAAGGGGCAGGTATAACGCTTGACTTCTTCTCGTAGACCCTTCATGAAGGCGGAGATTGCTAATTCTTCTCGTTATTCGGAGTTATGTGTTATTTTTGTTAGGAATATTTGGGCCTCTTACCCTATAGAATCGCAACTTTCCAGGAAGTTATTCATGCGATTACCAAATTGTTGAGCTGTTCCTTCACGTAATTGCGTTGCCTAGGTTAATCGTTACTTTGCGAAAATTAGTTTTTCGAGGATTTCTCTTTTTTCTTTGTATTTCACATTTTTTCTTTTTTTTTGTTAAATTATTTTTGTGTTAGTAATTTGTTACTGTTGCGGTGAAGGGTTTAGTTTGATGATCATGGAAGTGCATTAGAGTAAAGATAAGGAATTTCTGGTTTCTGTAACTGAGGGTATATTTTTGTAGAGGTCGACGGGTTTTCCGTCTGTCGCGGTGCGGCTATTTCACTGTATAGGCTGTTTATTGCTGGTCTAGCTTCAAAGGGGGTGGCGGTTGCGTGTCTGTTGTTCTTGTTCTTCTTTGTGCGTGTTTTCTTTTTCTGGTTTTCTTGAGAGATGTAGTAGCAGATTAGTTAGTGAGTTTGAAAATGCTCCAAGTAAGTGGATGCTAAAACCGTAGAAGTAATGAAGGGTATATCCGTGTATGATTGTATCTAGTATGAATTTAATGTCTCGAAAGATTATCCGAAGGTAATAAATCTATTCTAAATGTTGTCCTAGGTAGAATTTGCGATACGATTAAGTGCATCTTCATCTAGGAAGCGTGTAACAGATATCCCGGGGCTAGTTAAATATTCCGGCGAAATCGAGTGCTATTTGGTTTAGTAAGGCGGCAGGTTAATTCAGAAACATAATAAATGTTCTTAAGTGTTCAATGTCGTTATAAGTGTAAATGCCGATTGTTGCTGAATTAATAGAGCTATTGTATATATATATATATGTATATACATCCATGTTTATTTAGTTTGAGGTTTTATAATGCATGGTGCTTCTTGGCTTGTAATGTCGGGTATTTACTTTAATCCATTTTTCGCCGAATTTGTACATTACTAAAATTTTCGTGTCACATGCCGTTTTAGTTCCAAATTGTTTTATTATGTACGTGCGCGGCGTTATGAATATGGGTTATTCTTGGCTATTTCGATTGACTTATAACCCTTAGGTTAGAGATTTTTTTTTAATTTGGCACAATTGTTGTACACATGAAAATGAGATTTTTTCCAAATTTTGATGTCGATACATTAATTATATTAAAATTTATTAACAATTAAAGAAAAATGATAAAAAATTTTTGAACGGCTATATTTTAAAAACTAATAAAGATATCGAAGTCGGATTTTTTTCATAATACTTATAATGCCTTAAAATTTTGAAATAATTACAACAATAAACAATAAAAATTTTTTTTCGAAAGCTATTAATTTTTTGTTTAAACAATTGCTAATATCTCAAAAAGTATATATATATTTTTTTAAATTCTTGCTCCTATGTATTCCTGAGGATTTTTGCTATCGAAATCAATCATAAAAATCAAGGGTCCGACATATCGGAAAGCGTAGCCTTAATCAAAAGATGCCTCGGTGGACGTCGCAACGGCAGCGGGACGTCTTCGTGGTCTTACGCTGAGACGTTTACTTCTAATTAGGGCTACACCTTCCGATATGTCGGACCCTTGAATTTTATGATTGATTTCGATAGTAAAAATCCTCAAAAATACGTAGGAGCAAGAATTTAAAAAAAATATATATACTTTTTGAGATATTAGCAATTATTTAAACAAAAAATTAATAACTTTCGAAAAAAAATATTTATTGTTTATTGTTGTAATTATTTCGAAATTTTAAGGCATTATAAGTATTATGAAAAAAATCCGACTTCGATATCTTTATTAGTTTTTAAAATATAGCCGTTCAAAAATTTTTTATCATTTTTCTTTAATTGTTAATAAATTTTAATATAATTAATGTATCGACATTAAAATTTGGGAAAAATCTCACTTTCATGTGTACAACAATTGTGCCAAATTAAAAAAAAATCTCTAACCTAAGGGTTATAAGTCAATCGAAATAGTCAAGAATAACCCACATAGGTGTTTCGCCGCGTATATCCGGTGAATATGGTGCCTGAGGCATGATTGTGGTTTTGTTTTTAGCCAAAAAGTTCGACATAAGCAATGATGAGTGAGCGGGTGCATTATCGTGATGCAAAATTCATGAATTATTTTTCCACAATTCCGGACGTTTTTTTCGAATTCTCGAATACGGCGGATAACTTCAAGGTAATACTCTTTATTCATCGTACGACCTTGTGATAAGAACTCTTAATGTACTGCGCTACGATAATCAAAGAAAGCAATGAGCAAAACCTTGACATTTGATCGAATTTGATATGCTTTTTTCGGTCTTGGCTCTACTGGAGTCTTCCATTGGAACGATTGAGTTTTAGTTTCAACGTCATAACCATAAACCCATGATTCGTCACCAGTTATGATTTTTTTGAGCATACCAGGATCATCATTGATGTCGTTTAACAGCTCTTGAGCGATGCTCCTTTGATGTTCCTTTTGTTCAAAATTAAGTAGTTTTGGACCAAATTTTGTTGCTATACGTTTCATGCTTAAAACTTTGGAAAAAAACTACATGGCATGAGCCAACAGAGATGCCGACATCTTCAGCTACTTCTCGTTTTTGTACCACCATTTGCTTCACTTCTTAAACACTTTCATCAGTTATTGAAGCGTTGGGGCGTCCAGAGCGAGGTTCGTAATTGGTGTCTTCTCGACCATCTTATAAGAGCTGATACGACTTGTAAACATTTTTTTGACTTAAAGTAGACTCACCGTATGCCACTGTCAACATTTCAAGTGTTTTGGAGCACTTAATTTCATTTTTTACTGTACTCGTATTATAGTTAAACATGGCTAACTCTACGTATTCGTTCCATTCTTGGGTCTTGGTAGCAAACATTTTTAAATATTCAATTAGTGACAAGTGGATTCTTTCTACATTATTAGCTTGCGGGTGATATGCTGTGGTAACTACATATGATTAATTTTAAAGCAGGCTGCAATGCGTTTCATAAGCTTAGAAGTAAAGTTTGTACTACGGTACTAACGATAACATTGGGTGATCCAAAAGTGCAGATAAATTTTTTAATAAGGTTGTCTGCTACAGTAGTTGCTGATTAATCGTGCATGGGTGCGACTATAGAGTATTTAGTGAAAGTACACATGCATATAAGCAGATAGGTGTTGGATGCATTTGTCTTTTTAAGGGGATCGACGATGTCTATACTTACTTTAAAAAATGGAATTGATGTCTTATCGGTAATTATCATTTTTTGTTTAGTAGTTGCCTGCTAACTTTTCGTATTGGCATGGCAAGCATTTTTGGATAAATTACTGTACGTATATCTTCTTTTAGGTGAGTCCAGTAGTATTTATTTTTTATTTTTTTGTAAGTACAATTGTAGTCGTTGTGTCCGCCTGTAGCAGAGTAATAAGATTCTTCCATTATTTATTGGCGTTTTTTGATAGGTGCAAAGCTAATTAAAGCTTGGCAAACAATGATTTTAACTTGAGAGGATACTAGTGTTTTTCATCATGCGTAATATATCAAAGAAATTTACGAGCTTGATAATTTTGTTTTTTGCTATGCTAAATGTTTTAATGTTATTTTGCGTCAGTATTTCAGCAAGCAATTTGAAAGCTGTGACGAAGATTGTTTAATGTTGTTTGCTGTTTCTATTTTTTAATTACGTAGTGGTAAAACTATATGAAATTTATTTCTTTGATTAGTGTAGGTACTGCTATTGTTAACTTATTTGTGTTAGGTAGCTCGTTTTGCTTCTGCAAGTTGAGTGCACCTACCGTTAATGGTTTTCCAAGTACGTTAGTAAAGTATAGGTAGTTATTTTTTCTCATGGATAGCGCGTCTCGGTAATATATAAAGTTTTCATTGGGTAGGGTCCCTTGTCGCGTTAATTGGCTGCTTTCGGAGTTGGAAGAAAAGGATTATAAGAAACTATTCATCAACATAAGCAAAATCAAGTTACTCTATATTCCAAGCTGTTACTATGCTTCTATTTCAATTTGCTTAACTACTCTATTGCAAGGCCCATCTTAACTAAAAGACACAAAAGTCTGCCCCGCGGTCTGCCTAAACTGTTCACGTCGACGCTATTCTCCGCGATGGCATCCCGCACTTGCGATTTCGTAAGACCAGGTCATCCGGTCAGTTCGAAAATAAGTAGGAAACGAAGAAAGGATGGACGATGAGATACGCTCACTGAATCGCGAAGCAATCGGCGAGGGAAGTCATAACCCTATTCTAATACGCGCACTCCCAATCACGATATATACTTAGCAGTACTCATGGTTATCTCCGTAGCGTTCCGTCCTCGCTCTATCTCTCTCTCTCGCTTCTTCGTTTTCACGGTACAATCCAGACAGAAAAATGGCTATTCCTCCGGCAGGTATTCTGTGGCTCGACCAAAGGCACTCTCTCACTTTGGCACTCCGTTATTAGTCATCCGTCCTCGACTGCGGCCTCTAGGGGAATAGACCACGACTAGCGCGGCGTTGTGTCACGTCCCTTTGCTTCCGTCACTTTTCGGACGTGAACTTTTATCTTATTGGATGAGGATGTCATCAACTCGATTATCAGCGTCATCTATTTTATATTTTATCCCGCGTAATTCCCTTACTGGTTAATTAGTTAGCATCAGTTTTGTCCTATTCATCGACTTACCTCTATCTCTATTGTCATTGGATGATCAAGAGTGCGCGCAAGAGTCTAGCATTACCCATATCATTATCGTCTATCTTTGCTCTCTCACACTCATTAGTCCTACCGGTTGCCTCTATTAACATATCGATATCCCTTTTCACGCCTCCTCTATCGGTTCTCTCGCTCGCACGCACGCTCTTTCCTAGCTCTTGATCGCACCTACTCGTGCCCCTCCTCGGTCGACTCGCTCACACTCATACTCTCACTCCCCTCCACTCTTTCTGGCTGATGCTCATTGCTGATCATGTCATAACATGGCCGATGCTCGGCTCTCACGTCAACGTCGCGTCCCCTCGCCACTCTTCATGAATACTTCTCGGTGCTCGGAAGTGTGTATATGCATGTATGTCGAGCTGTCTTTCGGGTGCGTTGATTGGGTGACAAGCAGTGTTAGTGTGTGTACGGTGCTTCTCCTCGCGTAGTCAGCTAACAGGATCAGATGATCTCCGTTGCGATCTTCCTCGTCGTCTAGTTTCCTGAAGTAGCATTGGTTCGGATTCCTGTGCGTGAGATGTGTGTGCAGAGGTGTAAGGGTGGTACACATCGGTTGGGCAGGTTCTGAGAGATCTTAATTTTACGAGGTCTCAAGATGATAATTAAGCACGGATACGTGAGCTATAGCGGCATCAGCTGATTCTCTTGTTAGGAGAGAATTTTCTATATGTCGCACAGATTTTATAGGTGTGGGCTTTTCTTGTAATGAGGCATCATCATACATGGGTAAAATATAAGTATAGGATAGGTGAAAATGGGTGCGTCTAAGGAGTCAGACATGTGTTACACACACACACATACCTCGCAAAAATGAAGGAAACAAAAAAAATTTCCAAAATTTTGGTAATTTTCAACAGGCTGTATTTCAATGAAAAATGATTGTCCGGGTAATAAAAAACAAAGCTCTTGAAGTTTGAAAATTCTAGTATTTAGGTTTTATGATCAAAAATTTTTTTGGACTCCGATTCTCATGTAATCCTTTGACAAAGCACAAAGAAATTTGTCAACATTTTTTACATTGTGTTTTTCACTTTATGGATATCGGAAAACTGTTCCGAACTATACCAATGTATAGGTTGCATAGCCTGTTCATTCAGATTCAAGGTGCTTTTTGCAGGACCCCGGTAAGACCATTTGTCTTCGAGATATCAAACTGTGAATGCAAAAGGATCCTTTTTCATTCAACTACCGATATATATCTGGTACATCTGGTTGCACTGGGAACAGATAAGGAATTTCATTACCTGCAGAAAATTTTCTACAAAGTACAGTCAAGAGTTAGCGGAGAAAACATTTTTTTTCACCTCTAATATTTTATTGAAAAAAGTAAAAAAAAAACAAGACTTTTTCTCTTTTTTTAGTTAACCCTTAACTTGCACACCTCATTTTGGCCACGTAACTGCTGGGTGGGGTAAATCTATCCTAGCCCGAAAAACATCGAATAAATCAGAGAATTTTAGATATTTTGCTATGAAAATTTTTTCTAGTATATTTCAAACCTTTTACTACAAAAAAAATATTCAGGTTAACAATTTTTAATGTTACACACACTGAAAAAAATTGTTGAAAAAAAAAAAAAAATTTTATTTATTGTTATAAATTGTCTGAAGTAAATCTACCCCACATAGTAGTTAAGGGTTAATTGACTGTATCTTCGCTAATATGAGAAAAAAAGCTAAAGTTAGAGAGAAATCTTACAGCCTGATGTACCCCAAACAACCCCCTAAGTTTTTGGATTGATCGGTTCAGTGATTTCTCTGGACCAAATGATTAAAATTTTTAAAAAATTAAAGGACCAAATATATGTTTCTAAACTTACCGTCATCTTTTTTTTTCAATGCAAAAATCCATTTTTTTTTCGACGGTTTACACAATTTTGTGTTTATCAAACATTAATTTTGCAACAGATTCAAAAACTAATTTTGTTTCAAATTACACAAAAATTAAATTTTTTTTGTAAATGTAAAAAAATTAAGAAAAAATTACTCATTCATTTTGAAAGCCATGGGCATATTTGAGCTTCAATTTTCCTTAAAAAAAAACGAGTTGAAAAAATTCAAAATTGATATCCCTAAGGCGTATCCAGTACTCTTTTTGCGAAATTCCGTGCGATTATTTTTTACGAAGCAAAAATGTGTGAATAAACAGTTTTTTTTAGCTCTTCGACCATTTTGGTTAAAAAGACCGTTCAACAGTTTTTTTCAAAACTAACGTTTTCTTTTTTTAAATTTTAAAGAAAAACTTACTGATAACAGCTTGTGAAGTCTCATTCTTTTCATAATGCCCCCATGGGGCCATTTATATGCCCCACAAATCACACAGCTTGTGATTCTTGTTCAGGAAGGACATAGATATCGGCAGGTGGGTGAGCGACTTGGTGTAAGTCTCTCGGTTAGGTCTCGTGCCTACAACTGATATCTAGAAACAAATAGATTTGAACGACGCCCTGAATAAGACTGACATCGAGTAACGACTCATCGCAATGATCGAGCAATCATTCGACATGCCCTTCGACAACCTTTTGCTCCAGCAAACATCATCGCCTAAAATTTCTCAAATCTTCAATACCAACAACAACGGCAACGACGACAACGAGAACCGCTGTGAAACATTTTCGGATAAATGATAAGGCATCACTTACATGAAGTTAGACTGTGTGCTAAAAATGCTGTCGATTGACCAATGTTGAGCGCTACATATATTAGAGTTAACCTGTAGTACTCTCATAACCATGTACACTGGTCCATGAGAAACTGGAACAATATTCTATTTTCTGATGAATCTTGGTTTTCTAATAATAACGACAAAAGACCTCAAGTTTGGCACCGTACAGGAGAAAGATATGCGCAACGGTTCATGCGTTTAGTTGCCGCTTACAATAGAAGATCGGTGATGGTTTGGGCAGGAGTTTCATAGGGATCACGTATTTTTTTGTTTATTTTTCGTGACGACCTCAATGGTATGCGTTATATTGATCAAATCTTAAGATTTCATGTTTTACCTTTCATAAGAAAAACGAGGATTCATTTTGATGCAGGATAATGCTAAGCTTTATATAGCACATGGGCACGCACACTTTGGAAACGAGTTTGGAGTCATAAAATACTGTGGAACCGTCGAACCACAGGATGTCATTTTTCCTAAAGAATCATTATCACTCATGAAGTGTAAATCCGACCATGCAACCGCTACGTGGTATGCTTTATGTAACATTAACGCCAGTGGTAGATTATAAATCGCAATGTCGTCAAAAACTGAATGTTTTTGTTAGTAAAAATATTGAAAAAAAAATTATTTCAAATATTCTTAAAACTTACAAAATAATTTTTTTCAAAATTAATCTTTGACAAATACAAAACTGTGTAAACAGTGGGAGAAAAATGAATTTTTCCTTTTTAAAAAAAATATTTATGGTAAGTTTAGAAACAAATACCATGATCATTTAATTTTTTAAAAATTTTTAATCAATTGGTCCAGAGAAACATCTAGACAGATCGATTCAAAAATTTAAAGAGTTGTTCGGGGTATATAAGGCTGTAAAATTTCTCTTCAACCTTACTTAGCTTTTCTGCCTATATTAGCAAAGATACAGTCAATAAACCAGAAAAAAAGTCACTCTTTTTTACGTTATAAATTAAATGTTAAAGGTGAAAAAAATTTGTTTCTGCACCAATTCTAGACTATTTTTCGTAGAAGATTTTCTGCAGATAATGATATTCCCTATCCGTTCGTCATGCGACCAGTAGTTCTAGAGATATCGGTAGTTGAATGAAAAAGGATCCTTTATCTCAGAGATAAATGATCGTATCGGGGACTCGTAAAAAGCACCTTATAGCTGAATAACCAGGTAATTTGACCTATGCATTGGTCTAGCTCAAAAAAAATTTTCCATGCTCGTAGAGTAAAAAACAAAATATAAAAAGTATTCGTAGAAAAATATTTTTCGTGCTTTGTCTAAGGATTGCATGAGAACCGGAGCTCCAAAAAATGTTTGACTGAAAAATCTGAAAACTAGAATCTTCGGCTTTAAGAGTTTTGTTTGTTTTGTTCCTTGCGATTTTCCACTGAAATACAAGTAGAAAATCACCCAAAAATTTGGAAATTTTTGTTAACAGGTCACACACTATAACGGGGTTTTGGCTAACCCGCCGGTACAATCGAGAGGATAGATTAGTTGACAGCTCGGCTTAATAAATAGCTAATGCCACAAGGCTTGTGCACTGGCACATGCGAGGCCAAGCCTTTTAACCAGCCACGATATCAAGTAGCCTCGTGGCCCGCGTAGAGCGTTGCAGGTAGCAGTGGCTGGAAAAGTAGTGACGAGCGCAGAGAATTCGTCAAGGAGTGGGAATGTGAGTCGGGCGCAAAGTCAAAGAAACGCAGAGAATAAGAAGGATAAGAATAATTTATATAAAGCTTCAAAGAGAAAGCGTACAGGGTAACAAATCGGTAAAGAGAGAGAGAAGCGAGCAGGCAAGCAAGAGAGAGCTAACCGAGTCGGTACTTACAATGAGGCGACAATGGCCAGGCCCTCCGTACAATAAACGTTCGCTCGCTGAACAGCGTTCCCAAACGCCGGTTGCAGTGGTGACGAAGCGTGGGACTAGCGCTAGGTCCTTGCACACACACACTGTCCTGTCAAAACGCCGCACCACTGCACGCACTCGCGAATAATTTAAGGCAACGCCAGATCGAAAGTCCGAATACGCCAAAAAAAAAGAGGAGTCAAGAATCGCTAAACCACGGCAACTGCCCAAGCAAAGGCCGGATCTTCACCGCGCGCTCAAACACGTGTCGCCCGCGTTACGTCCGCCAGTCAATTCCCGCGGGAGGCGTCCCCACTCTTTCATCACGTTTTTTCGGCAGCGCGACCACACGCATACACGTATACACGCGAACGCGACTCTCTCTGCTTATAGGCTCGTTATTAGGCATAGCGCGCTCTCTCTCTTACCTTATACTTCGGCGTTGTCGGCTGCTGCAGGCTGCTGTATAATATAATGCGAATCTGAATATAGTATAAGTATAAGAATTATGTATATGCATGTGTGGGAAGAGAGAGACATAACGAATGAATTAAATTCGTTATATGCCCCTCCCCCAGACGTTGGTAGCGGGAGCGGTACCAACTCGAAAAGTAGGCTCTCTCTTGAGAAAAAGGGGAAACTCCAATTGTGAAGAAAAATAATACTTTATTTTATAAAATCAGTAATTAGAAAAATCAGTAATTTTAGAAAAGTAAAAAAAAGAAATCAGTATATAAATATGTTGCTCTCTCTCTCTCTCTTTTTACAAAAGCATAGTTTATACTTATTTATATATTTTAAACTAACGCATAGTTTATACGCGCAACGGCGCGGGGAAAAACTTAGAGTGCAAAACACAAAAGAAAAGGAACTAAATAGGCACGGCCGTAAACAGAAACGAGCGCAGAAGGCGCAATCTTCTTCTTCCTCTTTTTTTTTTATTAAGGCAGGGCCGTGTCAAAGTCTAGGCGCCGAAGACGCAATCTTCTTTCTTCCTTCTTGACGGCAGAGGAAAGACGGCGGTGAAATGGCCTTAGCGAGGAGCGCCTCGAGGCCCTAGCTCGGCGGAGTAGTCGTACTTCTGCTCCAGGCCCTGCTCGAATTTCCAGTGTTGGAAGAAATTCGGGCAGTTGTCTGACCTCGACACTGAAGTCAGATTACATCCGGAGCAGAAGCGTACTCCGTATTTTATGAGAGTAGGGCCTTCAAATTAGCTGCAAGGCTGATCCTTGAAGCGATTTAGCATGGCGAAGTACTGCGGGATCAGGTTTCCATTGGTCGCGCAGTACGTCCGGCGGTCGTCTTGGGCCGCCCTGGCCGCTTCAAGGCGCTGCTCCTTGGTCCATGGTCCGTTGCTTTGAGCAGCTGGTCCTGCTGCATTCGGGGCAGAGCCAGAGGGGCGGGCGATCCTCTGTGAGGCCGAGCCGAAAGAGGACCGTTGGTCGTTAGAGGCAGAGCCAGAGGAACTGGGGGCACCTAGTAAGGTCGAGGCCCGAAGGTTGAGGGCCTCGATTCTCTCTTGAAGGGCCAAAAGCTCCTGACGCTTTTGCTCCTGTTCAGCCACAAGGCGGGCGCTCTCATCTCGGGCTCTTCTTGCCTCTGCCCATCGAGTGGCTGCCTCTGCCAGGAAGGCCTTCTTCTCAAGTTCTCTTTCGACCTTCCTGATGAAATCCGAGGAGGCGCAGGCTCTGACGCGTGCGTCAGGATGTTCTGTGAAGTTCAAAACATCTTGAAATGCCAGGCACTCGGCCTGCTCGGCAGCTAGCCTCGCTCGGCGGGCACTGCGGGCAGCAGCCTCCACAGTGGCCCAACGCTCCGGCCAGCTGATGTCCTCTTCATCCTGGACTCCCTGGGCCAGTGCCTCTGGGGTCGAGGAGGAGGCAGCGCCGCCTATCAGCATAAGCCCTTCGACTGGGGCTGCCGAGAGAGTATTGTTGTCCGCAGGTTGGCCTTGCCTGTGTGTCCAGCACTGCATAAGGTCTCTGATGCTGGGGACTCCGGGTGTGGGAGCGTCTTGGGGATCGCCCAACGACAAGAGATGCTGGGCGACCCAGTTCTGCAGCCTCAGCATCGCTTCCATCGGTCCTTCCAAGGTGAGGGTGACTCTCTCCTGGTCCTTCTTAACGGGCAGCATTCTCTGCAAAGTGTTGGAATGATGGAGCGATATAGGGCATAATAATAAAAAAAAAATAGCGGCAAGGTCAAGCGAGCAGAAGCAGCAGGGAGCATAATCTGTGAGAAGGGTTAAAAACAGAAGCAAGAGTAGCCGGGAGCAGCTTTGAAAAAAAAACATAACTTAAGCGTCGCGCTTGTTTCTTGCACGTAAGCGTCGGGGCGAAGCCGCGACAGATGGCGGAGCCACCTTTTTCGAGCTAAGTGGCCGTCCTCGCTTGCGCGGAACGGCTACTATCGGATCTGGCAAGGCCTTGCTCTTATTTAAGCTGAATTGAGGTGTCAGCCGATGGAGAAGATGGAGGGGCCACTACTGATTCATTGGCCTTAGACTGCTCAGCAGCCTGGTCATCCAAGAGCTTTTCGGTTTCACTCTCAGAGGCGTCTCCGCCGTCAAATGTCTCATTTGTAGGGAACTGCTCGTCATCGAAGCAAGGCTTTAAGTCGCATACGGCCACCTTTCCGATATCAACCCCATTTCTGTCTGGAGTTGATACGAGTTCATGCCGAGGCGAGTCGTTACAACAAAAGGCCCTGCGTATCTAGGACAAAGCTTAGTAGCTATGGCATTGGCAGCAGAAGAGAGCACGCGATTTTTCGCCCATACTTTATCGCCCACACCATAATCGATGTCGCGGTGTTTCTGGTTATAGTACTTCTCCTGCCTGGCTTGAGCAGTCTTAGAGTTTTCGAGCGCGTTTGCTCGAAAATCGTCGAGTTTGCTCATGCGGGAGTGCCAGTCAGCTCGAGCGGCAGCCTCGAGCTGTTCGACAGCTGCGCGCTCCTCCGCGCGTCGAGCATTACTTGGCGGCTCTGGGTGCCGCCCGTAGTTAAGAAAAGCCGGGCTAGAGCGTGTAGCTTCATGGATGGCCGTGTTATAAGCAAACGCGTGCTCGTCAATCAGCTCATCCCATCGAGTGTGATTCTCGATGAATGCAGCAATCATGGTTTTGACCGCGCGGTTGACCCGCTCTGTCGGGTTTGATTTTGGTGAATACGGAGCGCAGGTCCCATGGACAACTCCATGAGCCCCTAAAAACGAATCAACCATCGTGTTTTTAAAAGGCGTGCCGTTGTCAGACAGGAATCGTTCCGGAATCCCGAAACGTAAGAAAATACGATGGTTAATTTCCTTTTTAATGGGGTCACGGTGGCTCAGTGGGTAAGAGCCCAGGCTTCTGTGTAAGAGGTCACGGGTTCGAGCCCCGGATATGTGAAGATTTTCAGAAATGAAATTTTCATATGTGTGTTACTGTGATTCCGGTGGTTCAGATTCCACCTTAAACTGTAGGTCCAGTCATGATTGTGTTCAACTTTATCCTCCTACATCATTTAAAAAAATGATAGAAAAGGTGAGTCTGCATATTCATGACTATAGGGAACCAAGACTAATGCGTACAGGTACTTAGTTTACCTCTGCAGCGTTCCACGTGGACGTAGTTCTTGAAGTAATAACAATAACAATAACAATAACAATTGTCTTGGCATTGGTCTTACGCACCGGGATGCATTCTATCCACCTAGTAAAAACATCCATGTAAATCAATAGATGTTCATGGCCTTGAAGCGAACGAGGGAAAGGGCCCATCAGATTGCCGCAGACAACCTCCCATGGACGGGTGATAATATGTTTGCCCATAAGTCCAGCGGGTGGCTTTTGCTCAACTTTCATTTGCTGGCAAACTTGACAGTTGCGTACGAAATGTGCAACGTCTTTGTAAAGGGCCGGCCAATAATAGCGAAGCACTGCCCTTTGGTGAGTCTTATAGCGGCCGAGATGCCCGGCCGTAGGCTCATCAAGGCATTCCGCGAGAACTTGCTCGCGCTGTTCCCGCGGAAGCACTAACTTCCACGCTTCCTCGTCGTGGCCCATCAAGTCGTCGACGATAGGGTCCGGCCAGTAAACGAACAAGCGGCTGCCGACAATTTTCCAATAGGGATGAGCCCGCGGCTCGTCGGATGCTTGCTTGAACTTGCGCAAATACCACTTATCTTTAGTGGGCTCGTCGGCATTGAGGGAGGCGAGAGAAGTTTCGACGTCCTCGTCGGTCTCGTACATACGAGACAGTGCATCAGGGACGACATTGTCTTTGCCCTTTCGATGCACGATGTCAAAGTCGTAGGCCTACAGGCGCAACGACCATCGGCCTAGCTTGCCGTTTGGGCTTCTCAAATTTTGCAGCCAGACGAGGCTATGGTGATCGGTCACGACGGTGAAGTGATAGCCTTCAATATATGGTCGAAATTTTTCTATCGCCCAAATAACTGCGAGGCATTCACATTCCGTCACCGATAGCCTTCGTTCAGTGGCTGTGAGGACACGACTAGCAAAGCAAAGAGGACGTTCTTCTCAGCCAATTTTCTGGAAAAGAACACTGCCAAGGCCGGTATCACTGGCGTCGCACTCCACGATGAATGGCGCGTTGAAATCGGGCCTGGCCAAAACGGGGGCCGACGCAAGTAAGGCTTTTACTTGTTCGAAAGCCGCCCAGTGCTCGTCAGTCCACACGTAAGTAGAATCTTTTCGGGTAAGTGAAGTAAGAGGCTCGGCCAAGGTCGCAAAATCTCCTAGGAATTTGCGATACCAAAAGGCCATACCAAGAAAACGACGTAAATGTCGCAAATTCCTCGGCGCCGGGTAGTCTAAAATGGGCTGTACCCTTTCAGGATCAGGGTGACAGCCGTCACGATTAACTAACACGCCGAGATAGCGAATCTCGGACATGCACATCTTTGACTTCTTACGATTTATCGTAAGGCCTGCCTCGTTGAGTCTTTTCAAAATCAACGTGAGCCACTTCACATGGTCGGCAAATGTCTCGGTGGCGATGATCAAGTCATCTAAATATGCAAAAGCAAAAGGTTCCATTTCTGGCGTGATAATTTTATCCGCCAGCATTTGAAAAGTGGCAGGGCCACCGGCCAAGCCATATGGCATTCGCACGAACTCAATCAGACCCATGCCAGGAACCGTGAAGGCCGTAATCGGTACCGACCTCTCCGTGAGAGGTATTTGCCAAAAGGCTCCAGAGCACTCTAGAGCGCTGATGTACTTTGCGTGTTGGATTTTACGCAAAATAACATCCATAAAGGGTAAGGGGTAGGCCGAAATTTTCGACACTGCATTGACTTTTCTGTAGTCAATGCAGAATCGATACGAGCCATCGGGCTTTAGAGTCATAACGACTGGACTTGACCACTCGCTCGTGGATTTCCGGATAATTCCCATCCTTAACATTTTGTGCACTTGAGCGTGCATCTCATCCTCTATCTTCTTAGATACTGGGTAGTACTTTTGTTTTATAGGGCGCGTACTGGTGAGGTCTATGTCATGCGCGATCCATCCTGTGCAGCCTAACTGTTCACCGGAGGGCTCCGGGAGCAACTCGTGCATGACTTTTTCTATCTCTGCTCTCTGCTCGTCTGTGAGATCTTCGATCCCCAGCAAGGCTAAGGCCGTTGCCTCCTCAGATTTCTCCGACGAGAGAACTGCGGGCACGCCTTCTTCGTAGCCATCAAATATCAACTTATTTGTTTTTGGACACAAATAAGCCGAAAAGGCGCGTTTGAAGTCGGCGCCAAGGGTGCACTCTGTGTCGACTTCTTTTAGAATGAGAGCATCGATAATATGAGTCACCCCTCCGATCGTGAAGGGTAACTTTACGCCACCAACAATGGGCACGTAATGACCATCTACCGCTCTCGCCCCAGGGCCCACGTACCGGTGTACACGCCTATTTAAGGCTGCGGCCATCGAAATGGCACTCGGGCCGAGGACAGTTACGGGAAGCTCCGGTATCCCAGAGACCTCTGAACTTATAATCGCCAACATTTACTGTCAGCCACCACCTAGGTGACTTATCGATCAGGGCGCTTGAGACAGTACCTCCATCGCCGGCTGGCTGCACATCGGAAGGGCTAACCGGGGCTAGCATTGGGTCGCCCACCGTGTCGCACAGCGCCTGCGCTACTCCTGTCACGCCACTGACTTCAAAGATCCGGATGATAGGGGGAGCCGTCTGGACCTCACTTACTGGCTCCCGCTGGCGTTTTTTGGTTCTTCTTGGCTTGTCTGCTTGGGCGAGCATTCGGGACAGGTAAACTTGGTGTAGCCTGGCCAACTGCACTCCCAGCAGAAAACCTTGTCGGCGTCAGGACCAGATTCCTTATTTTTGTTTTTATCAGATTTGGGGGCGACCTTCAGAGCACGACTGCCCGATGGCCGTCCCTCGCCTCCCCAGCCGCCTCGGCTGCGGCCACGGTAGCTGCCTCGAGACGGGTTACCATTTGGACCGTTCCGCGATTTCTTAGTCGCCGCCTCTGGTTTTTCACCAGAGTTCTTGACATTTGCCCAGGAGGTCGGAGGCCTCTTGAGGCCAAATTCCTTGGCTTTCTTATCAAAAAAATTTGACATTAGCTTCTCCAGCTCAGCTTCGTGAGCTGGGGAAGCCTTGTCGTTCAAAGACGACAGATTCACTGGCTTAGCCTTAGCGTATTTGGTCCGTGGCCTATAAGCCGCTTCGGGCCACATACTTTGGTCTGCCGCAGGCGGTGGCTTCCACTGTCCCTGTTCATCGTCTTCAGCCTCTTGGGCTCGGGTCAGTAGGAGCTGCACGTCAGTGAGACTGTCCTTGAAGTATTTTAACTTCTTCTTGAGTGGAGGAAGCATATTGTCAATAATGAGATTGATTTGATCCCGAATGTCCCAAGGCGGATCCATCCTTCTTAGTATGGTGAGTAGCGAGACTGCGTATTCCAGTACAGGCTCATCGGCGCCTTCGGTGCGCAAGTGGGCCTCCACTGTCATAGTCCTTTTATTTTTCTTGGACTTGCTGTAAGCGATGAGAGCCGCTTCCTTAAAATCGGCGAATGTAGACCACGCAGGCCTCAAGGCGCGATACCAAAAGAGAGCTGACTTCTCAAATAAAGGGGTCATAGAATCGAGTAACTCCTCGTCCGCTTCTTTATCTAATCGTTTGTTGTCCTCAATCCTCTCTAAAAACTCAATACTAAGGCCTTCGCCTCCGGAAAATTTAATTTTCCATTCTCTAACTGTTTTTCCTAGATGTTTGCTAGGGAGAAAGCGAGACGAAGAGTTAAATGTCGTGGCCTCTGTGCCATTAGCAGGCGCACCTCTTGGCCCTTGCTGCGTCGGCGGCACTGGTGTAGCGCTGGGCAGGTCCCCCCTCCCCCAGCACGAACTTACGGGAGTGAGCGAGCTTGCGTAAGAGGGCCCAGGGACGCTAGAAGGGGCCGACGAAAAGTTTGGCGACGGCTGTGATGCAGTCGCCGATGAGGGTTTAGTCGTCGAATGAAAAATCAGCGCTTGAGGATCGAGAGACAACGGCATGTTATATCTCTCGGAGCCGTCGAGCTGGTTTGATACATCGTAATAGTTTAATTCGAATGTATCCGCGAATTGAACATTTTTATTTTGGTTGGCGTCTAGTCTAGCCTGCTCTGCGGCTTGTTGTCGGGTTGTGGCCACTACTTGTTTTTGCAGCTCTTTATTGAGTGCAACTTCACTCTCTTTTTCTTTTTGTAGCCTGGCCAGGTTAACTTGTAACCCAGCAGCTAAATTTTTGTAGTAAGTGGTCAACGCCTTTAAATTCTCTCTTTCTATATTCTGAGCTTCTATATGCCTTTTGGCCTCAGCCTCTTTCCGCCAAGTTCTGTTTAACTCGCGCGCAATATTCTACTGTACCATTTGGAAGGCCTATTAGTACTGTCTTGCTGTGTTCAGTTGTTGCTGTCGTCGTTGCATGTGTGTAAGTCGACACATATGTCGAAGTCGGCCCGCCTGTCATAAAGATCACTTTTTGCGCGCCGTGTGATGTTGCGATTGCCGGGTCGGCCGAAGCGCTCATACAAGCCGATAGTCTGTGTTATCGTTGATTCTTGTTGCTGGATCATAACTGTTACGTTGCGCGTAGCGTCCGCGCCTAACGTAAGTGACATATCGTCTTGTGTGCTTGTCGGCGAACTCGTCTGAATATTCTCTCGAGCGCTATTGCCCGTCTCGAGCTTTGAATTTTCAAAAGACTCGAGAAGTTCATTTGCCTCCATGGCCGCGCGCAAGTCCGCGCGAACTTCCTTTGGCAGGGCCTCTGACTCGAAGAATATACGGGTGAGGTCTTCGCGTCTTTTGTACGCCATATTTTCATCCTGGTTTTCATCCTGGTTCGCTACAAAATCTTCTGCGATATAATCGCCGTTCAATCTACGATACAAGCGGTTCGCGCGTTCGAATAGTGTACCGTTCGTGTGTAGTTCCAGCTGAATTAGTATACAATCCACGTCTGTACTAGAAAGGTCTTTTATCCACTTGCAAATTTTTTCGTCAATTTGTTCTTTAAATATTGTTAATTCGCTCAGCGACCAATTGGAAGCCATTATTATAGAATAGAACATTTGCAACAATAAAACAAAACTGAAGAAGAAAGAAGAAAAAAAAAGAGAAGAAACGAAAAAGGCAATGCTAAAATAACGTGGATTCTATAGGGCAACTGGACTACACGGTACAGTCAGTGTAGCACGAAAAACTAACGCGCAGGAAAATTTTATACTTGAACGTACCCGTAACAACAACAACAAAAGAGAACGGGGAGAGGGAAAAAAAAAATGACAATAAGTTACTTTTAACTGTTGTAAAAGCTGAGCGCTACAACTTGCAAACTACGCGTTTTGTGTGTATGACTATACATACGTATGCCTATACGTGGTATTTGAACATGTATATATAAGTGTATACTTATACAAGTATACATCATCGCGCGCACGCCGCAGGAATGAGCTGGCTGATGTATGTATCATTTACGCATGCTGTATAATGGCTAGACCTTGAAATATATAAATGTCGTAACGACCAAATTTATTGAAATTGTATTTTGAACTAGAAATATTATTTCGAGATATTTCAAGACTGAGCCGCACGGAAAAAAGAAAATTTATATACTACGCGACGGCAAAAAAAAGGAGTCAACCTACTGAAAAGTAGTAGCGCACGCAACTTACAAACTATACCTGTTATGTGTGTATACGCGTATATATGTATATACACACATAACCGTACGCACGCCGCATGAATTGACTGGCCGGCGAACGAAATTCGGTAGAGTCGATTATCGTACTCTACTCGTAATTCGGCCAAGCCTTGAGGACGTACAACTGAAATTTTCAGTATATAAAATTTTGTTTCTAAATGCCTCAAGGCCAAGCTCAGAGCTTATAAGTATAGCGCGGCGTATATACTTTGCTGCGTATATACTACTTTGCGCGGCCTGACTCTCGCGCGTAAACAAAGGGGGGAAGGCGCGCACGTTGTTGTTGTCCGCGCCGAGTTTCGAATTCCATAGGCGCTGGAATTCTCGAAAAACGTCCGCGCTCTCGAAGATTTCCTCTCGTCGCACTATTTGCCACACAAAGAAAAATTGCCAAATCAGAGGTTGGGCGCCAATATAACGGGGTTTTGGCTAACCCGCCGTTACAATCGAGAGGATAGTTGACAGCTCGGCTTAATAAATAGCTAATGCCACAAGGCTTGTGCACTGGCATATGCGAGGCCAAGCCTTTTAACCAGCCACGATATCAAGTAGCCTCGTGGCCCGCGTAGAGCGTCGCAGGTAGCAGTGGCTGGAAAAGTAGTGACGAGCGCAGAGAATTCGCCAAGGAGTGGGAATGAGAGTCGGGCGCAAAGTCAAAGAAATGCAGAGGATAAGAAGGATAAGAATAATTTATATAAAGCTTCAAAGAGAAAGCGTACATTGGTAGCGTGCATAGATCGACAGTGTGTGTGTGAAGTTTCGCCATCGAGGGCGAAACCACATGTGCGCGAATCCGCGGCACAAAAATAAACAGTTTTCTCGCAGTGCGACTCATTATTGTCCACTTCGTACGTCTGCAATATAAAGGTAAGTTGACCAGCTTAGTTTCGCGGTCGCGATACGATTGCTGCTCGGTTAATTATTCGTCCGAAGCGTGCATGCAGTAGCTCTACGAACAAAGAGCAGCGAGCGTCCCGACACTGCATGTTGTCGTTGAGCGAGCGCCGACGTCAACATAAACACGCGGGCCGATCTAATGTAGCATTTGATAGATAATAAAAGGTTCTGTAAAATTTTTTTTGACTATAATAGGCACAACAAACAGAAATGCTATTGAAAGAAATTGGGGTTGCAACCCTCATTTATAGAACTATATGCGTAAGTTGTGTATTTATATTAGGAGTAGTACACAATTCAATTCATGATAAATTATCACATAGAAGTTGAAATATATCGTAAAATAGATTTTGGGGTGGTTTTTTCATTTTGAGAGAGGTTTATAAAATAATCACGAACAGGTCAAATTTATTTTAGCATTTTATCCATGATAATATTTTTTCCAATTTTTTGTTCGGTTAATTAAGTTTTTTTTTATAATAATAGTCATGAAAAAGGTTGAATTTTCATTAAAAAATATGGATTACATCTGTTATGGTCGAAACTGCATGTATTAGTTCCATATTTACGTTAGCAGTCAAATGAAATTTGTTTGATCGTAAAATATCAATTATAACCTCAGATATATTGCAAAATACTTTATTGGGAGTGTACTTTGAGGGCAGTATTCACTCTCTAAAAGTTTTTTTTCACAGATAAAAAAAAACGTACTTATTTTTGTATTATTTTAATATATTAAAAGATTATTCAAATCGGTTATTTTAAGTCAGGGGGAGGGAGTTTCCTTGTGAATAAGTCCAATTTTAATTTAGGATTGTCTGATCATGACATATCTAGGAATATTTTCACATGCTTTACAATACCATTGAAAATTCAAATTTTTTCTATTTCAAATTATGATATCTCAGCTTGGAAAAATCTGTTTAAAATAACTGGTAGTTCTTAAAGTAAAAAACTTGCTCTTTGCTAGTCTTTCTTCAAATTAGCAATGAAATGAAAATTTGCAATGTCAGAAAAGCTCCATAACAGCAGAAACAGGGTTTTTCGCACTTTTAAGTTAGGTTATCTAAAAAATCTAGGGTATTGCAGAAATTCTAAGCTATATTCGAATTCAGCAGATCACATTTTTTTAAGTAGACTAGATCTGGTCGCTGGGTCTGAAAATGATTATTTGTGGTGCTCAAAGAAATATTATTGCCGTCTAAGGTACCTGGTTTCTAGGCGTTGCCTTCATTAATCAATTTGTCAACTTTAGTGTCACACTGAATAGTAAATTGTTATGGAAACAATACCATGATCAGGTCAGAAGACAGGTAAATAAGTCGCTATATAGTTTGTGCTTTATTAGACCTTGTACCTCAGTGACGTTGCGCAGAAGACTGTTAGTCTTTAATCCAGCCGCATTTGAATTATCGTCTAACTATTGCACTAATTATAGTATTTTCGAATGTGTATCAGAAGCAACAGGTTTGAATATAAGTACTCAGCAACATTTGAATTCAATATATTTTTAGAGCTAGAAGGGATCAACACATCATTCTCTGCAGGAAGCAGCTGAGTTAACTCCATATTGATTCTCGCAAGAGCTATTCTACTGTCATTCTACTGGAGGAACGATCAGAGCTCAATATTTCCAAGATAAGAACTGAGACTGATTCTAGATCCTTCCAGATCTCTGATGCTTGCCTATGGAAATCCTTTCCGTTCTCTCTTTGAAATTCGCCTTTGCTCGCTGCCTTCAGAGATGGTGGACGTAGATACTTTCTTGTCCTCGACCCTTACGTCTGTCTTGTAAGCATGACTTCTTTTCTTTAATTTTCTTTGATTTTGTTGCATGTTAAGTGCGTACTTGTCTATTTTGTAATTTATACTGTTAATGACTACATTACTAATCTCTTTCTAAAGTAAAATAAACTTTACTAATCTTTATGAACTGCGATTAAAATATCTAGTCACAATTTCTCTATTTATAGGTTTAACGTTTCTTCATGAAAACATAAATATTGTGGATTCCTTATCAGATAAAGATTACATCATTGTTTTCAAAATGTTGATAACACGTTTAATAAAGTATTTATGGATGTTTAAACAATTAAATTGTTAATAACTGATTATCTCTTATATTGTTGTTATGCGACTCTCGAAATCTATTCAACGGGTCTAAATATATAAAAAGTTAAGTGAGGCTCGTTACCCCCATCGGCCATGGGATTCCCGTTTTCTAGAATTTACGTGCACCAGCGTACTGGCGCGCGACGGCGATCGCAGTTTCGCATTTTGTCGTTAACTAAAAAAGGCTATCATTCAGCAACAGTTTGTCGTACATCTATAGATGGGAGCTTTAAGAGATTTGTATCATGAACAGAAATAATAATAGTTGATTGATTCAACTATATTTTTAGATTCTAGTTGCTTAAAGGGCTTCAAACGATTGACTTCAGCATTTTCCAATGAAATTTCGTCTTTCAATCGTTATCAAACGCTTCAAAACTATTAAAATTACACATACAAGGTTTTATCTTAAAACGATAGGAAATATATTCAAAATAAATTATTCAACGTTTCATTACCTTTAATACAAACCGACATATGATCGATCAAAATATGAAAATAAACAAAGTTTCCGAGAGGAGATCGAAGGTACAGGACCGCCCACTTTCCTTTTTCCCT
This sequence comes from Phymastichus coffea, assembly GCF_024137745.1. NCBI lineage: Eukaryota > Metazoa > Arthropoda > Insecta > Hymenoptera > Eulophidae > Phymastichus > Phymastichus coffea. Next base: position 1,612,967 of record NW_026706835.1, on the reverse strand, counting down.
CCCGTTGTGTCGGAACTAACATGACCGCTATCGTAAAATAAAAAATTATACACTTATTTAGTGTCGGCATCCGCTGGAGATAGACATGCTGCCAATCATCCTTCATGATCCCTTGTATAGTGCAATACGAACACAGCACATCTAACACCTCCAAGACTTGCCGCGAAACAGATAGCAAGCTATCTGTCGGACCCGTGGTGAAATCTATGACGATAGGGTCATAAAGGCGATCGTATTGTTGTTGTCGACCTCCATCATGATTCCTAACCACGACATTACCCGGTTTTCTTAACCTTCGCACGGTGTTTTCGATGGTCCGAGGATTAGGATGGTGTGCTCTGAGCAGGTAAAACTCAGTGTGCCGTCAAGCAGTCGCGTTATCTTCAGTTCGGCCTAAGCACACCATATCAGTACACTTATTGCGCAATATGCAATAATTATATGTGTAATTGCATTATATTACATTTGTATTTTTGAATAATTTATATTCATATTATTATTGATATTTCACCATACTCGCGTAATATCAATATGCACTGACATAACGGCTGCTAGCAAGGATTGATCACCACTATCACTAGTGATTACTATGCGCACGTCAACTAACATTCAATCGTGATTATCTAATGACACTAAACTCTTCATATGTTTCAGAATCGACCAATATATCAGATTAATTTTCACACAACGTTACTATTTTAGACTACATCATTAATTAAACATTTTTACGATAATTTATACCCAAAATTAATACATTTTCATGTCTACCTTTATACATTCTCTCTTACCTTTAGCAACTGCAATTATGTATTACAATCTTTGAGCAATGTTATTGTAAGAAGACAAGTTCAAGAAAAACCGTTGTGTAATAAAAAATTTAAAATAAATTTATGCTAAAAGAGAACGATTTTATGTTGTCATCTTGTAAGTCTTGTCTTTCTTACTCAACAATTTTGGTAAATGAGAAGTTTTCGACATAGCAAGGATTATTTATATGTAATATTTGGAGGAAATGAGACTTCTCAGCGAATCGAAGACCGTACTTAGAATTGTCTTGGTAACTTCTAATAATATTATCACATCATTTATGAATAAGGTAATTTACTTTAGAGATTTCTATTTCAAAGTCATAAAAATGCGCTTGATGATATTATTGTTAAATAAATCACGATTTAATGTGTAAAAGGCATATCGACAATTGTAGATGAGTGTGAGTAGGATATAAAGGAGCTAAGTTGCAAAAACTTGTGGAGGATCATAGGTAAATTCGATAGCTTTGGTTTTGTAATGTTGATGAAATTTCATAATAGAATGGTGGAATCAACTTCTACAGGAACAACTGACATTATAAAACATTCTTTTCTGTTTTATTATTTACATTATCCAGATCAATGAACCTTTTGATATAAACTACACGAAACTAAATAATTGGTACTAGAACTAGTAAAAATATTGTGCTTAATTAAAATAAACATGGCACTTTTATCATAATACTTGTTATATACATAGATTACTCCATAATAGCATTTTTAATACTATTTAAATATGCATGATTCTGAGTATCTAATTGAAATAATTAATAAAAAAGAGGTATAGTTTTATTAGGATATTTTCAAAACGAATTTCATTTAAACTAAAGTACTTTAGTGTATTGACAACTAGCGCAAATGCATTGGAGATCAATGCAATCGTGGTGACAAAATGCTCCACACTGTCGGCATATCACCATCGCTTCTTGAATATTACATTCACATGGAGACGGAGGTTGACTGCCAATGGTCATATCTGGTGTATTAGGCTCACTTTCGCCATTTATATGATAACTTCCGTTATTAGATTTCAGAGAAATTACCTCATGTGATCGTTCACCAGCACTCGCTGGTCGTCCTTTGAATAAATTCACTGCAATCATTGGTGGTGGTAAGGGAGGAGCAGATGATGCCCGGGGAGCTATTTCCATCTCAATTTTTTTTACGAACTTATAACATTCATTTTCTTCAATATCTTCGTCGACCATAGGTTGAACGTTAATTTTTTTAACAATCTGCAATCAAAAAATAAATTCATAATTATATTTCTAGTGATCATCAAACACTTATATTATAATATATTAGGTTAACGATATTTATTTTCTAATTCATGCAAGATGAAAGCTCACAACCTATCAAATAATAAGTTTGCACCTAACGCTTTGAAAATATAAAACAGTTTCAGTGTCTGAAGTTGATATAAATTTAGGAACTTTTAACCTCAATGACTATAAATTATGTTTTCAAAATATGAAAAATTAAATCTAGTTTCAAAATCTATCGTCCGATTGCAGATTGCAACCACTACGATGGCTTTATTTACAAATAACAAAGAAAAAGTGCTTTTCAAAGCCATTTTACCTTGCTTAAAAGCACTATTTTTAACATAACATTTAAAATGATGCTGTAATTCAGTCACTACTACTTACTACTATAAGTCTTAATATTATCCAGATACTTTTTCTCATAAACGTTCGCTTGTTTATTTTCATGGTAACAGAATCTACATGGGTAATTCACAGACAATCAGCTCAGAATCACGGTGAGAGGGATTTTTTTTGAAACTACGCGTAATTTCTATATATATAGAGGTCATCATTTTTTAAAATCTTTATAATAAAATACTATTTAGATCCTATTTTATAAACTTTTTAAAAAATTAATAAAAAGTTTCCGAAAACCTATATTTTCAAACCTAATTATGTTTTTTTTTAATTCTTCCTTATATACATTTCTGAGGGCTTTTTCTATACGTTATAAAATTTAAATGTCCAACATATCGAAACTCATGACACCGATTAAAAGAAGATGCTCTGTCATCCGTCCGAACGCTAGGCCCACTTGACAGGGTACGGCACGGCGGAACATCTTTTGAATCGGAGTATTTGAAAGTTATTTTTATTCAATACAAATTATCCTTCAACTTATATTTAATTTTCCGAAAATTTGCCGTTTTTACATTAAGCTTAAAATAATTAAACGATAATAATACTTTCTCTCTACGCTTAATCAGGCTTCATATCGACGTTGTTTAAATTGCTGCCGCATAAAGAATATTTTATCATTTAATATAAACTCCAATTAATTATATAATAATAATAATAACAATAATAATAATTATTATTATTATTCACAATCACGCACACTATACAGGGGGGAACACTGAACACACAGGTTCGAGGAAGGGGGACCTCACGGGCCGTGCGTTGTTCTAGCGCGGTTCGTGGAGTCGCGACCACGAGGGACCTTTAGTACAACGGGACGAAACAAAAAATATGAATATGCACAAAAAAAAACATAGATATACCTCAAGTGGTAACCCCTTCTCAGGGGGAAACCACTCCGGGTTCCGATCGGGTGAAAGCCCCGATGGTCACGGGCAGCGGCACGGATTTTGAGGGCCGCACTTTGTGCACGGGGATGAGGAGGACGACACGAAACAACGACACGAATCAGAATCTACTGAACTTACCAAGACGGCAGAGATCGGACAGCGTGTCAAGCGGCGGCAGCGGGGTGAGCTACGCCTCTGCCGCTGATAGCCACGAACCAATGATAGGACGAACACCCACAATAACAAACGACACACGAGACGTGACGGAACTGCTGTGGCTCATACAATAGATGGCGACGAAAATGGCCAAAGCAGCAAATGTGCAAAAGAACATGAATATGATAGTGAAGATGGGAATTAAGACAATTCTCGAGACTGTGGACATTGCGCTGCACAAACGATCGGACACAGTTTCGGGAAGACGTGCCTAAGACAACAGCAATATAGACACGACAGCGGAGAATAATGAAGAAACGCCACGGACGAAACGGAAACGTTCGCCGGCCGAAACCACGCCGGAGCCCTCACAAAAGAGGCCACCGACGCGACGGAACCGACCAAGGACTGGCAGACGGTAACACGAAAAAGAATAGAAAAGACAAAAAAGCAAATGGACGCAAAGAATCGGTCTGACAGAGGCGGACCGGTACACCGAAAAAAGGGACTGGCTGTCCTGATCAGGCCGAGCACGGACACGACATACTCCGATATAGTACGGAAAAGACGAATGACGATCGATCCTCGACGAAGGAGAGTCACGTGCAGGTGACAACTTTTCGGAAGACGAAGAACGGCTTATGTCTTCTGAAGCTACAGGTAGACGCAGACAAGCCGGACGGACGCGAGATGTTTGGACGACAGATCCAAGATGCATTCGGGGAAGCGGGCAGTGTCAGGGCCATGACCTCCAAGATCCAATTGGAGATCATGGGTCTAGACTGCATTACGAGACGCGGACGAGAGCAGTATATGGCGGTCTGTGAATTGGAATCGCAGGAAGCCGATGCGTTGCTTCGGTGTGGTCGGATCGGAATTGGCTGGTTGCATTGCCGCGTTCGGAAACGACTGACGGTGACAAAATGTTACAGATGCCTGGGCTTCGGCCATGTGAAAGCTGAATGCACAGGAAAGGACTGGACGAAATGCTGCCGCAAGTGTGGCACATTCGGACACTACGTAACGGAATGTAAAAACAAGCCGGTCTGTCCATTCTGCTCCGAGGCCGGGCACAGGGACGTCGCCTATCTTGCCGGAAGTGGCAGATGTACCGTTTTCCGGGCCGCGCTGGAGGAGTGCAAGGGACGGGCCGGAGGACGGACAGAATAATTCAGAGAAACCTGAATCGAAGTAGGACTGCAGACATGCTCCTATCTCATATAGCCGACGAATATAACGCGGACATCCTGATCCTGAGTGAACCATACACGAGAAAGATGACCCAAACATACATTATAAACGAGACAGGACCACTGCTATCTGGGTAAGGGGTGGTGCCCAATCTATAGTCTCCAATTGCGGTGTCGGGGACGACTATGTCTGGGTCACAGTTGGCGCTGTCACTTATCTCAGCGTCTACCTGTCATCCAATTGCATCACGATGGAGTTCGAAAGAAAGGCGGCACTCATAGAAGACGGGATCAGGGACCTGCCCGGGGATGTCATCGTTGCGGGGATTTTAACGCGAGGGCGACCGAGTGGGGAATGAACGAAATGAATCGATGCGTACGACTACTGCTGGAAATGGTCGCAAAGCTCGATCTAGCAATGGTAAATACGGGACATACACCGACGTACAGACGGCCAGGTGTCGGAGACTCCATCCTCGACGTCACGATGACGTCGGACAGAATTCTGCCACGGCTGAGGGGATGGCGGGTCATCGAAGACTACACAGCCAGCGATCACCCGTACATCGTCTTCGAAGTGGTGGGACGGACGGGAACGAGAACCCACCAACCCCCGCGGTGGAATCTACGTAAACTCGACGGACGAAAATTTTCGGAAGAGCTAATGGCAGCACCGGCTCCAGGGGAGAGAATTCCCCCCGAACTGACGGGCCGGTAAAGAGTGGAAAGATTGACAGACGAGACGACCAAATTCATAGACATCTTGTGCAGAAGTACAATGCAGAAACGTCGAGAGATACAACAAAGACAACCACAATACTGGTGGACAAACAAGATAGCCGAGCTACGCAGGATATGCCTGACAAATTGGCGACGAGTGACAAGGGCAGGAGGCGCACCCGAAAGGGAAAACCTCCAAGCCATATACAAAGCAGCACGGAAGACGCTGACGAAAGCAATACGGGACAGCAGGACGCGATGCTGGAGGATGCTGGACGGATTGTTGACTGATTGTTTCGGACGCAATCGATCAGGACAAACGTGATGGACGACGTGGACGCACAAATGTCCCCCGCTTTTGCCGTTGAGGAGCTCATCAGAGCAACGAATGCGATGAAGACGGGTAAGGCACCGGGACCGAACGGAGTACTGTCCGAGATCCTCCGGCTTGTGGCTCGTCTACGGCCGGAGATACTCCTTGACCTGTACAACACGTGCTTGGCGACAGGAACGTTCAGCGATCGGTGGAAGGTGGCAAGGCTCGTTCTTATCCCAAAAGGTAGGAGCGATCCTAGCACGCCTTCGGTTTACCGACCGTTGAGTTTACTTGACACGACTGGTAAACTCTTTGAACAATTACTGAGACCGAGACTAATAGACGCGATACAGACCGGAGGGGGTTTATCAGACTCAGGTCATAACATTTTTTCAAATGTTTTGGGCATGAAACGGGTGGCAGCAAAATTCATTCCAAAACTACTGAACTTTGACCAAAAAAACAATCGCATGAACATCGCTCAGGAGCTGTTAAACGACGTCAACGACGATCCAAGTTTGCTTGAAAGGGTCATAACTGGTGATGAAACATGGGTGTATGGTTATGATGTCGAAACCAAAGCACAATCGTCCACCTGGAAACATTCAACGTCACCAAGAGCGAAAAAAGCACGTCAAGTTCGATCAAATGTGAAGGTTTTGCTTACAGTTTTCTATGACTGCAGGGGCGTGGTACATCATGAGTTCTTATCACAAGGTCGTACGGTTAATAAGGAGTATTACCTTGAAGTTATGCGACGTTTGCGTGAAGCTATCCGAAAAAAACGCTCCGATTTATGGAAAAACAATTCATGGTTTTTGCATCACGATAACGCACCTGCTCACTCGTCGTTGCTTGTTCGTAATTGTTTGGCCAAAAACAATACCGTAGTCGTGCCCCAACCTCCATATTCACCAGATATGGCTCCGTATGACTTTTTCCTGTTCCCAAAGTTGAAGAGACCCATGAAAGGACGGCGTTTTTCCTCGATTGAAGAAATAAAGGCCGAATCGCTGAGAGCGCTCAAGGACATACCAAAAAGTGAATATCAAGAGTGCTTCGAAGATTGGAAAAAACGCTGGCATAAGTGTATTATATCTGGGGGGATTACTTTGAAGGGGACCACATTGATGTAAACGAATAAATAAATATTTTTTTGGAAAAACGATAATTCCGGGTACTTTTTGAACACACCTCGTATTTCAACTTTATCACGGTCTTTATTACGATAGTATATAAAACTAGTTTTAGACATTGCTTGCAATGTCCATTTATGTACCTTTAACTCATTACTTATAATTTTACCTTTCATGCTAACATTTCGACCAAGCTTTGTTACTTCTCCTCCAATTCCATTGTAAGCACTTTTGCCATAACAGCTCACGAAAAAATTCCACTGTTAGTTTTTATTCCAGTCAGCGTTTGCTCCTTGAGGGAAGAAGACGTGTTGAAACTATGCTTTACTCGAAAAGCTACAATGTTAGCAAACTAAGTGAAGTGACAGTTACGTTTAAAGTTCATCAGTAGTATCTTAAAACAAAAAAAAATAACAGCCGAAATGGCCACTCAAACAGGGGACGATATGTTTATTCCTAATAAACACCAAACTAAAAACTAGAAGACTGTAAATTATAAAAGACAGAGAATCAGCACAGAAACTCAAACTCAATTTAGAAAACGACGAGCACAATAATCAAATTACTGGTTAAGTAACACAAGCAACAGATACGAAATACTTCAAGAAAATAAAGAAATTAAAGAAAATCATAGCGAAGAAGAAAACAATGAAGCAAATAAGTCGAAAAGCAAATTTCCCTCGATTTTCATTTACAATGTACAGAATATTTAACCGTCTACTAAAGAAAATCTACTGAACACAATAGCCAAAGAAAATTACCTTGAAAGTGATAGAATAAAACAAAATTAAAATTTAGCCGACAACTTCGGAAAAATATTTACCAAATATTACTGCATTGAAAGAAAGAAACACGCAATTTTACACTTACCAAATAAGAAAAAGGTTTCAAAGTTATATTAAGAAGTATTCACCCGTGAATTGATATAATTGAATTGAAAACAGACATATAAGAACATGGCTATAAAGTATTCATAATATGAGGCATCGCATCACAAAACTACCATTGTCGCTTTTCACAGTTGAAATTGAACGAGATTATAAAAGCCAGGAAATATATAAAGAAAACCGACTCTTAAACACGGTAATCAAATTCGAGCCACTGAACGTTAAAAGAAAAATTCCTCAATGTCAGAACTGCCAAGAATACGGGCATACAAAAAACTATTGTTATAAAAGTGTTATATATGTGAACTGTGTTGAACAACACCAAACTAAAGAACGTCCTATTAAACAAAAAAAGACGTAACATGTGCAAATTGCAAAGGAAATCACACTGCAACTTATAAAAAATACGCAGTTATTAAAAAATTACAGTATTGCTATAACTATTTTCTAGACTACGAGGAAAAATATTAAATCAAAACAGTATTCAAGTTCATCAAAGTCGAAATTCAAATTTAGATGCCAACGCCAAACATAGCATTTACATAGGTTATATCAAAACAGAACGATCAAAGTGAGATAAAAAAACAAATAGTTGTTCAATCAGAGCTAAGTAGACAAACCAACGAAATAGCACAAATAATAAATTCGAACACATGATGAAGCAGCTGATGCAAAGAATGGATACTATGTTAAATCTTTTTACTGTACTAGTAAACAAAATGGCATAATGATCAATTTAAAACTCGCTATCTAGAACGCAAACGGTCTTGTGCAGAAGCATCTTGAATTAAAAGTATTTTTAATCTATGACAATATAGACATCATGTTGTTATCAGAAACACACATTACATGTAAAAATTATCTTAATATACCAAACTACACTGTACATAAAACCAATCACCCGCTTAGTAAAACACATGGACGTACTGCGATTATAATCAAAATAAATATAAACCACTACATTCACACTTCTGTAGTGAAATCTACTTATAAGCAAACAGTGTAATCATCAAAGATAAAGATAGACCGATAACTATATCAGTTGTTTACTATCCTCTGAACAAAATAATTACAGATTTTTTTGTTTAGACTTTTTCAATACACTAGGAAATCGCTTTATAGGCGATTATAACGTGAAACATCCGTGATGAGGATCAAGATCATCAGCTTCAACCTACAGAGGCAGAGTACTCTATGAAATACTACAAAAAAATAACTACTTTCCGATATCCAATGAAAAATCAACACACTGACCTAAAAATATAAACAGACTTCCGGATTTGATTGACTCTGCCATAGTAAAAAATATAAACAAAAATTATTTTGAAGTGTCATCATGATTAGATTTATCATCAGATCATTGACCGGTACTAGTTATTAAAGATTCAATAAAGTAAATAATAACATAAAAGTTGATCGAAAACAATATACTATTTATATAGAGGAACGTATAACGTGTAACTATCCTCTTAAAACAGCTAATAATATAGAAAGCAGTATCAACTCACTCTACGTAATTCTAAATGAAATTATTAACAAATGCTCTACTACAATGAAAAGAAATAAAACACAGCAAATCACGTCTACTAAAATAACCCAAAAATTCAAAGAAAAGAGATTATTAAAAAAAAGGTATCAAATACTAGATCGAGTTAAGACAAAACTACCTAAATAAAGCAACTAAAGATCGAAAGAAAATGTTTTACGAAGGAAAAAACACACAAACGTAGAATTATCTCAAATCACTAAGTTTTACAGAAGCAACAAATTACTCATTATGGAAAGCTACTAAACGACTTAAAAGACCAACGACATTTATAGCGTCTATCAGAAAACTTGGTGGTAACTGGGTAAGATGGGACGAGGAAACAGCTGAAACGTTCGTAAATCATGTTAGCACAATATTCAAGTCTCATCAAAGAATAATCACTGAAAAAGAAGAAATCTTAGTAGAAGGTTCAGGCGTCCAAGACAGTACACCAATCAAAGCGTATAACGAATTTAATTCATTCGTTATGTCTCTCTCTTCCCACGCATGCATGTACACAATTTATATACTTGTACTATACTTGAATTTACATTATAATGTACAGCAGCCTGCAGCAGCCGACAACGCCGAAGTGTAAGGTAAGAGAGAGAGCCCGGCATGTCTACTCATGTGCGTACAAGCAGAGAGAGTCGCGCTCGCATGTATGCGTGTATGCGTGTGGTCGCGCTGCCGAAAAGTGCGATAAAAGAGTGGGGACGCCTCTCGCGGCAATTGACTGGCAGACGTAACGCGGGCGACACGTGTCTGGACGCGCATCGAGGCAAGGGCTTTTCCGTCCTCTTTTGCTTGGGCAATCGCCGCGATTTAGCGTTCGTCAACTTCGTCCTCTTTACTGGAGAGTTTGGACCTTCGGCCTGGTATTGCCTAGAAGTGTTTTGCGAGTGCGTACTGTAGTGCGGCGACTTGATAGAGTGGTGTGCGCGTGCTGGGACCTAGCGCTAGGCGGTCCCGCGCTTCTCCACTGGCACTGCACCCGGCGTCCGGGAACGCCGTTCGGCGAGCGGATACTCTTTGTACGGAGGGCCTGGCCATTGCCATCGTATTGTAAGTACCTACTCGTTTGGCTCTCTCTTGCTGGCTTGCCGCTTCTCTCTCTCTTTGCCGACTTACTGCTCTGTGTACTTTCCCTTGGATGCTTTGTATAAATTATTTTTATCCTTATTCTCCGTGTTTCTCTAATTTTGCGTCCGACTCTCGCTCCCTATCCTTAGCGAATTCTCTGCGCTCGTCGCTACTTTTCGCGCTTTTCAGCCACTGCTACCTGCGACGCTCTACGCGGGCCACGAGGCTGCCTGATATTGTGGCTAATCGAAGGGCTTGGCCACACGTGCACCAGCGTACTAGCCTCGTGGCATTCGTAACTGGTAAAGCCGAGCTGTCAATCATTTTATCCTCTCAATTATAACGACGAGTTAGCTAAAACCCCGTTATATTGGCGCCCAACCTCTGATTTGGCAACTTTTCTTTGTGTGGCAGATAGTGCGACGAGAGGAAATCTTTGTGAGCGCAAACGTTTCTCGAGAATTCCAGCGCCTACGGAATTCGAAACTCGGCGCGGACATCAACAACGTGCGCGCCTTCCCCCCTTTGTTTACGCGCGAGAGTCAGGCCGCGCAAAGTAGTAAATACGAAGCGAAGCATATACGCCGCGCGACACTCATAAGCTCCGAGCTTGGCCTTGAGATATTTAGAAACAAAATTTTATATACAGAAAATTTCAGTCGTACGTCCTCAAGGCTTGGCCGAATTACGAGTAGAGTACGATAATCGACTCTACCGAATTTCGTTCGCCGGCCAGTCAATTCACGTAGCGTGCGCATGGTTATGTGTGTATATATATAACAGGTATAGTTTGTAAGTCGCAGCGCTCAGCTTTTACAACAGTTAGACTTTTTTTGTCTTTCTAAAAGCAACTTGTTATCAATTTCTTTTTTTTTCCTCTCCGTCGTACTCTACTGTTGTTGTTGTCTCGAGTGCGTTAAAGTATAAAATTTCCTGCGTGTTGGTTTTTTTTTGTTACACTGACTGTACCGTGTAGTCTAGTTGACTTATAAAATCCACGTCATTTTGGCATTGCCTTTTTCGTTCCCTTTTTTTTTCTCTTCTGTTTTGATTATTTGTTGTAAATAGCACAGCTCTATTTTATAATAATGGCCTCCAATTGGTCGCTGAGCGAATTAACAATATTTAAAGAACAAATCGACGAAAAAATTTGCAAGTGGATAAAAGACCTTTCTAGCACGGACGTGGATTGTATGCTAACTCAACTGGAACTACACACAAACGGTACACTATTCGAACGCGCGAACCGCTTGTATCGTAGACTGAACGGCGATTATACCGCAGAAGATTTTGTAGCGATTGAAAACCAGGACGAAAATATGGCGTACGAAAGACGTGAACACCTCACCCGTATATTCTTTGAGTCAGAGGCCCTGCCAAAAGAAGTTCGTGCGGACTTGCGCGCGGCCATAGAGGCAAATGAGCTTCTAGAGCCTTTCGAAAATTCAAAGCTTGAGACGGGCCATGGCGCTCGAGAGAATATCCGGACGAGTTCGCCAACAGGAATACAAGAAGACATGTCACTCACTTTAGGTGCGAATGCGACACACATCGTAACAGATACGATCCAACAACAGGAATCAACGACCTTTAGAACAGGTGCGTCGGGTTCGACATATGTACCGACTTACACGCATGCGATGACGACCTCTTTAACAGAACACAGCAAGACAGTCCGAATAGGGTTACCAAACGGTGCAGTAGAATATGCCTCCCCGGCCATCGCGCGTGAGTTAAACAGAACTTGGCGGAAAGAGGCCGAGGCCCAGAGGCATATAGAAGCTCAGGATGTGGAAAAAGAAAATTTAAAGGCATTAACCACGTACTATAAAAATTTAGCCGCTGGGTTACAAGCTAACCTAGCCAGGCTACAAAAAGAAAAAGAGAGTGAAGCCGCACTCAATAAAGAGCTGCAAAAGCAGTTAAAACAAGTAGTGGCCACAATCCGACAACAAGCTGCAGAGCAAGCTAGATTAGACGCCTACCAAAACAAAAATGTTCAATTCGCGGATACATTCGAATTAAACTATTACGATGTATCAAACCAGCTCAACGGCTCAGACAGATATAACATGCCGTTGTCCCTCGATCCTCAAGCACCGATCTTTCACTCGACGACTAAACCCTCATTGGCGACTACATCACAGCCGTCGCCAAACTTTTCGCCGGCCCCTTCTAGCGTCCCTGGGCCCTCTTACGCAAGCTCGCTCACTCCCGTAAGCTCGTGCTGGGGGAGGGGAGACTTGCCCAGCGCTACACCAGTGCCGCCGACACAGCAAGGGCCAAGAGGCACGCCTGCTAATGGCATAGAGGCCACGACATTCAACTCTTCGTCTCGCTTTCTTCCTAGCAAATATCTAGGAAAAACAGTAAGAGAATGGAAAATTAAATTTTCCGGAGGCGGAGGCCTTAGTATTGAGGAGTTCCTAGAGAGGATCGAGGACAACAAACGATTAGATAAAGTAGCAGACGAGGAGTTACTCGATTCTATGACCCCTCTATTCGAGAAGTCAGCTCTCTTTTGGTACCGTGCCATGAGGCCTGCGTGGTCCACATTCGCCGATTTTAAAGAAGCGGCTCTCACCGCTTACAGCAAGTCCAAGAAAAATAGAAGGACCATGACAGTGGAGGCCCACTTGCGCACCTAGGGCGCCGATGAACCAGTACTAGAATACGCAGTCTCGCTACTCACCATACTAAGAAGGATGGATCCGCCGTGGGACATTCGGGATCAAATCAATCTCATCATTGACAATATGCTCCCTCCACTCAAGAAGAAGCTAAAATACTTCAGGAACAGTCTCACTGACGTGCAGCTGCTACTGACCCGGGCCCAAGAGGCTGAAGACGATGAACAGGGACAGTGGAAGCCACCGCCTGCCGCAGACCAAAGCATGTGGCCCGAAGCGGCTTATAAGCCACGGACCAAATCTGCCAAGGCTAGGCCAGTGAACCTGTCGTCTTTGAACGACAAGGCTTCCCCAGCTCACGAAGCCGAGCTGGAGAAGCTAATGTCAAGATTTTTTGAGAAGAAAGCCAAGGAGTTTGGCCTCAACAGGCCTCCGACTCCCCCGGCAAATAGCAAGAACTCTGGTGGAAAATTAGAGGCAGCAACAGAGAAATCGCGGAACGGTTCCAATGGCGACACTCCTCGAGGCAATTACCGTGGCCGTGGCCGAGCCGGCTGGAGAGGTGGGGGACGGCCATCGGGCAGTCGTGCTCTGAAGGTCGCTCCCAAATCGGACAAAAACAAAAACAAGGAATCTGGTCCTGATGCCGACAAAGTATTCTGCTGGGAGTGCAGTTGGCCAGGCTACACCAAGTTTACCTGTCCCGAATGCTCGCCCATGCAGGAGAATCAAGGAGAACCAAAAAACGCCAGCGGGAGCCAGTAAGCGAGGTCCAGACGGCTCCCCCTATCACCCGGACCTTTGAAGTCAGTGGCCTGACAGGAGTAGCGCAGGCGCTGTGCAACACGGTGGGCGACCCAATGCTAGCCCCGGTTAGCCCTTCCGACGTGCAGCCAGCCGGCGATGGAGGTACTGTCTCAAGCGCCCTGATCGATAAGTCACCTAGGTGGTGGCTGACAGTGAATGTTGGCGACTATAAGTTTAGAGGTCTCTGGGATACCGGAGCTTCCCGTACAGTCCTCGGCCCGAGCGCCATTTCAATGGCTGCAGCCTTAAATAGGCGCGTACTTCGGTACGTGGGCCCTGGGGCAAGAGCGGTAGATGGTCATTACGTGCCCATCGTTGGTAGCGTAAAGTTACCCTTCACGATCGGAGGGGTGACTCATATTATCAATGCTCTCATTCTAAAAGAAGTCGACACAGAGTGCACCCTTGGTGCCGACTTCAAACGCGCCTTTTCGGCTTATCTGTGTCCAAAAACAAATAAGCTGATATTTGATGGCTGCGAAGAAGGCGTGCCCGCAGTTCTCTCGTCAGAGAAGTCTGAGGAGGCAACGGCCTTGGCCTCGCTGGGGATCGAAGATCCCACAGACGAGCAGAGAGCAGAGATAGAAAAAGTCATGCACGAGTTGCTCCCGGAGCCCTCCGGTGAACAGTTAGGCTGCACAGGATGGATCGCGCATGACATAGACCTCACCAGCACGCGCCCCATAAAACAAAAGTACTACCCAGTATCTAAGAAGATAGAGGACGAGATGCACGCTCAGGTGCACAAAATGCTAAAGATGGGAGTCATCCGGAGATCCATGAGCGAGTGGTCAAGTCCAGTCGTTATGACTCTAAAGCCCGATGGCTCGTATCGATTCTGCGTTGACTACAGAAAAGTCAATGCAGTGTCGAAAATTTCGGCTTACTCCTTGCCCTTTATGGATGTTATTTTGCGTAAAATTCAACAGGCAAAGTACATCAGTGCTCTAGATTGCTCTGGAGCATTTTGGCAAATACCTCTCACGGAGAGGTCGGTACCGATTACGGCCTTTACGGTTCCTGGCATGGGTCTGTTCGAGTTCGTGCGAATGCCATATGGCTTGGCCGGAGGCTCTGCCACTTTTCAAATGCTGGCAGATAAAATTATCACGCCAGAAATGGAACCCTTCGCTTTTGCATATTTAGACGACTTGATCATCGCCACCGAGACATTCGCCAACCATGTGAAGTGGCTCACATTAATTTTAAAAAGACTCAACGAGGTAGGCCTTACGATAAATCGTAAGAAGTCAAAGATTTGCATGCCCGAGATTCGCTACCTCGGCGTGCTAGTTAATCGTGACGGCTGTCGCCCTGATCCTGAAAGGGTACAGCCCATTTTAGACTACCCTGCGCCGAGGAATTTGCGACAATTACGTCGTTTTCTCGGCATGGCCTCTTGGTATCGCAAATTCCTAGGAGATTTTGCGACCTTAGCCGAGCCTCTTACTTCACTTACCCGAAAAGATTCTACTTATGTGTGGACTGATGAGCATTGGGCGGCTTTCGAACAAGTAAAAGCCTTACTTGCGTCGGCCCCCGTTTTGGCCAGGCCTGATTTCAACGCGCCATTCATCGTGGAATGCGACGCCAGTGATACCGGCCTAGGCAGGTTCTTCTCCAGAAAATTGGCGGGGAAGAACGTCCTCTTTGTTTCGCTAGCCGTGTCCTCACAGCCACTGAACGAAGGTTATCGGTGACGGAACGTGAATGCCTCGCAGTCATTTGGGCGATAGAAAAATTCCGACCATATATTGAAGGCTATCACTTCACAGTCGTGACAGATCACCATAGCCTCGTCTGGCTGCAAAATTTGAGGAGCCCAAACGGCAAGCTGGGCCGATGGTCGTTGCGTCTACAGGCCTACGACTTTGACATCGTCCATCGAAAGGGCAAAGACTCCTTCTACTCCTTCTTCTGCCTTTAACCCTTCTCGCAGCCTATGCTTCCTGCCGCTTATGCCCGCTTGAGCTTGCCACAAAATTTTTTTTTTTACTAAGCCGTATATCACTCCATCATTCCAACGCTTTACAGAGAATGTGGCCGACTAAGAGAGATCAGGAGAAAGTCACCCTCACCCTAGAGGGACCGATGGAAGTGATGCTGAGGCTCCAGAACTGGGTTGCCCAGCAACTCTTGTCGTTGGGCGATCCCCAAGACACTCCCACACCCGGAGCCCCCAGCATCAGCGATCTCCTACAGTGCTGGACGCAAAGGCAAAGCCAACCGGCGGACAACAATATTCCCGCATCAGCCCCAGTCGGAGGACGTATGCTGATGGGCGGCACTGCCTCCTCCTCGACTCCAGAGGCACTGGCCCAAGGAGCCCAGGACACAGAGAACGCCAGCTGGCCGGACCGCTGGGCCGCCGTGGAGGCTGCTGCGCGCAGCGCCCGCCGAGCGAGGCTGGCTGCCGAGCAGGCCGAGTGCCTGGCATTTCAGGACGTCCTGAACTTTTCGGAACATCCCGACGCCCGCGTCAGGGCCTGCGCCTCCTCGGATTTTGTCAGGAAGGTCGAGAGAGAGCTCGAGAAGAAGGCCTTCCTGGCAGAGGCAGCCACTCGATGGATAGAGGCAAGAAGGGCCCAAGACGAGAGCGCTCGCCTTGCGGCTGAACAGGAGCAGAAGCGCCAAGAGCTTTTGGTCCTCCAAGAGAGGATCGAGGCCCTCAACCTTCGGGCCTCGACCTTACTAGGTGCCCCTGGCTCTTCTGGCACTGCCGCTAGCGACCGACGATCCTCTCCCGGCTCGGCCTCCCAGAGGATCGCCCGCCCTCCTGGCACTGCCCCAAATGCAGCAGGATCAGCTGCTCAGAGCAACGGGCCATGGACCAAAGAGCAACGCCTTGAAGCAGCCAGGGCGGCCCAAGACGACCGCCGGACGTACTGCGCGGCCAACGGAAACTTGGTCCCACAGTACTTCGCCATGCTCAACCGCTTCAAGGAACAGCCTTGCGGCAAATTCGAGGGTCCTACTCCTACAAAATACGGGGTACGCTTCTGCTCCGGTTGCAATCTGACTTCAGTGTCAAGGTCAGATAACTGCCCGAATTTCTTTCAACATTGGAAATTCGAGCAGGGCCTGGAGCAGAAGTACGATTACTCCGCCGAGCTAGGGCCCCGAGGCGCTCCTCGCTAAGACTATCTCACCACCGTCTTCTCGCCGTCGCCAAAAGGAAGAAAGAAGATTGCGTCTCCGGCGCCTAGACTTGGACTGCCCTGCCTTAATTAAGAGAAGAAATAGAAGATTGCGCCTTCTGCGCTCGTTTTTGTTTACGGCCGTGCCTATTCAATTCCTCCTATTTTATGTTTTGTACCCTTACGCTTTTCCTCGCGCCGTTGCGCGTATAAACTATGTCTCATTTTAAAACCCTTCTTGTAAAAAGAGAGAGAGAACAACATATCCACATAATAATCCTTTTTTTTTTACTTTAAGAAATAAAATGCTATTTTGCTTCATAACTGGAGTTCCCCCTTTCTTTTCCTTCTTCAAGAGAGAGACTACCTTTCGAGTTGGTACCGCTCCCGTTACCAACGTCTGGGGGAGGGGCATATAACGAATTTAATTCATTCGTTATGTCTCTCTCTTCCCACGCATGCATGTACACAATTTATATACTTGTACTATACTTGAATTTACATTATAATGTACAGCAGCCTGCAGCAGCCGACAACGCCGAAGTGTAAGGTAAGAGAGAGAGCCCGGCATGTCTACTCATGTGCGTACAAGCAGAGAGAGTCGCGCTCGCATGTATGCGTGTATGCGTGTGGTCGCGCTGCCGAAAAGTGCGATAAAAGAGTGGGGACGCCTCTCGCGGCAATTGACTGGCAGACGTAACGCGGGCGACACGTGTCTGGACGCGCATCGAGGCAAGGGCTTTTCCGTCCTCTTTTGCTTGGGCAATCGCCGCGATTTAGCGTTCGTCAACTTCGTCCTCTTTACTGGAGAATTTGGACCTTCGGCCTGGCATTGCCTAGAAGTGTTTTGCGAGTGCGTACTGTAGTGCGGCGACTTGATAGAGTGGTGTGCGCGTGCTGGGACCTAGCGCTAGGCGGTCCCGCGCTTCTCCACTGGCACTGCACCCGGCGTCCGGGAACGCCGTTCGGCGAGCGGATACTCTTTGTACGGAGGGCCTGGCCATTGCCATCGTATTGTAAGTACCTACTCGTTTGGCTCTCTCTTGCTGGCTTGCCGCTTCTCTCTCTCTTTGCCGACTTACTGCTCTGTGTACTTTCCCTTGGATGCTTTGTATAAATTATTTTTATCCTTATTCTCCGTGTTTCTCTAATTTTGCGTCCGACTCTCGCTCCCTATCCTTAGCGAATTCTCTGCGCTCGTCGCTACTTTTCGCGCTTTTCAGCCACTGCTACCTGCGACGCTCTACGCGGGCCACTAGGCTGCCTGATATTGTGGCTAATCGAAGGGCTTGGCCACACGTGCACCAGCGTACTAGCCTCGTGGCATTCGTAACTGGTAAAGCCGAGCTGTCAATCATTTTATCCTCTCAATTATAACGACGAGTTAGCTAAAACCCCGTTATAAGCGATTAAAATAAAGGAAGTATGACAAATTATTAATAATATTAAGAATAGTAGAGTTTCCGGTTTCGATAATATCACAGGTAAAATAATTAAAATGTTTCCCGTAATTGCAACAAAACTTTTTATTGTCTTAATACGTAAGATAGATTGTAAGCAAACTTTGAGTAATAAAAAAACAAAATGTTTTTATTCTATAATAGCTATAGTAGATAATAAAAGTAATAAAATTCAATTAATTCTATTGAGATATAGAAATTTGTTCAAGTAAAATGTTGATAACATTTTGTAATAGAAATTATCGTATATTGTTACAATGATTTTTAAAGCTTAAGACTTTACACTATTATGAGAGGTCGATTCGATAAGTATAGTACAGCTAGTATAGACAATGAGAATATTATCAAGTGTGGGATAGGCGATGGTTCATGTGGTAGAACGCCGGGGTCTATGGATCCATAGAACGCGGATTCGATTCCCGACATATTCGTTCATTTTATTAAAATATCTGAGCTGAAACTCCGTTATATTAGCGTCCACTGAATTCATTAACATAAGTTTATCTCCCATGCCACACTATCTCTGTTTTTAAGGACTGGCTGACTGAAGCCGAGTACGCCATAGCATAGGAAAGCACTAAGAGATAGTGTGGGTAATAACGTGGTAGAGTCGCTGCCCGGCATTCAGAGTAACTTTCCTTAAAGTGTTGCTCGACTTAGCAGTCGTAATTAATGAGACCGTACGTTTTATTTCGGGTGAAGGATATATAACGAGAAGTCGATTCAGTAAGTATAGTACAGTTAGTATAGACAATGAGATTATTGTCAAGTGTAGAAACGCCCGTGGCTCAAGTGGTAGAGATAGACCGATTTCTGGATCCATAGGATACGGATTCGATTTCCGTCGTGTTCGTTAATTTTTTTAAAATAACTGAGCTGAAACTCCGTTATACCAAATATTTTGAAAAAAAATTGGTCCCTATATTATTAGTTCTTAAAATATAATCTTTTGAAAAATATTTATCATTTTAATTTGTTTAACGTTAATAACGTTTGATTTATTTAATATTTTGCTATAAAAATTCAGAGAATGATGACCTATAAATATGCAATAATTCTACAAAATTTGAAACAGATCAATCATCCAGTGCTTCTGAGCTGATTGAAATAGCTAAGAATTGGAGTTTTTTGACTATGTATTATATTTTTCATTTACTACTTTTAATACTTTGACAAAATATAACCAAACAGTTTCGGTTATTTAGTCCATGATGTACAGCACTTACGTATAACTTTGATACATCTATAGACATAATAGATAATGAAAGATGATGATCTCGAAATAAGATTATGGTTCAGATGGCGAAGAAGAAGAAATTTTCTGATTAGTATTCTGATCACTTAATCCTTTAGTGCACATAAAAGTTACAGTTATGACACGAAAAAACTTTATACACTTCAAAACATCCCGGCCTGTGTTGAAATCGAATTCAGGTTAGATTTTGAAAATTCAAGATGACCGATCTAATATGACGGACAACATAAAAAATTAAAATTTTGAAAAATAATAAGTTTGATCATATTTTATGTAAAAAAATTAATAAACAGTGTTCTTGCTATTATTTTTTATTTGGCTCATAGCTTTTGAGTAAAAATTCGTAAAGTTTGCATATAACAAATAAATGCCTTCATCCGCCACTTAAATTTGGAAAATTTGACTCCGGATGCGGAATTAGCGGGTCGAGACGTTTTGAAACTTATATCATTTCTCCTCAACCTATCGTAATTCTTACATAGACGAAAGGGATAACTTAAATTTATTGTGAAAAAGTATATTTATATTTTATTACAGGGCGTGTAGAACAATAGCAACTTAATGTACCGGCAGTAAAAGATCTAAATAAGAGAGAAAGAGAACAAACCTATACTTTGCATACGAACCGGTGGCGCTTAATGTCATACCATAGTTGGAGTAAGATTTGTCGTCGGTGGGCTTGAAACACAGTACTGTAATAGTCTAAAAGGATGACGGCGGAAGGAGGATCGGAATGCTACTACCGATATCACTGAGCAATGTCTTTTAAGATGAGAGTCGGAGCTAACCAAGGGAATCCTTGAGTCCTAGTACTAGAAATCTTCCAATTGGCGTAGCTAAAGCTCAGTAGGCTTCTTTCGGAACCTATCAAAATTAGTGCGTTCTTGCAAGGAAAAAACAAGGCTATTTCTTCAGAAGTGACTAAAAATGAAGAAGACGTGGCGAAGAAGAGATGGAGGTCTGTTTCTCTGAAAGCTAAAGCCGGCAGAGACAACAGAGTCTGCTAGAACAAGGGATTTCCTGTACTCTCCTATAATGATAACTTCCTTAAAGATGATCTCGCAGACGTTTCGCTTAGCCTCACTTATGGCTACTTAGTTTTTATTTTTACAACTCTTTTTGCCGGAAATACAGTATTGCAAGCCTTCATTTTAAAAGTGGTAGCGTCGTTCATCATACGAAGTTGAGTAAAGATAAGTTATAGCATTAGCTGCAAGCTTGACGATCCTAAATGCTGGATCTTGAGCCTGAGCGGGCTCACCAATAAACGTTAGTCTCATGGTATCTTACAAATCAGGGGCCGGAAAGGACTCGATCGCCGAGTGATGGTGAGGTGGAAAAAGGTAAAGATAAAGTGAAAAAGATGGAAAGACAGGAAAAGGTAGTCGTAAAGTGGAAAAGTTTGTGGCATGATGGTAAGAGTTTTTTCTTAATTTACTACTCAATGTATATAGTTGAATCTCTTACGAAGTTAATTATATAAACAGTTACTGAAAGGTATGGTAAACTCTCTGCCAGAAGCACGGTGAGGGCGCGGAAAACTTAGTCAAGAACGAGACGAATAAACAAAAGAAAAATTTTTGTGCGCGCAACGTTCTGCTTCACAGCTCTGCCTCTACTGCCGATTTTTTCTTCTCTCTCTCTACAGCGAGATGTGCGCGTAGGCCTGCCAGTGGCTATCTCTCTCTCTCTCTCTCTCTCTCTTTCTCTCTCTCTCTCTCTTTCTCTCTCTCTCACTGTCGAATTCGTCGGCTCCCTCCAACATGCCGTCACCGCCGTTGCACCTCAAAAAAAAAAGAAACAAAGAAAATAGCTAATGAGAGTGTGCTCAACCAGCGCACACTCTTAGCTTGACAAGGCGCACGGGCATTGGTGAGAGCTTGACGGAGAGCAACGGTCGGGCCGTGATTCTCCGTTACAATATCAAAAACAAAGACCGACTCATCGCTAGAAAAAATATGTTATGTATTTTCACCTCAGAAATTTCTCTGAATTTTTGCATGATGAATTTCTAAATTTTTTATAGTGATGGAACGTACAGAGAAAAAGATATAAACCACTAAGAAAGACAATGTTTTGCTCCTTGCATTTTGAGGTTATGTTCTACGTTAAAACTAATGGCACCATCGAATTCTACGGAAAAAAATACTTCGTAAATATACATCACACGTTTCAAAATAATTTTCGGATGACATGGAATATATAGGGACCTCGTCGGCCGCCTAGAGATTTTTATTATTCTGATAATTGTGAATTCTTTGATTTTATAGTAATTATTTATTGTTTTATTCATTAAATAGTCCAAAAATTGATAATTGATTGCATTATTTAATTCTTCACAATTTAAGAAATAAAAATTAAATTCCTTTACATATCAAAAATCAAAATAAATTACTTCTTAACATGTTGGACACCAATGTTGAACCCACGAAAAATAATATATATTTATATTTACCTGAGTAAGTACAGAAATTACTTATTAAATTATTGGTTAGCAATATACATTACAAAATATTGTAATCTATCAGAGGAAATATATACCTGTACGATGATCTAGCATACAATTATAGAAGAAAAAAAGGAAAAAAAAACTTAAAAACAAAAGATAATAATGTTTATAAAAAACAAAAATTATACAGCTTGTCTAAACTTGGAAGTGAATACTACTATGTTAAGCAGCAAAAATTTAATATAAATATAGTACTATTCTATTGCTATGTTCTCCACCAGAATTTGATTGGCATCTGTTTTGCTGTATTATAGTATTTTATGCTTACTTTTTCTCTTTTACATACATTATCCTTTTCATCTTATTTAAACGGGCTGAACAAGTGAGTCTAACTGTACATGTTTCCCTACAGTGTGGGAACATAAATTGATGTTGTATAATGTTGGTGCAATTGCAAGTGGATCTGAACACCATAACATCTACAACTATGAGGTCTTTATGTTTTGGTTGAAATTTTAGCAAGTAAACTGAGTTAGTGAAAGTTTGCATTCCTTGAGTTCCTCTATCAAAATAGAGAAGAGCTTTCTTGTTTCTCAGATATTTGATATCCCCATAGGTCATGCTGATACAGTTTGCAGACTGTAACGATTTCCTAGGAGCTGGCAGTGCCTTTTGCATTAAAATCTTGTTAGTGTTTTTAACAGTTATGTTATCAATAGTATCAAAAACAGTTTCAAAGGGTTTGTATTTTCCTTATGATTGGATGTTTCAGATTCTTTTTTTGAAGTTGTAGCTGTCAGAAATTGTATATATTTAATACCCTTATTGTGGGGTTTTATGTGTAATTTTACATCGATTTTTACACTGTCTTTTAACCCTTTGCGGCACAGTGGGAATACGTATTCCCACCTTTTTTCATAGCATTTTTTGCAAATTTAGAATAGTTTTTGATGAATTTACCCTGAGTTTTTTGTTGTTTTACGATTATAGGATGATATACAATTGAAATTTACATCAATTGGTGCCACAACTTTTATTAATTTGTTAATATTGTTAAACAAAGACGAAAAAAACAGCCCTATTTATAAACAAAATTCATTATTGAAGAAACTTTCAGTTATAATTTTACAAAAAATTATACAAAGGAGTTTTTGGGATCGTTAATCACGATTCTAAACTCAGAATTTTGAAATTTAAAATGGCGGATCCAAGATGGCGGCATAAATTCAGTGTATATTTTTTATTTCATTGAAAATTTGTATACAAGGGTTTTTGGAATCGCTGATCACGATTCTGAACTCAGATTTTCGAAATTCAAAATAGCGGATCCAAAATGGCGGCAAAAATTTGGTGTATATATTTTATTTTATTGAAAAATGGTATACAAGGGTTTTTGGGATCGATGATCACGATTTTGAACTAAGAATTTCGAAATTTAAAATGGCGGATCCAAGATGGCGGTAAAAATTTGGTGTATAGTTTTTAATTTATTGAAAATTAGTATACAAGGGTTTTTGGGATCGCTAATCTCGATTCTGAATCCAGAATTTCGAAATTCACAATGGTGAATCCAAGATTAGATTGATTTTTTTTTGTATTTTTGTTTTTTTTTTGTTTTTTTTTCACTTTTGTATTTTTATCTTCTCATCTTCAATTTTTTAATTATCTTAGCTTTCTAATTCATTTCAATATATCATGAATGATACTTCAAAAAGCAATTTCTGTCTACTTGTAAACATAATGGTACGTTGCACGTACTACATGACTATTTAGTTCGCACATCTTTTGTTTTTGTACTGCAGTGAACGCATCACCTATAATTATCAATTGGTGTTGGCATATGAGCAGATAGAAAGCGTCTTTTTTCAACAGAAGCTTGTGGTTTGTGAAGATTGGTTTGTGTAGGTTGTCGCTTTCTTCCTTTTTTAGTTGGAATTTTGTGAGAAACCAATCGATCCACTAAAAGTAGTCTGAACTTCTTCAATGTTATAGGATTATCAGCGTTTATTTTTGAAAATATGATGAATGAATTTGTAATAGTTAGATCAATGAAATGCCAGAATAATCTGTGCCACCACTTTTTGGACTTTCGATCTATTTTATATGTAGATAACAAACGATCAGCGTTATCGACAAATCCCATGTATTTGTTGTAATCAGAGCATATGACTGGACAATCTACCTGCACTCGTGTGCCATCTTTCTGTGTTCGATTTACTGTTGTCACTTCGGATGGATCATGGTAATTTGACAGGAAACAAGCACCTTTCTTATCCATTCATTTTATCCAAGTAATACCAATATCAGACGTTCGAAAATGGTATTGTCCATGTTTCATTTGTTTGTCAAGCATTACAGATTTAGGTAACCTAGTACGATTGGAACGTACAGTTCCGCAAGCAAATATTTTGTCTTCTTTCAGCGAAATTAATAGATCGACACCAGTGAAGAAATTGTCAAAGTACACATGGTGATTTTTACCAACAAGTTCACGCGTCAAATCTTTGACAACTCGTGCTCCTAACTGTTTCTCGGAACTTTCGGTTTTGCCAGTATAAACTTAAAATTCACATACGTAACTGGACTCATCCGCACGAACCCAACATTTATATCCTCGTTTTATTGATTTTGCTGGCAAGTATTGCTTCAGGCTACTTCGACCTTTGAATTTTATCATGGATTCATCGATAGATTGATATTTGCTTGGTTTCCAGCAAGTTTTGAATGTTTCTTGAAGTCTATCCAGCAATGGTCTCAATTTATACAATTTATCATAATTAGGCTCACCTTTTTTAGGTTCTATGCTGTTGTCGGATATATGCAAATTACATAATATGAATCCGAAACGAACAACCGGCATTAGCGAGCTTATATATGAATCCTTCAACTTTGGGTCACTCGACCAATAGTCGCGATAAGAAGGCAGTTTTTTTATTCCCATCAGAATATTAATTCCTAGAAAAATCAGTAACTCTTCTTTTTTGATCAATTGCTTTTCCTGAGTTTTCTCCTGTGTATATTTATTTGTTTGCTGAACTAGTAAATCCAGCATGTCGTCAGGAAAAAGACACAAAAAAATATCTAGTGGAGATTTTACGTTTTTGGGAATATTTGGTCCGAAATCAGCAGTGAATTGATCATCATCTCTATTTTTTCCTTTTTTCTTCCATACTTCATTGCCAGGGCGTTCTCCTTGATCTTCATCTGAATCGCTGTCACCTTCATTCTCTTCAAGCTGATCTTCAGTTTCTACATTTATATCATCCTCCTCTTGGTCTGAATGAACAAGTCCATCTACTAACTCCGTGTCGCTAGGAATATCAGCGATTTCCATTTTGTATGAGATACGTTAATATTTGTAATTATAAAAAAACTCGACTACTTGATAAAAAAAATTTTTAATGCTACAGGATCGGGACAATCTCTTACGAAAATTGCAACTCACAACAGATTTTAGTGTATTATACTACAATGATCCGTCCGAATCTATTTTATCGCCCTAAAATTGTTTTTCCATCGGTCTCCAATAGATGACTTGAAATGTTCGATGTGCTATATAACTGAAAGAATTTTTAACACTCGCTATATTTTTACTCTTATGTATACGTATATAATTTCACGATTATTGAAGTCAAGTAAGTTTGGTAATGATTTATCCTCTGATTTACTGAATTGGCATTGGACCTAATGGAGTACCAGCATACAGAAATTACAACATTTGAACAGATGACGGTTTGTTACAGCCTCTATTGATGGAAGGAGTTGACTTTTAAAAATATGGAATTTCAGAACTTTCCCCAGAAAGGAAGAAAATTTTCGAAGAAATATGATCACCCATCCCGAAAACCTCTACATACACATTTTCAGAAGAAATTCTGAAATATCAATATTTGCTGTCGTCTTGGATTCGTTATTACGAATTTCGGAAATTTGAGTTTAAATTCATAATTAGCGACCGCAAAAACCCTTGTATACCAACTTTCAATAAAATAAAAAATATACACCAAATTTTTGCCGCCATCTTGGATCCGCCATTTTAAATTTCAAAATTCTGAGTTCAGAATCGTGATCAGCGATTCCAAAAACCCTTGTATACCAATTTATACGAAAACTGGTTTCTCTGAAAAATGTATGCCGCAAAGGGTTAAGTCAGTCCGTGATTTGAAAAATGTATTAGCTAAGTCTGTTATAACTTTTAGGACGTTATCACTTTTTTGTTGCATTTTAGTATAGCTGTACGAAGTTAATCTATCATGGGCTCTATTGTATACATTGCAAAAACCATGGTTACATAAAGACGTATGTTCCAACGTCCAGTAAAATCTTGTTCAGGAGATTTGTATCCTCATGGGCATCCGAAGTAGGATATAATTATACAGATTCTGCATAGATTCTGTATATATATTCTTACAGAACCTTATAATTACGAGGGTCATTTAAAAAGTCAGTATAAAGTCAGAGAAATGGTGATAATGGTGCATATCGAGGTTATTTTTAGTTAGTAGCATATCTTGGAAAAGCACACACCAAATTTCAGCCAAATCGGTCTATTACTTTCAGTTTAACATTCATTTAAATCAAAAAAATAGAGTGGTTGTAAAAAATGAACGAAAAAGAATTCCGTACATTGATTTAACATTACTTTATCAAAAGTAAAATACCTCAGGAGATTAAACAGAACCTTGATAAACATTATGGTGATTGTGCACCTTCGATTAGAATGATTTATAAGTGGTTTCAAAATTTTTGGAGTGACCTTATGAGCATAAAAGACGCTGCATGTTCTGGACGTACTGTTGAGGTCACCACTCCAGAAATCATCGATAAAATCCATGACATGTTGATAACTGACAGATAAGTGAAGATGCGTGAGATTGTTAGTACTTTAGGTATCTCGAACGGGTATAATATTTTATAGAACAATTTAGACATGAAAAAGTTATCCGTTAGATGGGCGCCGCGAATGCTCACGATTGACCAAAAACGAGATCATGTGAAGTGTTGAAAGAACGGTTTGCAGCTGTTCCAGCGAAATCCGTAGGAGTTTAAGAATCATTTCATCACTCTAGATAAAACATAAATACATCATTACACTACTGAGACCAAAGCACATTGTAAACAATGGGTTGCCAAAAAGGAATCTGCACCAAAAAAGGTAAAGACCATTCCTTTGCCCGGGAAGGTCATGGCGACTGTCTTTCAAGATTTGCAAGAAATAATCTTCATCGACTATCTAGAAAAGGGTAAAACCATCACAGGTGAATATTATTCATCGTTATTGGATCGTTTGAAAACCGAATTGCAAAGAAAACGTCCACAACTGTCCCACAAAAAAGTCCTCTGCCATCACGACAATGCACCAACTTACACCTCTAGGCAGTTGTGACCGCAAAAGTGATGAAAATAGGGTTCCAACTCGTTCCACATCTCTTCTCTTCTCCAGACTTAGCTCCATCGGTCTATTTGATCTCTAATATGAAAAAATGGCTGGTGGGCAAAAGATTTTATATCAATGAAATGTTTGCGCCAGTTTTTGGGAAACATTTAAAAAAAAATCAACATCTCAAATGTCCCTCGCATTTTATGACTGTAGTATAGTTAATGTCACGTTAATGTATAATTTAATTTTTTCAGGCACGTAATCGCTTAATTTTTGTTCGAAGATCACGCTAACAGAATATGTTATTGATCTCTATTAATACGAATTATTATCAAATTATTAGTTTGGAATCATCACTGCTAAATGTTCAAATTATATTTAAATCTCATCTATTTGAATATCGGAAATCCCATAAATCGAACAACGAAAATTCAAATTTTGTCGGATATTTGGGCATCGAAATTTCGAATTTTGTAACGATTTGAATTAAAAAAGTTCGAATTATCAAGATCCGAGTTCTATTGGGGTTTTCTTTACATCCATAAGTATAGAAATGTCAAGGAATTAACGCATGGAAGGAATTCAAATTATCGATGTTCGAATTACACAGGCCAACAAGGTTTCAGAACCAGAGACCAGACATAGTACACCCGAAGGATTTTGGTGCGCTAAATCCAAATCCGAGCTCAGAATTGCGCCAGCACGTCAAGATTTTGAGATATCCTAACCTAAACGTGCGAAAATCACGTTTTTGACTATATTCGGTACCTTATAACATTGTGAATAAATTTTTTCATGCAAAACTGACAACGGTATCTGAAAGAGCAATTCTCGGCCATCAAAATGCATTACCGATTTTTTTATTTTTTCCAGCAGAGATACTGTCAATTGAAATGTGCCATTCATCAATTGATTTATACTGGAGTATGAAAAATCTTGATTTTTTTTGCAATCTTCAGTAGTAGGAAAAACTTACACTGGCATATAAAGGTCTACCATTGTACTAATTTACGGCGAATCTAGCTGAATTTATTAGATGCACTCTAAAATAGCAGCTATAAATTTAGGGCAGGCTAAGGCAGATGGTTATGACCTAAATGCACTGAAAATTCTATAACTCTAGAACCAGCGACAGATTAACTTAAGTGTGCTATAACCTGCAAGCTCAAAACCATGACAGGATTGCCTAAGTGCGCTATAACCTACACTCAGCTTAAAACCACAACAAGTTAACCTAAGCGCTCTATGACCCGCGAGAGGTTAAGCTAAGTGCGTTATAATACGCGGCTGTTTGACTCAAGTGCGCTATAACCTGCAAGCTCGAAATCACGGTAAATTAACCTAAATTCGCTATAACCTGCTACAGGTTAATTTAAGCGCGCTATAATCCGCAACAGATATATTGAGTACGAAATAACTTGCAAACTAGAATCCACGACAGTATAACCTATATACGCAGTAACCTTCGAGATCTAGACCACTACAGGTGAACTTACGTTCGCTATGATCTGCGAGCGCTAAACTCACAACAGGTTAAACTAAATGCAGTGAACAGTGAGGGTCAAGCACAGGACAAATTAATTTAAGTGGACTGTAATCCATAGCATTTCAACCTAAGCTCCAATGTAGTTAGAGAGGTTACACTAAGAAGCTGACAATCTTTAGAATGTATATTCTTGAACCTATAACCGCCAATTCTGTGATGTTATGCTTTCTTTTTGTGAAAACGTTGGCGCTTCATTTCAAACGATCGTTGAAGAGATTTAAGTTTGTGACTAGTAGGGTTATTATCATCCCTTTTCAATGACCAGCAGTAGTCGGTCATCATTTTTTCGTCCCACCTTCCTTGGTAGTGTTGTTCCTTTTGTTTAAAGTCTTAGTGAAATCGTTCACCCACTTCCTCACTATATGCTCCAAGATTTTCTGAGAAATAGTCTAAATGAGAATGAAGGAAGTGTATTTTAAGGCTCATTAGACAATCCATTTTTCGGAAATTTTGTAACATGTTGGACACAATAGTTTCTAACTGCGGGTCTCGATTATTGCCTAAAATTTTTCTGTAACATCTTTGAAGCTCAACCAAGCATTCTTTTCAACGAGAGTCATGGTTTCGATAAATGTATCATCTTTCATGAGTTTCCGTATATCAGGCCCAACGAAAATGCCTTCCTTAATTTTTGCATCATTCAATTTCGGAAATGTGGCTTTCAAATGATTGAAACATTTACCTTTTTTATTCAAGGCTTTCAAAACTGTTTTATTAAACCTAATTTGAAGTGAAGTGGTGGCAGTAATACTCTCTCTCTCTATCAACAAGACCTACGTAGGCGACATTATGAGAACCTATTTTCCATTCTGATCTTGTGGGCCATTTTTTTGTTACCCAATGCTTATCTCTTGCACGGCTGTCCCAAAGGCAGAGGAAACACGGAAATTTGGTATTTCCCGACTGCAAGCTAACTATAAGATTTATCATCTTAAAGTCACCACAAACAAGCCAATTGTGAGTCTTGTAATTTATTTTTTCCAGTAGAAATTGAAAACTATTATATGATTCTTTTAGTGCAGTTGAGTGACCTACAGGAAGTGCCGCATACTTATTTCCGTTGTGTAGTAACACAGCTTTGAGACTTTGTGTGGAAGAATCAATGAAGAGACGCCAGTTTTCTGGCTTGTAAAAATCTTGGATATATAAGTTAACCAATTCTTCGATGTTATTACAGTACACCATCACATCCTCCATTGTAAAGTACTTTATGAACGCCTCTTCTCGGTTTCTGTAAATTGACACTTTTGTTCCAGGTAATAATAGCTTCCTTTCTTGTAGTCTTGAAGCACAGAGTTCAGCTTTATCCTTTGGAAGATTGAGGTCTCGAATAAAATCATCTAACGAACTTTGGTCAAAAAGCTTAGGACTCTCGTCATCAGAACTATCTTCAAAAGAGACATCTTCAGTTGTATCAATATCCATCGGTTCAACTTTTGCCGAACCAACTTCTTTTCCGGGTTTACTTACTTTTCCTACTTTGGCTGGTGTTACACTCGCTACCGCAAGGTAGATGATTTTATTTGAATTTTGTTTATTGAAACCCGTTGTATTACATAAGCAGAAGTAACAATCAGTTTCATGGTCCTTGGGCTCACGCCAGATGGTCGGTTCAATAACAGTCATATTGCTGCTATTATCATCCCACTTCAACATAGCAAGTCTGCAAGAATTACAAATTGAAGATGGTACCCATGTCTTATCTAAATTGTCGATCTGAACCTTATAACATTTCATATATAGAGTTTTGATTGAATCATTAATCGATCGTCGATAAGAAGTTGTTTCAAAACTTCCCACAAACATAACAAAATGTATCAATTTTTCTTGCACAAGGGCTTCTAGAACTCATTTTTCTTATAATAAATAACAAAGCGGATAAAAAATGTTCTTATGATAAATATTCTCATAATAAATAAAGTAGAAGAAAATAAGATAATAGCATTTACAGGAAATACAACCATTAGCCAGCCACTCAAACGTGATCTCTAACACGGAAGGATTAGCGTGTCACAAAATCAGTTATCTCAGCTTTTACCTATCTCAGCTTCAGCATACAATCATACATTTCAAGTTACGTAATATTCTACATCATCTATCTACAGAATTTCAAAAACGAATGAAAGATTTCACGGTTCAAGCAATTTGTTTAAACAAATTTTTGCACAATTGAATATTTTTGCAAGTTGCACCTCATTTCCATGGTTTTAGGGGTCACTGATTACGAGTTTGATATTAGATTTGTGAATTTAGATTTATTTAAACAATTTATTTAAACAAATGTTGCAAGACTCAATGTTTTACATACAAGTTGTACATACTTTTGCTGAATTTTGATGTCGCTGGTTATGAATCTGATATCAGATTTACAAAATGTGTTTTATTTAAGCCACTTGTTTAAACAAATTTCTGAAAATTGAATATTTTTGCAAGTTGCACCACATTTCCATGGTTTTGGGGGTTACTAATCACGAGTTTGATGTCAGATTTGTACATTTAAATTTATTTAAACAAATTCTTTAAATTTTTAATTCTAATATTTGTCTGTCTGTCACAGGCCGACAAACTTCAGAACCAAAAACTATACATAACGCACCCGAAGAATTTCGATGCGCTAAATCCCAATCCCAGCTTAGAATTGCGCCAGCACGTCAGTATTCCGAGATATTCTAAAAGGCTATAATCTGCGTGGCCATAACCCTAAATCCGTTAACCCAAAAACCCCCGACCCCTTAACCTTTAACTGCCCCCTTAACCTTAAATCCGTTAACCCTGTAGCCCTGAAACCTGTGATTTTATAACCCTCGATGCCGATACGCAAATCCCTTAATGTCTGAGCCCAGTAATTTGCGCCACAAGGAATCTAGGGCTATTGTATTGCAGGTTACAGGATTCCGAGGTGAAAAAATTCGGGGTTAAGTTGGCAGGTTTTATTGCCGCGGTTGTTCAAACCTTCTTGGGTTAAAATATTTGGGGTTAAGGGGACGGGGATTATTGCATCGAAGATCACAGGGCTCGGGGATTAAGGGATTTAGGGTTAAGTGGGCAAGGTTTATTGCCCCGCAGGTTACAATGCTCCAAGATCAGGGATTTGAGTTATAATAGTCGAAATTCATTGCGTTGCCGTATAAACCAATTGATAAGTAGTACATTTCAATTGACGATAAAAGAAAACATAAACTAAAGATTGTTAGTGCTTTTGTACGATAAGAATTGCTTTTTAGATGCCGTTGTCAATTTTGCACGAAAAAATTTAATCGCAATGTTACAAAGTACCGAATATAGACAAAATACGTGATCTTCGCACTTTTAGGTTAGGATATCTCAAAATCCTGACGTGCTGGCGCAATTCTGAGCTCGAATTTGGATTCAGCGCATCAAAATCCTTCGAATATATTATGTCTGGTCTATGGTTGTGAAATTTTGTCAAATTTGGTTGACCTGTGTTATCGAAGTTTGACTGTAATTACAAAGTATAAGTATTTATGCTATTTTACTTTTATAATTTTTAATTATAATTATGGTCAAGTCAATATACATCCAGTTGCATAAATATAAAATCTTTATTAATACTTAATATTCCTTCAATTGTAAGTACTATACATTAATGAACATTACTAATTAATCATTTCATCAAATAGCAATGTAAAACCAGCTAAAAAGCTGATCTAACTTAAAAAACTGATAATGTAAATCCGAAATATTATAATGATCTTTAAAAAATCTTAAAAAAATTGTTAGGCGTATTAGTAAAAGACTCATTTTCACGTACATTTATGTGTGAAACTATTAACTTATAAATTAATACTATGTATATTATAATTTGGAGATATACTCTTGCTAATTTTATATTTTAAAATTAAAATTTGAAGTTTTAGAAGTAGTCTAATAGACAAAGTAATTAAAAAAAAACTTTATTTTACTTAAAGGGTCATTCCACCTGACGAATTTCAAAAAATCGATTTTTTTGTATATTTAGAATATACAGGGTGTCCCATTTTAACTTACGCACCAAGATAACCCAAAAACAATGAGAGCTAGCGAAAAATGTTTCGAATAAAAGTTACTCGTCTCCGAGGGGGACATATTATGGTGACCTTGACTTTGACCTCGAGGGTCATTTTCAAGGTCATTTGAAGGTCAACTTTGTTTTTTCAAATAGGAACCCCTATTTTCGACCCCGGATTCGGAAAGAGCGGAAAATTCTACGATTAGATGACCTATCATGCGTGGAGTCCGGGAGACCCGCCAAGGTCATTTGAAGGTCAACTTTGTTTTTTCAAATAGGAACCCCTATTTTCGACCCCGGATTCGGAAAGAGCGGAAAATTCTACGTTTAGATGACCTATCATGCGTGGGGTCCGGGAGACCCGCCAAGGTCATTTGAAGGTCAACTTTGTTTATTCAAATAGGAACCCCTATTTTCGACCCCGGATTCGGAAAGAGCGGAAAATTCTACGTTTAAATGACCTATCATGCGTGGGGTCCGGGAGACCCGCCAAGGTCATTTGAAGGTCAACTTTGTTTTTTCAAATAGGAACCCCTATTTTCGACCCCGGATTCGGAAAGAGCGGAAAATTCTACGTTTAGATGACCTATCATGCGTGGGGTCCGGGAGACCCGCCAAGGTCATTTGAAGGTCAACTTTGTTTTTTCAAATAGGAACCCCTATTTTCGACCCCGGATTCGGAAAGAGCGGAAAATTCTACGTTTAGATGACCTATCATGCGTGGGGTCCGGGAGACCCGCCAAGGTCATTTGAAGGTCAACTTTGTTTTTTCAAATAGGAACCCCTATTTTCGACCCCGGATTCGGAAAGAGTGGAAAATTCTACGTTTAGATAACCTATCATGCGTGGGGTCCGGGAGACCCGCCAAGGTCATTTGAAGGTCAACTTTGTTTTTTCCTGGAGTACCCTACTTTTTTTATCACGGATTCGGAAACAACAAAAAATTCTACGTTCAGGCAAGGTGTAACTTGTGGTTGATCACTCAAGAACATGTGAAGGTTAACTATTTTTCATAGGAATCGCTATTCTCGACCCCGGATTCGGGAAGTATGGAAGGTTGTCCGTTCTGTCAACGTCGAGATGTAACGTGTATTCAATTCTTTATGCTCATTTAGAGGTAAAAGTAAGTTTTTGAATACAAACGTCGATTTTTGTTTTGAACGGAGTGACGAATTTAGTGTTGAGATGAGTGATTATTAATAGTAAGCATTTTTTTAACAACTGTTGAAAAAGTCGTTGAGCGTTTTTCATGTAAGTATTAACAAATCATTACCACTCTTGTGGTTAGTATTATCTTTCAAATATGCATTACGTCTTTGATATTTCTTCACAGAATGACCAATTATTCAGGAAATGAAGTCGTTGAAGTATTGTTAGTACTTGGTGAATGTCGCCGGAACTACCGAGCTGCTGCTCGGCTCTATGCTGAACGTTTTCCGAACCAGCGCCATCCTAATGACAGGCAAATCAGAAATATCGAAAGACGTTGCCGTATGAATGATCTTCATCGACAGAGAGGTGGAAACAGAAATGTGAACAACAATGATCCAAGACTTCTTGCTGTGTTAGCAATGGTTCATGTGAATCCTCACATCAGTACAAGAGAAATCGAACGTCGGTTGGGCGTACCTCGTACTACTGCTCATCGGATGTTAAGATCCGTGGGTTACCATCCATACCACATCATCCTGCACCAAGAACTCAATGAAAATGATTATTTACTCAGAATGAATAGGTGAGCTCTTAATCAACTGGACGAAGATCCCAATTTCTTTTGGAATGTTTGTTTTAGCGATGAAGCTACCTTCAAAAGTGACGGTAAACTCAATAGACATAATTGTCATTATTGGTCACCTGTCAATCCTCATTGGCATCGCCAAGTGATAAATCAACACCGTTGGAGTCTTGATGTTTGGGTGGGAATATCCAACGGGCATATTATTGGTCCCCATTTTTTTTATGGCAATGTCAACGGCCAAGAGTATCTTGATTTTCTGGAGAATCATCTACCTAAATACTTGGAGGACATCCCACTGAATGTTCGGCAGCTCATGTGGCTACAGCAAGATGGTGCTCCAGCTTACTTTGTTGTAAACGTTAGAGAATTTTTGAATGCTCAATTACGTGACCATTGGATAGGTCGAGGTGGTCCAGTTCCCTGGCCACCTAGGTCTCCTGACCTGAATCCACTAGACAGCTATTTCTGGGGATATTGCAAGGACGCTGTTTACAAGGATGCACCTACCACTAGATTAGATATGATGGATAGAGTGAGAAGAGCTTGTGCAGCTGTTACGCCTGAAATACTTACAAACGTTCTTAATAATTATCATCGGCGTTTGGAAACATGCTTAGCAAACAATGGGGGACCTATTGAACATCTCATGTAATTGTGCGTGCGCATCATTCATCACCAACTTATTGCCAGATCATTATTATTGTTATTATTGAGTTATTCCTTATCAGATTGACTAATACTGTTGATTATTACTACTAATGACTAATATTTTTTGTTAAACTCTGTACATAAAAAGTTGAATAAATTTAGTGTGTTCTAAAATTTACGCATACTTTATTTCTCATATGAAAACATGAAACTGTTCTGAGTAAAGTAATTTGCCATTAATTTGACGTTTAAATGGCCATGGAAAGTTGAATTAATTCATTACATAAAATATTTAGGATTTTTTGTACTTTTCGAATCCGGGGTTAAAATTAGGGATTCCTATTTGAAAAAACAAAGTTGACCTTCAAATGACCTTGGCGGGTCTCCCGGACCCCACGCATGATAGGTCATCTAAACGTAGAATTTTCCGCTCTTTCCGAATCCGGGGTCGAAAACAGGGGTTCCTATTTGAAAAAACAAAGTTGACCTTCAAATGACCTTGAAAATGACCCTCGAGGTCAAAGTCAAGGTCACCATAATATGTCCCCCTCGGAGACGAGTAACTTTTATTCGAAACATTTTTCGCTAGCTCTCATAGTTTTTGGGTTATCTTGGTGCGTAAGTTAAAATGGGACACCCTGTATATACAGGGTATCCCATTTTAAAGGAAACACTCCGAAATTTTCGATGGTTGGCGTTGTACAAAAAAATTGTTCAGACAACAGTTGTTTGGGACAATGGGGGCAACCTTTCTGTGAAATCCGATTTGACCTTGAGATTTATTTTCAAGGTCATTTGAAGGTCAAAGTCATTTTTTGAATAGGAACCCATATTTTTGATCTCGGATTCGGAAAGAGCGGAAAATTCTACGTTTAGATAACGGATTATGTGTGGGGTGCGGTTAACCCCCTTGCCTAAGGTCATGTAGGGGTCAAATTTATGATTTTCTTCATCTATGCACAGGGATGATCGGGCAAGGATAAGGTTAATTGTAATAACCCAATAACTCCAATACCCAATAACTCGATAACCCCAATAACCCCAATAACCCAATAACCAAGAGATATTTTGAATAAGGACCCTCATTTTTTATCCCGGATTCGAAAAGAGCGGAAAATTCTACGTTTAGATAAAGTATGATGTTGGGGGAGCGGTTCACCCCCCCATCCCACCGGGGCAAGGGTGAGGTTAATAAGGTATTGATTACCCAGCCAGTGAAGGCAAGGTATTGATTACCCATCAATGAAGGCAAGGTATTGATTACCCAACCGGGTGCAGCACGATATCGGCCTTGACATGCCCCGAGAGACAACAGAATATCAACAATTTCGTTTCTCGAATAATCCGACATATTCCCTCCTTTTAAGTCGATTAAGAAAATTATACTTGAACTATCCTGAGAAGGACTGTTCGCGAATCACTATTGTCATAAACAATACTAAAAAAGTGTTATTAAACAATTTAGTTGAAACTTTGTAGGCTTGTCCGGAATTACACCAGAAAAAAGAATGGAAATAACATGTTATCCCACAAAATGGAAAATGACACTCCTCATGAAGGCTTTGAATACATGAAGTCGACTTTGAAAATCAACCTGAAGTTTAAGCTCAAGGTCACTGTTGTTTGACCCTACAATTTTTTTGGGATATTGGGGTTATCGGGTTATTGGATTATTGGGTTATTTGGGTTATCGAGTTATTGGGTTATTACAATTAACCTTACTCTTGCCCGATCATCTCTGTGCATAGATGATGAAATTCATAAATTTGACCCCTACATGACCTTAGGCGAGGGAGGGGGGGTTAACCGTACCCCACACATAATACGTTATCTGAACGTAGAATTTTCCGCTCTCTCCGAATCCGGGATCAAAAATATAGGTTCCTATTCAAAAAATGACTTTGACCTTCAAATGACCTTGAAAATGAATCTCACGGTCAAATCGGATTTCACAGAAAGGTTGCCCCCATTGTCCCAAACAACTGTTGTCTGAACAATTTTTTTGTACAACGCCAACCGTCGAAAATTTCGGGGTGGTTCCTTTAAAATGGGACACCCTGTATATCCAAAAGTATTGTGTTAAAATTTTATAATGATGTAAGCTGTCTAAGTGTATTTCTTTTTATCTGAACGTCGCTACCTAAGCCTACTTCTACGCTTAGCGGCCGATCTATTTCTTCTTCAATCCTTTGCCTTTGTATTCAATCAGCTATTTGATATATATAAATAGTATAATTCTTTGTATTATTAGGTATATTTATTGTTTTTTGAAATGAAATGATAATTATAAGTAAATTTTTGGAGCAAAATGAACTTTGAAGGAGCTCTACTGCTAGTTGAGCATTAATTTTCGTTTCGACTGCGTAGGAGTAACATCGGTGCGTGCATCATGGCAAAAAAAAATAAAAACCATCCAAGAAGAAGTAAAAAACGAAAGTTTACTGGTAATCAATATAAGAACGAGGTTGGAGCAGAATTTTATGCAAATAAATCGGCTGAAAAATTAAAAAACTCAAAAGATGAAAGTTTTCAAGTGCACACGGATCCAGACGCAGGTTACAGCATTATAAGTTTTCTTCTCGTATTTACAGCGTTGAAATAATTCGTGAAGTGTAAAGTTAGCAACGGAGACATATCGTTTTCTAAGTATGGAGAACGAGGTTTGGGTTTCAAAGTGTGTTTGAGTTGTACGTGCGGAGAAAAGTACATCGATTCGTTCACCAATTCACGGGAATCAATAAGTTCTGTGGTCTTATGGACTTAGGCTGCGGATTAAACACAAATATTTATTATAAAATCGTTGAAAATATTACCATAGCTGTGAAAGCCGTTTTCGATGTAGTGGCCCGCAAAACAGTTAACGAAGAAAGAGAAATACACAGGGAAAAAAATCTCCCAGACGATGTTTTACCGTTTCTAGTCATAGATCTTTGGAAAAAGGAGCTTATCTTGGTTAACTAGGATAATTTCTCTTATTTTCAAATTCAACGGAAAGATCGCTGACGTTGAAGTGAAATCGAGTTTCCGTAAAGGATGTGAGAGATGGATCGGAAAAACTAATACATTGGAATATATCGCCTGATTTGAAGAGCATAAACGTCACTGTACATTAAATTACTCCGGAAGTGCTGGTAAAATGGAGGTTCAAGGAATTCTCGACATGTTTTTACGATCACTGGAAAGGTACGATATGAATTTCACATTGGCGACGGTGACGCCAAAACTTTTCAAATGCTTCTAAGTTCTGTTCCGTACGGCCCAGACTTTGTTGTTAAAAAATTAGAGTGTATTTTGCATAAGGCAAAATGTGTTTTCAAATGTGCCAACGAAGCAAGAAAAGCGTTAATCCAGAAAAAAAGCTCTCTAATAAGCTGAAGAGAAAAAAGATAAAGAGAAAAAAGCCGCATCGAAAAAATCCGTTGTTGTGGTAAAGAAAACGACTATCGTTCCTTTGCCCCTTACAATCTTTAACAATCAAGTTAATGAAAGAGCTGTCGGAAAACTACGGTTTGGCTGTTTGAAGAAATGTAAATTCTATGAAAGAAATGCGCAAAGAAATATGGGCAGGCTTTTACCACAAAATTTCGACCGATGCCAAACCTCAGCATTCTAACTGTTCCATCGAAAGGTATAAGTACTTCAAGGCTAAGAAACGTAAAGAAAAGTATATGCATCCTCCAGCTCTTTCTGCAGGTATTCAAGAAGTGTTAAAACCTATCTATGAAGACCTCACAAAAACAGAGCTACTCGAAAGATATTTTGGTGGATATACGCAGAATAATAATGAGTGTTTTAATAACTGCGTATGGAATATGACACCAAAACACGTGTTTAATGGAAAACAGACTGTTGAGATTGCGTGAAAAGTTATGGGCATCAAACTCGGTCCGATCGCCGTCGCATTCTTCAACAAGGAGGATGAAGTGCGTATCCAAACTGCGAACTGCCCCAGCTGTGAAAGTTCTAAAGAAACTAAATATGAACGAAAGCAAGCGAGAATGGAAGAAATTAAAGAGTTTGAGCAAGCAGAAAAGCTTTTATTTGGATGAGGAATCGCACACTAAGTTTGGATAAGATTTTTTCATGGTTTTTTACTAAAAAAAACTTTAAACATGTTTTTCTCAAAACATCGTTTTTCAAATCTAGCTCCATCGTATCTCCGAACACTAATGAAGCAATTCTTATGAAATTTAAATTATACATTCTTCACATAAAATGCTTTAACTTAAGGCTCCAAAATCTGCAAAATTTTAATTTTTA
Organism: Phymastichus coffea; assembly: GCF_024137745.1. Classification (NCBI taxonomy): domain Eukaryota; kingdom Metazoa; phylum Arthropoda; class Insecta; order Hymenoptera; family Eulophidae; genus Phymastichus; species Phymastichus coffea. The sequence goes on along the minus strand of NW_026706835.1, from coordinate 1,573,269 downwards.
CTATTTTGTTTGTGCAAAAATAGTGAAAAAGAAATCGATTTTTAAAAAGTTTTTCGTTTTTTGTTCGCCATTTTGTTATTTTCAATTAATTATTAATATTACGAGGATCGTTCGAAAAGTCCGTGCAAAAATAAAAACTGCTTGATTTTCTTTAATAAATCTTTTTAATTTTCAACATAATCTCCTTTTAGGCTTATACACTTCATTCAACGCTGCTCTAGTTTGTTAATCCCTTCCAAATAATAGGATTTGTCCAAGTCTGTAAAATAGGCATTCGTTTCTGCAATCACCTCCTCGTTTGAATAAAATCTTTTCCCCGCCAGCCATTTTTTCATATTAGGGAACAGACGGAGCCAAGTCTGGAGAATAGGGGGGATGTGAAACGAGTAGGAACCCTATCTCCATCAGTTTTGTGTTCACAACTGCTGAGGCGTGAGCTGGCGCATTGTCGTGGTGGAAGAGGATTTTTTTATGGGCCAATCGTGAACGTTTCTCTAGCAACTCGGTTTTCAAACGTTCCAATAACGATGAATAATATTCGCCTGTAATGGTTTTACCCTTTTCCAGACAGTCAATGAAGATTATTCCTTGCGAATCCCAAAAGACAGTCGCCATAACCTTCCCGGCCGAAGGAATTGTCTTCGTCTTTTTCGGAGCAGATTCCCCCTTGGTAACCCATTGTTTAGACTATTCTTTGGTCTCAGGAGTGTAGTGATGTATCCATGTTTCATCTACAGTGATGAAACGACGCTTAAAGTCTTGCGGATTTTGCTGGAAAAGCTGCAAACCATTCTTGCAACACTTCACACGATCTCGTTTTTGGTCAATCGTGAGCAATTGCGGCACCCATCTAGCGGATAGCTTTTTCATGTCCAAATGTTGGTGCAAAATATTATATACCCGTTCGCTCGAGATGCCTACAGTACTAGCAATCTTACGCACCTTCACTCTTCTGTCAGCTATCACTATATCATGGATTGTATCAATAATTTCTGAAGTGGTAACCTCTACAGGGCGTCCAGAATGTTCAGCGTCTTTTGTGCTCATATGGCCACTCCGAAAATTTTGAAACCAGTTATAAACCATTCTAATCGAAGGTGCACAATCACCATAATGTTTATCAAGCTTCTGTTTAATCTTCTGAGGCGTTTTGCCTTTGAAAAAGTAATGTTTAATCAATACACGAAATTCTTTTTCGTCCATTTTTTTTCAACCACTCGATTTCTTTGATTCAAACGAATGTAAAACGTAAAGTAATTGGCCGATCTGGCTGAAACTTGGTGTGTGCTCTTCCAAGATATGCCACTAACTGAAAATAACCTTGATATGCACTAGTAGCGCCATCTCTCTGACTTTGCACGGACTTTTCAAACGACCCTCGTATAGTGTTAAATTGTAGCCAGTCATACTAAATCTAAAGCACTTCGAATTTTGTTTCAGATAAGCCGTTCTCAAGTTCTGATGGAGCTACCATAATAATCAATTATTTGAAGAGAGTTTTACAACTATAATTTATGTATTTGTGATGAGAACGAGCGTTGCGCTTGTTCTCATCAGTATTTTTTCCCATTTTCCACTCTTTTGGCAAGGCATAGTGGCCAGCGTTGGGCACATTTTGAATGCGCCTAATGCGTGGCCTTTGTTTTTCAGCCGACGAAGATAGCCGAGCGAGGCCGAACCGGCCCGAAGTCGCTGGAGTGGACGACATTAATGTGAGAAAGAGAGAGAGAGAGAGAGAGAGGCGTGCGTGCCCCACGCAGGTTTAGGCAGGCGCGCTACGCGTAACCAATTAGCGCTTTGATCAGGCGCCGCCTAATATGTAGGTCAAGTGGGGAAAAAGAAAGAATAGTGGTAGGAAGCTATCGATTGCGGAAGCAAGTGGTAGACGGGTAGAAGTCGGTCAGCAGTGTAGGCAGGCAGAAGTCAGTCAGCCGAGTACACATACGCCACCCCAAGGAGCTGAGTCGAGAGCTAAAAAGACAAAGGAAAGCACGCTAAATACTAGTGCCCCGTTATCAGCATTTGGCGAGGAACGCTACCAGAAGAAGCAGGCTAGAAGTTACCCAGCGACGGCCAACAACACCATCTGCACGGCGCAGCCAAGCCACCCCAACGTCCCGAACAATAAAGGTCAAGGCCATTTTCTCTCTCTCTCTCTCTCTCTTTGGCGGTATGCCACAAGGTGTAAGAGTCAAGTAGGTGGCAAGGCGTTAGCGCGCCGGCTACCTGCTGGTAATTACTCGGTCAGCGTAGTAATGTAAGGTAGCGATCCGTCAAAGCGATCCTTTGCCGGGCGATTTCGCTTAGCGTAATTAGGCCAAGTCGGTTTGTTGTAAAGGCGGTTACCTGCCAGGCGACGCGTCATGTTCATCGTTAATATTTTGTAAGTGCGGATAAATTTAGTTCATTTATCTCTCCGTTCCTTTATGTGTTATATGCGATAATAAATTAGTTGTGTTCAATAGTGTCTAAGGTTTTGTATTGTTTATGTTAAAAGTAAGATAAATTAATTTAATGGTTTTCTGAGAAGCGAGTGTAGTTTATTTCTTGACCCTTCCTTTCCCCTCCTCGATTGCTATGAGTGAGTTTGCCTCTCTTGCCCATCCAAAGAATTGGTAACGATGTAATATCGTTAGATATTAACAAATTAAATAAAATGAAAAAAAAAATTTTATATATTTTAAGACTTTATTTATCAAATCTAACAATTTTTCTTTCAATATCTTTAATACTATTGTTTAAAAAAAATATGCAAAATTACCCTTTTTTTCAAGGATGCCAGGTGGAATGACCCCTTAATTTGTTCTCGGATTTGTTTAGTATTAGATAAATATATGTTATAATTAATAGTTTTCCTATCATTAAGTAATAATTTTACATAATAATAAGTTATTTTTCTAAATTTTTTTGTTTGAACGTTCGGTGGGAATAGTAACGTTAGATAATATATATTTATAAATATTTAACAACATACAAAAATGAAATATGTGTAACTTTGAAATGTAATATAGAATACTTTAAAATTATTTTAAATAGTAAAGCTAGTGCCGTTTTAGTGGTAGATACTATAACGAGCTTCCAAGTACTCGCTATTCCTCTCTGTCCCAAACAGCATGCCTTATTAATTTATACATTTATTTTGTAATACTGTCCATAACAAGGTTTAACCTGACAGTATCGCACTACTACTGTGGGCAAAAAGTAAGGTGAATTTTCAATTTCGCGGGCTTAACATTTCGGGCTAGTTCTTTTTTTCTTGAGTTGGTAGGCCTGCGAATGACATCTGGGACAAATTTCATGTCAATGTCATCATCAGTAATATATTTACGCTTGTGTTTACCAAACGACCAAGAGTGCATGTTTCGATTTTTACAATGTCTGATTTAATTGAGCAAAGAAGTGCCATCAAATTTTGTTTGCGGAATGAAATTTCGGCTGCGGAAACGTTGAGGATGTTGCGGAAGGCCTTTGGTGATTCTACCATGTCGCAGAAAAATGTTTATAAGTGGTACAAAGACTTCAAAGAGGGTCGAGAACGTGTTGATGACTTGGAGCGCTCCGGACGACCATCGACGTCAACAGATGACCAACACGTCAATAAAGTGAAGGAATTAGTGCTCGAAAATCGTCGGTTGACTGTTAGAGACCTTACTGATATGATCGGAATATCAGAAGGATCTGTGAAAACAATTTTGAAAGACCATTTGGGCCTACGAAAAGTCAAATCTCGTTTGGTACCGAAAACGCTCAATTTCTTGCAAAAAAGTCGCCGCGTTGATGTGTGTGAAACAATGCTTTCTGACTATCAGGACAAGCTCAAATGCATGATTACGGGAGATGAGACTTGGATTTATGCTTACAACCCTGAAACAACCGACCAATCAAGCGAATATCGTGCTAAAGGCGAGGCCAGACCGAAAAGAGCACGTCAAAGTCGTTCAAAAATCAAGGTCATGATGACAGTTTTCTTCGATTTTCGTGGTGTGGTGCACTATGAATTCCTTCCACCCGGCCAAACTGTTAATAAGGAATATTATTTGAGCGTTATGCGTCGTGTGCGTGAAGCAATTCGTCTAAAAAGACCAGAATTATGGGCCAACAACTCTTGGTTTGTGCATCACGATAATGCACCATCTCACACTGCACTCGTTCTTCGTGACCATTTCGCCAAAAATTCGACGCATATCGTTCCGCAACCACCGTATTTGCCTGATTTGGCTCCGTGTGACTTCTGGCTATTCCCAAAACTCAAGAGACCACTCCGGGGAACGCGTTTCGAGTCAATTGAGGAGATAAGAGCTGAATCGAAGAAGGCGCTGATGGCTATACCGGAAAGGGACTATTTGGCATGTTTCGAGGATTGGAAAAAACGTTGGCATAAGTATATTTTATCGGGAGGGGATTACTTTGAAGGGGATGACATTGATGTAGAAGAATAAATAAAGATTTTTCATTTTACAAACAAATTCACCTTACTTTTTGCCCACAGTAGTATTTACAACACCTCAGAAAAGCCATCTCCGTCTCTTGTCGCTCCGTAACCATCAGAGTTGTCTAACTCGCGTCTTAATATGAAAACCTTCCTATTTCCAAATTCGCTCATTCACGCCAGAGAAAATGACATCAAGTCAAAGAGCGCGATCCAACGGTTAATGAGAAAAAGAGGAGCACACGCCGAAGAAAATGGGAGCGTGCACACTCCCAATCACGTGTTGCTAGTTCGATAGAACTGCACAGGAAAAACGAGCAAAAGCGACCGAAAATCTGACGTACGCATCACACACACGTTTTTTTGACACCCAGGGTTGTACAGCCGCTGAAACCGCTGCTGCAGTCGACGGAGACGAGCAGCCGACGACAGCTGATTGTCGGCTACTCGTAAATTATGCCGACGTCGTGAGCGCCACGCTACCACTACGTCAGGAAAATCATTGTTCTCACAAACACACATACACACACACACACACACTAGACCGGCGCGACTGAAGCGCCGATCGAGTGCTCCAGAAAACAAAATCTAGACCAGTAACGAGACAATAACGTATACACGCGACAGCAGCGGTGGCCATTTTGAGTCACGGATATAGACTGAGCGGGAGGAAGCGAGATAGACTAAGTGAAAGCGAGTGAAATATACTAAACAAAAGCAAGAAAGATAAGCCAAATGACAGCGAGTGCGACTAACCATAATAAGACGAGACGAAATTGTGAATTCGAAAAGAAATTGAAATTGGCGCTGAGAATTGACCATGCGTAGTAGATTACATACTAAATGACATACATGACTCACATACGGACCGAAACGAACAAGTATACATGAGACAGATTTAAATTTAAATTAAAACGAAACAGGAATAGCAAAAAATGTTCAGCGAATGGTATGATTATGAAATGTACATAATTATGAAACAGCAGTGAATTATAATTATAGGTATGTAACGAATGGGCAAATAAAAGATCATGTATACAGGAAAATTCAGATGAACTTGTAAAATATACAAACATTGAACGCGAATGTATAAGTAATAAATAAGTAATTAAAAAGTTAGAGACATCGCGAAGGATACAACTGATCAATTAACACATCTATTAATTCGCTTAAGCATATTAGAATATTAGATTACACCTACTAGAGATTAGGTATAAAGGGCGAGCGAGCTTGGATATGCTCTTGAATTCTAACCTTCCTATCTGCTTGTTGTTGTTCTCTCCGCTAGCTTGCAAAAATACTCGTCGCTAAACGAGAGAAAACACGATACTTCCTCAAGTCCATCCTTGTGTCTATATCTAACCTAGAGAGGGAATGGATGCACCGCCGTTCTCTTTTAACAGATTGAACGAACGAACCCTCTTCTAAAAAACTAAACATTTATTTTTACCTAATATAAGATCAGTGTTCTCGCGAGAAAGTGACAATACTGTTTGCTCGCACAACGGAGCCTTTTCTCAAATATCTTTTCATCTCACGATATATACACGATTACATCGGGATCTTAGAACCTTGATTTATTGCATATGTCAAAATTGGCGCCTAAACAGGGAATCAATTGTTCATATTTGGGTGAGAAATTGATTAGGATTGATATAGAAGATAAAGATTGAGGTTTTATTATTATATTCTCATTGGTCGTAAGTTAACTGTATTATTAATATTGGTTCAATTTTTGTGGAATCATGCTATTAATTAATTAACTTATTAATTAACTCCGCTCAAGAGTATACGAGGTGTGTTCAAAAAGTAAGGTGACTTTTCAAATTTCACGGGCAACGTACTTTCGATTATCGATTTTTTGTTTTGTTATGTTGGTACACTCTTCCCGAACATCTGTACCAAGTTTCAAGTGTATAGCATTTTTTGTTTGGTTGTGAAAGGCGTAAAGGTTATAAGTGTTTTGCGTGCTCGGCGATTTCTTGCTATCGAAAAATATGGATCAAAGGATTTGCATCAAATATTGTGTAAAAAATAAAATAAAGTGCTCCGCAACACATGAAATGTTGACGGTGGCATACGGTAAAACTGTTCTGAGTAAAAAAAATGTTTACAAGTGGTACAAACTCTTCCAAGATGGCCGGGAAGATGCCAATGACGAGCCTCGCTCTGGACGCCCAAGCACGTCAACAACTGATGAAAACGTTCAAGCAGTGAAGAAAATTGTTCTGGAAAATCGTCGAATCACTATCAGAGAAGTTGCTGAGGATGTTGGTATATCGCTTGGCTCGTGCCATGAAATTTTTTCTAACGTTTTGGGCATGAGACGTGTGTCAGCGAAGTTTGTTCCGAAATTGCTAAATTTTGACCAAAAGAACCGTCGCATGAGCATCGCTCAAGAACTGTAGAATGACGTCAACGACGACCCAGATTTACTCAAAAGGGTCATAGCTGGTGACGAATCATGGGTATATGGTTATGATATCGAAACCAAAGTCCAATCGTCCCAATGGAAGAGCCCAGATGAGCCAAGACCGAAAAAAGCACGCCAAGTTCGATCAAATGTCAAAATTTTGCTCACTCTTTTCTTCGATTACCATGGCGTGGTGCATCAGGAGTTCTTACCATATAAAACGCCCGGAATTGTGGAAAAACAATTCATGGCTTTTGCATCACGATAATGCCCCTGCCACTCATCTTTGCTTGTGAGAGATTTTTTGGCCAAAAACAACACCACAATCATGCCTCAGCCACCATATTCACCGGATTTGGCCCCATGTGACTTTTTCTTGTTCCTAAAACTAAAGAGACCTATGAAAGGACGGAGATTTGCAACGATTGAAGAGATAAAGACTGCATCACTGGAAGAGCTCAAGGCTATACCGAAAAGTGCTTATGAGAAGTGCTTTGAGGATTGGAAAAACCGTTGGCATAAGTGTAATGTATCTAAGGGGGATTACTTTGAAAGGGACAACATATATATTGATAAATAAATAAATATTTTTTCTTAAAAATACAAAGTCACCTTACGTTTTGAACACACCTCGTATAAATGAAACTAATAATGAGTTGGAAGAAAAATTATATGAAATAAGAAATTTAATTCACAGCTTACATTCGTACATTACTCGTATGTCGAATAATAGTTCAAGTTCGGATATCATATCAAAAATAAAAATACCGATTCCTACGTTCAAAGGAACGGAAATGAAAAAAATCAGTTAAATTTTTGACTGTTCTGGACAAGTTTATATCTGTAAAAGAAATTAAAGACCATGAATGTATTGCCGTTATTAGTCAAACGTCAGAGGGTGAAGCTAAGGATTAATGGTATTACGGGTGATATTACCAATTATTCTCATTTTAAAGCAGAATTCTAAGAGCATTTTTGGAATACGAACGATTATTTATCGAGCGATAAACGCGTAGTAAATTTGAATTTATTCAATATTATCTTTATGTTCAATTGAGCAGAGTTAGTTACGTTACGACGATTCTCGGCTACGCGAAAGAATTAGAAATGCAATATTCCGAGAAAAAATTGACAGACAAATTATGTGAGCATTTGGAGATAGAGATTTGTCACGCTTTTTTCGATCAACGATTGAAAATCAAGAACACGTTATTTCAAATTTTCCTTGTTTATTATTACAATGATAAAAAATTTTTAGAGCGTAAACAAAAAAAAAAGATGTTTGAATAAAATAAAACAGGACAATCGAGTGAAGACAAATATGAAAAATCAGAATCAGCTCCAACGGAGAAAAATAAGAAACCGTGGCAGAAATCTGTAAACGCTATGAAAGTTTAGAATAAGAATAAGGGTCAAAAATAAAATAAAGAACAGTGGATTCCTCTCGTTAGCAAACAGGTAGCAAAAAAAACTCATGACTCTATAGATATTTTGAATATTGATTTCGGTCCATCATCAAAATTAAATGAGTCGGGGTCGAAAAATTGAATGTAATTTTATCTCTAGACTCGAAGATCACGCAAAACAAATGTATTCGAAATACAACTAGACTATCAATATAGAAAGCTGCAGAAATCCACTCAACGTACTCTTATCTAACACCATTAATGACTGCTCTACAATAACAACCAGAAATAATACGCAACAAATCAACACCTCTAGAATAGCCAAACAAATCAAAGAAAAAAGATCACTAAGAAAAAGATATCAAATAACCAGATCAAGTCAAGATAAATCAAAACTCAACAAAGCAATCAAAGTCCTAGAAAATACTTGAAGAAGAAAAAAATACTCAAACACAAAATTATCTTAGAACACTGAGTCCAACAGAAGCATTAGACTATTCTTTATGAAAAGTCGCAAAACGACTTAAAAGACCAACAACATATATACCGCCTACCAGAAAACTAGATGGTGAGTGGACGAGATCGGACGAGAAAAAAGTGGAAACCTTCGCAAACCACTTTATCACTGTATTCCAGCCACATCAAAGAATAATTACCGAACGGGAAGAAAGAATTTTACTAGAAGTATCTGATGCACAAGATAGCACTCCAATCAAATCGATAAAAATGAAGGAAGTATTACTCATTATTAATAATATTAAAAACAGAAAAGCTCCCGGATTTGATAATATTACGGGAAAAATGATTAAAATGCTACCCAAAATTGCGATAAGATACATAACGATTGTTTTTAATACATGCTTGTGTCTCTACTATTTTCCTACCCAGTGAAAAGTAGCTGAGATTGTATTAATACCTAAACCTAGAAAACAACCGGAACTGATAACGTCTTATAGACCGATCAGCCTTCTATCTTCACTATCAAAAATTTTTGAGAAACTAATAATAGCTAGAATCACTCCAACAATAACAAACAGGAAACTTATCCCCGAGCATCAATTGGGATTCAGGAATAGTCACTCCACGATTGTGTGTGTGTGTGTGTGTGTGTGTGTGTGTGTGTGTGTGTGTGTGTGTGTGTGTGTGTGTGTGTGAGCAGGTTAACCGAATAGTGGCTGTGGCTAGGAAGGAGATAGAGGATAGAAAGTATTGCACTGGAATATTTCTGGATGTCGTACAAGCATTCGACAGAGTGTGGCACGAAGGATTGTTATGCAAGCTCAAGAGATTTCTTCTTGTGCGCCACTACGAGCTACTTCAGTTACACCTACAAAATAGAGCTTTTCAAGTCAAAATAAACAAGTGTAAGTCAAAAAGCCATCTAATAAAGGCAGGAGTACCACAAGGCAGTGTTCTTGGCCCAACGCTATATCTGTTGTATACCTCAGACCTACCAATATCAAATAACATCGTGACAGCAACATATGCAGATGATATAGCAATTCTATCTGTACAACCCTCTGGTTGCAACAACAGCATCCAAAACAATTCAAAATTACATAGATAATCTCCTCCAACATTGGCTTAACTCGTGGAAAATAATAATTAACGAAAGTAAATCAGTTCACACCACATTCACCCTCCGTAAAAATACATGTCCATCTATTAGACTAAATGACAAATACATACCATAAAAAGACCATGTCAAATACTTAGGCATTCACTTGGATAGATGGTTGACATGGAAACAACATATATTCACAAGAAAAAAACAACTACGATTAAAATTGAGAAAAATGTACTGGCTTATTGGAGCAAAATCCGAGCTAACAATCGAAAATAAACACTTGTTATACAAAGCACTACTCAAGCTAGTCTGGACTTATGGCATCTAACTATGGGGAGCCACTTCGAACTCGAACATCGAAATAAGGAAAGGTGTCAATCGAAAGTCCTACGCAGCATAACAAACGCACCTTGGTTCGTGCCAAAGCAGATCATTCGAAAAGACTTACAGATTACAACAGTAAAGGAAGAAATAATCAATTTCTACAAAAAATACCACACCAGACTACAAAACCACTCAAACGAGCTTATTAACAAACTGCTCTCGGAAGAGATTACGAACACTGTACTTAAGAAACATAAACTGATGAACAACGAAATATATTAAGTTAATTATGCAAAAACTGTAAACAAAAACAGCATACTCACTGGAGTGTTCTGTTATTTATATTGTGTATGTCAAGTAGTAGAAACATTTGTTTATTGTTTCACTATGTGAGACAGATTGTAAATTTACATGGAGTTAATAAAAAAAAAAAAATTGATATAGATAACGAAGTAACAGCTATATTAGAAAAATTTTATTATGATAATTTAACAATTTTTCAAAATTATGCAACTTGCTGTTATGTGGCCGTAAATTTGTAAATACAGCCACTGGTAGTAAATCTGTTTCATTGAAATTAGAGGTAATGATACCTACGTGATTAGACAGTACAAGCGTTAATTTGATATATGAGGTCGGTAGGGCGACGGATTCGCACCCGGTAGGCCCGGGTTTGATTTCCAGTCCCTGCTAATTGATACAAACACCACTGAAAAAAGTTTCATGTGCTTTGTTTTCAAACACATTGCATGCCTCCGTCGCTGATTAGCACTGATGGAGCATAAATAGAGCGACGTTAAATAAAAAAAAAAAAAAATTTGATATATATCGTCGTTCCAGAATTAATAAAATCTTGTATAATTGGAATAAATGCGCAGGAAAAATTGAATTTGATTATTGATACCTAGCAGAAAATGTTAACGTTATCAATTAAAAACTAAATTGAAAAGTTGTCGTATAACGTTTGCAGTGAAATGAGAAATTATGCTTCTTTGAAGAATACATTAATGGCGAAAATGATCATAAAATATTGAATTCAGATTGTGATATAGGCGAAAAGAACCATTATATATTACAGTCAAAATCTTTGTTTGATTGCATGAATTATATTGATAATAAGTTTAGTCTCTCGAATGAAGAAATTAAACACAACTTGAATCATGTAATAAGCTAAACTTGGATCAAGTTGAAAATTTGAAATAATTAATGTTAAATTATAGAAATATTTTTCCGAAAAAGCCGGGATTAATCAGTACATATATAAATAAATTTTATTTAAAAGATGATAAACCATTTTTTTAAACAATATACAGTTCATATACTTTAAATATATAAAGTAGAAATTAAAGTAAATAAAATGTTGAACTTAAGGATATCACTTATAGATATCATTATATCAATTAATTATTTCACGACCGAAAAAGAATTAATTGCCGTAGTATGGTCGTTACATAAATTACAATCATTTCGAGGGGTAAAAAATATTATAGTTCGTACCAACTATGAAGCTGTTACGGTTTTAAATTGCAATAGGTTAAATAACGTGAGAATAACTCCTTGAAATTTATCGATTCAGGATAACAATATTTGGCTGGAACATATAAAAGGTAAATAGAACTAAAGCGTGTATTCACAGTCCGATGTGAGTTTTGCGTATTGAACAAGATAAGTCATTCCGCGTAGTTTTTGAGTCACTGAAAAAGAATTCGGACTCAGAATTGCTCCATGTCTTTAGGATTATTAAATATTCTAACCTAAATGTCCAAAAAACAGTGTTTTTGACCAATTTTGAGGTTATGTAGCAACGCAGATTAGCCTGTTTGAGTGTTGGCAGGGGTGGTTTTTAAGGGTTGTAAGGATTTGTGGGAATGATATAATTTAGGTTAAAGGTAGGTTAGCCTGTCTATGGTATATATCTTAATTTTCTTGCAGAACAGTAGTTGATTGAAGTCATTTGACATAAAATTCGACGTCGAAACTTTCAAAGCTGTACGAGTATGTTCTGAGAGGTACAATATTTATGAAATCGAAAAACTTTAAAATACAATATCTCAAAGAAAAAATAAGCTATTTAAGCAAACTCAACGGCATTTGAAAGGACTAGGCTGCTACTTTAAAATGTCGTTTATGGTTTTTTGTGTATAGAGAATGTCGTAGTGCTACTTAACCTCAAATATAGGCAAAAATCGCTATTTTCGCACTTTTAGGTTAGGATATCTCAAAATCCTGACGTGTTGGAAAAATTTTGAGGCCGGATTCGGTTTCAGCGCCAAAAATTCTTTGGGGAACCATGTATGGTTTGCTTGTGCAAAAATCTTGTCGGACTGTGTAATTAATTTGAGTAATTACGTCCGAATAACGTGCCCAGCTTTTATGTGAGTCTTTTGCGTAAAAGCGGAAGAATCAGCTAATTTCCCCATGTATGCACTTCACTATATTTAATTGGGGATGACATATCGACAAGAATATTAATTTAATACCCGAATTTTTCCATTTCTTGGAAGTAAATTACGTATCACGATCTGACATTATCGCTAAAGGTTTGCCAAAGTTCAAAACGTAATTCTTCAATATTTTATTAATTACCATAATCGTATTTGCGTTTTAAATTTTATATAATACAATATATTTTGTAAATACATCAATAGTCAACAGAATATATTTACACCACCGACTGATGTAGGTAACGGACCGTAAAAATCAATCGATAAAATTTCGTTAGGACTGTTACGTAAAATTGGTTGCATTAATTCATTATATCGTACCGTTAAGTATTTTGTATGCTGTCACACGATACAGAATCATAACAAGTTCTTGATTCGCTTATGCATTTTCGGTATAAAGAATATTTTTTGTATAATTTTAAACGTTTTAACCGATCTGATATGACTATATGCGTTATGAACATCCGTCACGAAACTCGAAAAAATACTTCCTAGAATTATTATTTTATTTATTGAACTCACCATTTTATACAAATATCACTTTTCACATTGTAATTTTTGATGATTGTTTCTTTGTTATTTAACGCTCTATCTTTTGTTTTATTACAATAATCATTAGTTGTTTGATAATTTACTAGTTCCCTTAATAACTTGATTGTATCCTTGCTCAATTCTATGTTCGCCATGTTTATTATATCAGCTCCTCTATCATTATCCGCTTTCGAATATATTTGCCTATTTAGATAATATAGCCTGACATGAGTCTTGCGTATTGAACAAGATAAGTCATTCCGCGTAGTTTTTAGGTCACTTAAAACGAATCTCGGCCTAGAATTGCTCCATCTCTTCAGGATTTTTAAATATTCTAATCTAAAAGTTCAAAAAACAGTGTTTTTGGCCATTTTTGAGGTTATATAGCTACGCAGATTTTTTCAATTTTGAAAAAGTACTAAAGACATTTTAAAGTATATCCTTATTTTTTTCAAATGCATTTGACTTTGCTCAAATAACTTTTTCGTTCTCTGAGATATCGCGTTTTGAAGTTTTCACGATTGAACAGTTTTCATTGGTTGGGGATAACATAAACGATTGAACTTTCGACTGGAAATCTTAAAAATCGATATGAAGTTGACGTTTTCTTGTGTGAAAACCCTGGAATTGTACAGTCCAAAGTTATTCTAATAAGCTTCAAGTTTATATATTGTGAGCCAATACAACCCCAAGCTTACAAACTTAACGCTCCTGCACACAATGACAGCATTCTTTTGGGGTTAAAAATATTCTTGAAAAGTACTTGAATTATCCTGAAAATTTTAACTCAGATATTTTCGAGCTCACTGAAAAAGTATCCGCTTTGAATATAACGAAAAACGTGGTTACCATTTTTACCAACCAGCAAGCGTTGCGCTTGTTCTCGTCAGTATTTTCCCCAATTCTCCCTCGCTCGCGGCAAAGCATGGTGACGAGCGTTAGACGCATTTAAGAATGCGCCTAATGCATGGTCTTTGTTTCAGCCGATGGAGATTGCCGAGCGAGGCTGAGCCGGCCCGAAGCTCTTACGCTCACGACAGAATATAGAGGTGTCAAAAAGAGAGAGAGAGAGTTAGGGGCGTACGTGCCCGCAGGCGTGCGTCGAGAACCAATTAGCGCATTGGTCGCGCGCCGCCTAATGAGTAGGTCAAGTGGGGAGAGAAAGAACGAGGAAGAAGTTTTCAATCGTGGAAGAAAAACGAGCGACAAGAACGGTAGTGAGTTAAGCAGTCAGTCATAAAGTTTCCAGTCAGTCGGAAATACAGGCGGTCAGCGATACAGAGTTAAAAAGGGCAGTTGAGAACCAAGGGTCAGCCGAACGCACACGCCGCCGAGGAGCCGAGAAAGACCGAGAGAAAAGAGGACGAGGGCCTTGTTCCAGCATCTGCTCGGGACGCTACCTGGAGAAGCCAACAGGAGTTGCCCAGCGACGGCCAGCAACATCGTCCGCAATGTAATCTCTGTCTTTCTCTCTCTTTCTCTCTCTCTCTCTTCAGCGGTATGGCACAGCGCGTAATTGTAAGGGTCAGGTAAGTACCAAGGCATACAAGTGCCGGCTATCTGTCCTAATTACGATCGGCGTCATCAATTGTCAGATAGAAAATCGTCCAGACGATCCTTCGTCGGGCGGCTTTCCCTTTTAGTTCAAGTAGGCTAAGTCGGTTCGTCGTCATGGCGGTCATCTGCCGGGCGACGCGTGCTGTATATCGTTTAGATTTGTAAGTGCGATAAGTTAGTTAATTTGTTCATTATATTGATATTGTCTTAGGTGTTAAGAACACCGTTGTCTTCGTTAGTGTTAAGACATGTTTGCAACACTGTTGTGTTCGTTAGGCTAAGAGTTCGTATTATTAAACGGTTTATTATTGTACGGTATTTTTCGAAGTTTAAGTGTGAAGTCGATTTGATTAGATTTAGAATTAGATTTTGTTTTGATTATGATTTGTGTATAATTTTTAATTACCTTCATTTCTTTACCTTCCCACCTCCCTTCCCGCCTCAATTGCTATAAGCGAGTGCGTCTAACTTGCCAACCTCAAAATTGATAACGAACGGAGCTTTCGTCACACCCACAAACACCAAGCTATATAAAGTTCATGCATGTCAAGCGCGGATAAATCGAACCTCCAATTTTCAGTCCATAAATTCAAAGCTTACGTATCTCAAGTTCACATGTTTCAAGCTCATAAATCTCAAGCATATCAATTTTGGAATCGGAACTTTTAAGCCTATGAATTAGAATCTGACATAGTGCAAGCCCACAAACCATAGAATAACCAATCCCAAGCTCACATACCGGAAGCCCATAAACTTCGAGTCTGTAATTTTAAGTTTATAAACTACAAGCTACAAACTACGAGCTTACATATGGCTAGTCCACACATCTCTGTTCCTTTTTTTAACGCAGAGAAATGTAACAAGGATACCCTACACTTCTCTTGCAATGCAGGATAGTGTGAGACTCGTACTCACTAAAACTGCAGTATTTGGCGTTTTATTCTCAAGGACTGTCGTGAGGCAGCGATGAGCATTCGGTCACCTATCCTAAACTTTTTTTCCTATTCGTAACGCATCTAGGTCTGTTGTACACTTGTGGCTGTTCTATCATAATACTGTGTCCGAATTCCGCGTTTCAAGTTCGTTTTGTTTAAAAGAGGGAAAATAAGAATCCTAGATTGTACAATATTTAGCTAGTGTTTGGTATAAATTAATGTTAGACTCGGGAAGTACTGGTTATTTATTTTCAAGTACAATTTGATATGTCGCCTGGTAGTAAGAGAAAAAGTTCAAAGAAAGAGGTATTTTAACAAATATAGTTTACGAGAGAGTTAGGGGCGTACGTGCTCCACGCAAGATTAGGCAGGCGCGCGTCAAGAACCAATTAGCGCATTGGTCGCGCGCCGCCTAATAAGTAGGTCAAGTGAGGAGAGAAAGAACGAGGAAGAAGCTGTCAATCATGGAAGAAAAACGAGCGACATAAACGTATATTCGTATTTCTCGTATATTCTCATGCTATTTTTTAAAGAATTAAGAAAAATGTAGACATGTCATAAATTGTCAAATCCTAATTAGTTTATTCTTATTTGAGCTCTGTAAGTCCATAGGTTATATGGTAAATTTAGTAAATTATAATTCTTGTTTGAAACATTTTAAATTCTTTATTATAGCTAGACAATGTCTAAAGTGTGATGCTGAATTAAAATTATTAGAGCAAATTGAACAGAATATAAAGAGTTGGCTTTATGTTACTGTTATCGTCAGCAGTATTTGGACACTTCAGCATTTGGTTCAGACCTGTAATATCTAAATTAAAAAAGAGTTAAAAACAATAAATATCAATCTATAAAATTTTAATAATTAAACATACTTTGACACTGTTTCACAATTACTTTCAACATTTTCAGTGTTAGACTCTGTTTGGACCGAAGTCAACTCCTTCCATTCTGTTCAATTTGCTCTGAAAATTTCAATTCGGTATTACGTTCTAGATATAATTATCTTATATTTATTGACTCATTTATTGTCAGCTGTTCTAGCTATAATAAAGAAAATGTTTCAAACAAGAATTATAATTTACAAAATTACCATATGACCTATATGAATTTACAGAGCTGAAATAAGAATAAACTAATTATGATTGAACAATTTATGATATGTTTACATTTTTCTTAATTCTTCATAAAACAGTATGATAATATAAATTATATTTGTTACAATACCTCTTTCTTTGGACTTTTACTCTTACTACTAGGCTACATATCGAATTGTACTTGAAAATATATAATCAGTACTTCCCGAGGCTAACATCAATTTAATATGCTGATGACCAAACAATAGCTATATATTATACAATTGAGAATTTTCTTATTTTCCCTCTTTTAAACAAAACTAATTTGAAACGCGGAATTTGGACACGGTATAATGATAAAACATCCACAAGTGTACAACAAACCTAGATACGTTATGAATAGGAGAAAAAGAAAATTGGGATAGGTGACCGAAAGCTCATCGCTGTTGCGAGGTATCCTCGAGGTATTCTGAACAATGGTGGCTGACTGACATTGGTTCACGACAGACGATCATGTAAATATTCCTGCCAAAGCATCCGTGCCCTAAGAGGACCTGTGTTAAGCGAAAAGTGAGCTACCCATACTCCCTATCCATTCATTCCTTAAAGACTAGATGGATCTGAAATGGTATGCAAGTAGCTGCTTGGGTACTCTATTTGGTACAATCACTCCACCGTTGTCTACTCCTTCAGGCTTGAAAGCACGAGATCTATTCCTTGCTGGTTTATGATGTTGTGTTGTGTTGGAGGCTTCTTCTGGGCTCCATTTAGCAGTAGACCTCCGCGAGAATTGTGGCTTCAATACACCAGGGAAAGATGCCTGTGAGGATGCAAGCCGCTGCAGTAAAAATGGTATGATACTTGCTGATGACAAGATTAGCTATAACAGGCTTCGGTCGGCGAAGGATCATCAGTTTCCTTTTGCTGAACGCGTCTTGCCAAATTGGGACACTGTTCATTGCTATGGACCTAATGATGCATATGCATAGTTTCCTACAGGAAGCCTTTGAGACAGATAAACTCATATCTCACAATTTTTAAGCAAATATACTTCAAGCCCATAAACCATATGTCTATAATTTGAAACTTATAAACTCATAGCTGAAATATTGCAAACCCACAATCACCAACTCTGCGCATCCTAAGTTAACAAATTCTAAGCTCACTCACTCTTAACCTAGATACATCATATAAATCAAAAATCCAAAACCACTATACTTTTATATTATATGTTTAAAACTGTAACCTTTCACACCCTTATTCTGGCAAGTCCTAAACCTATAAAACATAAACTTGTACTTACGTACATACGTGCAAACCTACGTACTCCAATCTTACAAGCACTATTTAAAACTTTAACTAATCTGTAATTTAAATCGATTAATTTCAAATTATAAATTCCAAATCGTATTAGTTTCAAACTTTTATACTAGGTTATATTGAATAAACTAACTGCGAATCCGTAAACTTCATACAGAAAATTACAACACAGACTTATAAAGACAAATCTTATATAGATTTATACAAACAATCTTCAATTAAGCTGTTTATGGATATCTTAAAACACTTAGCTGTCTGCCTTAAAACTTAAGTTTTATAAGACTACAAATTTCGTATAAACATCTTACAAGCCAAATGTATTCTTTTAATAAGTTTCTACCATTTTTCTCGTGTTATTGAACCTAAAGTCATTTAACAATACGTATAAACTTAAATTCCGTATATTTATCCTTTTATTTTCAAGCTTACTAACTTAAATGTACAAAATCTTATCTCACACATCTTGAGACTGCAATTTTTTTGCCAATATTTTTAAATAAACAGTTTTAACTTTCAAAATTTTAAGCTTAAGCATTCACAACACTAAGCATATTATTTTCATGCTGACAAATCTTATCACAATAATGGATAAAACTCTCATTTTATATGATTTGTAAAATGCAAAGTAGGTAACGTAATTACAATTACGACTTTGCTACGTGTGAAAATATGAAGCTATTTTTAAAAAAAATCGATTACAAATAATATAACTAGATGATATGTGGTGATTTTAAAGCAATATTTATTCTTCTTGGACAACAAGGTAGAAATACTAAATATCCATATTTTTTCTGCGAGGGAGGTAGCAGAGCGGATGCAGAACATTGGACAAAAAAGATAAGGCCTATTAGACAGAATCTTACGCCTGTATCATTGAATATTCTATTTATGGCTTTAGTTGAACTTAAAAAATCTATTTTATCTCCATTACATATTAAATTAGGTATTATTAAGTAGTTTGTTTAAGCGCTAGATCCATCAAGCCAATGTTTACAATATGTAGATAAAAAATTTCCATAACTGCGTGACGCGAAGATCAAAGCAGAAATTTTTATCGGCCGCGAATAAAATTACTTGGTAAAGATGAATATTTCCAAAAAAGTATGTCTGTTAATTAAAGAAATGCCTGGCTTGTTTTTGAAAATGCAATAAATGGTTTTTTAGGAAACAAAAAAGAAAAAACTACAAACAGCTTGTAAGTAATATGTTGCTAAAATTTAAAGAACTAGAGTGCCGCATGAGTCAAATCTTACATTTTTTATATAACCATCTAGATTTCGCCCTAGAAGAAAAATTAGGATTAAGTAATGAGCAGGTTGATAGGTTCCACCAAGACCTCAAACATAGTAGTGAAAGTAGGTATTTTGGGAGATGGAATACGACTATGATAGCTGACTACTGTTAGTTATTAAAGTGTGATAATATTACAACTCAATATCAACGTAGAACAAATAACCTTTGATTTCTGCTATAATACAAACAAGATAAAACTAATTACAAAATAATTTTTTTCATTTATGTTTCTTTATTAAAATAAAATAAATATTGACACATAGGATTTACGATAGCTAAAATTGCGATTTGGATTTTTGAGAGTAGAAATTGTAGTTAAAAATATAAACAAATAAAAAAAATACAAAAAAATAAAAAATAAACAAAAAAAAAGTAAGATCAATACTTTCTCCTGGGCAATGCAATGGTGGCTAAATGCGATAAAGAGCAGTTACAACTATCAATAAACAAATGAGTTTTTCAGCATCAGATTGAAGAGCATGACGTGTATTATCATGCAAGATGAAAGCTTACGGTTACACTGTCATAATTTTCAAAATCAACCACGTTTTTCGTTATATTTAAAGCGCATGGTCGCCATTTTGAATCCGCAATTTTGAATTTTAAAATTTTAACAGCGGATTCGTTTTCAGTGAGCTCGAAAATATCTGAATTAAAATTTTCAGGATAATTCAAGTACTTCTCAAGAATATTTTTAACCCCAAAAGAATGCTGTCATTGTGTACAGGAGCGTTAAGTTTGTAAGCTTGGGGTTGTATTGGCTCACAATATATAAACTTGAAGCTTATTAAAATAACTTTGGACTTGTGACGGCGGACCATTTTAAAATTTTAATTTTTGTAAGAATATTTTTGTATAGCATCTAAGACAAGCGGAGAAACGAAAACAGTCGTTCAAAAGCGAGGGGGACCGAAACAAGTTATAAGAATTTTTCCTCGAAAAACAATAAAACCGCGACTGCATTCGAGCCAGCGTTCTCTAACGCATGCAAAGAACGTGTAGCCCCTTGTACGTGTTTAACACGTGTCAACATGTCGATGAGAGGAGAGAGTCATAAAACTGCGACTACATCCGGTATGCCACTTTTCCCAACGGATTTTTCCTCCTTTTTAAGATACTCAAAAATTTACCATTGAGATGAAATAAAATTTAAAATTATCCAAACGCAATTATTTAGCTATCGCAATGCATCCCGGATAATTATGACTTCTCAAACCTCTCACCGAGTTCTCATTTCGAAGCTTGGATTAGCTAGGAAACGAGAAAACAGGGAAAATAAAAATGAATATTATATGCGCGCGCTATGTTATTAAACAAATGTTTTTTAATATTATTGTAAAGAATTAGGAAATCAATAGCTTGTTAAGTTGCGTAAGTTTCTCCGATTAAAAATAGAATTATATGATAAGTATAAACTAATAAACCGCCCGTGAGTCTGTTTGATACAACGTGCGATATAATAAATTACATTCTATTTTCTGTTTGAATACGATTTAAACTTATAAGTTATCAAGTTTAATTTTTAAGTTATTGTAAACCCTCTTATTAAATAAATCTTGGTTGAGAACGGTACTCGAGGAGCCATCTCGCGAGCCAAGGCCTGTACCTTTGCGTCCGCTCCCCCGATTTTCTCCACGCCCCCGCTCCAATTAGGGCCCGAAAAATCAGTGAGGAAAATGAGAAGAGACAAACGAGCCAATGAAAGCATCATCGCTTGCTCCACTCCTCCCAAAACCAAGACGCTGAGAGAGGGACTTACCACCCAGCCACCCCCAGTGTATAAAAAGAGCTGTACGAGCCTCGAGAGTCAGTCAGAGAAAAAATCAGAAAGTGTGAAAAAAAAGATCACGGAGAAGAAAATCCTATAAGTGCTACCAGCGAAGAAGCAGAGAGCCAAGCAGCCAAACAACACGAAAAAACCCAGAGATAGGACAAGGAGAAATCGTTCAGCACCAAACTCGCCAATACTTTAATAAAAAAAAGATAGTAAGCGAATAAAGTAATCTTTCTTTTTATTTCTTTTCTTTTATCTTTCTTCTAATTAAGAAATAGCTCGTATTTCCCTTCCTTTTTTTATTATCTGGAGACTACTTTTGATAGGCTCCAGGCATTAATATTATTAGGAAAACCCGGGTACTACTATTGATAGGACCCGTGGTGCTTCTAGCTCAAAGATTACGACTTTCGATCGGAATCTGAGAGAAGAAGTATAGGTTCTGTGGCACTATCCCCCTCGATTAAGACAATTCCTTGACGAGTGATCAACGCCAGTTTAGGCAAGAAATCGCAGTTCTGGCGACAACGAAACCTGAGATTGCGCTAAGCCTCAGGCGCACCTGAGCTGTGTCGTTGCCACGACGTCACAGACTGTACAATTCCAGGGTTTTCACACAAGAAAACGTCAACTTCATATCGATTTTTAAGATTTCCAGTCGAAAGTTCAATCGTTTATGTTATCCCCAACCAATGAAAACTGTTCAATCGTGAAAACTTCAAAACGCGATATCTCAGAGAACGAAAAAGTTATTTGAGCAAAGTCAAATGCATTTGAAAAAAATAAGGATATACTTTAAAATGTCTTTAGTACTTTTTCAAAATTGAAAAAATCTGCGTAGCTATATAACCTCAAAAATGGCCAAAAACACTGTTTTTTGAACTTTTAGATTAGAATATTTAGAAATCCTGAAGAGATGGAGCAATTCTAGGCCGAGATTCGTTTTAAGTGACCTAAAAACTACGCGGAATGACTTATCTTGTTCAATACGCAAGACTCATGTCAGGCTATATTATCTAAATAGGCAAATATATTCGAAAGCGGATAATGATAGAGGAGCTGATATAATAAACATGGCGAACATAGAATTGAGCAAGGATACAATCAAGTTATTAAGGGAACTAGTAAATTATCAAACAACTAATGATTATTGTAATAAAACAAAAGATAGAGCGTTAAATAACAAAGAAACAATCATCAAAAAGTACAATGTGAAAAGTGATATTTGTATAAAATGGTGAGTTCAATAAATAAAATAATAATTCTAGGAAGTATTTTTTCGAGTTTCGTGACGGATGTTCATAACGCATATAGTCATATCAGATCGGTTAAAACGTTTAAAATTATACAAAAAAAATTCTTTATACCGAAAATGCATAAGCGAATCAAGAACTTGTTATGATTCTGTATCGTGTGACAGCATACAAAATACTTAACGGTACGATATAATGAATTAATGCAACCAATTTTACGTAACAGTCCTAACGAAATTTTATCGATTGATTTTTACGGTCCGTTACCTACATCAGTCGGTGGTGTAAATATATTCTGTTGACTATTGATGTATTTACAAAATATATTGTATTATATAAAATTTAAAACGCAAATACGATTATGGTAATTAATAAAATATTGAAGAATTACGTTTTGAACTTTGGCAAACCTTTAGCGATAATGTCAGATCGTGATACGTAATTTACTTCCAAGAAATGGAAAAATTCGGGTATTAAATTAATATTCTTGTCGATATGTCATCCCCAATTAAATATAGTGAAGTGCATACATGGGGAAATTAGCTGATTCTTCCGCTTTTACGCAAAAGACTCACATAAAAGCTGGGCACGTTATTCGGACGTAATTACTCAAATTAATTACACAGTCCGACAAGATTTTTGCACAAGCAAACCATACATGGTTCTCCAAAGAATTTTTGGCGCTGAAACCGAATCCGGCCTCAAAATTTTTCCAACACGTCAGGATTTTGAGATATCCTAACCTAAAAGTGCGAAAATAGCGATTTTTGCCTATATTTGAGGTTAAGTAGCACTATGACATTCTCTATACACAAAAAACCATAAACGACATTTTAAAGTAGCAGCCTAGTCCTTTCAAATGCCGTTGAGTTTGCTTAAATAGCTTATTTTTTCTTTGAGATATTGTATTTTAAAGTTTTTCGATTTCATAAATATTGTACCTCTCAGAACATACTCGTACAGCTTTGAAAGTTTCGACGTCGAATTTTATGTCAAATGACTTCAATCAACTACTGTTCTGCAAGAAAATTAAGATATATACCATAGACAGGCTAACCTACCTTTAACCTAAATTATATCATTCCCACAAATCCTTACAACCCTTAAAAACCACCCCTGCCAACACTCAAACAGGCTAACCTACCTACGATAAATCTTGGGTAGAGCGAGTTTAATCGACTGCTTTTCTATGAGGAACTTAAAATCTCAACCAGATAGGCTTACCTGTTGTCTCCTTGATGTATTCTATCCTCAGAAAACCCTACAACCCTCAGAAACCCCCTCTATCAACCCCCAAGCAAACTAACCCACCTAACCCTTGGTAGAGCGAGTTTAATCAACTGCTTTTCTGTAAAAAAATGAATATCTCATTGACATTGTCTCTGATATATCCCTCCTCAGGTAGGGGTGGTTTATAAGGGCTGTAAGGGTTCGTGGGGATGACGTAATTTAGATTGAAGTTGGGTTAGCCTGTCCATGGTATACAGGGTGAGTCATTTTAATTTCCCCAGTCTAATAACTTGTGAAACAAGCAAATTACGCAAAAATGTTTCAGACCAAAGTTGTAGGGGTTCAAGGGGGACATCTAGGGGTGACTTTGAAATTGACCTTGAGCTTGACCTTGACGGCTTTCTCAAGGTCAAGTCTATTTTTTTATTGGGAACCCCTATTTCTGACCTCGGAATCGGAAAGAGCGGGAAATTTTACATCCAGATAACATCTTTTAACATGGGTCAAAATAAACCCTTAAGGTCATGCTAAGGTCAAAACTATCCTGGAACAAGAATCGAACAATGTAAGCAAAATACGAAAAAATGACTCAGAAAAAAGTTGTAGGAGTTCAAGGGGGACGTCTAGGGGTGACTTTGAAATTGACCTTGAGCTTGACCTTGACGGCTTTCTCAAGGTCAAGTCTATTTTTTTATTGGGAACCCTTATTTCTGACCTCGGAATCGGAAAGAGCAGGAAATTTTACAGGATTTAAATTTTTTAAATTTAAAAATTTTTTAAATTTAATTTTTTTTAATTTTACGGGACTATTCTTGTTTCCGTTCCCTATCCTTTTTTATTTTTCACCGGACTGTATGATTATTATTAATAAATTTCAAATATTGGAAGTTGTTGCTAATAATTTGCTATTACAAGTCTATTAAATTAATGAAACTATTTCAGTATCAATCTGATGTTCTGCAAAGAAATAAGAGTAAAAGTTAAATACATAAGGATAAATTTCATGTTCAATGAAGAATCTATTACATTTGGAAGTCGTTTAGAAAGTAATCGCAATACGTTCAGTCGTGATTTCAATTTTGAAAAAGCTTTAAATATTACTTTTGTTTTAACCATGCTTGTGTTCATTGTATCACTATCATTATTTCTTCATATTTGAATAAGAGACCTTTCTTATTGCCATCGATCATATGAAATCTAATTTGGACAATATTGCCTCTGTTTTCAGTAATATTTAATTTGTATCATCTTTCTATGATCTTTGCCTTTGTTGATTTGTATTGAGGTTTTTTGAAAAAATCTTTTAAATATGGCTGATTTTACCCCAACAGAGATAGTTGATATGATTTGGATTTTAGGAGAATGTAGAGGTAATTACCGTGAAGCGTCAAGGTTGTATCGAATTCGATACCCACAAAGGCGCCATCCTGATTACCGTACCATTCATCGTCTTGAAGAAAGACCTCGACAAGGGCATCTACGAAGAAGTCGACCAAGACATGAGTATGATGATAGAGATGCTAGGGTTTTGGTTGTCTTAGGATTGGTTCACCTAAATCCTCATATCAGCAGCCGACAAATAGAGAGAGAAACAGGAATACCTCAGAGAACCGTTATTAGAATTTTAAGAAGTAATAGATATCATCCGTATCATATTACCTTAACGCAAGCATTAAACGCTAATGATATGAGAAACAGAGTAAATTTCTGTCGGTGGGCTCTACAGATGATTTTGCAGGATCCGAATTTTTTTAATTATGTCCTTTTTTCTGATGAAGCTACGTTTCATAGTACTGGCCAATTGAATCGTCACAACAGTCATTATTGGTCTGATCAGAATCCTCACTGGTACAGACCAGTCGATAATCAACATCGTTGGAGTGTAAATGTATGGTGTGGAATAGTTAATGGTCATCTCATCGGGCCATTCTTTTTTGAAGAAAACGTCAACGGCAATGCTATTTTAGAACTTTTAAGGGATCATTTCCCACTTTTACTTGAAGACGTAGATCTTGAGACTAGACGTCGAATGTGGATACAACTGGATGGTGCAGGACCGCATTTCGCTTTAATTGTACGAGAGTTTTTAAATAGAAATTTCCAACAAAGGTGGATTGGAAGAGGTGGTCCAGTTGCTTGGCCTGCACGATCACCGGACTTAACTTCCCCAGATTTCTTCCTTTGGGGATACTTAAAAAATACTGTGTTCGCCGAAGCGCCCACAACAAGGGAAAATATGATAGAAAGGATTAGAGTTGTATGTAGACAAATCTCTAGAGATATCTTACTGCGCACTATTGAAAGCTTCGAACAGAGGCTCAGGCAATGCATCGACGTAAATGGTAATAATTTCGAGCAAAACCGATAGGAAATAAGTTTATTCTAGTTTCATCACGAATTGTGAGAGGCAAGGGGACTCACATTAATAAAGCACCCCAAATCGTGAGAGGCAAGGGGATTCACGTTAATAAAGCACCCCGAATCGTGAGAGGCAAGGGGACTCACGTTAATAAAGCACCCCAGAGGGAACATAATCCTATTACGTCCACGTCGTTGTTCCTGGGTAGTGCTAAAGATAGGAAGTTTATGATCTTAAACATCAGCATCGTTAGTACATGGCCAGTCCCTTATTCTTTGGAAGTTTATTTAACAACGGTCATATGCGATAAAAGCTTCGCCTCGAAATGTAACAAAAATAAGAGAATTTTCAAGAATTTGACCTTTGCTTCACATTGAGAATAGAAATACGACAAAGGTCTTCGATGCTCGTTAAACCTTTTGATGTTTGAAAGCGGCTTCAATTTCTTAAATAAAAACTGAAATATTGTTTATGTTCTTATGAAAAAAAACTAAATAGATACTTGAACGTAAAATTTCCCGCTCTTTCTGATCCTGAGATCAGAAATAGGGGTTTCCATTAAAAAAATAGAAATTACCTTGAGAAAACTGTCAAGGTCTAGCTCAAGGTCAATTTCAAAGTCACCCCTAGATGTCCCCCTTGAACCCCTACAACTTTGGTCTGAAACATTTTTGCGTAATTTGCTTGTTTCAAAAGTTATTAAAATGACTCACCCTGTATATCTGAATTTTGTTGTAGAACAGTAATTGATTGAAGACGCTTGACACAAAATTCGACGTCGAAACGTTCAAAGCTATATGTTCTGAAAGGTACAATATTCATGAAATGAAAAACTTTGAAATTTAATATCTCAAAGAAAAAATAAGCAAATTGAGCAAACTCAACGGCATTTAAAAGGACTAGAAACTTTCAAAGCTGTACGAGTATGTTCTGAGAGGTACAATATTTATGAAATCGAAAAACTTTAAAATACAATATCTCAAAGAAAAAATAAGCTATTTAAGCAAACTCAACGGCATTTGAAAGGACTAGGCTGCTTCTTTAATATGTCGTTTGTAGTTTTTTACGTGTAGATAATGTCGTGGTGCTACATAACCTCAAATATAGGTAAAAATCGCTATTTTCACACTTTTAGATTAAGATATCTCAAAATCCTGACGTGCTGGAACAATTCTGAGGCCGGATTTGGTTTCAGCGCCAAAAATTCTTTGGGAAAACATATATGGTTTGCTTGTGCAAAAAATTAAGGTATTTTTGTAGGACTGTGTTATCAATGAAATGCATCATGATACGACTGGTTATACGACGACAGAATTATATTTCAATAAAAGATCAACAAGAGTATGGGAGAAATATATTAACATTGATAACACTGATAACATACCATATGAAAGAAAATTATTTTTAGCAAGGTCGCGAAAATGCATGATAAGTTAATTAAAAGAGCAAATTGAAAAAATGTAAATAAAATACATAAAACGTTCGAACTGAATGAGAGAATAATGTTCCAAATGGAAAACACATCTAGTACAGGGGACGAACAGATGCACAAATTTTTTTGTCTACACCGCTCCGTTTAGAAGAAAGAAAATAATAGCTATATGTTCGAGTTTGGTGATTTGTTTGTTCGTTGAGATCAAAGAAAATTTCTATTATCATATTCAATTTTTTTCGAGAAAGGCAGTTGTAATATAAAAAAACATTGAACACAAACGTATAAATAATAAACAAGTAATTAAAGAATCAAAAACACCGCAAAGGATACAACTGATCAATTAAGACATGTATTAATCCATGTAGCATATTACAATATTAAGACACGTTTACTAAAGATTGGGTATATAAGGGCGAGAGAGCTTGGCTGTGCTCTTAGATTCCAGCCTGTCTATCTACTTGTCCTCGTTCTATCCGCCAACGTGCGAAAATACTCAATGATAAATGAGAAAAAACGCGATACTTCCTCAAGTCCATCCTTGTTGCTAGATCTAACAAGGGAACGCTCTCCAACTCCAAATCGCCGATTTTAATAATCTTTTGATATGTTATAGCTCATAAAAAAATAAGTGAAGCGTGTTTTTTTGTCAGCGGAAAAACACTTTTAGAGGGTGAAATCCGCCCTCAAAGTACACCCACAAAAAGGTATTTTGCAATACATTTGAGGTTCTAATTGATATTTTACAATGAAAATGACTGTTAACATAAATACAGAACTAATGTATGCAGTTTCGACCATAAGGGATGCAACCCTTATTTTTTTAATAAAAATTTAATCCTTTTTATAAGGATTGTTATAAAAAAAAAACTTCAAATAGTTACAAAAAAATGAAAAAAATATTATTGTAAATAGAATGCTAAAATAAATTTGACCTGTTCGAGATTATTTTTTAAACCATCCTCAAAATAGAAAAACCATCCCCAAAATCTATTTTACGGTATATTTCAACTTCTATGTGATAATTTACTATGCATTAAATTGCGTACTACTTCTAATGTAAATATACAACTTACGCATGTAATTCTATCAATGAGAGGATTGGGTTTGTAACGGGGAACTGTCCCCTTGATATAAAAGTTAATCGATGATGATATGCGGATAATGCAGGTAAAGAATCCGGGCTCGGTTAGGCAGGAACAGCTCGGCTCGTCAGGTGTTGTCGGGGCGTCGTGGCTTCAATGCCAGGTTGCGGCGCTAGACCCGCACGCTTAAACGCGAAATTAAAAGGTCGAGAGGATAGGCGGAAGGACGGAATAATGCAGACGCGCGTTAAGAAAACAAGCGTGTTATTTATTAGTATAACAGATAAATGATAAAAAAAAAATAATATAAGAGCGGCGAAGCAAAAGGAAGAGAGAGAGAAAGCAAGAAGCTGAATTTGGAGATAGAGTAAGGTACGCAGCAGTACTTACAAGTTGCTGCCCCGTGAAAGTCGACTCGCAATAGGCGCTCGATTGACAGACTGCAATTAATAAACTATAAGCCCGAATAGGCTAGCGCCGGTGGCAGGAGGCCGTCACTCCACACTCGCACATTTATTCAGCTCAATAACTCTCACACTCTTAATCACGCTGTCACAGACTTTCTATTTCTAGGCACGAGTAACGTGTTCATAGCGAAACACGTGCGCTCACGTTGAAGAACGGTCGCTAAATCTGCCGCGCCAAGAAAATCAAGCGCCCTCCTCGCGGTCCGCGCGTTCAGTAGTCGAACCGTCTCTCTCTCTCTCTCTCTCTCTCTCTCTCTCTCTCTCTCTCTCTCTCTCTCTCTCTTACCTATCTTGCTTCAGTTCACTGAAATTAAAATAACATGTAATATACATTTGGCTTATATAAATAAATTAGAATATGGGAGAGAGAGACATAACGAGTATCATTCACACTTCTTAAAAAATAACCGATTAGATGAAATATTTCGAATTTGTTACGGCTTCAACCAATTACTTGATCAGTACAATTGGTTGTAATTATTTGTTTTAATTAAATATGAATTGGGAAGTATGGAATAAAACATTCATTAAGTATTAATAAATTGTTTT
Organism: Phymastichus coffea; assembly: GCF_024137745.1. Taxonomy (NCBI): domain Eukaryota; kingdom Metazoa; phylum Arthropoda; class Insecta; order Hymenoptera; family Eulophidae; genus Phymastichus; species Phymastichus coffea. The sequence goes on along the minus strand of NW_026706835.1, from coordinate 1,543,825 downwards.
TAATTAATAAATTGTTACAACAATGTATTTTCAATTTTTTTCAATAACTTCAATTATACGAGGTCTGTCCGGAAAGTATCGGGCCTACGTTTATATCTTCGCGCCATAGTATTCGAGCGACCTCTACCGGACAGAAACGTCAACAGTAAAGCCTCACGAATCTATTGGTTACTTACTGACACCTGCCGGACGTATAGTTCATGCGTAGCGTGTCTTTGTTTACAGTGCTTTTTTCGCGTTCGTCGGATTTTGATATTGTCAAAAATGACTGAAAAACAAGATCAACAAATTTGCATCAAAATTTGCTTTCAACTCGGAAAAACGAGTTCGGAAACTATTGAAATGATGCAAAAGGCCTTCGGAAGCCAGTGTATGAGCAAAACACGAATAAAAGAGTGGTATAAACGGTTCAAGGATGGTCGCACTTCTGTCGATAGTGATTCTCGTTCCGGCCGACCTTCGACGACATAAACCGCAGATAATATGGAGCGGGTGCGACTTGCAATCGAACCAGATCGTCGTATGACTGTGCGAGAACTAGAAAAAGATCTTGGGATACCAAAAGCTATCATTTCAGAAATTTTAACCGAAAATTTAGGAATGAAACACGTGTGTGCGAAATTCATTCCAAAATTGCTCACAGCAGAGCAGAAGAACATTCGCTTAGAAATCGCTCTGGACAATCTGGAAATGGTCAATAATGATGATAATGTGCTTAGAAAAGTTATTACAGGTGATGAATCATGGGTTTATGATTATGATCCTGAAACAAAACAATAATCTTCACAGTGGAAGCATTCTGAATCGCCAAGACCATAAAAAGCACGTCAAAGTCGGAGCAATGTTAAGTCAATGTTGATTGTTTTTTTCGATTGTGAAGGTGTTGTACATGGCGAATATGCACCAACAGGTCAAACAATCAATAAAGAATACTACGTTCAAATTTTGAAACGTTTGCGTGATACAGTACGAAGAAAACGGCCGCACTTTTGGGAAAGTGGTGACTGGCTTCTCCATCACGATAAGGCGCCAGCACATTCATCCAATCTTGTGCAGCAGTTTTTGAGCAAACACAATATCGCATTGTTTCGACAACCTCCATACAGTCCCGACATAGCCCCTTGTGACTTTTGGCTGTTACCAAAACTAAAAAAACCACTCAAAGGACACGGATTCGATGACAAAACAACGGTTGAAAACAATGCGACGAGTGTACTTAAGGCTATCCTTAAAAGTGAGTTCCAGGACTGTTTTTCAAAGTGGAAACATCGATGGAACCGTGTTATTCAATCAAGTGGGGATTACTTTGAAGGATGCCACCCACCAGATGATAAAGAATAATGCTAGCACGAAAATATAAAGGTAGGTCCGATACTTTCCGGACAGACCTCGTACATTCGTAAATATACTTTTAAATAAATAATAAATAATAATATTAAACAAAATAATCTTAAAATAGTAATTAACGATACAAGGGCGATAAGTGACACTTAATGCCTTTAAATGTCACTTAGCGGCCGAGTATCGTTCACTATTTTATAGCCCCGAGGGACATATATCCGCCATCCATGTGGGGTGCAGGGGTGTGGTGCGGCGCAGGAGGAGGGGGGGGGGGGCGCAGCCCCCCCGAGTCAAAAATAAAATTAAAAGAAAAATCATGAAAAATCGTGGTTGCGGTTAGATCCATGAAAACACGCTCTCCTGGCGCCATCTGTGTTCATGTTTATATAGATACATATACATGATTTATATCTTCACTCTTCCAAGCAGTAGTTTCAAGTTCTTCGCTCTTCAATTTTTGATAATATCAAATTTTTTTCTTTTAACTTGTACTGTGTAATTCACAAATAGTAATATTTTAAAGTAGTATTATGATTTCAATAAGATTTTTAAAAACTTGTAGATGTCTTTATGAAATAGCATATATAAAGATTTGATATATCTATATTGTTTTTAGATAAAAGTTTTATATTTTTGTATAAGTTTTGTAAGTTTTATAGTTTTATATCTTTGCATGTTAAAGGCATGTTTAATAAAAGTACATTTTGAAAGATAAGCTTTATTTTCTAATATCACAAAATGAAAACTTTAATGCAATAGGTTTTTGAGATTGTAAATTTATTATTTCAAATTATTTCAAACTAAAAAATTTTTTTTTATTTATTTAATAATTATAAATATTTCAATATTATTAAAAATTAGAATTATACTACACTGCTGTTATTTAAATTCAAAATTTGTTATTACCTTGAAATGAATGAATTTTGCTTGAAAAATTTTATTAGTCAATATAACATACATAAGCTGTTATAAACTAACCTAAAACTATCGATACGGTTGCGCGTTCGTGATTGAAAAAAAGACCGTCATTCTATCGAGCCGTAAGTGTAAGACCGTCAGTGTACCGGGCCCTTATGTTGTACTTATTGCCCGAAAAAGTGGGCCATAGGTGCGGATTTATGGCCCGCAGGGCTATAAAAATACTTATGTAGCAGGTGAGAAATATTAGTAACGAATTAGCTCTTTATTAATATCTACGCCAAATAAACTATACTGTCTGTTTAATAGTAAGTTGATCAAATACGTCCAATAAGAAGAACGTTTCTTTAGCTACTAATAAAAAGAATTGCTTACTCATTGTTAGCAAAATTGAAAACAACTGGATGCCGTCAGAGCCGGTTATAGTGAGATAAAAACAGAATTCAGATAATATTATCATTATATACTATATGGCAATAGAGTTTCATCATGCAATGAAAAAATTATACATATCTTCATTAATTCTTTTGGATGATTCAGAATTCTTTTTCATTAAAATAAGTACAAAAAAGATAGAAATTTAAAATTTTAAAAATTGGGTGTAACTCTTATTCTTAGAACTGCATGTGTAAGTTCTATATTTAGATTCAGAATAATGCGCAATGTAGTTCGTAGTAAATTATTAACTAGAACATGTATATAATTATCGAAAACTATTTTTCGGGGGTGGCTCTCCTATTTTAAGGTGGTTTGGACGATAATCTTGGACAGGTCAACTTAATTCTTGTACTCAATTCACGATAATATATTTTTTAATTTTTGTCTTTTTATATTTTTTATATTTTTGTTGGCTCATTTAAAATTTTTTTTCATGATAATAGGAACAAAAAGATAGAAATTTCATTGAATAGGGGTTGCAACTCGGACCCCCTCATTAATAGAACTACATGAGTAAGTTGTATATTACACTAGGAGTAGTACACAATTTAATTCATAGTAAATTATCACATACAACTTGAAATATATCGTAAAATAGAATTTAGGAGTCGTTTTTCCATTTTTAGGGAGGTTGGAAAAATAATCTTGAACAGGTTGAATTTATTTTAACATTCTATCCATGATAATATTTTTTAACAATAGTTATAAAAAGGGTGAAATTTTTATTTAAAAAAATAAAGGTTGCATCCCTTTTGGTTGAAACTGCATGCATTAGTTCCGTATTTACGTTAGCAACCAAATAAAATTTGTTTCATTGTAAAATATCAATTAGAACCTCAGATATATAAAAAAATACTTTTTGGGGGTGCACTTTGAGGGCGGATTTCAACCCTGTAAAAGTGTTTTCCGCAGACAAAAAGCACGCATCACTTATTTTTTTATGAACTATAACATATCAAAAGATTATTAAAATCGGCGATTTATAGTTGGGGAGCATTTCCTTGTAAGCTAGAGAGGAAATTGGTGCTCGGCCGTTCTCTTTTAACCGATTGAATGAACGAGCTCTCTTCCGAAAAACTGAACATTTATCTTTACGTAATACGAGATCAGTGTTCCTGCGGCAAAGCAAGCTGTACTGAAGCTGTATTGAAGAATACGAATAACTAGACGTAGTAAAGCGAAACTGTCCATATCCAAATTAGTTTCGCAAATTCGGACGAATTCTGAAAGCGCCACTGACGTAATGTATTAGTTAGCTAAGCCAATAAAAGGGTGGCTTCGTAGAATTAATTTCTGCCCTCATCAGTGGTGCGCTCAAAGGTGGGAGTAGATATTATACATAATAACGAAATATATTCATTAACCAAATAGAGGAATAAATGAGAAATAGACGATTGCGAAAATCACAAGGATGAGAGGGCGCATCCGATATCCGAATGGAAATTTAAACCAATGACAATATTTTGCATGTCAAAAAGGGGAGAGTGAAATGATTCTCGGAAAATACGAGCTGCGTCTCATCTATTTTGCCAATGTTCGCTTAGTAGTACGCGTGCACATTGTTATTCTTATAGTCTTGATACGAGTCACAAACCAGTCGATCAGAGGTTTTTCGTTGTGTGAATCCGACGCAAAAACGAAGTAAAGTAGCGCTGTCAAATCCCGCGATAGTTGGTGTGTGTCGCGCTTAAAAAATAGGCGTAAAATCGGGGCGTGAAAATCCCTCGCCGAAAATTATGAAACGTTAATTCGCCGCACTAACCTTCTGTCATTTCCGCGAGAAAATGACCATGTAATTCCGGTAACTAATAAAGTATATGAGTTTAATATAAATAAAGTATATTTAATTGACTCTTTTCTCTGACTCAAATTGCTTACCTTTTCCGTGCAGGCTATCATATAATTTTCAGAAGCGGAAAGTTAGACTTGATTAGTGACTCGAATGCACGCGTGAGATAAGAGTCTTAGCAAATTTTTAGGTGGATCCAAAATTTCCGACGAAACCAATTCGCTGCAATATACGTTATAAAGGTAACAGAAATAAATAGTCCGTTTCGTTATAAACTTCGGTTGTACCCTACCCTGGAAAATAGAGTTGCCCACCACGAGAGCTAGTCCAACCAACTTTGGATATCCATACGAACGAGAAGTATGAACGAACCATTTGGAGAAGCAGCCGCACCATTTTGTGACGGAAAACCCTGCCGTCGATCATCGCTGTTGAGAATGACTGGGATAAACACGATTGCATTTGTTTAAATAAAATATATTGTCAATAATAATCTTTTTTTCCAAAGGTTGTAATCTTTGCCATCAAAAATAGGAATTTTCATATCCGTATCAGAAGCCATTCTGTATTTTACAACTTTCAAACAAAATTTTCACAACTTTACTCAACGTTTACGTTCATGCACGTGTAGCGTATACTTCAATACTCAAACGTAATCTTTCAACATCAGTCACTTTTTTTCAAAATCTAACAAAATATTTATTAATCCTTGTTGATGTGTTATTAAGCTTCAATGCTTCAACTTTATTTTTTGTTTCTAACTGTTTATGATTGTTTCGAACGACTTCATTCTTCGATAAAAAAATTTATTACCTTGATATTTTCAGTATACTTATCAATATCCTCGGTGTTTCATTACATTGAGTACTTTATTATCTTCTTTCTACTCATTTAGTCGTATAGCCTCAAATTGCCATGTGCTCCTGCCATGCACCGCATGACGGCTTCAAAATTGTATCCACTTGCATCTTCTTGATCATTCAATAATTTTTTCCACTTTCGCATTTAATACACTCTTGAATAATATCTCTAGCGATTCACGACACTATTTTTCAACTTTATAAACAAATTTTTATTCCTCATGACCTGACAACATTCTTTCCTATCTTTTCCATTCAACTTTTGACAACCATACACTCAATCAACCTCACTTTTAATAAACCACGCTCTGCTACCATGTTGAGAATGACTGGGATAAACACGATTGCATTTGTTTAAAAAAAATATATTGTCAAGTAAATATATACAACGTGGATCATATATTCAGAGACACGGTCTGCCTCGAGCAGCCGCTCTCTCTCTACTGACTTTTATGATACGTACAGATACATCTCGCCGTGTACTCGTGCGCATGCGCTACCACATACATCTTTTACGCGGGAAATATGAATTCACATATTTCAACAATCGCTACCTCCAACCTCTATCGCAGTCAATAGGCGTTGTGTGAGGTAATTTGACATTTTTCCAACTCCATTTCCCGACGACTGTTGCACCAAGGGGAGCAGTCTGGCGCTCGATAATAAGTCGGGAAAACGAGTCACCGACGGCCATTAGGTGGTAACATTTCGACTAGCGGTTTTATCCCCCAAATCCCCCGTCACAATTTATACGTACAATTATTCCAATATATTTGAATTACAGTCATCATAGCAAAGTAAGTGTGAGAGAGAATGCTACTAAGCAACTGTACATGAGTATAGTTAAGCTAGGTCGCGCGCGTGTATGTGTATCTGCGTGACAACAGACGAGGATTTTGAAAATAGAAGAGCAGTATCGATACAGCGCGCGACAAAACAAACCAATGAGTAACTGCCTTTTGTTGACGACGCTTCGCAGGAGTTAGCCCTTACGAGAATTGTTATAATTATTATTACGTTACCGAACAGATTTATTACTTATTTTTCGCTGTTACGAATGCCGTGGTGCGGATTATTAATCATTGACTGTAAGGATCACTAACTGTTTTTGGCAGGAATTTACATATACTTCTAGTATTCGCTCACATGCCATTTAGAAGTCAGAAGGCATACCGCAAGCGAGCTATTGTTGTTCGATTGCGAGATCTTTATCGCCGATATTCTTGTAAGTATCTGCTTCTTAACATTCTCTCCCTTGCTCTTTCTCTCTCTTGCACGAAAGCTTCTCTCTGTACTTACCTAATCTGTGATCGATTATACTGATTTTCATTTATACAAACACATGTTTTCTAATTATTCTTCTTTTATTTCACGTCTGACTCTATCCCCTTTCCTAGTGCGGTTTCTGACTTTGACATTCGTGCTCGCGCTTATCAACTTTCTTAGCTATGCCAACATCTACTCATGACGCTCTCCGCGGGCCAGCATATACAAGGATGTATATATACCGGACGATCAGGTCGAGCTTCGCACTGCTCGCATGAAGCCCGGCACGAGCAGCTGAACAGCATATTCTTTCCTCTCGATTTCACTCTTTATTTTTGTTCACGGGGAGCGAAAATACAGTGAATTCCGCAAATTTGGGAGAAATTTTTTGAGCGTGAGCATATGTTTACGTTTAAGTAACATTGTACCTTCGAGCGTGCGCGTGTCCCAGCGTATTTATACTTGCAAGAGTCAGATTGTATTGAAAAGCAACAAAACCGCTGTTTCTAAGCGTCGTTCATATTTATTAAATTTTAAATTCTACAAATTTGATTTTTCAGTTTGTAGTGTTAAATCCTGAACTCGATAGTCCAAGCTTATTATTATTATATATATTTCTCACTTAAATAATATAACGACTTATTTATAATCTATTTCAAGTGATAGAAACATACCTGATTTATTTATTGCGAATCAATTGGCTGCTTGGCTCTATCTCGATGAGATGTAAGTGAGGTTATTCAATAAAGATGCGTGAACACTCGATATTCGTTACGCAAATAATTATTTATTTATCTAAATACTAATAATCAATGACAAGGAATAAATTGCGGATTATTCAAATAATTGTTCAGCTGTCGTGCTTCGCGAATCAACTGCCGAAAAGTCCGGTCATTGTTTAGCGCATTGACTTTTCGGTTTACATTAATATGTCGAGTAATCAGAAATTCAAGTTGTCGGGTAACTTGATTCTCAGATTACTAAACTTTTAATTTCGCTGAGTTCGATCGATTGCTACATCGTAAACTTATAAAAATTGCAACGTTACCAGTTTTTAAGGTGGAAAAGTAAGGCGCTCTTACTCATAGCAATTGAGGAGAGGAAGGGAAAGATAAAGAAATAAAATTAAAAATCACACTTCAAATACCATTAAATAATTTTACCGTATAATTATAACAACCAAAAAAAAACTTTACAAAACCTTACTCACTAATGAACACAACTAATAAAACACGTCTTAAACACTATTGAACATAACGGTGTTCTTAACACATACTACACAATAGAAGGAACGGAAGAACAAATTAACTAAAATTAACCGCGTTTACAAAAATCTCAACGAACCCATAACGTGTCGCCCGGCAGGTGACCGCCTTGGCGACAAACCACCTTAGTCTACTTATACTAAGAGAAAAACCGTCCGGCGAAGGTTCGCCTTGACGGTACGCTACCTTAACAAATAATGCCGACCGTGTAATTACAAGTAAGTAGCCGACGCGCGAACGCCTTGCCACCTACTCGATCTTTACACCTACTCGCTATGCCGCCATAGAGAGCGAGAGAGAGAGAGAGAGAGAGAGAGAAAGAAAGAATAAAGGAGAATGGGCCTTGACCTTAGCTGTACGGGAACGGGAGACCTGGCTGCGCCCTGCGGATGGTGTTGCTGACCGTGGCTGGGTGACTCCTAGCCGACTCCTTCCGGGTAGCGTCCCTTGCAAAGATGTTGGTAAAGGCACTAGTCCTTTGTCCCTCTTGGCTTCTCGTCTCAGCTCCTTGGCGTGTGCTTGTTCAGCTGACTTATACCTCTGCACTCGGCACTCTGCACTGAGTGCACCGCTGACCGACTTAAAACCGTCTCCCGCTCGCTTGCTTCCGCAATTGGAGACGACGCTGACTAGATTGCAGCCAGGAGAAACTTTCCAGTGACGCCCAAGGCATTAAGGATTGTATCTCAGCCTGCCATCAACCTGCCTGCACTTCCAGCAACAGTTCCTGCCAGCAGCTTTATTTATTATATTATTTATTTTTAGCGGTCTCGAATTCTTTGTACTTTTCGTCAGTTATACCCGTTTCTACTCTCTTCAGTTTATTGATTTGTAAGATCAAATCTTGTATTCGATTCATGTAACTCAATACAAATTCCTTCAGTTTTTGAATAATTTCTGTGAAGTTCCCTTATAAACTATATATATTATCTAGCGTTAAGTAAAGTTGTCTTATTGCTTGAATATAGTCCTCCATCTTATCAATTGTCACGTTGATTAATGCTTTATAAACTTCTCCGCTTAATTTGATTTTCAAAATTGGAATTAAATTTGCTCCATCTACAGTTGCTATGATGTTTTTCGCGTTTTTAAGCTTTTCAGTATATTCATTGACAGATATATTTTTACCGTCAAAATTCGTAACTAAATTTGCTACATATTTTAGCGGTACCCATTGAGTTTGAGCCGTTATTACTTCGGATTGATTACTCTCTTCCGCTGTGATTATTGGATCATAAAGAGTTATTTCTTTATTTGTGTTAACTACGGATTTCGTATCTGTGTTTTATCCATCTTTCGCTATAATCATACATATACTAATAAGCACAACGTTAACTAAAATAAAAATATGACGGGCGAAAGCAGCGATCACCAAAATAATTGCCCTAAAATGCTCAACCATGTTCATTTTTCTAGCCATTTTTCTAGCCCTAAATACGAAGGGTTATTAGGTTAGATGATAGTCTCTTTTTTCCGTTATACCATCTGCTTCAAAATTTGTTGCAGCTTCTATAGTAATCATCTATAGTTCGAGTGAATCCAAAATGATTTGCTTAAACTTATAATTCTCTCTTATTCAAACTCACGAACAATTGTTTCTTTGTATTACTTTTAACTACTACTACTACTGAGTGATTAACTACGGCGGTATTAGGCTTGCACTATCCTAATTGTTGTGCTCTGTAGCATTAACTGCTGCAGGATCCAAATAGCCAAATTCTACAACATTAATGCTAGGTAATGATATTAAGAGGTCTAATTGTTCAGTCTAAGTCTGCTTATTCGCCGATACGAGTGTCTCATACTCTTGTATCAAAGATGAAAGAAAATGAAGTATGATAGGTTTGCTATACCTTCTACTTTAATTCCTAATTCCTAATTCTTCTTTAGAACTACCTCGTACGATTGACCTCTGTCTATCTATAGGTAGCACCTCCTGCCAACTTTTCATCTTAGCTATCTCAATGACTATGTGAATCTTTTTTCATTGAAATTCATATTCTTTGGCCAAGTTCAACTGTCTACGAATATTTCTGGTTTGTTCGCATTTTCTTCTGAACCGCAAATAGTCTAGTCGAATATATGCGATTTCCGTATTCAATCATTTAACTATTGGTCGACTGCGATGATATTTTCTCATAACTTATATCACACGCTTTTGTCAACACAAGTTATCCACTAACTCTTTCTTATGCTTTTTTTTCGATCCTTTGCTTCTTAAAATGTAGAGAAACATTTCTTATTTTACCGGGTATCCATTTTCGACTACCACTTTTTATTGCTCTTATAATTTCTGATCAATTGAATTTCATAAACAAAAGCTTTGTGCTTACTTACTATCTATGTAGTGATTTCTAATTCTTGAGCTTAATATATTCTTCATCAATCTGAAATCAACAAAATTCCGGTCAACAATTAACGACTTTCCGGCCTTCATGAAAGTAGATATTGTTCCTCAATAGTTCCTCAAGTTCAATTCTCAATTCTAGTTTTATCATTCTTTTGTGGAATATCTCGGTGAATTGCCCAGATATTTTAGTCGCTTCCGATGAACAATGATAGCCAGGATACCTATATTGTTATTAATTTCGCAAGAAAATAGCAACTATGTATTTTTATACAAGCTACCTCCAAACATATGAAGCCCGGTTCTAGTATGGCAATTCTCCTAGACATGCAAAGTCTCTTACACACTCAAACCGTTGTTCTATCTGTCATATTCACGATCCTGCTCAGATCATCGAGGTCTCCGTACTTTTTATTGATGATAACTATGTCCACCCATGCATCATCGATCATTTCATACGTTGCATCTCGTACCATTGTGTTGTCATAAGACCAGACGAACTACGTACTTCCACCACTTCTCCCACGATAGTAAGCTCATACTTGTTGAGTATACTTATTGTCACTCTATGCATCATTAGCTGAACTTCTACAATTATCTAAAGAACGCTACCTATGAACATTCTTTTATATATCTAGTATCCCCTCCTCAATTTTTTTCAACTCTGTAAAAAGTTCTTATACTCTTACGCGTCTTATGTGGATTACCTATTCCTTAATCGCCCTCAACTCGAGTGCTGTCTTTACTTTGCGCAAGATTTTGTTTTGATTTTGCTGTGTTTTAATTTTCCTTTTTCACCGTTCACTCGCCGATAATTTTGTTCTTTTCTGTTGTTGTTGTTATTAGTTTTTCTGTTACATTTTTCTTCATCTGTCCTAGTTTTACTACATTTGTCCGTTTCGCTTCGTGTAGAAGTCGCGTAAGTTTTTTACTCCGTTGTACTTATCTCGGGTACTATTTTGCATCATATTCCATCGAGCAGAGTTTTTAATTGTCTTATGGATAATGTATCTGTCCTTAAAAATTTCCATGAATTTGGTGAATTTATTGTCTAGTGGGCATAATCAATTTTCTTCTGTGCTACACAGACTTCTCTTATTTAATTGTAGTCATTTATCGTCAGTACTACCTCCATTTAGCCTTTTCCTATTTTTTTTCTAGTGTTGCTTGTGGATTTTCGATATACAGATGCCAAGAATAAGAGCTCTCGTGAATATCACTATCTCTCCGCAGTTGCTAATAAAGGAACAATTTACCGAGATGAATAAAATATTTAAATATAATTATGTCTAACTCTAGGAAATACAAAAAAGAGATGTGAAAGTGGTGACTGATCAAAACAACATCCACTAATGTGTACAAAGTAGTGACGCGATCGGTCTTGGCCTGTTAGAGTGGATTGGGTTTTGTTAGTATGGCTAACGATGATTAGTTGACTTATCTGCATACAGCTCCACACCAAATTTATGCCAATCTGTGGCTACAGATAACTTATTATAAATGGAAGAGGCAGAACGGTTAGCGAAACACACAACTGTCAGACGAGATAAACAAATAGTACGAGTGTATGGACAGCCATGAATACGAATCATAAAGTCATTTTTGAATTGCTTAGGTTTTCCATAAATGATATGGATGAAACACGATTTCGCGAAGAGTAAATAATTATATACATCTGCATTCTAGAAAATCGAGCATTAAATTCACTTCCACTTTGCTATCTTTCATACATGCAAGTTTTATTTGATTATGTGCCCAATCCTTTCAATAGTTTTAATTAATATGGGTAACGGATCCAGCTCTAATACATATCTGTAAGCGGTTTCAGACTAAGTACATCATACCTAAATACTGTACATTCTTCTGTGCATTTAAGTGATTTGACTAAAAAGTTTTGTAACGAGATAGTACGACTTTTCACCAATTATTTAGGGCGGGGAACAGAGGCAATGACGTTCTAAGTAATTGAGAGAGGATTAGAGCAAAAAAAAGCAAAAATAAAGAGGTTTAGACTTGTCAATTCCAAATCTTATTCTATCTTCTACACAATAACTTAACCTACCATACATAGAAGCCCGACAATTAGTCAGCTCGTTGCCTTGCATGATATCGCCGTGGCAACGACGCGAATACCGGCACAAAGCACCGCCGCAATAGTTGGTGGGTGAACGCCTAGCTATCGGTAACGAGCGAGGACGACCGCCACGTCTGAGAAAGAGAGAGCTTTTTCTCTTGGAGAGCACTTGACCTTGAATGTGCTGCAGCTCCTCGATAAGCGAGAAGCGCTAGGCCACCTTTTCTCAAAGACGCGTCGTCGTCTTCCCATTGAGCTTTGGGGGACCAGAGATCACACCTATCGCCGTTGAAGGAAGTGCGTCGGAGGACACCGTGATGCAGGATCATGGCGAAGTCGCCGGTTCCTTGATCGCGGTGAACTCGACAATTATGGTTGGCGCGGCGCGGACGCACGAGGTACGTGTAGCCACGGTGAGGCCTTTCCAAGACGCGGTTTTAATAACAAGGTGACGATGTTGGAGACGGAGTCGAGAATTTTACCCGTCAAAACGCGAACTCTCACCGTGGGAGCGAGTTTACTGTATGGGTAGGAGGATCACGAAGTAATTTCGCCCCTGATAGTCACGGAGATTCGGCGGGGTGTGCCGACTCCAGAGGGGCACGAGGAGCTGCTGGAGAGGTTTAGTCCGGTAGTTAATGAGATAATCACCGGACGACCTCTTTCCCCAGCGCCCTTTGCGCGTCACCACACCAGTGGATCCATCTCCGTCAGAGCGCTGGTTGCCCGTCTGACTCAGAGCACGACGTGGCATGCATAGTCAGAAGGTTTTCCGTCGGAGTACCTTAAGGAACTTCGACGGGAGGAGGCGAAAGTGAGATACGGCATCTCAAAGAAGTGCCGCCGTAAAAGACAGACGCCGGACTTCGGGAGCTATGAGCTGGCCTTTCGCAGTGTTACACCGGTGACAGACAGCACTTCCATAGAACAAGATCAAACATGGAAGTTGTTGGCGCAGTAGTAGCAGGAAGTGCAGCCTGCTCCATCGGCTGCAGAATTACCGGTGCAGCGGTAGCATGAACAGCAGCGCGTTTCGCCGGCTGCAGAGTCACTGGGTCAGGCAAGTACGCTGGATCCGGAACCTATGCCGGAGGATGTAATCACTGTGGGCAACGAGGTCGATGGCACGAGCGATGCGGTGGTGGCTGAGCAACGTTCGGGTGAGCGCGAGCCCGGTCAGTCAATTCCGGATGCGATCGAACGACCTACGAGACCGACGAATGTCGAAAAGGGAAAGGATCGCATGTTCGCTCATGGAATACGCATGCCTGATCCAAGAGCGGGCGGAAAAGTACGCCGTCGCCGTGAGAACCAGGAGGCGAAAGCAGCGAATACAGCAGGAGCGAGTTCGCAGCTGCAGCCTTAGAACGCTGATAACCAAGGGTTTGGGGCGGCGTATTGACGACAAGGCGCGGAACGTGGGATCCGGAAATGCGATCCCGTGGGTGCGATCCTGACCGAATTGGCAAAGCTAATGCTGGCCCAACGTGACGAGGTTGTAAGGACGGAGTGCCAGGCGTGCGAGTTCACCGCCTGGGCTATAAGTCACTGTGCGACTCAGGAGAACACGCGCACTTCTAGCTTCTCCTACTCAACTCATCTTCTTGCGACCTCTGCCGTACTTGCTCCTCGCACTCGACTCTGCTGCTGACGTCCTCCGCTGACTGACTCGCTACTGCCTCACTGTCTGACTCCTTGTCCTTAACTGTCTGACTACTTCTCCCTGACTATTGCTCAACTCTTTCTTCTTTCCACACTTGACACTAATCGGTCGCGCGCCTGCCGTAAACTATTGCCCGATACCGGCACTTGGTTCCTTATCTCGCTTTCTCTCTTTCTTTGTTCTTTCCTTTTGTCGCTCATAGTCGCTCTCGCTAGACCCACTATCGTCTCGTTAATCACTATTAGCCGCTGAAAGAAAATAACCCGCATTAGGCGCACTTTTAGAATGTTTCCAACGTCGGTTGCTAGGCCAGTTGAGAACAGAGAAAGGGGAGAGAGTGGCGTACGACAAAACGTCGTAGCGTCCCCCCGTACACTCCCTTCCAAGGCTAAGATTTATATCTGCGAACAGCCTAACTCTCTTTCTCAACCCTTTCCTCTCGACTGGCAATCAGCAACTCGACACGGCCGCGACCATTCTTACCTAAATTCCTTAAATATAACTTATTTACTACTTATGACTAATTTGGCAACATACAGAACGTAATTAAAGGCATATCAACGAAAGAATAACAAACAAACCAAAACCTCTAGGACATAAACACGAAATTTCGTTACCGCACGAAAATTAGTTAAAAAGACCTCACCTTTTCTTTTCATGCTTCGCAGCTTCCAAATACCTAAACTTGAGAGCTCTGAGCTTGGTTACCGAGGAAAAAAGAGCTACTACCGCGGAGAGGACGTGCCCCCTGGCTTCCCCGGCTACCCGTTGTTTTGCCTCGGCAACTTCGTCCACCGTCGCCTCCACGGGGATCGTAGCTATCACCTCCTGCACCATGATTTTTCCTCCGAACCTTAACTGGCTTCTCTGGCTAACACATGCAAATATTCCTCGCGCTTCTTCTTGTCGGCACGATAGTAAGGTTTCTTCCTCTTTAGCTCATTGATCGTTGATCCAAGGGTACTCTCTGTCGTTGACCTCGTAACACCCTTGTCTTCAGGCTCCTTCCTAACTACCGGGGGCTCTCGAATGATCTGAGCCACTTCAGGGACCTCCGAAACCTCTTGTGTTTCGTCACCTGATATCCTGTGATCCGCCTGATCTGCAACGAATACATCCAGTCTTATGCAATTACGACAGACCGGACGGGTGAGAAGTGGATTCGGACAAGTCGACCTCCGATGCGTTTCAGTGCAGCAATTGAAGCATCGGAACGCCAAGACGTCGATCTTTGCGTCCCAGGGTACCGAAGCCAAGTCCTTGAGAAAGGAACCTCATAGCACCATTTCCCTCGCTTCGTCGAGCTAACACCGAGATCTGGAGAAGGTTGATAAATCCTTTGCCAGAGATGAGGAATCGGGTCTTACCAACGTCGAGGGTGACCTTGCCGGGATGACCTATTCGGCCTTTCGCGAGACCAAAGGTGCCGAAGCAGGTACTCCTCTGCCTCCCAACTCCTCAATCCCGGCAGGTCTCGTCGTTCTTTTCTGAGCAGCCCGCATCGGCGGTTTCACCTCTGATACCGGCAGTGTGGAGGAGCATCTCGTTCCCACAACGGCTGCTTCTGCTGCCTTAGGTACCAGAGGTGTCTGTGCCGGAGTTAGCCTCTCAAAGTTGCACGCGGACAAGTTGAAGCGCATAGAGCGCTTCCTTCTAGCCGCGCCCTGATGAGTCTCGGCCTCCTTCTTTCTTTCATCTTCCAGGTGATCCACCAGTGAGTAAATAATTGGCCCGTTACGGCGAAAAATTGATAGGCCAGGTCTAACGGTTGGAGTGTCAGCGGCTTGTAGGGCAGTGGTTCGTAGACATGGGGCTGAGAAGCTATCTGAGGGAACTCCGGTGCTTCTTCCATCTCACTGTCTGAGCCACTGTAATTGCAAGTACTGCGTTCGTTGTCGAATCGAGCAAACGACTCATTCCACCGCGCTCTATTATCACCCGCCTGACCCGGTCTCCAGCCGTCGCTCGTATCAACCTGTTCGGAACAGGTCGGCCACTGGAGGAGGAACTCGCCGACATGAATTCGAGGCCCGGTGGATTTACGTCTGAGCTACCGTTATTCATTGGCAAGAAAACAATTCCTCTCAAGGGCGACTTTACCCTTAACTATTCGGTTGCCACTCGAATGGACAATGTCATCAGTCAGAAAGTTGTGCACCTACGAATCGCGTCACTCCATGTAGTGGTCATTTTTAAATGGCGGAGGATCGATGAGCCCTTGGGCCCACTGCTGTTCAACATTCGAACGATTACCCTCGAACGGAATCGATGGAGCGGGAAATAGGGATGGCGAAGGTTGCCTTCTGCCCATTGCCTTTTGCCATGCCTCTCATGACCCCCGAGACAGATGCCAGAGATATCCAAATGGTAAAGAAGTGGACTGCGATATTGACAGAAGCCGCCTATTCAGCGCCTGGTGTAAAGCGGTCTGCCTCTGCATCGAATCTATCTCCATCACCTCAACATTTTTCGACGCAGAGGACGGAGCCGATGCACCAGCCATGGGCACAACAACCGAGACCATTTCAGCCTCGAGCACACACTCCTTTCATGGCGCCGTCCTTCGGTAGACCCGTCGACACCTTCAAAAGAAAATTGACTGTTCGAGTCGGAACCTAGCTCGGCTGGTGAAGGCCAATGTGTAAAAGAGCCTTTTGTGTCCGAAGCCGCCACGATTTGGGTTGGGTTGGGTTGGGTTTTCCCTAAAATTTCCGGGTTCGGATAGCACATCGTAGCTAATGAGTTTTCCTCTTGCATGGCATCCCTTTTGCTATTTCAGCAAGA
The DNA here is from genome assembly GCF_024137745.1 of Phymastichus coffea. NCBI lineage: Eukaryota > Metazoa > Arthropoda > Insecta > Hymenoptera > Eulophidae > Phymastichus > Phymastichus coffea. Next base: position 1,527,080 of record NW_026706835.1, on the reverse strand, counting down.
CAATCTTCCGCGTTCGCTTTGTTTTGGCTGGAGGTTGAGGTGATCGCAAGGCAGTTTGTATAATTATAATTTGGATTCGTTTGTTCGGTAATGAGACCAGTGCGGTACTTTCACCATTCACGGTGTTTTCGGCGAATTCACTGACTTGCGAGCAAGTACTAGCGGGATGATGGAACATTTTTTTTTTAATTTTGATTTTAATTATTTGTTTATTGACGTTTTCTTTTGGCTTTTCGTTTTTTTATTATTTTATGTCGTTGACATGCTAGGCTTAGGTCTCGCTGAACCCCGGAGCTAGTGAAACGGGCAGAAGCTAAGTCGCTTTTGTTTTTCTTGTGAGATTAGCACGAGCACAATTAAATAAGTACGTTAGATACAAAGCGACGGGCAGAGCTTGGTGTTTCGACTAATGTGTACGAGGTGTGTTCAAAAAGAAAGGCGAATTTTTATTTTTATTAAAATATTAATTTATTCATTAATATTTATGTTGTCCCCTTCAAAGTGATCCTTTTCAGATATACGAGGGTCGTTTGAAAAGTCCGTGCAAAGTCAGCGAGATGGCGCTACTAGTCCGTATAAAGGTTATTTTTAGTTAACGGCATATCTTGGAAGAGCACACACCAAGTTTCATCCAGATCGGCCAATTACTTTGCTTTTTACATTCGTTTCAATCAAAGAAATCGAGTGGTTGTATAAAAATGGACGAAAAAGAATTTCGTGTATTGATTAAACATTACTCTTTCAAAGGCAAAACGCCTCAGGAGATTAAACAGAAGCTTGATAAACATTATGGTGATTGTGCACCTTCGATTAGAATGGTTTATAAGTGGTTTCAAAATTTTCGGAGTGGCCATATGAGCACAAAAAGACGCTGAACATTCTGGACGCCCTTTTGAGGTTACTACTTCAGAAATCATTGATAAAATCCATGATATGGTGATGGCTGACAGAAGAGTGAAGGTGCATAAGATTGCTAGTACTGTAGGCATCTCGAGCGAACGGGTACATAATATTTTGCACCAACATTTAGACATGAAAAAGCTATCCACTAGATGGGTGCTGCGATTGCTCACGATTGACCAAAAACGAGATCGTGTGAAGTGTTGCAAGAATGGTTTGCAGCTGTTCCAGCAAAATCCGCAAGACTTTAAGCGTCGTTTCATCACTGTAAATGAAACATGGATACATCACTACACTCCTGAGACCGAAGAACAGTCTAAACAATGGGTTACCAAGGGGGAATCTGCTCCGAAAAAGGCGAAGACAATTCCTTTGGCCGGGAAGGTTATAGCGACTGTCTCTTGGGATTCGCTAGGAATAATCTTCATCGACTATCTGGAAAAGGGTAAAACCATTACAGGTGAATATTATTCATCGTTATTGGATCGTTTGAAAACTGAGTTACTAGAGAAACGTCCACGATTGGCCCACAAAAAAGTCCTCTTCCACCACGACAATGCGCCAGCTCACGCCTCAGCAGTTATGGCCGCAAAACTGATGGAGATAAGGTTCCAACTCGTTTCATATCCCTCCTATTCTCCAGGTTTGGCTCCGTCGGACTACTATTTGTTCCCTAATATGAAAAAATGTCTGGCGGGGAAAAGATTTTATTGAAACGAGGAGGTGATTGCAGAAACGAATGCCTATTTTACAGACTTGGACAAATCCTATTATTTGGAAGGGATTAACAAACTAGAGCAGCATTAGATGAAGTGTATAAGCCTAAAAGGAGACTATGTTAAAAAATAAAAAAGATTTATTAAAAAAAATCAAGCAGTTTTTATTTTTGCACGGACTTTTCAAACGACCCTCGTAATACACTTGTGACAACGTTTATTGTAATCCTCGAAGCACTTCTGGTAAGCACTTTCTGGTGTAACCTTTCTTCCAGCGACATTTTCTTTATCTCCTCAATCGTTCCAAACCTCCGTTCTTTTATAGGTTTCTTGAGTTTTGGGAACAGGAAAAGTCGCAGGGGGTCATATACGGTGAAAATGGTGCCTGAGGCATAATTGTGGTTTTGTTTTTGGCAAAAAAAATCGTCACAAGCAACGATAAGTGAGCAGGTGCATTATCGTGATGCAAAATCTATGAATTGTTTTCCCACGATTCCGGACGTTTTTTTCGTATTGCTTCTCGCAAGCGGCGCATAACTTCAAGATAACAATCTTTATTGACTGTATGATCTTGTGTGTAACACGGTGGTTTCTGCCGACTAACAGGTCACCATGGTACTGGCGGTTTATCTGAGAAATTAAGAAGAAAAAAGGGGGAAACAAGGGCGCCAGGCACTTCTATGTCTAGATGTCAATATTACTAGGATTACCTTGACCCCGGAGGGATGCCACTCCGTATAATTATTCAGATCAAATGATTTAATTCTAGATATTAAATTTGGCGGAAGCAAAATGCTAAGACCAAGGCCAGCTTCGAAGCATAGAGAGTTGAGCGTATTCAAGATCGCGGTTACTCCGATAACAAATAGTTGGATTAACTTGTTTTCTTCAACTTTCCTTAGTCTATTGTCTTTCGCAGAGATTATGACGCGTTTAGTAGGGTAAATACAGGAGAGGAAGGTGAAGAGTAGGAAACTATGATGTTTACACGGCTGATAAATTTTAAAATAAAAGTTGAGCCTTTCATTGACAAATTTAAAACGTGTAATTGTTAGTGTGGAATCCACAAAATAAAAATTATGTAAAGTATAGCATGTTGTATGAGTGTGTTGGTTCGGTACTTAAAATTAATAACAATGATTAAGTTGCGAAGTTATTTATAATATGCTAATGAGAAATTACAAAGAAATTGATAATTTTAACCCTTAACTGCTATGTGGGGTAGATTTATCCCACACAATTTTTAACAATAAATAAAATTTTTTTTTTTTTCAACAATTTTTTTCAGTGTATGTAACATTAAAAATTGTTAACCTGAATATTTTTTTTGTAATAAAAGGTTTGAAATATACTAGAAAAAATTTTCATAGCAAAATATCTAAAATTCTCTAATTTATTCGATGTTTTTCGGGCTGGGGTAGATTTACCCCACCGAGCAGTTACGTGACCAAAATAAGGTGTGCAAGTTAAGGGTTAAATAAGTAATAAAATTAATACTAGAATCGCGTGAGCGCTAATCAGTACTTCACATTGCTTTTACGTTAACATTGAAATTGAATTGAGAACCGGCACGCAATACCTTCCGTCAAATAGTGAGAAGAATTGCTTAAAAATTAAGGCTGGCTGAATTACAAATCTTGTGGTACTCACTCTACGGTAATGGAGGTATAATTCCGAGTTTATAATAAAATCTTAGTCTCCCAGGGCTTCCAGTAATTATGTATAATTTTCTACAAATGTCCCGGCAATTCCACAGGTCCCGGCCTTTCCCGGCAATTCATAATTATTAATTATGAATATTATTCTGACAGCCCAATAAATCCTGAATAGTTGTTTTACAATTTATAAAAATTAATTACAATGAGCACGAGCGAGCTATGATGCTAACACTTTAATTTTAATCTACAAAATTGCAACAATAACTTAATTATAAAATCTCAGAAAATTGATAGCTGGAACCAGACATCCAGTCTATCTTAAAGCCATCGGCGCACTCTCGGCCTTCCCTCTCTTATTGTTTTCTCCTCGCCGTAGATCTTAGCAGTATCAATTCGAAGTAGCGAGATTTTATTAATTAGCGCTGTCCTTTTCTCATATGATTTGGCTATGAGTCTACCTCTCACTAGGCCTCCTCAAAGTAAATGCGATGAGCCCTCCTTGTCTAATTTATTAAGCTATCTCTTTCTAATTCATTTACATTAGACTATACAGGTGGGCGTGGCTAGCGCAGCATACGCTTACATATGAATAAGTTAGCTAGGAAATAATTCGATTTATATTTCGAATATCGTGTAATTTTTATTTTCGCTTATTTTATGCAATAAGTATTTTCTTCGTATTTCGGCAAGACTTCATGTTGTTGAATTTATCCATTTTCTGCGTAGATGATGTTGCTGTTGGCATAAGGCAGTGATAATTCGAGGAATGGTCGACAGTATTAGATTTTGTCACAGTTGCTCATCTTGTTACAGCATATGAAAAAAATAAAATTAAAATTGTTTTAGTATTGTTAATAGTTTTTTAATTTTTGACACTTATGCATTGTGAAGTACGGAGAGTAGTCGTTGGCTTTTTGAGTAGTTTAAATTACTTTAATAATTAATTTATTAGTCAATAAATTTTTAAATAATCAAAACAGCCCGTTAGATGTACGAGGAGGGAGGGTCAATAAGTCTTTACAAAATCCAAGAAATGACGCTCGTCATGCTTAAATTACGATGTTTTTGGCAAGCAATACTACTAACTAGATATCGTACAAGGTGTTAGCTCGATTCATTAAGTCGTTTTTTTGTGGGCGTTGGTTGAACAAAAACACAAAAAAAAATTACAGTTGAGTTGAACGCCGTTCATGACAAGTCTGCCCCTGTGTTTAAGACTGTTTATAACTAAGTAAATGAATTTAAACGCGGCCGTACAACAACAAAAGATGAACCTCGTTCAGGACGCCCCGCAGAAGTGAGTACACCCGAAATGGTCAACAAAATCCACGATATGGTGTTGAGTGATAGAAGATTAAAATTGCGAGAATTAGTTGAGGCCACAGGGGTATCAAAGGGTTCAATCATTTCAATTTTGCATGAAAAATTGGGGATGAAAAAAATATCAGCAAGATGGGTGCCGCGTTTGCTCACTGTTGAAAACAAACGAACCCGCATGGTCATCTCTGAGGCTCTTTGGCACGCATACGTCGTAATCCGGAAGACTTTTGGCGTCGACTCATAACTGTAGACGAAACATGTGTACACCACTATACTCCTGAAACCAAAGAACAGTCCAAACAATGGATTACCACAGGAGAACCAGCCCCAAAGGAGGCAAAGACAGTAAAGTCAGCTGGCAAGATTATGGTCACGGTTTTCTGGGATGCGTATGGAATGATCTACATCGACTACTTGGAAAAGGGCCAAATGATCACTGGACAATATTACGCGTCATTATTAGGTTAGCTGAAAGAAAAAATCAGAGAAAAACGTCCTCACTTAAACAAAAAAAAATGCCTCTTTCTTCAAGACTATGCTCGAGTTCACACGTGTGCAGTTTCGATGGCAAAAATTAACGATTTAAAGTTCGAATTAATTGACCATCCACCATATTCGCCTGATTTGGCTTCCAGTGACTTTTTCTTATTTCCTAACCTCAAAAAATGGCTTGCCAGACAACGATTCACGTCGAATGAAGAAGTCATCGCCGAAACAAATGCCTATTTTGAGGGTTTTCAGAAGTCATATTTTTCTGATGGCTTAAAAAAACTGGGAGACCGTTTAATAAAATGTATCGACCTTCAAGGAGATTATGCTAAAAAATAAAAAAACATTACATGCACAAAACTTTTTTTTCCTTCTTTTTGTAAAGACTTATTGACCCCCTCCCCCCTCGTAGTAAGAACTTTTAATATACTACGCCACGGTAATCAAAGAAAACAGTGAGCAAAACCTTGACATTTAATCGAACTTGACGTGCTTTTTCGGTCTTTGCTCTTCTGGAGTCTTCCATTGGGACGATTGAGCTAAAGCCAATAACCATAAACCCATGATTCGTCACCAATTAGGACTCTTTTGAGCATATCATGATCATCAATAACGTCATTTAAAAGTTGTCGAGCGATACTCCCTCGACGGTCCTTTTATTCAAAATTAAGCAGTTTCGGAACAAATTTTAATGCTATACATTTCATGCCCAAAACTTCGAAAAAAATGGCATGGCACGAGCCAACAGAGATGCCAACGTCTTTAGCTACTTCTCTAATAGTGATTCGACTAGTACATTACGCAACTAGTGCGAGGGGAACGCGATCTACGCACGAGTGTTAGTTCACGCCCGAGCGGAGCGAGTGTTATACTATAACGAGTTATACGTGTTGCGTATACTATTTTTTGAAACGAGTGTCGCGAGGCTCGACTAAACGTACATTAATATATATAAACATTACAAAAATGAAGAGTTTCAATGATATAACCAACACATATTTTAAATTAAACCAAATATTGCATTTATTTTATACTTTAAGCACATTTTAACTAAGAACATTTCAATATAAAAATTAAGTAGAAAACAATTAACAATTCATGTTAACTTAGAAGAATCACCTTTGTTATTGTTAATATTAATTGTAACATTACAATTATTAAAATGTAAAGTAATATTTCCGCCATCACTCTTCAAAGAGAAAGAATCTTGCTGGCGACGTTTTTTTACGGGAGACTCAATTATAGCTTTCTGAGTATCTGACGGATATAAAAAAGCATCGTCTTCTGGTTGAAAATTTTCATCTGGCACTGATTCATTATCATTATTTACTGAAGGATAATTACTGCTAGATGGTTGCGGTTGCTCAGTTCTGTTTCTCTTGTTTGCTCGAGACTGACTTTCTAAAATATTTTGATCAATTTTTTTTAAAGTTATTCTTTTTGTTATTTTCTTTTGCATGTCTTTTTTATGTTGAAGAGATTGATCAATGTAGCCTTCAGCTACAGTTGGAGATTTCCATCCACCATGTCTCTTCAAATTTGTTATGTCGCCCCCTCCGTCGACTAACAAAGTCGCTGACGTTCTATGCAAGCTGTGCCCGGTATACAAATCAGGTTCTGGTAATGATAACAATGTAGCAATTTTCTTTGGTACTTGTCCTATCGTATTTATACCAATAGGCTGCCTAGAGCATTTTCCATTTGCATAATGGATAAAAATCTGTTGTGTTTTTCAATATTTGTAGGTCTCAAAGCCATATATTTTTTGCAAATTTCGTAGAATTCACTATAAATAGCAAAAAATCTAGAAACATTATTTTTAGTGACAGGAATACGCACTAAAATCATGTTCTCATCATTCTCTTCGACTTGTTTTGTAGTAATATTTGCTAATTCGCCTCTTCTCATCGCACCAAGAATTCCAAAAATGAGAATAACCTATTATGAATAAAAAAAAATCCATAAAAGTTTTGAATAATACTTAAATAAAATATATATAGGATTATGAATAGTATAAAACATACCTTTGTACATAAATGTACTTCATCAGGAGCGTCGTTGCAAAATTTACTAATATTTTCAACTGTAAAAATTCTAGACTTCTTTTTGATATACTTGGCATTTTTCTTTTTAATATAAGCTATGAGTTGATGATAACTGCTGAGATCAAATTTGTCAAAAGTTTTTTTGACAGACTTGAACTCGAGTCGAGCGAGAGCAAGCCTCGCGCAGGTAGTGTCATAAAAAGGAGAGAATTGGTTCGACAGCGCTTCGATTCCCACGCACGCTTTCAGCAACTGTAGCAGTCGACTCTTAGATCCCTACGCACGCTTGCAAGAGCGTGTGTAAATCGTATGCTTTACAGCCATAACAGATGGCTCTAAAGTCGAGCCTCGCGCACGGCGTTTCAAAAAATTTTTTAACGCCTTCACGCCTTCGTTTCACTTCTTCAACATTTTCATCAGTTATTAAAGTGCTGGGGCGTCCAGAGCCAGGTTCGTCGTCGGTGTCTTCTCGGCCATCTTGAAAGAGCTTATACCACTTGTCAACATTTCAAGTATTTTGGAGTACTTAATTCCATTTTTTACACAAAATTTTATGCAAACTCTTTGATCCGTTGTTTTCGACAGCAGAAAATCGCCAAGCACAAAAAACACGTGTAACGTTTCTGTCTCGCAAAAAAAAAGTAAACATACAAACTGGCTAAAACTGTGAGCATATGTGAGGGACATGTATACCAATATATTAAAAAAAATATCGATGATCAAATCTACGTAGCCAACCCAATTTAAAAATTCACCTTACCTTTTGAACACACCTCGTATATTGTGTGTGTAGCGTGATTTTCGCATCTCTGCTCTTGGCTGTTGTGACTATTACTCCGGTTGGATGACGGTTAGACGTATTTACTCGGTAAGTAGCGATTAAGACTTTGTGTTCCGAGTTTGCACTAAAGTGTATAATATATAGGCATCGCTGCGGAGAAACACAAATTAGGCGCGTTTGATCGCTTGGGTAAACAATAGATCTCGGGTCGTTCGCCTGGTTACGCAAGAATAGTGAGTAGTGAGATGCCGTTGACAAGGTCATCGAAACGGCCGAGAGTGACTGAGTCGCGACTGGATCCAAAAACTTTTAGGCAACGGGTAATGAAAATACGTGCTATTAGAGAACTATGGAAGCGTATCCAAGAAATGCAGCTCCAGAAGTTATTGGCCTGGATGACTGCTTAAGGCTTAGTTACCGATGGCACGATGGCGATTGTGCAGAACAGGGAGTTTCGGGCATTTTTGTTTAGTGTGCATCATGAATCGGCACCACCCGTGGGAGCGGAAGATTACCTGGCAGGTGAAATCCCAATTGCAGTTAAAGTGACTATCGCATTAGCGGTACAGACGGGATCGCTACGGGAAACTCTGGATGTAGCGGTATGGACGGTAGTAAACGCGCGCCGCTTGCCTACCGAGAGCACGCAGTATGGCAACGCGGGGCTGTCGGAAACGCGAGCTCTCGTCACCGATGGCATAGCTGCAGGGCAGGAACTGCGCGGAACAGGTCCTAGGACGGGACTACATCATACAGCATCTATAAACTTTGCGCCACCGCTGGGTTTTGCAGATGACCAAACCGCGATCATGCGAGCACGTGTGGAGCAATGTTCAGTGAGTTTTCCCAGATAGGAGCCATCGTTTTGGTGGCATGCCATGAATTTGTTTTGACCAACGCAAGTTACCGCGATGGCACTTGGGGCACGCAATGGAATAGTCCAGGGTAGCAGATTGGTGCACTAGGCGCGACTAGTGCACCAAAACGACCCACTTCCCAGGCGCGACAGTTCGCTGGTGCGCAAGGATGATGCGAGACCAAAATTAATGTACGGGCCACCCAGAGCGATTGGCCGTGAAGCGAGCGCGAACGCGTAGCAGCAATCGACAATCCTGCGACGAAGGCACGAAAAGTAATGCGTGAAATTGAAGAGTCAGAGGAATCGGAAGCCGGCGAGTCAGATTATAATTCAGCGTGTAATGATGATGAATTTTGGCGAAACGATTTATCGGAGGACGGTACGTAGGAAAATTGGAGGCGCGATGCATCGATGGGTGACCAACGGATGTAGTGATGGCGTTCAAAGCTGGTCGGTGTCTTTTAAAAGAAAGGGCGCACTGACGGTGGAACAATTTCTCGAGCGATTGAACGACGAAGTATATGACGCGCTTTGCCGCAGTACTCAGAGCGAGGGCGAACCGTTGTGCGAATTTCTTATGGCTTTTGTACATATCGCGGGTAAGTTGGAACCGAAACTACCCGAAGCTGTGCAAGTTCATCAGGACGAGGAATACAAGAACGTTGGCAGAGCTTCGCGATTGGAGCGAGAAATTCGAGCGTCGGCGCAATATCAATGATTGCTATCGATCGCCGCAAACGCCGCAGTAATCGCTGATGCCGGAGGTCGCGTACAGGGGAATCGTACCGAATGAGACCGTGAAAATCGGCAGCAGAAACTCGAATTTCGCGGTAAGAGGAGCGGTCGCGTCGGTGCAAGCTGCGAGTAAACAAGAGCAGCAAGAGAAGAAGGCCAAACCAAAAATCAAAGCGAGAAAGAAAAATGAGTGCTCGGGCAGAGGGAGTCCGATACTGCGAGAGAGGTTATCGGACTCATCGTCTACGGAGGTGGTATATGCGTTGTCACAACTACTACGCTCGTAGAATAGTGTGTCAATTGGAGGTACTGGCACTGCAGCGAATGACGCAGCAGGCCGTACTTTTTTTCAGGGCGTATGCCATAAATGCGGGAGGCAAGGGCATCGGAGCGTCGAGTATCCAAGCTCGGACAATGTGCGAATCACGCAGGGAGGACCAGGTGCGTCAGCGGTTGCGGGCGCAAGTGGTAGCGCGGGTTCTGGCTAGGTTGCGAGGCGTAGCCAAGGCGGAGGCCCGGTGCGCTGTTATAACTGCCAGCAGCCGGGTCATTACGCGTATCGGTGTACCTTGGGTGATAGAGGGACGCAGAAGTATCAAGGCTGCCAAAGGGCAGATAGAACACTGGAAACATGTCCTGAGTGTCAGATCTGGATCAAGTTTTTGGAAAACTCCGACGCGGGATCCGGATGCCAGAAGGGTTCCGCTTAGTTTTACAGAGTAGTGCGTCTCATCTGGGTAAGATCGCGTTTATGAGGCTGTTTTATGGCAAACGCGCGGAAGATCGGAAACATACAGCGGCACGACAGGGTGAGCAGCAAAGAAACGTGGACTCGAGCGGCGGGCAAACGATTGCTTCGACACTCTTTGGACGCGCGGCGCGCGGGATCGATTGTTCGAGGATAGATTTCGATTAGGTCGAATTCAACAAGCGGTGGCTGAGACTAAGCGAAACGGTTTCCGAATGCAAACATGTGGAACGCGAGCAAGAGACTGGAGAGAAGCAGGCTGCGCAGAATTCGATGGTGAACCAGGGATACGTCCAGAAGTGTCCGGTGGCTGGGCGTGGGTCGATCGGGGAGGATCTGACGAGAACGTCAGTAACAGACACAGGTAACGAAGGCTCGGGTGCAGCTGCAGAAACCATGCAGTCGTTGAGCGGCACTGGAGAGGACGCGCGTTCCTAGCCTTCGTCGAGGGAGTTTATGGTGCTGAGCGGCGTGGTAGTGATTAGGTCACCGCTAAGTAAGTCCTTGGTAGAACCGTTGGATGGTGCGCAGTATGAACCGAGACGTGATGAGTTGGTGGGTAGGTCGACTAACGAAATGCCGGAGGACGGCGTACACCCCGAGTTCGCGGACCGCATTAAACCATGCGATGTGTCGCTGTTTGATTTTGCATGTGCGAAAACGAAAATCGTGGGAAAACTTCGTCTCAAATAAAGATCGATGGAGTATCGCGGGAAATCGTGACGTGAGTCGTGATGGTACCAATGCAATACAACATGATAATTAGCATGGATATGATTAATGAGTTCGATATCGGCACAGAGCCCAGAAAAGTCACCTCATCAAACGCGGAAGAGCGCTGGCATATAAGAAATGGTCTTGGCATTCGTTTGCGAAACTAAAGCGTTACAGCTAAAGTTGCTGGTCTTTTCGAGCTGCGATCTTCGCAGCGCGATACCATAAAGCAGCTAGTACAGCGAGTGGTACCCGCGAAATCACCTGCGTGTACGCACTTGATTCAGCACGAAATAAATGTGCAGGGTACGCGGCCAGTAAAGATCCCTTTGGTTTAGTCCGGTAGTTGATGAGATAATCACTCCGGACGACCTCTTTCCCCAGCGCTCTTTGCGCGTCACAACGCCAGTGGATCCATCTCCGGCAGAGCGCTGGTTGCCCGTCTGCCTGAGAGCACGACGTGGCGTGCACAGCCAGATGGTTTTCCGTCGGAGTACCTTAAGGAACTTCGACGAGAGGAGGCGGAAGTGAGATACGGCATCTCAAAGAAGTGCCGCCGTAAGAGAAAGATGCCGGACTTTGGGGGCTACGAGCTGGCCTTTCGCAGTATTACACCGGTGACAGACAGCACTTCCATAGAACAAGATCAAACATTGAAGTTATTGGCGCAGTAGCAGCAGGAAGTGCAGCCTGCACCATCGGCTGCAAAATTACCGGTGCAGCGGCAGCATGAACAGCAGCGCATTTCGCCGGCTGCAAAGTCATTGGATCAGGCAAGTACGCTGGATCCGGAACCTGTGCCAGAGGAAGTAACCACTGTGGGCAACGAGGTCGATGGCGCGAGCGATGCGGTGGTGGCTGAGCAACGTTCGGATGAGCGCGAGCCCGGTCAGTCAATTTCGGATGCGATCGAACGACCTACAAGACCGACGAATGTCGAAAAGGGAAAAGACAGATATCGCTTGTTCGCTGACGGAATACGCATGCCTGCTCCAAGAGTGGCAAAAGTGCGTCGCCGTAAGAACCGGGACTCGAGAGCAGCGAAATCTGCAGGAGCGAGTTCACAGCTGCAGCTTCAAAACGCTGATCACCAAGGGTTTGGGCCCTCATATTGACGAAATGTGCGAAACGTGGTATCCGGGAATGCTATCCCGTGAGTGCGATCCTGATCGAATTGGCAAAGCTAATGCTGGCCCAGCGTGACGAGGTGGCAAGGATGGAGTGCCAGGCACGCGAGTTCACCGCCTGAGCTATAAATCACTGCGCGACTCAGGAGAACACGCGCACTTCTAGCTTCTTGTACTCAGCTCATCTTCTCGCGACCTCTGCCGCACTCGCTCCTCTCACTCGACTCTGCTGCTGACGTCCTTCGTTGACTGACTCGCTACTGCCTCACTGTCTGACTCCTTGTCCTTAACTGTCTGACTACTTCTCCCTGACTATTGTTCAACTCTTTCTTCTTTTCACGCTTGACGCTAATCGGTTGCGCGTCTGCCGTGAACTATTGCCCGATACCGCATTAGGCGCATTCTTAAAATGCGCCCAACATCAGTCACTAGGCTAGCCGAAAGTAGAGAAAGGAAAAGGAGCACCGCGCGACAAAACGTCGTCACTTGCTCCCGTCACAGTTGAGAAAGTTGAAAAGTTCTAGAATTTTCTGGATACAGCTATCCTACTTTTAAAAAAACTTCGTAAACTTATAAAGGTAATTAGAGCAAGCTGAAACTATATTTCTAGAAATAATGAAAGATGTGAATAAAAAATTAATTTTTCGCTAAAAATATCATAAATAAATGTTAAATTTAATGTTAGAATTTTTTTAAGAAGAAATCATAATTTCTCGAAAAGTTTGTGATCATAAATTAGAGATTAAATTAGAAACACATTAAATTAAAGGCATTGTGAATATTAATAAGAAGGATTACTCAATTATTGAGATCAGAATATGAACTCGTACCTCATATTTATGTTATCCTATGCATTTTGTTCATAATAACTTAAATTATTTAACAGTATTTATATTAAATTTTAAGTAAATATTTTGAAAAACATTTTTTTATTATTTTTCACCCTAATAAAAAAATTATCGTCAGAAAGATATAAAACTATATCACTGCAAAAAGGTGAATTTATATTAGTTTTATTCAACTTGGACTTGTACTCATTTTTATTCTAGCTAATTATATCATGTTTATTATTTATTATATTTAATACTAACCTCATTATTTTTACTTTTAAATAAACGTTTGACTGATGGAGTTGCGTGTTTTCTTGAACAAGTCACAATAGATTGATTAGGATGAGAAAATTTTCGTTTATGAATATTTCCCAATCGATTATTCAATTTCGAGTCAAATGTCTTTTCATTCTTCGTTAATAGACTAGGAGGAGGCTTCAGATGTGCTTTCAGTTGATCTCTATTAGGCGAGCTTGCGATGACCTAAAAAATATTAATTATTATTGATTATTTACAAAAATAGTAAGCCAAATAAAACCGGTTCCAATAACCCTAGTACTAATAAATATGAATTCGAAACATAGGCGAACATCTACAATTTTTTAATGATATTTGAATAGAGTTATCACTTATGGATGATTAAAAAATTTTTTCCTTAAAAACAAAGTGAACAGATTGCAATTTGCCAATTAACTAATAAAAAAATGACTTATTTCAGTTTTATGCTTCGAAACGTTATGACGTATACATATATATAATATATAAACTGGGTGGGCAATGCCAAGTACAGTATCATACATGACTGATAACAAATTATTCAAATAATAATAAAATATAGTTGTATATATACGGGTGGAAGGATTACAATGTAGCCATTGTAATCCTTCCACCCGAATATTTTTGCCCAGATAAAGTTTAACTAAAAAGTGTCAGACAAAATGTTCTAGACTTAGATCAACTTTTTGTTAAAATATGTGACGGTGTAGGCCGGTCATGGCCTGCACCGTGCGCTTATCTCCCTCTCCTTCATAGGCAAAGGCGCACGGCCGGCATCAAGCGCACGTTTTTACCACGTGCCTGATGCCTGCCCCTTTATTTTTCAGCTACGCACGAGAGCGGTGGAAGGAGAGGCCGTGGACGCGACGACGCGCTCAAGTATTGAGAGTGCGAGAGAGAGAGAGAGAGAGAGAGAAAAGCAATAGTTTGAGTATTGGGCTTGGCGCGCGGCACTTGTCGCGACGGGCATTGCCGCGTGCCGCCGATTAGGCGAGTGGTGGGAGAAAGCGTGAGAAGCCGGCTCGCACGCACTCGAGAGAGTGACGCGACGCGCGCGACAGCAATTAGTCGAGAGTTAGCTGGTGACCATCGCTGCCTGCCCTTCGTCCGGAAGAAGTCAGCATTCCTCAGCAGATCGGCCGGACGGGACTTCCTCTGCCAGCGACGCAGCAGTTGCCCTGCAAGAAGCCGTCACCGGGGCAGAACCCGACAGCCTTTTCTGCCAGGTTGCCGGCCACGCAGCAGCGAGGAGTTTTCCAGACTAGCCGCCGGTGGGACACCTTTAAGGCTGCCAGCAACAGCGACGTCCACCAATTTGGTCAGCTCACCGATTCCTCTCTCTCTATATCTCTGTCTTTCCTCGGCGATTCTCACGGTTCGCGTCGCTACGCCAGGCTTTCCCGAGCCGGCGTAGTTTTCGGCAGTGTGTAAATTCAAGTAATTGTTTGAGCCGGTTAACGAGGTGGCATGGCGCTAACGTGCCGGTCATCTCGTTTAGAATAAGTGCGCGTGTTGTTAATAGTAATAAGTGATTTGTGTTCTCGTCGGCACTCGTGGTAGTGCGTTTATAATAAACGTGTGTTAGCGGACTGTGTGTGTGAAATTCTTTTGCCCGCTGTTCTCCTTCCTGCTTTGTCTGGAGCGACACACCGCCTCCCTTACCTTCCCCCTTTAAATAATTGGTAATAGTGGTGGGTTTATCGGCATTGCACGCCGACGCTATTACATGGCATCCCTTGTGGGGAAGGGCAAAGCGGAAGTGAAACTTGTATTTATTAAAGTCGGCAGTGAGTGAAATTGTGAAAGTGATTCGTCGCGTTCTTTTGTTAGCAAGGGCAAAGCGCATCGAAACGTCGCGTCTTTGTCGAGAAAAAAAAAATAATAGAAAATAGAAAACGCATAAAAATTGAAAGCATTAGTGTATCGGGTTGCGGTGCGGAAAGGTCGCTCGCGCTAACACGTGTTCACCATAGAGAATTCGAGCGCCCGAGTTTGTTTACACTCGAGCGCTGCATTCCTTTGTGATTCTAGGCTAGGCGATAACTTGCCAGCCTAGTTCAGTGAAGGAACAAAATTCTCTTTCGATTTTGGTTTTCCTTTTTTTTCTCAATTAGTTTTTTTTTCTCTTTCGTGCTGTGGCGTGTTTTGTTGTGGAATTCGGCTAGTTGAGGTGTTCATTTACACCCGCGTGACGCATTCCTTTGTGGTCTCGTGCGAGGCGATAACTTGCCAGCATATGACTCAAAGAAGGCGCGGCTAGTTCGGGTTGCTTAGTTTACTCTCATAATTTTTGTTTTGTTTTGGTGTGTTATTGAATTTCTAGCGTGTTAGTTACCGCGTTCCGCGCGTTTGCTTGACTGTTCGTTGCTATTGCATCTGCGCCGTCGAAAGAAAAAGAATTTTTTTTTTAGACAACATGCCGCTCGCGTGCAAGGATCGGCTTGCGATGCGTAGGTTGCTTCGCGATGTCCGCGTTAAGGAAGTCAAGCGCCGCATTGATTCGACGGAGCCAGTTTCCCTACTCGAATTAATGCGTTACCGCGGGCTAGCGTTGCACGGCGACATGGACGAAATTAGGGAGAGGTACTTGCGTTTTACGATTGCGTCGGAGAGGCCAGAACTTGGGTCGCCCTTACAGCCGAGTGATTTTGCGTCGGGTCGCATGCCTGATAGATCGCGCGACGAGCCGATGCATACGGCAATTAATAGCGACGAGAGCGAGAATAGGACGGTCGAATCGGTTAGGATTGCGCCGCCGAAGGCGGCAGAATGGCGATCACCAGGACAGGCGATGCGATCACCTGAACGTGTTGCCGTCCTGCCTGAGCCCATTCGGCCGCCGGGTGACAGGGCTATCACTCCCATACCAGAGGAAGAAGTTTTACCCGCCACCGTCGCCGCTGGTGCGGTGGCACCGGAGGCGGGCGTACGCACATCGACCGCGCCTGAGTTGGAAAGACGCAGCAACGGTACCTTTAGTCAGGTTTGGAACGCGATAACAGCAGTCCCGCGATGGATTTACCGACGGGAAGTGCAGCAAGGTATCACCGATGGTACCAATGTGTTGTACAGGATAGAGAGAGAAGCAGTGCAGGGTGGAACGGATCAGGCTGCGCAACAGGCTCAACGGCCGTTGCAGGCCGATCCGTCGGCCGGCCGCGCGGCGCTTAATGTGCCAGCGGCCGCCGGCCCCGTCTATCAGATTCACCCAGGCGTTCCTCCGTGTGGAGAAATGCCGGTGAATCAGACATTCTTTCCAAACAGCTCTCTCGAAACTATTTATAAATCGCCCCCGCAACCTGACACTGAGACGTGGATTCGTGAATGGGAAAGGGCCGTACGCGCACCCTGTAGTGAATACACGCGCGCATCAGGTTTAGACAAAGTAGGCTCGGGCTCGGAGTCTAGAGCTTCCACGAGAGTGTCAAAGAGCAGGCCGGTCAAGGCGAAAACAAAAATTTTGCCGGACCATGGCAGCACGGTTGACCTCTCGAGCTCCTCCGAGTCAGAGATCGGAGACCGCAAGGAAAGCGTATCGCAGCATAGCGACAGGCCGATTAAAACTAAAACTAGAGAAAAGAGCCCGAAACGCGTTAAGTATATCAATGGCGTGCCGGCCGATGGTGTTAGTGCGCTGACCGCATGGTCGCTTCGTTTCTCTGGCAACGATGACATGAGCGCGATGAGCTATTTGTCAGGACTAGAGGATTGTCAGCGCTATTACGGTATTTCGGACGAAGAAATGCTAAATGCTATTGGCACTACCTTCCGGGGTAAGGCGCGTTCATGGTACGAACTTAACCGTAAACAGTGGGCAAGTTTCTTAGGATTTAGAAAGAGTTTTTCGGCTAACTTCTGTCGCCGGCTTACTCGCGAACAGCTGTACCGAGAGCTGAGACAGAGATCGCAAGGAGAGCGCGAGCGTATATCGGATTATGTAGCTGCTTTTCAATCAATTTTAAGACGCTTCGACCCTCCGGTAACCGATAGGAGACAAGTAGCTATCATTGTGGAAGGGCTACACCCGCAGTACAAGCGTTTTCTAGAGACTAAAAGCTTTAAAAATTTAAGTCAATTCAAGGAAGCAGGGTTAGATCTAGAAGACCGCATGGCGGGCTGGAAAAGGTGGCAGCGACCACCTAGTGCAGACGTTACGCTCGTGCCGGAATCTGCTTATACCGAGCCTAAGAAGCTAGCTGGAAAAAAGTCAGTCGCGGCGGTAGAACAGGTCGCGGGCGAATCAGAAGAGGTTTTAGCAGTAGAACCGGCTAAAGATACGCGCGCTAGTAGAAGAAAAACGAAGGTCAAGGGCAAAGGGCCGAAGAGCGAAGTTGCCGCGGCTAATGCCCAAGGCACGAAGCCGCAGGCGACGAATCGCTCTTCGCAGCAGGCTGCGCAACCGAATGTTGCAGCGCAACCGAATGTTGCAGCTCAGCAGAACGTTGCGGCGCAGCCGCCGGCCACCCAGGTGCCGATGTTCTCCGCGCCGAGTTTGATTCCACAACAGCGTGGACAAGCTAATGGCGCTCAAACAGGTGCCGCGAGAGGACAACGTCCCTTTGCTGGCGCGTGTTTCGCGTGTGGTTTGGTTGGCCATCAGAGGTCTCAGGGCCCGGCCGCGCAGAATGCGCAGCCGATTGTTTGTTATAAGTGCCGACAACCTGGGCACTATGCAAACAATTGTTCACTGAGACCGACGGAGGCCAAACCGGAATGTCAGGTCTGTGGAACCGTTGGTTTTGTCTTCCGAAACTGCCCAACTTGTAGTCAAGTAAGACAGGGAAACTCGGGTGCGGGAGCCGCCGACCGCTCAGCGACTCCTGCTTAAAGCAAATCGAACGGGCGGTATGGATAAACGAGCTACTAAAAAGGAAGAGTAACTCGGTTGTTGCGTCGGAAATGAGGAATTCCGATCGCGTTGTTAATGAAAGGTTAGTAGTAGAGTCGGATACAAACGAAAGAAAGCATGTCGTTTGCAGGCCGGTACTATTGGATGTAGGTGAGAGGTTAAAATCGGATACAATCGAAAGAAAGCAAGTCGTTTGTAGGCCGGGTAGTGAGGTCGTTCACGATGTAGCTGACGAGAAGCTGGAGAAACCAGATCTCGTAGTTAAAGGAGAGTCTATTTCCTCGGCGTTGGACGGGCCCCTAAAGCCAGAGAACCAAAAATCGAGCATTTCGCGCGGCGGAAAAGCCTCGATTCAACGCGTTAGTGCTAGGGCCGGTCATGAACAACGGGACGAGGCGACAAGCGGAACTTTGTTTAAGTACGATGCGTGGGATGCGGTCGGAAAGAACAAAATTCAGCTGAACGTGGACTCTTCCACATCTGACGACACGGCCGGTTCAACAAATTCGCGCATAGATAATGCGTACATATTTGACGAACCCGCCAACTCCGTAGCTTTGGGCAAGCGTCCGGTTGTCTGTACAGACGCACCGTCCGTTTCGGTGAGGGGGGAGACTGAGGATAGCTCAGTACCTTTACTAAGAACGGAAGAGTCGGATCAAGCGTTAGTAGCCGTGACAGAAAATAGGTTTTTCTTGAAGGTGAAGATAGGCAATGAAGTCTATAACGCGCTGCTGGACTCAGGTGCTCAGGTGTCAGTTGTAGGACCGAGACTTGCACAAAGATACGAGGAACGTTTGAGGCCGCCAACTATATTCGTGCAAGGTATTTTAGGTGAAAAGGCGCGAACATTAGGCGATCTCAGACTGTGTGTTGAGATAGGTGGTAGAATCGCCTGGCTGACCGTGACGGCCGTGTCAACTTTAAAACACGACCTGATATTAGGCGCGGATTTCTGTAAGAACTAGCAAATCAACATTGATTTCGGGAATCGTGCTTGGCGGTCAGGTGATCAGAGTGACTGGTGTCAATTTGCTGACGAAGGTAGTGAAGCAGTTGACGTGTTTGTGGAATGCGCAGGTTTGAATCGGTACGAAGAGACTCAGCGCGAGACGATCATGGCGCTCGTCCGCCGGATCGTCCCCGAGTCTGGCGATTCACCGGCAGTCACCAACGTTATCGAACATATTATCGATGTCGGTGACGCGCGCCCGATTAAAACGCCAATGCGTCGAATGTCGCCGAAAATCTTGGCTTTCCTGCAGGAGGAAACGATGCGCCTGTGGAAAGCAAAGATAATCAGGCCGTCGAACAGTCAATGGTGTAGCGCGCCGGTAGTCGTACGTAAGCAAGACGGCGGTTATAGGTTCTGTCTAGACTTTAGGCCGGTAAATAAAGTGACAAAGATTGACGCTTATCCAATGCCAAGCATGGACTCAATCTTAGATAGGTTGCGCGGCGCGGTTCATCTCTCAAAAATCGACTTAAAGTCAGCGTTCTGGCAGATTCCTCTCTCGGAAATAAGTAAGCAATATACGGCTTTCGCAGTACCGGGACTAGGCTTGTGGGAGTTTGAAAGAATGCCCTTCGGTTTGGTGAACGCGCCAGCAACGTTCATGAGAGTAATGGACGCACTTTTCGGGCCTGAATACGAACCGCACGTTTTTTGGTATCTCGACGATTTGTTAGTAGTCAGCGCAGACTTTGAAAGTCACGTGTTTTGGTTAGAAAAGGTGTTAAAAAGATTAGTAAGCGTAGGTTTGGAAGTTAATCTCGAGAAATCGGATTTCTTCTGCACAGAAGTGACGTATTTGGGCTATCGCTTGGACAGCGAGGGTTTGCGACCGGACGACAATAAAGTGCAGCCGATCGTAGACTACCCGGCTCCGAACAACGTGGCTCAGTTGCGTCGCTTTCTTGGTATGGTAGGCTGGTATGCTAGGTTTATAGAACACGAGAGTGATATCAAAGTTCCTCTAACAAAATTAATTCGTAAGGATCAACCGTGGGATTGGGGTGAAGCTCAGCAAGCTGCATTTGAAAGGTTGAAGCGCGCATTGACTGAGGCACCTGTTCTTGCGCGCCCGGACTTCGCGCTCCCTTTCTACTTGCATTGCGACGGTTCATCTTTTGCGGTCGGCGCATGTTTAGTTCAAATATTCGACGATGGCGAGCATCCGATATGCTATGCCAGTCGAATGCTTAACACTCATGAGCGTAACTATACAGTTAGTGAGATCGAGTTCTTAGCCGTTCTATTCGCAGTGAAGAAGTTTAGACCGTACATAGAAGGATCACGCTTCATCGTAGTTACTGACCATAGCGCGCTTACGAAAATTCTGAATAAAAGAGAACTTACAGGTCGGTTAGAAAGATGGGTACTCGAATTTCAGCAGCACGACTGTGAAATAATACACAGAAAAGGGGCATTACACCATGTGCCAGACGCGTTATCTAGAGAATTCGAGGACGAATGCGAAGTATGCGCGTTTGAGGATACGAGCGATAAATGGTACCTGCAACGGATACAGGACGTTTTGTCTAGGCCAAAAAAGCATAGAACGTGGAGAGTAGAAGGTAGCACGCTCTATAAATTTATGCAGAACCATTTGCTCGATCCGATTACGAACAGGGAAGAGTGTTGGCGTATGGTAGTGCCGGTTGAACATAGGGAACGTGTGTTACGCGATGCTCATTGCGAGCCTTCTTCAGGACATTTAGGCCGGGAAAAGACTTACGATAGAGTAATACGTGAGTACTACTGGCCGGGCGTTTGGTACGACGTTAGTACCTTCATTGCCGAGTGTAAAAAGTGCCAGGAGTACAAAACTGTACAACAGGCGCCGCTCGGCTTAATGGGAAAACGTGCAGTAGAACGCCCATGGGCCGTAGTAGCCACGGACGTAGTCGAGCTACCACGCAGCAAGAATAGGTTCCGGTACATGGTCGTGTTTCAAGATCTGTTCACCAAGTGGATAGAACTGAAACCGCTTAGGTCGGCAGACGGGCCTGCCCTCGCCGCTGCCTTGGAAGAATTAATTCTATTTAGATGGGAAACGCCAGAGTATTTGATAAGCGACAATGCGAAAGCATACAAGAGCGTGATCTTCCAAGGTATGTTGCGAGAGCATGGCATCGAGCATGTTTTGTGCCCTGCCTATCACCAGCAGAGCGATCCGGTTGAACGCGTCAATAAGACGCTGAAAACCATGATTGCTATGTTTGTTGATAAAGACCACCGGAGCTGGGACCGTTATTTGCACGAGTTTAGGCACGCTTTAAATACCGCGACGCAGTCGTCGACTAAGGTATCACCGGCGTTCTTAAACTTTGGTAGAGATCCTCGGCCGGTTAAAAGTCTTAGAAGAGAGTTGGAAAAGAAGTTGCCTATCACGAAGATTGATACGCAAGCGTGGACGGATCGGTTAACGCGATTGAATGCGCTTCGAGACCTAGTGGCGAAACATATTGAGGAAGCTCAAGAAAAGCAAAAGCGTCAATATGATAAAGGTAGAAAGCAAGTACTTTTCCAAGTAGGCGATCTAGTCTGGCGGAAAGTCCATACGCTTTCTAACGCTGCCGCGGGTAAGAACGCGAAATTAGATCCAAAGTATGACGGTCCGTTTAAAATTATTAGCGTAGTTTCACCCGAGATTTATGAGTTGCAAACAGATAGCAAACACCGTAGCACGAGAGTACATGTGTCGGAACTGAAGCGATACATACCACCTCGTAGCGTTAAAGGTTGTGAGTAGACTGTATATCTGTTTATTTTAATTGTTTAACGTATGTGCTGTTTTATTTTGTTTGTAGGCTTTATATTATTGTGGTACTATGGAAGGTACGCCGATGGAGTCAGGGGCAGCCGCACCCGTCGAGCCTGATCGCTCTGCGCAATCCGTTGCCGCGATCGAGTTGAGCGCCGCGCTTCGCGCCGATCAGTCGATGGCGCTGGAGGAGGTGGATTCGAGCCAGGTTGAGAAACCTGCCGCTCTTCCTTCCCAGGAAGAGTAGGCAGCCTCTCAAGCCGAGGCTCAACCACTGCCTCCAAGTGCCTCAACTGTCCAGCTTGGCAGTGCCGGTTCGGGCCGCGACGTGCCGATTCCTCCCCCGTTGCCGGCGGGACCGGTCCCGGCCGAAGTGGGCCGCCAGGTGCGCCTTGCTAGGAGAGGCAAGGCTCCGCAAACGGTGCTCTGTTTGGCTAAGCCGGTGCAGACCTGGTCGGAGGCAGTGAGGAAGTGCGCTTCCTTCCGACTCACAACTCTCGCGATACGCGAAGCCGCGGAGAAATCTCGCGTGATGTCCGCCTCGGCAGGTTTGTTCCAGCCACCGGCTGGAGAGGACTCCCGGAGTCGCCGGACCGACTCCCCGCGGCCAGTTGCGCCGTTGATTCGATCGAGTTTTGCGTTAAATAAAAGTTCTTTTTTTTTTGGATTCATTTAGAATAATCGTTTTGCTCTTGTGTTTGATGTTGTAAGACTTGGCGCGTATAGTTCGGTCATTGATTCGAATCTTCGTTTAAATAATGAAACTTAGATTAAGCTAGTTTAAGTGTTATAAGTTTATGTATAAGCTATTTTTAGTTTGTAGCGTTTGACCGAGCCGTGAGCCATTTGCCGGAAAGAGAGAGAGAGCTTAAAGAGAGCTAAAGAGAGCTTAAAGGGAGGTAAGGCCTTGTCTCCAAGGGAGAGCTTCGGCCTTCGGAGGGGCTGTGACGGTGTAGGCCGGTCATGGCCTGCACCGTGCGCTTATCTCCCTCTCCTTCATAGGCAAAGGCGCACGGCCGGCATCAAGCGCACGTTTTTACCACGTGCCTGATGCCTGCCCCTTTATTTTTCAGCTACGCACGAGAGCGGTGGAAGGAGAGGCCGTGGACGCGACGACGCGCTCGAGTATTGAGAGTGCGAGAGAGAGAGAGAGAGAGAGAAAAGCAATAGTTTGAGTATTGGGCTTGGCGCGCGGCACTTGTCGCGACGGGCATTGCCGCGTGCCGCCGATTAGGCGAGTGGTGGGAGAAAGCGTGAGAAGCCGGCTCGCACGCACTCGAGAGAGTGACGCGACGCGCGCGACAGCAATTAGTCGAGAGTTAGCTGGTGACCATCGCTGCCTGCCCTTCGTCCGGAAGAAGTCAGCATTCCTCAGCAGATCGGCCGGACGGGACTTCCTCTGCCAGCGACGCAGCAGTTGCCCTGCAAGAAGCCGTCACCGAGGCAGAACCCGACAGCCTTTTCTGCCAGGTCGCCGGCCACGCAGCAGCGAGGAGTTTTCCAGACTAGCCGCCGGTGGGACACCTTTAAGGCTGCCAGCAACAGCGACGTCCACCAATTTGGTCAGGTCACCGATTCCTCTCTCTCTATATCTCTGTCTTTCCTCGGCGATTCTCACGGTTCGCGTCGCTACGCCAGGCTTTCCCGAGCCGGCGTAGTTTTCGGCAGTGTGTAAATTCAAGTAATTGTTTGAGCCGGTTAACGAGGTGGCATGGCGCTAACGTGCCGGTCATCTCGTTTAGAATAAGTGCGCGTGTTGTTAATAGTAATAAGTGATTTGTGTTCTCGTCGGCACTCGTGGTAGTGCGTTTATAATAAACGTGTGTTAGCGGACTGTGTGTGTGAAATTCTTTTGCCCGCTGTTCTCCTTCCTGCTTTGTCTGGAGCGACACACCGCCTCCCTTACCTTCCCCCTTTAAATAATTGGTAATAGTGGTGGGTTTATCGGCATTGCACGCCGACGCTATTACAAATAGGAATCCCTATTTCTGACGGATTAGGAAATTCTACGTTCAGATAACATCGTATCTGGATTCGGTTGATGAAGCTAGGTCATGTAAAGGTCAATTTTATTTTTCTTTCTTAATCTGTGCATCTAAAGGTGAAGCTTAACAACAAATCGTCCAAATAAAAGTTACTCGACTACGAAGGCAATATGTTATGGTGACCTTGATTCTGACCTTGAGTGTTATTCTCGAGGTTATTTCAAGATGAACTTTAGATATTTTACGGGAAATACTTAGTTTTGAACTTCAATTTTAATAGAGCGAAAAATTCTACAGTGAAATAAGATATTCATTATCTAATTGATTTCATCCTCTAAATCAATGTTACTATGGATTGTAACGGAGAATCGCGGCATGGCCGACGTTCTGTCGTCGCGTATTCGTCAAGATCCGCGCGTCGTGCCAAGCTGTGATAGTGTGCGTTGAAAGCACACACTCATGCTTGATTTTTCTTTGTTGAGGTGCGGTGTTAGGACGAACGGCGAAGGAAGGCGCAGGCAGCAGTAGGAAAACAGCGAAGATAGATTGATTGATTGATTGATTGAAACTACTTTATTTGCCATAATTGCAAAATATAAAATACAGAATATATGCAGTATTTGTCATTACATCCAATAATTACTCTATTTCAAAATCATACAGTATCACAGGTATCACAAGAATATCACAAATATATGGAAATTTCTAGTCAATAATTTTAAAGTTTGCAACAAGTAACAACAGATCGACTTATAAATAAACGGACTAGATATTGACTATAGTATAATAAAATACAACACAAATAAATAAGTAAATGCTCCAATGGCATCCCCGTGTCCTACGCGTTTAAAGACGCAGAGTTCGCGTGCTCTTCTTTTAAAGCTGCCAAACGACGGTGCACGCCTCAGGTCCAAGGGGAGGATGTTCCAAAGATCCGTCAGCCGTCACCCGAAAAGACCTGCACGCCGTCTTCGTTCTTGCTTTGTCAACTCTTAGTTCGGTCTGTCCGGCCCTACCCGGATACCTTGACTTATGCAAGGTGAAGAGCTCAGTCAGGTAGCCAGGCTCCCGCATACGCAGGCACTTGTAGATGAGCAGGGACACAAAATATTCCCTGCGCACCTCCACGCGAAACCAACCCAACCTCTGTCTAAATGGAAAGACCAAGGCATCGCGGGGGATACCAAAGATATATCTCACGTATGCATTGCACAGTCTCTGCAACCTTTCCTTCTGCTCCACCGAGCCCCTCCAAAACACAACAATGCAGTAGTCCAGGTGCGGCTGAACCATTGACGCCAATAGTTTACGCCGGAGTAGCTCTGTAGTACACGGTCTAATAAAGCGCAGGCTGTACAGAGCCCTCCTGACCTTCGTCACAACCCGGTCAACGTGCGATCTTCAAGACAGCTTACTATCAAGCACGACCCCAAGGCTAGTTACCTCCTCACTGAAGGGAACAAATACACCCTCCTGCACCTTAACGTCAGGCAAGTTTTCCGAATATACGTCTTTTGCGTCTTTATTGGTAGCAAATATTATTGCCTTAATCATGCCGGCATTGAGGTGTACATCCGAGTCCCGGGCCCAATTCGCTACCAATCGAACCACTCCCGTTAGTATTAGAATGCTCTTCGTCAATTTATCGTTAGGTATATGCAGATAAATCTGCAAGTCATCTGCATAGAAGAGTTGTGAAACTTCATGTCCTTGCAGTACATCTTTCAAGTCATTGACATACCGACAGAACAAAAGTGGTCCTCGCACCGAGCCCTGTGGGACTCCCAGATTCGTCTTCCGTCAGTCCGAGCTCCCATCCCTCGAGATAAACCTTTGCGAAGATAGGAGCTTGCGCAAGAACTCTGAAGGCAATATAGTGTCGAAAGCCTTGCTGAAATCAAATAACAGCAAGAGTGTCACCATCTTACTATCAACGGCCATTCGAATGTCATCCGTCAGTGAGAGACGGTAGAGAGAAGCAGACGGACTCAACAGAGCCAGCATAGTATTAAGGGCAAAGCGGCGAGCGTGAATATCTGGACGAGGCGCAATTCGGGAGTCTTTTTAGGCAGAGAGATAAATTTAATGAATAAGGTGCTGTATAAGGATAGAGCAGAGAGAGTTCGTAATATAGTAGTAAAGGGATTGACGGAACAAAATAGGAATCTGGCAGGTATTTTAGAAGATAATAATGAACTAATACACTCCTCGCAAAAATTAAGGGAACAAAAAAATTTGTCAAATTTTTGGCTGATTTTCAACTGGCGGTATTTCAGTGAGAAATGGTCGTACAGGAAATAAAAAAATAAAGTTGCTGAAGCTTGAAGACTCTAGTTTTTAGTTTTTTTGGTTAAAAATTTTTTGGAGCTCCGTATTTCATGCAATCCTTATACAAAGCGCAAAAAAATTTTATCCAAATTTTTTACATTTTGTTTCTTACTCTACGGGCATGGAAAAATTTGTTCGAGCTACGCCAATACATAGGGCTTTTAGCCTGTTTATTCAGCTTCACGTTGCTTTCCGCGGAGATCAATTACGATCATTTGTCTCCGAGATATCGAACTTTGAATGCAAAAGGATCCTTTTGCATTCAAAATTTGATATCTCTGGAACTACTGGCCGTACAGCGAGCGGACACCGAATTTCATCATCTGCATAAAATTTCCGATGAAATACAGTCAAACGTTAGTAAAGAGAAAAATTTTTTTCCATCTCTAACATTGAATTGAAAAAAGTGAAAAAAAGTGACATTTTCCCCTTTTTCGGTTACTTGACTGTATCTTCAGTAATATGGGCGGAAAATGTACGGTTAAAGAGAAATTTTATAGTCTAATGTCCCCCAAAGAACCCCCTAAATTTTTGGAACGATCGGTTCTGCGATTTTTCCAGACCAATTGATCAAAATTTATAAAAAATTAAAGGAACAAGGTTTTTGTTCCTTAACTTGAAGCAAACTTTTTAAAAATCAAAAAATTCCATTTTTTTGTCTGTTTACACAATTTTATGTCTGTTTACGATTAATTTTGAAAAAAATGGAAAACAAAAACATTTTTTTTCAAAAATAAAAAAAAATTTTTCAAAAATCTAAAAAAATGTTTCAAAAATAAAAAAAAAATTTTTTTTCAATTTTTCCACTGACTATAAAATATGGTTTTTTAGCCATCGTGATTGATGACTGATTTACCCTTGAAAAAAAAAATTTTTTTTTAATTGAAAAAAAATAACATTTTCAATTTCTTTACTGAAAAAAAATTTATAATCGATTAGTCACTTATTTTGATTCATTTAGGTCATGGATACATTCAAGCCTCAATTACGCTTAAAAAAAATTGATTTGAAAAAAATCAAAGTTGATACCCCTAAGGCGTATCCATTACTCGGTCTGTGAAATTCCGTGCGATAAGTTTTTAACATCTGAAACGATTGCCGAAAATCGTTTTGACTCGCGTAGGTTACGAAGCGGTTGAGCGTAGCAGCCGCGATCGGTTTGAGAGAGAGAGAGAGGGCGCGTAGGGGCAATGACCGGGAGGGGAAGGTTTGCTAGTCAGTATGACAGTGACCTTCAGTCAAGCTACATCATAGCTATTGTGTTCGAGCCGCCAACGTACAGAATAATTTCGAGTGAGATCCAGAGAATTTTGGTGCGGTATTGGGGAGTGCCGAGGTGGAAGCGTGCATCGCGCGTCGGTTGCGTAGACAGTGGACGACAACAATTGGTGGAGTGAGCTGTGTGTCCGCGTCGTGCAAGGTGTGTGACGCCGTCGCCGAGAACTGTCGCTGAGAGCGGAGCGCCGAGTGCGAGCATCACTTCACGAGGGCGACCCTAGCTCCAGCGTACCTAGCCTCTGCGAATTCTGCAGCCACGTAACGACGACAGCAGAGCAACAGACGCGGAGGCAGCTCGTCAACGATAAATTAGACGGGTGCGGTTGGCCACCGTATCCCCATCGGTCTCGCGGTAGGTGTTTACCCTTGTTTATCGTTATTGGCGTGCGATCCTGCACAGCGAGTGCGGCGTTATTGTTTAAAGCGTGCGAACGTTTAGTCCGCGACGATCGCGATTTTCTCTCTCTCTCCTCCCGCGCGTATTGTCGTGTGAATTTGCGTGCGTGAGTCTCTCGGCAAATCTCTTCCGTGTAATAGATCCAAGTAAATAAAGCAGTCATTGGTTTATAGTTAACGTTCGTGTTGTTTTATCTTTCCTTTGTCCGGGGACCGTGTTGATGTTTACGTTCAATTCGAACGCACCGGTAAAATAACACGGATCACGTAGGTATCGTGAGAAGCGACTTGCCAACCAAGTTATCAGCAGCGGCCGTCGGAGCGCTGCTAAGCAAGCGCGCCAGCGCCTCCAAGCGGAGAGTTCGTGAACCCAACTTCAATCGGTAAGGGAACTTTGCGCAGGCGCACTCCCGGACAAGGTGAATTAATGTGCTTCTAGCACATAGATAACAAGGCGTCGTTTAACCCATCGAGTAGATACGTTCAAGAGGAATTACAGGTTAAACGGCAGCCTGTTACACGTCTTCTGTGAAGCCAAAACGTGATAAAAAAAACAGTTTTTTTCTAAACTCTTCGACTTTTTAGTAAAAAACCACTCAACAGTTTTTTTCAAAACTAAACTTTTCTTTTCGTAAATTCTAAAGAACTTTTTGACGGCTGCTTGATTCTCGTAAACATTAATTTTTTTCATAATGCCTCTGAGGCTGCATTTATCTGCCTCAGAAGTCGCTCAGCTAGTAACTCTTGTTCAGGAGGGGTATAGGTGGGTGAACGACTTGGTGTCAGTCCCTCTGTAATGTCTCGTGCCTACAACCGATACCTGGAAACAAATCGATTCGAGCGACGCCCTGGACAAGGCCGACATCGAGAGACGACTCACCGAGACGATCGATTCGACACGCCCTTCAAGAACCTTTTGCTCCAGCAAACATCATCGCCCAAAACTTCCCCAACCGTCAACATCAACGACAACAACATCAACGACAACGACAACAACAACAACGACAACGACAACGACAACAACAGAGACCGCCTCGAAACATTTCTCGAACAACAGTAAGGAATCGCCTTCACGAAGCTGGACTGCATGCTTGAAATACTGCTCGTGGGCCGATTTTGACCGCTGCACATCGTAGAGCTCGTTTGCAGTATGCTCGTAACCATGTGAACTGGCCCCTGAGAAACTGGAACAATGTTCTTTTTTCAGATGGATCTCAATTTTGTCTATATGGTAACGACAGAAGACCTCGAGTTTGGCGCCGTACAGGAGAACGTTATGCACAACGCTTGATGCGTTCAGTAGCCGCTTACAATAGAGGATCAGTAATGGTTTGGGCGAGAGTTTCACGAGGATCTCGAACTCCTTTGGTTATTGTTCGAGATAACCTCAATGCCAGGCGTTATATCGACCAGATTCTGAGACCTCATGTGTTACCAATATAGAGAAACGCGAGAAGATTCATTCTTATACAGGATAACGCAAGGCTTCATACGGTGAACATCACTCGTCGATTCTTCGAGAGAAACGGCATTCAGTTGTTAAGGCATCCTGCAATGAGTCCTGATCTCAATCTAATTGAGCATGTCTGGGACATTTTGGGCGGCCGATTGCGTCAGAGTTACCCAAACCTCCGAAATTTAACTAAATTAGAGATTGCTTTGATAAGAGTTGGCGTCAGATTTTTCAGCGGATGATCCGCAATTACATTTCCAATATGCGGCAGCGATTGCAAGCTGTGATTCAGAGTAGAGGCGGAAATACTCAATACTAAACACACACACACACACACACACACACACACACACACACACACACACACACACACACACACACACACACACACACACACACACACACACACACACACACACACACACACACACACGCACACACACACACTTTGGAAAGTGAGTTTGGAGTTGTAAAATATTGTGGAGCTGACGACCCACGGGGTCTCTTCTTTCCAAAAATCATTCGCACACGGGCGCAAGCACAAAAGAAGCATAAATCCGACCGAGCTCGAATCGATTTGTTTCCAGGTATCGGTTGTAGGAACGAGACATTACCGAGGGACTAACACCAAGTCGTTCACCCACCTGCCGATACCTATCCTCTCCTGAACAAGAGTTACTAGCTGAGCGACTTCTGGGGCAGATAAATGCAGCCTCAGAGGCATTATGAAAAAATTTAATGTTTACGAGAATCAAGCAGCCGTCAAAAAGTTCTTTAGAATTTACGAAGAGAAAAGTCTAGTTTTGAAAAAAACTGTTGAGTGGTTTTTTACTAAAAAGTCGAAGAGTTTAGAAAAAAACTGTTTTTTTTTATCACGTTTTGGCTTCACAGAAAACGTTAAAAACTTATCACGCGGAATTTCACAGACCGAGTAATGGATACGCCTTAGGGGTATCAACTTTAATTTTTTTCAAATCAATTTTTTTTAAGCGTAATTGAGGCTTGAATGTATCCATGACCTAAATGAATCAAAATGAGTGACTAATCGATTATAAATTTTTTTTCAGTAAAGAAATTGAAAATGTTATTTTTTTTTCAAGGGTAAATCAGTCATCAATCACGATGGCTAAAAAACCATATTTTATAGTCAGTGGAAAAATTGAAAAAAAATTTTTTTTTTTATTTTTGAAAAATTTTTTTTTATTTTTGAAAAAAAATGTTTTTGTTTTCCATTTTTTTCAAAATTAATCGTAAACAGACATAAAATTGTGTAAACAGACAAAAAAAAATGGAATTTTTTGATTTTTAAAAAGTTTGCTTCAAGTTAAGGAATAAAAACCTTGTTCCTTTAATTTTTTATAAATTTTGATCAATTGGTCCGGAAAAATCGCTGAACCGATCGTTCCAAAAATTTAGGGGGTTCTTTGGGGGACATTAGACTGTAAAATATCTCTTTAACCGTACATTTTCCGCCCATATTACTGAAGATACAGTCAAGTAACCGAAAAAGGGGAAAATGTCACTTTTTTTCACTTTTTTCAATTCAATGTTAGAGATGGAAAAAAATTTTTCTCTTTACTAACGTTTGACTGTATTTCATCGGAAATTTTATGCAGATGATGAAATTCGGTGTCCGCTCGCTGTACGGCCAGTAGTTCCAGAGATATCAAATTTTGAATGCAAAAGGATCCTTTTGCATTCAAAGTTCGATATCTCGGAGACAAATGATCGTAATTGATCTCCGCGGAAAGCAACGTGAAGCTGAATAAACAGGCTAAAAGCCTTATGTATTGGCGTAGCTCGAACAAATTTTTCCATGCCCGTAGAGTAAGAAACAAAATGTAAAAAATTTGGATAAAATTTTTTTTGCGCTTTGTATAATGATTGCATGAAATACGGAGCTCCAAAAAATTTTTAACCAAAAAAACTAAAAACTAGAGTCTTCAAGCTTCAGCAACTTTATTTTTTTAATTCCTGTACGACCATTTCTCACTGAAATACCGCCAGTTGAAAATCAGCCAAAAATTTGACAAATTTTTTTGTTCCCTTAATTTTTGCGAGGAGTGTAGTATAAATAGAGAATTTTACCAAACTGCAGCTAAGGGTAGTGACAAAAGTAACAGGTGTAAGAGTGGTAAGGGGTAGAACTAGAATAAATAAAGTAATTGTAATTAAAATGGCAAATGAGGAAGAAAAGAAAAAGTTATGCAAAACAAAAGCAAATTGAGAGGATTTAAGGTGTATATTAAACATGATTTTAACTATGAAAATAGAAGAAAACAAGAAGACATAAAAAAATACCGCACTGAGAGGACGCAAAAGGAAGAGCAAGTAAAAGTAGGAATAGGAAGAATGTGGATGACTAATCAGTGAATTCGATGGGATGATAAAGATAGTAAAAAAAAATTGAATATGAAGAGTGCAAAAGGGCATTGTTACAGCTGCGAGGAAATTATAAAGAGAACGTTGGGGAAAATAAAAATCTGAAGGAAACCTACAGTTGGATCAGATACAGATACAGTCGGAAAATAAGGCATTTGTGGGAGTTAGAAAGGAAAGAGCGAAAAAAATTGTATCCAAAGGTACAGAAATATAATATAGGTTTGAACCATAATTGCAAAAAGCTATCAGTAGGAGTAGGAATAAAAACTAAAAAAGCAACGAGAAAAATACAAGAATAATTTTTTGGAATGCAGCAGATATTTTTAATAATGATATTGATTTTTAGAATGATATATTAGAAAGTGACATAGTGAATTCAGCAGAGGCGTTGATTAAAAGAAAAAATGTAGTATATTTGAAAGTCATTTTACCGAAAAAATTGGGAAAGGAGTGATAGAAGCGAGAATAAAAATAAAAAGTATGGAGTATCAGCGAGTTTCATCATAAGTATAAGAAACGAATGGTTAAATGAAAGAATGATAAGAATAAATGAAGCAGAAAAAGGATTGTTTAAAACATAAAAAAACAAATAAAAAACTAAAGGTCGGATACTAGTGGTAACTACTAATGGTAATCGGTAACTAATGGTCGGTTCATAATACAAAAAACACAGATAAAATTATAGAGAAGCTAGAAGAAAGAAGTATAGAAAAGAAAGATAAAATAATAATTGGTGGAGATTTTAACATAAGGATTTGTGAAAAAAGGAGATACGAGGTGTGTTCAAA
This sequence comes from Phymastichus coffea, assembly GCF_024137745.1. NCBI lineage: Eukaryota > Metazoa > Arthropoda > Insecta > Hymenoptera > Eulophidae > Phymastichus > Phymastichus coffea. The sequence goes on along the minus strand of NW_026706835.1, from coordinate 1,494,656 downwards.
AAGTAAGGTGACTTTGTATTTTTAAGAAAAACTATTTATTTATTTATCAATATTTATGTTGTCCCCTTCAAAGTAATCCCCCTCAGATACAATACACTTATGCCAACGGTTTTTCCAATCCTCAAAGCACTTCTCATAAGCACTTTTCGGTATAGCCTTGAGCTCTTCCAGCGATGTAGTCTTTATCTCTTCAATCGTTGCAAATCTCCGTCCTTTCATAGGTCTCTTTAGTTTTGGGAACAAGAAAAAGTCACACGGGGCCAAATCCGGTGAATATGGTGGCTGAGGCATGATTGTGGTGTTCTTTTTGGCCAACAAATCTCTCACAAGCAAAGATAAGTGAGCAGGGGCATTATCGTGATGCAAAAGCCATGAATTGTTTTTCCACAATTCTGGGCGTTTTCTTCGTATTGCTTCTCGCAAACGGCGCATAACTTCAAGATTATACTGTTTATTGACCGTACGTCCATATGGTGAGAACTCCTGATGCACCACGCTATGGTAATCGAAGAAAACAGTGAGCAAAACTTTGACATTTGATCGAACTTGGCGTGCTTTTTTCGGTCTTGGCTCATCTGGGCTCTTCTGAAGCCCTCCAGAGAAAATGAGGTGAAGAGGATCTAGAGGAGTACGGGAGATTCGCACCTGTTCGACGGAGAAGTCGAAGCTCATCGTCTGGCACCGGTCCACATTTATTCTCAGGGCTCTCCACAACCAGAATTGTAGGAAAAATTGTCCGCGGATGGAAATTCAGGTTTGCTGGCAGAAGGGCACAATTCGTTACACTGAATTCGTCGCCGATGCCCGAGAATGGTTCGGCACAAGTACGCAACCGCAACAAAGGCTGTTGCAGGAAGCACAGAACCGGTTCTAGGGTGAAGACGAATTAGTGCGAGACTACGTGTTCAACCTGGTGGCTCTTGTCAATAGACTGGAATCACCAATGCCCTAGGAGAGGTTATCAGACCTGCTCCATGCAAACCTCTTTCCAAATATCCAGATACAGCTGCGTCGGAGCGAGTTGACGTCAATACGCGAGTTTAACAGGAGGGCGACCGAAGTACAAAACACTTTGTTTTACGGACGTCTTTTCGTTGTCACCTGTCAGAGTTTAACTTCGCGTTGAACTCGGCAATTCATAGCCCCACTGGGTATACTCATCTTTGGGCGTCAGCCGGTACCTCCTTTGACGTTCAGAAGATCCCAAGATCAGCTGGCCCTTGGGTGTTCAGAGGGTCAAGCTGTGGTAGATTAGGCTGAACATATGGAGAAGCTCCCTAATTTATGGGAGCCGGCCAACTCCAAGTTGAAGGAGGAAGCGGCGCGTCAGGTGGCTTATTACGACCGGAAGAGACGGCAACCCGAGTTTAAGGTCGGAGATTGGGTATGGAAGAGAAACAGGATTCTTTCCTCGGCTGCTCAAGGCATATCAGCTAATTTAGCGCCGAAATACGCCGGTCCGCACGTGATTAAAGAGGTTTACGGTTCCAACACTGGGTAATCAGCTGGAGATCCTGCCCAAACTCTCCCATGCCAAAGACCTTAAACCGTATTACGGTTCGAGGGAGGAAGATGAAAGCGAGGTAGCGACCGTCATCGATCCTCGTGAGCCGCGCAAAAAAGAGCCGTTGGAGACGAACGAATCCGCGAAAGCGTGCGATGATCCGGGAGTGGATTTGTCGAGCTAACGGATCGAATTGGCAGCCTCCACGGCCGTAGGTAACGATCCCACCGAGACGTCGGATTTGCCGATATCTGCTCCAACCAAGAGAGGTCGAGGTCAACCTTGGAAGGTTCCAGAGACGGTCACCGGTCAGGCAAGCGAGCTAGGCCTCGAAAGACCGTCCCGGTCATGCTAAGGACAGTTGGGCCAATAATTCCGTACGGTAACCGATGAGAGCCAGGGCGTTTATGCGATATGTAGCGAGAGAACGCTTAACTCAGTGGGATGCGGCATTTGATAGGATTTTTCTTCGCGCAGGGAGTTTATTCCAAAATTTTTTTTGTTTTGGATGTTATAGATGGACCGGAGAAACGTCGTGGAGGAAGAGACTTTCGAGGTGGTCACGCAGATATTGATAAATCTGCAGCTGGGTCCTGATGCAACGTAGCTTATAGAAGATCTGCGGAGCTTCACCAGGGTCTAGCTGGAGGAGGCACCCGTAGGGAGCGCCACCACGGATCGGTGGCGGACGTTCTCCGGGACGCGACGTGGGTCACCCCGAAGAAAGCTACCCGGGACGCTTCGACACAAATAGAAGACCAGGATAAAGTCGAGCATCTCAAGTCCACCGTGGACCAGGAGGTGCAGAGCCTCAAGTCCGGCGTACCCCAGACGTCGGACAGTGCGAGCTAGTGCCCAGGACCCAGGGAAAACTGTCGGGTATCGCACTGGGTTCACAACCACCCCCGTATCCCGAAGCAGCCAACTCTCCTCCTCAACTTCAGACATATACGTCCGAGAATCAACGAGGTGGAGAGTGCCTGGCGGTTCGCAGCGGATCTCCAGTCTCAGGTGCAGGAGCACCTGAGATGCTTTATGAACCGCTAGGATGCAGAAGAACTGCTCGGAGAGTGGGCAACGGTGGCTCAACGCCAGAGGGCCTACGGAGAGGCCCTGTTGCGGGTGGGTAATGGACAGGAGTCTCCCGCAGCGCTCCCGGCAACGACTCAGGAGAAGAGAGCCCCGGAAGCTACTGGTGCTGGGTCGATGCTCATGGTCCACGTGGACGGGCGTGTGGCTCCCGACACCACAATCGTGGTCAGGTCGCACGATGGACGTGCGACCACCACGGTATGAGGCGTTACCATCACCGCCTCCCAGGGAGTCAGCGGTCCCAGGGATCAGACAGACCCAAAACGATCAAGAAGCTCAATCCCGATCGCAGCTGAGGGGCTGCTACATTTGTGGGAAGTCTGTGGTAACCAACTCCCAACGGTACCCGAAGAAGGCTACACACTGGCGCTAAAGTTCGAATTCTCTCTCTCTCTCTCTCTCTCTCTCTCTCTCTGTCTCACACGGTATTATTATTAATCATTGTAAATTCTATTCGCGTGCGATAGTCTTTCGGCCCGTAAAAGACTGTAGATTATTTGAATTAAACATTATTAATTTTATTCGCCATATTACGTCATTTCGTTTCCTAATAGCTTAACAGATCTATTACGGATTACATTTTAATCCGATGTCATCTAAGGAATTAGTCGTATTAAGCATTAGGTCATTCAAACCTAAGATAGATCGAGTGTCACAAGTCAGGTGACTTAAGGTGAGTTCAACTCGGTTGGAAAGAAGACACTGAAACGAAAGTATCAAACGTAAAGGCGAATACACGTATAACTATACGTGTTTAACGGAGCGGCGGTTAGCTCTGCATCGTGGGAGTTTGTTCGTTAATAAATTCCTATTTTATTAGTTAACCACCCCGTTACAAAGCCGAAGTTATTAGGTAAAGGTTAGCAAAAGCAATAAAGGAAAAGAAAATATTAACTAAAGTTTAAACGGGATTTAGGAAAGGAAATTCAACATTAGATAATATTTTTATTCTAGACCACGTAATAAAAAAGGCAAAGAGAAAAAAAAAATTTTAAAACAGCATTCGATACAGTAAATAGGAAAAAACTATGACAGATATTGAAAAGAATAGAAGTAAGTAAAAATTTAATAGAGAAATTAAAAGGAATTTCGGAAGAGACAAAAGCAAGAGTAAGAACAGCAGAAGGTACAACGGAGGATTTTTGGATATTGCTAGGGCTGAGACAGGGGTGTATTCCGATACTGTTTTGCTTGTAAATAAATGTATTAGAAAAAGAATTTGAGACAAGAAACATAGGAGGAACAAAAATAGGGAATACAACATTATTGAATTTAGAATACGCCGATGATATAGTATAATAACCACACAACAGAGAAGCAATAATGGATATGACGAGCACATTAAAAAGGTTCTTGAGAGGCAGAGATTTAATTTTGAGCACTGAAAAAACAAAGGTACTAATTTTCAACAAGAGAACAAATGAAAAAAGGAAAACTAGATGTAGAAGGAAAATAAAGGAAGTAAATGTTTATGGTTTACATTTAAGAAAGAAGGGTATTACAAAGGTTATACGAAAGAATTGAAGAAAAAAGGTATTGTGGCTATCAAAAAGGTATAGAGCTTAGAAAAAAGCGTTTAAATGGGATATAAGTAAAAGAGAAATGTTATTTAATTATCTAGTAAGAAGTATCATCGGATATGGGTAGAAATTTAGGGTTAGAAAGAAGAAAAGAAACTGGAGAATCTACTGCTGACTTATTGGAAATGGGTTTAAGGTATGGATTTCTGCGTATCAAGATATTTGATCTACAAAAATATAGATATAAAGAAAATGAAGGGAAGATGGGTGTTAAGAGCGCTAGACTTTGAAAATTAAATAAAAGAAACAGAGAAAAATAGATTAACAGAGATATGTTAGAGAGAAAAAATATCGGAGAAAAAGATAGATGAGTACATGAAGGCAAAGGAAAAGTATAATATTTAAACAATTTAGGATTGACTCAGATGGAATGGGGAAACATGTAGAGATTAGAATTAGAGATATATGAAGTAATATGAAGAAGAGAAAATGAAATTCTAGGTCAAAGCATAGGAAAAAAGAGCGAGAATGATAGATTCAATAAAAGATACAAAAAAATTATTACAGTAGACAGACCTGAATATTTGACAAAGGGATGCAGGAATTACAAAGACATTGCGAGAGTGAGGTGCGATAGTATAGAAAAAACAAATAGATACTAGAAAATAGAGGAGGAAAAGACAAAATGCAAACTATGCAAAAAAGATGTATGAAATATGGAACACCTATTAGAGAACTATGAAGTAACAAAAGAATGGGGACGGAAATCGCATGAACTTATAATGAGAAGGGAAGATCTCAAGCAGGTATGGAAAGGAAAAAATAATATAAAATTCGGTTAAGAAACTAGGTTAAGAAATTAGACTTTGAAATGAAAGAAGTAAGTATAGAAGAGGTAAAATAAAATCGAAAGAAGAATAAGAATTAACTAGCTAGGTGAACACACGAATCGCGTAATTATTATAGTTATTATTATAGAAAAATCAGAAATTGTAAATGTATCTGTAAAGTATAAAATTTATGGAAAGTATGCAAGGAAATAGTTGTAAAGTATGTAGAATGAATGAAGTAGGAGAAAGTATGAAAAGGTATGAAAAGTTCGAAATAGTATGATAAAGTATGGAAAATATGGTAAAGTATGGAAATGTATGAAAAAGTATGAAAAAGTATGAAATAGTAGGGAAAATATGGAATGTTAGATAACAGTGACAAAATATATAACATAAATAAGAAATGTAAAAAGGTAAAGAATGTAAAAATAAAATAAAAGTTCTCAAAGATAGATATGAAAAACAATAATGTAAGAAATTTGTATTTAAAAAATGTAATGAAACGAGTCCACTTATGGGCTATGTAGATTGAAATTAATAAACATTCGTACATGTAATATTCATTTGAGCTCCACTATCAACCAGTAAGTTAAAGTTACTATTCGAAAATAGGTTTATTACCTGTATGTACTGCAAATTCTGCAGTACATAAATTGCAAAATGTAAAGTAAATTCTCTAATTTCCGAAGATACATAGATATTATAGTTATAAACGTACTTTTAAACTCAGTCTTTCCTTTACCTTCGGGACAAAATTCATCTTTTACTTTATTTTGAAAACATAATTCACGATCACATTTTGCTCTGATTTCTGGATTGTATTGACCTACTGAACTGACTATATCAAGATGGTCTTAAATAGTAATTACTACATTTGGTGTTGTTATATCGTTCTTTGTTTTTTTAGTGAGTATTTAGTGAGCACGGTTATTAGGCGTGCGGGAAGAGCTACGAGAGCGTACGGGAAGTAAAAGTAGGTAGAGGTAGGCGTGCGGGAAGTAAAAATAGATAGGGATAAGCGTGCGGGAAATGAAAGTAGGTAAGGGTAAGTGTGCGAGAAGTAAAAGTAGGTAAAGGTACACACAGATCTACACTGACAAAAAAATGTTGAATTTTCCATACAAAAATTGAAAATTTAACACGAAAGTATTGATTTTTTAATAAATTGTATTGAAAATTGTATACTGTATTGAAAATTCAATACCAAGTATTAAATTTTCAATACAAACTAAAATTTGTCGTTTGTAAAAATTATTCTCTTTTGAATTTTATTATTTTTAAAGTAAATTTAATGATAATTGTTGACCGTAATTGAGTTACAAATGTTAAAGTAGGGAATTGAAATATTTATAAACTGAAATTATTATAACTTATATCCCGTGTAACGGGGGAGGTTATCTAAAAAAATAGGAAATTTATTTAAGAACAAACTCCCACGGTGCAGAGCTAACCGCCGCTCCATTAAACACGAATGATTGTACGTGTATTCGCCTTTACGTCAGATTATTTCGCTTAATTGTCTTCTATCGAACGGAGTTGAACTCACCTTAAGTCACGTGTCTTGTGACACTCGATGAATCTTAGGTGTGGGCGATTTTACGCCTAATCCACTTAATCCCCTAGACGTAATCGGATTAAAACCTAAGTCTTTTACAAATTGCTTAAGCTACTGGGAAAATTAAATGACGTAATCGGCGAATAGATTTGACTAACTTTAATTAATACAAATAACTACAGTCTTTGTTGGGCCGAAAGACTAACGCACGCGAATAGGATTTTACAATGAATATTATTCGGTGAGAAAGAGAGAGAAGATTCGAATTTTACCGCGAACTAACGCTCGGCGCGAACACAAAAAAATCGCTATTACGATTGACAAAATACCGAACGTATTTTGTCACGCAATAATGAAGGGAGCTGCACCTACCCTGCGGTGCAATTACGGTGATCAGCCGTAATTGTTGATGATGAATAATTAACTGCCGCTGCCCTCCTAATAATCAGCTGCGCTACCTCGCTCTTCTATCAGCTTTAACTTGGCTGCTGCCAATACGCCATTGTTTACTGCAATCACTTAGTTGCACCCCCGCACGTGAAATTTTTCCCAGAGAAACTTATCAATCGGCAAACACAAATGCAAAATAAATCGGCGGTAATGACACACAAACAGCTGAGGCGTAACTGCTTATTCAAATGATCGCGCGCCCACTATCTCTCTTAATTATTCGAACTAACGCGCGAGAAGCAGAATCGCAAACGGATTGATTTATTGAATCGACTACCGGTGCTACCGATTTTTCAATACTTTGTACTGAATTTTCAATATGCGTTGAAAACATTTCAATACAAAGTATTGAATTTTCAACTGCAGCTTTTTTACAGTGTACTGAATGTACAGACGCTTAATGGCCTGACATAAAAGACGGGACGAGTTTAGGTTTCCCCAATTGGAGCACTATTATTTCTTTCTCTTCCTGCTCACATAAACCTACTACACTTGAACTTCCCGCACTTGTGTGAAAAAATAGTGTACGTAACTTGTGCGTGAAGTATGTGTAATAATATATATTATTAATAATATATAATAGTACGTAATAATAATATAATAATAATATAATGTAATAAATATCATCTATTTCCCGCACGCGTTACATAATGTACTAATTCGTTTCCTAGTTATTACGTCTGAAACCATTCGATTCCAAATGATCTATTCGTTGAGAAATCGTGCAAAATTTTTCTGGACTATTCTTCAATGATTTTATAATTAGACATGGCTCAATCTTATGACCTGATTCTTTGCAACAAGAACATATAATGATTTTACGCATTTTTCTCAAGTACTTTCAATGTTTTTAAATTATACAGACCGATAAAACTTAAAAAATGGAAAAACTTAGAAGCCAGACAGTACACTCCCAAAGATTTTTGGTGCATTGAAACTGAATCTGACCTCAGAATTGCTTCATCATCCTAGGTTTTCGAGAAATCCTAACCTAAAAGTTTAAAAAATACGATTTTTCACTATACGTCGCGTAATATTACGTCGTGAGCTAATTTTATTTGAAAAAAAGAGTAGGACTATCTAAAAGTACTATTCTTATACTTTAAAAGCCTTTCTTCAGATTTGGAAAATCTTCTTTTTCCATCTACGATCGTGGTCCGATAAGTACTTAGCCTCACCGCCCGATGGCGCCACTCTCGCAAAAGAAATATTCTATCACGTAGTACAACCTTCTCGATGGTTACTGTCAAGATTTCAGCCGGATCGGAGACAACTCAAAAATAAACTACAAAGTTTATTTTTGAGAACGTGTGAAAGCAAGTGTGTCCGTTGATTTTTGAAAAATGGAAAAAGAGCAGTATCGGTCGGTGATTCGATTCTTGTTTTTGGAAGGGAAATCGCGCAGCGAAATCAAAAAGCGCTTGGATGCTGTGTACGGTGACTCTTCTCCTTCGATGGCGAATGTCAAAAATTGGTTTAACGAGTTTCAACGTGGTCGCACGTCGATTTTTGAAGAACCACGTCCAGGTGCTCCGAAAACGGTTACCACGGAGGATAACGTGACAAAAATTCACGATCTCGTATTGACAGATCGACGATTGAAGGTGCGTGAGATAGCTAAGATTGTAGGCATCTCAAAAGACCGCGTGGGTCATGTCTTGCATGAAATTTTGGGCATGAGAAAGCTGTTGGCGCGATGGGTGCCGCGTTTTCTCACTCCGGACAACAAGCGCAACCGTGAGACAACTTCAGAGCAATGTCTGACGCTGTTTAAGTGCAATCCGAAGGAGTTTCTACGTCGTTTCGTGACAGTCGACGAAACATGGATCCACTGGTATACACCAGAGACCAAGGAACAGTCGAAACAGTGGACTTTACCCGGCGAAAGAACTCCGAAGAAGGCGAAGACTGCCTCATCGGCCGGAAAGGTGATGGCCACCGTTTTCTGGGATTCACAAGGTGTGATCTACATCGACCACCTGGAGAGGGGCAAAACAGTCACAGGGCTGTACTATACCGAAATATTGGGCCGATTCGACGTCGAATTGCAGAAAAAACGGCCCCATTTGGCGAAGAAAAAAGTGCTCTTCCACCATGACAACGCACCGGCTCACACCTCCGTCGTCGCCATGGCCAAATTGGCCGAATTAGGATACGAACTGCTGCCCCATCCACCGTATTCTCCTGATTTAGCTCTGTGCGACTTCTTTTTGTTTCCAAACTTGAAAAAGTCACTCGCCGGGCAGAAATTTGAGTCGAATGAGGAGGTAATCGCTGCCACGGAAGCTTACTTTTCAGACCTCGAGGAAACGTATTTTTCAGACGGGTTAAGGAAGTTGGAGTATCGCTGGGCCAAGTGTATCGAACTAAAAGGAGACTATGTTGAAAAATAAAATACCACTTTTCCAAAATTTTCGTTTTTCTTTTATAGGCTAAGTACTTATCAGACCATCCTCGTAGATATCGTAGATTGAATTTGAGTGATTTAGCGATTTCGTTATAGCATGAATGTAGTGGCGAATATCCGAATAAGCAGTTATAGTGTAATGTATGTTTTTTTTGGTTACTGAATCCAAATTTAGAATGACTATAATCTCAATTTCCTTAACTCTAGAGTCCCATAATCTGCGACGCCGTATCTGCGACCCCCCATCCTCACATCCCAATTTCCTTTTCCCCGAACCCTTTAACCTGCGAAGCTATAATCCCCGACCCTTACATCCCAATTTTCTTCACTTTCGAATCCTATAACCTGCTACGGTATAACCCCCGACCCTCATACCCCAATTTCCTTAACCCTCGAGTTCTATAATCTGAGCGCTATAGCCCCCGACCCTCACACCCTAATTTTTTTAACACACTAACAATTCTTAACCTTTAACCTGCTACGGTACGAAGAAAATATCTATGTTAGAAGTTTTCGAATTCACTTAGGTCCTACTTTTTCTTACTTAAGATAACCATGTATGACATTGCTCAAATACTACAAAATTTTGTGCTTCGTTCTTCATCCGTGTTAGAGATCGTGTTTGAGCGGCAGGCTAATGGATAAGTCACTGGAATTGAATTTTGGTTTTATTTCTTGTACAACACTTCATGCAGTACTTTCATTGATTTATTATTATAACTACATTTTTCAGAAATTTAATTATTTCCCCATTCCGGTATTAGAATAAGTTTATAATATTATTCGTGTTTTAACACTGCTTTAAAACTCCAAGTACTTGTGTTCCACTTTTCAACTGTGTTAGAGATCGTCTTTAAGCGGCAGACTAATGGAGAAATCACTGGAATTAAATACTTTCTATTATTTGTCATATAACACTGCGTGCAGTACTTTTACTGATCTTTATTACTATTTAGTCTTCTAGAAATTTAATTGTATTTACCTATTTATTTATTATAATACGTTTATAATATTAGTCGTGATTTTCTAGTTAACTTATAAATTATTAAAGATGTCGGCATGTAGAATTCCATACAAGGAAAAATTGATTCCTTTTGTAATATCTACGGTAGATTTGAGGTAGCTTGACTTCGTCGATCAATCACTGATATTATTAATGATCAGTTTGAAGGGTGTTACGAGACACCTATGAAGAATTCAGACAAACTATCGGTTCCTAAATATACGAGGTGTGATCAAAAAGTAAGGTGAATTTTGAAATTTAGCGTGCTACGTCCGTTCGATCTTCGACTTTTTTATTTGGTTATGTCGGTACACTCATCTAGAACATACGTTCCAAATTTCAGCTTTGTAGTATGTTTGGTTTGTTTGTGAGAGGCATCAAGGTTAGAAGTGTTTTGCGTGCTCCACGATTTGCTGCTGTCTAAAAACATGGATCAAAGAGTTTGCATTAAATTTTGTGTGAAAAATGGAATCAAATGTTCCAAAACACTTGAAATGCTGAAAGTGGCATGCGGTGAGTCTACTTTAAGCCAAAAAAATGTTTACAAGTGGTATAAACTCTTCCAAAAAGGCCGAGAAGACACCGACGACGAACCTCGTTCTGGACGCCCTAGCACATCAACAACTGATGAGAATGTTGAAGAAGTGAAGAAAATAGTGTTGGGAAATCGTCGAATTACCATTAGAGAAATTGCTGATGACATTGACATCTCATTTGGTTCGTGCCAATCAATTTTGATGAGTGTTTTAGACATGAGACGTGTGTCAGCGAAGTTTGTTCCGAAATTGCTCAATTTCGACCAAAAGAAACGTCGCATGAGCATCGCTCAAGAGCTACTGAATGACGTCAACGATGATCCAGATTTACTCAACAGGGTTATAACAGGTGACGAAACATGGGTATACGGTTATAACGTCGAGACTAAGACTCAATCGTCCCAGTGGAGGCATTTTGGATCACCAAGACCAAAAAAAGCACGCCAAGTTCGATCAAATGTAAAGGTTTTGCTTACAGTTTTCTTTGACTGCAGGGGCGTGGTGCATCATGAGTTCTTGCCACAGGGTAGAACAGTAAATAAGGAATATTACCTGCAAGTTATGCGCAATTTGAGCGAAGCAATCCGCCAGAAACGTCCGAATTTATGGAAAAATAAAAATTGGCTTTTGCACCATGATAACGCCCCTGCTCACACATCGTTGCTTGTGTGCGAATTTTTGGCTAAAACCAACACAGTAACGATGCCACAGGCACCGTATTCCCCAGATCTGGCCCCCTGTGACTTCTTCTTGTTCCCAAAACTGAAGAGGCCCATGAAAGGACGGCGTTTTGCCACGATTGAGGAGATAAAGACGGCATCGAAGGATGAACTAAACAAGATCACAAAAAATGATTTTTTGAAATGCTTTGAGGATTGAAAAAAGCGTTGGCACAAGTGCATTATATCCGAGGGGGATTACTTTGAAGGAGATAAAATAAAAATTGATGAATAAATAAATATTTTTTGAGAAAAATAAAAATTCACCTTACTTTTTTATCACACCTCGTATTTGTGAAGACTGTCGCCGAAGTTTGAAAAATTGGAATAAAACTAAAACCGAAGTTATTCTCCAACCAACAATATGACGTAAACCTAAAAATCACCATGATGACTGTTACTTTAGTAAATGTGATACTTTAGGTTTTAATCATAGTAACAAAGCTTCTCTCCTTTATCCGAACGTTTTTAGTGTAACAGCAGCTCAGTATGGAAAATAGAAAGAAAAAAAATTCTGATTCTGAGCCATAAAATCTTCAACCAATAAAAGTTCCGGTAACAGATAAAAGCAGCAGTAGTGATGAAGATTTTTCTGACTCAGAAAAGCCATAACTTTTCGACCAAAATTCTTTGGATGATCTGATTTGAATTTTCTGAACGATTCTTCTGAACTATAATTTAAGACTAAAAGAAAGAAATCTTTTATTATCTGAGACAAAAGTTTCTTTTTACAGGAAGAGAGATATTAAATTTCGGACATATTTTACTTGCGTGGATAACTTTGTTTACTGCAATGATATAAAGCATCTAAACAGTTTATATCAAGTACAACCAGGTTATAATCGAGAAAACTAGTGAATCTTCATAGATACATCTGTAGAAAGTCTCAAGGCAGTACTTCTGCACAATGGAAATGAGTATGCAGCTATTCTTATTTCTCATTCCACTATGATAAAAGAGTCTCATGATAACTTTTGATTCCTTCTTCAGAAAATTAATTACAATGAACACAAATAGTTGGTTTGTGGCGATTTCAAGATAATCAATATATTAGATGGCTTGTAATCTGGAAATACAAAGCACCCCTGTTTTTTGTGTCTGGAATGGTCGTGCATGAGAAGAACATTGAGTTCGGATAGAATGACCGAAAAGAATCGGAATGGTTGTTGGATCACACAATGTCGTCTATGAGAGCCTTGTTGATACTAAACATATCTTGTTAACTCCACTGGGCTTGATGAATCAATTCGTCAAGGCACTTAATACGGAAGGCGAATGTTACAGCGAATCTTAAGGAAGGCATATTTTTTAGGGCCAGACATTCCAGCACTTATGAAAGATGATGAATTCCTCTTGACAATGACGACTAATAAAAGAAATGCTCGGATCAAGTTCAAAAATGTCACCGAGAATTTTCTTAGAAACCACCGGGACCCTAAATACAAAACTATTAAATCGATAATGCTACAGAATTTTCAAAAATTAGGGTATTCCATGATTCAGAAAATATACTTTTTGTTTTCACATTTGGAATATTTTCCGGACAATGTTGAGGCGTTCACTGAAGAAATGGGTGAACGATTTCATCACGATTTAAGAAATAAGTGGAACATTATGCGACGGTCGGGGGTTATACCGTAGCAGTTTAAAGGGCTCGAGGGTAAAACAAATTGAAGTGAGAGAGTCGGGCATTATAGCTTCACAGGATAAAGGGCTCGAGGGTAAAACAAATTGGGGTGTGAGGGTCGGGGGTTACAGCGTCGCAGGTTATGGGGCTCTAGGGTTAAGGGAATTGAGATTATGAAGGCATTCTGACATTAAATTTGGATTCAGTGATAAAAAAAACATAAAATTACACTATAACTCCTTTTTCGGAAATTCGCAACTATTTTCATGCTGTAATGAAGCTGTTAAATCACTCAAATTCAATCTGCGATATCTCGAAAGAAAAAAAAGATTTTTCAAATCTAAAAAAGGGTTTTGAAGGGTAAGAGTAGTATTTACTACTTTTAGTAATAATTATATAATTTATATAAATAGCTTTTATATATATAAAATGGGTAAACGATAGCCTTAATCGTGTTTTAAAATAAAATTGGCTCACGACGTAATACTACACGAAATATAGTGAAAAATCATGTTTTTTGAACTTTTAGGTTAGAATTTCTTGAAAACCTTGGGTGATGGAGCAATTCTGAGGTTAAACTCGATTTCAGTGCACTAAATAACTTTAGAAACGTACTGTCCGGTTTCTGGGTTTTTCTTCCTTGTTGCCCTACGTCATCGGCTATATGGTATTTCAAAAGACTTGGGCAGTTTCGCACTGTGTGTCCGTTACTGTCGCAAGCGGCAGAATAATCCGTTGATTGCAGTAATTTCGAACAGGTATACGGGTTCTCTCCACTTTCTTTACATTCCCGACATACTTCATATTTTATGATAAATGGACATTATGTAATAGTATAACCCATCAATATGATAGTATTGACAATAATTTCCTTTTACTTTATTAAATTTGGAACTATCTATAGAATGCTCCTTAGCATTACAAAATTTACATATAAGTTCAATTTTTGTTTTCGCAACTTTGCAATTGTTTGACATAAGACCGTTAGTTTTACAGTATACAAGACCCAAAATGGCAAAATAAAGCTTCATGGTTCTAATTTTGACAAATTTGACAATTATAAATATTAGCAACATTCGCTAAAGTAGTAGTTGAAACCGGAGTATTATAAAAAGTATTAACGACGTCTCTCCTTAACAATCTTTGTTTTTTCAAAGAGTCAAGCCGGGTAAAGATGTCAAAAGTGTTTTAGTCGGAATCGCGGATCGAGTTTAATAGATATTTTTGTCATCAAAAATAATGCACTCAGCCAAATTTTGAGACCACAAGATCCAATCGGCGCACAATGGGATGTAATTATATGTTTTTCAGTTTCTCGAGGATATCTCGGTCAATTTCTGAGCTAGAAATTTTTTTTTTAAATTATAAGGTTGGATTCGGGTTTATTGAGCTATACAAGATGACATTTCTCGATAAATGTTTGAATCTAAATTCAAAATTTGGCGGTCGTTGCGAAATTTGATTTTGCCGCCATTTTTTTGAGTATGTGTGTTCAACGACAAAAAAATTGTATGTCTATTGTTTTCAAAAATATATGTGTGAATTTTTTTCAGATTTTTAAAAATGGTGAAACGAACTCAAAAAAAATAAAAGACACTAAAAAATTTTTTTTTTCATCTCTAACGCTTTTTATATGCATCTTTTAATAAAATCAATAGTAGCATAATATTCTACGTCAAAAAATCCATCGAAAATATGTATCACACTTTCATCTTTAGCAGCATTACGAGTACATCATGAGAATTGGACAATTTCTTTATTAATTTCGCTTACCTTGAGAAACGAATCTTGCAATATCAACTGCCGATGTTTCATGGTGTAATGGCGCTGATAGTGAAAGTATGATACATGTTTTTGATGTGTTTTTTTTGCATAGAATACAATGGTGTTAATGGTTCTACCGTAAAATTTGTTCCAAAAGTCCTAGAACAAAAAAACAAAAAACCACTGAAAAATCCGGTTTTTGTCTTCTCGAGTGTTACATAATAAAACCTGAAAAAAATTATATTTTCAACAAAATAATACAACGAAAATTAAGTTTATTGAACAATCCTAATCGGTTTTTCCTAATAAAAGTAATTAAACGATATCCACCCCGTTACAAAAAGTTATAGCCAATTAAACAATAAAAATCTGAAAAATTTTGCGAAAAATCAAGTTTGCGATTTTTTTAACAATGTTACCGCTAAAAAATCATCAAACAAATATGATCAGAAGTGATCACGACTATCAAGGTATCTCCAGGAATTTTGGTGGAATTTTTGAACCACTTCTTCCAACAAAATGGTGGCAAAATAAAAAAAATCCATAAAAAACATTTCTCATTTATTATCTCGGAAACCATTAAGTTTAGATGAAAAGTTCATTGAACAAAAAAGTTTTAGAATTAAACGAGAAATACGCCTGAATTTTTTCAGAATTTTCCTAGGCGATTTTTGAATTTTCGGAGAATAATCCAATTTTCGAAAATCATCTCCAAAAATTCTGAAAAAATTCATGCGTGTTCCTTGATAAATTCTAAGACTTTTTGTTTCATAAACTTTTTCTCCAAACTCAATAGTTTTCGAGATAAAAAGTGAGTTAGGTTATAATCCTAGCAGCGTTAATATTTTTAATACAGAATAAAGAACAGCCATTCAACAATAATATAATAATGTTTTGCCTTTTTATGTCTATACAAGTGCAGTTTGTATAGCGTATACTAATTATACACATATCAAAAAAGCAATTCAGAAAATTGTATGTGAGCTCATTTTTATTACTTACTAGTCTCTTGTTATTTTGAGACCATACAGTAAATCGAATCGAAAAGATTATTTTCGCTTTCTAAAGTCTAGGTTTGACAAGAAGCATTGAAAACTGTAGTAATTATTTTCATTAGGTATTTTTATTATTTTATATAACTTGTCGCAAAAACGTAAAAGACTTTTCACTCGCTCCCATGAAATGTACGAAATTGATACTTCAAAGAACACTTACGATGATATAGTTACCCTTCCAAATCCTGACAATTCTGGTTCTGATGGATCAGATTTCGATACTGATTCGGATGATGAAATTTCTAATATAACGTACACAGAAGCTTGTAAAACATATGCTGAAACTCAAACTAAATTAGAAAGAACGCATGAACTCCAGTGGATGGAAGGAGAAAAAAAGTATAATGATAATTTGAAAGACAAAATTTTATTGAAAGACTCGGTAAAAAATAAAATACAAGAAATGGAGCCAGTAGAACTGTTTGAAACATTTTTCTCAACTGAAATGAAGCAATATATTATAGATGCTTGCAAAGAAAATAATTTTGATTTAATGTTAAAAGACTTAAATACATTCGTGGGAATAATTATTTTGACTTCATTCAACAAAAGGAAATCTCAGAGGGATTACTGGTCACGTGATCCCTTTTTATCTTGTAACGTTGTTTCTTCTGCTATGTCACGTAATAAGTTTGAAGAGATCAAATCAAAATTAAAATATTCACAAACGAAAGATAAAAATCCAACTGACTATGCTTGGCGTGTCTGTTCACTATTAAACCTGTTTGAAATTAATATTCTGAAGTTCGGTGTGTGGAGAACTGCTCTTTCCATTGATGAAATGATGGCTAAGTCTTATGCGAGGACGGTTCTAAAACAATTCATTCGAGGAAAACCCATACGATTTGGTCTCAAATTCTGGGGTCTTTGTACTTCCGATGGTTTTGTATTAGGTCTTGACTTATACTGCGGAAAAAAATTCTACAACGGGAAGTAAATTTAGTAAGTGTGCATTAGGTTCTCGCGTTGTCATGAATTTACTAGAAAAGTTTTTTCGTGTTATACCTCCGGGCAAAATATCTATGTTCCATCTTTATTTTGATAATTATTTCACAAGCTTAGATCTCGCTGTGCATTTGAAGAAGCTTGGGTTAAAATGTACAGGTACTATTAGAGAAGATAGAGTCAAAGATAAAAATGTTCTAAATAAAAAAGCTCATTGAGGTGAGTATGCCGTGAAGCACGATAAGAACAGTAGTATAAATTACATCCCTGTGATGGATTCAAAACCAGTTTCGATTATTTCTACTGCTGCAGGGGTAACTCCATTATTCTTTTCAAAGAGATACAGTAAGCAAGAAGAAAAAAAAGTTGAAATACCTTTTCCGAGGGCTATTAGCGTCTATAACAGTTTTATGAGTGGCAATGATGTCCACGACGGACATTGTAACAATTTACTTCCGAGTATTCGTTCAAAAAAGAGGACGTAGATAGTTTTTTCAAGACTAATTCAAGCTTCGATTGTAAATGCTACTATACTATTCAATGCTGTCAATGATGAGAAAAAAAGAGTTGGACCAAAAGATTTTGCACTTTCAATAGCTAAAAATTACATGACGCAGAGACAATGCAAAAAAGAGAAACACAATATGTCCAAACAAACAAAACTTTGTTCTTATTGTCCCGTAAGAACGAGAATTATCTGTGTTATCTGTGAAAAATGTGATTTATCGATTTGTGTTGAATGTTTCAAAAAAAAAAACACTGAAAAATTCGTATTGCAGTGAGAGGCAAGGGGACTCACTCAAATCAAGCACCTCGAAAAGTGAGAGGCAAGGGGACTCACTCAAATCAAGCACCTCGAAAAGTGAGAGGCAAGGGGACTCACTCAAATCAAGCACCCCAAAGGAGACAAAATTCTACTACGTCCTCGTCGTTATCTCTAGGTCATGCTAAGAATAGAACATTTTTTATCTCAAAAACTATTGAGTTTGGAGAAAAAGTTTATGAAACAAAAAGTCTTAGAATTTATCAAGGAACACGCATGAATTTTTTCAGAATTTTTGGAGATGATTTTCGAAAATTGGATTATTCTCCGAAAATTCAAAAATCGCCTAGGAAAATTCTGAAAAAATTCAGGCGTATTTCTCGTTTAATTCTAAAACTTTTTTGTTCAATAAACTTTTTATCTAAACTTAATGGTTTCCAAGATAAAAAATGAGAAATGTTTTTTATGGATTTTTTTTTATTTTGCCACCATTTTGTTGGAAGAAGTGGTTCAAAAATTCCACCAAAATTCCTGGAGATACCTTGATAGTCGTGACCACCTCTGATCATATGTGTTTGATGATTTTTTAGCGGTAACATTGCTAAAAAAAATCGCAAACTTGATTTTTCGCAAATTTTTCAGGTTTTTATTGTTTAATTGGCTATAACTTTTTTATAACGCAATCAATTACAATTTTGAAAAAATATTCTGAAAGAGCGTTAAATTTCCCATCCAAATACGTGTTTGCAAAAATTTCTTAGACCTATGACTACCGAAAAAAACGCGTTGAAAATCGACAAAAAAATTGAGTATTTTGGTCGTTAATGGGTTAATATATAGAATATTGTATCCATCTATGGTTCCCCTATTTTAAAGTTCAGTATGTATAATGTTATATATTACCCCAGTACAATGCCGATCAGTCAAGTTGTTTGGAAGGGTTGAAAGTAAGTTAGTTATTGAAACTGATAGGGTAGAATTGTTGAATTTTTAAGGACTGCCGAAAATTATTTTGTAAAACTTTATACATATTTCCAATGTATTATTTTGCTGAAAATACGATAGTGCTGCAGGTTTTATCATAGAAAGTGCGAGAAGTTAAAAGTCGTATTTTTTAGTGGTTTTACGTTTCGGAAACTTTTTGAATAAACGTTACAGTAAAACCAATAGTACCATTGAACTCTATGTGAAAAAACAAATCTAAAAGATTTGTCATACTTTCACAATTAGCGCCATGACATCATGAGAAATTGGCAGTTGACCTTGCAAGATTTTGTTTCCCAGGTAAAAGGTTGATAAAGATATCGTCCAATTCTCATGGTGTAATATTGCTTATGGCAAAAGTGTAACGTATGTTTTTGATGTATTTTTTGACGTAGAGAATATGATGATGCTATTAATTTTCTTGCAGGATGCATAAAAAAGCGCTAAAGATGAAAAAGTGATGTTTTAGTGATTTTTATTATTTTTTTGTGTTCGTTACACCAATTTTCAAAATCTAAAAAAATTCAAACATTATTTTCGAAAATAATAAACATAAAATTTTTATTCGTTATTGAATGTTCGTAATTCTGACTAAAAGTAAGATCTAAATATAATAATGAATTACAGTGTTCAAAATCTAGTATTAACCCATTAAGGCCCAAATGTCCTAAATTTTCAACGAATCTTCATGCAGTTATTTTTTATATTATCTGCACCAAAAAAAATTTCCAACACATCATATCCGACGTAAAATTTGATGTTCTTTCAGAATATGGCTTCAGAATTTGTCTAAAGTCATTGCTAAAAAAGTTATAATTAAATATTTGCAAAAGAAAGCGATTTTTTCAACTTAAAAAGATTTTTTATTCAAAATTTTTTTAAGAAATTGATAAAGATGCACATCTTTTTACAGCTAGAAACGTGTCCTTGAGTTCTAAATTTTAAGACATATGGGGTACAAAATCGAAAATCCAACATGGCGGTTCTCAAAATGGCGTCCGAAGTGAGAATTTTTTTGAAAAATTTCAGGATGCTATAACTTGAAAACTATGAGCTTTTCTGAAAAAATGCTTAGAATGAAAAGTTCTTAGAATTCATCAAGAAATACACTGGAATTTTTCCAGAATTTTTTATAAATTTTTAAAAATTTTCAAAAATCCAAAAAAAATTTTTCAAAATTTCATGAAAAAAAATCTGAAAAAATTCCAGTGTATTTCTTGATGAATTCTAAGAACTTTTCATTCTAAGCATTTTTTCAGAAAAGCTCATAGTTTTCAAGTTATAGCATCCTGAAATTTTTCAAAAAAATTCTCACTTCGGACGCCATTTTGAGAACCGCCATGTTGGATTTTCGATTTTGTACCCCATATGTCTTAAAATTTAGAACTCGAGGACACGTTTCTAGCTGTAAAAAGATGTGCATCTTTATCAATTTCTTAAAAAAATTTTGAATAAAAAATCTTTTTAAGTTGAAAAAATCGCTTTCTTTTGCAAATATTTAATTATAACTTTTTTAGCAATGACTTTAGACAAATTCTGAAGCCATATTCTGAAAGAACATCAAATTTTACGTCGGATATGATGTGTTGGAAATTTTTTTTGGTGCAGATAATATGAAAAATAACTGCATGAAGATTCGTTGAAAATTTAGGACATTCGGGTCTTAATGGGTTAATCCTTTCAGTGAATTTTCTACAGATTTATCCGCGTCCGACGTATCAATTAATTACGTTTACTTTACCGTATTTTCGTTAGGTTTTACTGTATCATTCGATATTCTTTCCGCATTTTCTTTACTATTTCTATTAGGAGAAGAGTATACAAATTTGTTCGAACGTTTGAAAGGATCTGAGACCGATGTGTTCGGTTACACTATACCACCTGTGGTTTATTTTTTACTTGAAATTGCGTAGATCTTTTACGTTGTCAAAGCCACTGAGATATTGATTAATTATTAAAATTACGATTTTACATAAAGCGTTACTTTATGTAAAACTTAGTCTTCCATTTTACTTATGTTTTTATTCATTTGCATATTTTGAAATCTCTTCGTAGTTAACTAGTAATTATATATTTATTTCTTCATTTATTTTTATTTATGTAAATTTATAATTATATTGGTTAATGATACAAAATTTCTTAAGTGTAATATTCAACAATATTTTCGTTTGTTGTACTGGAACCACTATTAAGTCTTGACTCGAGGTCAATATTAGTTATACAATTGTTTATGTTCTCACTTTATATTTGTTTATAGTATATAAGATATAATTTAGCAGACAGTAGGACTTACCTGGTTGGAACTTTCTTTGCAGTTTGTTATTTGTCGATTCAACTGCTCTGATAGGCTCTGAATAATGCTGTTTGTCTATGACTAGACAAGATGTTTTCGAGGTCGATAAATACGAATCGCCAATACTCGATTTTGAGTGTGTGTGTGTGTGTGTGTGTGTATGTGTGTATGTCTGTGTGTGAGTAATAATTTATTCAGGTTCAAATGTAATAATCAATTGTAACGGAGAATTCCGGCCGTACCCGTCTGGGTTGCTCGCAACCGTCCGCACAAATTATTTATTCGGGGATTCGGGAAGCAAAAGATGTTCCCACGACTGAATAACGTGTCGAGCATAACCATGTTAAACGCACAGATTCGAGATCGGGTTGAGGAGTGATACAGCGGCGAATAAACACAACAGCGGATTAACACATTAGTCTTTTAATTGTCAACAATCGATTACAATACGGTGACCTCGGACTTATACACTACAAGCGGTACAATAACAAACGCGAACGCGAAGGTGAACCGGTGGCTGGTCAGCCTGCCGATTCCCTTGTGAAAACTAAATATTATAATAAATGCCCGACAAACACTTTCCGCCGATAGACTACCAACGGGTAGCCAGCAGGTCTGCCGTGCTACCAGACATAAGCTGGCGTCCAAACATGCAAGAGAGAGAGAGGATCAAGAGAAAAACGCGGCACCGACCTCGACTTCAGCCTCTCCGACGGCTAGAGCGCTCCTCAGTGTGACGTCACTGGTGTGTTCTCCGCAGACCGTCTCGCTGATGCTTGTTATCGTCGCTATTTGTCTTCTCGCTCGTCCTCTTGCTTGCTTCTCAATATTGCCGCCTCAATCCGCTGTTTCACCCGAGAATTGCTGTGGTTGTTTCTGCCGCCTCTTCGTTGCTCGATGCTGCAGTACGTCCAATTTCTCGCGCGCGCACCCGCGCACCTCGCCAGTTACCCACACGCACCGGTGCCGGATATCCTTCGGGACACGGCTGCACGCGACCCAGCCTCACGTTCTATTACTCGTCCGCGCACCGGGCGTGTCTCCGACAAACGAATAAAACGTCGGTGAGGTCGCGGGGCCAACTTGGAAAACCGTGACCTTTCGGTTTTATCCGCACGCGCGACCTCCTCTGCTTATAGCTTAGCAGAGACTCTCCGAATTTTCCGCGGCGATCCGCAATTCGAGCGCTCTCTCTCTCTCTCCTCCTCTGCACCATCTGCATCGCTGATGGTGTATAATTCAATATAAAAATTTAGTATAATAAAAATCAAAACAATAAAACTTCAAAAAGTGATATACATTCTAGTGGTACTATATGTAACATGGGACAAGATCAGGCAGCGGTAGGCTAATTGACCGCTGCTGACTCTCTCATGCGCAATGAGTAATATTGGCTCTCGCGACGTATTTGTCAAAGTACAGGTCACACGATATTTTCATATTTTGTATTTATTTCATGTTTTCCTGAGTCAAGGCCATATGACGTCACACCACACTTACAACACACTTACCAAGTACACACAAACAATTACCAAGCCCACTCGGAAGCTAAGTACAACGAGAGGAGGGGCAATGCTAGCAAAGACGGAGAAGAAAAGGAATTCGGCAGAGAGTTCTAGGCTGCGGTCAACGCCGGACGTTCTAAACCCGCGTTCATCATACTGCGCCGAGATAACGCTTTCTCCGGCATTCGAAATTGTATTGCAAATTCATTCTTTGATTGGCTAAAGTGTGCCTCATTCAATCATTGTGATTACAATTCATTGTTTGTCGTTATTTTGCCTAAATAATCACCTACCGTCAAAGGTCTTGTTCTGTCTTAATCAGCGAGCATGTATCAGTAAGTGAATTATCATAGCTTTGTAAGCAATTAAGGTAACAGTCATTTCATGCTTATTAAATTGCTTCAATCATTCATGTGTGTGACTCAAATCTTACTCTAAATGGAAATTTGACTATCGGCGAATCAATTATATCATTAGCGATTGTAAGTGACCTCGCGTTATTAGAATCTTTTTGTTTTCCTCTATGCCTGGCTTGACTATCGTACGGTCAAGCCGAAGAGAGCCAAAGTTCTAAAGTTACAATTTTGAAATCTTTTGTTTAATTAGCTGTCGAATTAAATGAGTAAGTCGAAGCTTATTATCATGTTATTATTTGTTCGAATACCATCACGATTAATTGCCTAATTTAATTAACGAGTATTTGTTTGTTCAATCTATAATAAATCTCACATTTATCATTTACTTTAATTTTTATGATAGACATTTAATGGTATGCAATCCCCAGTTCCTTATCCCATCTTCTCTAGGTAAATTCACAGGAACCTGCTCCCGCTCTTCAATATTAAAGCTAGCCATATCTAAAGGAGAGGCACTGCTCCCTCACTTCCCCTCAGTGCCTGGCGCCCTTGCGCTAATCGCGTGAATCGTCGTACATTTCTTGCCTTACCGTAACTACGCTGTTACATATATAATAGAAAAATAAAGAATGCAAAATCGAATATAAATTTAGAAAATTATTTCAGCTATTGCGCGTCGAGAATCAACCACCGAAAAGTGGAAACGTTTTAGACATTGACTTTTCAGCCTATTGTAATTTTGCTGAGTTCGATCGGATGTTGGTTCAAGAATTTTTCGTTTCGCAAAACGGATAACATTTGACGCTTAATTTACTATTTCGATTACGGTTGATTGCTGACGATCTCAATAAAAACAAAAGTTTACGTATCAAGACGCAATAATACAACATTACGTGAAGGTACTTCTTCAATGATCAGTACCATAGAAACTAACAATACAATAAAATTTGATCAAATACTGTTTTGTATTTCTTGAATTTCAAGATTCTTAGAGTTGATTAAATTATATTTTTTACCAGTTGATTAGGATGGTCCTATAGTCGGTTGGTATATCTCCTCCGGATATATTCTATTTGTACCTTGATAGTTTGTATCTTAACTTCCTTCCTTTCCGTTTTATTTGTAACAAACCACGGTGGGTCCATAATTAATTTTAAAGCCTTATTCTGAAATCCTTCAATAATATCAATGTTTGATTTTGAGGCTGTACTTCAGAGATGAATTCGGTATGTCCATACTAGTTTGATTATGTATTTCTAAATTAGTAATTTATTATTGATCGATTTTAATGAAGTTAGTTATTTTCCGGGCGGGCTACTGTGTACTTACGCCCGTAGATGCTTGTTGTCTTTTAGTGAATGGTTTCGCGTGCTATGTGGGTTCCCCGTTGATTGCGTTCGATTGATTCACCGCCCACTGTGTCTCCGTATTAGAGGGGGATGTGGCTCAACTCGCTCACTAGAAGAACGCCGCGAAATCGCGAAAGCGATTTATATCGTTGTATACATTAATCACTAATCTCTCGTGATATCGTCCGCTCTCTATGATAACGAAGTAAAATATCCAAATATTTGCGCAAATACGGACGCAAATGCTGGTCAGCCTACTTGTACAATGGAGCGGATTATGGCGCGTCAACTCTTAAAAAAAATAAAACACACATCATTGTGCGGGATACTCTCTAAGGGATAACGAAAAAGATAAGTCCTGCGGATTCAGTTGTGCTTGTCGTCCACTAAAGTCATAGCTTCTAGAATTGTTTCTTTCTTCTTTCTCTCGACACCAAAGCTAGTAGCACATTGTCGTACCGGTCAAAACTAGCTCAAAAGTCCAGTGAATCCGCCGGGCGCTTTCTTTCTCTATATCATCACACCTTTTCCCGCACGCACGCTGTGATATCGACATGTGTGCCGATCGGCGTATCGACATGTGTGCCTTCGCGGCATGCTCGCCAAATCGATTGATCCGCGCGACAATTAACGATTCTTGTTACAGCTTCTTTCTAGTCTGAACTAGTCGAGTGTATGATGATAAATCCACTCGTGCAGTATCGTTGCACTAGAAAAGAGAAAGCAGAAGTGAATTCAAAATGAGCAATTCAAGAATGGTATCTTGTGGCTTTAGTCAGCTGTACATGGGATAGGTAGAAGGCCCTGCTCTCGTAGACTAGGGCCATTGATATCCAGATCTTGCGCCAGCTTCTTGATCGCCGTTCTCCTTTTCTTCCTCGAGACTTAGGTGATCGCTGGCTTCCTTTTCATGTCTCTTGGCAACGATATGTGGATTCGGGGACACCTCTGGGCACGGGTTACGCCAGGATAGTAGCAGATGTATTCTTACCATTATGTCTTGGACAGGGTTCCTGGGGGTAAACCCTTCTCCCTAGGGGTTAGGGACAGGCTATCTCTGCGATCCCGGGCGGATCATAGCGGTAACTCTGGTTCTGCGGGCGGTGAAGTGCAAATTATCATGTTAATGTAGATTGGACCCACACTGTGCTCCTTTGTAGTGCCACTAAAGTTTACTGCCAGGTTCACTCTGCCATCGTTGTTGTTGTGAGATCCCGATATCGCAGCTGTCCTCACGGCGTTTTCGACTGGGCTTGTGACGAAGAGCCCTCGAGTCTTAGAGCCTATATACATGGAGGCAGCCATCAGATGGGAAAGTTGTGGCAAGTTCTTACACGGCGTAAGAGAGAGAAAGAGAATATTGTAACATTTTCTATCTCTTTCGCATAATGCTCCGATTGGCTGGTTTTACGGCTGCTAAATTTAAGTCTTTCACGCACGGGTCCAACAGCTGATTTTAAAGAAATGCTTTGTTGTTGTACATACATATCTTATGCTAAGTAAAAATGAAAAATTAAAACAAAAAATGGTACGAAAGTGCATTGTTTCGAATTGTAGAATACAAGAAAATGATCAAGGGTGTAAAAATCTTGGTTTTCGAAATTTAGTACTGTAACGGGGTAAAACCGTTTAATTATTTTTTTCGCGCAATTATACTAAAAGGACGCGCGTAATTATTTACGCTCAATACATAAATCGGAGAGCATGTGGAAACGTGCGTCAGTCAACCAGTAAGTCCTCTAATCTGGGAAAAGTGAGTGGAAGCTATATGAAAAGAGCGAGTCAAAAAAATACTTGTTAATAACACGGACGGAGCCTTTTATTACTATTCGAATACTACACAAAGTCGGCCCGCGCGTTTGTTTACATTGACGCTCGCTCATCGACAACACGTTTTGCCGGGACGCTCGCTGCTCTTTGTTATTAGAGTCGCCGTATGCACGCTTCGAATGTCGGAAATTAATAATTAATCATGCAACCGCGATCGCGAAATTAAGCTGGCCAGCTTACCTTATTATTGCAGGCGATCGAAGGAAGCACACACAAACCGCACAGCGCGGAACAGTTTTTAATTGTTTGTCGCCGGTCGCGAACACGCGCGCACGGATATGGTTTCGCCCTCGATGGCGAAACCTCACACACACTCTCGTCCTGGCCTCGAACTGGTAGCTGGAAGGCACCTGGGCGGCTACGATCACGGACGACTGGCTGTTGCTGCTCTAGCGTGTTGATGTTGATGGCTCGTAGATTGGCGATAAAGATAGCGAAAGCGGGCGGACTCAACGATAGTCGAAGCTTCACTAGTTCGGTTTCAATCGCGCGCGTTCCGTCTGCTCGCGTGCCGAATTCCTTCGTTACGAATTTCGTCCTCCCGGCAGGTGCTGCCCTCTCAGACAGCAATTAAATTAGGTTATCAACGCTAATTTGACGTTTACCGTCACAGTATATATAATAAAAAATTGAGAAAAATTTTGTAGGTTAGTTTGAGAATAATAATAAACTTTTTAATTTTTGTAACATAATAATGTTTTTTAATAGATTTTCAGCCAATGAAAATAATAAAAATATATGGGTGAAAGCTCTTAAAGAACATTTTGGTGATGATAATATTGCTAAAATCTTATTAAAAGTGAAAAATCCTTATATGTGATTTATATTTTGATAGCAAATACTTTTATCGAGCAGCAACAGAAAAAAATTTATTACTTCAAAAAAGCTCTGAACCTACAGTTTTTACAAGCTTCAAAAGTATTGCATCGTACGTATAATATAAATAATTAAAATAATTAAATCAAATAATTTTTTATAAAATATCATATAATTACATCTTCTATATTTTATTGTAACAGAAAAGCAATAGTTAAAAAATATGAAAATATAGATGCACACATAGACAATTCTTTAGTAAGCAGCAACAACAAAGTACCAAATTTACCTCAACCTTTGTCGCTTCATAGCAATACAAATGTTGTCAATGACATTGTAAAAAGTATACCTATAAATGAAGAATATAAGTCATCTAGAGACATTCCTGTAATTAGTGTAACTAATAGTAACAATTTACATAATTCACATGTATCAAATGAAGAAATTTCTCTTCATAGCTTAAGTGATACAAGTATATGCAACGATAAAGATCTCAATGATTCTAGAGTTTTAAACATATCTGGAATATTTAATTAAACATTGATTGAAGAAAATGTACATTTGAATACAACTGCAAGTACTGAGTGCAGTACAATTAATGGTTCGTTGAATAATGATTCTCGTATTGATTTGAGCAAAGTCTCATGCGAAAGTGTTGAAAATTTAAATTTTAATCAGTAAGAAGATGATTCAATTTCTATTGATGGTTTGAATAAGAATTTGTGTAATAGGTAAGATTTGTTGTAAATTGTTGAATAGTAAGTAATGCATGATATTATTACTTTGCAATATATTTGTAATAAAAATATTTTATAGTTTCTTACAGCAATAGTATTAAAAGCAAAAAATGTAGTAAATTCAGAGTATCATTACTGAAATGGATTTAAAATCTATTGATTACACTAATATTCCTGAAATAAAGAAACTATTAAAAAAAGTTCAAGGTGTTATCCGAAATCAGCATGGGACAATCATAAGGCAACGCAGGGAAATTAAAACTTTGAAAATGCAAGTTTTAAGAAAAAAATTTAAAACTGAAAAGTGTGAAAACTTTGGTTTCACATATAAAAAACAAAAAGTTCATATCAAAAGAAGTTTCATCGATTCTGGAAGTTAATAACTATTAAATATAATAAATATTTTTTTAAACGTTTATAAATTTGATAAGAGATCTTTTTAAATTATTTTTAAAATTTTTTTACACATAAATTCTCGTTTATAATATCAACTGCCATGAATTATTGATTTTTATATATTATAAATAAAATATAGGTATATTTATAATAGTATTTGATAGAATAACTTTACTAAAATCGTGTCACATTAATGTGTATGGATTTCTACACGACATAGAGTATTTACGTAAATATTTAGATAATATGTTAAGACATTTATTGCAAGATTTTAAGAAATTATACAATGATAAATTTTGTAATAATGGAAAGAAGGGAAATAGTGAGAGATGGAAATTCACTTAATTTAAATTATATTCAGCAACGTTTCGACAGCACATTTGCTGACCTCTTCAGGCTGATTTTTATCGTAGTAAAATTATTATATGCTAAAACGAACAGCTCGTTGCCAGTCACATTACAATACAGTGAATTGTAATATGAATCTGTATTGTAATGTGACTGGCAACGAGATGTTCGTTTTAGCCTATAATAATTTGACTACGAGAGAAATCAGCCTGCAGAGGTCAGCAAATATGCTGTCGAAACGTTGCTAATGTAACGGGGGAGGTTATCTAATAAAATAGGAAATTTATTTAAGCATAAACTTCCACGATGCAGAGCTAACCGCCGCTCCGTTAAACACTTATAGTTGTACGTGTATTCGCCTTTACGTCAGATGATTTCGTTTAATTGTCTTCTTTCCAACTAAGTTGAACTCACCTAAAGTCACTTAACTAGTGACACTCGATGTATCTCAGATGTGAGTGGTTTTATGCCTAATCCGCATAATCCTATAGATGAAATCGGATTAAAACCTAAGCCTTTATAAATCGCTTAAGCTAATAGGAAATGAAATGACGTAATCGGCGAATGAAATTAACTAACTTTAATTAATAAATAACTACAGTCTTTTATGGGCCGAAAGACTAACGCACGCGAATAGGATTTACAATGAATTATTATTATTCGGTGAGAGAGAGAGAGAGAGAGAGAGAGAGAGAGAAGATTCGAAAATTACCGCGAAACTAACGCTCGGCGCGAATACAAAAAAAGATTTGATATCGCGGTTGACAAAATACTACCGAATGTATTTTGTCACGCAATAATAAAGGGAGGTGCACCTACCCTGCGGTGCAATTACAGTGATCAGCCGTAATTGTTGATGAAGAAAATCAACTGTTCCTTCAATAAATCAGCTGCGCTGTCTCGCTCTCCTATCAGCTACATTTTGCTGCTTCTGCAATGCTGCTGCTTTGTTGCCGCGGTAATACCGTTGCATTCTCGCACGTAAAATTATCCCAAAAAAAAACTTTATATTCGGCGAAATACAGTGCAAACTAATTTGGTGGTATTGTCGCGAAAACAGCTGAGGCGTAACTGCCTATTTCAAATACTCGCGCGCACCCTCTCTCTCTTAATTGTTCGAACTAACGCGCGAGTTACAGAATCGCGGACGGATCGATTAATTGAATCGACTACCGTTGCAATGAATATAATTAAAATTAAGTGAATTTCCATCTCTCACTATTTCCCTTCTTTCCATTATTACAAAATTTATGATTGAAGAAAACTATGAGGGAATCAAGACAGTATGCTACGTATTAAGAAATTATATGTTTAAGTATAATAATAATAATATTAATATTTATTGACCATTAAATATAAATACCATACAAGTATAAATATTATTATTGTTGTTATTAATATTACTAGAATAAGTATTATTATTCTACAATACAGATATAATCATATCACAATAAGATTTATAATTGAATTTATATTCGTATTCATGATGTTAAATATTAAAATATAAATGTTTTTTTAAAAATTATAACGGATTTTATAATTCCTTCGCCGTTATAATCGAGAGGATTATTCGGTTTACTGCTCGGGAAAAAAAAAATCAGTTGAACGCCACAAGGCAAGTGCAATGTCATGTGTATGGCCAAGCTTCGTAACTCGCACTTACAATATATTCGCCTTGTGGTCCGCATAAAGCGTCGTGGATTGGCGTAGCTGAAAACGCGAAATATGTATACACGAGTGCAGTGAAACCGCAGGGAAATGGGAAAAAATTCAGACAATTGAGAAAGACGCAACAAATGCAAATAACAGCGGGTTTATACAAAATAAAATATTTAGAGCGTACAAGGCATCATGCCTAAGCAGCGCAGCAATGAGAGAGAGAAAACGGATAAGCGGAGAGAGAGAGAGAGCCCAATTACGAGATAGTACTTATATGCTCGTCAGCCATGCCACTGTAAATATCGTTGCCCTAGTATCTATTTTAAATCGCCTTGCAGGTTAAAGACCTGGTTACAGTGGTGGCGGAATGTAGGGCTCTTGAATTTGTTCAGGCGCCTCAGCACTGTCTTGGCAAAGGGAATATTTACCACTGTACTAGCGAGAAAAAGGCACCGCCACAAAGTAATCTATCTACTGGTATCTTAGCTAAGTCCGTGCAAAGCACTGATATACAATAAAGAAAAAGGTTAAAGCTATCCGTGCGACCAGAGACACATATCGTCGGCCTCAACTCCACCAGCTGATTGCCGATCGTAGCGTACCCCCACTTTCGCTCCTTAACCAAGTGTCGTCTACCCTTGTTCGTACTTCAAAAGTCTAAAGGTATCTACATATGAACATACAGGCATACGCGGGTCTCTCCGCCTATAAGCCCCACAATTGTCATGGAGCTCTCTCTTTCTCCTACCTTTATCTCTGCGTCCGCTGCTGCTATATATATTAAGATTTGTAGTATAATATAATAGTATAATATTTATATTAAAACATAAGGGGGGAGAGAGAGAAACATAACGAATGAAACATAAATTCCTTATAAAATATAAAAAAAGCTGAAAATAATTTTTTTTAAATAATTTTATTAGCATATAAGTATTTAAACTGTTCAACTATTAGACGAGTTTATAAAATTTACAGTGCTATAATATTTTTCAAGAAATAATAAAAGTTTTATGAGCTTAAACAAAAATACATCGACGTTATTTCTTAATATAGTCTTTTCAAAAAATTTCTCCAAATAAATATAACTCATAAACAATATATATAAAATGTATTTATAATGAAATACTTACGAAAAACATTCATATTTACTTCATATAATTTGAAAATCCCATTTTCCTTTTATATTTTTAATAAATATAAACTTGTGAACTATATTTATATATTTCATAACTTTTAATCAGTTTAAAATCCAATTGACAAGTTTTTCATGCACTGCAACGATTGCCGAAAATCGTTAGGACTCGCGTGAACTGCTAAGCGTAACAGCCGTGATCGGTTTGGGTTAGAGAGAGAGAGATGGCGCGTTAGGGGCAATGACCGGGAGGGGAGAGCTAGCGAGCCAGTATGACCGCGTCCTTCGGTCCGCCTACATCGCAGCTTATCGTGTTGAAAGCAACGACGTGACTTTTCCTTCCGAGTGAGATCCAGGGAGTTTTCGTAGATAATTAGTGAGTGGCGAGGCGAGTGTGCACACTGCGGAACGTGTGCACCAACAGTGGTGACGACGTTCAGAGTGGGATGACGGGTGCGCACACTGCTCGACGTGTGTTGCACCGGCAGCAGCAATCTCAACCTCAACGGAGAAGCAGTCGCAGAGGCAGTTCTTCATCTTTAAAAATAGTCGGATACGGTTGGCCACCGTATCCTCGTCGATTCAGCGGTAGGTGCACAGCACCTTTTAATTGCGTTTTGCGTGCCATCCCGCGCAGCGTGCGCGGTGAATTTATAGGTAGCGTGCGTGCGATTAGTCCGTGACGTCCGCGAAATTTACTCTCTCTCTCTCCATTCAAATTATTATGTCGAAATAGCGTGCGTAAGACTCTCGGCAAATCGTCCCTTATACAAGTTTAGTTTTGATTAAATAAAGTGGTTAGAGATCAATAAGACACGATCTTATTATTTCGTCTACCCTTTGTCCGGTATCGGTGTTATTGTTTACATTCGATTCGAACGCGCCGGTAATCTAGCACGGATCGCGCGAGCATAGTAGGAGCTGTTCGTCGACCGAGGTGTTTGCGGTGTCCGACGGAGCGCTAGTAAGCTAGCGCACCAGCGCCACTTTGCGAAGAGATAGCGCACCCAAGTTGGATCGCTGAGTGGACACGGCGCATGCGTACACCGGATCGAGGTGAGTAAGCGTGCTAGAAGCATACAGCTAACAGTGCACCGTCTGGTCGTATTGAGGACTACAATTACCCGGGATTTGCGGCTAGGCGGCAGCCTGTTACAGCACATATTTTTCTCGTGTGATAATAGTATGAATGAAAATCAAGTAAAACTATTCTAAAGCAGGTTGTTTTTAATTAGATCTGTTGAATTGTAGTCGTGAAATTACAATTAAAGTGGTCTTGTTAATAAAAAAATCATACTTTAAAAATATATAACTGAGAAACCCGTTTTTACACTATTAAAATTTAGACGTTCGATTGTTTCATATTTTATGTTGCAACGGTAGTCGATTCGATTAATCGATCCGTTCACGATTCGTATACTCGCGATGTTAGTTCGAACGACTAAAAAGGAAAGGTACTCAACCCGAACTCACCGATTTTGATGATTTAAATACATATTGTAGAACATAAAAAAATAAGAAACACGTATTTTTTTTTATCGGCTAATTTTCACTTTTAAGGGATAAAAACTTCCCCTAAAGTTAACCCCCAAAAAGCGTTTTTTTTAATATCTCGGCTTAAAATTAATATTTTTCTGTGAAACAAATTGAAGGTTATTTCTTACAAAAGGAGCCAGTATTTCATGGTGATTTGAAAAGTAAGGGTAGCATCCCCTATATTTTAGGGGTTGAAAACATATATTTTTTGGCATAATTTTGTAATAAAAAAGTTTAAACCAACTAAAAAAAAATTGGAAAAAATGTTTAAACATCCATAATAACAAAATTTAGTTGAAGACTTTCGGTTTTTTAATAAACATTACCCCTAAGGGGGGTAAACCACCCCTAACACAAAATAACTGTAAATATATAATTCAATACATAATATTTCGTAGAAAGTTTGTATATAGAGGTTTTCGAGGTCGCTGATTACAAATCTGATATCAGATTTTGAAAATTTAAAATGGCGGAACTAATATGGTGGACGAAAATGTCGAAAAAAATTGTTAACTTTCATAAAAACTTGTTTACAAATGTGTGATTTTTGTAGCCTGTACATGTGAACTAAAGAGCCTCAAACCCAACACCCCTAAACATCAAATAGGCTAAATGGTTGTTCTTTTTAACCAAACGACTCCAAACCCCTAACGTCCAAGGCCTATACTTTACCGTAGACACGAGAATAGACATATTACCGATATTTTATTCAATCATTTGAACTAATATGAGTTCGCTGAAGGTGCCATGTCTGTTTTCAAAGCGAAAAAACACGCAATTTTCGGTGATTTTTTTAAAAGAAGCTAAAAACTGTATTTTATTACAGAAAATTGTTGGTTCAAAAAGGTTTTTCGAAAAATTATTTTAAAGAAAATGGCGGCCGTTTTACGAAATAACGTGGTTTTTCGAAGACTCAATTTTTTCTTTTGTTTCCTGCCAGAGAAAGCTTTATAATAGTAACATTTTCAGTTAAAACTTCATAGAAGTAAGTTTGAAGGTGTTTGGAGATCGAATCACGTATTTTTAGAAAATGTTTGGGCCTAGTCGGATTTAGTTTGAAAGATATAACGTTTTAAAAAAAAACCCTTTTTGTGAATATCAAAGTTATGGTTATAGCTAATTGTAAATAAATTTTCTTTTAGTGAAAACATAAGTAGTTTGTATTCTTTCAAAAACAATTTGTATGATTTAAATATCTTAATTTTTTCATCTAAAAAATGGAAAAACCGTTTTTCAAAAATCGAAAATTCACTATAAATCAAAAACGTGTTGATAAAATCAAAATGGATTCTTTTCACGCATTTTGGATAGAAAAACAAAAGTGGATACCAAATTTTATCGATATCCGATGGATAGTTCAAAAATGGTATACGTACATACACACACACACACACACACACATCCATACGGACATTTTCTAAAAATACGTTTTTTAAACTTCAAACGAAGTTTTTTTATGAAGCTGAAAATTTTACTATTACAAAGCTTCCTCTAGGAGGAACCAAAATTTTAAGACGATTGCTTTTACGATTTTCAAGATATCTTGGTCACCGAAAAACAACTCTGAAAAAGACAGGTTTCTTTAACATGGCTATAATTCCCTTAATTTACAATATTTTTCAATACTAAAATTCATGAAATTTCTTCAATATATCTACTTTGGAATCAACAATTTGCTGTAAGCAAAAAGACAGTTTTAATTTCTCAAAAAGATCCGCGAAAAACGCGTGATTTTTCACCTTGCGACTAGGCATAAACCATCATTAGTATTGTTACGTCTCGTGCATCAACTACGAATAGCTAATGAATGAGACGTTCCAATATGTTGACTAGTGGTCGGATATGTCTCACTTATAATAAATATATGTGGAAATGTATGTTTGATAAGTGTACTACCTTGATAACCGTAGCCTTTAATTGTTGATAAAATGTAGCAGGCTCTAACTGCTTGTTGAATTGTATGAATGTAGCAGGCTCTAACTGCTTGTTGAATTGAATAAATGTAGCAGGCTCTAACTGCTTGTTGAATTGAATAGGATAGGTTGTAGAATAATACTTGCACGAATATTACTTTGTAACAGTCGCGAGTTTATTAATTAAAATGATCACCAATTGTCGGACCGGTGTGTACGGAGTTGAGTCTTACAGGTACTTATTGACAGACTGACGGACTACTGATCAACTCTCCTCGTAATGATGTTCATTGCTTTTTATATGTTAATTTTCAGGTCAGTATCGAATTGTGACATTTTGTTTTTTGCTGAATACACATTCTTGTGCTCGGTGGCTTTATTTCGGAGTGCTATTTGTTTCGCGTTTTGTCAACTTTCTGCTGACGTGTGAATATTTTAGCAGTTTTGAATTTCCTGAATATGCATTTGTTACAAAAGAGGATGCGTCGTAAGACGTAACAGTATGTTACGCATTAAGGGTGGAAAGAAGGCGATTACAGACGAGTGTGAAAGTGGTCACCCTAGCGAAGTGAGGGTGGCGGCAATCAATCATTATGATCGTCTTCTTTTCACCCATTATGCACATCATATTTTTTGTCTGATCTGTACCGTATGTGTGTTACTACATACATGTAAATGCGAGTGGAAATTATAGCACTATTTTTCGCTCTAGAGCGGAAAAGAGAGCGCTAGGATGGAATGTAAGCCCTACGACGGAAATTTTTTCCTTTTCTGCACTTTTTCGTCCGTAAGTTTATTTTCCGCCCAAGGGCTCATTCCTCCGCCCTTGAGCGGCAAAGTGCTATTTTCCGCCCTATTTACATGCATGTAACAGCATACTTTCGGTGGAGACAGGGCAAGAAGATATTTTCAACATGTATGTAACCATGGTACATGTATGTAATAAAGTTTTTTAACAAACTCAAAGAGTTTTTTTTATAACATGTGAATAAAAAATAGCATTTTCGATGCCTATAAACTGAACCAAAAATAGAGTTTCCCGAACATCACAAAGTGGAACGAGAATTCTTCTCCAATGCATAAATTAATGATTTGATTCAATTTACATTCACTCGTTTCATTCTGGTAGAAATGTAGCAGTCGTGCCTTACATGCAAAAACACAGCTTGTATAAATTTTACCATTTGTTTTTATTTCAAATTGAAAAATGAAAATTAATCCGTTAAACGTTCTAAACTTATTATTAGCATACTTTCAAGCGTTAAACATACCAGATAGTGTCACGAATTATCATGAAACAGAGCTGGCCGAAAAAATAAAAGAAATTTTAATAGATGCAACACACGATTTGAACGATGTAGAAATGATTACTGATGACTCTTTGGATTTTCAAGAAGAGTATAAAGACCATAATGCAGAAATAATTGAATATGAAGTGCAACATCATTTTCCTGATCCGGATATAACACCAACAAATCAATGTACAGCAAATAATGAAGAACTAGATTTTGAATACAAAAAAAGAGCTGTAGATTTTTGGAGAAGTAGCAAAACGAAACAAAATTTAAGTCAAAACAGTGCAAAACATATTCAAAAAAGTATCATCTATTAGTCAGCTACGTCGTTGGGCTCATTCAATTAATAAAGGTGGCACGTATAGAGAAAAAGTAGCACAAATTTGTCAGTATACCCTGGATAATTTTCAAAACAGCTCTCGACCGTGGTTCAATTATCCATGATGAAGATATAATTCGATGGACCATACAAGCTAAAAAAGAAATTGGTTTTGATGATATTAGATTCAAAGCTTATAAACATTGGTTACTCAAATTTAAGCAAGCACACAGAATAGTTTCTAGGAAAATAAATAAGTTCATAACAGGAATAACGTCAGGAAGTAGTGCAGTACTTACGGCTAAAGCTGAAGCATTTATCGATGACGTTAAATCGTGTATACCAAGGATTGGACTCGAAAATTTGTTTAATTCAGACCAGAGCGGATTTTAGCTAGAAATGCAGTCAGGAAGAACATTAGCAGTAGAAGGAGAAAAGCAAGTGCAATGTCTGGTACAGTCAATTTCAGCAGCAACGCATAGTTATACTATACGAGGTGTGTTCAAAAAGTAAGGTGACTTTGTATTTTTAAGAAAAAATATTTATTTATTTATCAATATTTATGTTGTCCCCTTCAAAGTAATCCCCCTCAGATACAATACACTTACGCCAACGGTTTTTCCAATCCTCAAAGCACTTCTCATAAGCACTTTTCGGTATAGCCTTGAGCTCTTCCAGCGATGCAGTCTTTATCTCTTCAATCGTTGCAAATCTCCGTCCTTTCATAGGTCTCTTTAGTTTTGGGAACAAGAAAAAGTCACACGGGGCCAAATCCGGTGAATATGGTGGCTGAGGCATGATTGTGGTGTTCTTTTTGGCCAACAAATCTCTCACAAGCAAAGATAAGTGAGCAGGGGCATTATCGTGATGCAAAAGCCATGAATTGTTTTTCCACAATTCTGGGCGTTTTCTTCGTATTGCTTCTCGCAAACGGCGCATAACTTCAAAATAATACTGTTTACTGACCGTACGTCCATATGGTGAGAACTCCTGATGCACCACGCTATGGTAATGGAAGAAAACAGTGAGCAAAACTTTGACATTTGATCGAACTTGGCGTGCTTTTTTCGGTCTTGGATCATCTGTGCTCTTCCATTGGGACGATTGGACTTTGGTTTCGATATCATAACCATATACCCATGATTCGTCACCAGTTATGACCCTTTTGAGTATATCTGGGTCGTCGTTGACGTCATTCAACAGTTTATAACGAATCGTTTGTATCTTCGTTATGCCTCTCTCTCTCCAAGAAGCCAGTAACTAATATATTTAATAATCATTGTAAATTACTTTATTGTTTGAATAGTTACAGCATTACGGACGTCAGCGAACTGGTAAGCGACGCAACTTGCGTACGATAATCGATATCGACTCGCGGCGCGGACCTCGCGGGGAGACGCTTCCTTGCGAGGAGAGAGAGAGAGTTTCGAATATTGAGACAGTCCGTTTTCGACGATCGACGAGCTAACGTTCCTCGCGCGAGTCGAAGCCTACCACGGTCATCCAGCCTTACACGCGCCTACGTACGCTGCATACGCCAAAAAA
Source organism: Phymastichus coffea (assembly GCF_024137745.1). Classification (NCBI taxonomy): domain Eukaryota; kingdom Metazoa; phylum Arthropoda; class Insecta; order Hymenoptera; family Eulophidae; genus Phymastichus; species Phymastichus coffea. The sequence goes on along the minus strand of NW_026706835.1, from coordinate 1,456,873 downwards.
AAGTGTTATTGCGAGGCAGCCAACCAAAAACAAAGCGAGTGCGCGGTAGAAGCGAGCCCGCCGTCGCGTGCCCTTGATTTGCGGGTTAGGATAGGAGTGCAAGCGGCTATACTGTAAGTACTAGATCCAGTACCTGGCTTCTCTCTCTATACCGCTCTCTCCTTTTTCACGCTAACTGAACCACGCGTTTACACCCGCCTTTTCTTTGGTACACGTTGTGCCGCAGCCACGGTTGGTACCGGCAATTTCTCTCTCCCCGCGAACGTGCTGTCGCCTTTATACATTCGTCGTCTCCGAAACGAATAAGTGCGGTTTGCCGTTTGCGAACGTCCGGCTCCTGCGAGGCGAATTCGCTGTTACATGCTTCGACGAGGTTAAGCGCTGTCGCTTCCTCGTTCGAACGGTGCGCGCCGGTTCGCTGTCGCCATTGTGCACAGCTCACAACAGAGCGAGTGCTTGCGCGACCTTAACCGCGTAGCGCGTGCGCAGTTCCGTTCGCTTCACTGTCAAGCTATTGCGAGTTTGTTGCGTTGCGATTAACTTTGTTTATATCGATCGTTTTGATATTATGTATTCCTTTGTGCTAATTAAAATTTACACGCATCCACTTTTAATTATATCCGAGTGCTTATTGCCCGCCGACTCCCTCTTCCTTGGATTGCAATTGTGTATGCGACTATACACGCGCGAATCTCTCATTTTGGACGTCGCGCATCTTCACGCGTAGCCTACGACACTCTCCGCGGGCCAAATTTTCGACTCGAGAAGGAGGCAACTGAGCTGCTGGACCCAGGACGTTCGATGCAGGAGTGCCGATCTGCTCTGGAGAGCCATTCATCTACTTTTCCGCGGTTACTTTTATATAGCGTGTCCCGCTCGAGCGAAGCTGAGCAGGAACCCCGTTATAAGTTCTTGAGCGATGCTCATGCGACGGTTCTTTTGGTCAAAATTTAGCAATTTTGGAACAAACTTCGCTGACTCACGTCTCATGTCCAAAACGTTAGAAAAAATTTCATGGCACGAGCCAAGCGATATACCAACATCCTCAGCAACTTCTCTGATAGTGATTCGACGATTTTTCAGGACAATTTCCTTTACTGCTTGAACGTTTTCATCAGTTGTTGACGTGCTTGGGCGTCCAGAGCGAGGCTCGTCATTGGCATCTTTCCGGCCATCTTGGAAGAGTTTGTACCACTTGTAAACATTTTTTTTACTCAGAACAGTTTCACCGTCAACACTTCAAGTGTTTCGGAGCACTTTATTTTTTTTTTTACACAAAATTTGATGCAAATCCTTTGATCCATATTTTTCGATAGCAAGAAATCACCGAGGACGCAAAACACTTATAACCTTTACGCCTCTCACAACCAAACAAAAAATGCTATACACTTGAAACTTGGTACAGATGTTCGGGAAGAGTGTACCAACCTAACAAAACAAAAATCGATAATCGAAAGTACGTTGCCCGTGAAATTTGAAAAGTCACCTTACTTTTCAAATTACCTTCAACCCTGTTTTTCTTTTATTGTAAGTTGTAACGGAGAATTCCGGCCGTACTCGTCTGGGTTGCTCGGGACCGTCCGCACAAATTATTTATTCAGGGATTCGGGAAACAAAAGACGTTCCCACGACTGAATAACGTGTCGAACATAACCATGTTAAACGCACTGATTCGAGATCGGGATGAGGAGTGATACAGCGGCAAATAAACACAACAGCAGATTAACACACTAGTCTTTTAATTGTCAACAATCGATTACAATACGGCGACCTCGGACTTATACACTACGAGCGGTACAATAACAAACGCGAACGCGAAGGTGAACCGGTGGCTGGTCAGCCTGCCGATTCCCTTGTGAAAATTAAATATTATAATAAATGCCCGACAATCACTTTCCGCCGATAGACTACCAACGGGTAGCCAGTAGGTCTGCCGTGTTACCAGCCATAAGCTGGCGCCCAAACATGCAAGAGAGAGAGAGAGAGAATCAAGAGAAAAACCCGGCACCGACCTCGACCTTCAGCCTCTCCGACGGCTAGAACGCTCCTCAGTGTGACGTCACTGGTGTGTTCTCCGCTGACCGTCTCACTGATGCTTGTTGTCTTCGCTATTTGTCTTCTCGCTCGTCCTTTCGCTTGCTCCACAATATTGCCGCCTCAATCCGTTGTTTCACCCAAGAATTGCTGTGGTTGTTTCTGCCGCCTCTTCGTTGCTCGATGTTGCAGTACGTCTAATTCCTCGTCCAATTCCTCACGCGCGCATCCGCACATCACGCCGGTTACCTACACGCACCGGTGCCGAGTATCCTTCGGGACACGGCTGGGCGCGACCCATCCTCACGCTCTATTACTCGTCCGCGCACCGGGCGTGTCTCCGAAAAACGAATAAAACGTCGGAGAGGTCGCGGGGCCAACTTGGAAAACCGTGACCTTTCCGTTTTATCCGCGCGCGCGATTTCCTCTGCTTATAGCTTAGCAGAGACTTCCCGAGTTTTCCGCGGCGATCCACAATTGGAGCGCTCTCTCTCTCTCTCTCTCTTTTTCTCTCTCTCTCTCTCTCTTTCTCTCTCTCTTTTTCTCTCTCTCTTTCTCTCTCTCTTTTTCTCTCTCTCTCTTTCTCTGCGCCATCTACATCGCTCCAGTCATCAGCTCAGCCCGAGTTCAGCATCTCGTAAACAAAAGGTCCAAACATGAGTGTGTGTACCAAACGCACACACTCTCAGCTTGGCGCTGCGCACGGACATGTGCGAGAGCCAACCCTACGAGATCGGCCTAACCGAGATTCTCCGTTACAAAGTAATAAAAGGTTTTATCGTTGTGCTATGTAATTAAGTGTAGTTTATTTACTCGTCTGCTCTCCCGATTTATATCTAGAGCGAATATGCTTCTTTTAGCCTTCCCCTTTAAAATAGGTAGCAGCTGCGAATTTGTTACACATGTCACGAGTTGGTAATCAAAATTTTTAAATTTAAGTCGATAGAACTAATACTTGACACAACTTTTTTAAAAATTTTTATTGTCGATAAATAGTGACTTTCTGACGCCGCAGAATATCAATTTATAACCATATTTACAAAATTCATAATATTAAATCTAATATGGTGGAAGATATTGACATTGAGAGTGAGATGTGGAATTTTCACAGAAAATTTTTACAGAAAATTTTTACAGAAAATTTTTACAGATAATTTTATATGAAGAAAAATTAATTTTTATTTATTTTTATTTATACGAGGCCTGTGCGGAAAGTATCGGGCCTACCTTTATATTTTCGTGCTAGCATTATTTTTTATCATCTGGTGGGTGGCATCCTTCAAAGTAATCTCCACCTGATTGAATAACACGGTTCCATCGATGTTCCCACTTTTCAAAACAGTCCTGGAACTCACTTTTAGGGACAGCCTTAAGTACATTCGTCGCATTGTTTTCAACCGTTGTTTTGTCATCAAATCGGTGTCCTTTGAGCGGTTTTTTTAGTTTTGGAAGCAGCCAAAAGTCACGAGGGGCTATGTCGGGACTGTATGGAGGTTGTCGAAGCAATGCGATATTGTGTTTGCTCAAAAACTGCTGCACAAGATTGGATAAATGCGCTAGCGCATTATCGTGATGGAGAAGCCAGTCACCACTTTTCCAAAAGTGCGGCCGTTTTCTTCTTACTGCATCACGCAAACGTTTCAAAATTGGAAAGTAGTATTCTTTATTGATTGTCTGACCTGTTGGTGCTGCAACGGTATTCGATTTAATTAATCGAACCGTTCGCGATTCTGCTTCTCGAGCGTTAGTTCTAACAGTTAAGAGAGAGAGGGGGCGCGCGATCTTTTGAATAGGCAGTTTCGCCTCAGCTGTTAACGAGAGTTTACCGCCGATTTGTGTTTTGCACTTTGTTACGCAAAAAGTAAAGTTTTCTTTGGGTGAATTACGTACGTGAGTGTAACGGCATTTCCGTGACAGATTATAGCAGCAGTACAGAAGCAGCAACAAAGTTATATTGAGGCAGATCGAGGCAGCGCAGCTGATAATCGAGGGACAGCGGCAGTTGAGATTTTTTGCAACAACAATTACGGCTGATCACCGTAATTGCACCGCATGGTAGGTGCACCTTCCGTCAGTATATGCGATACAAAATACATTCGGTATTTGGTTTAATCGTGTTAGCGTTAATTTTTGAATTCGCGTCGAGCGTTAGTTCGCGGTATAATTCGAATCTTCTCTCTCTCTCTTTCTCACTGAAAATAGTTAATTGTAAAATCCTATTCGCGATCGTTGGTCTTTCGACACTACAAAGACTGTAGTGATTTTTATTAATTAAAGTTTGTTAAATTTATTCGCCGTTTTCTTCATTTAATTTTCCTAGTAGCTTAAGTAATTGGAAAAGGCTTAGATTTTAATCTGATTAACTCTAGGGAATTAAGAAGATTAGGAGTAAAGTCGCTCACACTTAAAACTCATCGAATGTCACAAGACACGTGACTAAAGGTGAGTTCAACTCCGTTTGATAGAAGACTAGGATAAATCATCTGACGTTAAGGCGAATACACGTACTATCATACGTGCTTAACGGAGCGGCGGTTTGCTCTGCATCGTGGGAGTTTGTTCTTAAATAAATTTCTCATTTTCAGATAACCTTCCCCGTTACAGTGCATATTCGTGATGTACAACATCTTCACAATCGAAAAAAATAATCAATATTGACTTAACATTGCTCCGACTTTGACGTGCTTTTTTTGGTCTTGGCGATTCAGAATACTTCCATTGTGAAGATTGTTGTTTTGTTTCAGGATCATAACTATAAACCCATGATTCATCACCTGTAATAACTTTTCTAAGCACATTATCATCATTATTGGTCATTTCCAGATTGTCCAGAGCGATTTCTAAGCGAATGTTCTTCTGCTCTGCTGTGAGCAATTTTGGGATGAATTTCGCACACACGCGTTTCATTCCTAAATTTTCGGTTATAATTTCTGAAATGATTTTGGTCTCCCAAGGTCTTCTTCTAGTTCTCGCACAGTCATACGACGATCTTGTTCGATTGCAAGTCGCACCCGCTCAATATTATCTGCGGTTTTTGTCGTCGAAGGTTAATTCCGTATATCTCGGTTATTTTGTTGTAAAACAAGTTGGATAGAATTAATACTCAGTTTAATACTCAGAACTTGGATGAATGTGATTTTTATAGCTTTGTGTGGAATCTACAATTGAAAATTCTCTGTGCCTTTTGAAAAGATTGGCGTTAAAATAATCAATTTAGATTCAGGGATTAGATAAGCACCCACACCGTGCACGTCAAATGTTCTGTATTTTAGTCAACATCAATTTTTCCTTACCTGGGTGAAGTGAGAAATCACAGCCCGAAAAGGATTAAAAATTCCCACCTCACAATTAGTGAGATGTAACAGTTTCCCTGTTTACAGTTAGAAATAACATAAAAATAAATATAAAAAGATATAAATAATTTGATAAAAAAAATTAATTAATATAAATAAATAGATAAAAATAAATGAATAAATATAAATAAGAGTTAACATTTTGCTTATTTTTCGCATAAATTAAACATTTTTTAATTTATATTTAAATTAAAATTTTTGAATTATTTTAAAAAGTTTAATTTTTTAATTTTTTATTTAAATAAAACTTAAGTTTTTTTTAAAACAAATTATTGGAAAATTTTTTCACCAAATAGAAATTTTAATAATCTTTTGATAGTTTGTAATCTCTACTGAAAAGAGAAAATAGATTACGATTTTATTGTTTATTATTATATTTTGTGTTATAACTAGTGTGAATGATACTCGTTATGTCTCTCTCTCCCTTATTCTAATTTATTAATATAAGCCAAATGTATATTATATGGGCATATCTTTAGATTTTTTCATTTCAGTATATGAATAAATATATATATATATATTAGTATAGTTGAACTAAGTGATGACGTATAGTTTTGCCCATAAATGTTAGTCGATTCCCAACTTTAATTTTATTTTCGACATATATGCCATAATGAAGATTACTCTACTGCGATAGTTAACTCAAACCAATACTCATCTTTTTTAAGTCCCAAACTATGTGAAAATCTAGTAAGCCAATATAATGATTTTCTAATTTCTAATTTTTCCAGCGCTGTAATTTTTTTACTGAAAGGTTTTGATCTCTGGCAATTTTTTTAGCATGTTAGTGCATATGAATATTATAAAAATATGGTTCAGATAAGTGAGCCTCTAATAAAAATTTTACAAAAATTGTTTATAATAGTGATGATACTTTTTTTAAATTTTCAAAAAAAATTCTTTTTTTTCTGTAACTTTTTTACCGTTTGTTTTTAGAAACTGAAAAAAATATATATAATATATTCTATTAATATATATACTCTACTTAATGTATTTTATTGATTGGCATACAAATGAATCATGTGCTTATTATAAAACACGAGTAATAAATTAAAGAAACTTAGCATAGGAAACGAAACTCGAGGAAAAATATCACTTTTTCAGCTAGCACATGTACTTATCGATAACCAATCGCTTTTTAATAATAGAAAATGATTCTTCTACACCTGTATAATATGTTCTCAAATCGACAATATCGAAAGTGAAGTTTAAAGCGGTATTAAAGATGCCGATTCCGAGCAGTCCAAATTTATATCAATACGTATAGCCAATGTAAACAAACACTACTTGTTTCCTATAATTGTCGCGCTGTCTTTGTGTACACTTATATCGGTTGTGATATGAATTTGGTAGAGTTAACAGTCAAAAGGAATCTATAAAATGTAATTCAATCAGTAGTATAAGTGAGTATGCCTTCTAGAACACCATAATATAACATTTTAACGAATAGGTATTTTTTATGTATTACTGTTTTTGTTTTTCATTTCATCAACAGGTAGTATACTTTCATCTACGACGATGGATTCTAACCGCACAGAAAAACTCAAGAAAGAACGACTTCAAACTCAAGAATAACAAAAAAAAGAGAAAGAAAAGCAACAAAAAGAGATTGAACGACTTGAAAAAAAAATCAGATTGCAAGGAGTAAACGTATCGCAGCGAAGGAACTTTACATTTCACAAGTGAATAATGGTACTAATAAAGTAAATGAAGAATGTGCTGTAACAAATGAGTCATTTTCTGAAGAAAATGTTTTAAGTGAATAAGGTAGGAGTGATGATTTTAAAACTTCACACATTCCCGCGAATATTGATAAAGAATACGAAAACCCGCAAAATCGAGAGCTATTCCGATGCGAAGTTAATAGCACTGATAATGATTTGGAAGATGATTCCATGAATTTCGTGAACATTTAGCACTCATCTTGTAATTTTAATACTAAAAATAACTAGATTAAGGTACAAAAATTAATGAAAACTTTACGCTATACACAAAATCGAGAACATAAATTACGTAGAGTAATAAAGAAGTTGAATTCTATTGTTAAAATTAAAAATAATAAAATTAAAGTTTTGCAAAACAAATGTTATCGACTTCAGAAAAACATTGATGGCAGCGATAGTATAATGAAAAGCGTTAAAAAAATCGAAAGTAAAGGAAAAAAGTCCATTAGGCAACAATTAATATATGGTGAAGTATTGCAACAACAGATAATTCAACGACGTAAAGAATTAACAGAGCAGAAAAGCAAGTCTTTTTTAGAAAGAATCGTATCAGGACAGATTGTAAAAAAATATAAACTTATGGAAAAAATCTCAGTGCTAGCAAGCTTATATTTGAAACGCAAACATTTGACCAACAATAATCCCAAATCTGTTAGATTGAAGAAAAAAATTGAAGAGCGTATGAAGTTAGCCACGAAAAAAGTACAAAATTTCTTGGAAAGAGACGACAATAGTTCTATGGCACCAGGTTCTAAAGATGTCATAACGCGGGGTGGTGTAATTATGAGAAACGATTTTATTCAGATACAGTATCAAATTTATATAAAAAATATTGTTAAGAAGGATTAATAAGAATTTTACAAGCCACTTTTTTCTGTATATTGCCTTTCTGGATTGTTAGTAAAGAAGCGACAGATCGCGATACGTGTATGTGTAAAGAACATGTTAATTTCGATTTTTATGTGAAAAAACTTTTTAAACTTGAATATTTACCTTCTAGTAATGCGAGGGAAATAATGGAAAAATTCAAATGCAACATACAGAATAAATCTTGCATGTATAATCAGTGTGTCAAGTGTCAAGCGGATTTCATTGTTTCTGATAATAATAATGACAAGACATTTTATTATCAGTGGGTAACAGTAAAAGAAAGTAGAATAGGAAAGGGAGGAAAAACTTATAACGTAACAATTACTCAGAAAAAAAAAATTTGAATATACCGTAGCAGAATTAATTCATAATTTTAATTCGATCGTACCTACTTTCTTAAAGCACTCATATGATACTCATCATCAATACACGGCATTGCAAGATATTGAAACTATTTTCCCATTGAATCATGTTAAAGTAGTCATCGACTTTTCGCAAAATTATGTTGGTAAATATGTCTCTGAAATTCAGAGCGTACATCTTGGAGCTTCGAAAATGCAAACCACTATACACTCTGGAGTTTTCTGCTATAGAGATAAAAAAGATAATGAAATAAAATGTGTTTCATTTTGCACTCCATCAGCGTATTTAAGACACGACGCTTCTGCTATTTGGGCATATATGCAACCTATACTTTTGTTGATAAAAAAATTTTTTTCAGAAGTAAGCACTATACATTTTTAAAGCTATGGGCCTTCTACGCAGTACAAGAATAAAACAAATATCGAACTTTTTCAACAACACTGTATTAAACTAGGACTTAAATCTACTGCTTGGGATTTTTCAACACCAGGCCATGGAAAGAGCAAAGCTGATGGCGCAGGTGGTACCGCTAAGAGATTGTGTGATCAAGCTGTTTTCCATGGTCGAGACGTTATTTCTGTTGATGATATAATTGAGGTTGTAAATAAATCAGAAAAAATGCACATTTTTTTCATGTGACTGAATCAAACATTCAAAACATTGACAAGATAGTACGACCAGACATCAAATCAGCTCCAAAGTCTCAACAAATTTTCCAAATTATATGGAATAAAAATAAAGCAGATTATTTATTTCTAAATTATCTTTCTTGCGTTGATCAATCATGCATCAATAATCCACCATGTCAACAATTTTCTTTAATACCTGGTGGCTGGTCTTTGGAACAAGTAGAAAAATCGAACAAAAGAAATGAAAAAATGAAGCAACCAACTGTTGTTGACGTTCAAACTTCCAAAGCGAGATAAAGGAAACTTCAAGAGATAACCAAAATAAAAGAAGCTGTCACCAATAATGATGTATCAAATTTGAAGAAACGTAAATTATGCCAAAGAAATAAAGTTCAAAAGATAGCTTCTGTTAAAGTTCAAGAGTCGAAACCAAAGAAAAAAAATACGAAAGTCAAAGTTCGTGCAAAAAAGAAGATATGGGTAATTCTTGGCTATTTCGATTGACTTGTAACCCTTGAGTTACGGATTTTTTTTTCATTTGGCACAATTGTTGTACACATAAAACTGAGATTTTTCCCAAATTTTGGAGACGATACATTAATTATATCAAAAGTTATTAACAATTAAAGAAAAATGATAAAAAATTTTCAAACGGCTATATTTTAAAAACTAATAAAGATATCGAAGTCGGATTTTTTTCAAAATACTTATAATGCCTTAAAATTTCGAAATAATTACAACAATAAACAATAAAAAATTTGTTTCGAAAGTTATTAACTTTTTGTTTAAGCAATTGCTAATATCTCAAAAAGTATATTTTTTTTTTGGAAAAATTCTTGCTCCTACGTATTCCTGAGGATTTTTGCTATCGAAATCATTCATAAAATTCAAGGGCCCGACATATCGGAAAGCGTAGCCCTTATCAAAAGAAGACGCCTCGGCGTAAGGCTGCGGTAGCGCTCCAGCGGACTCACGGTCGAAAGCGACCGGACACCGAGGCGTCTTCTTTTGATTAGGGCTACGCTTTCTGATATGTCGGGCCCTTGAATTTTATGATTGATTTCGATAGCAAAAATCCTCAGGAATACGTAGGAGCAAGAATTTTTCAAAAAAAAATATACTTTTTGAGATATTAGCAATTGTTTAAACAAAAAGTTAATAACTTTCGAAAAAAATTTTTTATTGTTTATTGTTGTAATTATTTCGAAATTTTAAGGCATTATAAGTATTTTGAAAAAAATCCGACTTCGATATCTTTATTAGTTTTTAAAATATAGCCGTTTGAAAATTTTTTATCATTTTTCTTTAATTGTTAATAACTTTTGATATAATTAATGTATCGTCTCCAAAATTTGGGAAAAATCTCAGTTTTATGTGTACAACAATTGTGCCAAATGAAAAAAAAATCCGTAACTCAAGGGTTACAAGTCAATCGAAATAGCCAAGAATTACCCATATAGTATAAATTATAAATTATGTTATGTTATGCTTACAATAAATATTGTAAAAAAATTATTACTTATATTAGCAAATTAATTAGAATTATTTTTGTGATTTGATGACTTTATTGCATTATTGTGTTGAGTTTATTTGTTTACAATTTATCCATAAAAAATAAATAATTTTTTTCATATGTTTTAATTTTTTTGTTTCTCATTTTTTTACGTACCGTCTTCCGGATTTGAATTTCCCAACTTTTTTCTCTTTTCTTAAGGCATATAGAATGAAACTTATTAAAAAGCTGTGCCCCTATTTTGCTTTTTTTTTCCAAATAATTAAAAATGAAAAATTCTGGAGATAAGCCCATATGTATTTCATTTTAATTTCAGTAGGCTGAGGCAAGGTAGGTAACAGAGAGAGAGAGAGAGAGAGAGAGAGAGAGAGAGAGAGAGAGAAAGAGAGAGAGAGAGAGAGAGAGAGAGAGACCCGCCGCCTATGAGAGAGAGAGACAGTTCGACTATCGAACGCGCGGACCGCGAGGAGGACGCTTGATTCTCTTGGCGCGGCAGATTCGGCAATCGTTCTTCAATGCGAGCGCACGTGTTTAGCTAACGATTCAATACTCGTGCCTTGAGTCTGTAAATCTTGGAGGGTACGATTTAGAGTGTGCAGTGTGAGAGTTTCTGAGCTGAATAATCGCGTGAGTGTGGAGTGTGTGAGCGACGGCCTCTTGCCTCCGGCGCCAGCCTATTCGGGCTTATTATCTAATTACAGTTTGTAATTCGAGCGCCTATTGCGAGCCGACCTTCAAGGAGCAGCAACTTGTAAGTACTGCTGCGTACCTCACTCTCTCTCCCAATTCAGCTTCTTGCTTTCTCTCTCTCCTTTTTGCTTCGCCGCTCTTATATTATTTTTGTTAACATTTATTTGTCATTCTAATAAATAACACGCTTATTTCTTAACGCGCATCCGCTTTATTCCGTCCTTCCACCTATCTCCTTGACCTTTTAATCTCGCGTTTAGGCGTGCGAGTCTTACGCCGCGACCTGGCATTGGAGCCACGACGCCCCAACAACACCTGACGAACCGAGCTGTTCCTACCTAACCGAGCCCGGATTCTTTATTTGTGTTATCCGCATATCCTTATATACTAATTTTTATGTCAACGGGACCGTTCCCCATTACAGTGTATACTATTAGTTTTACTATCAAGTCTGCAGATTAATCCAATAGAAAATCAACTAATTTTAAGAAACTAAAATTTTTTAATAGATTTCATGTAGATTTAATAACTACGAGGTCTGTCCGGAAAGTATCAGGTCTACGTTTATATCTTCGCGCCATAGTATTCGAGCGACCTCTACCGGGCAGAAATGTCAACAGTAAAGCCTCACGAATCTATTGGTTACTTACTGACACCTGCCGGACATATAGTTCATGCGCAGCATGTCGTTGTTTACAGTGCCTTTTTCGCGTTCGTCGGATTTTGATATTGTCAAAAATGACTGAAAAACAAGATCAACGAATTTGCATCAAACTTTGCTATCAACTCGGAAAAACGAGTTCGAAAACTATTGAAATGATGCAAAAGGCCTTCGGAAGCGAGTGTATGAGCAAAACACGAATAAAAGAGCGGTATAAACGGTTCAAGGATGGTCGCACTTCTGTCGATAGTGATTCTCGTTCCGACCGACCTTCGATGATAAAAACCGCAGATAATATTGAGCAGGTGCGACTTACAATCGAACAAGATCGTCGTATGACTGTGCGAGAACTAGAAGAAGACCTTGGGAGACCAAAAACTATCATTTCAGAAATTTTAACCGAAAATTTAGGAATGAAACGCGTGTGTGCGAAATTCATCCCAAAATTGCTCACAGTAGAGCAGAAGAACATTCGCTTAGAAATCGCTCTGGACAATCTGGAAATGGTCAATAATGATGATAATGTACTTAGAAAAGTTATTACAGGTGATGAATCATGGGCTTATAGTTATGATCCTGAAACAAAACAACAATCTTCACAGTGGAAGTATTCTGAATCGCCAAGACCAAAAAAAGCACGTCAAAGTCGGAGCAATGTTAAGTCAATATTGATTGTTTGTTCGATTGTGAAGGTGTTGTACATCAGGAATATGCACCAACAGGTCAGACAATCAATAAAGAATACTACTTTCCAATTTTGAAACGTTTGCGTGATGCAGTAAGAAGAAAACGGCCGCACTTTTGGAAAAGTGGTGACTGGCTTCTCCATCACGATAATGCGCCAGCGCATTTATCCAATCTTGTGCAGCAGTTTTTGAGCAAACACAATATCGCATTGCTTCGACAACCTCCATACGGTCCCGACATAGCCCCTCGTGACTTTTGGCTGCTTCCAAAACTAAAAAAACCGCTCAAAGGACACCGATTTGATGACAAAACAACGGTTGAAAACAATGCGACGAATGTACTTAAGGCTATCCCTAAAAGTGAGTTCCAGGACTGTTTTGAAAGTGGGAACATCGATGGAACCGTGTTATTCAATCAGGTGGAGATTACTTTGAAGGATGCCACCCACCAGATGATAAAGAATAACGCTAGCACGAAAATATAAAGGTAGACCCGATACTTTCCGGACAGTCCTCGTATAAATAAAAATAAATAAAAATTAATTTTTCTTCATATAAAATTATCTGTAAAAATTTTCTGTGAAAATTCCACATCTTACTCTCATTGTAAATTTTTTCGACCATATTAGATTCAATGTTATGAATTTTGGAAATATGGTTATAAATTAATATTCAGCGGTGTCAAAAAGCCACTATTTATCGAAATTAAAAGTTTTTAAAAAAGTTTCGTCGAACGTATTGAGTCTACCACCTTAACCTCTAAAGGGCGGGAAAACCACTGTAGTGGCTCGAAATAATTTTTCAAGTTAGTCTGGAGAATAGGTTAATACAGGAGTTTTTGAAGATACTAATTACGAATTTGATGTCACTAGTCAAAAATTACCCTAAAATAATTTTAGTCGCGAAAATAAACTTTCTATAGTAAGGGAGTGTGAATATAGTTTCTGAGTCACTTTTCAAGACTGAATCGAATTCCAAGGTCAAAATTGCGAAAGAACCATAACAAAACCAGGTACTAACTCCCTGTGCCAAATAAAACAATTTTTCAAAGTATCAAAATTAGCATCACCCCTGAGATCGGTAAAGCCGCTATAATCTTTCGACCATCGATCGCCAATTCATATGTGAGTATTCTCCGATATTTGATACACTTATTATGCGTTTTCTATAGAAAATACTGGGCAGTTAAAAATTCCAAATCACCGTCCTCTAAAGGTTTAATTTAAAAATTTTCATGATAAACTCGTGACCTGTAAGAAAAAAAAAACTTTAGACAATTGTAAAACTAGTTTTTTTTATTTATTTTGAGATAAGTTTTGAATTTATATTACGAAAATATACTTGATAAAATACGATTCTACCCCCTCCAAAATAAGGAAAGCAAACAAACTCAAGTTAATTTTACTAATGGGTTATTGGGTTATTGGGTTAATAAAAATAATTTTATTTGGTACAAAAATATTCATTGGAAGTGAAATTATCTGTAGAAGTATTTTAATGGTGATAAACGTATAGGGCTAAACTATGGGCGGTTTTTACCCTTTATTGAGTTATTAGGTTATTAAAAATAATTTTATTTGGTTCAAAAATATTGATTGGAAATGAAAATATCTGTAAAAGTTTTTTATCGCCGATATTTAGGGGTAAAATTTAGGGGTCATTTTAACTCCCTTAATCATCGTATCAGCAGCTAAAAACGCGTATTTAAGATTTTTCTATTATCTATTGATGTGTAAAGTTTCAAGAAAATCAGAGAGGAACACCTGTCTGCATCCTCTTCTTATTAAAAAGAAAAGATGTATAAAATTTGGGGACAGGCTTTTCTAGAGTAAGAGTTTTGCTTCAAAACGGGGCTATTCGTTTAAAAAAAATTATTGGTGGTAATAGAGCACCATAAATACAGCTAAAAATCGTATTTTTACCCTAATACGAGGGTGGTCCGATAAGTACTTAGCCTACAAAAGAAAAACGAAAATTTTGGAAGAGTGGCGTTTTATATTTCAACATAGTCTCCTTTTAGTTCGATACACTTCGCCCAGCAATGCTCCAACTTCTTTAACCCGTCTGAAAAATACGTTTCCTCGAGGTCTGAAAAGTAGGCTTCCGTGGCAGCGATTACCTCCTCATTCGACTCAAATTTCGGCCCGGCGAGTGACTTTTTCAAGTTTGGAAACAAAAAGAAGTCGTACGGGGCTAAATCTGGAGAATACGGTGGATGGGGCAGCAGTTCGTAGCCTAATTCGACCAATTTGGCCATGGCGACGGCGGAGGTGTGAGCCGGTGCATTGTCATGGTGGAAGAGCACTTTTTTCTTCGTCAAATGGGGCCGTTTTTTCTGCAATTCGACGTCGAATCGGCCCAACGACGCAGAAACTCCTTGGGATTGCGCTTAAACAGCGTCAGGCATTGCTCTGAAGTTGTTTCACGGTTGCGCTTGTTGTCCGGAGTGAGTAAACGCGGCAACCATCGCGCCGACAGCTTTCTCATGCCCAAAATTTCATGCAGGACATGACCCACGCGGTCTTTTGAGATGCCTACGATCTTAGCTATCTCGCGCACCTTCAATCGTCGATCTGCCAATACGAGATCGTGAATTTTTGTCACGTTATCCTCCGTGGTAGCCGTTTTCGGAGCACCTGGACGTGGCTCTTTAAAAATCGACGTGCGACCACGTTGAAACTCGTTAAACCAATTTTTGACGGTCGCCATCGAAGGAAAAGAGTCACCGTACATAACATCCAAGCGTTTTTTGATTTCGCTGAGCGATTTCCCTTCCAAAAACAAGAATCGAATCACCGACCGATACTGCTCTTTTTCCATTTTTCAAAAATCAACGCATACTTGCTTTCACATGCTCTCAAAAATAAACTACAACTCCGATCCGGCTGAAATCTTGACAGTAACCATCGAGAAGGTTGTACTACGTGATAGAATATTTCTTTTGCAAGAGTGGTGCCATCTGGCGATGAGGCTAAATACTTATCGGACCACCCTCGTATGATAGGTTTTTTTGAAAGCCTGACGAGTTAGGTTAATTCTTATGCCGAATTTGGATATAACACTGTTAAGATATGATTTATTCCTCGCTAACCGCAGCCGTGATCTGCTGCTTATATTCCCAGTGCTGTCGCACATACATTTCGCGTAGTTGAAAATAAGTGCAAAATGAAGCAAGAGACAATTCAAATATTATTATGAGTCCTTAATGAAGACGATACCATCGGTAATGTCAGCGAAGAAATACTTTCGGATTTCACTGCTGGAGCTGCTATCGTTGGTATATCCGAAAGGCAACAGCTCGTATGGTAAATTCTGCTCCTTGAGATTCCTCGTACCCGACAGTCAAGCTTTCGACGGACCCCCTCTGAGTTAAGTATTCCAGCTCTCTGGATCTTCCTTTCTGCTGCTTTGGGATATTGTCGCTGGTCTCAGCAGATTACATCAATATCGCATGGTGGTTATCGCAGAGAAGAGTCTCTTACACGAAAGAAAAACATATCGAAATTCGCAGGTACTTTTTCCACGTCAGTTCAAGCTATAATTTTTCCTAGTTGCGACATTCTTACACTTTTACTCATCTCTCTCGACCGAATTCCTCAGTAAGTGTCTTTTCTTCATTCGCGCTCTATATTCGCTATCATGATTGCACTTCAGTATATGAGCACGCTTTCACGAATATTGATTCGTTATGACTGACAAATAATTTACGATAAAATAAAATACGACCCATGAATTGCTGATTTGGCGAAAAATATCTAACTGAAAATACACTTAAATGTTTGTAACGCATTTCTGAGAACAAAAACGTTTATTAAGATAAAGAAGGCTACAAACCTCGGTATTCTTTTATAAGGATAAAGAAATTTGAAGGTACCGCAATCGACCGTGTATTGTATTTTTTCTGTCTATAAAACAAAATTTACAACTTTACCAAATTGTTTACTTTAACTTTTATCGTAAGATTTCTTCTACTCTATACTCAAGTTCATCTCTTTAACGAGAATAAGAAGCTGAATCACGTATTGTCTCCCATTTTTGATGCAGTTTTTGTTTGATTTTTTCATCATCATTACAATTTTTTTTTCGTTTTCTACAGGTTTTTGGAATACAGCCTTTCATATTCATGATTTTTGTAGTAGCTTACTTTCATTGTATTCATTGCATATATCGATATATTTTTGAATCTCTTTGAATCTCAAAGAGATTTTTGACCATGGGGTGCTGTAATTCACAGAATATCACAGATGATGATTTTTGGAACAAAGCAAGCTTTCACTGATCTCATTAAGCATTTGAACAGAAGATTTGTCTTTTCTTTATGTATGTATGTGTGTGTTTGTGTTCTTTTGGGCTGTTTCTAGGTCTTTTGTTTTGTACTGTTTTCTATCCTGCTGTTTTTTTTCTTGTTTCATCCGATTTTTCAGATTCTTTTATATCAGCCATGTTAACTGAATTCAGTTAAAAGTTTTTGCTATTTTTATTGCTGTTTATTATCAGCACTGTTAAATATACACTTATTAAAAATCGCTCGGATTTTGAAGAGCGTCCAGTACATACAGAGCGAACGCTACAATAAAAACAAAAAAAAATTCTTTGTTAGAAAAAAATGAGGTTAATACTAAATATTCAAGAATTATAAGCACTATAAATTACGTTTGTTTTTTAAAATGACGAAAAGATTTTCAAAAAATGAAAAAACTCAAACTCGTTAATGAACTATATCATAGAAACGAGAATGTACTAGATCATATAAACCCACTTATCTGTATTTTTCTAAGAACATTATTTAAGATTGTTAACTATTTTTATGATGTAAGATCAACAAAAAGTTCTCGAAGTATCTTTACTACTGTATATAAATATGACATTGAGAAAACATTTCATGACCTCAAGTACCGTAGTAATGGATAATCTCATTTTGGTAATGTATAACAGCAAAAAATAAATAAATCTTATCTTACCATATTATATAAAAATGATCAAGCTATATTTCCATCATTACACTTTGAAAGTGCAAAGAAAAATATAATATTTAAACTATATAGCTCTCTAAACTCTGATAAGTGCATTTAAAACACATTTCATTTTCAAAATTTGAAGCACTAATTGGTGTTGTTTAATATATATTTTGTTACAGTTCTCTTAAACAACATACTCTACACAACAATTTTTCATAATTAAAAAATCAGAATCGATATTGCATAGTATTTTTAAGTTAGTTCTATTAAAATTATAAATTATTCATTTATTATTGTAAAGATCAATGTTTTTGTAGATTTTTCAATATACATTTTTATTTATAAATTGAATATTTACATCATACTTACAGCTTGGCATATTTGATAACTTCTTTCTAAATTTACTGCACCCGGTGGTTCTTTAGTCATATTACGAGAGCGACTATTAACTTGTTCTCTATTTCCAGTGCGACTGAATCGATGATTACTATGTATACCAGTACGATTATTTCTAGATGACACGTTCATTACTAAAGGAACATGTGACTGATGATGTTGTTGTAATGTTGTTATTAATTGGCGAGATGATAACGGATGCAAACTTTGTTGTTGAAAAACGACAGTATTATGCGTCAGAGAATTTTGCGCATGAATAGCATTTTTTGACGGAATATTTTGGAGGTGTTTCAATACACTATTTTCGTCACGTGGTTCATTACTACACGAGGAATTACCTTCCTCCAATGAACTCTGAAGCTGAGAGCACGTTGTCGGTATATTATTAATGGATTCTGAAGAATTGTGTTCTAATGTGGTTTGAAAATTTGTTTGCACAAATCTTATTGATTGGATTTGTGGGAAACTTAAAATTGAAGAGTTGTGAGTATTATGGAAATTTTTCATCATACAAGATGGTACGGGAGTACTAATTCTTAAACCATCTGACTGACTAAATGGTAATTGTATATAATTAGAAGAATCGACTCTATTTTCCATATCTTCATTCATTGCTATTACTCTAGAATATTTCTGACCAGTTATAATCTGTCCTTCGTGTAATTTACTTTTAAAAGAAACGGGTGAATTAGTCAATACTGAATTATCTATATCAGATGAAATAGATGTCCATGGAAGCTCTTCCTAAAAAATAAAACAAGGAAATATGTAAGTTTAGAAAGAAATACTAACTTTACATAAAAATTTTGGAGTTTTCAGTAAATACAGGAAATAAATACTAATTAACGTCATTTTGGTTGATCAACCAATTTAGATCAACCAATTAAATCATGCAGTGTTTAATTATTTAATGTAATTTATACATATCTTTCATGCTTTTGTAGTATAATAGACAATTAAATATAGAAATTGAGTTATTGACTTAGTAATCTAATTAGATTAATAAGACTAATTAAGTTAATAATATTAATATTAATTCGTATGCCTTTAATAGAAGGTAGATAAATGGATTGCACTGGGGGTGTAACATCCTTATATGAACAAATCTCCAAAATTTTTCAAATTATATTCACGCTGTAATAATTTCACGATATAAGAACGCTGTAAAAATATATTTATGCTGTAAAAACTATCATAAATATACTCCATTAATTTATTCTGAGATATAAATTATATTTGTGAAACCATAACTGGAAAAATATGGTTTATTAAGAACTAACTTGTTACAAAAAATGTCTTAACATTTTTAACAAAAATTCTTCCTCTTCTGACCGGCACCCTGAACGCATAAATAAAAATTTTGTTTTCCATGGATTTATTGTTTCTTTGTAACGAAATAGTAAAATATAAAGGAATATATCATTTAGTGGATATTTTTCCTTATACAGTGTCCAATTTTTATAAATGCATCTGAACAATTTTTTTGGGATACATTGTTTTATGAAACATAAAATATTTTTCATGAATTTTCAAAAGGACAATGCGATGATATTTTTCAATTTAACCTTGAAGGTCATCTTCAAAGTCATTTGAAAGTAAGTTTTTTTCTTTTTTTGCAAGAGAATGATCTATTTTTTTTATTATAAAATCAGTAATATGCGCTCTCCGTCAAAGTTGAGTTGCTTTACATCCAAAAGCAGTATAAATTGTTCTCTTATCTATTACACATATATCAATTTACATACTTATCTTTGCTGAGAATTATTATTACGTAGTCTGTTCAAAGAATGATAAGAAAAAAATTTTTAATATGTAAATAATTATTTTCATTCATGAATGATTATACTATTGACTGTATTCGATTCTTGGTAGAATATCCAATGCTCAGAGCCCACGGCTCTGGTTGTACTGGACTACTTTGGATGTACCATTGGAAAAATGGTACATTTTTGGACCCCAATATGATCTAACAGGTGAATGCAAGACTCGATAGCCCAGCCAATTAAGGCAATGTTTGAGACTCCATCTGATTAAGGTAAAATTTAAGATACCAGCAAATTAAGGCAAGACTCGAAAGCTCAGCCCATTGAGTCAAAAAATAATGTGTGAGATATAAAGCTGACTTCTATGCATGAAACTTTCAAAATTCGCCAGTAGTAGCTTTTTAGGTATATACCTGTAGACATCAATAATAGGCTGAAATATCCTCTCTGGATGTTAGTGAATAAACTATATTCTTCAAATAAACCAACAGGAAAAATCAGGAGGCGAAAGATTTAGCGATCTGGGGAACAACTCAATATTAATTCAGATTCCTATCCACTGATGCAAGAAATGATTATTTAACAAATTTGAACGATTCTGCTCCTATGAGTTAGCACACCATTTCATTGGAACCACATACGCTGTCTTGCTAAAAGATCAACATTTTTACAGTGAATTGATAGTTCATAATGTAAAAATCTTAAGTATCTTTTAGAGCTCACATTTACTTAAAAAAATATGATCCAATCAAATAATCGTTCATAATTACAAACCAGACGATAACACTCCAATGATTCTGATGATCAGTTGCACGGGACCAATGTCAATTCTTCATAGATCAATACTGAGATTTATATTGATTCCATTGTTATGGAAAGTTGCTTCATCAAAAAACAAGACATACGAGGTCTGTTCAAAAAGTATCGCGAATTTTGTATGTTTTCAAAAAATAATTTATTTATTCATGAATATCTATTTTATCTACTTCAAAGTAATCCCCCTCGGATATAATGCACCTGTATCAATGTTTTTCTAATCCTCGAAGCACTTAAAAAAATCATTTTTTGTGATCTTGCTCAGCTCCTTTGATGCCATCTTTATCTCCTCAATCGCGGCGTAGCGTCGTCCATTCATGGGCCTCTTCAATTTTGGGTACAGGAAAAAGTCACAGGGGATCAAGTCTAGGGTATACGGTGACTGTGATAATTTAATACAATTAAACAAAAACTTTTACGAATATTCAAGATTATCATATTTTATTATTCTGTAAATTTATTCAGATTTTTTATAAATATATCTTATGTTTTCACTCCTGATATTTGATAATTTTATTTCAATTTCTTGATCATAGGAGTTATCCCTATAAATAACTACACTCTTGTTTTTCTTATACCAGTCTGAAAAGGCGTGGGTTCGAATCCCACCGCTGTCACCTATAAGAAAAACAAGAGTGTAGTTATTTATAGGGATAACTCCTATGATCAAGAAATTGAAATAAAATTATTCAGATTTTTTACAATCTTTCACAACAAATTTTTTCAGCAGCCATATCTTCTATAAGAATTCCTTTAGAAAATAAACTAGATACCTATACAAAAAACAATTCTTTCAAATAAGTTTTACTCGATATCTCTAATTAGTGAATAGCAAAGTAATCATTTTGATCGACTACCACAACACTTAAATTCTACTGTTAAGAATAGTTCTGATGTATCGTAATCATAGATTTCATTATTTCGAAAGAATAATAAATACCCACAAAAATAATACTAAGCATCTTTCAGTATGAACTTAAATACTGGAACTTAATGACTTTATATTCAAAATAGTTATTCAACTATTGTGAATATAAAGTCATTCTTCTTAAAAATTTTGTTAAATTTTGAATTCGAATCACAGTGGGATCTTATTGTACAAAGGCGATTCTTTTGTCGAAATACACACTAAGCGTATTTTCCATTTTGGAAAAAAATTATGTATTATTTTCAATTATGGATTATTAAGAAAAATCAGAAGCCACATAACAAATATGTTTGGAACCTGAAGCATTACATTAAGGTAGTAGTACCTTAATGAGTAGCTAAATTTGACACTTATTTTAATATTTGTTTTCGCTCATTTTATTGTTTTACTTTATAAAATTTTTTATACATTTATAGTTACAGAACATAAAACAAAATTAATTTTTAATTTATTATAATTATAATAATTTTATAGAGGGCATAAAATTCGTTTTCTTCAAAATTAATTTGTCCCATGGCATAAACTTATTCTTGAAAACGGTTTCCCTGAAACAAAAGATACGAGGTGTGATCAAAAAGTAAGGTGAATTTTGAAATTTAGCGGGCTACGTCCGTTCGATCTTCGACTTTTTTATTTGGTTATGTCGGTACACTCGTCTAGAACATACGTTCCAAATTTCAGCTTTGTAGTATGTTTGGTTTGTTTGTGAGAGGCATCAAGGTTAGAAGTGTTTTGCGTGCTCCATGATTTGCTGCTGTCTAAAAACATGGATCAAAGAGTTTGCATTAAATTTTGTGTGAAAAATGGAATCAAATGTTCCAAAACACTTGAAATGCTGAAAGTGGCATACGGTGAGTCTACTTTAAGCCAAAAAAATGATTACAAGTGGTATAAACTCTTCCAAGAAGGCCGAGAAGACACCGACGACGAACCTCGTTCTGGACGCCCCAGCACATCAACAACTGATGAGAATGTTGAAGAAGTGAAGAAAATAGTGTTGGGAAATCGTCGAATTACCATTAGAGAAATTGCTGATGATATTGGTATCTCATTTGGTTCGTGCCAATCAATTTTGACGAGTGTTTTAGACATGAGACGTGTGTCAGCGAAGTTTGTTCCGAAATTGCTCAATTTCGACCAAAAGAAACATCGCATGAGCATCGCCCAAGAGCTACTGAATGACGTCAACGATGATCCAGATTTACTCAACAGGGTTATAACAGGTGACGAAACAGGGTATACGGTTATGACGTCGAGACTAAGACTCAATCGTCCCAGTGGAGGCATTCTGGATCACCAAGACCAAAAAAAGCACGCCAAGTTCGATCAAATGTAAAGGTTTTGCTTACAGTTTTCTTTGACTGCAGGGGCGTGGTGAATCATGAGTTCTTGCCACAGAGTAGAACAGTAAATAAGGAATATTACCTGCAAGTTATGCGCAATTTGCGCGAAAGAAACCGCCAGAAACGTCCGAATTTGTGGAAAAATAAAAATTGGCTTTTGCACCATGATAACGCCCCTGCTCACACATCGTTGCTTGTGCGCGAATTTTTGGCTAAAACCAACACAGTAACGATGCCACAGGCACCGTATTCCCCAGATCTGACCCCCTGTGACTTCTTCTTGTTCCCAAAACTGAAGAGGCCCATGAAAGGACGGCGTTTTGCCACGATTGAGGAGATAAAGACGGCATCGAAGGATGAACTAAACAAGATCACAAAAAATGATTTTTTGAAATGCTTTGAGGATTGGAAAAAGCGTTGGCACAAGTGCATTATATCCGAGGGGGATTACTTTGAAGGAGATAAAATAAAAATTGATGAATAAATAAATATTTTTTGAGAAAAATAAAAATTCACCTTACTTTTTGATCACACCTCGTAAATATAGAACGTTAAAAAGGAAGATTAATTATACCATAATCCACCATATTTATATAAAAAATTAATTTAAAAAAATGGTGACAATATGAAAAAAAATTATTTTTTATGTTTGTTTTCGACTTTATTATCAAGCTAAATTTTTTTACATATTTTTGCAATTTTCTGGTGGATTACGCTATCAAACAGATAAATAAACCTACATACAAAAAATGAGAAAAATCGAATTCGTAGTTACGGGAAATAAATTTATGCCGATTAAAAAAATGTAGTTTCGCGAAAAACGCATTTAAAGTTTTTGCTTTCAGTTTATTTCTTATATAATTTATAGAAAATCAAGTTTTATCACTTACAAGCTATTTCTGGTCCATATAAAAGAATTTCTGAGTCGATAAAAGCCTTGCTCTTGTTCTTGTTGAGCTGATTTTTTAGCTAAACGGACTTCCTTAGCCGTTGTACTGATCTTTTCAGCCATCCGCTCGTCATTTTTCATTTGGATATAAGTAAAGCTTGATCGTCCAATAGTGCATCCCATAAGCTCCATCATCTTTAAAAGTGCCATCCGATCCTCAGTGAAAATTGCTAATTCAATATTTATAGCCAATTCCGTTACATCTTTTCCGACTAACGTGTGTTTGGGAATTATAGCCCACGTTTTATTAATACACTCGTTATTATTTTATCTCTTGAACCTCATCACTTAGAGTTGGTTTATGGCTGTGTTACGTCTTACGACGCCTCCCAAATTTCTTTCTGAAATTCCGAAACTGCTCTTAAAGAAACTCAAATTCTGTATACGTCAACAAAAGTCATTGCACTCTCATGAACTCTCAGACAAATGGTAAGCTAAAAAGTCTTACTTTGTAAATTGCGATGAAGTAAGTAAAACATACTTAAGATTGAAAATATCGGAAATTTAACGAAATTTGGCAGATATAAGAACCCGCAAAAGCGCCGCAGGAAGTAGTTCGTAAGAGTTCAACTTAAAATCTGCATCTCAGATCTCCGTTCCACACCTATACGTAAATCTGGTGTATCTGATAACTGTAGCTGTAACGTGTCTAACACATTTAAATTTTAAATAAATACTACTTGGTTAGAAAATATTTCACTAGCCATTTTCTGCATTTTTAAACCTGATCTATGAGATATCTCTACGATAAGATTCCAGTTATCATAACACTCATTCATTCATTTCTTTGCTTTCTTTTGTTCATACTTCTACACCATATATAAATATATATGGTAAATACAAGTGAGCCTTGCCCACTATATTTCATATAGGTACGTCTTAAATATTAGGATTAACGGATAACTAACGTACAAGACGTAATAGCTGTACGAAGTACCTTCTTTCATTAAGTTCAAAAATGTTCACCAGTTCGAATCACTGTGATAATGCGGCGGATTTTTGTCGGTGAAGATGTATTGTTAAGTCCAGTCCAAATTCCCTTTTTCATGTTAGCTACAGAATCTGGAAGTCTTTTAATTGCCAATCCATAATAAATAAATATCCTTTTAATAACTCTGCCAGTCAAATCTTGCTTTTCTACAAGTTTGTGCGGTGAAAGATCATCGGTTCTTCTTTTCTTACGTGGATTCTTTATTTTTCCGCCAACTTCTATTTTTCGTCTCTTTTTTTCTTTGATATATAATAACGGTACGTCGAAGAAGTGAGATGAACGCGCGCTGGCATCTGTAAGAGTGAGGAACATAGTGAGTCGAAAATAGCCCGTGCTCAAAGTATCACAATCCTTATTTTTTTAATTTCTAAACAAAATTTTAAGAGTATCAAAGTATCACAATCCTTATTTTTTTGAATTTCTAAACAAAATTTTAAGAGGTAATTTTTGAATGTATGAGGAATCAAAATCTGTAAAAAATCGATTTTTTGAAACATTATTAGTTTACTAGTACCTTAATCGGCTGGACTCTCAAGTCATGTATTCACCGGCTGGATCATATTGGGGTCCGAAAATCTTTCTTGCCACGTCCTAGCCATAAGCTCTAAACATTGAATATTCTATCAAGAACAGAATACAGGTAATAGTATCATCATACATGAACGAAAATAATTATTTACACATTGAAATTTTTTTCTTCTTATTCTTTGAACAGACTACGTAATAATAATTCTCAGCAAACATAAGTATATAAATTGATATGGAGAATTGTGATAGATGACCGAACAAATTTTACTGCTTTTGGACGAAAAGTAACTCAACTATGACGGAGAATGAATTATACGGAAGTGGACTAAGAATTCTGATCAAGGCAAGAAAGTTATCTACCAATTAAACAATTTCACCTTTCTACCTCGAGCTTATACTTTGACCCTATTACGATTTTGCATGTTGAATTTTCCGCCCTTTTGCAATACGAAATAAAAAAAATATTGTTTCCAAATGAACTTAAAAATGACCATCAAGGTCAAATCCAAGATCACCATCGTTATGTTCTTTTGAAAATTCATGAAACAATACAAACAGATTTATAAAATAATGCATTTCAAAAAAATTAATTCAGATGTCCGTTTAAATTAGGACACCTTGTATAAATGTGTGTCCACATATGCGGGTACTACAAAAGATTCAATATCTGCCCATAAATGTGGACACAGGGCGAAGAGGTTAAGCAACTAACTTCAAAATTTATTTTTAGGGACTATTAACCCATTAATACCCAAGCCGAATCTGGTAGAGATAGCCTTGAAATAACTATTGAGTTCATGTTATAGTTCAAAAATAATTTACAAGCGTTTTTTCTTTTTGCATTTCCAATTGTTTATAAAAAGTTATTTAAACAAATTCACAAAAGTTTTAGTTTTTTGAAAAACTATGTACGGCAATCGGTTCTACGGGATAAACCAAGGCGAAAACCTCTGTAGCGTTTTTTCGTCAGACTCGAATTTGTTGGTGTAATTTCGTTATAAACAATTTGAAACTGAGAAGTGATGCTGACCTCGTTATATCCCAAGCCGAATCTAGTCGAGATAGCCTTGAAATAACTATTGGGTTCATGGTATAGCTCAAAAAAAATTTACACGTGTTTTTTCTTTTTGCATTTCCAATTGTTTACAAAAAGTTATTTAAAGAAATTGACAAAAGTTTTAGTTTTTTGAAAAACTATTTACGGCAATCGATTTTACGGGAAAAACCAAGGCGAAAACCTCTTTAGCCTTTTATCATACAATTGTAATTAGAAATCATAAAGCAGTTTCCATCATTTGAATTTTACGAACCGAATGTGAACTAAAAATAACTTGAAAAAGATTTTCTACGGTTGTACTGAAATAATCACACCATCAGTAGAAATTCCTCATAATTTTATAATTCTTTCTAATTTTCATTCCTATCTTCATTTCAAATGTAAATCGACTAAATAGTTCGGTGTCATATACTATTTCGACGATAGCTTGTCACTCAGTGAAATAGAAGACCATTCTATTATATTAAATAAATGACTGATTTTGTTCTTTTTATATACTTCAATATAAAACTGTAATACCATGACGAGGCGAAGAATTGCTGATTTGAATGAGATGGTTGACGGTGATGATATAGATGGTGACCATCATGTTGATATTGCATTGCTTCCAACAGAGCATGAGAGCACAGATGAAGGTTCAAGTAATGAAGAAGAAGAATATACTTCACTTCGGCCGCTTCCTACAGGATCGTATGAACATATAAAGAGTTCTTATACTAGTGACCAGAAGTTACTAGAACCGAATCATAAGTATGACTGGCGTGATAATGCTTTGAATTATGACGATCTTCCAGATGATGACTATGATTTTTCATCTATTTCATTACGGGCAAGTTTGGTACTGAATCTGAAAATCCTTTAGTTTCTGTTTGTTTGGGATGGAGAGTGGTTATCAAATTACTTCAAAGGTTCCTGGAGACGGCTAAAAATGAAAATCTGGCAAAATATCATTTGTTTTTTGATAACTTCTTTACATCTCCAGATCTCATGATTCACTTAAGAAATATTGGATTATCGGCTACAGGAACTGTTCGTCAAAATCGCGTCAAAGCAAAAATCGATATGTCAAAGAAAGCTGATAGAGGAACCACTATCTCAGTTCATGAAGCCAATTCAAAACTAAATTACATAACGGTGATGGACTCAAAACCCGTATCAGTTCTCTCAACTAAATACGGAGCTGAACCGAAAGTTGAAATGAAAAGATGGCATAATAAAACTAAACAAAAAATTCTCTTTCCTCAAGCTTTCTCAATGTATAATAGGCACATGGGTGGAGTAAACTTACACGACCAACATTGTAATGCACTTATGCCTACAATCCGAAGCAAAAAATGGACGTGGTGTCTCTTCATGAGACTTATTCAAGCTTCATTAGCTAATGCTACTGTTATTTACAATAAACTCCATCCAGATGAGAAGAAAGATTCAAAAGATATTGTGGAGGAAGTTTGTGAATATTATATTCAAAAACTCGAAAATACTCATCGACCCAAACGACAGAAAAAAGTTTCAACTCCGACAGAGGAACATCAGATAAAGGTTGGAAAACGTAGAAAGTGTGACAACGAAAATTGTTCAGTATTGACTGAATATTGTTGTTCAAAATGTGATATTTATTTTTTCAAAACTCACAGAGAAAATCGTTCGTAATTGTTTTTAAGGATCTCTTTTGAAGAAAGTAGTTCTTTTACCCATAATGATTAACAAAAACAGTTGGGTCGAAAAAAATAATGTTAGAGAGGTTTTTGTCAGCATCACTTCTCAGTTTCAAATTGTTTATAACGAATATACACCAACAAAATCGAGTCTGACAAGAAAATCTTACAGAGGTTTTCGCCTTGGTTTTTCCCGTAGAATCGATTGCCGTAAATAGTTTTTCAAAAAACTAAAACTTTTGTCAATTTGTTTAAATAACTTTTTATAAACAATTGGAAATTCAAAAAGAAAAAACACGTGTAAATTATTTTTGAGCTATATCAACTCAATAGCTATTTCAAGGCTAGCTCTACCAGATTCGGCTTGGGTATTAATGGGTTAAACGAATTAATAAACCACAAGTGAATAAATAGAATACATCATATTCTAAAATAATTATCTAAAATAATTTTTTCCATTATTATGCATTTTGAGTACTCTGAGATATAAGCTGTCGAAATATCTGAGGCGCCCCTCATGTATAAATAGTTTTTTTTTTGTACAAATGAAAAATAAGAATTACGTTTTAAGTATGTAATATTTTTGAAATATTTTTTACTTACTGATAATATGAAAACCATTATTGACAGTAGTATAACTATGTATGTTCTGGATCACGGTGACTCACAGAATGAACTCACCCAAAACGAACTCACCGATTTTGATGATTTAGATACATATTGTAGAACATAAAAAAATAAGAGACACGTATTTTTTTTTATCGGCAAATTTTCAGTTTTAAGGGGTAAAAACCTCTCCTAAAATTGATCCTCAAAAAGCGTTTTTTTTTAATATCTCGGCTTAAAAGTAATATTTTTCAGTGAAAAAAATTGGAGGTTATTTCTTACAAAAGGAGTAAGTATTTCATGGTGATTTGAAGAGTAAGATTAGCATCCCCCATTTTTCAGGGGTTGAGAACATATATTTTTTGGTATAATTTTACAATAAAAAAGTTTAAACCGTTAATTTTAAATAAAGTTTAAGACTAAAGAAAATTGGAAAAAATGTTTAAACATCCAGAATAATAAAATTTAGTTGACGTCTTTCGGTTTTTTAATAAATATTACCCCTAAGGGGGGTAAGCCACCTCTAACACAAAATAACTGTAAAAATGTAATTCAATACATAATATTTCGTAGAAAGTTTGTAAATAGAAATTTTCGAGGTCGCTGATTACAAATCTGTTATCAGATTTTGAAAATTTAAAATGGTGGAACTAATATGGTGGACTGAAATATCGCAAAAAAAATTTTATAGAACAAAAAAGATTTGAACGACTAAAAAATTGAAAAAAATTTGTAAACATCTATAATAAACAAATTAAGTTTTTTGGTTTTTTCATAAATACCACCCGTAAGGGGGGGTAACCATCCCTAACACAAAATAACTATAAGTACAATTCAATCCATAATATTTTGTAGAACATTTGTATATAGGGGTTTTCGAGATCGCTTTTTACAAATCTGATATCAGATTTTGAAAATTTAAAATGGCAGAACCAACGTAGTGCACGAAAATGTCGAAAAAAATTTTTACTTTCATAAAAACTTGTTTACAAATGTGTGATCTTTATAGCCTGTACATGTGAACTAAAGAGCCTTAAACCATAAAACCCTAAACAACAAATAGGCTAGATGCCTGTGCTTTTTAACCAAACCACCTCAAATTCCTAAATTTGTTAACAAGAAAATTCTGTGTGTGAAGCAGTTTTATAATTTCCATAGAAATTGTTATCCGAATGTTATTGAAATTCCTTTATTGTGAATTTAACTTATAATGTACCTTTGTTTATAATATTAGAGTATAATAATAATAATCTACAATCTTTTATCTTTTGCCATAGTGAATTTTTTGTATTGAGCATAAAATATATTATTTCACGAAGTTTTTACAATAATGGTAGTCCTCATAAAAGTGTTTAAAGTTCTATTTCAAAATGTGTTGAAAAAAATTTTCCAGAACTGAAATCTATAGGATTATCAAATTTATCTAGTTTTTCATTGACGTAACAGCTTTTATACCTGGAATATTTAAACAAATCTACGAAGGTGGTCCGATAAGTACTTAGCCTCACCGCACGATGGCGCCACTCACGCAAAAGAAATATTCTATCACGTAGTACAACCTTCTCGATGGTTACTGTCAAGATTTCAGCCGGCTCGGAGTTGTAGTTTATTTTTGAAACTGCGTGAAAGCAAGTGTGTCCGTTGATTTTTGAAAAATGGAAAAAGAGCAGTATCGGTCGGTGATTCGATTCTTGTTTTTGGAAGGGAAATCGCGCAGCGAAATCAAAAAGCGCTTGGATGCTGTGTACGGTGACTCTTCTTCTTCGATGGCGACCGTCAAAAATTGGTTTAACGAGTTTCAACGTGGTCGCACGTTGATTTTTGAAGAGCCACGTCCAGGTGCTCCGAAAACGGCTACCACGGAGGATAACGTGACAAAATTCACGATCTCGTATTGGCAGATCGACGATTGAAGGTGCGCGAGATAGCTGAGATCGTAGGCATCTCAAAAGACGGCGTGGGTCATGTGCTGTGTCTGTACACCAGAGACCAAGGAACAGTCGAAACAGTGGACTTTACCCGGCAAAAGTGCTCCGAAGAAGGCGAAGACTGCCCCATCGGCCGGAAAGGTGATGGCCACCGTTTTCTGGGATTCACAAGATGTGATCTACATCGACTACCTGGAGAGGGACAAAACGGTAACAGGGCTGTACTATGCCCAATTATTGGGCCGATTCGACGTCGAATTGCAGAAAAAACGGCCCCATTTGGAGAAGAAAAAAGTGCTCTTCCACCATGACAATGCACCGGCTCACACCTCCGCCGTCGCCATGGCCAAATTGGTCGAATTAGGCTACGAA
This sequence comes from Phymastichus coffea, assembly GCF_024137745.1. NCBI lineage: Eukaryota > Metazoa > Arthropoda > Insecta > Hymenoptera > Eulophidae > Phymastichus > Phymastichus coffea. The sequence goes on along the minus strand of NW_026706835.1, from coordinate 1,426,057 downwards.
CTGCTGCCCCATCCACCGTATTCTCCAGATTTAGCCCCGTATGACTTCTTTTTGTTTCCAAACTTGAAAAAGTCACTCGCCGGGCAGAAATTTGAGTCGAATGAGGAGGTAATTGCTGCCACGGAAGCTTACTTTTCAGACCTCGAGGAAACGTATTTTTCAGACGGGTTAAGGAAGTTGGAGTATCGCTGGGCCAAGTGTATCGAACTAAAAGGAGACTATGTTGAAAAATAAAATACCACTTTTCCAAAATTTTCGTTTTTCTTTTATAGGCTAAGTACTTATCGGACCACCCTTGTATTGGTGAAGACAGTTGGTTGAGAACCAATGATTGAAGTTTAATTATATTATTTCTCACATGTAAATTTATATCATCATCTATTAACATTACATTATCAGAAAATGTTCAGACAAAGTTTTTCCAAATACGAAGTCCATAGACATCAAGTGGTTGCATTTTTCCTGTGGTTCTAGTTGGAATTTTTTTTATGTTAATAATTTTATTGTGTGGCATCATTTCTTCTATAACTTTGTCACAATGCCCAACTGATTAATGATATGACAATGTAAAAATTGTTATTAATTCCCTTACTTGTTAATTTTCCAGATTTGGATGCTTCCACGCACACGTTTTCTGGTCTAAATATGTTTTATTCTATAATAGGGCCAAACTTGCCACTTGGTTCCATTAAAACTAGAAATAGCGGTGACAACAGTTGTTCAGTAGTTGATATTAGTGGCTGTATAGTATAACTATGCGTTGCTGCTGAAATTGACTGTACCAGACATTGCACTTGCTTTTCTCCTTCTACTGCTAATGTTCTTCCTGAATGCATTTCTAGCTAAAATCCACTCTCATCTGAATTATACAAATTTTCGAGTCCAATCCTTGGTATACACGATTTAACGTCATCGATAAATGCTTCAGTTTTAGCCGTAAGTTCTGCACTACTTCCTGGCGTTTTTCCTGTTATGAACTTATTTATTTTCCTAGAAACTATTCTGTGTGCTTGCTTAAATTTGAGTAACCAATGTTTAGAAGCTTTGAATCTAATATCATCAAAACCAATTTCTTTTTTAGCTTGTATGGCCCATCAAATTATATCTTCATCATAGATAATTGAACCGCTATCGAGAGCTGTTATAAAATTATCTAGGGTATACTAACAAATTTGTGCTATTTTTTCTCTATACGTGCCACCTTTATTAATTGAATGAGCCCAACTACGTAGCTGACTAATAGATGATACTTTTTTGAATCTGTTTTGCACTGTTTTAAGACTTAAATTTTGTTTCGTTTTACTACTTCTCCAAAAATCTACAGCTCTTTTTTTGTATTCAAAATCTAGTTCTTCATTATTTGCTGTACATTGATTTGTTGGTGCTATATCTGGATCAGGAAAATGATGTTACACTTCATCTTCAATTATTTCCGCATTATGGTCTTTATACTCTTCTTGAAAATCCAAAGAGTCATCAGTAATCATTTCTACATCGTTCAAATCGTGTGTTGCATCTATTAAAATTTCTTTTATTTTTTCGGCCAACTCTGTTTCATGATAATTCGTGACACTATCTGGTATGTTTAACGCTTGAAAGTATGCTAATAATAAGTTTAGAACGTTTAACGGATTAATTTTCATTTTTCAATTTGAAATAAAAACAAATGGTAAAATTTATACAAGCTGTGTTTATGCATGTAAGGCACAACTGCTACATTTCTACCAGAATGAAACGAGTGAATATAAATTGAATCAAATCATTAATTTATGCATTGGAGAAGAATTCTCGTTCCACTTTGTGATGTTCGGGAAACTCTATTTTTGGTTCACTTTATAGGCGTCGAAAATGGTATTTTTTATTCACATGTTATAAAAAATACTCTTTGAGTTAGTTAAAAAACTTTATTACATACATGTACCATGGTTACATACATGTTGAAAATATCTTCTTGCCCTGCCTCCACCGTAAGTATGCTGTTATATGCATGTAAATCCGGCGGAAAATAAACTTACGGACGAAAAAGTGCAGAAAAGGAAAAAATTTCCGTCGTAGGGCTTACATTCTATCATAGGGCTCTCTTTTCCGCTCTAGAGTGGAAAATAGTGCTATAATTTCCACTCGCATTTACATGCATGACACAACACTCTTACCGTGCAGATTAGACAAAAAATGTAGTGTGCATAATGGGTGGAAAGAAGACGATCATAATAAGTAATTGTCACCCTCACTTCACTAGGGTGACAACTTTCACACTCGTCTGTAATCGCCTTCGTTCCGCGCTTAAGGCGTAACATACTATTGATGGTTTATGCCTAGTCGCAAGGCAAAAATCACGCAATTTTCGTGAATCTTTTTAAGAAATTAAAACTGTCTTCTTGCTTACAGCAAATTGTTGGTTCCAAAGTAGATATATTGAAAAACTTTCAAGAATTTTGGTATTGAAAAATATTGTAAATTAAGGAAATTATAGCCATGTTAAGGAAACCTGTCTTTTACAGAGTTGTTTTTCGGTGACCAAGATACTTGAAAATCGTAAAAGCAATCATCTTAAAATATTGCTTCCTCCTAGAAGAAGCTTTGCAATAGTAAAATTTTCAGATTCATAAAAAAATTTCGTTTGAAGTTCAAAAAACGTGTTTTTAGACAATGTTCGTATGAATGTGTGTGTGTAAGAGGGTCGTTTGAAAAGTCCGTACGAAGTCAGAGAGATGGCGGTACTAGTGCGTATCAAGGTTATTTTCAGTTAGTGGCATATCTTGGAAGAGCACACACCAAGTTTCAGCCAGATCGGCCAATTACTTTGCTTTTTACATTCGTTTCAATCAAAGAAATCGAGTGTTTGTAAAAAAATAGACGAAAAAGAATTTCGTGTATTGATTAAACATTACTTTTTCAAAGGCAAAACGCCTCAGGAGATTAAACAGAAGCTTGATAAACATTATGGTGATTGTGCACCTTCGATTAGAATGGTTTATAAGAGGTTTCAAAATTTTCGGAGTGGCCATATAAGCACAAAAGACGCTGAACGTTCTGGACGCCCTGTTGAGGTTACCACTTCAGAAATCATTGATAAAATCCATGATATGGTGATGGCTGACAGAAGGGTGAAGGTGCATGAGATTGCTAGTACTGTGGGCATCTCGAGCGAACGGGTACATAATATTTTACACCAACATTTGGACATGAAAAAGCTATCCGCTAGACGGGTGCCGCGATTGCTCACGATTGACCAAAAACGAGACCGTGTGAAGTGTTGCAAGAATGGGTTGCAGCTGTTCCAGCAAAATCCGTAAGACTGTAAACGACGTTTCATCACTGTAGATGAAACATGGATACATCAATACACTCCTGAGACGAAAGAATAGTCTAAACAATGGGTTACCAAGGGGGAATCTGATCCGAAAAAGACGAAGATAATTCCTTCGGCCGGAAAGGTTATGGCGATTGTCTTTTGGGATTCGCAAGGAATAATTTTCATTGAATATCTGGAAAAGGGCAAAACCATTACAGGCGAATATTATTCGTCGTTATTGGATCGTTTGAAAACTGAGTTGCTAGAGAAACGTCCACGATTGGCCCACAAAAAAGTCCGCTTCCACCACGACAATGCGCCACCTCACGCCTCAGCAGTTGTGGCCGCAAAATTGATGGAGATAGGGTTCCAACTTGTTTCACATACCCCCTATTCTCCAGACTTGGCTCCGTCGGACTACTATTTGTTCCCTAGTATGAAAAAATGGCTGGCGGGGAAAAGATTTTATTCAAACGAGGAGGTGATTGCAGAAACGAATGCCTATTTTATAGACTTGGACAAATCCTATTATTTGGAAGGGATTAACAAACTAGAGCAGCGTTGGATGAAGTGTATAAGCCTAAAAGGAGACTATTGAAAAATAAAAAATATTTATTAAAAAAAATCAAGCACGTTTTTATTTTTGTACGGACTTTTCAAACGACCCTCGTATGCATGTATACCATTTTTGAACTGTCCATCGGATATAGATAAAATTTGGTTTCCACTTTTGTTTTTATATCCCGAATACGTGAAAAGAATCCATTTTTACTTTATCAAATTGTTGTACAAATTGTTTTTGAAATAATACAAAATACTTATGTTTTCACTAAAAGAAAATTTACTTACAATTAACTATGACCATAACTTTGTTATTCAGAAAAAGGGGTTTTTTTTTAATATCTTTCAAATTAAATCCGACTAGGCCCAAACATTTTCTAAAAATACGTGATTCGACCTCCAAACATCTTCAAACTTACTTCAATGAAGTTTTAACTGAAAATTTTACTATTCTAAAGCTTTCTCTGGGAGGAAGTAAAATGAAAAATTGAGTCTTCGAAAAACAACGTTATTTCATAAAACGGTCGCCATTATCTTTAAAATAATTTTTCGAAAAACCCTTTTGAACCAACAATTTTCTGTAATAAAATAAAGTTTTTAACTTCTTTTAAAAAAATCACCGAAAATCGCGTGTTTTTTCGCTTTGAAAACAGACATGGCACCTTCAATGAACTCATATTAGTTCAAAATTTATTTCACACTTCAAATAATCATTTTTTAATTGGTTACACTTTTTGTTTTGGTGAAAATATAAGGCCTATTGTGTAGGAGTCGTGCCCAAAATGAATGATAAGTAACTATTACGATAGTATTCTTACACTCGAAATCGCTAAATAAGAGACTGTACTGGTCTAAACATTTTTATTTCTGAAGGAATTTTGAAAAAAAAATTATAAATTTTTTTTCGTTACAATAAATTTTCGAAACACGACGAAACAAAACAGTATCTTTTCTAGACGAGCCCCTTGAGCGGTATCGAGTTTAATTTGAAGAAGCAAAAATACAAAAGTTTATTTATTCATTTTATATGAAACGTAATAATTATTAAAAGATGTTCAAAAAGTGAATAAAATACTTACATATTTTAAAAATAATCACTTTTCAACTAATTATTTTTTACTTTTAAAATTTATAGAAACTTTTATTTACTTTGAAATTGAATAATATAAATCTATATAAAATCATTAAAGAAAATTTTCGACAACTGTATGATACCACTGACAAACAAAAAGACTACTATTCGTACTTTCCGGCATCGAACTAGAATACCCACAAAACTCACTCACTACCGAAAAAATAACACAGGCAGCTGAGGTAAACACTCGATGAAAACAATCTAAAAAAGAATATACTGATTCGTACATATTGTCAACAACTTTTATTAGTGAAAGACATTTATCTGTGGAATTATCATTGAATGTATGATAACATTCATTAAACTAATGAATGTATATAGAATTCTCTTTCAATAACAACGCGTTTTTTAATTACAAATGAAGTTTGAGTATTAATATTCTTTTATGTATTTTTACCAATACAAAAATTATCATACTAATATAATAATAATAATGATAATAATAATAATAATGAACTTTGTGCACGGAAATGGGGAGAAAGACACGAAAAAACGACACGAACCTACTGAACTTATCGAGACGATAGAGAACGGACTCTGTGTTAAGCGGTGGCAGCGAGGTGAGCTACGTCTCTGTCGCTGACAGCCAAGAACCGACGATAGGACGAACACCCACAATAACAAATGACACACGAGACGTGACGGAACTGCTGTGGCTCATACAAGAGACGGCGACGAAAATGGCCAAGGCAGCAAACACACAAAAGAACATAAACATGACAGTGAAGACGGGAATTAAGACAATTCTCGAGACTGTGGACATCGCGCTGCACAAGCGATCGGACACAGTTTCGGGAAGACGTTCCCAAGACAACAACGATACAGACATGACAGCGGCGAATAACGAAGAAACGCCACGGACGAAACGAAAACGTTCGCCGGTCGGAACCACGCCGGAGCCCTCACAAAAGAGGCCACCGACGACGGAACCGACCAAGGACTGGCAGACGGTAACACGAAAACGATCAGACAAGACAAAAGAGAAAACGGACGCAAAGAATCGGTCTGACAGAGCCGGATCGGCCCACCGGAAAAGAGGTCTGGCTGTCCTGATCAGGCTGGGCACGGACACAACGTACTCCGGTATAGTACGGAAAATACGGACGACGATCAATCCGAAGGAGAGCCACGTGCAGGTGAGGACCCTGAAGAAGTCGAAGAACGGTTTATGTCTTCTGAAGCTACAGATAGACGCAGACAACCCGGACGGACATGAGATGTTTGGACGACAGATCCAAGATACGATCGGGGAAGTGGTTAGTGTCAGAGCCATGACCTCTAAGGTCCAATTGGCGATCATGGATCTGGAATGCATTGCGATTCCGAAAGGCGTGATGGACGCGTTTAGACGAGAGATGGGACGAGACACGGACTTCCGAGTCTACATTTTCGGTCTAAACCGCGCTTAGCAGCATATGGCGGTCTGCGAATTGGAATCGCAGGAAGCTGATGCATTGCTTCGGCGTGGTCTGAGGCTGTGGCTCGGAAGGAAATTTGGTGATGTAAATTTCTACGTCACCCAGCTCTTCCGGGGCCACGGGTATTTCCGACGGTACCTTTACAATATGAACAGACTACGACGAATACCCGACTGTAAGTACTGTGGACACGAACGAGACGACGCGGAACATACATTTTTCGCGTGTAACCGCTGGACAAGACTCAGACAGGAACTGGAAGAAACGGTCGGCAGCATCACCCCCGATAACATCGTGGCTCTGATGCTGCATGAACCCGAATGGTGGCGTTTAGTCGCTACCTATACGGAAACTATACTGAGACGTAAGAACGCGGACAGCTGCCTGACAGCTGACTGAGCAAACGAATTGACGCGACATAACGAGATACGGAGGAACGACACGAATGGATAAACACAGACAGAACCTCCAGTCAGAAGTAATATTAACATAGTCCCTAGTTGGGGGAAAGGACACTAAGAAGATGGCGGTTTAGTGGGTAGGCCTATTTTTTTTTTCGGGGAGTCCCACATAACCCCTCAGTCAAAAAGACTAAGGGAAATCCGCAAAAAGGATTCCGCAACTCCTCGTAAAAAAAAATAATAATAATAATAATAAGAATAAGCATAATTGCAATAGCAATAATAACAGTAATACTGATAATAGCAATGATAATGAAAAATAATAATAATAATGAGAATAATATTTATTATTGAATTTAGATTTTTTGATAAATTCATTAAATCGTATCAAATATTATTCTGGAATTCCAGACAGTAAATCTTTTACTATAGATAAAATAATCATTACTTCGAGAATTCATCTAAAAAACTTTTGGCTTACGAAATAATTATAACAATGAAAAACTCTTAAGTTTGACAACATTAAAATTTATTGCAAAACGCAAAAGAGGTTGATAAACTAATTTTATTAGCCTATGTTTTTTCATTTGCAAAAAAGTGTGGACTTTTTGAATTTATAAAATTATGTAATTATGAAGTTTACGAAATACTTTATAATTTATGAAATTACTTTTGTAATTATGCTAATTTATAAAAGCAGAAAAATAAATAATTTTTGATTGAAACATAAAACGAGATATTATTTGTTACATACAAAATGATTGAATAAAATATCGATAATATGTCTATACTCGTGTCTACGGTAAAGTATAGGCCTTCGGCCTCTCTGGAGGTTAGGGGTTTGGAGTCGTTTGGTTAAAAAGCACAACCATTTAGCCTACTTGATGTTTAGGGGTTTAGGGTTTAAGGATCTTTAGTTCACATGTACAGGCTATAAAGATCACACATTTGTAAACAAGTTTTTATGAAAGTAAAAATTTTTTTCGACATTTTCGTCCACCATATTAGTTCCGCCATTTTAAATTTTCAAAATCTGATATCAGATTTGTAAAGAGCGATCTCGAAAACCCCTATATACAAACCTTCTACAAAATATTATGGATTGAAGTATACTTATAGTTATTTTGTTTTAGTGGTGGTTTACCCCCCTTAGGGATAGTATCTATGAAAAAACCAAAAAACTCAATATTTCCGTCTGCAATATTGGTTGCCATTTGGAATTTTCAAAATTTGATAACAGATTTGTAATCAGCGACCTCGAAAACCTCTATATACAAACTTTCTACGAAATATTATGTATTGAATTATATATTTACAGTTATTTTGTGTTAGGGGTGGTTTACCCCCCTTAGGGGTAATGTTTATTAAAAAACCGAAAGTCTTCAACTAAATTTTGTTATTATGGATGTTTAAACATTTTTTCCAATTTTTTTTAGTTGGTTTAAACTTTTTTATTACAAAATTATGCCAAAAAATATATGTTTTCAACCCCTAAAATATAGGGGATGCTACCCTTACTTTTCAAATCACCATGAAATACTTGCTCCTTTTGTAAGAAATAACCTTCAATTTGTTTCACTGAAAAATATTAATTTTAAGCCGAGATATTTAAAAAAAACGCTTTTTGGGGATTAATTTTAGGGGAAGTTTTTACCCCTTAAAAGTGAAAATTAGCCGATAAAAGAAAAATACGTGTCTCTTATTTTTTCATGTTCTACAAGATGTATCTAAATCATCAAAATCGGTGAGTTCGGGTTGGGTACCTTCCGTTGTAAGTGCACGGTGGGGGAAGAGGACGCTTGAGCATCAGTCCCTCTCTCTTACTAAGTGCTTTTTTTGTACATTTTTTCTGCATTCTCAAAGATAAATTTATTCGGGAAACATGACTTTTGATAGGAAATGGTCTGTGATCATCGGTTTCATTTTTCATCTAACATTCTTTTCTACTTGCTCACAGAAAAATCCACAGTTAAGGAAAATGAAATGTCCTAAATTAGTCACTCTTAACTGAACTTTCTTATATATCTTTTTTTGCAACCTTTTAGTCAAAGTTTCATTTTCTCAAAGCTAAAATTATCTTGTTCTGATAATCCTTACAAACGGAATTAATTTTTTGACGAAAGGAAAAAAATTGCTAAATTTTCAAGAGTAGGGAACTTTCTGAAAGAGCTGAAAATTTATGAGCTTCCGGCAGAGTTCTTCTTCGTCAGTTATACAGTGCCCGGTACGTATTTTTGCCCACCCTGAGACGAAATTTGCCAAATTTTAAAGTTTTATATCTCAGCGAAAAAGAGTCGTAGAATAAAAAACATCACGCCTTTTGAAAGGTAATAGCAAAAGCTTTAAGTAACTTGAAGATAATATTGTTTGTACTAGAATTAAGTTTTTTATGTTTAAAAAATGAACATAAAAAATTTCTTTTTTTTTTGCCCATGTACAAATTTATTTATTTGCTACACAAATCAGCGGATCATTAAAAACCCAAGTAAAATTAAAAGGTGGAATGTTCTTCTTTAAAATAGGAGGGACAGAACTCATTTCTGATTTTTTTATACAGAGATATAGCTTTTTTTATAAAAAAATCGTTTTTTTTTTCATCAGCTCATATCGCGATTGCTATGCATTAAATAAAAAAACTTTAAAGACAAAAGTTGTTTCTTTTTTGGTAAAGAATACAAAAATAAAGTGAAAACTAAGATCTGGAACAAATTTTTTTTTCTTTTTTTCATGCTAATCATTTATGTTATAAAAAATTATATTTTCGTTATTTTGAAAGTATTATATTATTTCTTTAAAAGTTTGTTTTATTACAATAAAAGATCAATTATATTTCTTGTGACGGTAAACGTCAAATTAGCGCTGATAACCTAACTTAATTGCTGCCTGGGAGGGCAGCACCTACCGGGGGGACGAAATACGTAACGAAGGAATTCGGCGCGCGAGCAGACGGAATGCGCGCGATTGAAACCGAACCAGTGAAGCTTTGACCATCATTGTGTTCGCCCGCTTTTCTTTCCGCTATCGCCGATCTTCGTGCCGTCAACGCCAACGTGATAAGAGAAGAACATACAGATCAGTGCCAGCTAGCTGTGACCGCTGTTGCCAAGGCGCCACACGTCTGCGGAAGAGAGGGACCCGAGCCGACGAAGGAGAGTGTGTGAGGTTTCGCCATCGAGGGCGAAACCGTGTGCGCGCGAATTCGCGACCGGTGAAAATAAACAAAACAGTTCCGCGCAGTGCGACTACTTTTCGTCCGCTCCGTACGCCTGCAATAATAAGGTAAGCTAGCCAGCTTAATCTCGCGATCGCGGTTGCATGTTTAATAATTAATTTCCGACATTCGAAGCATGCATGTAGCGGCTCCAATAACAAAGAGCAGCGAGCGCCCCGACAATACGTGTTGTCGATGAGCGAGCGTCAATGTAAACAAACGCGCGGGCCGACCTTATGTAGTATTTGAGTAATAATAAAAGGTTCAGTTCGTGTTACTAACAAGTGTTTTTCGACTCACTTACTCCTTATAGCTTCCACTCATTTTATTATAGGATAATTAGAATTACTGGTTGGCTGACGCTTGTCTCCGCATGCTCTCCGGACTACATTTTGAGCATAAATTATTACGTTCGCCCTTTCAACAAAGTCGCGCGAATAAAAATATAATTAAACGGTGATACCCCGTTACATTCTATAATAATAATATGATAATAAATAATAAGTATTGCAACGATTACCGAAAATCGTAGGACTCGCGCGAGGTAATAAGCGGCTAAGCGAGGTGAGCCGCGTTCGGTTCGCGAGAGAGAGAGAGCGCGTAAGGGGCAATGACCGGGAGGGGAGGCTCCGAGCGCTAGTATGACTGTGCCACTCAGTCAGTTCGTGCGCCTAACCTCCGTATTTTCCGACCCGTTCGAGTTCTGTTTGTTTGCCGTTGACATTGCATTTTGCGTGGGTGAGTGCTAGCAGCAGCAGCAGCAGCAGTAGCAGCAGCAACAACTGCAGTAGCAACAACAGCAACAGCAATAACAGCAGTATTGGTAGCGGCAACAACAACAGCAGCAACAGCATAAGAGGCAGCACAGCGGAGCAGCTTAGGAACAGCGAGTTATTCGTATACGGTTGGCCACCGTATCCACGCCGTCGTTGCGGTAGGTGCACCTTCTTTCCCGTAATTAATCGTTGTATTAATTTTGGCGTGCGAATCCGCGCAGCGAGCGCGAAGAATTTGTTTATTGCGTGCGAGCAGGTAGTTCGCGGCAATCGTGGTTTTTTCTCTCTCTCTCGAATAGCGTGTTTTGTCATTCACGCGTGCGTGCGTTAGACTCTCGGCTGATTCCCCGTGTAATTGATTTTATCAAATAAATCATCCCTTGGTTTCTATTCAAACGAGTTTCCGTTATTGTGTTTTTCCTTTGTCCGGAGGTCGCGCCTATATTTGTTTACGTTTCGTTTGAATTCGTCGGTAGCGTAGCACGGAGCTCGCTGAGACCAATAGAGGCGAATCGGTAATAGCGTTTCCATCGGCGGCCGCCCGAGCGCTACTAGCAAGGAGCGACAGCGCCGCCAAGTGGCGGGTTGGGGGAACCCAACTCGGAACATCGAAGAGACTCTGCGCAGGCGCACTCCGAGGCAAGGTAGGTCAATGCGCATCGAGCGTATAGATAACAAGGCGTCGTTTAGTCGCATTTAAAGGTACGTTTGCGTGATTTTAGACTAAACGGCAGCCTGTTACAGTATGTATTACTTTATAAGTGTTTATAAATTATTTATTTCTATTATTTCTATTATTTATTTATTTATTTATTAATTTATTAATTTATTTATTTATTTATTTATTATTTAATTATTTATTTATTTTGCAACGGTAGTCGATTCGATTAATCAATACGTTCGCGATTCGGTATTACTCGCGATGCTAGAGCGAATGTTTAAGAAAGAGAGGGGGCGCGCGAGAGTTCAATATTTCAGTTAAGCCTCAGCTGTTCGTTAGAGTACTGCCAAAGTTTTTCACTGTGTTTTGCCGTTTTCCAATCGAAAGTTTTCCTGATTTTTTTTTATACCTGAACGAGTAATCGCAAATAGACAATAAAGGTAGCAGCACACCACAGCAGCAGTGAACAGCAGTATTAAGTGTAGTATTCACCGATTTTCGTGACCGAGGCAGCGCAGCTGATTCCACAGGAGCATCAATTATTTTTCTGAACAACAATTACAGCTGATCACCGTAATTGTACCGCAGAATAGGTGCACCTCCCTTCTTCTACGCAACAAAATACTTGCGAAAGTATTTTCTCAATCGCAACCGTTTTTTGTATTCGCGTCGAGCGTTTGTTTTCGCGGTAGAATTTTGAATTCTCTCTTTCTGTCACTCCCCGTATTATTGAAAATTTGTAAATTCTATTCACGTGCGTAAGTCTGTCGGCTCAACGAGGACTGTAGTTTTTTAGTCATAAACGATCTTGATTTTATTTGCCAAAGTACGTTATTTCGTTCCCTTTTAGTTTAAGGGATCCGTCACCGGTTATTTTTTTAAACCGGTTTCATCTAGGGGATAGTTGGAGTAAACATTATGTCACACACACCTAAGATAGATCGAGTGTCACAAGTTAGGTGACTTAAGGTGAGCTTAACTCTGTTCGAAAAGGAGACAGTGGAACGAAAGTATCAAACGTAAAGGCGAATACATGTATACTTATACGTGATTAATGGAGCGGTGATTAGCTCTGCATCGTGGGAGTTTGTTCTTTAATAAACCCATTTTGTACCAGCTAATTCACCCCGTTACCATTTATTTAATTATTCATTGGTAAACTTAACTAAAAACTTATTATTGAAAATTTGTTGAAAACTTTTGATCAGAATTAAATATAAAAAAATAAGGAATATGAATAATAAAAAAATGGCTAGCGTGAAAAAATTAAAAAAAAATTTGTTCCAAATCTTAGTTTTCACTTTAATATTGTATTTTTTATCAAAAAAGAAACAACTTTTGTCCTTAAAGTATTTTTATTTAATGCATAGCAGTCGAGATATGAGCTGATAAAAAAAAAAAATTTTTTTTTATAAATAAAAGCTAAATTTCTGTATAAAAAAATCAGAAATAAATTTTGACCGTCTTATTTTAACCCTTAACTTGCACACCTCATTTTAGCCACGTAACTGCTCGGTGGGGTAAATCTACCCCAGCCCGAAAAACATCGAATAAATCAGAGAGTTTTAGATATTTTGCTATGAAGATTTTTTCTAGTATATTTCAAACCTTTTACTACAAAAAAAATATTCAGGTTAACAATTTTTAAAGTTACACACATTGAAAAAAATTGTTGAAAAAAAAAAAAAAATTTTATTTATTGTTAAAAATTGTCTGAGGTAAATCTACCCCACATAGCAGTTAAGGGTTCAAGAAGAACATTCCACCTTTTGATTTTACTTGGATTTTTAATGATCCGCTGATTTGTGTAGCAAATAAGAAAATTTGTACATGGGCAAAAAAAAAATCATTTTTTATACATAAAAAACTTAGTTCTAGAACAAACAATATTATCTTCACATTACTTAAAGCTTTTGCTATTACCTTTAAAATGGCGCCAAGTTTTTTATTCGACAACTCTTTTTCGCTGAGATATAAAACTTTAAAGTTTGGCAAATTTCGCCTCAGGGTGGGCAAAAATACATGCCGGGTACTGTATATTGATATTTGAAGGTAAAATATCTTTTCCATTTTTGATTTCCTGTGATCTCTTATACACTTTGAAGTTTTTCAAAATGTCTCTAACCCATTAACGCTTACAGGACGATCTTCTGAAAGCTGAGTTCAAATTAGTACTACGAAACGAATTGGAAAGCCAGAATTTCGGCACTGTTCGTCATATTTTCAAGGGTGCTCTTTCGAATGTTGTAAGTTAAAAGTCCCGCCAAGGAAGTTTTGCAATAAAAAAATTGTAAATGAATAAAAAAAGCTGAATTTTTCGGCTAAACTTTTTGTTCAAATCGAATTTTCAATCCCGTAACATGTTTTTATATGCTCTAAACCCGTTAGATCGTGGCCTCGATGTCTGAAGTGAATACTCGTATTAGAAAGGTTGTGTAAACAAAATGGTGTCCGATATGAAATTTTTTTTTAATTTGATGATTTTTTTACTCGAAAACTAATCATTTCAGTAGAAATTTTCTAAGAACATAATCATCTTAAAATTGATCAAAGAATGTCCTCAACTATTTTTAGAATGGTCCGGGAAAATATTTGAAATTTTGAAAAGTCCCAAAATTGAAAATTTTAAAATTGTATCGGAAAATTCTGAAATAATCCCAGGGTATTCTCCGATCACTTTCAAGACATTTTTGTACTTGGAAATTTGTTTATAAATATTATAATTTTCAAGCAAAAAATCATGTTTCAAAAGGTATGTACTGCCGTATATCCGTATACGTATTTGCAATTCCATTTCATAATATCAACTATAACATATTAACTGTATGTATGTGGTTTTTGGGATAATTCCAAAAATTAACTAAAAAGCTTATCCACTGCCATTTTCATGGTCTAATTTCATGTCAATGAAGTAATCGTTGAAAGAATATTCTATATAGTCTTAGAGTACTACAGAGTACATAGTTGTATTACTAGATTCTGTACGGCCCTAGGATACACGTTTTGAAAAACTTGTAGATAGCTGATTTCAGCGTATAACTATACTTCTTCAATTACAATTTCATTTGAATATCTGTAAAATATGCTGAAAAGGAAATCAAGTGATCCTCCTTTTGAATCTGATTCTGCAGAAAAATCTAATGTCCATTCAACAATGGTAACGCGCGCTGAGAACATAAAAATAGAAGGTGTTGAAAGAAAAAATTTGTTGATGCTATTTTTATCCTGGATGCTGATGGTTCTGGGGAATCAGATTCTAATGAATATGAAAAATGTAATGTATCTGAAGAATGTAACAAATTTGATAATGACCTTTCCTTTGAGTCTTTTCTTCCATACGGGTCTTTCGAGAAAGTATTGAGTAACTATTCTGGAACACAGAAAAAGTTAGAGATGAATTATGAGTACAAATGGGAACAGGGGGAATATCCTTTGAATGAAAGTTTGACTAATGTAGAATCTGGAGTAATGTAGTAAATCTGGAATAACATTTCGATCGTTTACGGAAATATTTGAGTTATTTTTTTTTTAATAGAATTGAAAAACCACATTATATCGTGCACTCAAGCTAACGTGTATTCTCTTTCTCAGGATGAACTAAATACTTTTAATTTTTTACTGATCCTTTATTGAAATCGAAAGTGATAATATCAGCAATTTCTCAGTATAATTTTGAAAAAATAAAGTCGTCTATAAAATATTCGGTTCCTGAAGATCCAAACGATGATGACACAAAGTGTGGCGAGTTAGAAAAATGGTGGAGATTTTTCGAAAGAACATCACGCAATTTGGTTTTTTTCTCGACAGCCCTCTCTATTGATAAATGATGGTGAAATATTATAGAAGGAATTCTCTCAAACAGTTTATAAAATCTAAGCCCATCAGATTTGGAATAAAAATATGGGCCTTGTGCAGTGCTGACGGCTATTTATTCGATTTTTTATACGTACTGCGGAAAGAAATCTAACATATCCGACTTCTTACCTACGGGTGCTCAGGGAAGTAGAGTTGATCTTCAAATATTACAACAATTACTGATGAGTACTACGCCAAGAAAATTATATCAATGTCATATATATTTTGATAATCTTTTCACAAGTCCAGATTTGTTAGTTCACTTGAAAAAATTGGTCTCAAAGCAACTGGTACAGGTAGAGTTGATAGGGTTCCAGAAAAAATGAAATAGATAAAAAGGCTACAAGAGGGACATATGTTGCGAAGCATGAAAAAGGCAGTAACATGAATTTTATATTTTATTATAGTAGTTGATTCAAAACCTGTATCAATTCTTTCTACTGCTGCGGATGTTACTCCATTATCTAGTGTCAAACGTTACAACAAAATTGAAAAGAAGACCAATTTATAGTACCCAAATGCTTTCATTCACTATAATAAATTTTATGAGGGGTGTAGATATACACGATCAGCACTGTAATAAGCTTCTTCCGATAATAAGATCTAAGAAATGGACATGGGTCGTTTTCGAACGCTTGATACAGTCGTCCATAACGAACGCTACAGTGTTATATAACATATGTAACAAAAGTGATCGAAAAGTTGATACGAAAGATTTTGCTCTGGAGATTAGTCGACAATATCTGCAAAAAAAAGCAACATCATACACTAAAAACTTATCCATTGAAAAAAAATTGTAGTGAAGGGAAATATGCAGTTAGGAGTAATAAATGTTGTAAAGATTGCAATTTATATTTTTGTCTTCAATGTATCAACAAAAGTCATTTGTCTCTTGAATAACTTATGAGATATGTGTCATAGAAAAATCAATGAAAAATAAATAAATACATGGAAAAATTGAAAAAAAATTAACAAAAAATTTAAAAAATTAAAAAAAAAAACAAACAAAAATTATTAAAAAAAACAAAAAGAAAAGAAATTCTCGATAACGTCTATCTCCCCGTGGTGAGAATTGGGCAACATTTGTATAATATGAATGGCTAAAGATGTTTTTTTTGTACCTTCGTGAGATTGGTAGAGAAAACATTAGGTGTATTTTACTTGAAAACTATAATATTTACAAAAAATCTTTCAAGTATAAAAATGTTAATGTCTCATGTAACTCATTAAATTTGTCTGTTATATAAGAAGAAAGAGAAAAATAATCTGAACAAAACTTTTGGTGTTCGTTTTTCTGAAAATGATGATATATGATTGGAAATACACCCCTTTAGTAGAAAAAAAACAGCTGAAGGTGAATAATGAAGCATACCACAAGACTCTGTCTAATGAAACTACTTTTCCACAAAGAGCCTGTTATAAAACTAAATAGTGCTCAGGATAGAGAAAATTATATGAAAATTCTCTAAAATACTAATGCTCATAAGGAAACAACTGTAGAGTATCATAATAATCACATCAGAAAATTCAGAAATTTCATTGGTCCAAATTTATCTTTGAATACGTCTAAAAAACGAAAATCTATTGATGGAAATGGTTTCTTAGCGAGCTATAAAGTAGCAAGAAGAGGGACAACATTTAACTATGCGTAGTAGAATGATGCAAATGAACTTGTCGATCGATTACGATGGCTTGTAGCTGAACAAAGAGCGGGCTATTTCAGCCATGTCAATAAAATTCATTCAATAATTGAAGAATTACATGAAGCAGGATATACAAATATTAAGGTTTAATCTCTGAAAAGACTATCAGTATCATGATGAGTGTTGACGGGTTTGGACGCAAGTTAAAAAGTAGTAAGAAAAAGGATGTTGGCTCACGAAATAAAACTCCAGGATTTGGTTATAAAATGACAGAAGATGATGCAAATAAAAAGAGAATTTATAATGTTGTTTATATTCATGAAGCCAATAATGCAGTAAACTTAGATTTGTATCACAATTGATTGATACTGAAATTTTTTCTTTCCAGAATAAAATCACTTAACTACAGAAGAATATTAACGATTTGAAGATTTTTATGAAACAACAACAAGATGTCCAATTTTTTTTTCGAAATATAAAAAAAGTATAAGTCTATTGACCATTCGTATCATCATGAATGTCGATGTCTTTGTACGTAAATTAGATAAAGTGAAAAAATCTTTTCTGAGTGTAGTTGTAAAATCAACAAAACGGACAGTTCAACTGTGATCATAAGAGAATTTGTAATCTAGCTGATCAAAAAGATGAAAAATATGCAATGAATTTGCGAGTGTTACATAAAACTTTGTGACGGTGTAGGCTGGTCATAGCCTACACCGTGTATGCTTGTATTCTCTCTCTCGGGCGAAGGCACACGGCCGGCATCAAACGCACGTTATTATCACGTGCCTGAAAGCCTGCCCTTTTTATTTTCAGCAACGCACGAAAGCGGAGGACGAAGCCAGGGACGCGACGACGCGATCGAATATTGAGAGTGCGAGAGAGAGAGAGAGAGAGAGAGAGAGAGAGAGAGAGAAGCTATAGTCTAGTGGTTGGGCTTGGCGCGCGGCACTTGTCGCGACCGGCATTGCCGCGTGCCGCCGATTAGAAGGCGAGTGGTGGGAGAAGGCGTGAGTTGCCGGCTCTCATTCACTCGCGACAGTGACGTGCACGCACGCGAGAGTAATCGGCCGCATTAGTTGGAGACCATCGCTGCGAAGCCTGCCCCCTTTGTTTGGCAAGTAGTCGGCAGTTCTCGCCATATTAGCCGGACGGATTCTCTTTGCCAGCGACGCAGCAGTCAGGAGGTTTTCCTGCAAGAAGCAACCATCAGGACGGTACCCGACAGGTTCTTCTGCCAAATCACCGGCTGCACAGCAGCCAAGGGTCTTCCTGCCAAGCCTCCGGTGGGACACCTTCGAGACTGCCAGCGACAGCGACGTCCGCCGAAATTGGTCGGGTCATCTATTCCTCTCTCTCTTTATATCTCTCCTTTTCCTCGGCGATTTTCACGGTTCGCGTTGCTACGCCAGGCTTCCCCGAGCCAGCGTAATTTTCGGTAGTGTTTAGTATAAGTTGTCGTTTGAGCCGGTTAACGAGGTGACATGGCGCTAACGTGCCGGTCATCTCGTTTAGAATAAGTTTGCGTGTTATTAGTAATAAGTGGTTTGTACTCTCGTCGGCACTCGAGGTAGTGCGTTTATAATAAACGGTTTATCAACGAAATTGAGTGTGTGTGTAGTTATTTTGCCCGCTGTTCTCCTTCCTGCTTTGCTTGGAGCGATACACCGCCTCCCTTACCTTCCCCCTTTATAAATAATTGGTAATAGTGGTGAAGTTATCGGCATTGCACGCCGATGCTATTACAACTTCTCACATCGATGTTACTGCATTTATGAGCATAATAAGTAATCTTCAAAGAAACGTCAATAACTTAAAAGTTGAAGTGGAAGAACAGAGAGGAGAGATTTTAAAATTGAAAAAAAGCAAGAGATATAGGGAACATCGAAGAGTAGTGGAAGACCTGCATAAGCCAGCACGTTGTAACTATATTCAATAATGATCTTCAATATTATAAGGAATATCCAAAAAATTAAAATTAATAACTTGAAAACTTCACTCGAATCCTACGTTTCGCCATTTTGTCCATGGTTTTTTTAGGAATAAATTTTGAAATACATTCTAAACATTATAAAATGATCTTCTTCCAGTAAAATTGAAATCATCAATTATGAAATCTGTAGTCATTTATGTGCGTCCAGAGGACTTCCTATCTGGACGGAACCTGGTCAGACTGGAGACCGTGACTCGGGGGTCGATCAGATCCTGGCTACGTTGCTAGAACAGGCCCTGTCCCGGGAGGCGAATGTTCATCCGTCGGGAGCAGGGGACACTTCCCTCCTTCACCCATCTAGACGAAAGAAGGTCCAACACTCCCCCCCCCCCCCTCCGGCAGGTTCGGCGGAGCCATTCGATCTTGCTAACCGTACCTTGATCAGAGCAGGGGGTGCGAGTGGTTCGTCGGATACCGAAGGTGATGGGAGACAAGAAATCTCCGTATTGGGTTCAGCGGCTCCGCAGGTGGGTTTGATGGACGTGGGCGAGAAGGGCGGGTTGGGAGCGGCGACGGTGTCGAAAGCGGTACCCTCAGACCCTGCACCGCCAGCCCCTGCACCGTCAAACCCTATCTTGCTCCCGAGTCTCGCCCAGATCGATCCGGCGGTCCTGGATCAGTTAGTCCTGGTTCTGCAGGCATTTGGGTTTGGCGCGGGGGGTCAGATCCCAACATCGCGTGGGGACCCACCGCTCCAGGCTCCGACTAATTTGCCGGTTTCTCGGGCTCTACCGACGCATGCAGTGACTGCTGCGGAGCAGGGGGAGACCCGGGGATGATTCCCCGGACGTTTGAGCTCTGGTGGCCTTGCAGACCGACTCGAACGAATGATAGCTGCCTCGGGCACGAGTGGAGGGGAACGTCGACCCAGGCTGACACCGACCCACGACTTTCCGGCGTCGTTGCCAAAATCGTCTAACGAACTGGATCGAACGCAATTACGCCGTGGGAGACGACTTGGCAGAAGGCGGCGGAAAACGCGAGTGAGCTTCTCGGAGTCGGAGGAGGAGAGTGCGTGGAGCTCCACAAGCAGCCCTGAGGAGCCGCGTTCGCGCCGCCGATGCCGGTCTCGTCGGGGTGGTCAGGCCAGGTCGAGCTCCTGCGACTTCATGCGGGGCACCTCCAGGAGACGCTTGAACGGGAAACGGGCAGACGCGGTGACTGCATTCCGCACATGGAACCTCAAATTCAACGATGCGTTGGGCTCAGTCGCGGAACGTTTCCTGGAGAAACTTGAGCGCTGCGTGCGGATGTACAGACTCCCGGACCGCGAGATGTTGCCGGCTCTGGGCATGATTTTCTTGGACCGCGCGGAGGTATGGCTGGCCAACAAACTCGGAACGTGGCGGACGTTCCGGGATTTTGCAGACAGTTTACGCTGGCATTACTGCCGAGCTTTATCGAGGGAGGAATTGTATGACGTGTGGCTCGCCGAACGCAGGCTTAGGACGAGTCCATTAGGGACTACCTGACCGCGTTCGGGAGCGTCGTCAGAAGGATGAGCCCCCCCCCCCCCTCCCGGAGAGGAAACAGGTCCGGTTGGCCAAAGCGGGCCTCAACCCTGAATACGGAAGGTACATTAGGGAGAAGTCCGTCCATATTCCACGCGACCTGGAGTATTACGGCGAGAGATTAGAGAAACATCGGGAATGCGAGAAAAGATGGCACCCTTTTTCCGCTAAGGACAACCTAAAGACACCGCCTATCGGGGGAAAGGTAAAAGGGCACACGTAGAAGCCAATGCCGTGGCCGCCCCAGTAAAGGTGTCCGCGGCAAATAAGTCTAAGGCCAAGAAGAAGAAAAAGAAGGGGAAAGCTTCCGGCGTTGTTACAACCGAACGTTCATCTAATAGTGAATCGGGGGGGCAGTGTGCGGCGAGCAGTTCAATGCCGCCCATACTGCGACAAAGCGCCAACTCACAGGCCCAGAGGAACACCGGGGACACAGGTGACAATCCGCGGACCGCCCCATCATTGCAGGCGCTAACGCAGGCTGTGAGGCGCCGGCAAAACTTAAGGACCGGGCAGAGTCGGGCCGACTTTCAGGGGAGATGTTATGGCTGCAACGGAGAAGGCCATCATATCTCTGAGTGCCCAACTTCCGGCCGAGGCCAGACTGACCAAGTACAAGGAAGCCCAATTTGCTTCCGATGCCACCAACCAGGACACTACGCCCCGGGTTGCCCTCTGAGTCGGCCAAGGGAGTCGTGCCAGAACTGTCAGGCACCGAACTGTACGTTCCATACCTGCGTAATTTTCAAGCCAATACGAAGGTTGGCGGAAAACCGGTCTGCGGGGAGTGGTGGTCCAACGCTCTCGGCAATGACTCGCAGTGGGCTGCAGAACTCAGGCACGACGAACTCAATCTAAAAATACGAGTTCAGGAGGGGGAGGAGACGGGGATGAACGAGGAATATTGGGTAGAGCTCAAGGAACGTCTTGAGAGCCGTTGGCAAGTAACAGACGAAGAGGGACACCAGAACTTGCATGATGGACAGGAGGGCGGGTGGTGCCGGCCAAGGGTGGCAGCGCCCACCGGCGAGCCATCGCGGCGGGTTGTCCCCTCGTCTGAGACGCCGGTTGACACCGATGAGCAATCGAACTCCTCTGGGTTGTCACCTGATGCAGCATCCGCTCCAGTTGGTAGGAACGCGACGAAGGAACTGGAAACTTAGTCGGTTCCGGTGGGGGCGGTGGTCGTGGAGGTCACGACTGACTGTTCGGCTGCATCTGACTGTGAGAACCCTGTGCTAGACGCCATCGTGGAAAACCGTCCACTGCTTATATTGCTCATTGGCGACAAACCGTACAGCACTCTGTTCGATAAAGGGGCCCAAGTATCGGTTGTGGGCCACCGGATCACGCAAGACTTTCAAGCTCGAGTGCAGAGAACCCCTGGCGCGGTGAATGGTTTCTCGGGCACATCAGTCAGCATGCTGGGGAAGCTGCGGCTGATGATCGAGATCGACACGGTGGTCCGGTCAATTGAGGCATATGCGTGCGAGCAGGATTTGCAGTACGATATGTTTCTGGGACAGAATTTTATCCGTGCGTTCGGATTTCGGTTGGATGCCAAGGAGAACACATGGAGTGTCGAGGGCCGAGAGATGTGGTACCACTTTGCGCAGAGAGTGGGAAACCGCATATACTTTCCCGACCGACCAAGGAACCTGAGTTTGGCAGCGGAGGTGGGAGGGCTTTCGACACTACGGGAACCCCAACGACTACAAATTAAGGCGCTGGTATGGCGGGTAGTGCCGAAGGAGTCACCTGCGCAGACGGACTTGATCGAACACGTCATCGACGTACAAGGTGCGAGGCCGATCAAGACACCCATGCGCAGGTACTCCCCGCCGGTCACTAAGTTCATCCGCTGGGAGATCGCGGATTGGCACAAAAAGAGCTTGATCCACCCGTCCCAGAGCGAGTCGTGTAGTGCACCGGTGGTCGTTAAAAAGCAAGACGGAAGCTATCGCCTGTGCATCGACCTGCGACCGGTGAACAAAACCACTCGTATTGACGCTTATCCGATGCCGGGGGTAGACGTGGTACTCGATCGGTTGCGGGGGTCCCGGTACATTTCCAAAATTGACCTAAAGAGTGCTTCTATTCAAGTGCCCTTGCAAGAAGATAGTAAGAAATACATAGCTTTTGGAGCACCGGGCTGCGGTCTTTGGGAATATAACCGGATGATCTTCGGGTTGGTCAATACCCCTGCAACCTTCATGCGCTTGATGGATGCACTGTTTGGACGAGATTTCGAGCCGCACGTGTTCAAATACCTTGATGACGTGATTATAGTCACGGAAACGTTCGAGGACCACTTGGTGTGGCTCGAGAAGGCGTTAAGGCACATGGTCCAGGCAAGACTGGAAATCAACGTCGAGAAGAGTGAGTTCGGCTGCTCTAGTGTGACATTTTTGAGGTACCTCCTCGACGAGAACGGGCTACGGCCAGACCCCGATCGCGTGGGGCCCGTTCTGGACTTTCCAGCCCCGCGGAACATCAAGCAGTTGCATCGGTTCCTGGAAATGTGCGGGTGGTACTCCAGGTTTATTGAGCACGAGTCGTATCTAAAGGTACCCCTAACGAATCTGTTGCGCAAGAACCAGGTCTGGCGCTGGGGCTTCGAACAACAACAAGCGTTCGATTCGCTAAAACAAGCGTTGACCGAAGCCTCAGTGCTAGTACGTCCGGATTTCATCCGGATGTTCTACGTGCACTGCGACGCGTCGTCCTACGCGCTCGGAGCTTGTCTGATGCAGAAGGACGACGAGGGGTACGACCACCCGGTGTGTTACGCGAGCCGCACACTGAACGAACACGAGAGGAACTACACCGTATCAGAGCTCGAATGTCTCGCCTTGCTGTTCGGCATTCACAAGTTCAGACCATACATCGAGGGCGCGCATTTTACTGCAGTCACCGATCATACGGCTCGGACTTGGTTGAAAAATAAGAAAGATCCTTCGGGGCGGTTGGCCCGCTGGATCCTTGAGCTACAGCAATGGGATTTCGAGCTGATGTATCGCAAAGGGGTATTCCACCATGTCCCAGACGCGTTATCTCGTGGGACGGGGGTCCAGGAGGACATCGCAGTGTTCGAAAACATCGCCGATTCATGGTACCTTTAACGATTAAGAGACGTGGAGTCAAAACCATAGAAGTTCCAGCACTGGAAAATCGAGGATGGAATTCTGTACAAATATGGTACCAATGAACTCCCGGACCCAGTAACCCATAAGGAGCAGTGCTGGCGGCTCGTCGTATCGGAGGAGCGTCGATCACGTGTCAAGCGAGATGCTCATTGCGAGCCGTCTGCGGGACATCTTGGGCGCGAGAAGACGTATGACCCCATCGCTTGCGAGTACTTCTGGCCGGGTATGTTGTACGATGTGCAGAAGTTTGTGCAGTCATGCCAACTATGCCAGCGTTACAAGGGTGAACAGGATGTACCGAAGGGTTTGATGAGCAAGCGGGTGGTCGATCGTCCGTGGGCAGTCATTGCCACGGACGTAATCGAACTATCCCGCAGTAAGAACCGGTATAAATACCTAGTGGTATTTCAAGACCTGTTCACCAAATGGGTGGAGTTCAAACCACTTACAGTCGCTACCGGAAAGACCTTGGGGAATGCCCTTGAGGAACTAATCCTTTTCAGATGGGAAATTCCCGATTACTTAGTTAGCGACAGTGGCAAGAACTACTGTGGGGCCGAATTCAGGGGTATCCTCAAGGAGTACGGGATTGAACATGTGCCTTGCCTACCCTACCACCAACAGGCCGATTTTTGCGAGCGAGCGATCAAGACGCTGAAGACCATGATCTCGATCTTCATAGATCATGATCATCGCGACTGGGACAAGCACCAGCACGAGTTTCGGCACGCGATGAACACGGCTGTACAGTTGACTACGAGGGTATCGCCCGCGTTTCTGAACTTCGGAAGAGAACCACGCCCAGCCAAAAGCTTACGTAGCGAGGTGGAGAAAAAAGGACCGTTTGTGCGTCTTTCTCCCGAGGAATAGGCTGACCGGATGAAGCGCCTGAACGCGCTGCGGAGCCTCGTGCTCAGGCATATTGAGCAGGCACAGAACAAACAAAAGAGGCACTATGACCGCAGCCGTCGGCTTGCCCAATCTGAGAGGGCGATATGGTGTGGCGAAGGTCGCACACCTTCTCTAACGCGCCGAAAGGCAGGAGCGCGAAGTTAGATCCCTTGTACATCGAGCCGTATAAAGTGCTAGAGGTGCTGTCCCCGGAGTTGTATATTCTGACGACGGATAGCAAGAAGCAGGTGAAACGCGTACACGTGAAGGAGTTAAAGCGATATGTCCCGCCGCGAAGAGAGCATTAGAACGTAAGAGGGAGGGGAGGCACGAGTTAGGGAACTCTTGCAAATCACGGCACGTACTTCCACACCTTCCCCTTTGCCCGAGAAGTCTTGACAGGTCTTATGTGTGTCAACCCCTACATTAAACCAGTGGGAAATTACTCCAGTTCTACTAACCCAGTTTCCAAAGGAGTACGGTGTGGGAACTTAACTTCGTCTTTGTCTGTTTGCAGGAAGCTCCCGACATGACTTTGGAGGAAGAGATTGGCCACCTTCGAGCGCTGGTGGGCCCGGATCAGGGGCGGGATATGATGGCTCCCGCAGAGCCTCTGGAAAGCTCGGGGGTAACCGCGGCTGGCAGCCATGCCGCTACGGACCTACCAATCACGAACCCTCCTAAGATGCAGGAGCCCACCCCGGGCCTAATGGGCAAAGCCCTGATGGGGATCCCGGCTCTACTCTCGGGTCGGCCGCGGATGTGACGGGCGAGGTCAGGGGTGGCGCGCCCTTGGCGCCGCCGACCGCTGTCCCACTTCCGCAGCACCTGGAACGGCAGGCTCGGGAGCAGCGGGAGAAGGAGGCCCCCGCCTGGAGTCGGTCCCCAGTCCAGGCCGGGCCGAGTGGGACAACCACCTCAACACCGGCCCGGCCCGTCAGGCGCTTCCGCTCCAGTAGGCGCTGGCCAACCTGGCATCTCGCGGACCACGGGTCCGCGCTCGGATCGGGCGCGACTACGCTGGGGGAGTCATGAGCCTCCAAACCGCCCGCACCCGGGACTTACCAACCTGCATAGAACCGGGCATCCCGGGTTTGCGGTTTGAAGTGGCGAAAGGGGGGGACCATAGCCCCCCGTCGACGGTCCGGGGGGAACGTCTGGTCTCACCGCGTGCCCCGAGGCGGGAAGTAAAAATTCCCCTCGAGGTGCAGTTCCTCCCGGCGTTGGCTGAGCCGGAGGAAAGGCCGCGTAGGGTGCTCCCGCCGATGCGGCCCGGTGGTCGCCCCCCCCCCCCCCCAGGGGTCCCAAGATAAGGACGTCCCCGAACTCTCGAGGAAAAAGAAGGCTAGGCGGCTTTCCAACTTCTCCACGGACGTAGAGTTTCGCTACGTCGGCGATAGCCCGTGCTCGCAGGAAACTTTGACTGCGAGGATGGAGGCGATGAGTCGACGTGAGACGAACCAAGGCGCGTCCGGAGAGGTTGGGCAAGCCCAGACCTCGAGGGCAGAGCCGGTTCTCCTCGAAGGGGTGAACCCGGATAAATCTGGCCCCGTGGAGGTAGAGAGCCCTAGAATGGTCTCGCCCCCGAGGCCGGAAGTGGCTGGTGGTGAGCCTGTAGTCGGAGAGGAGGCGTTGGGCCAAACGCGTTTGTGGCGCCCGTTCATCGACGATGACGGAGTCTTCTGGAAGATATATCCAGATGACCGCCGCCGCCGAAGGACACGGGCTGGAGCCAAGCGCGTCCCGACCAAGAAGAGGGCCCTTCTCGCCGCCAACTCGGGCGCGTCGGAGACACCCCTTCCCGCGTCGATGCAAGAACCCGCCACCCAGCGTCCGGAGCTTTAGCCGGAAACCGCAGCAGAAGCGAAGGCCGAACCGGCACCAGGCCGACAGGCCGGGACCGGACCAGGCCGAACGCTATGTCAGATCCCTCCACGATACCAAGCGCTGGAGCACTACGCCACCAGGATGGCGGGAACCATCCCTTCGACGTTGTCGACACCGGCGTCGACGAGCACGTCGCCACCACCATCGGCGACGTCGGTAGCGCCGTTGCCGATGCCCTCGGCAGCCATGCCGACGGTGGCATCGCTAACCGTACCATCTTTGGTGCCACCGGACCCGTCGGCGCCGTCGCCGCCCTCTCCTCGGTCGACCGCCCTGGCATATCTTACCGGACTGTCGATCGGGGACCGGCTGCGTCTCGTCGCTGAGGCAAGCGAGCTCTCACAGCCTCCACCCCGTCAGGAAGATCGGTAAGACGGGGAAGCGACGAAGTAAGTCATGTTTGGTTTTACATAGTTCGTTTCTTTCTTTTTCTTTTTCTTTGTTTGTTTTAAGCCGATCTCTTTCTTGTACTATCTCCCTTTGAGGTTGAGGGTTTCTCTGATGACGGTTCAGGATATGATTCTATATTGATTTTCGATTTCCGCCCGCTCATTTTCTGTTCCCCGGACCATTATGATCATTTGATATTATTTGATTTTGTTTCAACTTGATCTGGCATCCTCCCAGCTCGCGTACGGCGCCCGGATGGTGAGAGCGAGTGAGTTAGGGTGAGTGAGAGTTCCTCGCCGAGCCTGGGAAACACACCAATACACCAACACACCAACACACCAACGTCAACAACAGTTACAACAACAGGAATAACAACGACAACATAAATAATAACGATAATATCAATAACAACGATACCATCAACAACAATGATAATAACAATAACAACAACAACATCGCCAAGCCTTAATCGGGAGGAGAATTGAGGAGTAGAAGAGGACCAGTATCTAGCCATCCGCCTTTGTTTTTCTTTCCAGAACGTTTCGCCGTCAACAAGGATAAAGGTCGCCGAAAAGCACACGAAATCGACACGAGGAAAGGTCGGCGTGGTTTTCTCTCTCTCTCTCTCTCTCTCTCTCTCTCTCTCTCTCTCTCTCTCTCTCTCTCTCTCTCTCTCTCTCTCTCTCTCTCTCTCTGTCCGAGGCGTCGAATAAACACCTCGCAGTTCGGTAGCCCTGCCGATTGCAAGGTCGCGCTTTGTTTTGATCGGGCGGTTGTCGATTGATTTGTATGCGAGCGCATTTATTATAACATTTGTAATTTTTCCTTAGTTTTGTAGTTTTCATTTATTTTGTAATTTTCCTTTATTTTGTAATTTTCCTTTATTTTGTAATTTTCCCTTGTTTTATATTTCTATTTTTTTTTTCTCTTTTTTTCTTTCCTTTTTTTTGATTAGCTTGTACTCCATTTAAATTTCTTTTGTTTTGATTGATCCGTTCCGCAACTGAGTTTAATTAATTATCATTTTGTCGCCGCTATTATTAAAGACTACTGTTGCTTCAAAATTGGTCTCGTTTATTCTCTTGACAGTCACTCCTGATCCCGCGTGACAATCCGCTTACGGTTAGCGCGTGTGCTCGACGCGCTATTCGGCCGTGGGAACGACTCTTGTTTCCCGAATCCCCGAATAAATAATTTGTGAGGGCAGTCGCGAGCCATCCGCAGAAGGATGACTGAGATTCCCCGTTACAAACGATAAATCTTCAAGTTGATTGCGGTAAAGAATTCTACAATAAGACTTTTCAAAATCTTATGACAAAGTACAAGATAAACTTGTATTCGACTTATAGCAATTTTTAAGCTTCTATTTGTGAACGTTTCAAGCGTGCATTGAAAAATATTATGTAGAAAATATTCAGTTTGCGAGTAAATTACAAACGGGTGGTCATGCGTCCCGACTTGGTAAAATCGGAGTTATAGTTTATTTTTTAGAGCGTGTGAAAGCAAGTGTGTCCGTTGGATTTTTTAAAATGGAAAAAGAAAAATATCGCTCGATGATTCGATCTTTTCTTTGGAAGGAAAATCGCGCAGTGAAATTAAAGAAAGCTGAGATGCAGTGTTTGGGAATGCTTCTCCTTCAAGGGCGACCGATAAAAATTGGTATAACGAGTTTCAACATGGTCGTACGTCGGTTTTGGATGATCCACGCCATACCTGGAGAAGAGCATAACGGTCATAGAACAGTACTACGTCAGATTATTGAGCCGATTTGACGCCGTATTAAAAGAAAAACGGCCCCATTTGTCTAAAAAGAAAGTACTTTTCCATCACGATAATGCAGCGACTCACACCAGTTACCACGGATAAATTGATCGAATTACACTATGAATTGCTGCCCCATCCCCGTATTCTCCAGATTTAGCTCCGTGCGACTTTTTTTTGTTTCCGAACCTAAAAAATTCACTCGCCGGGAAGAGATTCCATTCCAACAACGAAGTAATCGCCACCACCGAAGCCAAGAGAAAACATTTTTTTCAACGGGGTTAACAAAATTGGAACACCGCCGGACCAAGTGTATTCAACTAAAAGGAAACTACATTGAAAAATAAATTTTATTTTTTGCAAAATTTTCGTGTTTTCATTTGTAGACTAGGTACTTGTCAAATGACCCTCGTATTTTTCAAAACACCTCCTACTACTATTCTTTTTATATAAAGATTGCGAGAGTCTTATACTTCGCTCTCGCCAATGAGGTAATTCCACTTAAAGGTTGCCAATAGACTCTTTATATAGGCCAAGCAACAGAGCATCAAAAGAACGATTTCGTGACATTAATCCTAGTTGCAAGCCCACTGTACCATCATGAGCAGGCCATCTCAGACTTCATTAGGTATATGTTTTGGACAACCAAAGCTCATCAGCTTTTTTTTTATTAACATTTTTAACAACAAAATGGCACTTTTTTCGGTTTTTTACTCATAACTGAAAAAGTAATTAGGCTAGCTTAATACTGTCAATAGACAAATTGTAGCTAATAATATAACGAATAAAATGCTTTTTCGAACGAATCAATCGGATAATTAGAAGCTGAGAAAACTTCGGAAAATCCGGAAAATAGAGCACATTTTAAAAAATTCATAAAACCGCCATTTTTTAAGTTGGAGAGCTCAGCTTTGGCAGAAATGTAGTATTTGATGTCTAGTTTATGCATGCGAAAGATTGACGGTATAGGATGATTAGGTACCGAGTTATTGCAATTATAATTTTTTTTATGCCCTTAATTGTAAATCGCTGCTTGCTCTTGAGGTGGTCCAATTTCAATTTTAAAAACGGATTTGAAAAGTTCGTAATCCACGCAACAAAATGTATATTTTCATTTTCCATGCAGAAGATGTTAAAGTAGAGAAAAACGCGCTCAAAGACAACTCTGAACCGACGCTCGCGCGTTTGTGGTCGTGTAGTGGGGGGAAGAGGAGGATAGGAGAGGCAGCAGTATATAGTAATACAAGCGCGCGGCCCGGCACTACACGCGTCGCGTCGTTTTCTTTTCAATCAATATTTGTTTTTGTATTACTTATGCTTTTTTTACGTTATTTCATGTGTGGGTAATCGATACAATTAAATATGCATAGCGTGCAGTATGAGAAGTAATGTTGTTTTACTAGGAAGTATTAAATTCGTGATGTTCGTATAATATACAAATAGGTTTCTCTATTATTGTAATGTTTGAGAAATACAAAACATTATTGTGTGAGTACATTTATAATTAAAAACATAGCTTTTATTCAAAAAGAAAAAAACAGTAAAACGTATAAACATTTTTTTTACAGCAGTACATATAGAATTTTTCTTTATTATTTTACAGTTTGCTAAAAAATATTTATAGAAAATGGATACATTTTTTTCTATAGTTGAGCGCATACAATAAACTATTTCGTGAGTGTTACGAGTAGAAGTTACAATTTGCCAATCTTATAAGTATTAAGTAAATCTTCTTTTCTTAGCAGACGGCACGATTTCTGCCTCAATATTTAAATGGACATTATCCACCTGTAGTTCGTCAAATTCGTTATCGTCATGCATTAACTCTTCTTCCGACACATTGTCATCGTCGGGCGCAATCGATTGGTTATTCGCATCTAAGTTAGAATATGTAGTATCATCGTGGCAATGTGCACATAAGTTAGAACATTTTATCCCATTAACGCTCACAGGACGGTTTTTCGAGACCTGAGTTTGAACTATTCTCATGTCATGAATTCTCGTGGAAAAAATTCAGGAACCATTGTTTCTTATGTTTTCGAGTGTCCTCTTTCCAATGATGCTGGTTAAAATTGTCGCTGAAAAACTTTTACGGTCCAAAAATCAAAAATAAATAAGAAAAACATGATTTTCTGATTTAATTTTTTTTTTAAATCGACTTTTCGTTCCCTAAGCATTTTTTTTAATGCCTAAAACCCTTATAGATCGCGGCCTCGAGGTTTTAACTACAAGTTACTATGGTTCTCCGGATATGAAAATTTTTCGTATAAACAAAATGGCGGCCGAAGTGAAAATATTTATCTAAAACTTTACAAATTTTTTTCTCGAATACTATAGATTTTCATGAAAATTTTTAAAGAACAAAAATGTCTTAGAATTAGTTATAAAATACTCTCAAATTTTTTCAGAATCATCCGAGAAAATTTTGGGATTTCGGAAAAGTCTCTGAATTGAAAATTTAAAAATTATGTCGGAAAATTTTGAAATAATTTGAGAGCGTTCTTTGTTTGTTTTTAAGACATCTCTATTCTCAGAAAAACTTTCGTAAAGTGCATGGTTTTTGGTAAACAAAATATTTGTTTAGCAAACTTTAACATTTTTTTTCTCGAAAAGTATACTCTTTAGGAACATTTTTCTGAGAATAGAAATGTCTTAAAAACAAACAAAGAACGCTCTCAAATTATTTCAAAATTTTCCGACATAATTTTTAAATTTTCAATTCAGAGACTTTTCCGAAATCCCAAAATTTTCTCGGATGATTCTGAAAAAATTTGAGAGTATTTTATAACTAATTCTAAGACATTTTTGTTCTTTAAAAATTTTCATGAAAATCTATAGTATTCGAGAAAAAAATTTGTAAAGTTTTAGATAAATATTTTCACTTCGGCCGCCATTTTGTTTATACGAAAAATTTTCATATCCGGAGAACCATAGTAACTTGTAGTTAAAACCTCGAGGCCGCGATCTATAAGGGTTTTAGGCATTAAAAAAAATGCTTAGGGAACGAAAAGTCGATTTAAAAAAAAAATTAAATCAGAAAATCATGTTTTTTTTATTTATTTTTGATTTTTGGACCGTAAAAGTTTTTTAGCGACAATTTTAACCAGCATCATTGGAAAGAGGACACTCGAAAACATAAGAAACAATGGTTCCTGAATTTTTTCCACGAGAATTCATGACATGAGAATAGTTCAAACTCAGGTCTCGAAAAACCGTCCTGTGAGCGTTAATGGGTTAAACCGTGTTTTTTGCAACTGCACGAATTGTCTACGCACCATTTTTTGCTACACGAACACGATATTTGATTAAGTATTTTATCAGGGACCGGAGGATCGCGAGTACCAACAGGAAATAAGTTATTATTTCTAACTTCCCAACCATAGTCTGTTAGTCGAAGGTTTTCGTTACCCAGCCATAGCTGCAGCTGATAATAAACGCGATACGCATGCTCTTTGGCAGCCCCTTCTGTAGGTGGCAATCTTTCCAATGAAAATTTGTTCTTAATGTTACTGTAGTGTAAGTAACGCAAGTCGCTCAAGCTGAAAACCTTAGCTTTATCTATCAATGCCTTCTCCACTTTCGTACTGTATAAGCTGATGATTATTTGAAATGAAGCCCAAGCTATTTTTTCTCGAGTGGCCTGGGCGTCGTAAAATATAGCTGCATATTCAAATAATTTTTCTTGTTCTATGGCCTCAATAATTTTGTTTTTACCAAGATTGTAGAAACAAGACGTCGTATCACAACCACAAAAACAGTGTAGAAACGCTACAAATTTTTTTAATGAAGGAAACTTAAAACTATTGCTGCTATAGTACTCGTCGGGTGAATTACTTTTCATTACTCTCTTAAAAATATATTGTTCATATCCTCAGACAATTGCGAAAAAATCACCAATAAGTCCGTATCTTGTCCTACAATAATTACTGTATTATCCGAATCCATACGCGCATTGTCCACTGCTGTTGTAACTATCAATCTGTCTGCGTCTTCGACGGCGACTTTCGTTCGATAACCTGCTACGTTCAATGAATTACAAATTAATTGAATTAACCTCGATTTATTCTTTTCGTTATTGAGAAATAGTTTTTGACTAGTTGCTATTATCGTGTTCTCATCGAAGGCGATTTCACGGCCTATATTTTTTAATGTCCTGCGCGAACGTTCAACTGATTTCGTTGACAGAGTATCATCGTCTGGGTATCCATCGAATATTACGTAACTATTGAGATCGTAATTGTTTTTTACGTAAGTTATATATTTGTCTATTATATCTCTTATCATCGTATTACTTTGCCAAACAACTTTGTGCAATAAAAATCCACCGTCAACTACGTACGTTATAGTCCCGAGTGTGCCAATTGATGCGTAAATTCGAAGTTGGAAACAAATTCTGACTTTTTTGTTTTTCTCATGCCATTTTCATCAAATAAAGATAAAGGAATAGGTGCAAGCTCGTAAAAGCTAGCGTACTCCTTTATATCCTCCTTCGTTTCAATATTCAATGAAATTTTTTGAAAAATAATTAGTAGTTGGATATACACTTCTTCATTGGATGAATTTTTTATCGTTGAATTTGCTGCCGATAAATGTACAATTTTATCTTGCCTTTTGAATTTAACGTCTGTGAATTTCTTCTCAGACGTATTTTTGAATAAAGCCGTGCCGATCTCGAAAGCTTTATGGCAATTCACAGAAGAATCTGCAACAACGCCGGAAAATATTCCGATGAGTTTGTCCAAATCAGGGAGAGGATCGTAAGTTTCGCAAAATTGTAGCACCTTCGCTAAATCTTCCGAATCTCTGGACATGCGTGACACACGGTTGTCAACATGCTGCTCAGATGTTGAAAAAACGACGTTGCAAAATAATTCCATCGAGTTTTCGATTTCTAACACGGCCATTCTAGACAAAATCCATTTTGATATAACTCCTTCAGTTAATCCACGGCCATGCGTCAAACCACCAGAACACATCATTGCTCGCATTAACACCTGCTCAATCGTCATGTCTGACCAGATTCCAGACCAAAACCGATTAGAACGCCTTATAGTAAAAAACCCTTGTTTACAAAACTGATCGTATTCGTTCAAGTCCATGATTTCTGGCAATTGTAGCATTTGTTGAACATACAAAAGACAAGCTTTAGCGTACAAATGGTGGCCAGAAGCGAAAAAGAAAGGAATCATCAACAAAATTGTTTCGAGGTGTTGTTCGAAATTTCCTGACTGTTCAGCATCGACGAATCGTTGTAATAAACAAATAAGTTTAAAGTAGCGAATCCACAATTGACAAGTAGGACCTTTTTTTTCAATCGCATCGACAGTAGCAATGAATTTTTGTTTTACATTTTCCATAATTGGATCAGCTAAATAATCATCGAAATCTGTTTCTCCATTTTTTGTCAAGCCTGTTTCTAAGTAAGCTCTTTCAGTATCATCCAGGTCGATATTTTTCAAAATAATACTTGCAAGAGAAGCTTGCACTATGAGGTGGCCTCTTACCGCCCTTGAAAACGCATGGCCTGTCAAAGCTTTCTCAGCGGATAGCTCTGCGTACATCGTGCAAAATGCCTCGTAAAGGCCACTACCTTTCATTATAACATTTATGCTTCCAATGAATGACATCAGGAGGTGAAAACCCCCTAACCGCAATATAATGGAGCGCAGATTGAAGGGATCGTTAGATGGATCTATCGAAGCTATTATTTCGCTGGCTTTCATGAACAAGGGTAAATCAAAAGTTACGAAGCAATGCTTCATTTTCTTTTCGTCGGCTCTATGTCTAGCGTCGATCAACGCGGTCAAAATAGTTTTATGTTCACTCGGCGGTGCTTTGATGAATGGCAAAGGTATAACTTTCGTTGTACAGTAGTCGGTGTTGAAATGATGGTAGGTATTCATGAAACCATGCCAATTTGCTGTGCTATTCGGTGCTCTATATTTTCCGAAAAAATAAAGCACATCAATCGGTTTCAATGTCATCGAAAAGTCATTACTAGAAACTCCTTCCCAATCGCGAACAGTTACGCTATCTAACTTGAAAGGTTTATTAGTTTTGAAATCGCTGAGCGGCACAAAGCCCGATGACGTTGCTGTATTTATTTTCGGTAAAACTCCTTTCAAGCGAGGAATTGAATTCTTGCATGTTACGGAAGACCCTGGCGTCGCACACATTATACCGCCCATACAATGAAATGTATTTTTACCGTCTATAGTTGCAGTATTGTGATCTGCGTTGTCATAGATGAATTGAATATATGTGTCGTCTTGTATATCATATTGATCTGGAGCATTGATAATTGAACTCTCCAACCGTACCGTTTCAAAGTATGATTCGCAAAGACCTATGGAATGCAACCCGTCAATCAATCCTCTCGCAGTATATTTGGTATGTATTGTGCTTGCAAGCCCAAGTAATATTGAAGATCTAAATGATTTCGGTCTAACGGATGACATTAAGACGTGAGCAGCAGTGACGATTTTTTTCTCCCACTTATCCCAAGAGCCATTTTTAGGCTTGCGTTTATGTGTTTTAATTAGTATATCAAGAAATAGCTGTAGCGATTCTGGAACGTCGTTTTTAGCGTTTTTCAAAAAATCAGATGGCGAATTGTAATTATCTAGATCGAATTCCTTTGCTCGAATATCTTGGAGAATAATGTGCGCTGCCATTTCAACGATCCGTTTCTTTTCGTTCTCTTTGTTCTTACTACGATTATTATACCAGCTTTCGTGAATGGATTGGCCCAATGTGCGCTTAAAACATATGAACCGATCGTTTCTGCTTTTATAAATAACAATGTCATCGTCGAAATGTTCTATTAGCTGATCCTCAATTCTATCAAATCGCGGTAAATAGCAAACCCCACTTTGTTCAGTATAAAGTTGTAACAGTTTTTTCATAGAAAATTGACACTCTTCACTATTTTCAACTATAAAGTTGATCATAAATGAAACTACCATAGACATACTGTCGCTAATTGGTTTACCTCTAATATTACTCGGATTGAACGCATAAAAAGTAGGTAAACACTTACGATGGTAAGAAACATCATTAACAACGTAATAATCATTAGTGCAGTTTTCCAAAATCTTCAAACGCGATGCTATAACTTTATTAATTTCGGTTTTCGGGTAAACTTTTAGTTGTTCAATAACATTGTCAATAGTACTTTGTGTGGATACTCTCACACATTTTTGGCCCAGACTTAATTGATTAGAACAAAAAAAGCAATGCGTAGAAAAACTGAAATTGCGCCCGAGAACTTGTCTTTGCCGATCGTCCGACCTTGTTTTCGTTATGTTTTGTAAAGCAATTTTTATGTTACATTCCCGGCTGTACGTTCTTTGACACGACTAATGTACGCGCATTGTCGCTAAATGTTGAAAACCTAGGTATTTTTTATCTTTTCTTTTAATGCTTGCATTAACTAGTTTCGCAATCGCACGCTCTTTTACTATACAAAACTTTGATGGTTCCATCGGTCAATCGCACAACATACATATTTCTAAATACTCTGTTCGACATGTTTTGTGGACTGTTATTTGTTTCAAGTTTTCGATTTTTAAATGTAAATCATTTTTTCGCTTCTTACTTGCTGCTACTAATGCATTGATGTCATCCTCCGTTAATACATCTGCTTCGGAAAGATGCAATGGCTTGTCGCACATCGGACACGTTTCAATTGTTTGCTGGTGTGCTGCATTATCATCGTTGCTAGAAAAAAATCATAAATATATATTTATAATTACACATCACGTGTACATAAATCACAAAGGTCGTCTTGAATACATTCGATAAATAATACTTTAATTAAAATGATATTAACCTGGCTTTTCCAGAAACGGAATCTTCATCAACTCCTTTATTTCTTTCCTCGTCGTTAATTTCGTTGTCACCGCTAAATATAAGAAAAAAAATCAATCTGAAAGTATTTTTTGACTAGAGCTATCGAAAACTATGCATACCTATCGTTTCTGGCTGACTCTTCATCCATTTTAGTTGCAGAGTTCTTCGTTTCAATTGTAGTATGATTCACTAATACAAAACATTAACTTGAAGGGCCAAAAGGCTCTCTCATAAACACGTTGACAATTTTGATGCAACTTCAACAATCAGAACAAAAAAAAATAGGTAATAGTCTTGTTGGCGGCATGTATTACATCCAACTGCTTTCAACACGTGGTTACGACTGAGCAAGCAGCGCCAAGCAAACAACCGTTGGCGTCGCTTTCTTTTTGCTTCAATTTAAAATACTATACTATATACCGCTATACCTATACAGCAGCTGGGCCTGTAGTAAGAATGAGAGAAAGCGAGAGAGAGACGCCACGGGATTACAGAACAGCTGCTCCAAACTCCGAAATATTTCAAATATAAATGTAACTGTAGATGATTCCTGTTTATCGTTAAATAATTATGAATATACACACATATACACATATAATATATATATATATATATTATAAATAACAAAAAAAGTAAAGTAACGCACGTTTGTAATATATAAAATAAAACGAAATAACTGCGCAAAACTGAGTCCCCAGCCGCGCCCTTGTATGCGAACGCTTGTATTACTATATATACTGCTGCGTCTCCTCTCCTGCGCTTCCCCCCCACTACGCGACCACAAACGCGCGCGCGCCGGTTCAAAGTTGTCTTTGAGCGCGTTTTTCTCTACTTTAACATCTTCTGCATAGAAAATGAAAATATACATTTTGTTGCGTGGATTACGTACTTTCCAAATCCGTTTTTAAAATTGAAATTGGACCACCTCAGGAGCAAGCAGCGATTTACAATTAAGGGCATAAAAAAATTATAATTGCAATAACTCGGTACCTAATCATCCTATACCATCAATCTTTCGCATGCATAAACTAGACATCAAATACTACATTTCTGCTAAAGCTGAGCTCTCCAACTTAAAAAATGGCGGTTTTATGAATTTTTTAAAATGTGCTCTATTTTCCGGGTTTTCCAAAGTTTTCTCAGCTTCTAATTATCCGATTGATTCGTTCGAAAAAGCATTTTATTCGTTATATTATTAGCTACAATTTGTCTATTGACAGTATTGAGCTAGCATAATTACTTTTTCAGTTATGAGTAAAAAACCAAAAAAAGTGCTATTTTGTTGTTAAAAATGTTAATAAAAAAAAAGCTGATGAGCTTTGGTTGTCCGAAACATATACCTAATGAAGTCTGGTATGGCCTGCTCATGATGGTACAGTCGGCTTGCAACTAGGATTAATGTCACGAAAAAATACCTGTTGCTTGGCCTAATATAGAGTCGAAACTTAATGAAAACGGTACATTGATGATTTTTGATTTACCTCTCCGCAATAGAATAATTAAATAATTGAAACCAATACTATTTTATTAGTGTGAATAAATTGTTTATATTTATTACTCAAAATTTCTTATAATGTCTTATAATAATATCTTATAATGTAATAATATCTTATAATAATAATATCTTATAATATCTTATAATGTAGTACATGAATGAGCAAATTATTTTATTTTGAATGTCGAATCTTCAATATGATGTAGGAAAAGTGTTTCATCAACATATTTTTGGAACATATTCTTCAATTGGTGTTGCTCTGTTATTTTAAGTGCGGTGCTCACTCGTTTAGATAGGAAGACCTCGAATTGATGAACGGTGAGTATGATACTAAATCCATATTTAGTGTTCAAGATTCCCACTGTAGTAACCTTGTACGTGGTATTATTTTCCAATAAGGACATGATCTTTTTCGGCAAGTATGTTGATTTAGCAATCTTGTTAATTGATGAGAAATCCATTTTATAAGTAAACATAATCATTAAATATTTATTCTACAATTAATTTAATTACTGGTTATATAAAAAATTTTTAGAAAAGCTTACTTTTATTGGAGATTTACTAGTTTTAACTATGAGAGAGGATGAGAAGGAGGTTAAGACTGTTGATTCGAGCTGCTGCTGTATATCTACACTGAACTCAAGCGAGTTCTTGGTTTTGTTTCCAGCACCACTACTCATCTTTCATGAACCGCCTAAACTGCTTCCCTCTTTTTCGTCTCTCTATTATCTACTTCTTCGTTTCTATATATTGCCCCACCCTACGAACTCGAGCGGCATTTCCATCGCCCTCTCTTCTTTATCTTCTCTTACAGCACCCTCTAGCCTCAGCCGCTTTACATTGAGTCTTTTCTTTCCACTACTATTCTAAGCTAAGTACCATCTTTTGGAAGCTTGAAGATATACTGTTTAGTCTTTTTGTATTAGATTTTTTTTTCTTTATTACTGCTCTCAACTGTGCGAAATCTTTTGGTCGCTCTGGGAACTACTAGTTCTCTTTGAGCAGAAATTTACGCTTTATTATCCGTGATTCAACTAGATAACTTGAATAATATTCATGTTTAATAGTGTCCTTGACTCATTTCGCTTTTCTCATTGGTTTATGATTTTCTATTTCAATACTATGAAGACCAATAAATTTCTACATTATATTACCATTACATTTATCTTTCATTACGCCAACTATTTTATTGGCTTGAGATATGTTAAATCGGTTCTCTATTGGATAGTGAGATGTATAGAATTTATCAATATCTTCTTTCATGATCTTATATATATAAGACATTCATTATAATCTATTTTATTTTCCTTCGAAATATTACTAATCTCATATATAAACAATGGTTAAGGAAAATCCCTCATGTAATTAATACAACACTCTTGAAATTTCTCAACGTTTCGCCATAAATTCATGGCCTCTTCAGGAAAACTTTATTAAAAAAAAAAATTTTATGAACAATTAAAAACTTTTTTTTAAACAAATCGACATGATCATAACACTACAGTACACATCCAACAATAATAATAAACTCATTCGTACTCTTATTATATTATTATTGTTGGATGTGTACTGTAGTGTTATGATCATGTCGATTTGTTTAAAAAAAAGTTTTTAATTGTTCATAAAATTTTTTTTTTTAATAAAGTTTTCCTGAAGAGGCTATGAATTTATGGCGAAACGTTGAGAAATTTCAAGAGTGTTGTATTAATTACATGAGGGATTTTCCTTAACCATTGTTTATATATGAGATTAGTATAAGACATTCAAATTTAACCGGATTACCTGCATACCTAAAATTTGTGTTGATGAATCTTGACGTTTGAGGTATCAAAATTTTTGTTTGGACAGGAGCTTTCAATAAATGGCAGGCAAAATTAAAAATTGATTATGGCAGCTACAATATGGCGGCTGGAAGCTAAAAAAAAAAAGATCGCCTGTAAAGCAAGAAAAGCTTGCAGAAAAAAATGCGTGACCTCTCAGATCACGAATATATTTACGATGAACTGCGCCAATACACTCAGACTGGGAATGAGTCGATCGCCGACTATACTCAGCCATCGACAACAAAACAACTTAATTGCTGATTTTAACCTGATATTAATAGATCTTTCTACATCCGCTGAGAAGTTTCATCTTATGCGCTCGGTGTATGTGTATGTCTGATGCAAAGGATGACAAGGGCCATGATTACTGATTGTGAGTGTGATATGCTAGCCACACGTTAAATTAGCATAAGTGAAACTATACGGTTTCGAAGCAGGAATACCTAGAGTTGTTGTTCGGAATCAAAAGAGCACACTTTATAGCGGTTACTAATCACACCACGCTGGTGTGGTTTCACCATAAGAATGAATCAACAGGTTGACTTGTATGTTGAGTGCTCAGCAATGAGACTTTGAGCTACTATATCGAAAGGGTACCTTACACCACGTTCCCGACGCTTGATCTCAAGGATTTGAGGACACGGACGAAATTGCGGTATTCAAAGAGACTCGAGGGGCTCTAGTAGTGAGAGTAAGAAAGGATGAGAAAGAGAAAAAGCGAGCGAGAAAGTGAGAGCACGCATATGCAGGTCTAGGGAGGTATGCAATGTACGACCGATAAGCGTTGAGTCGCATGCCGCCTGAAAATTGTAGGTCAAGTAGGGATGAAGGAAAACGCGAGCCGAGGATCGTGAGAAGGCCGCGGCTGGCAATTTGCAAGAGCGTCTCAGTAGGCTGTTACGAAAAATTAAGTGACCGCGAACCATTTGGTTATTGTACATCGAGCCTCCGCTGCGTTAGGAAAGAAAAAGCGAGTGCCTCCTTGCAGAGAAAAAGGCCAATAAAGACGAGTGACTGTATGCAATAAGAGTCTTTGTCCAGCTGCCCACGCATTATAAAGGAGTCTGCTCTTTGTTGTGAGTTACACGATTTGGACGCATACTTATTAAAGAAGAAGCAGTGCCACCCAACGCAATTTTACTCATGCCGCCTATTTTACCACGCCAACCAGCCCCAAACAAGACAAAGTCAGGTTAGCGTTTTCTCTCTCTCTCTATTATCTCTCTCGCCAAGGCAGACTTGTGATCGTAGTAGATTTAAGTGCGGTAATACTCGGTAAGCAGGCATTCACTCGCCGACTACATGGGATTTCTTTGTGTTCCGAGCAGCGGCTAAGTGCAGGTGACAGGTGGTGTGCTACCAAGGCGTTCAGCCGCCAGGCAGTTCATACGTAATTTTGTTTCGGTTATGATTATTGTATTCATACGCGTTCGTTTCTGTCTGTTCTTAGAAGTAAGATATATATATATATATATATATATATATTGAGTTTGTTCGTTCGTTGTTTATTAATGATTAGAAATAAGATTTTGCATTTGATAAAAGGTGTGTGTAGTTATTTGTGGACCTATTTCCTCTCTGTCTCGAAAAGTATATTGAACTAAAAGGAGATTTAGTTGAAAAATAAAAACAAATTTACCTACAAAATAGTTATTATATATATTTTTAAGGACTTATTAATCCACCCTCGTATTTTTCTGCTGTTGTCAATTGTATTTTTTGTTTTATTTTTCCCTATTACTTTGAGTGTGTATTGTTTACGTTATATATAAAGATTTGAAGAAATTGATTTTTTAATGTGTTGACTTGTTTGTTCACTGTATTCACTTTTTCATTTTGATCATCATGAAGAACTTTGTACGTGTTAGTGTATTAACATAGCTAGTAATTCGATAATTTGGTTTACCATTTGTTATTAGGTTTTCTTTTTTTAGGTTAGTTTATTGTCTTTTGCTGTGTATAGTTTTCCACTTATCAGGGTTGTTTTGTGTAGGTATATGCGAGGGGTGTTGAAAAAGTAAGATAACTTCAATTTTAACGGGCTACGAACATTCAAGTTTTGAATTTCTTTTATTGTTGTGTTGGCACACTCGCCACGATCATTTATTCATAGTTTGGACTATATAGCACGTGTTGTTTTTTGGACAGAGGCGTTAATGGTTAGAAGTGTTTGGTGTGCTCGTCGATTTTCTCCTATCGAAAAGAATGGAGCAAAGGGTTTGCATTAAATTTTGTGTAAAAAATGGAATCCAGTGCTCTAAAGCTCTTTAAATGTTGACAATTGCATACGGTGAGTCTACTCTGAGTAAGAAAAATGTGTATGAGTGGTATAAGCTGTTCCAAGAAGGCCGAGAGAATGTCGAAGACGAACCTCGCCCTGGACGTCCCAGCACATCAATAACAGATGAAAACGTTGAAGTAGGAAAGAAAATGTGTTAAAAAATCGACGAATCACCATCAAAGAAGTTACAGAAGATGTTGGCATATTGGTTGACCCATGCCATGATATTCTTTCAGATGTTTTGGGCATGAAACGTGTGTCAGCAAAATTCGTTCTAAAATTGTTTAATTTTAATCAAAAGAACCGTCGCATGACCATCGCTCATGCGATGTTGAATGAAGTTAATGAAGATCCTGATTTTCTCAAAAGAGTTATAACTCGTGATGAATCGTGGGTATATGGTTATGATGTCGAAAGTCGAAACTAAAGTCCAATCCTCCCAATGGAAGACTCCAGAAAAGCCAACACCGAAAAAGGTCGTAAGGTCAATAAGGAGTATTATCTTGTTATGCGTCGTTTGCGAGAGGCAATAGGCAAAAAACGTCCGGAACTTTGGAAAAATAATTCGTGGATTTTGTATCACGATAATGCACCTGCTCATTTATCTTTGCTTGTGAGAGATTTTTTAGCCAAAACTAACACCACAGTCATGCCTCAGTCTCCATATCCACCGGATTAGCTCCCACTGACTTTTTTCTTTTCCTAAAACTCAAGAAATCTATAAAAGGACATCGATTTTCAATGAATTAAAAAAAGCGCTAGCACAAGTGTATTATAACGAGCATTATTTTGAAGGGAACAACATAAATATTGACCAATAAATAAATATGTTTTAAGAAAACCATAAAGTCACCTTACTTTTTGAACACCCCTCATATATTATGTCCCATGTTAGAGTGATCGTTTTGGCCGTTATTTTGTTTATTAAATTCTTAAAAGATCAATTTATATTAACTTAGTTAATCTCTCCACTTGATTAGCTAATACTTTAGCTATTCGAGTAGAGTACAATAAACATGTCCATAGTAAGTAAACGTTGAATTAATTGAAAATTAATATTAAAAATAATTTCATCAGAGAACCAACTACTTTTCAGAAATAGTTATATGAATTAAAGATATTGAAAACCATGAGATCTGTGAAAGCTAAAATTAAAAACTAGATAAAAGAAAACGACTAATTTCGTGAAATATCATTTACCAGGTCGCTCGTTCTAATTGCGGAGGCCATTTTCTCTTTTTTTTTTTCATTTTTCGCCATGAATTTCTAATTTTGCCGTTTCCTTGTCAAACCAGTTTATCAAAGACAAGGAACATGTGACGCCACTGTTTGATGAACAATAAGTATAAATGTTTTGCCATCTGTCCTATCCTTACAATGTAGTTCGATGATAAGTGAAATCATGCTGTTGGTTAACTCATAATATGATTGTTAATGATACTTGTTTTCTGTTTGTTAAACAAGTCTCAGCTAGGATCGAATTATGTACTAACGTCACGCACTCTCCCTCTACTGCAAGTAACTTGCGTTTGGAGGCAACACTTTACAGGTCATTTCTACCTTCTTCCTTTGGGACTAACAGAAGGATCAGAAAGCGCTCTTATACCTCAGCTCTCTATATAAAAGTGAGTATATCGCCGCTTCTCGTCATAATCTATTCTAACGTTTATCGGACTAGTAGCTGAGCTCTCGAGATCAACTAGTCAAGTAAACCCAGTCAAGCCGACATCAAGGCTCCCTTATATAGTGACTACACACCAAGAAGCAGGCACCAAGAGAATAGGACGAGGTAACACCTAGTGTATTTTTCAGGAAGCAGCAACCAACAACCGTTGTGGAAAGTTTAACCTGGCTAGAATCCATTTCTTTGCTACGCCAGGTATCCAATTGTTTTTTTACACCGCATTTTGATCCCTTAACTAATTAACTCAGGAAAAGACGAGACTGTGTACAATCATGGCTAAAAGTTAGATTTTTTATAGTTCAAGATTTATATTATACGCTAAATCGAAGTGATAGCCTAAACATTATAACGGAGAATTACGGTTCGCTCATTCGTCTCTTGTCTTTCACTATCATCCGTTTGTTTCCCGGCCATCTTGGAAGAGTTTGTACCACTTGTAAACATTTTTTTTACTCAGAACAGTTTCACCGTATGCCACCGTCAACATTTCAAGTGTTTCGGAGCACTTTATTTTATTTTTTACACAAAATTTGATGCAAATCCTTTGATCCATATTTTTCGATAGCAAGAAATCGCCGAGCACGCAAAACACTTATAACCTTTACGCCTCTCACAACCAAACAAAAAATGCTATTCACTTGAAACTTGGTACAGATGTTCGGAAAAAGTGTACCAACATAACAAAACAAAAAAATCGATAATCGAAAGTACGTTGCCCGTGAAATTTGAAGTCACCTTACTTTTTGAACACACATGTATGTACATGCACTTTTATGCATCTTGTCTCTGTTAAAGGTACGACGAATGAGATGATTGCCGAATTTAAGAGTTATCGACTACTCTTGGAGGAAAAAAGGCGGCAAAATCAAGGGAGACAAGGAGATAGTCGATGGAAGAGAGAATTTGACGCGAGTTTCAGCTAGATGAATGCAGTGATCTTTTTTCTGAGTTAAGAGCGACAACGATCAGCAGCCGGATTTGAACAGCAGGCGCAGAAACAGAAGGCAGCAGCCTAGCCAGAGCAGTAGGAGGAGCAGCAAACAGGAGATGATCACCGAGTCGCAGATGATCAGAGCCTGTTTCTCTCTCTCTCTCTCTCTCTCTCTCTCTCTCTCTCTCTCTCTCTCTCTCCCTCTCTCTCTCTTTTTCTCATATTCGGGTGTCGCGTTCACATGTATTTGAGCAAGCAGTCTTGTCAGCCCCCCGCATCAATCGAAAAGATTAACGAGCAGGTTACCGGTCATCCTATTAACGCAATTAGGTAAATTAGTGTCGCAGCTTTAATCCCGCTTAATTCCTTATTACA
Source organism: Phymastichus coffea (assembly GCF_024137745.1). Lineage (NCBI taxonomy): Eukaryota > Metazoa > Arthropoda > Insecta > Hymenoptera > Eulophidae > Phymastichus > Phymastichus coffea. The sequence continues at coordinate 1,381,082 of NW_026706835.1, read as the reverse complement.
TTGCGTTTAAACACAAATTTTGTACTTTTTTCATTTTTTCATAATTGAAGTAAGTTGAATTCAGTTTAGAGTCACCGCGCTTTGCCTATAACCAATCTTTGTACAAGCATTAGTTTTACGTACTATAAATATACAGAGTGTCCCAAAAGTCTCGGGACTGTCCAAAAACTCGAAAGGAACGCGTTATCGGGAAAAATGTTTCAAATAAAGTTGATATATTCGTTATTGATAAACTTGGTGATAACCTTGCATTTAACCTCAGTTATTTTTCAAGGTTATGTCAAGGTCAACTTTGATTTTTTAAATATGAATCTCTATTTTTGACCTTCGATTCGAATAGAGCGGGAAATTCTACATTTAATTGACATATTATACGTGGGATCTGAAAGACCCTTCAAGGTCAGCTTCTGTTTTTTTAATAGAAACACCCATTTTTTACTCATTTGTACAATATTGTATTTTTCAAAATTGGGAATCACTCGCTTCATGATGTCAATTTAGCAGTATTATAGTCATTTGATTTTATTATAGTAGTTTGATCTTACCGAGTCAAAATAATAAACATATTTCATATGTATTTACGTTATTTGACAACAAAGGTTTCGGTAAAAAAATTACTCTCATTTGGCGTTTTCTTGTATCTGTTACGTAGGCATTACAGTTTGTAGAAGTCAAATTGCATACTGAGAAATTCACTGAGAATTAATTTATATTGAAGTTTTGGCGTTTAATTAGAAGAAAACGCCAGATGAGGGTAACTTTTTTACCGAAACGTTGTCAAGTAATGTAAATAAATTTTTATTATTTACTACGCCTTTGACTCCTAAATTGTATGTTTTTTCGAACAACAATCTTCTTTCTCGTTCCAAAATCAATTTAAGCAGTCAACCGACAATCAAATATTTAATGGCGATCTTAATTTTTTGCGTCATTAGGTTATTTGAAATAGATGACCTGTAATAAATAGTATGCGTACTATTTATTAAAAAATATTTTCCATTTTTTCCTCTCATCTGATGCGGTTATAAATGAACTACTCAAATTGATGACGAATGACTTCTGCATTGTATTATTTCCACTAAACATGGACCGTCTCAGTGAAAGAGATAGAATTAACATTTTGATGGTACGAGGTTGGAGTGAGCTTCAATGATTAAACGAAAATGTAAAATAGTTATTTAACAGAATATTTCGAAATGAAGATGGTTTACATGAAATTTCCAAATGAACTGTTGAGAGAACTGTTCGGCGATTTGGAACCTACGGCATTGTTAAGGCTCGCCCCAGATCAAGAAGGCCAAAATCTGCAACAAATGAAGAAAAATCGTTGGATGTCTTACTGACGTTTACGGAAAATTGTAATTAAAGTATTCGAAAAGTTGCTCAGCAACTTGATCAAAAACCCATATCCATCAGAAGAATCTTGCATTCAAATAAATTCCACCCTTACAAAGTAAGACTCGTTCATGAGTTGAATGAAGATGACTTTGATCGCCGTATAGAATTTTGTGAAAATATAATGACTAGGATTGACAATAATTCTCGTTTCTTACAAAATATTGTGTTCTTTGATTGGGCAACATTTGAATTTAGTGGATGTATGAATCGGCATAACTGTCGATATTGATCAGATGACAACTAACACTGGATGCAGGAACATGCTACGAAATATCCTTAAAAATAAATGTATGGGCTGGAATTTTGAATAATAGATTGATAGGTTCATTCTTTATTCAGGGTAATCTGACAGCTACAACTTATGAAGAAATGCTTCGAAATCAAATTATTCCTGCAATAAGAGAGATCGCTGGTAACAATTTTGAAAATGTATGGTTCCAGCAAGACGGTGCTGCCCCATACTTTGGACGTCAGATGCATAATTATTTGGATGCTGTATTCCCTCATCAGTGGATAGGTCGAAGGGGAGCAATTTAGTGGCCAGCGAGATCACCAAATTTAACTCCCATAGACTATTTTCCCTGGGGTCATCTGAAACATAGAGTGTACAGGATGAAGCCACTCAATGTAGATGAATTACGTCAACGTATTTTCAATGAATTTTCTTATACCAGCAGAATCTTTTGCAAATGTTATATCTTTTTATCATCGACTAGCTTACTGTCAAGAAGTCGGTGGTCATCAAATTCAACATTTAATTCATTAATATGTGATTTCTATTCGAAATGAAAAGACATTTCTATTAAAAAATATATAACATTATTGTTTAAATGACTTTCGAAGTTTTTCTGGCTCTCGGTTGTGAGTACATATCTAGATGTAAAATTTTGCGCTTTTTGAGAATCCGAGATCAAAACTAAGATTTTTCTAAAGAAAAATAAGAATGACTTTGAAGTGACCTAGAAAAGAAACGTCAAGGTCAAAGTCGCGTTCAACAGGAAGTGTTTCCTTCAAAGTCCAGTAACTTTCATCTGAAACATTTTTCGCTAAACCGTATTATTGTAGGATCATTAGAGTAGACAAAAAAAAATAATATTGGAATTCGCATAACCTTGGTAATTATCTTGTCTGGTCTCCCGGACCTCACACATAATACTTTATCTGAATCTAAAATTTTCCGCTAATTCTAAATGTGGGGTATAAAATGGGTATTTCTATTTAAAAAAACAAAAGTTGACCTTGAAATAACCTTGAAGGGTATTTCAGACCCCACGTATAATATGTTAGTTGAACGTAGAATTTCCCGTTTTATCCGGATCGAAGGTCAAAAATAGAGGTTCCTATTTAAAAAATCAAAGTTGACCTTGACATGATCTTAAAAAATATCTTTAAGGTTAAAAGCAAGGTCATCACCAAGTTCATTAATAACGAACCTATTAACTTTATTTAAAATATTTTTTCCGATAACGCGTTCCTTCCGAGTTTTTGGACAGTTTTGAGACTTTTGGGACATTCCGTATACGCCCGGTATAGAATTGAGCCTCCGGAGCGATGACGCTTCCCGAGTCTATTCCTTAGTTAAATAATTTGTGAGGATAGATGCGAGTATAACTATTTTTTGATTTATCGAGAGTATTCCTTTACAACACATAATAAAACGAAAATAAAGGTCGAATTAGAATATGCAACGAGCTCACATCAGAAATCCATAGCGTCTCTATAGCATATAAATTATCACCAAATATAAAAACATGTATATGAGAAAAATGTATATTATACCAATCTTCTCAATATCGAATATTTAACTATATCGTTTAACTACAATTGGATTAAAATACAAATTTCTAAATATCGTAACAACTATTTATAACGATAGTTCCCCTCTCTCTCGGCAAGGCACGGTGACCATCGTTGGGCGCATTTAAGAATGCGTGTAATGCATGGTCTCTGTTTCAGCTAACGAAGATTACCGAGCGGGGCCGAGCAGGCCCGAAGCGGCTACCCTGGCGGCAGAGAGTATAGAGATGTTAGAGAGAGAGAAAAGTCGGGAGCGTGCGTGCCCTATGCAAGATTAGGCAGGCGCGCGTTTAGAACCAATTAGCGCATTGGTCGCGCGCCGCCTAATAAGTAGGTCAAGTGGGGAGAGAAAAGATCGACGAAGAAGCTGGAGATCGCGAGGAAAAACGAGCGACACAGACGGTAGTAAGTCGAGGGCAGACTCAGAAGGTTTTCCGAGTCGATCGGAGCAAGACGGTGGACGGCCAGTGGTGAAAAAGTCAGAAGTTCAGCCGAGGACAAAGGGCTGAGAAGAAACCGAAAGGAGAAGACGACTTGGTCCTGTATCTACTCGGGATGCTACCTAGGAAGCCGGCAGGAGTTACCCAGCGACGACCTACAACACCATGCGCAGGGCGCAGCCAGGACTCCCGCTCCAGCACCAAAGGTCGAGTTTGCAAATTTATCTCTCTCTCTCTTTCTCTCTCTCTTCATCGACGGCACTGTGCGTAAATTTAAATATTAGGTAGGTAGCAAGGCGTGCACACGCCGGCTACCTGCCCTAATGACGGGTAATAAATCGCTGAAAGAGAAATCGTCCAGGTGATCCCTCGCCGGGCGACTTTCTCTTTTAGCTAAATAGCCTAAGTCGGTTTGTCGTCAAGGCGGTTATCTGCCGGGCGACTCGCGTTGTGTTTTCTATAGATTTGTAAGCGCGATGAGTTAGTTAATTTGTTTTCTTTATAATACATGTTAAGAACGTCGTTGTGTTTATTCGATTAAGAGTGTGTGTAATGCGGTTCATTCTTATGCGATTTGTTAATGTGCGGTATTGCGAAGTTTAAGTGTAATTTAACTTTCGTTTAATTTAATTAGATTTGTTAAAATGCGAATTTGTTGGTGTGTATAATTTATTAACCATTTTCATTTCTTTGCCTCTTCCCCCTTCCCGCCTCAATTACTATGAGCGAGTGCGCCTCACTTGCCCACCTTTAAATAATGGTTAACCTACGAGCTTTCGTTACAAGCCATATATGAGAAAATAAAATCAAGCATCTACCGTATACGTAGCTCTTACGGTTGCAGTAATTGCATATTGTGTCATAGCGTTTTTTCTACATTCCATAACGAGAGGTCGATTCGGCAAGTATAGTACAGCTAATATAGAAGTGTGGAGGATACTATCGGTCTGTGGATCCATAGGACGCAAGTTTGACTCCTGACGTGTCTGTTTATTTTTGAAAAATAGCTGAGCAGAAACCCCGTTATATTAAAGCCCATCGAATTCACGACCCTGAGTTTACCTCCCGTGCTGTCTATCTCTGTTTTTAAGGACTGGATGTACCCCATTATGCCATACCATAGAAAATCACTACGAGATAGTATGGATAATAACGTGGTAGAGTCATTATCTGGTATTCAGAATAACTTTCCTTAGAATGTTGCTCAACTTGACGGCCTTAATTGATGAAACCGTAAGTCTCATTTCGTGAAGTGTATGAACGACCGTGGCTCAAGTGGTAGAACGCTGGTCTCTGAATTTATAGGACGCGGGTTCGATTCTCCACGTATCTGTTCATTAAAAAAAAATAAATGAGCCTGAATCCCATTATAATTCTTCTATTATGTAGTCGGGCATATTACAATAGCTGTAAGGCATTTCTGTTGTCATTTTGAGAAGTTACAAACAGTAACTTGCATAAAATTAATGATATTGATAAAAATAAACTAAAAAGTGATTAAAAAAATTATAGAATGATTGGATGATAAATATTATAGCAGCTTTAAAAAATAGTAACTACCAGTTTACATTTCCCTGTCAAGAGCATAAAAGTGATATGACATCAAATTGTATCCACTACTAACTGACTATGAGGATGAGACAATACTGCAAATTAATAAACAGAGATAGCGATAAAACCAGTTAAAATAGAAAGAAGAAAGCAAAATATTACAATGCTTGAGTGATAATTGTTTAGTACAATAATTTATTTCAATGTATCTTATTAATTTTTCACGATACATGTTTTATATAATGTTTACATATGGTCGTTTATTAATTGTCGACATATAATTTTAATTGAGTCACTAAAAAGATGTTTTTTATTCAAACATCCTTTTTTTCAAAAACTAGCGTTTATTCCGTTCTTAAATAAAAGTTCCAAATAATTAAACTCCTAAGAATATAAGTACAAAAATTGCTCTAAAAAATAACCAATAAATAACGATAAATGAAAAAATACCGATCTGGCGAGTGTTGGAGCGTTAACGAAACAGTGCGTTTCATATGATTTAGCTTAATTGGTTAATTAATTTGACATGAATATTAAAAATTCATTTCGAACAAATAATAAACATACGACTAGTATTTTTAATTATAGAACAGTTGTATTGACATCGTTAAAAATGCATCCGATTAGCGGATTGATTCTTCCTTTTCTTGTTTTATTATCGGATTTTATTATCGGATACTATTACATAAAAGTAACATCGTTATTATAATTACGATATAAAAATTGAAATTGAAGATTGTGAGGTTATGATCACATGGTATCAATATTTCATTCATTGTTGTTTATGAATAAGTTATCAATAATTTATTCAGAAAAACATGAATATAAAGGAATTATAAATCATGTAATTACAATCAATTATTGAAAAAAAATACAGCGATCGGATTTGAACCCACGACGCAAAATCTAGAAGCCGAAAAGCTACCGCCTCGGCTACCGTGCTTGTACGTTAGAATATGATTGGAAGTATCTGATAAACTTGTGAGCTTGGGGGCTTGAGTTTAAGTAATTAGATTTTCTTGTCCTGCTTAAGTTTTCGGTGCTTAGGTTTAACAGATTGATATAACAATTTATACTAATGCACACAATATAGTAACAGAATAATCAAAAACAATTTTTTATCTACGCAAGATCCAATAAGTATTTTTATTTAATACAGCAAGAACATTAATGAATTAGGTATAATACTGAATCATCATCGAATTTGAATAATAGAATCAAGAAACATGAAAAACCTGTAAAAATACTCGAAATTAACAAAGAGAAACAAGCGTGAGGAGCAACGCACTTGCTCACTGACACACATATACGAGTCTGAGAGTTTGTTATAGGTATGGGCCAGGTTACTCCTGTGGCGCCGCTCTAGTTGCAGTGACCGGCGGCTCTTCAAAATCGGCACACGAAATCCGTGGTGGATAACCCACCTTTCTATGTTATACCGTGGTCCCGACATAGCTCTCTGTGACTTTAGGCTATTTTCGAAACTCAAAAAATCACTCAAAGTATAGCGATGACAAAATGACGGTTGAAAATAAAGCAACGAACATACACAAAGCCATACCTAATGATCATATTTTTGTTTCTTTATATATATTTTCACCATATCCTAGGAAATTTAGTTATTGATAGCATTAATAAACAGTTATAGAAAATCGATTCAAATTCCATGATACTGTTTACCGACATAAATTGTATAAAATCTCTATTCAAAAACATGTTTTTTTCAGATTGACAATATATTTACCAACAAATTTTTGGAACAGCTATTTTTGAATTAGCTATGAATTTTTGAAATAGCTATTATATTTAAATATCTAATATTTAGAAATATGTTTCATCTATATCTTCACTTTTTGTAGATAAAGTTATGGAAAATTTATAAACCTATTATATTTAGATGTCTTCTTTTGTCCATATGTGGTCTCTCTATATCAGTCTTCGGTCTAGGTGCATTCCAAGATATCGCTGTATCTCCTTGTGGGATCAGTTTGTTATTTATGTATGCTGGTGGGCATATTTCTTTTTTAATGTAGGTTAGTTGGATTGACTTCGTTTCATTTATTGTAATTCTTCAGTTGTTGAACCATTTTAGTGCTACATCCAGATATTTTTGCATATTGTTAGAAGATGTTATTTCATTAGTATGTGATATCATTAAGGGGTAACATCTATGTAGAAATTTCAAAAATTCAATTTTTTTTTTAAGCTAATATAGTAGAGAAACATGTTAAAAAGAACGTCCCAAAGTGATTTTACGAAAAAAAAATTTTTCTCTGAGTTGTGAGCATTATACGCTAGGTATCCCGCTGCGCGGTCGCGGTCCCGCGGTGCGCCCTTCGCTCTGAAATGCTTACCTACCTGAGATATCCCTTTACGACTGTTTCTACTCGAAAATAGTACACAAGGCTGCCCAAGAGTGGCACTAGTGCGATTTTGAAATGTATTTGTGTTAGTGTATAAGTGTGGCGTCAGTTTGACCGTTGGCACCACGCTAACTGACAGTTGTGTTCTAGAGTTCAAATACTATTGCAGCGAAAGTTTTCATGAGTATGGCGTCGAATAAACCAGTGTTTGCTACAAAAAAAGGCACCATATCGACGAATCGCAAACAAAAAATGGGAAAGCATCGTCCTATGAATCGTTACGAAGCAGAAGCTGATTTGTCAGGAGTGAGCGCGTCAGCGAAAAAACTGAAAAATGCTTCCCCGTGCGATGCGACTGTTGATCCGGCGTTCATGTATTGCTTCGTTGCTTTTGTGTCAGTTTTTTCAGAAATTTCAGAGCATGTTGTGTGTCGTATTTGCCATTCAACAGTGCAATTCTACCAATCATCAAAACGTGGCTTGGGCTTCAAAATTGACATCGTTTGTTCTACTTGTGCCAAAAAAAGTGAAAAAAAAGTGATAGCTAGTGTGCCCAATAGTCCATTTATCAGAAATGCCTATGATATTAATCGTCGGATAATATTGTCAATGCGTTTGATAGGAGTGGGTTTGAATGGCTTGTCAAAATTCTGTGCGTTTATGGAAATTCCTCGTCCAATGTTTCAGTCCGTATATGACTCTATTGTGAAGACAATTTTGGTAGCAACAGCAAGCGTGCGGGACGCAAGTATGAAGAAAGCAGCTCAAGAAGAAATAAAATTATCTGCTGAAAATGAACAAACAGAGGGGATCACAGTTTCTGGCGACGCAACATGGAGAAAACGAGGTTTCTCATCGCTGTTTGGTATAGTGACTTTGATTGGTTGGACAACCGGAAAAGTTGTAGATATTGTTGTGAAATCTAGCTATTGTAAGTCTTGCGAGTTTTGGAAGAAGAAAGAAGGCACAGAAGAATATGCAGAGTGGTTCGAAACGCATGAAAATGAATGCCAAGCGAATCATAAAGGATCTGCAGGAAAAATGGAAGTGGACGCTGCAAAAGAAATGTTTGGTCGGTCTATCCTTTTACACGGTGTGCCTTACGTGAACTATGTTGGAGACGGCGACTGTAAGACTTACAAAGGGGTTGAAGAATTAGATCCGTATAAGAAATTGAATATAAAAATAAAGAAAAAGGAGTGCATCGGTCATGTACAAAAACGTATGGGCACTCGCTTGCGAAATCTTGTCAAAACGAAGAAAGGATTGGGCGGACGAGGAAAACTTACTGGGAAGTTGATTGACGAACTCAATAAATATTATGGCTTGGCGATTCGTCGTAACCCTCATTCATTAGAGAATATGAAGAATGCTATTTGGACAACACTTTCTCATAAAATATCCACGAACGAGAACCCACAGCATGACCACTGTCCGATCGGCGTGGACTCGTGGTGTACATGGCAACGAGCGAAAGCAGAGGGTACTTTAAACAATTACGAGCACGTGAAGCCCCTCAACAACGAAGTTTACGATGCCATCAAACCAATATACGAAGATTTGACCAAGGATGAGTTATTGGATCGCTGCCTGGGGGGCTACACACAAAACAGCAACGAAAGTTTCAACGCGCTCCTGTGGTCGATGGCGCCAAAACATGTGTCGAGTGGCATGAACGTGCTCTCTGTTTGCGCTGATCTTGCTGTTTGCATCTTCAATGACGGTATTTCAAGTGTTATGGACGTGATGAGTGTGTTGGACCTCAAAATTGGAGACAGTTGCTACAATTATTGCGCCGAATTTGACGAGAAGCGTATCCAGTCCTCGGAGCGCTCGCTAACTGACGCGGCGAGGGAGGCTCGCCTGGCTTTGAAATCGTCAAGAAGAGAAGAACAGCAAGGACATACCAACTTGGAAGGTCAACTTTATGGTGCTGGCATCGCTGAATGAAGGTGAAAACCGTTTATAGTGAATATTTTTAAAACTATGTTCGATTTTTCCCGTTTTCTAACTTTGAAAGTGTTTTTCTCGAAACGACTTTTTTTCACTTTACCACCATAATTATTCAGTCAATTTTGATCCGATCGATTTCAAATTTCAGTACAAGTTTTAAAACAGCATTTTCTAGAGAAAAGCGTAGGATTTTGATGAAAAGTTGAAAACTTTTTATTTTACGGCTGATTTTTCATGCCTTTTTTAACGAAAAAAAAAATTTTTTTTTCGAACTTTTGCAAAAATTTTAAAATTTGATATTTTTGAAAACCCCTACGTAGTTCTCTTGTTTTTAGTCCATACAATAAATAAAAATTTAATTTATGTGTTTCAGATCAATAGCGACGATAAAAAATTGGTGGTAGTGGAGGCCTCTCTAAAAATTGCTGCTCTACTTATAGCTCTATACAGGCGCCATTTTGTTTTTAAATCCATTGTAAAAATTAATTTGTGTAGTTCAAACCATGTATAATAAAGACAACTTGTTAGATTTTGCATTAAATATTATGTCTTTCTAAAAAAAATTCCGAAAATGTCCTTCAAAAACACGTCTCTACATAGATGTTACCCCTTAACGCTGTGTCGTCTGCATACGTGGCTATGTTTACATTTTCTATAATTGGCAAGTCATGAGTATATATTAAATATAATATTCAAAAGAACCAAGTATTTAACTTTTATCTTTTACAAATTATCGAGAATAATGAGCACGGAAGTGCTCAAGATGATCTATTACGCTGTATTCCACAGCATTGCATTACGGAATTACTGCATAGAGAGGAGCTTATTCTGACAGAATTAAAGGACTACAAAACTTTCAAAATAGATTACTTAAAATAGTTAATAAAAATATGTTCATCATTGAGAAACAACCTCTTGACATAGGAAAAACTTTCTTATTAGAATCACTACTGTAGCATTGCGATAAACTTTCTATAACATACAACAATAAAAACAAGAAAACTAGAAACAACAGCCTACAAGTACCAAGAAGATTGAGACAAATCAGTATCAAAAATAGTTATATTAGGGCTATTACACTATTTAACAAACTATCTAAAGAATTTAAATCAATAGACAATTTACATACTAGGAAAACAAAACTCAAATTATAGGTACAACAGAATCCATAAAACTTGTTACACCGAGTAAGAAAACTATGAAAGATAAATACAACTGCAAGAATACTCATATCATTGGAAAAATGGCAAAATGGAATTGAGTATCTAACACCGGAAGTCCATGAGGATACAGTTTTCACAAACAACGTATTACTAGATATTAGAACATACATATGTGCTCAAGGTAATTGTAACCTATACAATAATAGATCACACTCTGGAAAGACCATTTACAATTAAAAAAAAATGCTAAACAGACCTACCGAAGAAATAGACAACATAATTAAGCTAGTCAACAAATTCACTGAATCACATAATATAAAAATCAATAAATTTATACTATATATAAACAATAACGACTCTTATAAACCCTATATCAAGAGTTTTAAGCCAATAACTTTTGTAAAAGCATTATACTCAGGACCGGAATCATTACCTGAGGAAACCATTATAAAATATAATCTCATAGAAACGGTTTTTGATATAATAGATAAAATGGCTTAAGTTAACAACATTAAAGCAATAACAAATAAAGTTGAATCAGCCCTAGGCAAGGCAATAGAACAACTATATTGCATTAGAATGACATATGGTGATATCAACTATCTAGGCAATAATAAAGCTACTCTTTACTTCTGCAGAGGAGTACAAGGTACCCAAATTTATACCAATTTCGTTTACGAACTAAAATTCCAACCTAAGCACAAAGATATAAAGTTGTTGATGACATAGTCTTTACATCGAACTGCAAGTGCTACTCTTCTCAACAACATCAAAGCCTGTTTCCCCACTATAAAGTCACGTGTGCATTAGGGCTTATATGCCCGCTGAGACTTAATTACATAGAGAAAATTTGTTACGCAAGTGACGGAAAAGCAACTTTCAACAATAGAACTACAGCCAGAACAATGCTCATTCGATTTTGGTGATAATATTGTGAAATACGAGAATACATAAACAAGAATTATAAAAGCATGCATGACTTGATAGTCTTCGATTATCAATGTATAAGCGGACTATACAATGATATTATTTATTTTATTACTTTTTATTTTATATTAGTTAAGTTTCATTATGTCCAGATCGGCCATTAGGAATACTATTTCCTATGATGGATTATACAATTTGTTAACTGTGTAATATATGTATGTTTATTGCGACTACGTAATGGGTAGTCTTGGGGGACTCCGGATTTATTTGGTGTAATTCAGTTATTTCATTGTTAACTTTAACCTTGAATGTTCTAGAGCTTAAATATGATTTTAGTATAGAGATTATTTTGTACAATTTTATTAATTTTAAATAAGAGTCATTCATACCATACTTTATCAAAAGCTTGAGCTACGTCAAGAAAAACCGCGTTACAGTATTCATTATTCTCAAAAGTTTTTCTTATTTTATTAATTACTTTATTTGTTTGTTCTATTGCGGCGTGTTTATTACGGAAACCGAATTGATGTTCATATATTATATTTTGATCAGTTAATATTTTATTTAATCTTTTACTTATAACTTTTTCACAAATTTTAGATAAAGTGGATAGTAAGCTAAATGGCCTATAAGAAGCGACTTTCTGGGGCGATTTTCCCGATTTTCGTACGAGTATTATTGTTGCTATTTTCAATGCAGTAGCAAAGTAATTTATTCGAAAGATTGATTTAATTATGATAGTTGTGACGGAGCCCTGGCTAGAATAGCCGGTCCTATCTGGCTCGCTCTCTCTCTCTCTCTCTCTTTCTCTCTCTCTTTCTCTCTCGCAGCCTCGATCCTTCGCTGTTGCCCTGGCGAGCGTTTGAAAATTACGAATCGATACCGATGCTCGCATCGCTTTATTTCAGGACCAATACCTGAGTCGGATATCGTCATTAGGAGCCAATTGGAAGCGAGAGCGGCTGCGGCAAGAAGAAGAGAGAGAGAATGATGCGTCGCGAATAGAGACAAAGCGAGCGCGAGTGACCCGCGGCGATCCGCTCACGAGAGCGAAGCTACCGGCGTTGCTCGAGCCGACGCGCGAACGATTAAGGGAGAGTTCGAGCCGAGATTCTGAGTTAGACGGATCGTTTGACGGCCGAGAGTGCGCACGTGAAAGTGAGCTAAACAGACAAAGAAAGATGAGGACAACGAGCAGATCATAGCACGGAGAGGACTTCCAACGACCCTTGCATCGAGGAATCCATCCGAGCCTGCCACGAGTCTGCCAGCAGTCCCGCAGTATTTCCTGCCTGCAGCGGGATTAGCAGCATTTCCTGCCAGCAACTTCAGCAACAGTTCCTGCCAGCAGCATCAGCAGCGATTCCTGCCAGCAGCCTTCACTAGGTCAGATTCTCTCTCTCTCTCTCTCTTTCTCTCTCTCTCTTGTGACGAGAGCAAGCAGTACGCTTGCTCCTCGTCTGCCCTCCTTCTCTCTCTCCCTCTTATCGCTCGGCATGGCGACGTGGTCAGCGTTGGGCGCATATATTTATTGCGCCTAACCACTGGCCTTTATGTTTTTCCAGCCGCCGAAGATTGCCGAGCAAGGTTGAGAACGCCCGAAGAAGCAAGAGGGCAGCGACTATGAGGCAGAGAGAGACAGAGAGAGAGAGAGAGAGAGAGAGAGAGAGTTAGCGAGCATGCTAGAGTGCGCGCCTATGCACGCACTATGCAGGTTTGGGCCGGCGTGTGACGCGCGACCAATTAGCGCTTTTGTCGCACGCCGCCTAATGAGTGGGCTTGGTGGGAGAGCCCGGCGAGAGTGCGAACGCTGACCATACGTCAAGTCGCGTGAGCCAGTTCCCGGAAGAAAGTTAAAGAGAGAAGTTGGAAGTAGCGAAGAAAAGAAGCAGCGCAAAGAGAGAAAAAGAAGTACACGTGCAGCAGTGACCAGACCAGGGCGAGACGAGGCTATGTGTGACGACAACACCTGCAGCAGGGCATTCAGTGTCGCCCTCGCCACCGTGCACGGCACGACTTCCAGTGGGTTCACCACGGGCTACGCCGAGGAAGACGTCCAGCCAGCGGCCAGGTCAACTCCCCGTTGCCGGCTCATCGCCAAGGACAAAGGTCAGGTTATCTCTCTCTCCCGGTATTTCTCTCTCTCATGGTGATGCGCGGCCGCGTAGGAACGATAGGTAGCCAGGCAATCCCTTGCCGGCTACGCTCATCGTAACGCGGTAGTGAGGTTTCGATGTATCTTTTCTTTTTTTTTTACTTGTAAGGAGGCGAATGGTCAAGGCGATTTAGTCGCCGGGCAATTCGTCCTCCCGTGTTAGTTTAAGTTGTTCTGTACATGTGCGCGTGAGGTAAACTTTTATTATAACCAATTTTGTATTTGTTTGTCTGAATAGATTTAAGTTGTATGTTCTAATTAAGGAAAATTATTTATTCGTTCGACCTATCCTCTCGTTCCCTGATTGTTAAAGAGCGAAAGTGCCTCTCTTACTCTCCCCTTAATAAATTGGTGACGTCAGCGCCGAATAAGGCGCTGCCCTAGTTACACTCTCTCTCTCTCTTTATTTGCGAGTGCGCGCGTCGGCGAAGTGCTTGCGATCTTCCGCGAGTACGGCGAATTCCACGATTAGAACGAGTTCCTCCTTTGTAACCCTCTCAAATCATTGTACCGTGCCCCCCATGCGTTTGTCCGCACGAGCGCAGGCACGCGGTCGTTGAGGACGACGCGTGAACATTCCTTTCCTCTCAATCTGAAGCCCAAAACGCCAATTTAGTGATGAGGCCCATCGTCACCATTCAGACGAGTGAAAGAGCCTCCCTTACCTTCCCCTTTAAAAATAATTTATGAAATATGGCGCTTGGGCACGGGCCCTTGTATGGCTCGTGGGAAATACCATTTCCCATAACGCGTTAGATTTTAATCATCAGTGTCACATATTTATATATTTTTGCATTTATTTAATCATGACCGGGACTTTTTTTATTTTTTAAATTACGAATTAGATTGTTTATTTCTTTCATTTTTATATTTTTAGTTAATTGATTATGATTGTTGTTATATTGTCTGTTATTTAGTAAGTTTTGTTCTTCTTCTTCTGTTATTTTTCGTTGTGAATACATTCTGTAGATCTTTAGCAAATGTATTAGCTTTTTCAATATTTATTCTTGCCCATGTCATATTATTTTTTAATATGGAAGGAGAAAATTTTTGTGGTTGGTTTATTTTTTTAGTGGCTTTCCAGAGTCAGTAGCTTCGACTGCAGTTAAGTTGGTTATGTCATTATTTATATTTTCGTTTTGTTCTTCATAAAGAATTTTTTAAAGTTCTTTTATAGATCGATTATATGAGGTGTGTTCAAAAAGTAAGGTGACTTTTCAAATTTCACGGGCAACGTACTTTCGATTATCGATTTTTTTGTTTTGTTATGTTGGTACACTTTTCCCGAACATCTGTACCAAGTTTCAAGTGTATAGCATTTTTTGTTTGGTTGTGAGAGGCGTAAAAGTTATAAGTGTTTTGCGTGCTCGGCGATTTCTTGCTATCGAAAAATATGGATCAAAGGATTTGCATCAAATTTTGTGTAAAAAATAAAATAAAGTGCTCCGAAACACTTGAAATGTTGACGGTGGCATACGGTGAAACTGTTCTGAGTAAAAAAAATATTTACAAGTGTTACAAACTCTTCCAAGATGGCCGGGAAGATGCCAATGACGAGCCTCGCTCTGGACGCCCAAGCACGTCAACAACTGATGAAAACGTTCAAGCAGTGAAGAAAATTGTTCTGGAAAATCGTCGAATCACTATCAGAGAAGTTGCTGAGGATGTTGGTATATCGCTTGGCTCGTGCCATGAAATTTTTTCTAACGTTTTGGGCATGAGACGTGTGTCAGCGAATTTTGTTCCGAAATTGCTAAATTTTGACCAAAAGAACCGTCGCATGAGCATCGTTCAAGAACTGTTGAATGACTTCAACGACGACCCAGATTTACTCAAAAGGGTCATAACTGATAACGAATTATGGGTATATGGTTATGATATCGAAACCAAAGTCCAATCGTCCCAATGGAAGAGTCCAGATGAGCCAAGACCGAAGAAGGCACGCCAAGTTCGATCAAATGTCAAAGTTTTGCTCACTGTTTTCTTCGATTACCATGGCGTGGTGCATCAGGAGTTCTTACCATATGGACGTACGGTCAATAAACAGTATTA
Organism: Phymastichus coffea; assembly: GCF_024137745.1. NCBI lineage: Eukaryota > Metazoa > Arthropoda > Insecta > Hymenoptera > Eulophidae > Phymastichus > Phymastichus coffea. Next base: position 1,365,283 of record NW_026706835.1, on the reverse strand, counting down.
TCTTGAAGTTATGCGCCGTTTGCGAAAAGCAATACGAAGAAGACGCCCAGAATTGTGGAAAAACAATTCATGGCTTTTGCATCGCGATAATGCCCCTGCTCACTTATCTTTGCTTGTGAGAGATTTTTTGGCCAAAAACAACACCACAATCATGCCTCAGCCACTATATTCACCGGATTTGGCCTCATGTGACTTTTTCTTGTTCCCAAAACTAAAGAGACCTATGAAAGAACGGAGATTTGCAACGATTGAAGAGATAAAGACTGCATCGCTGGAAGAGCTCAAGGCTATACCGAAAAGTGCTTATGAGAAGTGCTTTGAGGATTGGAAAAACCGTTGACATAAGTGTATTGTATCTGAGGGGGATTACTTTGAAGGGGACAACATAAAAATTGATAAATAAATAAATATTTTTTCTTAAAAATACAAAGTCACCTTACTTTTTGAACACACCTCGTACTTCGTTTTATCTGTTTTTAATTTAATCAACTGCCATATTTTTCTTAGCTTTCTTTATTCTTTAATTTTGTCCGATATTAGTTTGGAAATAGTTAAATTTACATTTTGTTTTGTTACGTATGTAGGGGTTGCATTTTCAATGACTTTATATATTTTTTATTTAAATTTTCAATCGCAATATCAATATCTTGCTTAGTTTTTAATGGTATATTACAAGTTAGTTTTTCATCTATTATTTCTCTGTACAAGTTCTAGATTGTTTTTTTATTATACAATGAGCTATTTTTTAAGTTTATTTTAATTGTTGACTTAAAGTTAATAATAATTAGGGGATGGTCTGATGTTAAATCGAGGCATGATTTGGCTATTAAATTTTTAGGACTTAATCCTTTCATGATTGCAAAGTCTGTTAAATCTGGTAATTTATTTATATCGGAGGGCCACTAGGTAGATTCGTCTGTTGATATTGGTGTTAAGTTTTCTTTTTTTATTACTGCATATAATGTTGCTCCTTTTGGATTTGGAGTTATCGATCTTGATTTCGACCATGAATGTTTTGTATTATAGTCTCCACCTATAAGGAAGCGATTTTCCAAGCTATCAAAATATTTTTTGTATTGATCTTTTGTTATTGAATGTCTTGGAGGGCAGTATAATATTGATAATACTATTTGACCTCTATTGTCTGATATTGCTATATTTGTTGCTTGTAGATAGTCGTATTTGTATGCTTCTAACTCGTGATGGCATATACTGTTTTTAATTATTATTGCCGTTCCACCATGTACCTAGCCGTCAAAATGGCTTGTACTATATAGTGTGTATTGTGGAATTTTAAGAAAATTCATTTTATTTGTGAAGTTTGTTTCAGATATTAACATAACATCTACTTTATTTTCGATGAGAAAAGGTTTTAGTTCTATACTTCTTTGCGCTAAACCGTTAGTGTACCAGATAGCTATTATTATTTCGGTATTTAATTTAATTTGATTATAAGCGTGGTGAGCAAATTAAGCATAGTGTCCATTCGGCTCATAAGTTGTGTCATCATTTTTACTAGTTGACTGTCACTGTTATTGTTTGCTGTTAGTTCAGGTGCTTCAGGTGTCTGTATTTGTTTTGATTCGTCTACTTTTGTGTTTACATTCCCACGTGCAGCTTGAGCATATGAGACGTTTGATCTAACGACGTTTTCTGTGTTTATGATTTGTTATTGTCTCAGTACTGGAAATAATTTCTGTTGTAATATTTTTCATGCGCTGCAACCTTTGTAGCTAGCTACATGATTTTAACCGCAGTTGGCGCATTTCACATCTTTTATTTCGGTTTGAATTGGGTAGTCTACTGTTAGATGATTTTACGCATTTCATACAAACGGGTATCCTATGACAGTAGTTTTTGGTGTGACCGTACTCTTGGCAGCGAATGCATTGAATAATATCTCTTTTTTTACACAGAGGTTCAAAGTTAATTATTTGATTCATTAATTTGTTGATTTCGCATATTTCCTTGTTATTATTTTTCGTTTTACTTTTAATAAAAAAATCGGTAATGGGTGTTTCGATATTCTGTGTTTTATGTTTGAAATTTGAATTACTGCGTGATTATACGATTCTATTTCTGTTTTTAGTTCATCGAGATCAACCGACGGGTGTATATTTTTTAATACCACTTTATATGGTTTATTTTCTTTTTTTAAGAGATATAAAAATTTGTATGTTTCTTTTCTAATTCAGTTGTAGTTGGGGTAAGCAATTCTGGGTTTTCTAATTGTATTTTAATTTCATTATTTTACGAAACTTTTAAGGTATATTTATTTTTAGCTATTTTAACTATAACACTTTTTAATGGACTAATATTTAGTATGCTACTTACAAAAGTCGGCGGAAATTTTGGGATTTTAGTATTTACCTGTGTTGATGCTGTGTTTACGTTATCATTTTCTTTTTATATGCTATTATTTCCTTTTCCTTCAAGTACTTTACATTGGTTGTTTAGTTCAATAATAAATTTTGTAATAATGGAAAAAAGGGAAATAGTGAGAGATGGAAAATTCTAATTATAATGGAAAATTTTAATTATATTCAGCAACTTTTCGTCAGCAAATTTGCTGAACTCTTCAGGCGTTATTAACAGAAAAACAACAAATTATTAACAATAAAGTTTCAAATGTAATTTTTAAAGGCAAATTATATGTATATGTGTGTACCTGATATCTTTCGTAGTCAAATTATTATAGGCTAAAACAAACAGCTTGTAGCCAGTCACGTTACAATACAGTAAAAAATCAAGTATTTTAACACACATATATATATATATATTCTTCATCTATCATCCCTTCCTTATCGATCTTAATAAAGGCTTATAAATACGAGGAGGGGGGTCAATAAGTCTTTACAAAAAGAAGGAAAAAAAAGTTTTGCGTATGTAATTTTTTTTATTTTTCAACATAATCTCCTTCAAGGTCAATACATTTTATTAAACGGCCTTCCAGTTTTTTTAAGCCATCAGAAAAATATGATTTCTGAAAACCCTCAAAATAAGCATTTGTTTCGGCGATGACTTCTTCATTCGATGTGAATTGTTGTCCGGCAAGCCATTTCTTGAGGTTAGGAAAAAGAAAAAGTCACTGGAAGCCAAATCAGGCAAATATGGTGGATGGTCAATTAATTCGAACTTTAAATCGTTAATTTTTCCATCGAAACTGCACACGTGTGAACTCGAGCATTGTTTTGAAGAAAGAGGCATTTTTTTTGTTCAAGTGAGGACGTTTTTCTCTGATTTTTTCTTTCAGCTAACCTAATAATGACGCATAATATTGTCCAGTGATCGTCTGGCCCTTTTCCAAGTAGTCGATGTAGATGATTCCATACGTATCCCAGAAAATCCATACGTATCCCGGTAATCCATTATTTGGACTATTCTTTGGTTTCAGGAGTGTAGTGGTGTAGCCATGTTTCATCTACAGTTACAAGTCGACGCCAAAATTCTTCCGGAATACGACGTATGCGTGCCAAAAGAGCCTCAGAGGTGACCTTGCGACCTCAGTTTTGCTGATATTTTTTTCATCCCCAATTTTTCATGCAAAATTGAAATGATGTCCTGAACGAGGTTCATCTTTTGTTGTACGGCCGCGTTTAAATTCATTTACCCAGTTATAACCACTCTTAAACACAGTGGCAGACGTGCCACAAACGGCGTTCAACTCATCTGTGATTTCTTTTGGTGTAAGGCCTTTCAAATGAAAATGTTTTATCACCGCTCGAAACTCTGTTTTTTCCATTTTTCAAATAAACCAATAACTTTTTGTTCAACCAGCGCTCACAAAAAAATGACTTAATGAATCGAGCTGAAACTTTGTACGATATCTAGTTAGTAGTATTGCTTGCCAAAAACATCATAATTTAAGCGTGAAGAGCGCCATCTCTTCGATTTTGTAAAGACTTATTGACCCCCCCCCCCCCCTCGTATGACTAAGATATTGTATATCTTATTTTTTATTTAAAGTGTTTTTATGTAAGCTGATGTGCAATATTTCGGATATTTTGCATTTTTTGTAATTCTTTTCATAATTCAATATCTTAGCTTAGTCCCAGTCAAATTCGTGTGAGAGAGTTCTTCTATCTGTAGCTACTATTGTACGAGGTGTGTTCAAAAAATACCCGGAATTTTTTAATTTCGCGGGTCTGGAGAGTCCGATTGTCAAAATTTATTTTTATTGTGCTGGTATACATGCCACTGAAGTATGATAAAATTTTCAGCTATATTCATTGTTTACTTTGTCTGCAGTAGTTGCTAAGGTTTGACGTGTTTTTATGAGCTCGGCGATTTTCGTTTTTTAAAAGAAATGGATCAAAGAATTTGTATTAAATTTTGCGTAAAAAATGAAATAAAGTGTAACAAAGTGTGTGAAATGTTACAAAAAGCCTAAGGTGAGTCTGCTATGAAAAAAACAAGTGTTTACGAGTGGTATAAGCGTTTCCAAGATGGCCGCGAAGACGTTGAAGATGACGAACGCTCCGGCCGACCCAGCACGTCAACAATCGATGAAAATGTAAAAAAATGGAAAGAATGGTTCTGAATGATCGCCGAATCACAATTAGAGAAGTTGCTGATGAAGTTGGCATATCAATTGTCTCATGTCATAACATTTTATCAAATGTTTTGGGCATGAAACGGGTGGCAGCAAAATTCATTCCAAAACTACTGAACTTTGACCAAAAAAACAATCGCATGAACATCGCTCAGGAGCTGTTAAACGACGTCAACGACGATCGAAGTTTGTTTGAAAGGGTCATAACTGGTGATGAAACATGGGTGTACGGTTATGATGTCGAAATCAAAGCACAATCGTCCACCTGGAAGCATTCAACGTCACAAAGAGCGAAAAAAGCACGTCAAGTTCGATCAAATGTGAAGGTTTTGCTTACAGTTTTCTTTGACTGCAGGGGCGTGGTACATCATGAGTTCTTATCACAAAGTCGTACGGTTAATAAGGAGTATTACCTTGAAGTTATGCCACGTTTGCGTGAAGCAATCCGTAAAAAACGCCCCGATTTATGGAAAAACAATTCATGGCTTTTGCATCACGATAATGCCCCTGCTCACTCATCTTTGCTTGTGAGAGATTTTTTGGCCAAAAACAACACCACAATCATGTCTCAGCCACCATATTCACCGGATTTAGCCCAATGTGACTTTTTCCTGTTCCCAAAGTTGAAGAGACCCATGAAAGGACGGCGTTTTTCCTTGATTGAAGAAATAAAGACCGAATCGCTGAGAGTGCTCAAGGACATACCAAAAAGTGAATATCAAGAGTGCTTCGAAGATTGGAAAAAACGCTGGCATAAGTGTATTATATCTGGGGGGGATTACTTTGAAGGGGACCACATTGATATAAACGAATAAATAAATATTTTTGTGGAAAAACGATAATTCCGGGTACTTTTTGAACACACCTCGTATCTGAGTCAATGTTTTTTTTGTGTTCATTTAATCTAAATATTAAGGAGCGTTTACTTTCACTTATGTAGACAGCTGAACATTGTATGCAGTAAAAACTGTCGACAATACCAGTATTGTCTAATAAATCAGATTTGTCTTTTCCTAAACGTATGAACTCTTGTAATGGTTTTTGTAATAACGATATTGAAGTAATGTCATGTTTTTTTAACACAGAAGAACATTTTTCAAAGATGTTGTAATTATTTGGAATAGCTACTGTAGGTAGTTTTTGATTTATTGTTTTTTTAGAATCATTCTTCCTTTTTTTATATTTGCTGAAACGTTGCTAAATATAATTAAAATAAAGTGAATTTTCCATCTCTCACTATTTCCCTTTTTTACATTATTACAAAATTTATTATTGAAGAAAACTATAAGGGAATCAAGACAGTATGTTACGTATTGGTTGTTTAGTATTACCTTATTGTTATTGTTTCCTAACCAGTAATCTTTGATCCAGGTTTGTCTTTTCTTGAAGGATTTATTTTCTTCAGGGCTATTCCTGAGTCTTTTGTTTGCAACCGTTTTCCATTCCTTTTCTTCTTCACTTGGTTTTTCCTTGCTGATTATTCCAGATGTTTTTAATATACTTTGATTTTCAGTCATATTGGCTGATTAAAATTTTTCACAACTATTTGTATTAAATTTATTTTAATTTTTTTTTTTTGGAAGAGTTTTTAAATGCTAATTTACACTTTTACTTCCGTTTTGAGCGTTTCGTCGCACGTCCGTTCAGGGCGAGCGCTCGTTGACGAGTGAATCTACAATAATACATCTAAAAACAATTTTGTTGTTTCGAGCTATTTCATGTGTAAACTTCGGATTGTTATCATACTCATTAAAAATGTCTAAAACAACTTGTAAATGTTCTTCTGTTATACACATAATTGTATCGTCTACATATCTGAAGTAAAAAACAGGAATGCAGTCATAAATTACTTTCAAATTTTCAAGACAATAAGATTCTAAATCTTCCATCTTTATGTCAGAAAATAAGGGAGAAATTAGAGCCCATAGGTGTTCTAAAAATTTGTTGGTAAATGACATTATTAAATTGAAAAAATGTATTCCAAAACCAAAATTTTACATCATCAACAGTATCAGTAAACGGAATCTTAGAGTTAAAATTGATTTGGTTAAACCATTTATCTAAACTTTTAATGTCAGACTTTCCGAAATATTAGTAAACAAGGGTGAAACATCAAGAGAAACTAAAATGTGATCATTTGGAATAAATAGAGAATTTAGTTTATCTAATAATTGTAAACTACTGCTGATATGAGAAAGAGACCTCGAAACACATTCCTTCAGTTCACTATTCAACACTGTTGATAAGAAATTTGTAGGACTATTAGTAGGTTAAATTAGTCGTCTAAGAGGAAAGCCTTTGCAATAACTGTGTTAGATTTAGTGAGATGTTCATTATTATAGTTTTTATCCAAATAATCATTGTCATTGAATTTTCGTAAAATTTTATAAACTTTTATTTGTTAGGATTGTAATGGATTTCTCTTGGTAATTTTATATGTATTAGAGTATAAAGTCGGCGTCGAATAATTAATAATAATATTGAATTTTATTTTAACTTATAATAAAAGTGCAAGCCAAGTCGTACAAAAATTTGGAATGCCATTGGAAAGTTAAAATACTTGGAAAGTTTCTCTTGTCAAGGTTTTCTGATTTCTAGAGAAGACAAGCTGACCAAATAACCAACCATTTGAAAAAAAATTGCTAAAAAAAAGAAAGACTTATTACTTGGTTTTGCGCGTCCATTTACTTAGGGCGCTCTTGCGTTAATAGCATGACCAGTCGATGCTCAAGCCACTTTCGGGAACGCATTGTGATGAAAAAAGATAAAATTTATCTTAATCGTTTCCTTACGAGATTTCACTTTTCCGTTTAACACTGCATAAAATTCTTACGATAAAAAAAAATTATGAATTTATCAAGGCGAATTAGCCTGTTCGAAAGACAAAAGCAAATTGATTCTAAGTCAGATTTTATTTCAAAACATAAATAAATAACATTTGAGAGCTAAAACATAACTTTCAGATTGTTATTTATTCACATAATGTTAATAATAAAAAGTTAAGTAACAAAAAAAATTGTAAAGATCCTTGCACGTTAGATTTAAAATAATGTTTATTTTTGCACTCGATTTGGGATGTACTTCATCTGTGTTGGAAAACTTGTGATGATGCATCATCACGCGAAAAATATACACTACCGGCGCTAGCCCGCTCCGGCTAGAAAATGCGACCGAACAGCTATGGCCGCATACACCCGCCCACGCACGTCGGGATCTCACGATTTATGGCCCCCAGAAGTCTCCCTCACCGATGCGCACGACCCTTACGCCCGCGTACAACCCCTCGCGCACTCACGACCCGATCCGACACTCCCCCGGGAAGCTGGAAGCCCTTAAAGTTTCCAGCCGCGATCAGCTGATCGCAAGCCCCCGTTAACTGAGGCGGACTTAGCTAGACTAAAGTAGGGGCAACCGAGCGCGTGAGAGTAAGCGAGACCACCGATACGAGACTGATCGGACGCGAGTGAGAGGAATCGGTAAGACCAACGAGCACCGGATAGACAAGGATAGACAAGCGACGCTAAATGACCAACCAATCGTTATTGGCTTAGGGGAAGCTAGACTAATGGAGCGAAACCGACGCTATCTCTGTAGCCAGTAGGCAAATTAGGCGCCAACGTCCGACCAATAAACAAATTACGCGGGCTAGAAATATCGGTATAGACGGCGCTGACACCCGGCTTAGCAACAGGCCAACCAATCAGCTAATGACTAAGGGGAGGTAATTGAAGAGAAGCGGCGCGTCGCCGAAAAACGGCGCGCCAGTACCCGCTGAACTCTGGAGACGACGAGTACCCGTTCAGCCCTGGTGCCAACTAGTGCGCCGCTAAGCCCTGGAGCCAGCCAGGAAAATTCTGTGCAAGCATTAGCAAGTGAGGAAGCATTAGCAAGTGAGCAATTATTAGCAAGTGAGCAAATATTAGCAGTGAGTGAGTATTAGCAGTGAGTGAGTAGTAGCAGTGAGTTAGCATCAGAGCAGCAGCAGCAGCAACAGCATTAACAATAGCAGTAACGCTAGTAAAATAGCAGCGACAGTATTAGCAACGGCATCAGCATCAGTAATAGCCACAACGGCAGTACCAACAACGACGATCGTAGCAGTAGCTACAGCAGCCTTAGCGGCGGTAGCCGCGACCGTAATTGCCCTAAAAAACTGTCGGAGTAAGTACGCTTCTCTACTCTTAATTTTAGCGTGATTGCCGAACGTCCGCGTTACGGGAGTACCGCACGACCCTCGCGCGTCCGATGATGTCGTTTTCGCGCATATTCTTGTCGTACGACCTTCGCGCGCTTAAAACTTCACTATCATGCGTGTTTCGTCGTTGACCTTCCGAGCAATTGTCTTGTTGCGCCGTTGCATTGCCTATTGTCTGGAAAGCGAAATCGCCGCGTGATTGCCGAACGTCCGCGGCGCGGGAGTGTCGTATGACCTTCGCGCGCTCTAAGCTTTGCTATCATGCACGTTTTGTCGTTGACTTTCCGAACATCCCTCTTGTTGCGCCGTCGCATTGTCCCGTGTCCGGAAGACGAGAACGCCGCGTGATTGCCGAACGTCCGCGGCGCGGGAATGTCGCATGACCTTCGCGTGCCCGTCTTCGTTATTATGCGTGTTTTCGTCGCCGACCTTCCGAGCATTGTCTTGTGCGTCATTATACTGTCCGATGTCCGAGGAACGAGTTCTCTGAATGCGCGCGTCTAAGTATCATAAATTAGTCGCCTAGCCTTACCGATTAGCAAACGAGCTTTTCCCCGTCGTCGCGCGGAGAACGTAACGTCCGCGTGCGTATTTGTCACAGCCCACTGAAACGATTTTCCCCCGCGAGGTGATTTGACAAAGTAAGGCATGACCCTCGCGCAGACCAGGAATCCACGCGTACGTCTATAAATTCCTTTTCTAAAGCCGGTTGAGTACATTGCGCGAGTCGCGCCCGACCTTCGTTCGACCGGCAAAGTTTCGGGCACACATCGCTTGTCTTTGTTTCGTTACGCGATTATTGTTGAGAGGCGCTAACAACATCGCGAGCAGTGACTAACCTTCGCGCGACCGACCGAATTCTTGCGCGTGTTTACCTCGGGCGAGCTGGAATCCTCGCTACAAATAGACGACCCGACACGGCGTAACTGTGTTCGAAATCCGCGAAACTGTCTACCCCGGCTATTATCCGCCTAAGTCGACTCTGCGTCGTGGTACGCCATTCGCATCCCTGTTAACCTAGATCAGGCTGACCATCGCGAGGGGTTGACTACTGGGCTGACATGGGAATGTTGGCCTAATAAATCCGAGTCTTATTAAAATTGGTTTCATCATTGACTACACCCATTTGATTACCTCGTCCCCCGTAGCTTTCGCGATCGGTCTCGAGATTAGAAGCGCGTACGCGAATGATTTAATCGCCAGTTCATTAGATAGCTTTTGTCGCGGAACCACGCTACCAGTCCACGAAGGACCGGAAGGAGCCTCTTTCCAGACCACTGACCCGTTAACCGAGGTACCCTGTGACGCCTCTCACGATATACCCGCTTCTGAGCCAGGAGTCATCGTGCCCCGAACCACACCTGACTAGCCGAACGAGCCGCAACCGTGGGTGGCCTGTAAAAACCACCCGTTGTCCCTTCTCTCTTTCGCTCGATGTGTTTCCCTGTCTCGAACCCGAACGATCTCAGTCTAGGACTTCGCGCTCCCACTTTCATCTCCCACAGGTGATAGCCCGCGCGAGACCGACGACGACGAGGAAGGAGGCAGCGGGGAAACCACCCGACAATCATCAGCGACCAGGACCGCCGAATCAGCTAACGTTGCAGCGCTACCTGCTCTCCTGACGCGAGAGCACGGTGGCTGGCGCCCAACTCAACTAACAAATAAAGCTACATACGTTATGCGGCTAACTGCGCCGCTGGCGGCAGTCGAGACCGGAGAAATTTGTGTCTACCAACTCATTAATTTTTGCCCTCCCTCTTCCCTGTCGCAAACTCAAAAGAAAAGTGCACTCTACAGTTTCTCTTACTCTTGCGAGGAAGTTTCACCAATCACTTTTGGAGTTTTTATGCCCAAATTATTCAGAGCCTCTCCTGACCTTCTTTCAAAAAAGAGCGCATGCCAAGGGGTTGTGCTCAATTACGCGCGAACTGTGTGGCACTGCCACGCCATCTGCAGTCAGGACTGTCACGCTGACTAATATCTCTCTATCTCTCTCTCACTTGGTCGCAAGGAGTAAACGACTTTGGGCAAATTACATTTTTAATTTGTGAGCGTGCAGGGTTCAACTTATTAGATTTACCTTTTTGTGCAGAAAGTTTTCACAACAATAATAAAATAAGTAAAAAAATATATTTAATCATCAAAATTAAATCCTTTCTAATCTTTTCTATAATACAGATTTCTCAATTTCGTATCGCTCCGTCCTTTCGTTGCAAAACGAGTTGGATAGATTTGCTACTTAGTATAACGCTTAGAACTTGGATGATTAGGATCTTTATAGGTCTGAGTGGAATCTAAAATTGAAATTTTCTGTGCCTTCTCCAAAGATTGGCGATAAAATAATCAATTTTAGATTCAGGGATTAGATAAGCATCCGCGTCGTGCACTAAAATTTTTCCGTATTTTAGCCAACGACAATCTTTCTTTCACCGGGTAAAATGAGAAATCACAGGCCGAAAGGATTAATACCTGTTTTACATTTATTGAGACGTTACAAGAGTCTTCAAGCAATACATTCATTTTTGCAATATAATGATCTTTATTGAGGCAAACTGTAATGTTACCTTTATCTGGACGTGTGAAAAATAAAATGAGAATTGTTTTTATTGTTTTGTTAACACTAATGGGTGTTTTTCGTCTTTTGTATATTTCTGATGAAAATGTCATGAATATCTTGTAATGGTAGGAGATTATAAATTATCTCGTATATTATAATTTTTAGAGTTAATTTCAAAATTCTTAACTGTATTAACAATATTCAATTTTGATAAAGGTGCTTTTGCATCAAAATTGTTTCCCATAGATACAACATAAATTACTCTTGGTAGAATTTCTATGTCAGAAAAATTTTTCAACCATTTCTCTTTGTTGTTATAATCACAGACATTGCATGGCTTTTGTTGTTTTTTATTAAGAATTTAAATTTTCTGTTCAAACTTTTTGTTAACTTGTTGAATATATTAGTGCTCTTTAGTTCATTGTTTTGTCTAAATGTTTGTCTAAATTATTTCTGAAATGATATTCATTAATGCGCATGATAATACTATTAATAGATAAGAGGATACTCTATTTCTTAGTAAACAATACAGTAGCATTTTTTAATTTCTTAAATAGCTTTATTTTCTTAATAGCTTCATATACTCATTATTAATTTCATTGGTCTTTTCAATACATTGCTCTTCTTATAATTTGATCTCTACATCTTTATTTTAATAAAATAAACTTTGTCTGAGTTTAAGAATATTACTATATGCTATGGTGTTTAATTTCTCAGTATGACTTGTGACTTGGGACCTTTTGGTTGTCAATTAAATTTATGTTGTCTTATTGCTAATTATATCACTATGATTTTTGACATGACTATAATTTTAAATTTAATTACAATAATTGCCGTAAAAGCTTGGACTATTAGCAATGGATAATATAAATTTTGAATTTCTATATGTTGCGTTGGTATGTAAATTTGCTGTTCTATTGATCTTTAATATCTCATTTATTTAAGGCATCATAAAGTATTTATTGTATCAGTTGACAATTTAATAAAAGACCTGATGAAGCGGAAAGCAAACCAGCGAAAAATTGTCATAATTGTGTATAATTATTTGGTTGGAGTTTCGGGTGTCACTCTCAAATAAGTTTGTAATATAATTCATTAGATCTATAATGATGGTAAGTAATTAGGTATTTAAAAATATTTTTTACTCACTTATAAGCAAAGGAAAGCATCAAAATGTAAAAATTTCCTCTGAACTATTGCTAGTTTATTTATTTATAAGAGTAGAATAATCGTTTTAAATGTAATAACCTATTTAAAGTTACAAGACAAGATAGAAATTTACTTAAAGATTAATTATCATTTTGTTTTTTGTAAAAATTTTTCTGTACTTTTTATCTACCGAAATTGAATTTGTCGTCCTCCAAAATTCTCTTTTTTGATGGATTTTAATAAAAAACGACTTTCTGTCATATCGATTTCTCACCCCTTCTCAACTCAACCCTTGCAACCCTCCCCTACTACCCTAATCATTTCGTATTATCTATATGTAATGGCATCTCAAATTATATTTCAGGTGTATATCTCATAAAAAAATCATGTTAGTTTGAGCAAAATTGAAAAAATTTGGCTTCGAAGCCTTCGTGTCACGTTTTGGTTGCAATTTTCTTGTTTATTGAGATTTAATAGCGATTTTTTCGGGGTTGCAGGAGTAATCTAATTGAAAAATCGTATAGATCAGCCAATTTTACTCCTAAAATGACTATTGCAATGTAGCAGAAACGAAAACTTTCGTTCTGGCAATTGCGTGTCACGTTTTGGTTGCTTGGGCGTTAATGGGTTAACATTTATTCTAAATATTATATCCGTATAATTTCCGCATTACTATCATTTTCTGAAGGTTCTTCAGTGTAAGTTAATATAGAAGAAGTTTAAAAAGTTGAAAATTCTAATATGATTTATATTACATTACTCATAGCCAAAATATCGTAAATAAGTATCGAATTGTTTATACTTTTAAAGATTTTTTAATAATTTCTGAAGACTAAAAGATGATATTTAAAATGAAGTTACATTTAAAAAATAAAGACATATTAATTCCTAAATGCTTAATAAATCTTTTCATTCGAGTACTTGTTCAGATCAGATGTGCGTCGAAACGTCCTCTGAAAATCGAATCTGGACAAACATCTGAATCTAAAATAAGGTCTCGATGAAAGTATTTTATGTAAGTCTCACGTGTAATTAACAATAGAAAAAAAATCATTAATAAATCAAGTAAAAATCTTTTCTTAAAACCAGCCATCATGACTGTAAACAAACAAAAAGTATTATAGTCGCAAGATACAGAAGATATATGTATAATGAAATGCTGTGTACAATAAAAGATCCAGAAATAAGTTCTAGAAGTTTTAAGGTGAAAATTCAATGAGAGTATCAGATGGCAAACTGATGGTTATGTCGTGGTTAATAGAAACCAGCAATATAGCTCCAGAGCATCTACGGTTCCGGTGGGAATGGGGGTAGTACGAGGCATAACAGAATGCTCTAACCATCCGTATGCTAGTACCAACTCTATGGCCGTAGATGCCATAGAGAATTGTCTCTTACATGATTCTCGGCGCAAACTTTATTACAGCTTTTGGAATAAAGACCGACTACGTTACTAGCTGGCAGATCGACGGAGGGAAAGACTGTTATTTTGTATTGAAGGCGTAAACGAGAATTTTCGACTTGTTATAGTCTTGAAAGAAGTTCGTATATATGGTAGTTCAGGTATTGGGGTTGTATTCTGCAGTCAAATCAATGTGAGCGGATCAACTAAATAGGAAAGTACGTTATCTCAGATGTCCGAAAAGGAGAACGGACTTGATAGAGCACATTATTAACATACAGGGTGTACGCCCAGTTGACTCACATGCGGAAGTATTCATCGTAAATACTAGAGTTCATCCGAGCGTAATGCGCCAATAAGTACGTAAAAAATCATATTTAGCCGTCGGAAAGTCATTGGTGTAGTACGCCCCTGGTCTTTAAGAAACAAGATGAGACGTACAAACTATGCATCAACTTGAGACTTGTTAAAAAGATTACGCGAATCGATGCATAGCCAACCTCTAGAGTCGATAATATTCTCGACCATCTGGATGGAGCGCGCTTTATATCCAAAATGGACTTGACAAGTGCGTATCTTCATGTCTGTCGAAAGAAAGCAAACAGTACACGGCTTTCGACATCATAGACTGCAGATTCTGGGAGTACAACTATGCAACTATGGAATGCGCCGGCGACTTTTGTAAGGCTCATGAATGCGTTATTCGATTCCATTACAGCTTTGCGTATGTAAATATGTGAATCACGTGCTAACGACAAGCTTCGTAGATCATATTATTTGGTTACAGAGAACCTTAGGACGAATGGCGAGCGCAGGCTTGAAGACCAATGTAGCAAAATGCGCATTCGGTTGTTTGAGCGTAACCTTCCTAGGCTACCGTTTGGATGCTGAGGAATTGCGTCCAGACTCCGAAAAAGTAGAGCCGGTACTTGATTATCTTAAGCAGCTTAGGTGGATTCTAGAAATGACAGACTGATACTCACAATTCATAAACCATGAGTGTGAGATCAAGGTATCATAGACGAAGTTGCTTGCCGAACATCAAATGGCTTTTGAATGCTTGAAACGCTCCCTTATAGAAGCCTCTGTGCTATCAAGATTTGGTTTAGCAAGCCCACTGTATTGCGTCATCCAATGCACTAGGTGAGTGTTTGATACGAAAGGACAACGGCGATTACGATTTATGATGCGAAGCGAACGCTAAATGTATACGAGAGGAACTAAACAATATCTGAGATGGAATGCCTAGTCTTATTTTTTGCAAATAAAAAAAAGACCGTATATAGAGAGCATACTACATTGTATTACAGTAACTGAACATATGGCACTGACTTAGCTGCAGAGCAACAAGGATCCAATCAGGCAGCTTGCAAGATGAGTGCTCGAGTTGCAGCAATGGGATTTTAAAATGGTCTACCAAAAGGGGATTCTTCATCAGGTCTCGAATGCACTGTTTCGTTAGTTCAAGGAAGGGGAGAAAGTGGCTACATTCGCTCTCATATCAGTATAGAGAAAATATTGACAAACATTCAAATAAATACTGAAATTAGAAAGTGAAAGATGACATGCTATATTGATATTAATGATGCACGAAATACATTGCGAGCCGTCAAGCGGACACTTCGGTGGCCAAAAGACCTACGACAGTGTAGCTCAGGAATACAACTAGCAGAGAATGATGTATGACTTTTAAGAGTTCATTACGTTATACCAGGAGTGCCAGAGGTACAAAGTGGAACAGCAAGCGCTAAAAGGATTGACGAGCAAGCGGTTGGTAGAGCGACTGTGGGCTGTGGTTGCAACGGACGTAATCAAGTTGCTTCATAGCAAGAATCTGTTTAAGTATTTGGTCGTGTTTCAAAGGGTTCAATTAAAACTTCTTTATTTGGTGACGAGGAAGATCCTGGCTCAAGTCCTCGAAAAGTTAATTCTATCTCAATGGAAGATACCATCCTACTTCGTCAGTTATAATGGAAAAAATTATTACGGGGCAGATTTTGTGAACGCGCTTGCCGAATACGGGACTGAATATGGTACTTATCCTACCGTACCATCAATAGGCCGATTTTTGCAAATTACAATAAAAACGCTCAAGACCATAACCTCGGGCTTCGTTGAGCACAACCATAGGTACTGAGATCAACGCCTGCATGAGTTCCATCACACCATTAATACGGCGACACAATTGACCACCAAGTTGTCTCTTACTTTTTTTAATTATAATCGTGAACAACAGCTCGCGAAGAGTTTGCACAGAGATTTAGAGAAGCGTGGTTCTATCATCAGGCTCTCCCACAAAAACGGAATGTAACGTCTGACTGCGCTCCGTGACTTAGTTATTCATCATATGGAGCAGGTATAGGATACGCAAAAGAAATATTACAATAAAGGCAGGTATATATTTTAGTTTCACGAAGATAATGATATGGCGTGGTTGCTACGTGCCGAGTGCATAGTAAACTAAATGCAAATGCAGTGATAGGAAGGAATGCGAAGTGAGATCCGAAATACTCTAACAACTATTGTTTATGTATTTTGACAAGTTAGATGAAAATTTTAAAGAGAGACGATCTTGCAATCAAAAATAAATACTGAAAAATAATTGTTCTAGCATTGTAATAAATTAATAAAGCTAAATTATCTTCTTTCCTGTAGGTATTTTATCTTGCAACACTCATTAGAAAAAATACTTCAAATCACCAACGTCACTGTTATTTTGATATAAAACATAGAAACCAATATCCCTTTAATTTAAATCTCTTTGAAATAAATTTACTTACAAATAGAATTATTCTATTAAACATTGACCGACGTATTAAGATGATGATTTGATGTTATTGTAACTTGAAAATGAAATAGAATTTTACACACGCGTATCCGCATAAACCTTTTCAAAGTGTAACGGTCCTATCTATGAGCTAGTTTATTATGTAACTGAATCACCGCAACCCGTCAAACGCATCTATCTGTTTACACAAATTAACACCTTAAATGGCGCCACCTCACCGATTATTCGATTGCCTTAGTACAAGAGTCTAATTTCATAACCAAATAAGGAGCGTGACGCCACAAAGTAATACATATAGATATAATGATTTTTGTTATTTGAGAAAAATATGTTAATTAGATGTAATTTTGATATAATAAAGTATTTCTTATATAGATTTTAGTACGTAGATTCAGAATATAGTAATACAAATTGCGTTTAATTATTAAATAATAATGAATTTTAATATGCAAAGTTAATTTATTTATTACACTATAAATATGAATTATTAGAAAAATGTAAATAGTCCATATTCAAAATGAATAACTAAAGAACATGAGTAAGAATTGGTTTCATTGATAACAGCTTAATAATAATTGTTATTATTAAATAAATAATTAATAATTTATTTAAATAATAAGTTGTATATAGAACGAAAGCGTTAATTTTATGCTTTATAATGATAGCTTTATAATTTATAAATCTTAGATAATTAATCTAGTAATTACGTTATAAGATTATAGAAAAAACCGTTACAAATATGAAAATTTGTTATAATTCAAATGTTATTAACTAATTTGAATATTTCTTTTTAGAAATTACTTCTAAAATTAATAAACGATAAAGTTATGTAAAAATTTAATAATTTTCTATTGTAAATATTGTAATATTGCATTAATTAACTTTATTAGTTAATAACTTTTGACGATACTATTTGTGATAATTGTAAATTACACTAAATCAACCAATAACTAATTCTGTAAAGTTCACATGTGTTGAAAGTTTAGTATTGATGTTTATATGCTTGTAAATTAAGAAAATTCATTTCTCAAAATTCGCGAATGTTTCTCGAAGATTCGAAAACTTCTCGAAGAGAACTCTCCTGCGAAAATAGGCGGGAAAATCTGTGTATTAATACGCCCACTATTGCACAGGCTGGGATTCACTTTTAGCCTTGCAAAGTGAGTGCATGAGATTGAATAAACTTGGCTAATACCTAAGTTATTTCTCTCATTGTGATTAACTGAGCAAGACTTTTTCTTTCCTATAATTCGAGCTCAACTTATAAAACATCTCGCGCTATAAGAAACTTGGGCCGAATTATATCCTCTACAAGGAAGACTTTAGCTCTGCTCATGGGACAATTCGCACCATAAAAAACTAGGGCATAGTCTGACTTTCCTTGAAACCTTATTCATATTCGTATATATTTGATTTATCAATTTATTTTATTGACAATTAGAGTAATTTTACTAGAAACGAATTCTTACTCATTAACGCAACTAGATACGAGAGTACGAATTATTATTTATAAGTGATACGAACATCACAAAAGGGATTAATTCGGGAGACGCGAACACTTGGACGGCTGAATAATACATCATATAATCGTGCGCGAAACTAATTATAGGATGAAAATAGTAGAGATAATAATTTTTCTTTTTTGGTGATCTTCGCAACTCCCTCTCTCTCTCTCTCTCTCTCTCTTAACAAACAAAACCAAGCGTGAGTATGCAATAACACACACACTCACAACTTGGCAGCCAACGGCGGTTAAAAGTCTAGAAAACGATAGAACGGCTGAACGAGCACATTTCCCGTTACAATGATTATGAAAATATTTATTAAATGAAAAGATTCGAAGTTTCACTAGTTAGTTCAAATGAGTATGAAAATATCCAATAAAAAATCTTCCTTCGTTACACAATATATACCTTGAAAAATATGACTGCGTTGTTGATGCAACAGGTATAAACTATTGTACATTAGCAACACATTTTTATTTGAAAATCTTTCAGAATAGGTTAAATAATCAAAAATATAGTTTGTGAGAAAACGTTTCGCTAGTAAAAAGGGGTCCCATATTTTTCAAGGCATGTTGAAAAACGAAGGAAGGTTTTCTGCGGGATATTTTCACAGACATCTAAACCAAATAGTGAAACTGCGAATCTTTTTAGCTAATAATCTTGATGTGTGTGCTGTGTTTGATTTAACAAATGTTAGCCATCTAACTACTCTTCGCTAGCCCATCATAAGCTCTCATGTATCAATGAACGACACAAGGAGTTTGGAATCTTATATTGTTTTGTATGGCGAGGTTAACGATCTTCTGCAATAAACAGTGTGATAGTTAGATATTAGTACTGCAGCGCATCTATTTGTACAAAGGTAAGTATACTGAAAAAGTTTGTCATTGTTAATGCGTAATTTATAGTATTAGGGTAATAATGAAAATAAGACTGATGACACTTTTACAACGCGTATAACTATTTACTATATCGTTAGGCTGATTTCTCAAATATTTACAACAACACTATTTGCACATTTTTTAAATCGTATGTAGATTTTTGATAGATGTCACAAACAAACTATTCGCACATTTTCTACATTGTGGCGATGATCTTCAAAACGCATGATATGCTAAACCCAAAAAGGAATTTATTCGCACGCTTTCTAAATCTACCGATTTCATAAGCATATAGCGAAGAACAATCACGCATTTTCCAAATCATATTACAATTTCTCAAAAGCTTAACAAAAATTTTTCGCTGTTTTGAATTCGCTTTGAACCAATTTATTAAAAGTGAAAAATTATTCACGAAACACGTATTCGTTACACACACAGAGAAAAAAATCAAAGACACGCTTACTACAATTTTCATGGCAGTACCTGAGCGAACGCTTTACGCTTAACAAACTTGCCCATGTCAATTAACCACACCACTCTTGCAAAGAAAACTGCAGCTAAACATATTCAATTTAAAACAAAATTTAAATAAATTGGAGTGTTTTACATAGAACTTGAATTTTTTTTGAAAGAAAAGTTACTTATTGTTAGTCCTATTGACTCTGCATCCCGGACAAGCCCTCAATATGTAGAATTATAGTAACAGGATAATAAGGATTGATAATTAGTTGAAAGAATAACGTTAAATTAAATAAGTTGTTACTCCTAACGTTAAATACAGGTTAAGCCTTAATGCTAATTACACGCAATTATAAGTAAGGGTTGGCTGAGTCGGCACTAGGCATTGTCTCCCTCAAGACTAATTATAATAGGCCCGTTATCGCAAATTCGAGGGCGGGTTCACAATGATCCTCACTCCTCACTTTTCTGTAGCTTTCTTACTATTATACTAACTACCGTAACAGAACACGTATCAGAATACGCTTACTTGTTTCTCAAGATAAAACTGTTTTATCAGAATCTAAAGTAAATACAATAGAATCATTGAATGACGAAGTTGTATAAACATCTATGAAAATGATACCACCTGAAAGAGCATATACAGAAAAATATATAAAGTATAAATTTAACTCTTTTAAGGTTTTTTAATTTCAAATTTCGGGGTAACATTGAATACCTCAGACCGTGTTTTCTAACGAGTTCATTCTTCTTTTTTATGAGAGAATTAATTCATTTTTACGAATCGCAGTATATCAAGTGATGCCATACAAGTTTCATCAGGCTTGGATAACGAATACCCGGTACTCGAACAAAGGTGCTCTACAGAGGCTAATAACGTTACTGTTATCTTAGTTAATCAGACAACTGATGATTATCAATCTTCTCCTTCACATTCTAATAATACCAGCGTCAGTATTAACCCGTTTCCGCCGAAAACGCCACTCACGTTACCCTGGTATTTGAGAGCTTATAACTGACGTTGAAATTGCCAAAAAAAATTGAAAGAGCTATATTCTGAAAGTTTAAGATCTGCTCTTTCCGATGGTGCTCATCTCAATTTTCCAAAAAATTTTTTACTATTGCAAAATGCAGTTTTAAAAAAAAAATCATGATTTTTTCACTACTTTTTTTTTTTAATCGAGTTTTCAAAAGGTTTCTCCAGTGGAATCGACCCGGAACCTCTGTAACTGGAGGAATAAATGTCTGAATATTAAGGTCTCATCGTTTTCGGATCAATTTTTCACCTGGGGAGTTTCAAAATGGCGCCTCGATTGCAAAATTTTTGTAAATATGTTTATGAATTTTTAACTCAACAACTATGGGGTTATGGAAAAATTGCCAAAGAAGAAAATGTTCTTAGAATTACTCAAAGAATGCACCTAAATTTTTTCAAAAGGTATCAAGAAAATTTTTTTATTTTTGCAAACTGTAAATTTATGCAAAATTCAAAAGTTGCTCAAAAAATCCAAAATAATTCCCACGTATTCTACAGTTTATTCTAAGAATATTTTATTGTTGTCGATTTCTTTGTAAATATAATAGTTTTTGAATAAAAAATTTTTTTAAATCAACTTTATTTCAAGTTTTTGTTTCTTGTTCCCGAGATAACTAAATCCAAGTCAGTTGACTACGTTTACATTTGAAATAAGATTTTTTATTTTTATGCAATATAAATGTGCTGCAGATTGTCTTTCGATATTCTTTACATTTTAACTGAACAATTATTTATGAATGAGGTCTGACCTACGAAGCGTTCTTATACAGAGCGATTCTGTATTATTTCCGGTAGTTTGCAAAATTTCCAATTTTTCGCTCGATTTGTGTGAGAGAATTTGTAGCAGCATTTTCTCTTCATTAATGCAGACGTTTTATCTTGTTATTGGATTCACAAGATAAGTGTGGGCTTTTGAAACTATAATAGTTCCTTAGGTTTATCATACATAGATGACAGATTATTAATAAAAAATGCCAAAGAGAAAAGCATCAAAAATTTCAAAAACCAAAGAATCTGAAACAGCTCGTGAATATGACGATTCAGATGTAGATTCCGAAGAGAATGATGAGTTCGTGGTTATACCTGATCCAGACAACTCAGGTTCTGAAGGAGAATATGACTCAGATGATGAGAATTTGGAAGAAGAAATCCCAAAACCAAACATTTCATACAGATCTACTTTTCATAACTATTCAGCAGTTCAAAAAAAACTAGAACCAGATCATGAATTTTCATGGTGTAATTCAGAAAAAGTATGCCCTGGAAATGTAGAGAATGAATTACTGTTGAGTGATTCTGTAAAGAAAAAAATATGATCAATGTCACCTGTGCAGTTATTTGAACTTTTTTTCTCTAAAGAAATAAAAAATTATATCATTGAAGCTAGCGAAGCAAATGGATTGGATTTATCCGTACAAGAACTTAATACTTTTGTGGGAATATTACTGCTATCTTCGTACAACATACGAAATGAGCTAAGGGAGTATTGGGAAACTGACCCTCTTGTGAAGTGCTCTGTAGTTTCTTCAGCAATGAGTCGTGATAGGTTTTGTGAAATAAAAACAAAACTAAAATATTCTAAACCTAAAGATAAAAATGACCATGACAAAGCTTGGAAAGTTCGGGAAATATTAAATCTATTCAAAACAAATATTCAACAATTTGGCTTTTTTATGACAGCTCTTTCTGTAGATGGAATGATGGTCAGATTTTTTGGACGTACTTGCCTACAACAATATTTACCTTGCAAGCCTGACAGATATGGACTAAAGCTCTGGGGATTGTGTGGAGCAAATGGGTATTTGTTCAATATGGACATTTACTGTGGTAAAAATGATACTAGCATTGGAATAAATTTAGCATCATGTCCACTTGGATCCAGAGTAGTTGTACAAATGATTAATCCTCTTTTACTTGGCATTTCAAAAAGAAAGCTATTAGACTATCACCTCTATTTCGATAATTATTTCACTAGTCCTGATTTAATTGTACACTTGGGCAAATATGGATTGCGATCGACAGGAACTGTACGCAAGGATAGAGTGAAAGTAAAGCATACTTTTGAAAAAAAAGCTCCGCGAGGAACATTCAAAGTGGATCATGACACAAACAGTGGTATGAACTTTATTACTGTAATTGACTCCAAAGAAGTATCTGTTTTATCTACAGCAGTTGGTGTTACACCTATAAAACCAATAAAAAGGTATTCACGAACTGCTAAAGATAGAATAGAAATAGGATTTCCTTTTGCCTTCTCACTGTACAACAAATTTATGGGAGGCGTAGACTTGCACGATTTTCTATGTAAAAAAGCTTGCCCAAGTATTAGCTCAAAAAAATGGACATTCAAAATTTTCTCGCGTATCCTTCAAGCTTCAGTTACAAATGTTTTAACACTTTGGAACATTTGCAATACCGACAAAACTAAACATGTTACAACAAAATATTTATGTAAAGAAATCAGTAGAGTGTATTTATCCAATTCTAAATTGGGCGATTTCCAATCTCATCAGTATGAAACTAGAACTAGAGCAGTATGTAACTACAAGGAGTGTCGTCAACGAACTAGCAGATTTTGCATTGATTGCGACAAGTACTATTGCTTGCACTGTTTTCCTCTTTTGCATCAAGCGAAATAATTTTTTTCTCTAAAGTAATCATAAATAATTAAAAAAAAAACAAAAATACAAAAAAAATATAAAAATAACTAAAATGTAAAAAAAAAGAGACTATATATATTCGTCGACCTCCACGATGGTGATAGTTGGGCAACGTAAAAAAATGCATTTTACGGCGAACAGGCGAAATATGCACTTTGATACCACATTGATACTAATGGGAAAATTTTCACAAGAAATGCATATACAAAAAAATTTATAAGAATAACATATTCTTAGAATAAACTGTAGAATACGTGGGAATTATTTTGGATTTTTTGAGCAACTTTTGAATTTTGCATAAATTTACAGTTTGCAAAAATAAAAAAATTTTCTTGAAATCTTTTGAAAAAATTTAGGTGCATTCTTTGAGTAATTCTAAGAACATTTTCTTCTTTGGCAATTTTTCTATAACCCCATAGTTGTTGAGTTAAAAATACATAAACTGCAACGATTACCGAAAATCGTTCGACTCGCGCGAGGTTAATTAGCGGCTGATCGAGAAAAGCCGCGATCGGTTCGCGAGAGAGAGAGGGCGTGTAGGGGCAATGACCGGGAGGGGAGCGTTCAACAAGTAGTATCACTGTGTCACTCAGTCGGCCTGCACTGTAGCTAACCTGTTCCCGAGCCCTTCTAAGTTTCCGTGTGGTGGTGCGAACTCAAAAGTGCGAACTTTGGTGCGGTGTGCTGGGTGCAGCAGCAGCAGCAATAATAGCAGCAGTAATAGCAGCAGCAGCAAAAGCAGCAACAGCAGTAGCAGCGACAGCAGCAACAACAACAGCAACAACAGTAATCGCGGCGGTGTAGCGAGCAGCGAAGCGGCGTTCCAGCAATTTGTTGTTCGGATACGGTTGGCCACCGTATCCTCATCGTTCTCGCGTTAGGTGCACCTTCCCCTTTTTATTGTTGTGAATAGCGTGCGATCCCGCGCAGCGTGCGCGAGGAAATTAGTTGTTGCGTGCGAGCGGTTAGTTCGCGGTAATCGCGGTTTTTTTCTCTCTCTCTCTCATACGGTGTGCATTGTCACTCGCGCAAGCGTGCGCAAGACTCTCGGCAGATCCCCCGTGTATTTGATCTTATTGAATAAAACGGTCAATCGTCATTGTTAAATCAAGTAGTCGTTATTTAGTCTTTCTTTTGTCCGGAGGTCGCGTCTATATTTGTTTTGATTCGAATTCGCCGGTAGCGTAGCACGGGTCACGCGGATACCGGTAGGCAGGAATCGTGAACGGAGTTTCCAGCAGCGGCCGCGCGAGCGCCACTAAGCAAGGGCGACAGCGCCGCCAAGCAGCGAGTTGGGGGAACCCAACTCGGAATAGTGAAGAGACTCTGCGCAGGCGCACTCCGAGACAAGGTAGGTTGATGTGCTTCGAGCACATAGATAACTAGGCGTCGTCTAGTCATTATAAAGGTACATTCAAGAGATTATAGACTAAACGGCAGCCTGTTACATGGCGCCCAACTAAAATTAGGACTCACACACGAGGGAATTTGCACAAAAAGAGAGAGCGACGCGCGGGAGAGAGAGACGTTTGCGCGCGTGCGTAATAAGGTGCGAGCGGGTAAAATAACGCGTGGCTCGTTCGGTACGTGCTCTGCGGTAGGGGAAAGACGCCTCTCCGACCCAATAACACCTGCTTTTGTGAGCCGAGAGCACACTAACCCCAGGGGTCGAAGAGACGTTCGGAGTCGCTCTAACACGAATATAAGAGGTGACAAAGCGTATTTTGGTTTACTTTTTGCTTTTTAAGTGTTTACATACACGTTAAAGTATTTAAGTGGGGGTTAGTCACCGAGCGACAGTACCTGCAGAGCGCGCAATTGGGATGTGTGTAGGGTTAGATTTACTAACCCGGTGGAGCTAGCAAACAGTTAGCCTCCACCTATAGGCAGGTAGTTGCGAAGTGGAAGCTCGTACTTCCTTAGAGTACGCGGCACCTGCACACACCCACAAGCCACGTGTATTGTTGCCTTGCAATTAAAGGCGTATTTGGGTAGTTGCCGATAAAAATCGCAACAACCCGCTCGCGCCTTGGGCGATAGGAGGCGGTAGTGGTCGACTAGGTAAATTAACCTCAACCGTCACCTACACCCCAGCATAAGCGAGATGGAGGATACCGCCGACGCGATAACCCGGTGGGCTTCGGAACTGCCTTCGACACAGCTGGATAGATACCTGACGCAACTGGAGTTGCGTACAGACGGTCCCAAGCTGATGCAGGCAGTTCGATTAGCGTATTGGTTGCTAGGCGAATATATCGATCAAGACTTCCAAGGAGCGGCGTTGGATAGGGAGGCGACACAACGCAGGCGAAGGAGCCGAGAGAGGTGGCTGGAGTCCAGGCGACAAGAATTAGAAGCAGCTGACGCTGAGGATCTTGTCGCCCACCCACTCATGCTGCTATATAGGGATGAGGTGGTAGAGGCGAACCTGACGCGGACTCTCGCGGTCTACGACAATCTAGAGGAGGAGAGTCAGAGCGAGACGGGGGAGCGAGAGCCCGCAGAGGAAAGGGAGACCGGCAAGGTCAAGGGGTCCACGGAGGGGGTCAGTAGTGAGCACAAGGGCTCCACCGGATCGCCAGATAGGCGAAGAGCTCGACGCTTCGAAAATGAGAAGCTACAACCTCAAGAAGAAGAAGAGGAACGGTGCGTGACAGAACGATTAAAAGAAGAGATCGAGCGCAACCGTGTCGGGATTAACCGCATACTTGAGATGCTGGAAAGGCACGATCAGGTATGCGCGCGGTGGAGCGACCAGGTGACCGCCCTGCAGGTGGAGGTCCAGCAGTTAAGGAACAGGGACCCCACCAATCGACGAACGGTCATACCAGAGCGGCCCAGGAGAACCGTGGACTTCCAGTCCACGTATACGTGTCACTACGACCCGAGGGTACCAGGAAGTACCCCGGAACCCCAGCGATCGACCCCTGGCGAACCTCGAGAGGCTCCCCAAAGGCAGGTGCCTTTACGGACGGAACAGCCACCAAGACGAGGACCAAGAGACGCCGACATAGGTGAAGAGCAGGCAATCCCGGAAGGATCCGCCTGGTACGACGCCAATGCGGCGTCGGGGTACTATGCGACTCGGGATGCGGGTAGGATAGTCCGAGGATGGAAGCTGCGATATTCAGGAACGGCTTCAGAGTGCGTAGACACCTTCTTGTCAAGACTGGAGGATCTACGCGCGGGCTCAGGGCTAACGGACGGCGAAATCTTGTGCTCGGTATCAGAGCTCCTCGAAGGTGTTGCGAGGACCTGGTACGAGCTTAACAAGTTCAAGTGGACGAGTTACGCCGACTTTGTGGCTGGCGCACGACGTTAGTTTGGGTCAAGTGAGTTGCAGCAACAACGATTGCTGCAAGAGGCCCAATCCCGGTACCAGGAGAAAGGAGAGCTGGTACGAGAATATGCCTGCCACCTCCTCTTCATGCTGGCCCAGCTACGCCCGCCGTTACCGGAGCAACGACAATTGGATTTGCTGTACGCAAATCTCCTACCCGCCATCCGAATGCAGCTGCGGAGGAATGCGTTCTCCAACGTGGACGAATTCCATGCCCGGGCGACTGAGATCGAGACCGCTTTGCGGGACGACGAGCGCCCGAGGACCAGGCTGGAGCCTACGTCCACGTTATACCCCGAGCACATGGGGGTGTAAGCAAAAGCACCACCGCCCCGGGCAGGACCCCGAACGGCGGCCATGTCCAACAAGCCTCGGGGTAGAGAACAGACGCAACCCGAGTCACCGGTCAAAACCCAGGCCAGGAAACCCGAGGACCGGCCCACAATCGCTGCAACGCAGGCGACAGACCGCATTAAGGATCTGTCGTCGCAGATTGCGACCCTGCGGCGCGAGATGGACCGGTACTTTAAGGAGAGGAAGGCTAACTCTCCCAGGCGGCCGAGGGGTCGGCCGCAAGAAAAGGGGAGGAATAAAACCCCCCTGGGTCTCCTGGCCAGCGACGAGAGGGTCAGCGGAGAAAAATAGACTTCTCCCAACCAATTAAGTGCTCGTCTTGTGGCAAACTGGGCTTTACCAGGAGGTATTGCCCGGATTGCAACAAGAGAAACGGGCAGGGAAACGGAGGACGGAGGTCCCCTCCGCGTCCCCAGTAAAGGTGACCTCTCGTCGCGGGTCGCTTGAACGTGGCAGGGGCCCGTCAGCGACCCCAGGGTTCAGGGAGGTCTCGCCAGGGATATTGGACCCCACGAGACCTGGCAGTGCGGTGGCGTTGGAAACGACAGCGACCGAGCAGATGCCTGATCTGGGTAACCGGGCATTTTGTATCCTCGAAGGGTACGGAGGCCGGATTCAGGTGGTGGAGCAGGGGTTCGAATGGGTCGGAGAGGAGACCGTCAGACCCAAAAGCTCCAGGAGACCACCTGACGCTCCGGAGGATACGCCGACGACCCAGACACCAGCGGGTGAGAGCACGTCAATGCGAGTAGCGGCTGCCCAGGGCAAGAAGAGCCGTGAAAGCCTCCCGTCCACAGAGGGGAGAGGGACGGAGAAAGCTCCCCGCAGGTATAGACCCGAGGATGAGACCAGATGGTGGCTTCAGGTGGGGATAGGCGCCTACAAGTTGAGGGCACTCTACGACACCGGGGCCTCATCGACGGTAATGGGTCAACTCGGGCTTAGATTGGCATCGGACATGGGGCTGGGCCTGGACATCACGCGTGCGGGAGAAGCGAAGCTCGCCGACGGCCGCCCATGTCCCATCTTAGGTCATGTGATTTTCCCCTTCACGGTAGGGGGAATCACCAAAGATGTAAGGGTCGCTATAATGCCACTGCTGTCTGATGACTGCTATGTCGGCGCGAATTTCGTAAGGGAATTCAGCGCCAACCTGAACCCTGACACGGACCAGCTGTACTTGGCGAAAGCCAAAGTGGCGGTACCGTTGGAAGTGACAAGCGTCACTGGTACGTCGTACCTCGCACCCGTAGGCCTGGTAGAAGCCACGAAAGCACAGCGTCAAGAAGTAGCTAGCCTCATCGACGGATTAATTCCAGACGGAGGCGAGTGTTTAGGCTGTGCTGTGGGGGTCGAGCATGAGATAGACATCGGAGACGCTCGACCTGGTAAACAGAAATACTACCCGGTCTCCGACAGGGTGCGAGACGAAATGCACGCGCTGGTCAAGGCCATGCTGGACAACGACGTCATTGAACTAGCAACCAGCGGGTGGTCAAGTCCAGTGGTGATGGTTAAGAAGGCAGATGGCAAATATCGGTTCTGCGTAAATTACCAGAAGGTAAACGCGGTAACCAAGCCGGACGCCTATCCATTGCCCTTCATGAGCGACATCCTGCGAAGGATCAGGGATGCTAAGTTCATCTCGACACTGGACTTGAGTAGCGCGTACCACCAGATTCCTCTTAAAAAGGAGTCGCGCCCCATTACGGGGTTCACAGTCCCCGGCCTAGGGCATTTTCAGTTCAAGAGAATGCCCTTCGGATTGTCCTACGCCGGCGCGACCTTCCAGACGTTGATGGACAGAGTGATTGGCCCGGATTTAGATCCTTTTGCTTTTGCTTACCTCGACGACGTGATTATTATCTCGCCGTCCTTTGAGGAGCATAAGCGACACCTGGGAGTGGTTCTACAACGAATCCTGGGTGCGGGCCTCACTGTGAATAAGACGAAAAGCCACTTCTGTAAGTCGGAAGTCAAGTACCTGGGGGTCCTAGTGAACCGTGAAGGGGTAAGGCCAGATCCAGAGAAGATCAAGCCCATCATGGAGTACCCAGTACCACGGAAGATCAGACAGGTGAAGCGATTCATGGGGATGATGTCGTGGTATCGTCGCTTTATACCCGACTTCGCGACCATCGCTGAGCCGATAAACCGCCTGACGAAGAAGAGCATCCCGTTTGCTTGGCAGCAGGAACAGGAGCAGGCTTTCGAACGGTTGCGAGACGCAATGGTCTCGGCACCAATCTTGCAGTCGCCAGATCCCAGCGCGCAGTTCGTGTTACAAACGGACGCGAGCGATAGTGGGATAGGCGCGGTGTTGACGCAAGAAATCGATGGACAGGAGCGCGTAATTGAGTACGCCAGTCGCTCCCTAAACAGTGCGGAAAGGAACTATACAGTCTCCGAACGAGAGTGCCTGGCAGTAGTATGGGCTATCGGGAAGTTCCGGCCTTATGTTGAGGGGCACCACTTCAAAGTCATCACCGATCATAGTTGCCTTAGGTGGCTCCACAGTATGAGGAATCCCACAGGAAGGCTAGCGCGTTGGGCGTTAGCACTACAAGGGCATGTTTTCGATATAGAGTATCGAAAGGGAGACCTCAACGTGGTGCCAGACGCTTTATCTAGGGCCTATGAGGAGGAGGTGGTAGAAGTGGGTGCCATGACTCATCAGCCGGAAACAGCCGATGCCTGGTACCTTCAAAAGTACAGGGAAGTATGCCAGGATCCACATTCTCAGCCCACCTGGAAGGTGGTTGGAGGGAGATTGTATCACTACAATCCGACTGAGGAGAGCGAAGGGTCCATCGAAAACGAGGAAGCCTGGAAGCTAGTGGTTCCTGCCGAGAAGAGGCATCAGGTACTCGAGGAGGTACACGATGCGCCAGCAGCGGGACACCAGGGGAGAGAACGAACGTTCTCCCGGGCTAGGCACCTGTACTTCTGGCCAAAGATGTACGAGCAGGTCAGAGAGTACGTGAGGAGTTCCCCGGTATGTCAGCAGTGCAAGGCGGAACAAAGGCCGCCTTGCGGGCTGATGGGTCGTCGAGAGGTCTCGCGACTCTGGCTGGTGGTGGCCAGTGACATTATTGGCCCTTTCCCAAAGAGCTCGAGAGGGTTCGAGTATATTTTGGTCTTCTTAGACCTGTTCACTCGGTGGGTGGAGTGTGTACCCGTACGTAAGGCCAATGGAAGGACCATCGTACGGGAATTGCACGAGAGGGTGGTAACCAGGTTCGGAGCGCCCGAGATATTCCTGTCGGATAATGGGACCGAATTTAAAAATCAGGAGGTCGATGCCTGCTTATCGAGGAATGGCATCCGGCGCGCCCTTACTCCAGTTTACCACCCACAGGCAAACCCCACAGAGCGAGTGAACAAAACCCTCAAGGCCATGCTCATATCATACGTAGAGCGGGACCATAAGAGCTGGGATGAGCACCTGCCAGAGTTCAACTTTGCGTTGAACTCGGCAACTCACAGCGCGACAGGTTACAGTCCGGCCATGCTAGTCTTCGGTAGACAGCCCACTCCTCCCTCGACCTTTAGGAGGGCCCAGGATCAGTTGGCTCGGGAAGCTTCCGAGGACCAAGAGCTGACCGAATGGGGCGAGCACATGCGCCAGTTACCCAATTTGTGGGAACGCGCTGGCTCTAAGTCCAGGGAGGAGGCGGACCGTCAGGCGGTCTACTATAACCGGAGGAGACGCCAGGCCGACTTTAGGGTTGGGGACTGGGTGTAGAAGCGGAACCGTATCTTGTCTTCCGCAGCTCAGGGCGTTTCGGCAAAGTTGGCGCCGAAGTATGCTGGTCCGTATGTCATTCAGGAGGTATGTGGGACTAATACCTACCGCCTCGGTAACCAGCAGGAAGAGTTGCCCGAGCTGATCCACGCCAAGGATCTCAAGCCCTATTTCGGTCCATTCTCGGATCAGGACAACAAGAAGCCAGGAGTAGGGGACTCAACACCGTTGGAGGAAGAAGAGGGCGTAGGCGACCCGCCAGCGAAGATTGAGGAATCCAGCGAGGATCCGATATGCGAGCGCGTCGCGATTGCAGCCCCCGCGAACGAGTGTGAGGAACCCGTGACGGCCCCAAAGGTACCGATCGAGGCGCCGGCTAAGCGAGGCCGTGGGAGGCCGCGCAAGAACCCTGCGTGCGAATCTCAGGAACCAGGTGGTGATGACCGTAGAACCACTCAGCACGTGCGGAAGGTGGTCCTGCCAGCTACCTCCGCAAATGGGCCGCATTCGCGAGGAAATCGCAGGGGACCGGGACGTCCTCGTAAACAGTAGCGTCAAGCGTGACGCAGCGACGGTTAGGTTAAGGGCTAAACCTGAGACATCCCTTAACTCCCCTCTTCTTCTTTTACAGATGGAGAGGAAGCTGGTAGTGAGCGAAGAGGCCTTCGAGACGGCCACTCAGATGTTACTCGACCTAAGGATGGGTCCGGACGCCGATCGGCTCATCGGCGATATCAGAAGATTTGTCCGGGCCCAGGTCGAGGTGGCCGCCAGAGAGGGCCGCTCGCGCCAGCGGGTGGACGACTTCCTCCGGGAAGGTATGCGGGCTCAGACCGGGAGGCCTGAGACCCGGGAAGCATCCACCCAGACCGACGGCCCGTCCGAAGAGGGCCATCGGTCTAAGTCCACGACGGACCAGGGGGTGCAGACCCCAGAGCCGAACCAGCCGACGACGGCTGACGGCTCAACACAGTGCCCCAGGCCGAAAGAGGCCTGTGGCCAGGGGCAGTGGGTCTGCAACCACCCCCGGGTCCCCCAGCAGGTTGGGCTTGAAAATTCCTGGAGGCACGTGAGGTTGGGCCTCCAGGAATTAGAATACGCCTGGGAATTCGTCGGGGAACTTCAACGCCGGGTGCACGCACACCTGGGGGAGTTCCTCGACTTCCGTGGCGCCCAAGAGATGCTGGGGGAGTGGGCTCCTGTGGTCCGGCGGCAGAGGGCATATGGCGAGGCCCTGCTGCGCGTAGACCGGGGACCGGAGTCCCCAGCGGCCGCGGGCCCGCCGGCGGTGTTACCACCGACGGCACCAGCTGATAGGGCTGCGGCCAGGACTCCGGCCAGGCCCCCGACGCAGACTCAGGTCAAGAGAGTCTCGGGGGCCCCCGGCGCCGGACAGGAGTTCACGGTCCGCGTGGACGGGTCGGTTTCCGACCCTACCGTGGCGGTGCGCACCCAAGGGGGGCGCACATCCGCCACGGTGGGCGGCGTTACGTTTATCGCCGCCCCGGTAGCAGCAGCCCCGCCGCCCCATCCACCAGCAGGGAGCCAGGGCCATGGAGCGGAGCCTGGCCCCAGTGGGCGACCGAAGAAGGGCTGCTACATATGCGGCCATCCCGGGATCACCACGACATCGAAGTGCCCCAACAAGTCGGAGCACTGGCGCTATCCCAGGCATAAGGCGCCAGGGGGCTCCGGCAGGTGATGCAGGGGAGTGGTGGCCCGGGATGGGCGAATAAAGTGTAATGTAAATGAGGATGGATTGTGTTAGTTTCTCCCCTTTCCCAATCCTGTCCTTAGGGTCGCGAGTCGGGGAATTAGTTCGGTCCGGTAGTCCGAAGCTAGGAGGGGGCTGCAACGATTACCGAAAATCGTTCGACTCGCGCGAGGTTAATTAGAGGCTGATCGAGAAAAGCCGCGATCGGTTCGCGAGAGAGAGAGGGCGTGTAGGGGCAATGACCGGGAGGGGAGCGTTCAACAAGTAGTATCACTGTGTCACTCAGTTGGCCTGCACTGTAGCTAACCTGTTCCCGAGCCCTTCTAAGTTTCCGTGTGGTGGTGCGAACTCAAAAGTGCGAACTTTGGTGCGGTGTGCTGGGTGCAGCAGCAGCAGCAATAGTAGCAGCAGTAATAGCAGCAGCAGCAAAAGCAGCAACAGCAGTAGCAGCGACAGCAGCAACAACAACAGCAACAACAGTAATCGCGGCGGTGTAGCGAGCAGCGAAGCGGCGTTCCAGCAATTTGTTGTTCGGATACGGTTGGCCACCGTATCCTCATCGTTCTCGCGGTAGGTGCACCTTCCCCTTTTTATTGTTGTGAATAGCGTGCGATCCCGCGCAGCGTGCGCGAGGAAATTAGTTGTTGCGTGCGAGCGGTTAGTTCGCGGTAATTGCGGTTTTTTTCTCTCTCTCTCTCATACGGTGTGCATTGTCACTCGCGCAAGCGTGCGCAAGACTCTCGGCAGATCCCCCGTGTATTTGATCTTATTGAATAAAACGGTCAATCGTCATTGTTAAATCAAGTAGTCGTTATTTTGTCTTTCCTTTGTCCGGAGGTCGCGGCTATATTTGTTTGTTTTGATTCGAATTCGCCGGTAGCGTAGCACGGGTCACGCGGATACCGGTAGGCGGGAATCGTCAACGGAGTTTCCAGCAGCGGCCGCGCGAGCGCCACTAAGTAAGGGCGACAGCGCCGCCAAGCGGCGAGTTGGGGGAACCCAACTCGGAATAGTGAAGAGACTCTGCGCAGGCGCACTCCGAGACAAGGTAGGTTGATGTGCTTCGAGCACATAGATAACTAGGCGTCGTCTAGTCATTATAAAGGTACATTCAAGAGATTATAGACTAAACGGCAGCCTGTTACAAAACATATTTACAAAAATTTTGCAATCGAGGCGCCATTTTGAAACTCCCCAGGTGAAAAATCGATCCGAAAACGATGAGACCTTAATATTCAGACATTTATTCCACCAGTTACAGAGGTTCCGGGTCGATTCCACTGGAGAAACCTTTTGAAAACTCGATTTAAAAAAAAAAAAGGAGTGAAAAAATCATGATTTTTTTTTTTAAACTGCATTTTGCAATAGTAAAAATTTTTTTGGAAATATGAGATGAGCACCATC
This sequence comes from Phymastichus coffea, assembly GCF_024137745.1. Classification (NCBI taxonomy): domain Eukaryota; kingdom Metazoa; phylum Arthropoda; class Insecta; order Hymenoptera; family Eulophidae; genus Phymastichus; species Phymastichus coffea. The sequence goes on along the minus strand of NW_026706835.1, from coordinate 1,331,539 downwards.
GGAAAGAGCAGATCTTAAACTTTCAGAATATAGCTCTTTCAATTTTTTTCGGCAATTTTAACGTCAGTTATAAGCTCTCAAATACCAGGGTAACGTGAGTGGCGTTTTCGGCGGAAACGGGTTAATCAATGAGTTGAAGTAAATAACATTTAAAGTTTATTTTTTAATAACGAGGGAGATTGACTCAGAATTGTCGAAAAAGATTTTGCGAGTACAAAAAATGAAATATCTTAAAACTAACTTTAATTTTTTCATTATTCATCTCTTACACTAGAAAATAATGAAACTGCAGGGACTTTATTTGATTTTTTAAAAGAAAAAGTCTTCTGATAAAAAATCTGACTACTATAACAAAAATAATAGAAATCCTCTTAAGATCCAGAGATTCAGTTTTGTAAACATTTAGGAAGCTTCAACAATCATATTACGAGTGCCTAGAAAACGCTTGACCAGAAGCTCGAAAGTGAGAGGTCGTCCGTCTACAAAAATATTTGTACCAGAACACATTGTATGGGCAAAATAGGAATCCTACGACATTCTCCCAGGACAAATTGAGCGGATTGATGCTATTGAAAATCAGATTTTATGATCGTTCAAGAGATATTTACAAATGCTACGAAAGGAATTACTATACTTTGGAACGCAAAAACCATTCTATGTTACTTATGAAAGCACATAATAATAAACTATAACTATTACACAATAAAAATCATAATAATTATCTATTTGTTTGCTTTGATAAAAGCTATGCGATCTTATTCATTTGTTAGGATAATACATCATACCGAAATTCTTACAGAACTTGATCTCAGTCTATTTACTCTCTAGAACAATGGCCCTATGCTTATCTACTCTTGGGTAGGTTGCCCTCAGCTCGCCTTCTTTCAAGGAACCTGCACACTGCTTGTCTCTCCTCGATATGACTCGCTTTCAGCTCGTCTGCCCTCGAGAGACTCGCCCTCACTTCGTCTGAGCCCGAGAGGTCTCGTCCTCCGCTCGTCTGCCATCGCGTTAATCACACGAGGGCGAGTTCAACGCACGCATTACGCGGAGAGAGAGAGAGAGAGAGAGAGAGAGAGAGAGAGAGAGAAGACAGTCAGAAGAAAGAAGAGAGAAGAGGAAAGAGAGATGGACGCTCGGAGAGCTGCGCGCACACCCTGCTGTGGCTAAGAGGAGAGCATTGAGCAGTTGAGCTCAAGTGTTTGAACGATCGCAGCGCGCACAAAGTTTTGTAAAATGTTTCGTGAGTTTTCCCGCGCCCTCGCCGACGATTATTTTACGTGGATACTCACCCGGTGTGCGGATGTCTTGTGGTGAAAAAAATTGGTTTTTAGGTCGCGCCCAACTACGAGTGAAGCGGGACCGACACCTGTGCGCGTGAGGAAATCGGAGAGGTGTCGCGGTGCGTGCGCGCGAGCGGCCATTTTGAGTTCAAGCAGGAGCAGAGAGCGAAAAACAAACAACAATCACAATAGAATATACCAACAAACAATAACAACAATAGCCACATCAACAACAATAATAATAACACCGTCACACAAAATAAAACGAAGTGTCAGACCTAGGTAAGCGACACATGTATTCCTATGTATTTTGGCTTGCTGAACACGAATCCGGCCTCAGAATTGCTCCATCACCCTCCAGTTTTTTTTAAATTGCAAGTATTGATTAGTGAATCTGAGAAATGGGGTTTTTGGACAATTTATCGATATTTACTAAATTTATGATATAATATTGTATTAAGAATACATTTTTCTTATGTATTTTGACATGCTGAATACAAATCTACAGTCAGATTTGATCCAAGACCCTGGATTTTCTTTTTAAAGTGAAAATTCATCAAAAAAAATGCGAAGAAATCGTCTTTTTTCATCATTTTTGTGTTGTTTATTAAGTTTAAAACTTGAATTACTCATTAGACAGAGGTTTTTTCAGTTCAATTTGAGTCTCTGAGTATGATTTTATAGTCAAATTTAATCCATGACCCATACATTCTTCTTCATAATCGAAAAATTAATGAAATAACTGGAAATTGTACACATAAAATGTTATACCGTATCTTGTTTTGCAGCGCCCGCAGCTTTTTATTGGTTGGCAACTTAGCTGATAGAAAGATACCATTTCATACAAGAAGAAACTTGAAAGTTATGGCAGGTACAACAGAAAATGAATCACTTACGATGCAAGGATTAGGAAACCTAGTATCGGAGGATGGTCAGGTTGGGAAAGCGGGCCCGCAGTCGTCGTCATCCAGCGACCGTAGCTCTCTATCGGTTGGCAACTTGGCCGCTGGAGAGTATAGAATTACAAGAAGAAGGAATAGGCCACTCCACGTTTGTGCCAAGGATAAAGACGTATTTTGTTACGTCTGTGGAAAGTTTGAAGTAAGTAAATTACGCAAAGAAATGAATGATAGGTTGATAGGTATATACAGCAGATTTTTTTAAATGGAAGGATTTAGTCAGCTAGAATCATATGCTCCGCATATCGTATGCAATGCTTGCTATAAAATGTTAGATCGTTGGGACTCTTCCGAAAATAAAACTGTATATACCTATCAACCTATCATTCATTTCTTTGCGTAATTTACTTCAAACTTTCCACAGACGTAACAAAATACGTCTTTATCCTTGGCACAAACGTGGAGTGGCCTATTCCTTCTTCTTGTAATTCTATACTCTCCAGCGGCCAAGTTGCCAACCGATAGAGAGCTACGGTCGCTGGATGACGACGACTGCGGGCCCGCTTTCCCAACCTGACCAGCCGCCGATACTAGGTCTCCTAATCCTTGCATCGTAAGTGATTCATTTTCTGTTGTACCTGCCATAACTTTCAAGTTTCTTCTTGTATGAAATGGTATCTTTCTATCAGCTAAGTTGCCAACCAATAAAAAGCTGCGGGCGCTGCAAAACAAGATACGGTATAACATTTTATGTGTACAATTTCCAGTTATTTCATTAATTTTTCGATTATGAAGAAGAATGTATGGATGGTCATGGATTAAATTTGACTATAAAATCATACTCAGAGACTCAAATTGAACTGAAAAAACCTCTGTCTAATGAGTAATTCAAGTTTTAAACTTAATAAACAACACAAAAATGATGAAAAAAGACGATTTCTTCGCATTTTTTTTGATGAATTTTCACTTTAAAAAGAAAATCCAGGGTCTTGGATCAAATCTGACTGTAGATTTGTATTCAGCAGGTCAAAATACATAAGAAAAATGTATTCTTAATACAATATTATATCATAAATTTAGTAAATATCGATAAATTGTCCAAAAACCCCATTTCTCAGATTCACTAATCAATACTTGCAATTTAAAAAAAACTGGAGGGTGATGGAGCAATTCTGAGGCCGGATTCGTGTTCAGCATGCCAAAATACATAGGAATACATGTGTCGCTTACCTAGGTCTGACACTTCGTTTTATTTTGTGTGACGGTGTAATAGCCACATCAACAGTCACATCAACAAAACAATAACAGCAACAGAAATCTCAACAATAACAGAAACAGTGATCTCAACAATAACAGAAACAGTGATCTCAACAACAACAGCAGCAGAGTGGACGAAGGGAGGTAGGGGAGCAAGGGTGAAGCGATCGGCCAGCTCGCCGTGAGAAGGACAGCACAGCGTCAGCGAGCAGCACGGAGAAGGTCGGTGCCGTGTTATCTCTCTTTCTCTCTCTCTCTCTGTTCGAGGTGCCAGCTAAGTTGCGCGTAGTCCGGCAGCCTTGCCAGCTACGCGATCGGGAATATTATTGTCGCGTATATTGTTATTGTTTGATCAATCAGCGGATCGGTGAGCCGACCTACAGCCGATCCGTTGCGCATAATATTGTGCCGCCGATTTATGATGTTCCCTGTTATCAACGTTTTTTTTGTTTTGAATTATATCGAGATTAGATTGTAATTTTATTATTATTTTTTGTCATCACCCGACTCACTCCTGATCTCGAATTTCTTTCGTGCGTTTAACGTGTTTACGTGACGCGTTATTTAGTCGTGGGAACATTCGCGCTTTCCGAATCCCCTTTTCAAATAAACAATTTATGCGGACAGTCGCGAGCTACTCAGGCGGGAACGGCTGTTCCTCCGTTATAATACATACATATATATATACATGTGTAGACAACACCTATACCGATATGAGTGCAAAGGTTGCTATTTATATATTGAGTCTAATAATGAAAAGACAGTAATTTATTATTGAAAATGGCTTTACTGTTTTTCAAAGTATTCTCCATGATGATCAATACACTTTTGCATGCGCTCGAACCAATTTTCGTAATACTTTTTCCACTCCGATGAAGGTACCTTCAAAACATGGTTTTTGAATACTTCAACGGCTACTTCAGGCGCTGAAAAACGTTGGCCACGCAATTTATTTTTGATGTGCGGGAATAAAAAGAAGTCATTAGGTGCCAAATCAGGGCTGTACGGCGGATGATCCATTAATTCGTTTTTTTGACCAGTCAAATAGATGGTTGTTTTAGCCGATCTATGAGAGCTTGCATTGTCATGATTCGTATTTCACCAAGTACTTCTGGCGGACAAATGTTTGTGTACCTTTCAAAATCTACCGTTTTACGTTGCTCTAACGGCACGACTGCCTATGTCCAGTTATTCCGAACGAACAGGCGATCATTTGCTTCGAAGTGCTTCGCGCACGAACCACTTTTGTCGGATTGGGCTCGTCTTGGAAGACCCATACAGTGGATTGCTGTTTTGTTTCGGGCTCATATGCATAGATCGAAGATTCGTCACCTGTGTAGATATTATACACAACTTCTGATGCACCGCGATTATATTTCTTAAGCATTGCTTTACACTAAGTTTTTTGATTAGCTTGAGATTGATTGACACGAGCATCTTTTGGGGCTTTTGTCAAATTATGTGGGATCCAACGTGAACAAATCTTTTCAACAGCTAAATGTTCATGCAATATTTTTTGATGCTCGTCATACTAATGCCCAAGGATGCCTCAATCACACGATAAGTCGCATGACGATCTTGCAATATCATTTCGCGTACAGCATCAATGTTTTCTGGCACAACAACTGATTTTGGACGACCTTCACGACTTTCGTCCCTGAGCGAACTACAGCCACGATTAAATTTGATATACCAGCGTTTCACAGTAGCCAAGGATGGGGCTTCATCGTCAAAAGTCGAAGTAAGTTGATGATGCACTCTTGTTTTGATAAACCACGTCGAAAGTTGTAAAAAATCATCGCACGAAAATGTTCTCGAGTTAATTCCATTTCTTCACTGAGACAAAATTTTCAAGTCACTGTAGACAACACAAGTTGTACTTAAATGACAAAATGTTCTGAAAAAGGTTATGGTTAAAAAGATTAAACTTTTAATTGGAAACATCAGATGGCGCCTGTAAACACTTGGTATACCAAGGCTCAAAATATAAATAGCAACCCTCGTACATATCTATTTATATATATCTATATATCTCCGATAAAAACATCACATCCATGCTTACGGTATACAGTGTATGGGTAAAAAAGTTCGGCTTTGACAGACTGTAACTCTTCAACAAAGATCCTTGGAGCTTTGGGCCTACGGAGACTTTTGTTCTACGTGTTAAGGACTATCATCTTACAAAGTTTCTAAAACATTAGCAAAAAGCCATTACTCATAAAGATTCTACGGGATCCTTTATTTTCTTGAGAACTATTGAAGATAAAAATTTTTTGAAAACGGCAATCGATTCGAAAAATTATTTTCTATAACCTATTTCCGGGAACTATAATCCTTCTGAATCATTTTGTATAAGCAACTAGACTCTAATAAACCATCAGCAATAACTTTTCTAGATCTGACTAACATATGTAATAAAATTAATCATAAAATACTACTATGTATTGACGGAATAACAGGAGATACATACGAAGGTGGTCCGATAAGTACTTAGCCTCACCGCCCGATGGCGCAACTCTCGCAAAAGAAATATTCTATCACGTAGTACAACCTTCTCGATGGTTACTGTCAAGATTTCAGCACGGATCGGAGTTGTAGCTTATTTTTGAGAGCGTGCGAAAGCAAGTGTGTTCGTTGATTTTTGAAAAATGGAAAAAGAGCAGTATCGGTCGGTGATTCGATTCTTGTTTTTGGAAAGAAAATCGCGCAGTGAAATCAAAAAGCGCTTAGATGCTGTGTGCGGTGATTCTTCTCCTTCGATGGCGACCGTCAAAAATTGATTTAACGAGTTTCAACGTGGTCGCACGTCGATTTTTGAAGAGCCACGTCCAGGTGCTCCGAAAACGGCTACCACGGAGGATAACGTGACAAAAATTCACGATCTCGTATTGGCAGATCGACGATTGAAGGTGCGCGAGATAGCTAAGATCGTAGGCATCTCAAAAGACCGCGAGGGTCATGTCCTGCATGAAATTTTGGGCATGAGAAAGCTGTCGGCGTGAAGCTGTGCCGCGTTTGCTCACTCCGGACAACAAGCGCAACCGTAAGACAACTTCAGAGCAATGTCTGACCCTGTTTAAGCGCAATCCGAAGGAGTTTCTGCGTCGTTTTGTGAAAGTCGACGAAACATGGATCCACTGGTATACATCAGAGACCAATGAACAGTCGAAACAGTGGACTTTACCCGGCGAAAGTGCTTCGAAGAAGGCGAAGACTGCCTCATCGACCGGAAAGGTGATGGCCTCCGTTTTCTGGGATTCACAAGGTGTGATCTACATCGACTACCTGGAGAGGGGCAAAACGGTCACAGGGCTGTACTATGCCGAATTATTGGGCCGATTCGACGTCGAATTGCAGAAGAAACAGCCCCATTTGGCGAAGAAAAAAGTGCTCTTCCATCATGACAACGCACCGGATCACACCTCCGCCGTTGCCATGGCCAAATTGGTCGAATTAGGCTACGAACTGCCGCTCCATCCAGCGTATTCTCCATATTTAGCCCCGTGCGACTTCTTTTTGTTTCCAAACTTGAAAAAGTCACTCGCCGGGCAGAAATTTGAGTCGAATGAGGAGGTAATCACTGCCACGGAAGCCTACTTTTCAGACCTCGAAAAAACGTATTTTTCAGACGGGTTAAAGAAGTTGGAGCATCGCTGGGCCAAGTGTATCGAACTAAAAGGAGACTATGTTGAAAATTAAAACGCCACTTTTCCAAAATTTTCGTTTTTCTTTTGTAGGCTAAGTACTTATCAGACCACCCAATACCCTTAACAGTTACCTAAGTAACAGAAAAAAATGTAAAAATAGGTTATGATCACAGCTTTCATAAATCTATTAGTTTCAGTGATGCTCAAAGAACAATACCAGGATCTTTACTGTTCTTTATTTACATTAATGATATACTAAATATTATACCTACAAATACGAGACTTTTTTACGGAGATGATACTAATAATATAAAAAACGGAAAAAATGAGTAAGAAGTAAAAGCGAAAATGATTGAACATTTACAAATGATAGTTTCGCAACTAGCTTGGCTCTAAAAAATATGTTTAAACACAGACAAAGCAGTATACATGAAATTTGTAAATAATTTAAATAGCACGTTGAACTGTACGAATAAAAATATTCAAAGCAAATAAATTAAAAAAGTAGACCATACCAGATATCTAGACATCATTTTTGGTAATACCATAAGACAGGATACTGATATAAAAATTATATATAACAAAACTAAGTACTTAACATTTATTCTCTACACGATACCTAAAATAATGTCTATTAAAAACATTCTAATTGCTGTGTTGTAAACTCACGGGTCCCGAAAAGGGGGGCCAACCTAAAATTTCTATCACTGACAATTTTTGGGTATTGATTTTTGTACCATTTCGAATTGAAAAACGGTCGTAGTTAAATCGGAAGTCATTCTTTGTTTCAAATATTTAACAAAAATCATTTTATATTGATTTTTGTACGATTTTTGCATATATTACATATTTTGTTGATATTAATAAATAATATATACATATGAAAAAAGTAGTTTTATGTTTAAGGATATAAATATAAGATACGCATTCATTTAATGTTATCTAATGGTGAAAAAACAAAATAATTCATTATTCAACTTATTAAATTTACAAATATTAAATTAAAAAAAATATATAATTAATCGCATTAAATAAGAAACGAAATTTTACTTTTCGCATAAATAGTACATATAGATTATATCATTTACACATGTCTACTATTATACCGACCTACTATATTTCACAAGTGGTTTGAATAATCAGCATTGTTTTTAGAAACTTTAAAAGAATTCAATTACATCAAGAAATCATGATGAGCTGCTTCAAAAACTTGCTCGCTATAGAATCCAAGACCTATTCCATTTTTTCACAGAAATCTTTGATGTGATAAAAAACTGTGTATCCTTTTATAGTCACTGATATATTTAATTTAAAATATTTAGTTTTAAAGTCTTCTGTACTTTATTATAATTTTGATGAAGCACATTTCCAAATCTATCAACAATTATTTTAATTTTTTTCATAATCTCAGCATAATTAAGACAACAAATACTGTGGAATTTCTTAAAAGATCTCTTTTTAAAATAAATTTCAACAAGCATTGTTCTTGAAAGAAACTTCCTCGTGCCTTTTATCTGGTTGAACTTTAAATTTTGTTATCCATTTCAAAGCATCTTCATTGTTCTCTTTTATCATATGACAGATTATGTGGTTAATTATTCCTATCGATATCGAGTCGACGTATGAGCTAACTCGTTCAAATTAATTGAATCCACGTTATTATCTAACACACCCACAATCTGTCCAAGCTAATCACGTCGATACCATTCCCTGTCGCGACGCGTATGAACTTTCTCTCTCTCTCTCTCTCTCTCTCTCTCTCTCTCTCTCTCTCTCTCTGTCTCTCTCTGTCTCTCTCTGTCTCTTATAATAAAGGATTTATATATATATAATATATATATAATTATATATCAATTAATATATAATTATGTTATATATAATTATAATTATATATCTCGATTATAATCTCGAAAATATAATTTTACAATAAAAAAGTTTAAACCGTTAATTTTAAATAAAGTTTAAAACTAAAGAAAATTGGAAAAAATGTTTAAACATCCAGAATAACAAAATTTAGTTGACGTCTTTCGGTGTTTTAATAAATATTACCCCTAAGGGGGGTAAACCACCTCTAATACAAAATAACTGTAAATATGTAATTCAATACATAATATTTTGTAGAAAGTTTGTATATAGAAATTTTCGAGATCGCTGATTACAAATCTGTTATCAGATTTTGAAAACTTAAAATGGTGGAACCAATATGGCGGTCTGAAATATCGAAAAAAAAATTTTATATAATAAAAAAGTTTTAAACGACTAAAAAAATTGGGAAAAATTTGTAAACATCTATAATAAACAAATTAAGTTTTTTGGTTTTTTCATAAATACTACCCGTAAGGGAGGTAAACCACCCCTAACACAAAATAACTATAAGTATAATTCAATCCATAATATTTGTAGAACGTTTGTATATAGGGGTGTTCGAGATCGCTTTTTAAAAATCTGATATCAGATTTTGGAAATATAAAATGGCGGAACCAATGTGGTGGACGAAATTGTCGAAAAACAATTTTATCTTTCATAAAAATTTGTTTACAAATATGTGATCTTTGTAGTGTGTACATGTGAACTAAAGAGCTTTAAACCCTAAACCCCTAAACATCAAATAGGCTAGATGCCTGTGCTTTTTAACCAAGCCACCTCAAATTCCTAAATTTGTAAACAAGAAAATTCTGTGTGTGAAGAGTTTTATAATTTCCGTAGAAATTGTTATCAGAATGTTATTGAAATTCCTTTATTGTAAATTTAACTGTTTATTTAAATTTAACCTTTATTGTAAATTTTGTTTATAATATTAGAGTATAATAATAATAATCTACAATCTTTTATCTTTTGCCATAGTGAATTTTTTGTATTGAGCATAAAATATATTATTTTAGGAAGTTTTTACAATAATAGTAGTCCTCATAAAAGTGTTTAAAGCACAATGCTTTTTGCACCAACCACATTGTACAATTGCAATGATTGTGCACCCTTCTATTTCACAATGTGTTGCACAAGATTTTCCAAAAACTGAAATCTATAGGATTATCAAATTTATCTAGTTTTTCATTGACGTACCAGGAATATTCAAGCAAATCTATATATCTCGGTGAAGACAGTTGCTTGTGAATCAATGATTGAAGTTTAATTATATTATTTCTCACATGTAAATTCATATCATGATCCATTAACATTACATTATCAGAAAATGCTCGGACAAAGTTTTACCAAAGACGGAATCCATAGACATCAAGTGGTTGTATTTTTCCTGTGGCTCCAAATGGAATTTTTTTTTATGTTAATAATTTTATTTTGTGGCATCATTTCTTCTATAACTTTGTCACAATGAACACTCCAAGAATCAAGTAACAATATTAAGTGATGGGCTACATGGGGATAATATATTTTTTCTAACCAGATTTTGAAATGATCTGCAATTAAAAAACGACTGACTAATTAACTGATCAACGATATTACAATGTAAAAATTGTTATTAGTTCCCTTACTTGTTAATTTTCCAGATTTAGATGCTTCCACGTAAACGTTTTCTGGTCTAAATATGTTTCGTTCTACAATAGGGCCAAACATGCCACTTGGTTCCTTTAAAACTAGAAATAGCGGTGACAACAGTTGTCCAGTAGCTGATATTAGTGGCTGTATAGTATAACTACGCGTTGCTGCTGAAATTGACTGTACCAGACATTGCACTTACTTTTCTTCCTTCTACTGCTAATGTTCTTCCAGAATGGATTTCTAGCTGAAATCCGCTCTGATCTGAATTATACAAATTTTTGAGTCCAATCCTTGGTATACATGATTGAACGTCATCGATAAATGCTTCAGTTTTAGCCGTAAGTTCTGCACTACTTTCTGGCGTTTTTCTTGTTATGAACTTATTGATTTTCCTAGACACTATTTAGTGTGCTTGCTTAAATTTGAGTAACCAATGTTAGGAAGCTTTGAATCTAATATCATCAAAACCAATTTCTTTTTTAGCTTGTAAGGCCCATCGAATTATATTTTCATCATGGATAATTGAACCACTGTCGAGAGCTGTTTTAAAATTATCCAGGGTATACTGACAAATTTGTCCTACTTTTTCTCTATACGTGCCACCTTTATTAATTGAATGAGCCCAACGACGTACCTGACTAATAGATGATACTTTTTTGAATCTGTTTTGCACTGTTTTGAGACTTGAATTTTGTTTCGTTTTACTACTTCTCCAAAAATCTACAGCTCTTTTTTTGTATTCAAAATCTAGTTCTTCATTATCTGCTGTACATTGATTTGTTGGTGCTATATCCGGATCAAGAAAATGTAAGACACTTAATCTTCAATTATTTCCGCATTATGGTCTTTATACTCTTCTTGAAAATCCAAAGAGTCATCAGTAATCATTCCTAGATCGTTGAAATCATGTGTTGCATCTATTAAAATTTCTTTTATTTTTTCAGCCAACTCTGTTGCATGATAATTCCTGACACTATCTGGTATGTTTAACGCTTAAAAGTATGCTAATAATAAGTTTAGAACGTTTAACGGATTAATTTTCATTTTTTAATCTGCAATAAGAACAAGCGGTGAAATTTACACAAGCTGTGTTTTTGCATGTAAGGTACGACTGCTACATTTCCACCAGAATAAAACGAGTGAATGTAAATTGAATCACATCATTAATTTATGCATTAGAAAAGAATTCTTGTTCCACTTTGTGATGTTCGCGAAACTCTATTTTTGGATCACTTTATAGGCGCCGAAAATGGTAGTTTTTATTCACATGATATAAAAAATACTTTTTGAGTTTGTTAAAAAACTTTATTATATAGATGTACCATGGTTACATACATGTTGAAAATATCTTTTTGCCCTGCCTCCACCGAAAGTATGCTGTTATATACATTTAAATCGGGCGAAAAATAGCACTTTGCCGCTCAAGGGCAGAAGAATGAGCCCTTGGGCGGACAATAAACTTACGGGCGAAAAAGTGCAGAAAAGAGGAAAATTTCCGCTTACATTCCATCCTAGGGCTCTCTTTTCCGCTCTAGAGCGGAAAAATAGTGCTATAATTTCAACTCGCATTTACATGTCTCTAATAACGCATTTACGGTGCAGATTAGACAAAAAATGTGGTATGCATAATGGGTGGAAAGAAGACGATAATAATGAGTGATTGCCACCCTCACTTCGCTAGGGTGACCACTTTCACACTCGTCTGTAATCGCCTTCTTTCCGCCCTTAATGCGTAACATAATATTGATGGTTTATGCTTAGTCGCAAGGCAAAAATCATGCGATTTTCGTGAATCTTTTTGAGAAATTAAAGCTGTCTTTTTGCTTACAGCAAATTGTTGGTTCCAAAGTAGATATATTGAGAAACTTTCAAGAATTTTGGTATTGAAAAATATTGTAAATTAATGGAATTATAACCATGTTAAGGAAACCTGTCTTTTTCAGAGTTGTTTTTCGGTGACCAAGATATCTTGAAAATCGTAAAGGCAATCGTCTTAAAGTTTTGCTTCCTCCTAGAAAAAGCTTTGTAATAGTAAAATTTTCAGCTTAATCAAAAAAACTTCGTTTGAAGTTCAAAAAACGTATTTTTAGAAAATGTCCGTATGGATGTGTGTGTGTGTGTGTGTGTGTATGTACGTATACCATTTTTGAACTGTTCATGGGATATCGATTCCACTCTTCAAATCATCAATCAAATCATCAAATCATCGGATTTAATCCGATCAAATCATCGGATTTAGATTCCACTTTTGTTTTTCTATTCCGAATACGTGAAAAGAATCCATTTTGATTTTATCAACACGTTTTTTATTTATAGTGAATTTTCGATTTTTGAAAAACGGTTTTTCCATTCTTCAAATGAAAAAAATTAAGATATTTAAATCGTACAAATTGTTTTCGAAAGAATACAAAATACTTATGTTTTCACTAAAGGAAAATTTACTTACAATTAGCTATAACCATAACTTTGTTATTCACAAAAAGGGTTTTTTTTAAAACGTTATATCTTTCAAACTAAATCCGACTAGGCCCAAACATTTTCTAAAAATACGTGATTCGACCTCCAAACACCTTCAAACTTACTTCTATGAAGTTTTAACTGAAAATTTTACTATTATAAAGCTTTCTCTGGGAGGAAGCAAAATGAAAAATTGAGTCTTCGAAGAACCACGTTATTTCATAAAACGGCCGCCACTTTCTTTAAAATAATTTTTCGAAAAACCCTTTTGAACCAACAATTTTCTGTAATAAAATATAGTTTTTAATTTTTTTAAAAAAATCACCGAAAATAGCGTGTTTTTTCGCTTTGAAAACAGACATTGTACCTTCAACGAACTCATATTAGTTCAAAATTTATTTCACACTTCAAATAATCATTTTTTAATTGGATACACTTTTTGTTCTGGTGAAAATATAAGGCCTATTGGGTAGGAGTCGTGCCCAAAATGAATGATAACTACGATAGTATTCTTACACTCGAAATCGCTAAACAAGAGACTGTACTGGTCTAAACATTTTTATTTCTGAAGGAATTTTGAAAAAAAATAAAAAATTTTTTTTCGTTACAATAAATTTTCGAAACAAGACGAAACAAAACAGTATCTTTTCTAGACGAGCCCCTTGAGCGGTATCGAGTTTAATTTGAAGAAGCAAAAATTCAAAAGTTTATTTATACATTTTATATGAAACGTAATAATTACTGAAAAGATGTTCAAAAAGTGAATAAAATACTTACGTATTTTAAAAATAATCACCTTTCAACTAATTATTTTTGACTTTTAAAATTTATAGAAACTTTTATTCACTTTGAAATTGAATAATATAAATCTATATAAAATCATTAAAGAAAATTTTCTACAACTGTATGATACCACTGACAAACAAAAAGACGCACTATTCGTACTTTGAATGCACAGGAAAGGACTGGACGAAATGCTGCCGCAAGTGTGGCACATTCGGACACTACGTAACGGAATGTAAAAACAAGCCGGTCTGTCCATTCTGCTCCGAGGCCGGGCACAGGGACGTCGCCTATCTTGCCGGAAGTGGCAGATGTACCGTTTTCCGGGCCGCGCTGGAGGAGTGCAAGGGACGGGCCGGAGGACGGACAGAATAATTCAGGGAAACCTGAATCGAAGTAGGACTGCAGACATGCTCCTACCTTAGATGGCCGACGAATATGACGCGGACATCCTGATTCTGAGTGAACCATACAGGAGAAGGACGACCCAGACATACATTACAAACGAGACAGGACCACTGCTATCTGGGTAAGGGGTGGTGCCCAATCTATAGTCTCCAATTGCGGTGTCGGGGACGACTATGTCTGGGTCACAGTTGGCGCTGTCACTTATCTCAGCGCCTACCTGTCATCCAATTGCATCACGATGGAGTTCGAAAGAAAGGCGGCACTCATAGAAGACGGGATCAGGGACCTGCCCGGGGATGTCATCGTTGCGGGGATTTTAACGCGAGGGCGACCGAGTGGGGAATGAACGAAATGAATCGATGCGTACGACTACTGCTGGAAATGGTCGCAAAGCTCGATCTATCAATGGTAAATACGGGACATACACCGACGTACAGACGGCCAGGTGTCGGAGACTCCATCCTCGACGTCACGATGACGTCGGACAGAATTCTGCCACGGCTGAGGGGATGGCGGGTCATCGAAGACTACACAGCCAGCGATCACCCGTACATCGTCTTCGAAGTGGTGGGACGGACGGGAACGAGACGAACGAGAACCCATCACTCCCCGCGGTGGAACCTACGTAAACTCGACGGACGAAAATTTTCGAAAGAGCTAATGGCTGCACCGGCTCCAGGGGAGAGAATTCCCCCAGAACTGACGGGCCGGCAAAGAGCGGAAAGACTGACTGACGAGACAGCCAAATTAATAGACAGCTTGTGCAGAGGCACAATGCCGAAACGTCGACAGATACAACAAAGACAATCACAATATTGGTGGATGAACGAAATAGCCGAGTTACGCAGGATATGCCTGACAAATCGGCGACGAATGACAAGGGCAGGGGGCGGACCCGAAAGGGAAAACCTCCAAGCCATATACAAAACAGCACGGAAGACGCTGACGAAAGCAATACAGGACAGCAGGACGCGATGCTGGAGGAAGCTCTGCGAGGAGGTGAACGAGGATCCCTGGGGAACCGGCTACAAGATTGTGACCGGGTAACTAGGGGCCCGAGTCTCACCGGAACTTAAAGATGCCGAAACAGCAGGACGGATTGTTGACGGATTGTTTCCGACGCACCCGATTAGGACAAAGGTGATGGATGATGTGAACGCACAAATACCCCCCCCCCCCCCCCCGCTTTTGCCGCTGAGGAGCTCATCAGAGCAACGAGTGCGATGAAGACGGGTAAGGCACCGGGACTGGACGGAGTACCATTCGGGATCCTCCGGCTTGTGGCTCGTCTACGGCCGGAGATACTCCTCGACCTGTACAACACGTGTTTGACGACAGAAACGTTCAGCAACCGGTGGAAGGTGGCAAGGCTCGTTCTTATCCCATATGGTAGGGGCGATCCTGGCACGCCTTCGGCTTACCGACCGTTGAGTTTACTTGACACGACTGGTAAACTCTTTGAACAACTACTGAGACCGAGACTGATGGATGCGATATAGACCGGAGGAGGTTTATTAGATTTGCAGTTCGGTTTCAGGAGGGGTCGATCGACGATTGGAGCGATCTAAAAGGTGGTCGATTCTTTCCTGGAACTAGACAGACACTTCCACGCTGCGCGACCTATAGTGTTGCTGGCGACGCTCGATATTAGGAATGCTTTTAATTCGGCCAGGTGGAAGGATATCTTGGAGGCGCTGAAAAGCAACTTCGGGATCCAGCCATACCTGCTTCGGGTTGTAGAGGATTACTTAACAAACAGACGGATAACGTACGAGACGATGGAAGGACAAGTAACGAGACAGGTCACCGCTGGGGTGGCACAGGGGTCGATACTGGGACCTGAATTCTGGAATGCCTTATACGATAGCTTGCTTCGGCTTGGGATGCCGCTCGGAGTAACCCTCGTCGCTTACGCTGATGACGTGGCGGCGGTGGTTACGGAGAGGTCCCCCGATCTGGCGCAGCTGGCGTTGAACCAGACCATGAGACGAGTCGGACGACGGATGACAGACCACGGACTACAACTCGCAACGGAAAAAACGGAACTGATATTTCTCACGAGAAGACGAATACAGACGATACTGCACATGAGGGTGGGGACATGCGAGATAGAGACCAAGAGGGAAGTCAAGTACCTTGGGGTAACCCTCGATATACAAAGATGACCTTCTGGCCTCATATACAGAAAACAACACGGAAAGCGGCAGAGAGGATAACATCCTTGAGTCGCCTGATGGTAAATACGACGGGACCGAGATCGGGAAAACGACGACTGTTAATGGCGACAGCTCACTTGATCCTTCTATACGGCGCAGAAATATGGGCAGACTCCCTGAAGACAAAAAAATACTGTAAGACGATGATGATGGTACAGAGGCAGGGTGCACTGCGAATCGCTTGCTCCTACCGAACAGTCTCTGCACAGGCTGTTTTGTGGTGGCTGGCGTAATACCCGTGAATCTTTTGGCCTTTGAGCGCAAAAGGATCTACGGGAGCAGCGCGGACATAGGACGAAAGAACGCGGCAATCGCTGAACGCGACAGGACGATTGACATTTGGCAAGGCCGGTGGACAGAGGAACGAGGTGGTAACTGGACGAGACGATTAATATGGGACTTGAGGCTGTGGCTCGGAAGGAATTTCGGTGATGTAAATTTCTACGTCACCCAGCTCTTGACGGGCCACGAGTAATTCCGACGGTACCTCTACAATATGAACAGACAACAAACACTCAATTGTAAGTACTGTGGACACGAACGAGACTACGCGGAACACACGTTTTTCGCGTGTGACCGCTGGACAAGACTCAGACAGGAACTGGAAGAAACGGTCGGTAGCATCACCCCCGATAACATCGTGGCTCTGATGCTGCGTGAACCCGAATGGTGGCGCTTAGTCGCTACCTATACGGAAACTATACTGAGACGTAAGAACGCGGACGGCTGCCTGACAGATGACTGACCAGGCGAAGTAACGCGACGTAACGAGATACGGAAGAATGGCACGAACGGACGAACACAGACAGAACCTCCAGTCAGAAGTAATATCAACATAGTCCCTGGCTAGGGGGAAGGACACCAAGGAGATGGCGGTTTAGTGGGTAGGCCTATTTTTTTTTTTTTTTTTCGGGGAGTCCCACATAACCCCACAGTCAGAAAGACTAAAGGGAATCCGCAAAAAAGATTCCGCAACTCCTTGTAAAAAAAAAAAAGAAAAGAATAAGCATAATTGCAATAGCAATAATAACAGTAATACTGGTAATAGCAATGATAATGAAAAATAATAATAATAATGAGAATAATATTTATTATTGAATTTAGATTTGTAATAGCGTCGGCGTGCAATGCCGATAAACCCACCACTATTACCAATTATTTAAAGGGGGAAGGTAAGGGAGGCGGTGTGTCGCTCCAGACAAAACAGGAAGGAGAACAACAGGCAAATAACTTCGCACACACACTCAATCTCATTAACAAACCCGTTTATTACAAAACACTTCCTTGAGTGCCGACGAGAGTACAAGTACAAATCGCTTATCACTACTAACACGCGCACTTATATTAAACGAGATGACCGGCACGTTAGCGCCATATCACCTCGTTAACCGGCTTAAATAACAATTATATTGAACTAAAGAGTGCGCCGGCTCAAGGGGAAGCCTGGCGCAGCAACACGAACCACGACCAATCGCCGAGGAAAAGAGAGAACTAGAGAGAGAGAACAATGACCTGACCGTCGCTGATGAGTATCGCTGTTGCTGGCGGTTCTGCAGATGGCTTCGCAGAAATCCTCGTTGGCTGCGTTGCTGGTGGTTCGTCGAGGGAGTTGCAGCTATATATCGACAACGAAACCGGCCCAACTCTTGCCTGGCTGCTGGCTGCTTAGCTGCACGAGGAGAGACGGCTGTGCGACTGCGGTCACTAAACTGTCTTTCGTCAAAATGTGGCCGGTTGCTAATGCGTGCGTCGCATCACTGTCGCGAGTGCGTGAGAGCCGGCTTCTCACGCCTTCTCCCACCACTCGTCTAATCGGCGGCACGCGGCAATGCCCGTCGCGACAAGTGCCGCGCGCCAAGCCCAACCACCGAACTGCATGCTACTTCTCTCTTTCTCTCTCTCACACTCTCAATACTCGAGCGTTGTTGCCTCTGGCCTCGCCATCTGCTCTCGGGTGTTGCTGGAATAAAGAAGGAGGCATCAGGCACGTGAAATTTAACGTGCGTTTGATGCCAGCCGTGTGCCTTCGCCTGGGAGAGATGACGCAGGCATACACGGTGTAGGCTATGACCAGCCTACACCGTCACAAATTTTTTGATAAATTCATTAAATCGTATCAAATAGTATTATTATGGAAATCCAGATTGTAAATATTTTACTATAGATAGAATAATCATTACTTTGAGAATTCATCTAAAAAACTCTTGGCTTACGAAATAATTGTAACAATGAAAAACTCTTAAGTTTGACAAAATTAAAGCTTATTACAAAACGCAAAAGAGGTTGATAAACTAATTTTATTAACCTATGTTTCTTCATTTGCAACAAACTGTGGACCTTTTGAATTTATAAAATTATGTAATTATGAAATTTATGAAATACTTTATAATTTATGAAATTACTTTGGAAATTATGCTAATTTATAGAAGCAGAAAAATAAATAATCTTTGATTGAAACATAAAACGAGACGTTATTTGTTACATACAAAATGATTGAATAAAATATTGGTAATATGTCTACGAGGTCTGTCCGGAAAGTATCGAGCCTACCTTTATATTTTTGTGCTAGCGTTATTCTTTATCATCTGGTGTGTGGCATCCTTCAAAGTAATCCCCACTTGATTGAATAACACGGTTCCATCGATGTTTCTACTTTTCAAAACAGTCCTGGAACTCACTTTTAGGGATAGCCTTAAGTACACTCGTCGCATTGTTTTCAACCGTTGTTTTGTCATCGAATCGGTGTCGTTTGAGTGGCTTTTTTATTTTTGAAAACAGCCAAAAGTCACGAGGGGCTATGTCGGGACTGTATGGAGGTTGTCGAAGCAATCCGATATTGTGTTTGCTCAAAATCTGCTACACAAGATTGGATGAATGTCCTGGCGCATTATCGTGATGGAGAAGCCACTCACCACTTTCCCAAAAGTGCGGCTGTTTTCTTCTTACTGCGTCACGAAAACGTTTCAAAATTTGAACGTAGTACTCTTTATTGATTGTCTGACCTGTTGGTGCATATTCGTGATGTACAACACCTTCACAATCGAAAAAAACAATAAGCATTGACTTAACATTGCTCCGAATTTGACGAATTTTTGGTCTTGGCGATTCAGAATCCTTTCACTGTGAAGATTGTTGTTGTGTTTCAGGATCATAACCATAATCCCATGATTCATCACCTGTAATAACTTTTCTAAGCACATTATCAACATTATTGATCATTTCCAGATTGTCCAGAGCGATTTCTAAGCGAATGTTCTTCTGCTCTGCTGTGAGCAATTTTGGGATGAATTTCGCACACACGCGTTTCATTCCTAAATTTTCGGTTAAAATTTCTGAAATGATTTTGGTATCCCAAAGTCTTCTTCTAGTTCTCGCACAGTCTTACAACAATCTTGTTCGATTGGAAGTAGCACCCGCTCAATATTATCTACGGTTTTTGTCGTCGAAGGTCGGCCGGAACGAGAATCACTATCGACAGAAGTGCGACCATCCTTGAACCGTTTATACAACTCTTTAATTCGTGTTTTGCTCATACACTCGCTTCCGAAGGCCTTTTGCATCATTTCAATAGTTTCTGAACTCGTTTTTCCGAGTTGAAAGCAAAATTTGATGCAAATTCGTTGATCTTGTTTTTCAGTCATTTTTGACAATATCAAAATCCGACGAACGCGAAAAAGGCACTGTAAACAAAGACAAGCTGCGCATGAACTATACGTCCGGCAGGTGTCAGTAAGTAACCAATAGATTCGTGAGGCTTTACTGTTGACGTTTCTGTCCGGTAGAGGTCGCTCGAACACTATGGCGCAAAGATATAAACGTAGGCCCGATACTTTCCGGACAGACCTCGTATACTCGTGTCTACGGTAAAGTATAGGCCTTCGGCCTGTCTGGACGTTAGGGGTTTGGAGTCGTTTGGTTAAAAAGCACGGGCATCTAGCCTATTTATTGTTTAGGGGTTTGGGTTTAAGGCTCTTTAGTTCACATGTACAGGCTACAAAGATCACACATTTGTAAACAAGTTTATATGAAATTCAAAATTTTTTTTCGATATTTTCATCCACCAGATTGGTTCCGCCATTTTAAATTTTCAAAATTTGATATCAGATTTGTAAAAAGCGATCTCGAAAACCCCTATATACAAATGTTCTACAAAATATTATGGATTGAATTATACTTATAGTTATTTTGTGTTAGGGGTGGTTGACCCCCCCTTAGGGGTAGTATCTATGAAAAAATCTAAAAACTTATTTTGTTTATTATAGGTGTTTACAAATTTTTTCCAATTTTTTTTTGATCGGTTTAAATTTTTTTATTATAAAATTATGCCAAAAAATATATGTTCAACCCCTAAAAAATAGGGAATGCTACCCTTACTCTTCAAATAACCATGAAATACTTGTTCTTTTTGTAAGAAATAACCTCCAATCTGTTTCACTGAAAAATATTAATTTTAAGCCGAGATATTAAAAAAAACGCTTTTTGGCGGTTAACTTTAGGGGAGGTTTTTACCCCTCAAAAGTGAAAATTAGCTGGTAAAAAAAAGACGTGTCTCTTATTTTTTTATATTCTACAATATATATCTAAATCAACAAAATCGGTGAGTTCGGGATGGGTACCTTTCCTTGTAAGTGACTAAAGTGTGACATAACCAGTTGTAGTTTAGGGGCCAAAAGGATTTCAAAGTAGATCGAAATCCCAAAAATTACTAAAGTTTTCTATATTTTATGACCTTTTGAATATAAGCCCGACAGGTATTTACTTGTATAAGGCGTTTTACATAGATACGAACCAATTAATTATTTAAACATCGATAATTTTTCTACAAATAGACAACAAAGAAATTAATGATTTGATCTGCTATAATTATTTTTCTAATCGATCTACAATGCCATCGCAACTTTAAATAATTTCTCATCACATCACAAATACGTAGAATTTTCAAATTGTAAAAATAATCGTCAATTAACGAATAAAAAAGTGAATGATTCTATCAGCTCAGAAAAAAAAAATTAAAATTAAACAATCAACAATTTTACAAAATCGTTCGCTTTTTGATAATTGAAATAAATTGTAATTTGAGAAAAATTGTCCAGAGTGCAAATGTTGACAGTCGTGCATTAGCCTACGCTATGCCCTTAATCGTCAAAACTAGACTCCCAGTCAATGGAAAGAGATATTATTTATAGATAAGTTTCGTTTTTGTTTATTTAAGAATGATGCTAGGATTCGAATTTATCATCGCAAACGAGAACGTTATGAAACAAATCATGATAATCCTACTTGATACCTTGGTGAAGGATCCGTCGTGTTCAGAATATGACCACCAAAAGAATCTTATAATTCTTCCACCCCTAGGACTAACCACGGCATGTTACATTAACGAAATTTTATGTTCTTGCATGAATCCCATACATCGATGAATAGAACATAATTTCATCTAGATGCAGGATAATGTACCCGCCATATTGCGAGAGTAACTCGTGATTTTTTGAAAGCAAACAATATATAAGATGACCCATTTTAAATGATAGACTTGAATATCTCGAAAAGTTGAAGTCGTATGAAAAAATTGTTTAGAAGAAAGTTGTTTAGAACAGTGTGGGTCATTTACGTGTCATATCAGTATTAACCTTAAACTTCAATTTCAAAATCATTTGAAGGTCAAAAAGATTTGATCAAATGTAAAGCCTTATATTTAACACCGGATTTAAAAAGAGCGGGAAATTATACGATCGAAATGATATTAAAACCAGATACCAAGATCAAATTAAGGTCGAAATCCGAAAAAACATTTATCAATGAACTTAAGTAATTTGTAGTTATTTCATTTCTCATTCTACAATTGCATTCCATACAATTAATTTAATTTTGCACTTGAAGTTATTTTATCCTATTTTATTTGGTATGCATTGATTTTTTTTTTGTATTTATCTAATTTGTGTTACTAACTAATTTTTTATACTTCAACCTTAGTAATTTTAATATAGTATGATTTATTAAGGAATTCAATGTCATTTTGAAGTCCAACACCCAAAGAGATCCATCTAAGTAACTGCTCTTGAAAGGCCGCAATCGAAATATATCAATGTTTTAGACTTTAGAGAAGTAGTACGATGGTAAATGTGTATTTCACTCTCACTAAAATTATTATTTATTTTTCCAATAATACTTAACATCCCTTGGCCGTCATATACAAACATCGAAGACACTGATTTTACGCCAATCTCACGACTACTCAATATTTTGTTCAAAATTTGTAATACGTGTTTTCAATTTTCATCTCTACATAACTTAAGTAAGAACAGCAAAAAAGTACAAAAACTTTAACGATGAATATTTTCTTCAAAACCGTTAAACTTATCATTGAATTTATCATAATTGGAATAATTGAGTTGAAAGTTGTTTTACACACAATATAAATTTTTGACAATGTAAATTATTCCAATTCATTAACAATGAGGATTTTTTCACGTTCAATAAATTAAAATATAAAATTCTGTTCCAATTCAATTAATTATAATTTATTTATATTTTTTTCTGAAAATAGTTTTTTTTAGATTTGAAAGATATTGAATAGAACTCGAGATGTGATAATTTAACATGATGAACGGCATGAATGGCCAATACAACTATTGAATTAAAGTCGTCATATTTCATGTTCTATTCAATATTTTTGAAATCTGTTGATGTTTCAAAAATATTAAAGTATAAATAAACTTTTATAGTTACTTAAACAATTAATTATTGATAACTAGTTACATATCTATTTTTTGCCAAGCTATTCTCAAGATTTGTGTTCAGCAAATCAAATTATATAACAACACACTTGGATTGTATTCTGTTTAGAAAGAAGCCTACGAGGGTCGTTTAAAAAGACCGTGCAAAAATAAAAACTGCTTGATTGTTTTTAATAAATCTTTTTTATTTTTCAATATTTTAGGCGTATACACTTCATCCAACGCTACTCTAGTTTGTTAATCACTTCCAAATAATAGGATTTGTCCAAGTCTGTAAAATAGGCATTCGTTTCTGCAATCACCTCCTCGTTTGAATAAAATCTTTTCCCCGCCAGCCATTTTTTCATATTAGGGAACAAATAGTAGTCCGACGGAGCCAAGTCTGGAGAATAGGGGGGATGTGAAACGAGTTGGAACCCTACCTCCATCAGTTTTGTGGCCACAACTGCTGAGGCGTGAGCTGACGCATTGTTGTGGTGGAAGAGGACTTTTTTGTGGACCAATCGTGGACGTTTTTCTATCAACTCGGTTTTCAATCGATCCAATAACAATGAATAATATTCGCCTGTAATGGTTTTACCCTTTTCCAGATAGTCGATGAAGATTATTCCTTGCGAATCCCAAAAGACAGTCGCCATAACCTTGCCGGCCCAAGGAATTGTCTTCGCCTTTTTCGAAGCAGATTCCCCCTTGGTAACCCATTGTTTAGACTGTTTTTTGGTCTTAGGAGTGTAGTGATGTATCCATGTTTCATCTACAGTGATGAAACGACGCTTAAAGTCTTGCGGATTTTGCTGGAACCTCCGAAAATTTTGAAACCACTTATAAACCATTCTAATCGAAGGTGCATAATCACCATAATGTTTATCAAGCTTCTCTTTAATCTCCTGAGGCGTTTTGCCTTTGAAAAAGTAATGTTTAATCAATACACGAAATTCTTTTTCGTCCATTTTTTTACAACCACTCGATTTCTTTGATTGAAACGAATGTAAAACGCAAAGTAATTGGCCGATCTGGCTGAAACTTGGTGTGTGCTCTTCCAAGATATGCCACTAACTGAAAATACCCTTGACTAAAAATAACTCTGACTTTGCACGGACTTTTCAAACGACCCTCGTATATTGAATTCTACATTATTCTTTTTTAAATTGAAATATGACAAAAACCAAAACAAACTCCCAATAACTTTTTCATTTTAAGAAACAAGAAATACATTTTTTTCAATTTCAGACATTTTTCAGATACTCTGGACTCATATATACTGATATTTTGTTATTTAATTAATTTGTACCTTTTCGTATGTTAAATATCGAATCGTCGGGTTTAGGTCCGATTCCTTTCTTGTCTACCAGACCGGTATTATTTAACCGAACATTACTATACTAGTATATTACTAGTTCACGTTGCAATATTACTGTTAAAGCACATATAGTGTTGTTCTAATATGCATTTTATCTCCGTATAATAAATTTTTGATGAAATTGTTATTTTATTCGATTAACTTTGTTAACAAGTTAAATTGAATTTACAAAGTTATCATTTAATTTACATGTATGTCTGTTTCAACGCTAGCCTTAACAATAGTGATAAATAATGTAACTGAAACGTTGACAAGACATATAAAATAAATACTGGCTCGAAAGAATCCAAAAGAGAAAAATTATTTTAATTATCCAACAATCTGCTTTCTTGGTGCCATTTATCTTCGCATACTTGTCAAATCTAGCCAATCACTTATTCATGCAGTCTTTTATGATGATTCGATCATGAATGGTCGATTAAACGCTGCAGAATAGGTATTCTCAGATACCAGATTTCCTAGGTCCTTCTGTTTCAGTAAACACCAGTTTCATCATCTTAAATTCATTTCCTACGTAAAGAGCAACGCTTCCACCGTTCATATTATGATCATATGATCATTTTTTTAGCAAAACAAAATAGAAATATGTATTAGACTGTCATTCACTACAGGATCGAACCACAACTCCGTAATTCCAAAAATATGATTATATATAATTATCAGTTAGAAATAATTGAAGTCCTTCAATCAGAGGCTAATTAATTTAACATTGAGAAACTATCCTCTAATTAAGCTTCTCTCTTAAATCATTTCAACAGAGACCAGCAAAGCTGATTAGGGTCTTAGGCCAATCTATAGCTCGAGTTATCTGTTATTTTTCGGGCTTGGTGTCAATGAATAAGCCAATTCGAGTTTTAACTACTCATATTTTGTTAGTCAAATGTTTATTGGAAGAAAAAAGATATGTTGATTTTTGATTAGTCAGATCCAAGATTGAAAGAGTCAACCCTTCGTATTTGCTGGTAAAAAGGCCAACAATTAAAACCAAATCACTTCTCGATAACGTTTCGTTGGCATGGTCACCAACCTCCTCAGATCTTTATTAATTCATAATATACATAATCAATATTAATTATAAATATGGTCAATACAAAATCACAAAATTAAAATTCTACTAACCAAATACATTTCTTAAAATTACATTCTATAAAACTCGACAAGCTTTTCCTCAATAAATAAATTCATTTCCACCGTTAGTTTTTTCTGGATATATATAGTTATGGTCGGCTCAATTATTAGTGCAATCTCACTAATGACATGATCACTTTTTGGATCAAAATGTTGTATGGTCTGATATGTGTTTGTTTTGTTCTTACGCGGTGGACATGAATTTATTTATTGACGAAAAGCTTGTCGAGTTTTATAGAATGTAATTTTAAGAAATGTATTTGGTTAGTAGAATTTTAATTTTGTGATTTTGTATTGACCATATTTATAATTAATATTGATTATGTATATTATGAATTAATAAAGATCTGAGGAGGTTGGTGACCATGCCAACGAAACGTTACCGAGAAGTGATGTGGTTTTAATTGTTGGCCTTTTTATCAGCAAATACGAAGGGTTGACTCTTCCAATCTTGGATCTAAGTAATAACAAAACATGAAGAGTGCAATAAATAATTATATGTTGATTTTATAGATTGTAGATCGACAAGTATATGCGCAGGCTCACCATTGCGACGCCTCTTCTAAAATCTTCCGCTGCTTGCCACAGATATCTGAAGACCAGCCCTTTGCTGGTGTCAGATTTTGAAATTCGAAATTTCATATAGGGCAAAAGTTCATTAATAGAGATTTTTTATCCCAGCACAAAAGCAGTGGATTCAAATTTCAATGCAGTAGAGCGAAGATCCTCAGTGAGCGCCTAGTTGCAAGTCAGTGATCGCTTAGCTCACATCAATCGAGGGAATAGTTCTTCATCTCACAACTGCACAATGCAGGAAGGTAGCGGGATCTCATGCCCATACTCTTCCGAGATGCATTAACAGCTCCACTCCCGGATGAGCGCCTCGGCCTTAGCATCCATACCCCGACAAATTTTAAGTAAAATATTTTTTTTTCCTTATATTCTGTATAAAATTTTAGTTTTCTAACAAAACTACAAGAACACATTCACAGGATCATATATAATTCGTCTGCCTGGTAAAGCATTATTTCCAATTTATTGCGCAACCTACCTTGGATTGTGCAGGGTTTCATTAACAATGTTGCGATCCTCTCCATTCGTAGTAATCCTATGTAATTTGTACGAGGTGTGTTCAAAAAGTAAGGTGACTTTATATTTTTAAGAAAAAATATTTATTTATTTAACAATATTTATGTTGTCCCCTTCAAAGTAATCCCCCTCAGATACAATACACTTATGCCAACGGTTTTTCCAATCCTCAAAGCACTTCTCATAAGCACTTTTTGGTATAGCCTTGAGCTCTTCCAACGATGCAGTCTTTATCTTTTCAATCGTTGCAAATCTCCGACCTTTCATAGATCTCTTTAGTTTTGGGAACAAGAAAAAGTTACATGGGGCCAAATCCGGTGAATATGGTGGCTGAGGCATTATTGTGGTGTTGTTTTTGGCCAAAAAATCTCTCACAAGCAAAGATGAGTGAGCAGGGGCATTATCGTGATGCAAAAGCCATGAATTGTTTTTCCACAATTCTGGGCGTTTTCTTCGTATTATTTCTCGCAAACGGCGCATAACTTCAAGATAATACTGTTTATTGACCGTACGTCCATATGGTAAGAACTCCTGATGCACCACGCCATGGTAATCGAAGAAAACAGTGAGCAAAACTTTGACATTTGATCGAACTTGGCGTGCTTTTTTGGGTCTTGGCTCATCTGGGCTCTTCCATTGGGACGATTGGACTTTGGTTTCGATATCATAACCATATACCCATGATTCGTCACCAGTTATGACCCTTTTGAGTAAATCTGGGTCGTCGTTGACGTCATTCAACAGTTCTTGAGCGATGCTCATGCGACGGTTCTTTTGGTCAAAATTTAGCAATTTCGGAACAAACTTCGCTGACACACGTCTCATGCCCAAAACGTTAGAAAAAATTTCATGGCACGAGCCAAGCGATATATCAACATCCTCAGCAACTTCTCTGATAGTGATTCGACGATTTTCCAGAACAATTTTCTTCACTGCTTGAACGTTTTCATCAGTTGTTGACGTGCTTGGGCGTCCAGAGCGAGGCTCGTCATTGGCATCTTCCCGGCCATCTTGGAAGAGTTTGTACCACTTGTAAACATTTTTTTTACTCAGAACAGTTTCACCGTATGCCACCGTCAACATTTCAAGTGTTTCGAAGCATTTTATTTTATTTTTTACACAAAATTTGATGCAAATCCTTTGATCCATATTTTTCGATAGCAAGAAATCGCCGAGCACGCAAAACACTTATAACCTTTACGCCTCTCACAACCAACTAAAAAATGCTATACACTTGAAACTTGGTACAGATGTTCGGGAAAAGTGTACCAACATAACAAAACAAAAAAATCGATAATCGAAAGTACGTTGCCCGAGAAATTTGAAAAGTCACCTTACTTTTTGAACACACCTCGTATAATAAAATGAACATTAAATGATCTTTTGTCTTAACTCTTGACCAGTATGCCGCCTTGTACATTTACTTTAATTTTTTTTAATTGATTTGTCGTTCAGGGTTGATAATTTTACCAAAAGTGTGCAGGTGCAATATTAAATGTAACAAAAACGTAGTGGTGTAATTTTAAATAAAGTTATACTTGTCATGGATTAATTAAAAAAAAAAATTTGTTAAATGTAATCTGGTAATTTTTAAGGGCTACGTATCGAGTAATACTGATTTTGGCGGTATTTGACTAAAACATAGGTATATCTTTAAAATGGCATAACTTGGTCAAAAAAAATCGTAGAAGGTCGAATTTTTATTAAATACTAGTGGAAAAGTGTACTTTAAGACAGTATTTGTGGTTTTTTGAGAAAAATTTTTTGCCAATCCAGGTAAACGTGCAAACCGTTGCGTTTTTCAAGAAAAAAGTTAGTAGGCCTGATGAAGACATGGCAATATAGTATTATCTCGCAGCTATTGGAAATTATTTTTCTCTAAAAGTACATGAAATTCCTTACAAAACAAAAAAAATGATATTAATACGATGAAAATTGACCGAGTTACAAACATTTGAAAAATAGCAATTTTTCGATGAAAAATGTTGTTGCGATAATTTTGTTGCGGAGTGTTACTAGAACATTAACCCTACGATTGTTAATCGATCTTGATCCTATATCAATGAAATTTAATTTTTTTTTAAATAACTTTCATTTCACTCGATTAGGGGATTATATTCTACTCGAATTTTTTATTTATTATATTCAAGACATTAATTATTATAAAAGACAAATAAAATTTCTTACTTTATTAGCTGTTCCAATATTAATTCTTGAATGTAAATCCCACTGACAATCCAACATTTCAGAACATACATAATTGTTTGCTTCTTGAAATGCTTCTTCTTGGATATTAGTATTTAAATTTTCATTAGCTTCGCGACATACTACGACTTCAGATAATGCAGATGCTTCTGAAATTTTTATATCAGCCGAATTAATTTCTATATCTTCTAATATTGGATACATAACCTCCTCAGAGCAGGCTGAAATTTCTTCATATGTGTCTTGCAATCCACCCTGGTTCTAGATACAAAGGAAAATAATATTTATTTTATTAAATTATAATACCGATATATAATAAATATATTTTATTAAACATTAGAATTAGTGATTTTTGAGCATCAGTAAGTATGCAAGACTAAATATATTTCTAGTTTTAAGAAAATTTTGATAATTTGAATGTTGATTTTTCAATTAGAATTGTTTATTCTATATTTTAACATGTCTATTTGACACTAACATTACATAAGAATAACAGGACTCGAAAAAGAAATCAGGACGAAGCATTTTTGAGATCAACGGATCATCATATTATCGGCATCACTGACCACGATCCCGTAGTTCACTTTACTAAAGCATGTCTAGTTTCAAGGTCAAATGAAGGTCAGACCATCGAAATTGATTGCTATGAATTTTTCGTCGCCGAACTCTGAAATAACGGAAAATATCACGTTTAGATACGTTTTTACCTTTTCGTCAAAGCGAGCGCTAAAGGTCATTGGGAGATCATTTATAGGTCATATCCTCTTTTTTAAGGCTTAGACCGTTATAATAGCAAGAAATAGGGCTCAATACAGTTAATCTTTATGTTTTCGATGGTACTGATCAGGATCCGATCCCGGAGTCAGCTTTATCACAGTATTTTTAGTTCAAGATTAAATGAAAATTAAATCATAAAAATCGATTCCTATAAATTTTGTTGACCCAGGTTCTGAGAAAACGGAAAATTTCAAGCTTTTCCCTATATTTCCTTAGAGGAAATTTAGTTTTTTTTAAGTAGCAGAGAATATAGATTTTAACATTAATGCATCGCATATTGGTCTACACGTTCCTTACTAACCTTGTTATTGTTATTATGTTACTGCAAATCTTGTAAAAGTAATTACGAGAGATATACGAATATATGAATAAAATAGTATTGGCCAATCGTCAAATCACTGTTAGAGAAGTTTCTAAGGATCCAAACATATCGATTGGCTCATGTCATTCGATTTTAACCAATGATTTGGACATGAGCCAGGTCACCGCGAAATTCGTGCCAAAACTGCTCAATTTCGACCAAAAACAGCATCGCATTAACATTGCTCAGGAGATGTTGGACTCGATCCGTGACGACCCAATTGTGATCCAGAGGATTATAACTGGTGATAAATCACGGGTTTATGGTTGTGATGTGGAAACCAAAGCTCAATCATCCCAATGGAAGCTACCACATGAGCCAAGACCGAAAAGGTATTTGAAGATTGTAAAAAACGTTGGCACAAGTGCATTATAACTGAGGAGGATTACTATGAAGGAGATAAAATAGATATGCATGAATAAATAAATAATTTTTGAAAACATACAAAATTCGCGATACTTTTTAAACAGACCTCGTATGCATGATATAATAAGCCTCAATAACAGAGAGTGAATTTGGTAAAAATGTTTATCAGTTACGGTTTTTTTCTCTGTATATATTATCTCTATCTATTACAATATTTTCAAGAATAAAAAGCAAAAATCCACTGATAAATTAAAAAATATTACGGAAAATATTTTACTGTAGATGCTTAAGAAGTGAACAATTCTAATACCTTAGAAATGTTTATCGATTCAACAGTAAGGACTTCGAAAACTGCCTTGCTTCAGAATGGACATATATATCCTTTACAATATGGTCATAAAAAAATGGTCTTAAAAGAAAAATATAATAGTTTCTATTCTCTAGTCAAAAAATTATAGTATGATATTTAAAAGTAGCGATTAAATTAAGATTTCAAAATAGCCAATATTTTGTTAGGTCAACATAAAAGCACGCAGTTAACTATGTTTTCCTTGTACGACGGTGGTCCGATAAGTACTTAGCCTCACCGCTCGATGGCGCCACTCTCGCAAAAGAAATATTCTATCACGTAGTACAACCTTCTCGATGGTTACTGTCAAGATTTTAGCCGGATCGGAGTTGTAGTTTATTTTTGAGAGCGTGTCAAAGCAAGTGTGTCCGTTAATTTTTAAAAAATGGAAAAAGAGCAGTATCAGTCGGTGATTCGATTCTTGTTTTTGGAAGGGAAATCGCGCAGCCAAATCAAAAAGCGCTTGGATGCTGTGTACGGTGACTCTTCTCCTTTGATGGCGACCGTCAAAAATTGGTTTAACGAGTTTCAACGTGGTCGCACGTCAATTTTTGAAGAGCCACGTCCAGGTGCTCCGAAAACGGCTACCACGGAGGATAACGTGACAAAAATTCACGATCTCGTATTGGCAGATCGACGATTGAAGGTGCGCGAGATAGCTAAGATCGTAGGCATCTCAAAAGACCGCGAGGGTCATGTCCTGCATGAAATTTTGGGCATGAGAAAGCTGTCGGCGTGAAGCTGTGCCGCGTTTGCTCACTCCGGACAACAAGCGCAACCGTAAGACAACTTCAGAGCAATGTCTGACCCTGTTTAAGCGCAATCCGAAGGAGTTTCTGCGTCGTTTTGTGAAAGTCGACGAAACATGGATCCACTGGTATACATCAGAGACCAATGAACAGTCGAAACAGTGGACTTTACCCGGCGAAAGTGCTTCGAAGAAGGGGAAGACTGCCCCATCAACCGGAAAGGTGATGGCCACCGTTTTCTGGGATTCACAAGGTGTGATCTACATCGACTACCTGGAGAGGGGCAAAACGGTCACAGGGCTGTACTATGCCGAATTATTGGGCCGATTCGACGTCGAATTGCAGAAAAAACGGCCCCATTTGGCGAAGAAAAAAGTGCTCTTCCACGATGACAACGGACCGGCTCACACCTCCACCGTCGCCATGGCCAAATTGGTCGAATTAGGTTACGAACTGCTGCCCCATCCTCCATATTCTCCAGATTTAGCCCCGTGCGACTTCCTTTTGTTTCCAAACTTGAAAAAGTCACTCGCCGGACAGAAATTTGAGTCGAATGAGGAGGTAATCGCTGCCACGGAAGCCTACTTTTCAGACCTCGAGGAAACGTATTTTTCAGACGGGTTAAAGAAGTTGGAGCATCGCTGGGCCAAGTGTATCGAACTAAAAGGAGACTATGTTGAAAAATAAATAGCCACTTTTCCAAAATTTTCGTTTTTCTTTTGTAGGCTAAGTACTTATCGGACCACCCTCGTAAATGGTGTATCAGTCATACTCTAGATTAACATTAGATAAAAAAGGTTTATCTAAGTATATGTCAGAAAACTTATCCCTACATTTATGAATATTGTTAAAGAGTCTTATTTCCAGTCATCGTATCACCCTAACACTTTTATATATCAATTTGACGTACTTAAACAGCTTTTCAAACAATCAAATCATTGGAGAGTGATGTTTTAATGTATATATAAGACAAATTATGTGATAATTTTAACTAAAAAATCAATTAAAGTGTATTGAAGGTTCTCAAGAAAGGGAACCGATCAAAGATGCTGAATTGCAAATGACTATGACAACTAAGATACCAGGTTAAAGTTGTTACAAAGAAATTAATACAAAAAAAGATCCGATATAAAGTGAATTTAAAGATTTATTTCATGCATTAACATTTTCATTTCTAGAAAATCTAAATTAGTAGTAAAATAAGAGATTGTACTAAAACTTCAAAGACATTGAAAAAAGACAAACAGGAGTTTGGTACGTGAATAAATTAGACTATTTTCTTTAAAAGAAAACATTACATAAGTTTACAAAAAAATACCTGCTATGTTTTCTTCAAACGTATTCTCATCAAATTTATCGATTATACCATTCCTTTCTACTATAACAACTTCATCAGCCAGTACACTACCTTGATTAAAGCACAAAGTATCATACGTGTCGATGAATACTTCATTATTAATCGCTTCATTCATTATGTCGATGAAATATTGTGCATAAGATGATTCTGAATCAGTCATAATAGATTGTATGTCATACATTGGATGGTCAAAGACAAAATTTAACAATTCAGCCAGATTAGTCAGTCAGGACTGAGCGCTCGAGTAAGAAGGCTGCGATTTTTTTGAGTCTATTTTAAAATCATGAGAGTTTATTCTGCATCTACTAATTAGAATTTGAATTAAGTAAGGTTTGATTTGTCACAGTTCATCCGGTATCTTATTAATTAAAATTAGAGTTTAGTAAAGTTTGGTTTGTCAGAGCTTGAGTGTTTGATAGAAAAACAAAGAAAGGCCGCAATCGTACATATAATTTTTTTTGCGCCGCTACGGGCAGAAAAATATAGAAATTGCCACTACCTATTGAATATATATATATAT
Source organism: Phymastichus coffea (assembly GCF_024137745.1). NCBI lineage: Eukaryota > Metazoa > Arthropoda > Insecta > Hymenoptera > Eulophidae > Phymastichus > Phymastichus coffea. The sequence goes on along the minus strand of NW_026706835.1, from coordinate 1,298,093 downwards.
ACATTTGACGGATCATTGAATTTGTTTAAAAAGGAAGGAAGACCACATAAGTAAAATAATAATATTACGCCAAGGACCAAACACCATTAACTTTATCGATACTAAGTGAGTACCATTTATTTTAAAATAATAGACAACGCGAAGCAAAGAACACGCGTCTATATATATCTCTTTCTATTTTCGCTTAATTTATTCATGTACTTAAATTTTATAAAATAAACATCATAAATACTATAACACCCGCTTGAGTGTATCCATATGCTTCCCCGTTATATTAGGGATAATTCTATAACATTGTTTTTGTATATAATCGAGCCTGAATATATATATATATATGAATACGTCCGATTGAATATCTTACGATCACGGTATCGGGGGCCGGATTCAGATTTATAAAGATTTCATTATTGATGCGTGAACGGGCCGGGGTGCCCGAGAGCCTGACTGCCGCCCGAGTCAAAGGCCGCTCGGCTGTTGAAAGGCCTACATATGGGACAAATTCACCTTGCGCGAATTGTCACCTATCAATGTGATACGACTTCGTGAAAATAAAATTTTTTGTAGCGTCATCGGATTCTCATCACTGCAATTCAGAATGTTTTTCGAATATAAAGTCATTTTACAGTAGTTAATTGATAAGCGAGATTAAACGATACACAATTTTTCGTCGAATGCTTAACTGTATAAAAAATTGGAATTAAACTGACATTAAAAAATATTATTAAATATAATCAATATATCAATAGAAAGTAATTTATTAAATATTAGTATTTAATATTATTTAATAATTTTTAGTCAATATTTCATTGATATGATAATTTGAAAAAAGGTAAAATTATATTATTCTTGTTATGAGACTTATGTATTCATATAATATTGTTCAGATTATAAGTATTGTAACGGGGTAGATTAACTGATGGAACTTGGGTTTATTAAAGAACAATCTCCCACGATGCAGAGCTAACCGCCGCTCCGTTAATCACTTATGAGCATACGTGTATTCGCCTTTACATTTGATACTTTCGCTTCAATATCTCCTTTCCAATAGAGTTGAACTCACCTCAAGTCAGCTGACTTGTGACACTCGATCTATCTTAGGTGTGAGTGACCTAATGTTTATTCCAACTATCCCTATATCTAGATGAAATGGGTTTAAAATTTAATCGGTGACGGATCTGTTAAACTAAAAGGAAACGAAATAACGTAATGCGACGAATAAAATCAAAATCGTTTATGACTAGAAAACTACAGTCTTTGAAGGGCCGAAAGACTTGCGCACGCGAATAAGATTTACAATTATACGGGGGGGGGGAGACAGAAGTCGAAATTCTGCCGCAAAATCTAACGCTCGGCGCGAATACAAAAACAGTCGCGATAGACAAAATAATCTCGTTAGTATTTTGTCTCGCAGAAAAAGGGAGGTGCACCTACCCTACGGTGAAATTACGGTGATCAGCCGTAATTGTTGAAGAGAAATAACTGTACAGTTATGCTGTAGGTGCTCCTCCGGAACCAGCTGCGCTGCCTCGGTCTCGAATCTAGCATTGCGAGTGCGAACGTATCGATTGATCGAATCGACTACCATTGCAATGTCTTCGTATTTAGAACAGTGATGAACAGTATTACTATTTTCAACTACATAAAAACAATTTATTCAGCGTTTTTATGCAAATTTATGCAAATTCAATTGCATACGAGGTGTGTTCAAAAAGTAACGAGAATTTTTAAATTTATGCAAATTCAATTGCATACGAAGTGTGTTCAAAAAGTAACGAGAATTTTTAAATTTCGCGGGTTTGGAGAGTCCGCTTGTATAAAATTTTTTTTTATTATGTTGATACACATGCCCCTGAAGTACGATAAAATTTTCAGCAATATTCATTGCTTACTTTTTAAGTGGCAGCCGCTAACGTTAGACGTGTTTTTCGAGCTCGGCGATTTTCGTTTGTGAAAAAAAATGGATCAAAGAATTTGTATTAAATTTTGCGTAAAAAATGAAATAAAGTGTAGTAAAGTTTGTCAAATGTTAACAAAGGCATATAGTGAGTCTGCTATGAGTAAAGCAAGGATTTATGAGTGGTATAAGCGTTTCCAAGATGGGCACGAAAACGTTGAAGATGACGAACGACCCGGACGTCCAAGCACATCAACAACCGATGAAAACGTGAAAAAAGTGAAAGAAATGGTTATGAACGATCGCCGAATCACAATCAGATAAGTCGCTGATGATGTTGGCATATCAATTGGCTCATGCCATCAAATTTTTTCGAATGTTTTGGGTATGAAACGTGTGGCAGCAAAATTCGTTCCAAAATTGTTGAATTTCGAACAAAAACAGCGGCGAATGGAAGTTGCTCAGGAGTCGCTAAATGAAGTCAATAACGATGCAGAACTACTAAAACGTGTTATAACAGGTGACGAAACATGGGTTTACGGATATGATGTCGAAACTAAGGCTCAATCGTCCCAGTGGAGGCATTCTGGATCGCCAAGACCGAAAAAGGCTCGACAAGTGCGGTCGAATGTGAAGGTTATGCTCACTGTGTTCTTCGATTTTAATGGCATAGTGCATTATGAATTCTTGCCACAAGGTCAAACAATCAATAAGCAGTACTACCTACAAGTTTAACGTCGTTTGCGTGAAGCAATCCGAAAAAAACGCCCGGATTTGTGGCAAAACAATTCATGGCTTTTGCACCACGATAATGCGCCTGCTCACACTTCATTGCTTGTTCGTGAATTTTTGGCCAAAAACGAAACTGTAACGATGCCTCAGCCTCCATATTCGCCAGATATGGCTCCATGTGACTTTTTTCTATTTCCAAAAATAAAGAGAACATTAAAAGGCCGTCGTTTTACAAGCATAGATGACATTAAAAGCGAATCGCTGAAAGAGCTAAAAGCTATTACAAAGATCGAGTTTCAAAAGTGTTTCGAGGATTGGAAAAAGCGTTGGCATAAGTGTATTGTATCCGAAGGGGACTACTTTGAAGGCGACAACATTAATGTAGATGAATAAATAAATATTTTTTTCATAAAACGAAAATTCTCGTTATTTTTTGAACACACCTCGTACATAAAGAATTTAAGCCCCAAACACATCTTATGATTGCTAGTTGATTATAAATTGTTAAAACAATTGTTAAAACAAAAATCTATAGAATACGGCTTTTGTCAGATTTTTCTTTGGTAGAGCCGCTTTTTCACTAGGCATATTAGAATAAATCTATACACAAAGGTGAAAAAAATTGCTTGTGAGTCAAAGATTAGAGTTTCAAAATATTATTTTTTAAGTGCAAATTGATATCATATTGATAAAGAATAACTATACCGAAAAAATGTTTGACAAAGTTTTTCCATAACCTAAATCCTAATACATTAAGTGGTCGAATAAAGCCAGTTGTATTAGCAGAAAATATCATAATTTTAACTTTCTTAAAAATTACTACCTTTCTGTCTAGACCATGAATCTAAGCATATTATAGAGTTTTTACGTACTGGTGGTAGAAAAACTTCTTCAAACCATTTAATAATTAAATCTGAAGATAATTTACCTGAACTCAAAGCACATGCTACAATGTTATCTGCTTTATAGATTTTTTTTCTACGATGGGATCGAATTTACCTCGACTTTTTTGCAAAACAATAAGTATAGGGCTTTTTAATATTCTATCACAGAAACGAATGGTTGAATGATATAGCTGTGAGGTAATGAATTAATAGATTGTGCTATGCATTCAACTTTTGCACTTCCTTTTAATACCAATTTCCATTCACCATGCTGTTTTAGATTTAACCCAAAATAATCTGAATTGTATATATTAGATGTTTTTATTGCAATTACATCAGAGTGAATTTTTACACAAAATTTTCAGAATATTCTGTTAACTTCTGTTTGTTGACAATGTTAGTTTGAGTAACGAATTTGTGAATTTTTTAAGATACAATTCCATTTTTAAGTTTAAAATTGTAAATGAATTTAGCGGTAGTAAGAAAAGATGACAAGATATCCATAGAGCTATTTGCAGATGCATCATAGGGGTCGATAAAGGGACCTTTCCTGTGGATCTACATATATGATGGATTGTTGAGACTAAAACTACCGAATAGAGCATCACGGGTAGGGTTAGCTGATGATCTGGCATTAATAGTAATAGTAGAGACTACAAAGCTAGTGGAGATAATTGCTAACGAAGTTTTGGAGATGATTACCGAATAGTTGACCAGCACGTTTTTGCCACTAACAGTGTGCAAGTGTGAGGTGGTCTTGGTGACACGGAGAAGAAAGTTTGCTTCTTCCTAGTTTGTAATAAATGGAGAAAGATTTTCTCTAAAGAGTGAAATAAAGTAGCTGGGAGTACGGCTCAGTAAGTTGTCTTTCAAGCACTACGTCTAAGAAGCAGCACGAAGGCATCAATAGTCTGCATATCACTAGCGCAACTTATATCTAACATAGAAGGACCGTGGTCAGTACGCTGTAAATTACTATCGATGGTTGTGAATTTGATACAGTTGTATGGCGCATCGACATAGACTGACCGAGCCCTACGGGTGGATGTGGACAGACATATGGGTACTGTAAAATGTAAGATGAATATTCGCATCATATCTGCCTGGCGATCAATCTCAAGAGATGCAGCGAACGTGCTTGCAGGATTGCCTTCCCTACGGCTTTTAGCATTGGAGAAGAAGTATGGGATAAACAGGAAGATTATCATTGGTGACAAAAAGATCTATCAACAGAAGAAAAGAAATGCGTTTGCGAAAGAGCAAGAGACTCTTTGTTTACGAGATGGCAGGGATTCACCCTTTTCCATTCGAAATCTTCAAAAGATGAACGATGGACGCATACTCTTACACCAAAAATTAAAAAGTAGGTACTCTGAGAATATGGAATGTTAGATTATCGACAGTCGTATGGACTCAGCAACCATGAATGTTTTCAAAGAGCAACTGTCGTTTTTGCAGAGATAAAAGAACAATGCGGAGCATACCTAATTATGAGTGCTCCGCACACGAATTCTAAAGAAGAAAGTTCGTAGTTGAAGTAGAAGTGATTCGGCTATCGAAATACCGGATAGCTTCGTAGTTACCATGCTTATGACAAAAAAGAAATAAAAACTTATAGCTATTTTCATCAGGAAGGCAGTTAAGATCAAAAAAAGAAAAGAAAAGAGAAGAAACTGAAACTACAAGATTGATAAGCTAAGATATACAACATCCGAAGAGGGATCCTTCGGGATAAAAACGGGCTCTACCGAAGTAATACTGTAAAAAAGTGCCGATGAGTACTAGATGTTGTATGGGGTATTTCGGGTTACGGTTGCACAAGAAGATTTTTACCCTGTAATCCCCTTAAATAAAACACCAATGAGGATCTTGATTTTCCAATACCGATCGAATACCTATAAACGGAAGAAATAGTTAAGATATCTGAAGTGGCCGCGATCCATAAAAGCAGGAAGACATATAACATTATGTACATACCTTTAGTAGATAAAAGTCCATAAAATCTCTACCGTTTGCATTTAATTTTAGTACCCCAATCACGAACACCCCACGGAAAAGTGGCTTACATCAAGTATAATATATCATACATTGCCTTCAACAAAGACTAGAAATAATACTTTGGGATAAGTCTCAACTTTCTAACCACTCGTAGAAAGTCTTACTACACGTTTATATACCAATTTAAGAACCACCTTTGTATAGAAATCTAAACAAAGACTGCAATATAAAAATTATGTGGTATTATTAAAGAACAGACTCCCATTCAGTGGAGTAGTACAGTTATGGACGACTTCTGAGTTTACTCTATTCCAGGATAGGATACTTTAAGAATAGCGTGTATAGGATAAATAGACCAAATGAGTGATGTCTAAGGGCATTGACATGTTGAGACTAGCCCAAGGGTGTATAAAATATACTAGTGAAATAAAATTCATGACAAGATCTAAGAAATAATACGAAAGTATTCGTGTGTAATCTAAACCTTAAACCCAATATGATCGAATTAGGGGAACACCCCGTCCTGAATCAACCTTTGTTATACGAGCTTATGCAGGTGTATATTCTCGGCTAGGCACTTACAAGGAATGAAAACAAAATCTGATAAATATATTGGAATAGGATAAAACAATAGATTATCACCACAAAATCGAGATTTATTGTGCAAATCTAATCTATGGAAGCTCCGAAGTAAATTTCATTGTGACAATAATTGTATGTGTAATTTTCTATTGACTCTATAATAGATCCAGACGTTACCAATAGAAGCGTTCTTTTCAACTTCACTCTATATGAATAGAGCCCACTAACGTACTATCACAGCGATTAGAGACGTTTAATAATTAAACGCTGACTAAATGACTTACAAGTAGTAAAACTAAAAAAGCATTATAAAGTAAGGAAGATAAATACTCAATCGTATACTCCGTTAATTTGAGGATATGCATCTTCATGCATACGGTCCTAGAAGAAACAACCATAAACAATAAACAGATGGTCTGTAGACTACCCTGAACGTAACATACTGTCTTGATTCCCTTATGATTTGTTTAAATTATAAATTTTGTAATAATGGATCAAAGGGAAATAGTGATAGATGAAAAATCACTTAATTTTAATTATATTCAGCAACGTTTCGTCAGCATATTTGCTAACCTCTTCAGGCTTTATTAATACAAAAAACATAACAAATTATTAACAATAGAGTTTTCACAAGTAATTTTAAAAGTATATAGTTATAAGTATATGAGTATACCTGATTTCTCTCGTAGTCAAATTATTATAAGCTAAAACGAATAAATCGTAGCACAGTCAAAATTAAAGTGAGAAATCAAGTATTTCAAGTCATATATATACTCTTCATCTATTGTCCCTTCCTCATCGATCTTAATAAAGGCTTATAGGTGTGACTAAGATACTGTATATCCTCTTAGCTATTTAACGTATTTTTATGTAAGCCAATGTGTCAAATTTCGGATATTCTTCGTTTCTTATAATTTTTTTCATAATCCAACATCTTTCGTGTGAGAACGTTCTTCTATGTGTAGCTACTACTGTATCTGAATCAATGTTTTTTTTTGTGTTCATTTAATCTAATTTTTAATGAACGTTTACTTTCACCTACATAGACCGCTGAACATTTTTTGCAGTTAAAACTGTACGAACACAAAAAAAACATATATGTATGCGTATGCGCGCGCGCGCGCGTGTGTGTGTGTGTGTGTGTGTGTGTGAGCAGCTACCCGGTTTAAGTGACTTTTATATTAAGGATATACGTTGATATACGAGTATAAAGATATATTAAACTATTAGAAACTCAAATATATAAAGATTATCTCTCTGCATCATATGAAAATCTTAATATACAATGTGTATACCAGTACCCGTTTTAGACAATGTTTACTTTTTCAATCGATAACCATTCGAATCAAGTGAATATAATAGTGGACACTCAGAAGCTCTACGACGCTCGCTCGGCCGCGCATCGGCGCTGCTATTCGTATCAAACTTACCGAGTTATCGGCGTCGTTGGGCCTGTGAGCGTTCACTATTATCGCTCACTGTGTCGCATCTAATGATCGCTCGATGAATTTTAAAACGGATTCTTAAAGATAAAATGTCAAGGAATTCAATAAAAAAAGAATTTTACAATAAAAATAACTCTTTTTGAGATATGGGCAATTGTTAAAAAAAATGTTAATAACTTTTGGAAAAATTGATATTAAAGTATTCACTTATTATTTCACTTAATATTTTCAAAGTACACCTTTTTATGCGTAATTTAAAAAAAAATTCGCTTCGATAACTTAAATGGTTCCGGAGATATAAATTTTTGAAAATTTTTCGTCAAAAATTTGCAATTGTTTATAACTTTTGATATAATTATTATAATGATCTAATAATCCATACTTAAATACACTACCATATAAACATTACGTAGACCAAGTTTCAAAAGAATCCGAAACCTAATTTCGGGGTTAGAGCGTGGCAGGGTAACCAGCTCGAGGGTTGATGAAATTTGGGTTAAAAGTTTCGTGTTACAGCATGGCAGGGTAACCAGCTCATGGGTTGATGAAATTGGGGTGTGGGAGTTACGGGTTATAGCGTAGCAGGGTAACTAGCTCGAGGTTTAAGGAAATTGGTTCGGGGAGGTAGGGGATCAGGGTAACAAATGAATGTTCTGTTCACTCTCCAATGAAGGGGTAGCAGCCCCTGGTTACGGATACTGTATACTTTTGTGTTAGATTTTAAACGAAATTTCATAAACTTCATTTCTTTTGAAAAAATTGTGCAACAGAATATTTGAAAACAGCTTTGCTTTCAGGCGACTTAGGAGATTGCAACCCCTGTAGACGAAATTCATATATTTAGCTAAAATTTGTTAAAAGAATTTTTCAGAGTTTGTTTCGTCGAAAACTGTGCATAAAATACGAAAATTTCGCTATAAAATAGTGTTGAGGGGTAACTTTCGGGGGTAGCTTTCACCCTCTAAATAGTTTATTCGGCAGAACAAAAGTATACATGTGTTTGGCTTTTTTGAGCGTCATAGAATATGAAATAATCTGCATAATCTGCGATTAACAACTGCTTATATTGTATTAATAACATTAAGGGGTAGTTCACCCTCGAAATAATAGATAATAGGAAAACCCCGAAATACGTCAATTTTGTTTTATCATTTTCTACTAGAATATCATTTTTTAAATTTTTGTAACATAATTTTTTGCTTTTGTAAGGTAAAAATACACTTAAAAATACAGTTTTTCCTCTATACAACGTAGGGGTTACAACCCCCGGGGATCAAATTGATGTGTGTCTGTTACTTTTTTTATAAGTATCTTGAGTTTTTTTGTTTCATAAAAAAATATTCATTACTACTAAAGATATTGCTATAGAACTGCTTTTGGGGCTGTTTTTTGGGAGTGGGTTTCTTCCCTTAGATAGCTTTTTCCGCCGATAAAAAAATATACGGGTCTTTTATTTTTTTATGAACTATAACATATCTCAATTGCAGTAAAATCGGAGGCGGAGGGTTGGGGTGGTTCCATTGTTAGTAATATAGTACTGCCAACGAAATATAAGCTTTGCGTTACTCTTCAGATTCGTACTTGAATGAATCGTTATCTAGCCTATAAACATACCAAAAAACTCAAAATCCAGATGATTTCATCAGCTATAAAAAGTGAGACTTGATATTACTCATTAATTTTCCACTTTGAAAATGAGTATATAAAAGATGAACTCGATTCTTCGAAGGATGGTAACACCAAATGGAGGTAACTTCGTATCTATTGGCTTCAGTAAGCCACCTTTTGGCTGCCTTTTCCTATTCTTTGATAAAGAGTTTATAAAGAGAGTTTACAGATACAAAATTTTAAAATACAAGTTGTTGGATCCAATACGCACGATAAAACTTTTTTGAAAACTTTTAATTTCGATATATAGTGCTTTTTGACGCCGCTGAATATCAATTTATAACCATATTTTCAAAATTCATAATATTGGATCTAATATGATGGAAAAAATTGACAATAAGAGTGAAATGTGATTTTTGCAAAAAATGTTTACAGATAATTTTATAAGAAAAAAAAATTAATTTTGATTTATTTTGATTTATAAATAGAGCGACGTTAAAAAAAAAGAAAAAAAATTTTATTTATAGTGTAACGGTGAACGTTATATCCGTGCTCTCACCTCGTCAGGATAACTGCCCGCGAGATGCAGCACCTGCCGGACACGAATTGAGGACGCGCTCTGCGCGGGAAGAGTGAGATAGCGGTAGCGAAAAGGAGAGAGTCTAGAATAGCTACTCGTGGCGGACGGTTGTAGCTCTTGCAAAGTGCGAACGTTTCGTCCCGTATAAAAGTGTGCAGCTGTTTTGTAAGGGACTATAGCTGAGAGAAGAAAAGGGCATACTAAGAGATTACGTACAAAGGATCCGGCGGACGCCCGAGTCAACAACGACAACTTCCCCAGCGAGACCAGAATAGGAGCGAGGCTAATCTGAGCGTCGGCGTAGATAAGAGCCGTTGTAATAAGGTAAGCTGTCCAGCTTTGCGTTATTAGTTTCGTGCCTTTAGATGAATTCGTTGGCGATCTCACGTGAGATCGCGAGACGATAAAAGGCGACCGAACGCATTGCGTAGCGAAAGTGAATCGTGACTCATGTGTGGCAGCGAATAAGATGGTGGCGTTCGTATACCACGTGTAGTAAATCGCGGTAGCAGTGCAAGCCCAAAATTCATACACGGATAATGAGTAATAAAGGACTTAGAGACAAGTAAATCATGTATGCGATAAAATCAGTGACTGACCTAGTATACCTTTCCTTCATCGGTGCATTCGTGTTGACAAAACATCTTCGTGCTTTCGCGCCCATTTCTAGTTAGTCGAAATCACAGTCCATCACAAATATTTCCGAGCGAGGCTGAGCCTACCAGTAAAGTATCGGTGGCAATGATCGGGGACTTCGCTCGGAGACGAGCATGGCTACGCCCGAGGTAAGGTAGCAGCGGAAGGATTGCCGCAGAAAAGGTGCTCAAGATTGCCCGTGCGGATAATCTTCTAAAAGTTCGTCAGGCACTGCTGAAGTCTACGCCATTGTGTGGCGTAGCGGCAACGTTCGCGTAGCTCGCGCTCATTTGTGCACATACATACGCGAACCTCCAACCCGTGCCCAGCTAGCACGTACCTTCAATATACACCCCGTTACATAGCGCTCAACGTAAATGAACCAGTGGCGTTCGCGACGAGGCAAAACGCTAGTTCATAGATGCACATTTGCACGAGGCGTGAATAACACGCAAATGCGCACAGAATTGTACAAAGGTCAGTCAGTGAGCCACGTGGAATTTAAACTGTTGTGCGCATTTTAAATAATCAAGCACGCCACGTGGTAGGTTAGGTTAATTCGTGAATTTATGTAAGGGCCTGTCGTTGTGAGTAGTTAAGTCTAGAAAAATAATTGTAGGTGCGTGCGAGTGCAGAAGAGAACTTCCTGAAGATCAAACGCGCAATCACCATTACGGTTTTAATGTTGTCGGATACTAACTAATATTGTACCTTTTGGCCTGGAGAAAATACTAACACTGACAACATTCAAAATAAAAATAAGCGCAGCGCCAGCCAGATCAAACCACAAACGCCGATAAAATCATTTATGTACAATTTTTCAATATTGGCGACGCGAGTCGGCTACGTGCGCTAATCTGTGCTCACGGGAGCAGCTAAACATTCACGCTTAAATAATACGGCCTCATCTTGCAGTGCTATCGGTTACATTACCGTTCTTACAATGGAGAGAGTAAGAGTTGGAAAAAGTGACTCACTAGGTTGTATATACGCCTACCCAAGTGGGACCAACCCCGAACGCGACCGTAGCTACGAGTGAGAACGATAAGCAAGGTACGCCGCCTGACGTAATGAACCACGTAATGTTGTCTCTCAAGGAAATATCGGAAGGGATGAAATCTAACTTTGCAAGGCGAAGTTCGGACCCCAAAGATCGACTTAAGAGGCAAGAAGCTCCCCGTAACCGAGAGAGGGACTTCACCAAGCCACTCAAATGTATCGAGTGTGAATGCTGGGGTACAGTAAAAGGTATTGTTCTCAATGTAATAAGGGAAACGAGGAGAGGAGTGGGTAGTTGGTGTTGACCCCACTTTTTCGTTCCCTTCGATCAACACCATAAATGTAACGTCGTCGCGTACGTGTGCAAAAAACGCGACGACTGATGGTTCGGTGATTGCTCGCTGCGTTACTCACGCATCCTCACTAGCACTGACACAAAAAGCGCTGACAGTGACAAACGCGTTAAGCGACGGGAGTAAGGATCGCCCTGGTAGCGCCTGCAACGCGAAACATAATAATGTAACCACGGAGAGGGGGAGAGTCGACGATAATAAAGTCCAGGACCATGATCCGGGCGAGGTGGTGAAAGGAAACATGCCCACGCCCTCGGAGGCATTGGTAACGGCAGATAACTCGCCAACCATGACTCCCGAAGGACCTTCGATAGTGAGGAGCAGGTCGGTTCAGCTCGATGACGCCAGCGCACTACCCTGCGAGAGCGTGATAGCCAGCGTTACGGTGCATCACGAATAAACCGACGAAATTCCGAAGAATCCGGGAGTCTTAACCACAGCAATGGAAATTAACGCTCTACAAATGGCTTCAGCGTTTAATATAAAGCTGAATATTACACATGCAGGTGCAGTGTAATGTGCATCAATATTGCACATGCCGCGATTTGCCGATTGTCGGACACGTGATGCTGCCGTTCACTGTGGGTGGCATGAACTACCGACGAGGGTGGCAATATTCCCTACAATCATCGAAGAATGTATTTTAGGAGTAAACTTCATCAGGCCGTTTAGAACAGTCCTGGATCCTGACGACGATACGCTGTTTAAGAAGTTACAGACCAGAATGGAATTAGAAGTGGCTAGCTTAAAAACTGACCTAAGGTTGGCCACTATAGGATTGGCTGAAGTAACAGGGATGCAACAAACAACATTACAGGAGACTATTGATAAGGCTTTATTCCAGGCTCCTGCGGGTCTGGGATGTGCTGCCGGGATCGAACACAAGATTCGAGTAGGTGATACGAAGCCGATAAAGCAGCGATACTACCCGATATCGCATAAGATCGAGCAAGAAATGCATAGGATGGTAAAGGAAATGTTGAATCAAGGAGTTATCAAACCAGCTAACAGTGGCTGTTCAAGCCCGGTGGTAATGATACGCTAGAAGGATGGCTCATATCGATTTTGTATTGACTTTCAGAAGGTCAATAAAGTCACTGAGCCCAATGCATACCTCTTACCATTTATGCAAGATATATTGAAACGCTTGCGGAATGCGTGCTATATCTCTACTTTCGACCTTAGTAGCGCATATCACCAGATTCTGCTCAAACCGGAATTTCGAGCTATCCCCGCTTTCACCGTACGAGAGCTGGGGCATTTTTAATTTGTGCGGGTTTCTTTTGGTTTTTCGTACGCAGGTGCTACCTTACAGCGGTTGATTGACAGCGTAATCGGTCCTGAGCTCAGCGAATTTGCCTTCGCCTACCTGGATGATATTATCGTGGTATCGTTAAGATTCGAGGACCATTTACAACACCTACGGACCATCTTCAACAGGCTAAGCCGAGCTGGACTCTCGATTAATTGAGATAAGAGAGTTTTCTGCAATACAGAAGCTAAGTACCTGGGATTACTGATTAACCGATATGGAATCAGACCAGATCCCGAAAAGATCCGCTCTATCGTGAAGTACCTTCGACCAGGAAACGTTCGACAGTTACGAACTTTCTTCGGGTCTACCTCGTGGTACCGTCGCGTCTTAGGGGACTTCGCCACGTATGCTATTGACCAAACTTACAGAAAAAGACGCGAGTATACACGGGGACCAGACCAGGAACAAGCGTTCACGAGAATTAAGGCACTCATGATCTCCGCACCGTCTCTCGGGCTTGCGAAACCCGAAGGACAATATGTGCTGAAGATGGACGCTAGCGCTACAGCAATCGGAGCCGTCTCAATCCAGAAAGTGGATAGTGAGGATCCGATTATTGACTACGCTAACAGGGTCCTTAACCTCGCTGAACAGAACTAGTCAGCCACGGAACGCGAATGTTTGGCGGTCGTATGGGCCATACAGAATTTTTGTTCTTGTATAGAAGCCTATCAATTCAAAATCGTGACGGACCACGGCAGCTTAAAATGGTTTTATAGTCTGAAGAATCTGACGGGCTGATTAACTCGATGGGCGCTACAGCTCCAAAATTATACTTTTGAGATTAAGTATCGTAAAGGAGCAGACAACGTTGTGCTTGACGGGTTGTCGCGCGTATTCGAGCCCACGGATGCTGAGATCGGTGCCATAGACCGATCCAAAACTGAGAGCGGTACTTGGTATGAAAATAAATTCCAAAAATTCGCCGTCAATCTAGAAAAATATCCTGAGTGGAAGATCGTCGGCAAGATGATGTATGTTCGACGACCTACTAGTGACCACTACGGAGAGTACGACGACTGAAAGTTAGCTGTGTTACCTGAAGACCGTGAGAGGGTTCTATTTGAGAATCACGATACGAAGACAGCCGCCTATCTGCGCCGGAAGAAAAAATTCGCTCATATCGCCCGATTTCACTTTTGGCCAGGCATGTATAATGACATCAAGGAGTATGTTAGGAAGTGCCAAGTATGCCAACAGTGCAAGATTGAACAGCAGCTCCCACGCGGGATGATGAAATACCGAGCTTTGTCAACGCCATGGCAGGTAGTAGCCGGCGATATCACCTGTCTGTTTCCTCGAAGTCCTCGAGAATACGAATATGTACTCGTTTTCATCGATTTGTTCACGCGAAGCGTAAAATGTGTTCCCGTACGCAGCGCAAACGCTAAGACGATTGTCAAAGATCTCAGAGAAAAAGTGATTATGTGCTTTGGAGCGCCTAATGTCTTCCTGTCCGATAACGGCACTGAGTTCAAGAACCATATGGTAGACGGTTACCTGATGGAGCAAGGGGTGAGCCGGATGTTTACACCGACTTACACACCTCAGGCCAACCCTACGGGAAGAGTTAATCGTACGCTGAAGACGATGATCACGTCATATCTTTGAAGGAATCACAAAGAATGGGATCGATTCTTACCCGAGTTCGCGTTTGCTTTGAATACCGCTATCCATAGCTCTACGGGAACTAGCTCCGCTATGTTCAACTACGGCAGGCAGCCGGAAACTTTTAAAACCGTTCGAAGGGAGAAGGATGAGCTCGCTGCTAAAGAGAAGGACCTGCGCAGGTTGAGGCAATGGGATAATTAACACATGCGGAACAAACGCTTCTCTCTACAAGAGGCCCGAGAGATTGCCTCAAATGAATCGTTGCGCCAGGCGAGGTACTTGAACGCTAAACGAAGGAACTCAGAATTCGAGAAGGTGATTGGGTATGAAAAAGGAATCAAGTCCTGTCCAGCGCGGTTCAAGGCATATCTGCGAAGCTAGCACCCAAGTTCGCAGGCCCTTATTTGATCGAGGAGGTACTTGGAGTTAACTCCTACCGCCTCGCCAACCAACAGGATGAAATTGATGAATTGGTACACACCAATGACCTCCAACCATATTATGGTCCTGATGATACCCTACCGGAAGACATCGACGCAACTCGAATTCCCCAGGACACTACCCTGATCACCGATGAAGCTGAGATAACGAGCGATCCACCTCTAGCAAGCGAATCGTTGCCCAGAGAGGGTAATCGCACCGAGAGCGAAAAGAACACATTTCCAGAAAGTCCCGAAAGGAATTTGAAGTAACAGCGATGTCCCCGCACTAATCCGCCCGACAAAGTTCCATCTGACGAACCGAACGAAATCCCAAAGACATACGGTAAGGTAATAACTCCGAATCCGGTGATTAGAGTTTCGAAGCGTCCACGCGGGCGACCCCGAAAAAATGTGCAAACTGCCAACAACATCCGCTATGTTTGCCACCATCCGTTTTGAGAAAAAGAAGGGGGCAACCCCCGAAAATACCAACTAACACTGCATGAGGCCCTGCGATCGGAGGCCCTGGGAGACCGACAAAAAGGACCCCACATCCATTCCTAGCGACAAAGGCCCTGGGCAGCCGAAAAGGTGCCTATCTTCGATATCTAACATTAAAGTTCATTTATTGATGTCTAGAACTATTGCAGGATGAAGATCGGCGGTCGCCCTGATCAACTTACAATTAGATCTAGGTCCCACCGTTGACTGAGTGGTCCACACAGCCCTGCACCCAGCGAAACTCAAAAGAAGGAAAAGCAAGAACGGGCACGAGCCCACGAAGGCAGGCACGAGACACAGGCCCTATTTTCATCTGTCGGAATACCCCTTGAGGAGGAACCTGCACGATGTCCACTCAAACAGACGACAAAGCCTTCAACGCGACCTGGATTTTCATCGCAACAATCCCATAAGCTCGAGATAGTCTCATTGGCTTTTTCTAGGCTAGTTTGCAAAGACGCAATCAAATCTGCTTGCGCGCTTACTTTGTTTGCTAATCGATCGATTTTATTACACAAATTGTTAATCGTTTCACACGACGTAGTGAAATCGTTTTGACATTTAATCTAATCGGTATGAAAGCTCTTTAGTTTGTAAGCTACCGCGTGTTTCTAATCTTGTGTCCGTTTTTCTTCTTCGGTTTGCTTTTCCCCAATTCTCGACTCATAATTCGTTAAGAATCGCCTCCGAGGTCTCCTCAGTCGAATTATAAATACATCGATGTTCGTCATTTTACTGAATTTCATCTTACGTGTAATTAAATGATAATCAAGAAAACACAAAGAGAGACTATATTAATCGCGGTTTGAGTATTTTATCTTATTATTAGAAATCTAAGGTATTTTTTGGATGCTATTTTCCATCCACGAGCTTCGTTGCTCGACAGCCAAATTTTCATTTATAGAAATTTTTTAATGATATACCATAATTTTCTTTCTGACCAGCTCATGAATTTTTAGACAATATATTAAAATAATAAATAAAAACGAAAAGAAAGTAAATAATGTTTATAAACAAGTAACACACATGAATCTGGGTGCTTATTTTAACTAGCAATATTGAAAGCAAAGTATTTTAAAAGTTGTAATGATGCATCAAATAATAGCTGAGCTATGTTCGATTAACCGAGAAAGCATGGGTTGTGACATTTATGCATTTAACTTATTTTTTATTAAGCCCCAGGTGCCGGATTTGAAACTCTCAAATACTCAATAGCATTTCCTAGGTGCTCAATGTCAGAACTCATATGTCTTATGCTTTGATCGAACGGAGCCGTATTTTTCTTATAATTCTATTTTACATAAATTTAAGGTAAGGTCGCGGTGCAAGGACCGACGCAGAGAAAACGCTTGTAATTGTAATTGTCCGTGGGGGCAATCGTCAATAAGCGCACAGAGCGCCGCTAAAGCTTACACATCGTGTGACGACACGGTGGCACTCACGCTTATTCATGCGTACGTGAAGAAGCTTGCCCACGAATCGTAGACACTGCGTAGCCCACCAAATATCTTACCTCCTAACACTTTTGTGCATACTATTATTGTTATACTATTAACTCTACAGACTAATCCAATAGAAAGTCGACAGATTTTAATTAATTCAAATTTGAATTTATAGACTTTATGTAAATGTAATAACTATAAATAAAAATAACTGTAAATTAATTTTTTTTTTTTAAAAAATTATCTGTAAAAATTTTCTGCAAAAATCACACATTTCACTCTCATTGTCACTTTCTTCCATCATATTAGATTCAATATTATGAATTTTAGAAATATGATTATAAATTGATATTCAGCAACGTTTAAAAGCCACTATTTATCAAATTAAAAGTTTTTAAAAAAGTTTCGTCGAGCGCATTGGATCTACCAACTTAAATTTTTTAATTTTGATGACGAACTCGTGACCTATAATAAAAAAAACTCTAGGAGATTATAAAAATAATTTTTCTTATTTATTTTAAGTTAATTTTTCCATTTTTATTACGAAAATAAACTTGATAAAATACTATTCTACTCCCTCCAAAATAAGGAAGGCAAACTCTGAAGTTGATTTTACTAATAGGTTAATAAAAATAATTTTATTTGGATTAAAAATATTAATTGGAAGTGAAAATATCTGTGAAAGGATTTTAGGCGTTGCAACGGTAGTCGATTGAATTAATCGATCCGTTCGCGATTCTATTACTCGAGTGCTAGTTCGAACGATTAAGAGAGAGAGAGAGGGCGCGCGAGAGTTTGAAATAGGTAGTTAAGCCTCAGCTGCTTTCGCGATTATACCGCCTAAGTCTTTGCACTGTGTTTCACCGTTAAAAGATTAAGTTTCCTGGGACTATTTTGATTCGTGCGTGCGTGAGTTGCAAGGAAGCAGTAAATAGCAGCATTCTGGTAGCAGCAGTATTTTTGGTAGCAGCAGCAATATTGCAGATAGCAACAGAATCGAGAGCGAGACAGGCAGCTGATTGATCCGAGGAGCAGATTTCTTCGCTTCAACAATTACGGCTGATCACCGTAATTACACCGCAGGGTAGGTGCACCTCCCTTTATTGTTGCGTGACAAAATAGGTTCGAAAGTATTTTATCAATCACGATCTTGAATCTTTTTGTATTCGCGCCGAGCGTTAGTTTTCGCGGTAATTTTCGAATTCTCTTTCTCTCTCTCTCTCTCTCTCCCCCTCTCACTCTCTCTCTCTCTCTCTCTCTCTCACCGAATATTAATAATTAATTTTAGATCAAGATTACTAATATAATTAATAATTAATTGCAAATCCTATTCGCGTGCGTTAGTCCTTCGGCCCATAAAAGACTGTAGTTTTTATTGATTAAACTTAATTAATTTTATTCGCCGTTTATGTCATTTCATTTCCTATTAGCTTAACAGATTTATAAAGGCTTAGGTTTTAATCCGATTTCATCTAGGGGATTAAGCGGATTAGGCATAAAATCAGTCACACCTAAGATAGATCGAGTGTCCCAAGTCAAGTGATTTAAGGTGAGTTCAACTCAGTTGTAATGAAGACACTGAAACGAAATTATCTGACATAAAGGCGAATACACGTATAACTATACGTGTTTAACGAAGCGTCGGTTAGCTCTCTATCGTGGGAGTTTGTGCTTAAATAAATTTCTCATTTTTGTTAGAACCCCCCTCCCCGTTACGGGGTAAACTAGAGGTGGTTTTTACCCTCTTGGTTTATTAGGCTATTAAAAATAATTTTATTTGATTCGAAAATGTTGATTGGTAGTGAAAATATCTGTAAAAGTGTTTTAATGGTGAAATTTAGGGGTAAACTTTAGGGGTGGTTTTCACGCTCTTAATCATTGTACCAGCAGATAAAAAATACACGTATTTAATATTTTTCTATAATGTACACTTCTATGATGTGCAAAGTTTCAAGAAAACCGGAGACGGACACCTCCATGCCTCCCTTTGTCAGCTTGACTTGTGACGTATAGCTTCTCGTTTGCATTTTGTATTGCGTATTCTAATTGTTATGTATTATATTATGAGCATTAACTTGAGTATATTGTTGATGTTATTTAACAAAATTTATTATAACTTTTTTGTTCACTCATAGGAATCAATAACGTGATCTTAAAAAATTTGTCAGTTGTGTTGGTATGTGTTTTTTTGTTGTTCGATTTGATACCCTTTTAATGTAAAATTGTTATCACATTTGCGTACAGAACAATCTGTCTATAATCTTTATTTTCAGTACTAGTCGACATAGCTATTTCGAAATATTTAGATGGATTTTTATATGTATTACTATCAACTTCATCGATAGCTTCGAGTTCAGATTGCTTCTGTCTATCTTTAATCCATGTAAACAATTTTTGTACATTTACAACGGCACATACAAATTCAGCTCGATTACCGTAATGATATATACAGAACGTTTTTAATGGCAAAGGTAATTATTCTTAATAGTGGACATCTCATGTCACTTTCAAGATCCACATTTTTTCTATAAAAAGAAAAAAAATTTTCTAGTTAATAATGATTTTAATTTCTGACAAAAAATAATTTTTATACTTACTTTTTAGGTAATATTTTTTGCAGCAATTGTTTACGTAAATATTTCTAGAATGCAATCCTTTTACGTAAATATTTCTAGAATTATGTAAATAATTGCTCAATACACGCGGTAAAATTATATATGGTATAATACCAGATCTCCATAATATACCACGAAGAAACATTTCTCAGAATGTATTCACTTTACGACATATGATAGGAACTTTAAGCTAATGATGTGGTGGTTCAAAGAAAAGCACAGTTGGAAAAGTATCAATATATAAAGGTAAATAGGCGAGTTCTTTACATGCAAAAGACTCGTTTGAGCCTTGAAAGCCTTGAATATCTAATACGTAATCCATTTGAAAAGATGAAGAAGTTAATGTGAACTCGACGAGATACCAAAGTCGTTATGGGAGTACATGCATGTGTTGGTTTTATATAAAGCCATAACTCACCATTCCAAAGTAGAGGGCGTCATAGTCACCATACCTTCCATTCTCCTGAGTTCTATAGTACGATCATAGGTAGTTTGTATTAAATTCCAACAATGTGTATATTTTATTTTTTTATTGCAAAACATTGTATATATTGGTTATATAATATCTTGTTAATTTTAAACTAATTTTTTAACATCACCACTAATGGGATTATATTATACAATACGATCGTGTAATATTAAGTGTAGGCTGCAGTATCTTTAGGAAAATCGGTCCAAGTTACAAATTCTAGGCGAACATCGACTGGTGCACTTTTTAATATTTTAATTTGTTTGGAGCAGTCTATAACTATTAGCAGTATTTTATTAATGAAATCTTTTTTATTGAGTAACGGCTCGTTTTCTTTACCATAGTAGGCGTTTTAAAAATTAGTATACATATTGTAGAGAACAGCATACTGATTTTGATTGATATTCAAATTGAGATTACCATATGGATAGCATTGTGAATTGACAAAAAGCTTCATATTACTAATATTACAATGATGAAAATTATCAAAATTAACGCTCGCTGAACTTTTACGTTTAGTATGAAAAGCGAAAATAGCTAAACGAGGCTTTTCCAATTGATTGGAAGTCTTAACACTCCAAACATGCTTTGATGTAGCATAAAAGCCCATTAACATACTGAGAGGGATAATCACATCAAAATAACCTAGAGCATTACATATCAAAACTTCATTGTTATCACCATTCCATCCGGAATTTTCAGCGATAGAGCTTTAACATGGATTGAGTGAAAGCCAATTTTTCATGAGATTCGTTAAGCCCACATTTTTTACTTTATCAATTTAAATACCATTTATTTCATATCATATTTCCTTGAACAAATGACAGAGGGCGTTCTTTACTAATAAAGTATTCTCCACTGGCGTAGTACCATCTGGCTTGGTCAAACGACCACAATAATGAATCATACTGCGTGATGGAAGCAGAGATAAATCTTGACGTTGAATTGCTATATGGATTTCATCGCTATTATTGAAATATCATAATGAATAAGGCTGATGCGCATGAACTTCATAATGAGCTATAGACTCATCGAAAGCGACAGCTGAATGAATGTCTAGAATTCCCTCCATATTATTGTTGTTGTTTTATATTGCACAATCATATGCACAATATTTTCTTCCACGATTTTCGACGAATTTTAGTCTCAAGCTTTTCAGGAATTGAATGTTCTGAGGTGTGAGCGGTCTGATAGCTCGCTGTTGACTGGTAGCTGATTGACATTTTTATCTTTCAATATAGCCTCGACCGGTCTTTATATTGTAAATGATACCCATTACTAAGATATGGTCTTTATATGTACTCGCACTGTAATGACTTCTCCTGGAAAGTTAACTAGGTTTCCGTCTTCATCAACTATACGAATTTGAAAATGATCAATGCTCCTCACAGCGACTGGAAGGTAAATGACGTGAGAGGGAACTTCTATAATCTTATATCCAGGTGGGACTGCTGGAAAAAATTCAAGTATAGTATGTACGAGGGTCGTTTGAAAAGTTCGTGCAAAAATAAAAACTCCTTGATTCTTTTTAATAAATCTTTTTTATTTTTCAACATAGTCTCCTTTTAGGCTTCACACTTCATTCAACGCTGCTCTAGTTTGTTAATCCC
The DNA here is from genome assembly GCF_024137745.1 of Phymastichus coffea. Lineage (NCBI taxonomy): Eukaryota > Metazoa > Arthropoda > Insecta > Hymenoptera > Eulophidae > Phymastichus > Phymastichus coffea. The sequence continues at coordinate 1,276,397 of NW_026706835.1, read as the reverse complement.
TTCCAAATAATAGGATTTGTTCAAGTCTGTAAAATAGGCATTCGTTACTGCAATCACCTCCTAGTTTGAATAAAATCTTTTCCCCGCCAGCTATTTTTTCATATTAGGGAACAAATAATAGTCCGACGGAGCCAAGTCTGAAGAATAGGGGGGATGTGAAATGAGTTGGATCCCTATCTCCATCAGTTTTGCGACCACAACTACTGAGGCGTGAGCTGGCACATTGTCGTGGTGGAAGAGGACTTTTTTGTGGGCCAATCGTGGACGTTTCTCTAGCAACTCGGTTTTCAAACGATCCAATAACGATGAATAATATTCGCCTGTAATGGTTTTACCCTTTTCCAGATAGTCGTTGAAGATTATTCCTTGCGAATCCCAAAAGACAGTCGCCATAACCTTCCCGGCCGAAAGAATTGTCTTCGCCTTTTTCGAAGCAGATTCCCCCTTAGTAAGCCATTGTTTAAACTATTCTTTGGTCTCAGGAGTGTAGTGATGTATCCATGTTTCATCTACAGTTATGAAACGGCGCTTAACGTCTTGCGGATTTTGCTGGAACAGATGCAAACCATTCTTGCAACACTTCACACGATCTCGTTTTTGGTCAATCGTGAGCAATCGCGGCACCCATCGAGCGCATAGCTTTTTCATGTCCAAATGTTGGTGCAAAATATTATGTACCCCATCGTTCGAGATGCCTACAGTACTAGCAATCTCACGCACTTTCACTCTTCTGTCAGCCATCACCATATCATGGATTTTATCAATAATTTCTGAAGTGGTAACCTCAACAGGGCGTCCAGAACGTTCAGCGTCTTTTGTGCTCATATGGCCACTCCGAAAATTTTGAAACCACTTATAAACCATTCTAATCGAAGGTGCACAATCGCCATAATGTTTTCAAGCTTCTGTTTAATCTCCTGAGGTGTTTGGCCTTTGAAAAATTAATGTTTAATCAATACACGAAATTCTTTTTCGTCCATTTTTTCACAACCACTCGATTTCTTTGATTGAAACGAATGTAATTGGTGTGTGCTCTTCCAAGATATGCCACTAACTAAAAATAACCTTGATACGCACTAGTAGCGCCATCTCTCTGACTTTGTACGGACTTTTCAAACGACCCTCGTACTTTGCGATCGTTTACGTAAGAGCCTGTAGTAATATTACACTCTACACATAAAGCGTTGACTTTGAGAACAGTGACGGGTAAGACAGAACTATGTGTTTCGTTTTCAACGAGCGTCCGTCTAGTGAAGCCTAAAATTGATCCAATAGAATCTTCTGGTACAAAATGTATTTTTTGACTGCACTGAATGACATTACGTAAAGTATTATTATTTGGTCTCAGGCTAAACGAAATACCTTTAATGCCTTGCTAATGCTTCTTTGAGAAAGCTTTCAATATCTTATATTTCGTAACTACCAGTCGGTAAAGTGATAGCTTTTTGACCTTCAATGTAAAATTTATTATAACCAACGTCAATGTTTGGTATTGAATTGAATGTTAATGGCTCAACTAGACCAAGAAAGTATTTTTTGTTTGGTATCAATTCGATTGGTGGAAAATAATATGTTTCGAGTACGGATGATGTTCCCGAGAGACTCAATGTCAATGTATTCTCCATGACAGATTCATATAGTCAGAGTTCATACAGTCAGAGCGCTCCGCCGTGTGACGTCACTGGTATACTCCTTCCCGCTGACCGACTCGCTGATGTTTGTTGTCGTAGCTGTTTGTCTTCTTGCTCGTCCTCTCACTTGCTCCACAATATTGCCGCCTCAATCCGTTATTTCCCTCGATGACTGCTGTTGTCGTTGTCTTCGTCGCCTCTGTTGCTCGGTACTGCAGCACGTCAAAACTGCTCGCGCGCGCACCCGCGAACCTAGCCGGTTACCCGCACGCACCGGTGCCAGGTATCCTTCGGGACACGGCTGGGCGCAACACAGCCTCACACTTAAATATTCGTCCACGTACCGGGCGTGTCTCCGAAAACAAACAATTGTCGACTAGGTCACGGGGCCAATTTTGGAAAACCGTGACCTTCGGTTTGATCCGCTGGCGCAACTTCCTCTGCTCACATCCGTCGTTGGCGTCTGTCGTCGAGGCTCTTCCTCAGTCTTCACCAGTAGGTCCACCGGCCGCTGGCGCGTCCCTCTTACCATATCTCTCCAAGAAGCGGCTCGCCTCGCCCACTCTGTCTAGCTTACACGCACCGAAACTCCATTGCCTGGGTCCTCCATTGTTACGCCGCAATTCAACAACTATAGACAGATCCTCGCCTGCATCGTTAGAGAATTCCTCTACTGCCTCTCACCAGACTATACAGGTAAAGCCTACATCTAAGCCAATCATGTCTGATAAACCACCTACTTGGTTTGTTGGCTTCCTCGAGGAATTCCAAGACCTCAGAAATGATATCAACTCTATCAGCTCCACTCTCCAGCATTCCGTCAAACAAAATGATATCAACAATAAACTTGCTGCACACATTGATATCCCAGAGGTTATGGTTCGCGGGCTCCCCTCGCAGTTTAATGGCTCACTGTATGATGCCGCTCGCTGCATATTAAGCGCCCTTGGTTTTGGCCACTGCCATGACATGCCTGCTATCGAGGCCACCCGAGAATGGTATCAGCCAAACCGCTACCAAAATGCGCAACAAAATGTTGACGCCCCCGCAGAGTCCTCTCATCCACGCCCCCCTTTTCTAACCTTCTCATTCTACCTCTCATCAACCTCCTCTCGCGATCGCGTTATCGCTGCAACAGCTCGTATTCGTGAGCTCACCGCCCTATCCATTTTTGGGTACGGTGGAAGCACCCCTGTCTACGTGCGCCCAGTCTACCCCAAAGTCATCTACGATCTCCTCACAAAAGCAAGAGCTGCATGCACATCTCTTGGCTATCTCTGTCCTTTAGTCCGCAATCTACGTATCCTCGTGCGACCTACATTTAATTCTGAGCTTTTGCCGATTCTCTGTGAGGAGAATCTACACCTTCTCCCCCCCCATCAAAATCAAAATCGCTCAGCAAACCTCTCACTCAACGCTATTACCCCTACTCGTGGCTCTCGACCATTCATTCCACGAAAATCCCAGCGACTGCAGCACCCACAAATTAATCAGCATCAATACCCGCATCAGTTACCCTCACTACTACAATACCAACAAGCGCAACAACCACCACAGCAACAGCAGCAGCAACCACCTCAACGGCAGCAACAACAGGAACCTCAGCATAGTCAGCAGCTACTACAGCATCAGCCACCTCAATTGTCTCAACAGCTTTATCAACAATCCCCGTCCCTGCAGCAACAATATCACCAACCCCAAACGTTCTATGCCCAACCCCAGCATCAGCCACTCCAACAGCCCCAGCAATCGCACCTGCAAGCCACGCACCAACAAAAATGCTTGCAGAAAAATCGTGGCCGGAAACCGGCGCAAAACTCTGGTCCACATCTGTTCCCTCTTCTGCCTGCTCATCCCTCACCCGCTGTTACAGCATCCTCCAATTCTCACACTAACCAACCCCCACTTCAAAATCATCCGAGCATCAGTCCCGATGCTGCCCCTCGAATGTCTTCACTTGCAATGGATACGGCGGAGCCTTCACTCTCAAGTGGGACGAACTACCGTCCACCTTCCCACATCGCAGATGATGCATCCCTTCCCACTGAACGCACTATGGGAAATCCACCTACCATCGATTGACCCTCAGGGTCAATACAGCCCCCAACTGTTTGCCCCCCCCTACCATTCTCTGTGTAGCACATGCAAATGTGAACCGCCTGAACCACGGCGGCCATTTCGCCCTTCTTGAGGACAGAGTATCCCACTCACACTATGACCTGTTGCCATCACAGAAACGATCCTGAAGGATACTGTGGCTGACTCTCACCTCTCTCTTTCTCTCTGGATTCAACCTATTTCGACATGATCGCTCAGCCATGGAAGGTGGTGGTGTTGCCCTCTACATTCGTGACAGCTTCTCCGTTCGCACAATTGCCAAATCGCATCCTGATGACTATAATGCGTCAGAATTTTTGGTGGTGGAATTACGACAACAACATGCAAAACTTCTACTTGCTGTAGTCTATCGTCGCCCGTCTGCATTGGCTCCACTGAATTTTTTCCAAACCATTGTCCCTCTTCTCCCAAATTATCATGACGTGATAATTTGTGGGGATTTCAACTGCAATCTCTTATCTCACACACTACACTACGTCAACGTGCTCCGAGAACAAATCGAGCGCTACGCCTTAAAAGTCGTCTCCATGCTGCCTACTTGTCATCGATTCCAGGATGGTCATGCTTCTCACACTCTTCTGGACCTCTTCTTAATTAAAAATGACACAGATATCCACTCCTTTTCAAAAACGCCGGCCCCATTTATTGACTGTCACGACCTTATCGAGCTGTCTATCTACGCCACGGTTCCCCCCTTAGCCACGAAAACCATCCTTATTCGCAAACTTAAAAGTGTTGACACAGTACAGCTAAATTTACTGGTTGCCGAGGGCGTTGCCGTACAGTACCCATCACCGCAGACTACTCTTACTGACCCAACTCAAATGTCCCTGGATTCACTCGAACGCTTCCTCTCAAACGCCGTGCTGAAAGCCTTCGACACCCTTGCCCCGGTTCGCCAGACAAAACTGTCTGCCAAGGTTAAGCCGTTGGTATCAGCTGACATTCGCATCCTCATGCGTGCTCGCACGGCGGCGTACAAGCGAGCAAAAATAACTGCGCTTCCAGGTGACATTCGGAGGTACAAAGACCTTCGAAACCGCGTTTCAAACCAGCTTGACACTGCAAAAAATAACCACATCTCGGCCAAACTTGCATTTGCCACAGATCCCAAGACCAAATGGAGAGAGCTTCGCTGTCTCGACATTGCACAAAAATCCATGCCGTCTCCACTATCATTTTTCTCACCCACAGCGTTAAACTGCCACTTCGCCAAAATCGTCAACCAGCTTCCGCCTATTACTCTTTCCTGCTACGACAATCTCACATCGATACCACTCTCTTGCTCATTCTCATTTCCTCAATTCAATCTAAACCCGGTGTCAGTCAAGAACGTAGAGGATGTTCTCGCGGATGCCCACTCAAAGTCAAAAGGAGAGGACGGGATCTCGCTGAGAATGCTCTCGATGGTTTCGCAAACTGTCTTTCCGTACTACACCATGCTTTTTAATCACTCAATTGCCAGCTCACTTTTCCCCACGCTCTGGAAGCGCACGCAAATTGTCCCGCTCTCCAAAGTGAAGTCTCCTACCTCCCTTTCGGACACACGACCTATCGCTAAGCTATGTGAGCCCTCGAAGCTCTTCGAGCGCCTCGTCCATCGTCAATTGTCAGCCTACCTTCAGCAGCATCACCTGCTCGACTCTCGCTAAGCCGGATTTAGAAGGGGACATTCTACCGAGACCGCGATCCTTGGTCTTCTCGACGATGTTTGGTTTGCTACCGAAAATAGGCTTCTCACCATCCTTGTGCTTTTTGACTTCTCAAAAGCCTTTGATCGCATCTGCCACTTGCGACTGATCACCAAACTGCGCAATATAAACCTCTCCGACAAAGCCCTCAAATAGTTTTTCAACTATTTGGCGGATCGCGTACAGGCGGTGGTAGATGAGGGAGGCGTTGTCTCTGAGTGGCTCCGTGCTGCCACCGGTGTCCCGCAGGGGAGTGTCCTTGGCCCTCTTGCCCTCTTTGCTATCTACATCAACGACCTTCCGATGGTCCTGTTATCTGCCAAGTATATCATCTATGCGGATGACACGCAAATATATGTGCATTGTTCCCCGCGGGACATTAAGCGTGGCATCGTGGAGGCCCAGCGAGATGCACAGGCGGTGGCTGATTGGGCCTTGGGCAATGGCCTTGATCTCAACCTTGCTAAAACGAAGGCTATGATCTTGGGCAGCGAATTGTATGTGACTGCCCTTGACCTCACCACTTTGCCTTGCATCACCGTCAACGGACATATGATCCCCTTCGTGATGGAGGCAAGGAGCCTTGGGGTCATCCTCTCTCCTACGCTACAATGGAAGTCACACACTTCAGACGTAGTGAGGAAGGTTTACGGCTCTCTCAGCTCTCTTAAGTTCTATCGCCGTTCTTTGTCGCTCGCTCTCCGCAAGACTTTGGTTGAGTCACTGGTACTCCCACTGCTAAACTTCTCGTCCACCGTCTTCATGGATCTTGACAAGACACGTACTTGTGACCTCCAGGTGGCGCAAAATACCTGTGTCCGATTCGTCTCTGGTAATATCCCATTCCTACCAAATAATGACCTCACCTCTCATGTTACGTTCCACCGCCTGAAACTACGTTGGCTCACACTCTCATCGACACGTCAACTAGCCCTCGCAAAACTATTTTATAAGGTCGTTTGTAACAATGGCCCATCGTATCTGACTGGCCACGTATCACTACTGAACCAACTTACTATCGCCCGCCGCTCTATTCGCAATATACCCGCGGCCTTCCACTTTCGTGCTCCACGCACTGAGTCCATTCGCAATTAGAGGTATGGATCTCCTAAACCAACTTGCAGTGACCACTTTTTCCTTGGAACGACTCACTGAATTCAAATACTGGTTATTTGATCTTCTTTTCCTCCTTGAAATTGACAGATTCGCTATCCGGGTTGCACAGGAGCAAATGACAGGTACAGCCTCCCTCGCTTACCTACCCCATATTTCACGCCCGTACAACGTCTCTGCGTTCGCTCCTAATCCTTCATATCTACTGGTGGGCGGCAGATATTTGCGTTATCGATTCCTGAATGATGAACCAAATCTCTCCCTCCAATCTAAACTGTAAATATGCCCCTCACTGCGTTAAATTAAGTTTATATATTAAGCTCGTGCGCACCTCTCTGAGGTTCTCTTATTTGTATTCTTAGATTATATAATTAGCTTTAGTCTCTACACGTACATTTGCGCTGCCTTGCACTTCTATGTATCAACTAGATTCGACTGCTGTCTTGCAACAATCCGCTTGCTAAACAAAAACATGCCGTTTGTACGCTTACAATACTGCTATTGTCACTTCACTATTATATATTGTTAACTGTATATTTTTTCCAACCACACGGGGTCCTACCCCATGGCTTAATAAAGATTAATCAATCAATCAATCAATCTCTCTCTGACAGGTCGCTCCTTCGTTGTTGCCCTGGCGAGCGGGGTGGACATTACGAACTGATACCGATGCTCGCACCGCTTTATTTCAGGGACAATATCTGAGCCGGGCATCGTCATTGGGAGCTAATTAGGAGCGATAACGGCTGTGACAAGAAGAAGGAGAGATTGACGCGTCGCGCGTAGAGAGTAAGCGAGCGCGAGCGACCCGTGGCGGAGAGTGAAGCCCCCCGGCGTTGCTCAAGCCAACGCACAAATGGTTGGGGAGAGAGTTTGAGCCGAGATCTTGAGTTAGAAGGATCGATTGTGACAGGCGAGCGTGCGCATGCTAGAAAACCGAATAGCCAAGCGGAGACAAAGAAGTGAAACGACGCCGAGCAAAGTAAAGCCTGGAGAGAAGTTCCAGCGACGCCCGAGGCATCTTGCAATTCAATTGGACCTGCCGCAAGCCTGCCTGCAGCTCCAGCAGCATTTCCTGCCAGCAGCCTTCACCTGGTCAGGTCGTCTCTCTCTCTCTCTCTTTCTCTCTCTATTCGCGAGTGCGCCACGCGTCGGCGAGGTGCTCGCGATCGTCCGCAAGCATGACGAAATCGGTGAAGAAGGGGAGTCCCTCTTTTGAAGTCTTCTCAATTATTGTAACGTGCGTCTGTCCGTACGAGCGTATACTCGCTTCGTCGCTCTTTTGATTGTTAAACGTTGGAGAATAAATAGTGTTGAAGAATATCGGGAGCGATCATTGTGTGCGCCCGTCATTCCCTTCCTCTCAATTCAAAGCCCAAAACGCCAATTTAGTGCAGAGGCCCATAGTCACCGTTCAGAGGAGCGAAAAAGCCTCCCTTACCTACCCCTTTTGAATAATTTGTGACACGGCGCTTGGGCACGGGCCCTTGCATGGATCGTGGAAATTATTAAAAAGTATATTTCCCCAAAAAGCGTTGGTAAATTTAATCATTAGTGTCACATGACATCTCCTGTGGGAAAAGTTGAAAAATTGGCAATTCTTGGGCTGAGAGGAACGGTGTGCGGATTGAAACGCACTTATTGTATTTCGAAGTCGAGGAATTTGAGAGGACAAAGGCTGGGTAGAAAGCGTGCGTTCGAAGCCACACGAAGGTAAAACAGCGTGAGTTAGCGCTTGTTGTTGTGAGTCGCGAGCAGTCGAATCGCGCCGGTTGGTAACCTGAGCGGTTTGTTTACATTCACGCAGGCTAGCTGTGCCTTCGAAACGAAGCAACCTAAGAGCCACGCGGGCCATTGAAATACCGAGTTTGAATGTGAGCGATTGTTATCTTTTATTTTATATAATAGCAAACATCACCGCTTACTGTCGTCGCTGCGCATGGACCTGGACGGCTATGCTTTCGGACTAGTGTTTCGAAGGTCATCGATTGTCGTAAATTGTTTTGGTTGAGGTACAAAGCCGAGTCAAGTAGTGTTGTTGTTAAGCGAATTATCGTTGAACAGTTGACACGTCTTTGCCCGACAGCCCGGCTAATATGTATGTTATGAGATTTGACTTTGTTGTGTAGTATTTGTTGTGAGAAAGAGGAAACTGTAGGACGTGAGGGTAAACACTTGGCGTAAATCCGCCGAGGGTACCTGGTGCAAAAAGGAATTGCGTTAATCCGCAACCTTCTCGAATAGAGTTTTATATAGTCCGACGAGAGGTGTGTAACGTCACACCTGGGTAATTGTAGAAAGCGTTTGTTGTGTAGGGTCAGTGTATCTGTACCGAGAAGTTTTGTCGCGATATTGCAAGTGTAGGTCACGGATCTTGCCGGTGACTCGTGGCAGGGACGGATCATTTGTGTCGAGAGGTTTCGTTGTATAGTGACGTCACGATGACACCCCCGCGACCGATGAATCCCGTGATGCGCGAGATTTTGAAGGATCTAGGCGTGCGAGCGCTGCAACGAAGCATCACCGCGACTCCACCGGCTGAGCTTATGGCTCTGTTACAGAGGAGCCAGTTCAGCGTGATGGCACGCATGAGGACCTGCAGGATCGCATGTTGCGGTATATGATTGCGCGCGAAAGACCTGAGTTGAATCCGTCGTTAGCTCTTGGAGACTTCGCGTTAGGCTTCGTTCCAGGGCCGCCTGATAGTATTCTCCATGAGGAATCGCAGGAAATCGCGAGATGACCGGAATGGCGGATGGCGAGGGGGCAGGAGATAGACGATCGGGATAAGCCCGGTCAAGGCCGTGGTGAGCCGTGGCCGACCGCGTGCGGCGTCGCGACTCGTAGAACGGCGTCGCTCAGCGGAGCGTAACGGAGGGGCCGGACTTAGTGTAAGGGACAGACGGGCAGAGAGCGACGATTTGACGAATGGAGTGTTAGCGACGAGTACCATAGAGGAGTCGGCTCAAAATCCCAGTGTCCGGTATTATGACAGGAGGGTGAGCCTGGCACCCTAGCTCAGGTGTGGGACGCGTTCGCGCAGCTGCCACTTTTAGTGATGGGTCAAGAAGTTCGAGGGGCCCTGTCCGGTAGCACAGGATAACAGAATAACCTCTATCGCGTGGAGTAGGCCACGATAGGAGTACAGGCCGAAGAGTGAGCGCGATGAGCATCCACTCTGCCGATGGCTGCTCGAGACTCGGAAACGCTACCGTCAGGTAAAACGCCATCCCCCTCTACTGTTGGTGAAGTGGAGTCGGAAGGAGAAGATGAGCAGGAATTTTTCTCGGATGAAGAAGTGAGTGAGGCCGCGATAAAAGTACTGATTAACGCCGGACGAGAGTCGAAGTTTTTCGGGAAGTTTTGTGTGAGTTAGGCGAGGAAGGGCGAACGGTCCGGATTTAGGACGAAGGAATCGGATGCGGAGCAGATGACCACCGCGAAAGGCGCGCGTGCCATAGGACACGAGCCAGAGCTAGGATAGAAGAAAGTACCGACTCGTTGGGCTCGAATACGGACAACGTGCGCGCGCCCGGGAGGCATACAGTGGTCCAGGCGAGACGTCGAGCAAGAGCGAGCATCCGCGCGTTTCGTCGGTTTATAGGAGGTAGGCCGGCGGACGCGGTGAGCGCGTTCATGCCTGGTCGCTCAAGTTTAGCGGGGAAGGTAACGCGGACGCAAACGGATTCGTTAGAGAATTAACGTGATGCCAATGTTTTAACGGTTTAGATGACAAGGAGATATTGGAGACAGTAGGTGTGGTACTCTCGGGGAAAGTGGCTGTACCGAAATAACGGGCTTAATTGTTTTAACCTCCACGAGATTTTAGAAGACTTTAACGAGGAATTCGGTAAGCATTGGAGGCGATCGGATTTATACCAGGAGCTGCGCTTACGGACGCAAGCCGAGGGGGAGTCCTTGATGACTACATTAATGCGTTCCAATGCATAGTTAGGCGTTTTGACCGTCCCCCATCGGAAAAGAGGCAGGTGAGCATATGTAAGGAAAGTCTGCACCCGACATTTGCGAGAGTTCTATATCGAAAGTCTTTCTCGTCTATGAGAGAGTTGAAACGAGTAGGCTGCGAGTATGAGCGGCAACGTAACCGAGAGAAGCGCTGGTGGCCACCGCCAGCCCCCCGATCGCATGCTTGTGGCTGACGCGGCTTATAAAAGCATCTCGAGATCCGGAAAGAGATCTGCTAATGCAGCAGCGGTGGAGGTGGAGAAGAAGGCTAAAATCGCCTCGGTTGAGTGGTCGGAGAATGCTCGATTGCATGCACGAAATAAACAAAGGAAAAGTGTCTCCACGAACGGAGAAGTCGCGGTAAACGTCTTGCGGACGTAACAGGGAAACACGGTTGAGCGGCAAGGCGATGGTACCGGAGGTTTGAGTCCGGGAGATGCCGCACCCTCGGCTGCCCAGGCGAACGATTCGTAACAGGAGAGACAGCAGGGCGCGACGCCGCCGAGTTTAGTTCCGCACCAGAGAGGGGAGCGGCATCGGAATACTGGCGCGCTTGCAGGTAGTTGCCCGTTTAATGGAGTTTGTTTAACGTGCGGGGTTAGTGGACATAGAAGCGCGCAGTGTCCGGGCCGGAGCACTGGTGGAAATCACGGAGGCGGCGAGAACGCGCCGCGATATTTTAGGTGCAAGCAGCTAGGGCATTATGTTAACGCGTGTTCAGGGGTCTCGGTATCGTGTCAGGTTTGTGATACGCCGGGTTTTGTATTCAAGAATTGCCCTAAGTGTGCAGGTAATTTGAAAGCACAGGAAAATCCGCAAGCGGGGGCCGGTATTCGATCACTGACCCCTGCGTAAATTGGCTCGAGCGAGTATGGCTGGCGTTAAAGGCACATCGAGAACGGAAGGCACGCAGAGCGCATGCTTTGGCGATCGTAACTAGGAGAGGGTGGTTCGAGACCGAAGAGGCGGCGTTCACACCCACCAGCAATCCACCGGGTTCGAGCACCGACAATAGGGCAACAAGTGAAAGGAAATGGGAGTCGGATCGTGTACGCGTAGTCGGAGACGCGTGTAGTGAGCAGACCCGCTTGAGAGCGGTCTTCTGGGAAAGTCTGTCGAATAGATACGAGCAATTGAGAGTAGCTGACTTCGACAGTGAAGAGTTTTTGGAATCGGTAGGAGCGACGAGTAGGTCGCGAGATTGCCGTTTGTCCGCGCTCGCACCAGCGTTCGAGGGGCAGAGGTTACACAGAGGCGATGCATTAAGTGAGGTGTCTTTAACCCGCGTCCAGTCAGGGAACGTGGCACAGGAGGAACCACGAGGCTTAACGGGATCAGAGAAGGTGATGACAGGAGAGTCTGAACGAACGGGGGAAAAGAGCGTAGGTTTTGGGGGACCGCGATGCTCTGGTCGCGGCGAGTTAGGCCACGTTGTTGAGGGCGAAAACCCAAGCAAGAAAAACGAAGCGCTGAATAGGGGCCAAGTCGAGCGGAACGCGGAAACGCCGTCTTTACGCTCCTTGAGCCCTCCAGCGGGTTTAGAGATCAGGAAGCGGGGCGATGAACAAGTCGAATGAACGACGGAGCCGTTGCGATGCTCCTTGAGACCGTCTGCGCTGGTCGATTTAGCAACGAATGGGTCGTCGAAGGACAGTAGAGTCGTTGCCAAAGGTGTGAGTGTACCGGAAAAGGTTGCGGCAGCACCTTTTGTTTTAGTGGAGGGGCAAGCTCGGGAAGCTCTACTACAGAGAAAACGAGTTGTAAGAATGTAGCATATATAGTGGTAGTCGAGAACAGGTTTTTCGAACGATTAATATTAACGGTGCGAATTACTTGGCTCTGCTTTATTCGGGTGCGCAAGTCACCGTCATAGGCCCGGGGTTAACGAATAGGTTCAAGTCGCGACTGAAAACTCCGACTATAGTTGTAAAGGGAGTCTCGGGCGAAGAACCAGGTACGCTCGGAGATCTGCAGTTGCACCTGGAGATCGGCGGAAACTGCGGAGCCTTGACTGCATGTGCGGTGGCGAGGTGCGCGCACGATCTGATACTCGGTGTTGACTTTTGGAACGAGTGGATGGAAGAATTTAGTATCGAGAGACGCGAATGGAGACTGAAAGGCTCAAGAACATGGATTCCGTTTGTAAATAACGAGAATAGGTCGATGTATATATTTGCAGAGTGTGCGGGATTGACTAGATACCGTAAAACGCAACGAGAGCAGGTGTTGGCATTCGTGCACAGTACTGTGACGCAGCCCGAAGCCGCGCCGGCCGTGACGAACTTGATCAAACATATCACAGAAGTCGGTGAACCGCGGCCTATGAAAACTTCTCTGAGGCTAATGTCGCCTCCGATCTTGAGCTATGCGCAGGAGGAAACGATGCGGATGTGGCGCGCGGGAATCATAAGACCGTCGGATAGTCAGTGGAGTAGCTTGCCAGTGATCGTCAAGAAGGCAGACAGAACAAATCGATTTTGCCTGGACTTCCGTCCGATGAATAAAGTAACAAAAATCGATGCGTATCCGACGCCTAATCTCAATTTGATTTTAGACCGGCTGTGCGGCGCGATTCTCCTCTCAAAAATTAACTTACGGTCAGCATGTTTGGCAGATCCCGTTAGAGGAGAGCAGCAAACAGTATACTGCGTTCACGGTACCGGAATCAGGATTGTCGGAATTCGAAAGAATGTTCGGTCTAGTGAATGCCCCCGTAACGTTTATGCGATTTATGGATGCTTTGTTTGGCTCGGAGTATCCGCCGAACGTATTCTGGTATATGGACGATTCATTGGTAGTGAGTGCGAGTTTCAAGGATCATATGGCTTGGTTAGGTCGAGTGTTGCGTAGGTTAGTGGAGGTAGGCCTAGAGATAAACTTAGAAAAGTCGGACTTCTTTTGCACAGAAGTTCCATATCTCGGTTACCGACTAAACTGCGAGGGCCTACGCCCCGATCCGGAAAGGGTTCAGCCGATCCTGGATTACCCGGCGCCAAAGAACATAGTGCAATTGCGTCCATTTTTGGGCATGGTCGCGTGGTAAGCGCGATTCAACGAAAACGAAAACGATACCAAAGTGCCATTCACGAAATTGATCAAGAAAAATAAGCCATGGGTGTGGAGCGACGAGCAGCAGGAGGCGTTCGAGCGGTTAAAACGAGTGCTCACAGAGGCTCCTGTTCTCGCACGGCCGGATTTTGAACGATCTGCACTACGATGATTCTTCGTACGCGGTAGGGGTGTGCTTGGTGCAGATATTTGAGGACGGTGAGCACCCGATTTGTTATGCAAGTCGCATGCTGAACCCGAATAAGCGTCGGTAACGGTTAGCGAGATCAAGTTTATAGCGGTTCACTTTGCAATCAAGAAGTTTAGACCGTATATCGAGGGGTTTTATTTCTTGGTGGTAACGGACTACAGCGCATTGACTAGGTTGTTGTGTAAGCGAGACCTCGTGGGGTGACTCGAGCGATGGGTCCTGGAGTTCCAACAGCTCGATTGCGAGATCGTGCACAAGAAAGGTGCTTTGCACCATGTCCCAGATGCACTCTCGCGCGACTTCGATCAAATATGATCGCGTAACTTGCGAGTACTACTGGCGTGGCGTTTGGTATGACGTGAAGAACTTTGTCGACCAGTGACAAGTGTGTCAGCGATACAATGTAGAGCAACGAGCGCCCCAAGAGTTGATGGGAAGGCGCTTGATTGAACGTCCTTGGGCGGTGGTCACGACGGACGTGGTGGAGATGCCGAGAGTTAAGAATCGTTACCGGTATATTGTGGTTTTTCACGATTTGTTCTCGAAATGGGTAAAGCTTAAACTGTCGAGTTCGGCGGACGTAAAGTAGCTTACACGCGTGTTTGAGGAATTAATATTGCTGCGATGGGAAACACCGGATTACCTCGTTAGCGATAACGCGAAGGCGTATCAGAATAAAGTTTTTCAGGATACCTTACGCGAGTATGGCGTGGAGCACGTGTTTTGTCCCCCCTATCACCAGCAGAGTGATCCGGTAGAGCGAGTGAACAGGGTCCTGAAGACTATGATCGCTATTTTTGTCGATAACTATCACAGAGGTTGGGATAGATAACTTCATTAGTTTTGGCACGCGATAAACACCGCGACTCAGTCCTCTACAAAGGTTTTCCCGGCAGTTCTGAACTTCAGACATAATCCGCGTCCAGCGAAAAGCTTGAGGCGTGAGGTAGAGAAGAAAGTACCCGTAATCAGAACACAGTCCTACAAAAATACCTTAATTTTTTGCACAAGCAAACCATATATGTTTTCCTAAAGAATTTTTTGCGCTGAAACCAAATCCGGCCTCAGAATTGCTCCAGCACGTCATGATTTTGAGATATCTTAATCTAAAAGTGTGAAAATAGCGATTTTTACCTATATTTGAGGTTATGTAGCACCGCGACATTATCTACACGTAAAAAACTACAAACGACATATTAAAGAAGCTGTCCAGTCCTTTTCAATGCCGTTGAGATTGCTCAGTTTGCTTATTTTTTCTTTGAGATATTAAATTTCAAAGTTTTTCATTTCATGAATATTATTGTACCTTTCAGAACATATAGCTTTGAACGTTTCGACGTCGAATTTTGTGTCAAGCGTCTTCAATCAATTACTGTTCTACAACAAAATTAAGATATATACCATGGACAGGCTAACCCAACTTCAACCTAAATTACGTCATCCCCACGAACCCTTACAGACCTTATAAACCACCCGTACCTGAGGAGGGGTATATCAGAGACAATGTCAATGAGATATTCATTTTTTTACAGAAAAGCAGTTGATTAAACTCGCTCTACTAAGAGTTAGGTGGGTTAGTTTTCTTGGGGGTTGGTAGAGGGGGTTTCTGAGGGTTGTAGGGTTTTCTGAGGATAGAGTACATCAAGGAGATAACAGGTAAGCCTATCTGGTTGAGATTTTACGTTCCTCATAGAAAAGCAGTCGATTAAACTCGCTCTACCCAGATTTATCGTAGGTAGGTTAGCCTGTATGAGAGTTGGTAGGGGTGGTTTTTAAGGGTTGTAAGGATTTGTGGGAATGATATAATTTAGGTTAAAGGTAAGTTAGCCAGTCGGTATATATCTTAATTTCCTTGCAGAACAGTAGTTGATTGAAATCGTTTGACATAAAATTCGACGTCGAAACTTTCAAAGCTGTACGAGTATGTTCTGAGAGGTACAATATTTATGAAATCGAAAAACTTTAAAATACAATATCTCAAAGAAAAAATAAGCTATTTGAGCAAACTCAATGGCATTTGAAAGGAATTGGCTGTTATTTTAAGATGTCGTTTATAATTTTTTGTGTATAGAGAATGTCGTAGTGCTACATAACCTCAAATATAGGCAAAAATCGCTATTTTCGCACTTTCAGGTTAGGATATCTTAAAATCCTGACGTGTTGGAGAAATTCTGAGGCCGGATTCGGTTTCAGCGCCAAAAAGTCTTCGGGGAACCATGTATGGTTTGCTTGTGCAAAAATCTTGTCGGACTGTGGAATGAGTCCCGAAATTTGGCAAGATCGTTTGCAGCGGTTAAACGCGCTGCGCCATTAAGTGAGTAAGCATATTGAGAGTGCTCAAGAATGACAGAAGTGTGTGTACGATAGGAAGCGCCGGTATGCTACGTTTAGCGAAGGGGATTTGGTTTGGCGCAAGTTCCAACCGTTGTCGAGTGCGG
The DNA here is from genome assembly GCF_024137745.1 of Phymastichus coffea. Classification (NCBI taxonomy): domain Eukaryota; kingdom Metazoa; phylum Arthropoda; class Insecta; order Hymenoptera; family Eulophidae; genus Phymastichus; species Phymastichus coffea. The sequence continues at coordinate 1,260,181 of NW_026706835.1, read as the reverse complement.
CGGTGAGCCGAAACGCCAGCCTAAAGCCTGAATTCGGGGGTCCGTATAAGATAGTCAAAAGGATTTTGGACGTCGTATACGAGTTGGAAGTAAAAGATTAGAGACAGGTTCTGATGGCGCACGCTAAAGATTTAAAAAGATACGTTCCGCCACGAGTTGTAGGCCAGATCTAGTGATTATAGTGTCGTTTTAAGTGAGATGTCGAATCGTGTTATTTATTAATACACGTTTTATTGATTTCTGCTCTTTCTTTAATGCGTATGTAGTGTGATTATTAGTAACGGTGTTGGTTTTCCTTTACAGATGGAACAGCCAAGAAGAGAGACAATGTCTCCGACACCCGAGGTCGCAACCGAGGACGTAAGTCCTATCGGTTTGGCCTCGGACGGTCAGGTGGACTTGCTCGAGCTCAGAGTGGAGGTGAGCGGGGCTGAGCCAGCAAATTCGCTCCCTCTGACCCTGGAGGATTGTCCCAGTGAGGCATCCTTCGAGATTAGTGCCGCAGAAGGTGCTCCTCGAGGAGAGCCCCGGAAGCGGGAGAATGAAGAGTTAGGAACCCTAATTTCGCCTGTATTCCATCGGCCTCGGAGGAAGAAGACGTCAATTTGGCCATTAGTCCGAAAGTTAAGCGTAAAAACCAGCTATCAAAAGCTAGCCGACTGCAGTGACATGTAACAATCGGCCGTAGTCGTTAGTTGCTAGAAGAACAGCAGAGTATAGCTGGAGAAAGACGTTCGGGTAGGCCTGTTCAGGTGATCGCAGATGAAGGCTCTGGTCGAAACGAGGAGGTGACCGACCGAAGGACGGACGAGGAATGGACTGCCGCGCGCAGCACTGGATTAGAGCTTGCACTGCGTGGAGGACGCTGGGTGCGTACCATAGATGGAGCGATGCCGATAAAAATATGTTTAATACATTTTATTTTAATAGTACCAAAATGGCGAGAAATATCTCTTAAAAATAAACACGAAAATAACACGAGGTCTAATTGTCATTTATAGATCTATACACATATATTTATATTCGTATGTAGATACATAAATATATTTACGTAAGAGCCATCGTACGCGATACTACATATATTTTGATTTTTCATAATAATTTTCATCTTGGTTTTTTTTATTTATTGGTAAATTAAAATGTATCATTCAACAAATTCGCAATGTATATTGCAAGAATCTCCAAAACTAAAATCAACAGGTTTATCTGTTTTAGCTGGTTTTTCAGGAATGTAGCCGCTTTAATACCAAGCGTATTTAAAAATATTTGTATATCTTGGTGAAGAAAGCCGGCTATGGACAAAATTACTTGATCTGATAAACGTCGAACGAAGTTTTTCCAGATACGAAATCCATAAACATCGAGTGATTGGATGTTCCCTGTCGTTCCTGTGCGAATTTTTTTTATATTAACAATTTTGTTTGTCGGCATGGTTTCCCTTACAGCTTTATCGCAATGTCCACTTCAAGAGTCGAGTAAAAGTACAGATTGAGGTCCAACATTTGGGTAAAAAACTTGTTTCAACCAAATTTTAAAATGATCTAAAATAAAAAAATGTTAAAATTTTTTTATGTCATTGCATTATAATAAACAAAAATATACTAACTTGTCGTTAACTTTCCAGATTTAGATGCTTCCACATACACATTTTCTGGTCTAAATAATGAAGATTCCACTATGGGACCGAACTGACCACTTTTTTCTTTTAATACTACAAAAAGTGAGTAATAAAAGTTTCCCGGTTGTTGATATAGTTGGCTAAATTGTATAACTGTGTGTTGTCGATGAAACCGACTGTACCAGACATTGCACCTGCTTTCCTTCTTCAACTGCTAATGTTCTTCCCGAGTGCATTTCTAATTGGAAACCACTCTGATCTGAATTATAAAAGTTTGCAATGCCGATTTCTGGTATACATGATTTAACATCAGCTACAAAAGCATCAGCAATAGTTTGTAGGTCTTCTTTACTTTCTAATGTTTTTTTGGTGATAAATTTATTGATTTTTATAGATACTTTTAATCTAAGTTTGTTCCGAAATTGCTAAATTTTGACCAAAAGAACCATCGCATGAGCATCGCTCAAGAACTGATGAATGACGTCAATGACGACGCAGATTTACTCAAAAGGGTCAAAACTGGTGACAAAACATGGGTATATGGTTATAATATCGAAACGAAAGTCCAATCGTCCCAATGGAAGAGCACAGATGAGCCAAGACCGAAAAAAGCACGCCAAGTTCGATCAAATGTCAAAGTTTTGCTCACTGTTTTCTTCGATTACCATGGCGTGGTGCATCAGGAGTTCTTACCATATGGAAGTACGGTCAATAAACAGTATTATCTTGAAGTTATACGCCGTTTGCGAGAAGCAATACGAAGAAAACGCCCAGAATTGTGGAAAAACAATTCATGGCTTTTGCATCACGATAATGCCCCTGCTCACTCATCTTTGCTTGTGAGAGATTTTTTGGCCAAAAACAACACCACAATCATGCCTCAGCCACCATATTCACCGGATTTGTCCCCATGTGACTTTTTCTTGTTCCCAAAACTAAAGAGACCTATGAAAGGACGGAGATTTACAACGATTGAAGAGATAAAGACTGCATCGCTGGAAGAGCTCAAGGCTATACCGAAAAGTGCTTATGAGAAGTGCTTTGAACATTGGAAAAACCGTTGGCATAAGTGTATTGTATCTGAGGGGGATTACTTTGAAGGGGACAACATAAATATTGATAAATAAATAAATAGTTTTTCTTAAAAATACAAAGTCACCTTACTTTTTGAACACACCTCGTATTTCATATGTTTACAAATAAAAATATTTGAATAAAATTATACACGATAAGTGACATAAATACTTACGTAGTAGACAAACACTTTTCTTCTTGTTATGTACTATATTTTCGTGTTCGTAAACATGTTTGTATTTGTATGTAAATATAGAAATAAGTTTATTTATAAATCTTGTGACGGTAAACGTCAAATTAGCGCTGATAATCTAATTTAATTGCTGCCTGTGAGGGCAGCACCTGCCGGGGGGACGAAATACGTAACGAAAGAATTCGGCACGCGAGCAGACGGAACGCGCGCGATAGAATTCGAACCAGTGAAGCATTGACCATTGTTGTGTCCGCCCGCTTTCGCTATCGCCACCGCCGAATCACGTGCCCTTGACAACCACACACTAAAACAGTGATATTCAGCTTAGTGCCAGATAGCAGTGACAGCCGCCACCGAGGTGCTAGATATCCACCAGCTCGAGACCAGGACGAGAGAGAGTGTGTGAGGTTTCGCCATCGAGGGCGAAACCATTGTGTGCGCGCATTCGCGACCCGCGAACTAAACAATAAAAACTGCTCCGCGCTGTGCGGTTTGTCCCGGTTTTCTTCGATCGCCTGCAAATATAAGGTAAGCTGGTCAGCTTAGTTTCGCGATCGCGATTGCATGATTGATAACTAATTTCCGATATCCGAAGCGTGCCTGTAGTAGCGGCTCTAATAACAAAGAGCAGCGAGCGTCCCGGCAATACGTGTTGTCGATGAGCGAGCGTCAATGTAAACAAACGCGCGGGCCGACCTTCTGTAGATTATGAGGAATAATAAAAGATCTAGTTCGTATTACTAACAAGTGCTTTTCGATTCGCTTATACCTCATAGCTTCCACTCACTTTCCTTAGATAAGAGGACTTACTGGTTGACTGACGCACGTTTCCACATGCTCTCCGATTTACATACTGAGCATAATTAACTACGCGCGTCCTTTTAGTGTAATTACGCGAATAAAATAATTAAACGGTTGTACCCCGTCACAATCCAGCACTATAAAAAAATTTAACTTTTTAAATACTTGACTTTTCTTCAACTACTATGAATAATGAAATATGTTTCGGATGTCTTATTATCGTAAGGAGCGTAGATTTGATATAACTTATCTTCTTCAAGCCATTGATAAGACAAAATTGTAAATAAGATAAAGTGTACAGCAAAGTAAAGTACCAACAAAAAGTAAACTAAACCACAAATGAAAATTGAAAAAAGTAAACAGTTTATAAGTATAGGAATTGAGACTATAATAACTATTTATAACTATTAATATAATCAATTACTTCTTATAATTTCTTTTCTTATTGACATATTGTAAATGGTTAAAAATGAAATAATAACTATATTAAACTTCCACTTTTGAATTTAATAATTTTTAACTGTAATTACTTGTTATTTTTCTTTATTGCGAATTAACTTTACGTTTAAAAAATAATAAATATTATTACTCTTTTATACACAGCTATATGTAATACAATGCAAATAATATTAAAAAAAACTGATACTATAACTGTTATTATTAATTTCGAAAAAACAAAATAGTTTATAATTATTTATAATTTATTTTAGTCTCAAATCTTATATTTATAAGCCGTTATTAATTATTTTTATCTTTTTTGTATTTATAATGAAGAGAAAATAATAATTATTACATAAAATTTGTAATACTTGGGACATTGTTATGCAACATGAATGTTATTCAAGAAATACATTTATTTTTCGCTATTTATATAAGGTTAGCCCGCATGAGGTTCGGTAAGGGTGGTTTATAAGGGTGGGGGTTAGATAGGTTAGGAGTAGGTGGATAAAAGGTATATTATTCAGCTGGGATAACTCGTTTATGGTGTAAAATTCAATTATTTCAAGAAATAACAAACGACTAAAGTTGCTTTTCCCAGGATTAGGTGGGTTAGCCTGCATGTGGTTCGGTAAGGGTGGTTTATGGGGATTGAGTGGGTTAGAGGCAGGTTGGTTAGTTGAGGTAGCTCGCTCATGCATAGGATTAAATTATTTCAAGAAATAAGAAACGACTGAACTTGTTTATCCCAGGCTTAGCTGCATTAACCTGCTGATAGTTTGACGGGGGTGGTTTCTAGGTGGTGAAACACCCCTTAAACATATTTTTTTTTTTAATCCGGAAACACGTCAATTTAATTTTCGTATTTTCTCATTATCAGTGCGATTTTTAAATCACTCGAGCTGATTTACTATATTACATGTCGTAAAATAGTACAAAAAATAGTGTATTTATCCCTATTAAAAAGGGGGTTGCAACCCTTCGGTATAATTATATGTCCTTAAAAGCGCCTTTTTATAAGAAATTTTTTAACGTTGAGTTTACTGAAAAATATTTATTTGATGCTGAGATATATTAAAAAAACTGATTTTAGGGGTTGATTTTCAGGGTAGATTTCACCCCTTAAAAGCCCTTATGGGCCAATAAAAAAAAACACGTATCTAATTTTTTTTCAAGTACTACAACATATCCCAAAATCATTCAAATTGATGAGGTCAGGTTAGAGTGGTTCCCTTCGAGCGACATCTATTAACTATTGCTGAAGTAGAGTTTTTGTGCTGCCCTCTATGGTAATTTTCTTCATCTTCCACTTTTTTTCCACCTCTCTTTCGGCGTTGCACTGCAACTCTATCTTTCAGTTTTAAAATTTCTATCGTTTTGTAATGTCCCCATGCAATTGTATCAGATTTCCCATCTAGTATACATCTTTTATCATCAAAAGGACTTAAAACTATCTTTTGCTCTCTTTCAGTTCGTACTTGAAGCAATCTACTTCGAATATTAAACTGCTCTCGAATTATGATTTTCAAATCGATTAAACAACTGAGTTAATTTTCATGTGAAATTGTTTTCTTAACTGTATGCATTTTGACTCCTTTCGCCTTTTTCATCGCTAGTTGATTCTCTACTTCAAAACGATACATTTTACTCCTTAAGCCAATAAATCCTTCATAATATTTCCATCACATTCATCTTTCATTGTACCGAGAAATTTTTTGTTAGCTCGAGGTATACCAAATTGATTGTTAATCGGATAGTCAGATGTGTCAAATTTATCAGTATCTTCTTCCACGATTCTATACATGTCAACATCTTGAATTTCATATACGAGGTGTGATCAAAAAGTAAGGTGAATTTTGAAATTTAGCGGGCTACGTCCGTTCGATCTTCGACTTTTTTATTTGGTTATGTCGGTACACTTGTCTAGAACATACGTTCCAAATTTCAGCTTTGTAGTATGTTTGGTTTGTTTGTGAGAGGCATCAAGGTTAGAAGTGTTTTGCGTGCTCCACGATTTGCTGCTGTCTAAAAACATGGATCAAATAGTTTGCATTAAATTTTGTGTGAAAAATGGAATCAAATGTTCCAAAACACTTGAAATGCTGAAAGTGGCATACGGTGAGTCTACTTTAAGCCAAAAAAATGATTACAAGTGGTATAAACTCTTCCAAGAAGGCCGAGAAGACACCGACGACGAACCTCGTTCTGGACGCCCCAGCACATCAACAACTGATGAGAATGTTGAAGAAGTGAAGAAAATAGTGTTGGGAAATCGTCGAATTACCATTAGAGAAATTGCTGATGATATTGGCATCTCATTTGGTTCGTGCCAATCAATTTTGACGAGTGTTTTAGACATGAGACGTGTGTCAGCGAAGTTTGTTCCGAAATTGCTCAATTTCGACCAAAAGAAACGTCGCATGAGCATCGCCCAAGAGCTACTGAATGACGTCAACGATGATCCAGATTTACTCAACAGGGTTATAACAGGTGACGAAACATGGGTATACAGTTATGACGTCGAGACTAAGACTCAATCGTCCCAGTGGAGGCATTCTGGATCACCAAGACCAAAAAAAGCACGCCAAGTTCGATCAAATGTAAAGGTTTTGCTTACAGTTTTCTTTGACTGCAGGGGCGTGGTGCATCATGAGTTCTTGCCACAGGGTAAAACAGTAAATAAGGAATATTACCTGCAAGTTATGCGCAATTTGCGCGAAGCAATCCGCCAGAAACGTCCAAATTTGTGGAAAAATAAAAATTGGCTTTTGCACCATGATAACGCCCCTGCTCACACATCGTTGCTTGTGCGCGAATGTTTGGCTAAAACCAATACAGTAACGATGCCCCAGGCACTGTATTCCCCAGATTTGGCCCCCTGTGACTTCTTCTTGTTCCCAAAACTGAAGAGGCCTATGAAAGGACGGCGTTTTGCCACGATTGAGGAGATAAAGACGGCATCGAAGGATGAACTAGACAAGATCACAAAAAATGATTTTTTGAAATGCTTTGAGGATTGAAAAAAGCGTTGACACAAGTGCATTATATCCGAGGGGGATTACTTTGAAGGAGATAAAATAAAAATTGATGAATAAATAAATATTTTTTGAGAAAAATAAAAATTCACCTTACTTTTTGATCACACCTCGTATGAGACTGTCAGTATCAGTATAAAGTAATTTACATTTGTCACCGATTATATCCTTGATATATCCATAGTGAAACTCATAGACACATGTTTTTGAAAGGTCCAGCACACAAAGACCAATGTAAATGGGTTTTCTAATGTGAATAGTCGTCCAAGATAGTTGTATTGCAACTAAATTTGTTTGAAAGATAGAGCTACTATGAAAAGTAGGTTAGGCAATCCACGCTTTTGCACCATACCGATCAAGCCATTGAATAACTAATTTAACGTTTTTTCGTTTTCTCTCATCTTCCATTGTCTTCCCATAAACAACGTTAACCATTAACTTATAAAATAATATTTTAAAAATGGTTTGTCGCTTGCTTCCTTTTTTACTATATTCAAATCCACATAAGGCTTAAGCCAAGGCTTCTGTTTAAATTTTAGCGCTCTATGAATCCTTTTGAGTTTTAGACAAAACTTTATAGCCTGTTTCAACGCTCTACGTATAATGAATAACATATCGCTTTTTATCATAAAGCGTAGTCAAAAGTTTTTTCTGAGTCGAATCAGGTGTTTGACTATGTTTAGGACAAAGAGGAAGATCTTTATGTTCGTCATGGAACTCTTTAGGATACTCTAGATCTACTTCTAATATATATCCTATCTCTCTATCATCATCAATATTGAAAAAATTTAAATCACTGACATTTGAAATCCATTCAAATTGCCTATATGGTAAAGGTTATGTGATTGCCCATCCGTATAGATTATTTACATCAAAATACATCAAAATCTTGTTCTGTTCATTCTCATTGAAATCTGCATCCATATACTTATTATTTGCTTTTGAATGTCTGTTAGAACATTCACCAATACGTCAACGAATGCCATTCTGAATAAATAAGACCCTATCAATATCACTTAACAGTTCGAGTTCAATATCTGTACACTTTTAGATAGCATCCCATGTTAATCCTAGAGTTGTAAAATAATGTGCTGAGTCAAGTTCATTGTTTTGTGCGTGGATGTAATCTACCATGGAGATTTGACTATCAGTTAAGGTAGTCATCCCCTAAATACATTTCATTCAAGAATGTTTCGATACTTCGAGAAAAATCAATTGAAGTTGTAGTAAATGGCATATTCCAAATCTGAAATTTATTCACCGTTTTGATTCGGAGATATACGTACTCAAAGCTTGCTTCTTTAGTTGCTTTTATACATGGGAGTAATAGGCAAGGCTGTGGAAGCATACACAAAAATGGCTCATACTTTACGAACCCCATTCGAGAAACCGTTGCAAAACAAGGAAAAAATAGTTGATATAGTAACAAATAACATATTTTTGTACGAAAAGGATCGAACGTTCCTTAAAAAAGTTATAGTTGCCCAAAGACCATTTTGATATTAGAAATACAACACGAGTTAACGATTTGGCAACGTCGCATTTCATCATGGCGAGTGTAAGTTCGAATTGTATATATTTCTACAGAATTAAGTACGGTTTGAAAAAATTGTTTATTCAAGTACAAATATATACTATCCAGTCTGTTATTTATTACATGTAGTTAACATCATTATAATTATATATACTCGTATATATTGTAATAACAAGAAAAGAGCTTGATAAAGCTGCATTTTCATCTCGAAAAATCACTGATATCTACTTTTCAGCATCATTTTTAAATGACCAATAACTAGACTAATAATTTTTTTTATCTTTCGTAACACGAGCTTTTTTATTCTCCTGCTCACTTAAAATCGATATGATTGCATTTTCTTAGTCTTTTTTGAAGAGTTCTTCAAGATCACAATAAGTGATATCAGTAGTAGCAATATTTTTTTGATCATGTAATTTGTTATTATTCCTTGTAACTTGAGAAAGCTTCGAGCTTACAAACTGGTTTGCTGATTTTGTAAGAATAGTTTTTCGGACGACGTAAATAATACAGACTTTTGAAAAACAATGTCAAGTGATAATTTTTTCTGAACTAGTTTTTGCAGTACAATAATATGGTAAGATGCATCATGAAAATTCTTTTGTAAAGAGATGTTGTTTTCAATAAAATCTTTTACTAACTGAGACAAAGTGCACATGCCATTCGTTTTTCAATCTGGATAAGTTAACCTAAATAATTGTAGTGAATCGGAAAATCTATAAATGATAGTGGAAAATTTTTAATTAACTGGTACTTATTCAATTCTCTGAGAAGGAATCTTTTATCAAAGGCCGCTTTATGCGCTACCAATAGACATTTAGGAGCAAACCGACGTAAAAAAGTATACGAAGTCTGTCCGGAAAGTATCGGGCCTACGTTTATATCTTCCCGCCATAGTGTTTAAGCGACCTGTACCGGGCAGAGACGTCAACAGTAAAGCCTCACGAATATATTGGTTACTTACTAACACCTGCCAGACGTATAGTTCATGCGCAGCGTGTCTCTGTTTACAGTGCCTTTTTCGCGTTCGTCGGATTTTGATATTGTCAAAAATGACTGAAAAACAAGATCAACGAATTTGCATCAAATTTTGCTTTCAACTCGGAAAAACGAGTTCGGAAACTATTGAAATGATGCAAAAGGCCTTCGGAAGCGAGTGTATGAGCAAAACACGAATTAAAGAGTTGTATAAACGGTTCAAGGATGGTCGCACTTCTGTCGATAGTGATTCTCGTTCCGGCCGACCTTCGACGACAAAAACCGTAGATAATATTGAGCGGGTGCTACTTCCAATCGAACAAGATTGTTGTAAGACTGTGCGAGAACTAGAAGAAGACTTTGGGATACCAAAATCATTTCAGAAATTTTAACCAAAAATTTAGGAATGAAACGCGTGTGTGCAGAAATTCATCCCAAAATTGCTCACAGCAGAGCAGAAGAACATTCGCTTAAAAATCGCTCTGGACAATCTGGAAATGGTCAATAATGATGATAATGTGCTTAGAAAAGTTATTACAGGTGATGAATCATGGGTTTATGGTTATGATCCTGAAACAAAACAACAATCTTCGCAGTGGAAGCATTCTGAATCGCCAAGATCAAAAAAAGCACGTCAGTCGGAGTAATGTTAAGTCAATGTTGATTTTTTTTTCGATTGTGAAGGTGTTGTACGAGGTTTGTTCAAAAAGTACCCAGAATTATCGTTTTTTCCAAAAAAATATTTATTTATTCGTTTACATCAATGTGGTCCCCTTCAAAGTAATCCCCCCCAGATATAATACACTTATGCCAGCGTTTTTTCCAATCTTCGAAGCGCTCTTGATATTCACTTTTTGGTATGTCCTTGAGTACTCTCAGCGATTCGGCCTTTATTTCTTCATTCGAGAAAAAACGCCGTCCTTTCATGGGTCTCTTCAACTTTGGGAACAGGAAAAAGTCACACGGTATCTGGTGAATATGGAGGTTGGAGCACGACTACGGTATTGTTTTTGGCCAAAAAATCTCTCACAAGCAAAGATGAGTGAGCAGGGGCATTATCGTGATGCAAAAGCCATGAATTGTTTTTCCATAATTCTGGGCGTTTTCTTCGTATTGCCGCAAACGGCGCATAACTTCAAGATAATACTGTTTATTGGCCGTACGTCCATATGGTAAGAACTCCTGATGCACCACGCCATGGTAATCGAAGAAAACAGTGAGCAAAACTTTGACATTTGATCGAACTTGGCGTGCTTTTTTCGGTCTTGGCTCATCTGGGCTCTTCTATAGGGACGATTGGACTTTGGTTTCGATATCATAACCATATACCCATGATTCGTCACCAGTTATGGCCCTTTTGAGTAAATCTGGGTCGTCGTTGACGTCATTCAACAGTTCTTGAGCGATGCTCATGCGACGGTTCTTTTGGTCAAAATTTACCAATTTCGGATCAAACTTCGCTGACACACGTCTCATGCACAAAACGTTAGAAAAAATTTCATGGCATGAGCCAAGCGATATACCAACATCCTCTGCAACTTCTCTGATAGTGATTCGATGATTTTCCAGAACAATTTTCTTCACTGCTTGAACGTTTTCATCAGTTGTTGACGTGCTTGAGCGTCCAGAGCGAGGCTCGTTATTGGCATCTTCCCGGCTATCTTGGAAGAGTTTGTACCACTTGTAAACATTTTTTTTACTCCGAACAGTTTTACCGTTTGCCACCGTCAACATTTCAAGTGCTTCGGAGCACTTTATTTTATTTTTTACACAAAATTTCATGCAAATCCTTTGATTCATATTTTTCGATGGCAAGAAATCGCTCAGCACGCAAAACACTAATAACCTTTACGCCTCTCACAACCAAACAAAAAATGCTATACACTTGAAAATTGGTACAGATGTTCGGGAAGAGTGTGTCAACATAACAAAAAAAAATCGATAATCGAAAGTACGTTGCCCGTGAAATTTGAAAAGTCACCTTACTTTTTGAACACACCTCGTATTTACGTTATATTAATTTGTCATTTCATCTGATCTTGAGATTACATTTTTTGAATATAAAAAGACGATCCGCGCTCATTATCACTGTACATATTGTGAACAATAATGATACTCTATAAATAAATGCTGTAGACATATTAGTTTCTTGCACCATGCACATTTTATAATTGCTATTTTCTCACAAATCTCGCAGATGGGCTGTTCTGAAATTTCGAAGCAATATTCAACAGGATTGTCGAACGAATCAGGTTTTTTATCCAAGTACCCACTTTTGTACCAAGCATATTTAAATACGCTTTTGAATCTAGGTGAAGATAAGTGATTATGTGTGATAGACTGTAATTTTATAATATTATTCCTCTCATGTAAACTGATGTTTGATCCGAATAAAATAATGGCATCAGATATTTTTCTTACAAAGTTTTTCCAAAATCGAAAACCAAAGTAATAAAACTGCTGTTTTCCCACAGTTAGAAAAAAATACATGTTGCAACCATGTTTAAAATAATTCACTCGACAGTTTTCCTGATGCACTTGCTCGCAAAAATATTTTAGGTGCATTGAATGGTTTTTTTGAAACAATGGGTCCAAACTCTCCGTTTGTTTCTTTTAATACCATAAAAAGAGGTGATAGCAATGTACCTTCTACAGATATTGTCAGTTAAATCGTATAACTATACGTAGTCGGTGATACTGATTCGACTGTCTTCTTACCTTTTTCGCTCAATATTCTGCTAGTATGCATTTCTAAATTGAATCCATTTTGATCGGAATTATATATATTACTTGCACTTTTGGTTGATAATTTTGTTTTTAAGGGGTTGATAAAATTTTGACAATCTAACTTTAAACTAGCCTCATTTTCAACAGATACTTTAGTCATATATTTAGTTATTTTACGCGATACAATTTTATGCTTTTTTTTGAATAGTAATATCTAATTGGGTGAAGCTTTAAACCAAAGAATATCTAACTCATACTTTATTTGTAAAGCCCATCTTTTAAGATCTAAATCATGCACTGTTAACTTCCGATCTAAAGCATCTTTGAGTTGTTGTAAAGTATATTCTGAAACTTTAAAGAGATTCTTTCTTTTGTCCCGCCTGTCAAAATTTGCTGTTTCCATGTTCTCAACTAACGTTCTGACGAAATTTGTTTATATTTACTCTGGACGGAACTTAAAGACAGTTTTTTTTTCTTACCACTTTCCCAGTATTCAACAGCTTTTCTTTTATATCCATCGTCGAGTACCGTATTTGTTACCATACCAGTAGGTACCTCGGCATAGTCTACACCATGTATTTCTTCAAATTAATCGTGAATTACTTCTGGATTAATATCAAAATCATCATCCAGGAAACATAAGTTCTCACTTGTCTCACATTCAATACCTGAATTCGTTCCAATTCTTTTTCTCAATATATCTTTAACATAATCGTGTAGCTGCTTCTCTGCATCGTTTAATATAGGTATGCTTTCTACTACGGCACTTATGTGGAATATTTTCAGTAATTTTTGAATGGCGTAAATTTTAATTGCCATTCTAACACAATTTTGATATTCAAAAACGTAGATGTAAAGCAAAGTTCTATTACTAATTGACTGAAGTATGCTGATCGAGTATGCTTATATATACTGTAAGCGAACAAAACATGTTTTGAAGTTGGCACCACACAAACCGATATCAAATAAAGGTGCCCGAGGTTCCTACACTTTTAGATCTTGGCTTATCACATACGTCAACGATTGCGATTTCTATCAAGGAAAAAAACACTTGCAGTTCCAATCTTGCTATTTGAACCACATGAACCACATTCGTTGATTGTGGTTTTTATTAAGGAAAAAAAGAGTTGTAGTTCCAATCTTGCTATTTGAACCACATAAACTGCATTCGTTGATTGTGGTTTCTATCAAGGAAAAAAACAGTTGCAGTTCCAATCATGCTATTTGAACCACATGAACCGCATTCGTTGATTGTGGTTTCCACGTAATGCCAAAGTTTGATTTTGTTTTGCCACGCACATACTCGAGTGTGCTTAAGGTAGAAAATAAGAGTAACATTATCTCATGTCAGTATTTTTATATTGGCTAAAACCGCTTCGCGAAATACGTTCATACACCTATTAGTATGGTAGAATCAGTTTGTTTAATGAATTTTTTCGTAATAACATAATAATCGAATTTCCTCAGGGATAGTAGTAATATTTGATGAACATATTGATTTAAAAATGAAATTCCCCGTAGATATTTCGAACTTCAAAAATTTGCATGATTTCGTAGTTGCATTTACTATTTCCTACATATACATAAATATACGTAATTAAATAAACGTAATCTTCTACAAAAAATGTACATGTCCATTTATTTGAAGATACTAATATTTGAAGATACTAAATATTTGTAAATATTTCGAAATCGGGATTATGAATGACAGGGAGCTGGGTTCCGGATTTCAGAAAATTGGAATGCAGGAGTTCGGGGTTACAGCGTGGCAGGGTAATCAGCTCGAGGGTTGATGAAACTGGGATGTAGGAGTTACGGGTTACAGCGTGGCAGGGTAACCAGCTCGAGGGTTAAGGAAATTGGGGTTAAGAGTTTGGGGTTACAGCGTGGCAGGGTAGACAACTCGAGGGTTGATGAAATTGGGGTGTAGGAGTTACGGGTTATAGCGTGGCAGGGTAACTAGCTCGAGGTTTAAGAAAAATGGGTTCGGGGTGGTAGGGGATCAGGGTAACAAATGAATGCTCTGTTCACTCTCCAATGAAGCCCCTGGTGACGGATACTGTATACTTTTGTGTCAGATTTTAAACGGATATTCATAAACATCATTTCTTCTGAAAAAATGTTGCAAGAAAATATTTGAAAACATAGATTTTCTTTCAGGCGACTTAGCGGGTTGCCACCCCTGTAGACGAAATCCATATATTTAACTAAAATTTTTTAAAAGAATTTTTTAGAGTTTGTTTCGTCGAAAACTGTGCATAAAATACGAAAATTTCGCTATAAAATGGTATTGAGGGGTAACTTTCGGGGGTAGCTTTCACCCTCTAAATAGTTTATTCGGCAGAACAAAAGTATACATGTGTTTGGCTTTTTTAAGTGTCCTAGAACATGAAATAACCAGCATAATCTGCGATTAACAACTGGTTATATTGTATTAATAACATTAAGGGGTAGTTCATCCTCGAAATAATAGATAATAGGAAAACCCAGAAACACTCAATTTTGTTTTATCATTTTCTACTAGAATATCATTTTCAAAATTTTTTTAATATAATTTATTGATTTTGTAAGGTAAAAATACACTTAAAAATACAGTTTTTCCTCTATATACGTAGGGGTTGCAACCCCCGGGGACCAAATTGATGTGTGTCTGTTAATTTTTTTATAAGTATCTTGTGTTTTTTTGTTTCATAAAAAAATATTCATTACTACTAAAGACATTGCTATAGAACTGCTTTTGGGGCTGTTTTTTTACTTCTTTTAGCTTTTTCCGCCGATAAAAAAAATACAGCTCTTTTATTTTTTTACGAACTATAACATATCTCAATTGCAGAAAAATCGGAGGCGGAGGGTTGGGGTGGTTCCCTAGTTAGTGAAAACATATTGAACGTATACAACCACATCCTCACATTTCTTTCTGTACTTTTTCCTATTTGTCTAATACTTATTGTCTTTCTTCCTTTCCAGCTGTATCGCAGCTGGCCTTCGCGCATTCTTCTATTGCAACTCATATCTCTTGCTCATATTTTATAAACAGCTTGTTACTAATAACTGGCAGATCCAATATATTATTTAATTGTGTACAGCCTGCTCCAGCATGATAAGCACGTACATGAATGCAGAAGACAAATTGTATTAGAATGAAATATTAGCTATTATTCTCATGAGTTATTTGTCACCAATACCTACCAAGTACTACTTTAGATGTGTTGTTATTATGTGTATCGTTACGTGTATATCGCTTAGAATGTTCGTTTACTTTGTGAAAATTGCCAGTTTTAACGTGGACATTTTTTGAACAGCTTTGGCATTTTAATACTGATGTTGTATGCAGCCCTTTCTTTATTTAACCAGTTATGTTTTCAAGAAACAATGGTTTGTCACAAGCTTTGCATTGTATGTCTTGACTTAGCACACGGAAATCTACGATTCGATTTCCTTCAACTAGTACATTTCTCTTTTCACCAATGATGGCATTCCGAAGGGCTTCGCGATGTTTTCTCAAGCCAACACGATATCTTTCTTTCTGCTCCAAAACATTGTTCTTTATAAATCTACATTTGTACCTCAATTGCGACATGTTTACATCAGTTTTTGAGGTTAGCCTACTATGCTAAACCGAACGGTTAGGTCGACTAGTAAATACAAAGCATCGAGCAGCGTTGTCAAATCTCTAGCAACTACGATAGTCAAATGCGAGTCGAACGCGATGACTAGTGTAGTCGGAGGATAACTACCTTAATTGCCTATGAAATCCTTCAATAGAATGAAATTGATTTTCTGTCAGGCTATTTAAACTGTTAACGTATTCCAATGGGAAGACACCTTTTCTTTTAAGTAAATCAATTTGTCTTGCTGTGAAATTGTCTTTCTCAAATTCTCTTTTTAGAATATCAAGTTTAGTTAAATATGATGCTAATTTATCTAGAGATGACGGCATAAAACAAAATGAATCAATAACACTTGAACTAATGACATAATCCATGAACATGTCTTGTAAAAGATATACGAGTGTGTTCAAAAAGTAAGGTGACTTAGTATTTTTAAGAAAAAATATTTATTTATTTATCAATATTTATGTTGTCCCCTTCAAAGTAATCCCCCTCAGATACAATATACTTATGCCAACGGTTTTTCCAATGTTCAAAGCACTTCTCATAAGCACTTTTCGGTATAGCCTTGAGCTCTTCCAGCGATGCAGTCTTTATCTCTTCAATCGTTCCAAATCTTCCTCCTTTCATAGGTCTCTTTAGTTTTGGGAACAAGAAAAAGTCACATGGAGTCAAATCCGGTGAATATGGTGGCTGAAGCATGATTTTGGTGTTGTTTTTGGCCAAAAAATCTCTCACAAGCAAAGACGAGTGAGCAGGGGCATTATCGTGATGCAAAAGCCATGAATTGTTTTTCCACAATTCTGGGCGTTTTCTTCGTATTGCTTCTCGCAAACGGCGCATAACTTCAAGATAATACTGTTTATTGACCGTATGTCCATATGGTAAGAACTCCTGATGCACCACGCCATGGTAATCAAAGAAAACAGTGAGCAAAACTTTGACATTTGATCGAACTTGGCGTGCTTTTTTCGGTCTTGGCTCATCTGGGCTCTTCTATTGGGACGATTGGACTTTGGTTTCGATATCATAACCATATACCCATGATTCGTCACCAGTTATGACCCTTTTGAGTAAATCTGGGTCGTCGGTGACGTCATTCAACAGTTCTTGAGCGATGCTCATGCGACGGTTCTTTTGGTCAAAATTTAGCAATTTCGGAACACACTTAATTAACGAATTTATTTATTTGCTAGGATCATTAAAAATCTAAGCAAAATTAAAAGGTGGAATAGAATGCAGGGAGAAAAAGAGAGGAGCTGTGCCATAGCCTGACGGAGCTGAGTGCGTGCTAGTGTGCGTGAGTGAGCAGTTTCGCCATCGAGGGCGAAACTGAAAACACGAGATACCTCGCAGCAAAGACTGACTTTTCCGCAACTAGGGTGCGAGCGTTTTTACTTTCGTGCTACCGTACAACTGCTAACAAGGTAAGCTGGCCAACTTAATTTCGCGATTGCTAAATAATTGTCCATAACTAATCTCTCGTACATCATAAGAAGGATGCATGTAATAACTCGGCGAACAAAGAGTAGCGAGCGATCCGACACTGCTTGTTTTTGTCGTGCGCACGTCTTGTAAACTTAAACACGCGGGCCTAATACATTGTATAGTTTAGAGGAAATAAACGATCCCGTATATGATATTAACAGTATTTTCGAAGTATTTATTTCACGTTAGTATATAGTTGGTTGACTGACACCCGTTCCCTCCTGCTCTCCGATTTTCGTGTTTGAACGTATAGATAATCCCGCGCGCTCTTCGATGCGATCGCGCGCATAAAATAAAAAGACGGTATTAACCCCGTTACAAATTACAATTAAGATAATATTTTTAATTAGTTGTAATACAGTATTTCATAATACGTTTACGTATGTCTTTTTTCGGTGTACAAATAAAAACTTCATCATTTATAACCAAATTATGCTACTAATTTCTTCATATTTATCATTATTTCATTACTTTTACATTCTATATTTTATTAGGCATGATCGATTACAAAGCGACTTCATTTTTCCGGACGAATGACTACGAATTCTACGAATGACGAAAAAACGTTGAACGTGGCACTTAAGAATTTAATATCGTACGAATTGCTGGATCTTTCGACATAAGTTGACCGACGAAAGGATCCGGTCGAGGTTACGATAGCTTACAGGGTATTGCTTGTATCGTTGATTGACTAACAGGAAAAATTTGGCTAAAGTTATTTTAAGTCGTAAGTGTAAAATGTGTGATCTTGACCATGATTGTCTACAGAACTTTGATGGCAGTGCGAAAGCTATGGAGCCAAAAGCTGCAGCATTACTTGTGAATGGCAAACTTTTCAAAGAATTGAATATTCAGTTGGGAATCTTCATCGGAAATAACGATAGCAGTGCCATATGTGCTGCGAGAAACGCTGTAGATTATGAAATTATAAAGTACGACGACATCAATCATACGAGCAAAACAATTACTTCTGTACTCTTCAAAATAATTACCAAACACAAAGAACTAAATTCTGGATGCATAAAATATTTATAGAAGTGTTTTAATTATTGCATAGCATAAAACAAGGGTGATAAAATAAAAATGGCAGTAGCAGTCAGGAATGTGCCCTACATGCTTTCAACAACCATTGAAGAACCAATCTCCATATAAACTGTGGAGATTAGTGTGGTTATTGCAAGATTCCTGAAGCATATAAACATTCGGTTATTGGTGATGGCTTCAAGGATCAGACTCTATTTGATGTTTTGTTAAAAATTTTTACTGAAATGGCTGACGGCGTAAGAAATACTACATTGCAGTTTCAAGTAACCCTAACGAAAGCTTCAATCCTATGTTCCCTAGTAAAGCACCCAAGTCTCGAGTATATCAATCGTACGGTAATTAAATTTTAACCTTTTTTATTAAATATATTTATTTTTTAATTAAACTATTACGTATATATTTAATATTGAGCAGATACACGTTGTGATCTTGGACTAAATAAAAAAAGGATGGAGAGAAATTTGCAGTAGAATTATTCAAATGTTAAATGTTAAATTAAAGTCAAATGTTCACCAGGAAGATATACACAAAAAAATTGTAGTAGGGTAGATTGTAATAACAAAAAGCGGTATACAAAGCCATTAAAACCTGCTGTTAAAAAACATTGTTTAAATTTAAAACAAAGAAAAGTTGATTTGAAGAATAAAAATAAAAACGCTGAAAGGATCACGTACGAATCCAACATTGGATTTGATAAATGATAAATTATGTATAATGGAAAGAAGGGAAATAGTGAGAGATGGAAATTCACTTAATTTTAATTATATTCAGGTACGTTTCTTCAGCACATTTGATGACGTCTTCAGGCTTTATTAACATAAAAACAACAAATTATTAACAATAAAGCTGCAAATGTAATTTTAATGGCATATAATTATATGTATATGTGTGTACCTGACTTCCCTCGTATTCAAATTATTATAGGCTAAAACGACTAGCTCGTAGCTAGTCACGTTACAATACAGTAAGAAATAAAGTATTTCAACACAAACATACATATATATATATATATATATATATTCTTCATCTATCATCCCTTCCTCATCGATCTTAATGAAGGCTACGACCAATAATTTCATCAATTAATAGCCCTACTTACAAATTCGCGAAATTCTTATATAGTGCTCTTAAAATAGTTATAAATAAACCTAACTCATTTTAAATAACACATTTTAAACAGTGAATAGTTAAAACAGAAATTGAAAGATATTTTTATCCCAAACGATCAGTTTTTAATATTATTAGATGTAAGTTGTGGAATAAATATCAAATTAATCCTGTTTCCTACTACGAGGTGTGTTCAAAAAGTAACGAGAATTTTTAAATTTCGCGGGTTTGGAGAGTCCGCTTGTATAAAATTTTTTTTTATTATGTTGGTACACATGCCCCTGAAGTACGATAAAATTTTCAGCAATATTCATTGCTTACTTTTCAAGTGGCAGCCGCTAACGTTAGACGTGTTTTTCGAGCTCGGCGATTTTCGTTTGTGAAAAAAAATGGATCAAAGAATTTGTATTAAATTTTGCGTAAAATATGAAATAAAGTGTAGTAAAGTTTGTCAAATGTTAACAAAGGCATATAGTGAGTCTGCTATGAGTAAAGCAAGGATTTATGAGTGGTATAAGCGTTTCCAAGATGGCCACGAAAACGTTGAAGATGACGAACGACCCGGACGCCCAAGCACATCAACAACCGATGAAAACGTGAAAAAAGTGAAAGAAACGGTTATGAACGATCGCCGAATCACAATCAGAGAAGTCGCTGATGATGTTGGCATATCAGTTGGCTCATGCCATCAAATTTTTTCGAATGTTTTGGGTATGAAACGTGTGGCAGCAAAATTCGTTCCAAAATTGTTGAATTTCGAACAAAAACAGCGGCGAATGGAAGTTGCTCAGGAGTCGCTAAATGAAGTCAATAACGATGCAGAACTACTAAAACGTGTTATAACAGGTGACGAAACATGGGTTTACGGATATGATGTCGAAACTAAGGCTCAATCGTCCCAGTGGAGGCATTCTGGATCGCCAAGACCGAAAAAGGCTCGACAAGTACGGTCGAATGTGAAGGTTATGCTCACTGTGTTTTTCGATTTTAATGGCATAGTGCATTATGAATTCTTGCCACAAGGTCAAACAATCAATAAGCAGTACTACCTACAAGTTCAACGTCGTTTGCGTGAAGCAATCCGAAAAAAACGCCCGGATTTGTGGCAAAACAATTCATGGCTTTTGCACCACGATAATGCGCCTGCTCACACTTCATTGCTTGTTCGTGAATTTTTGGCCAAAAACGAAACTGTAACGATGCCTCAGCCTCCATATTCGCCAGATATGGCTCCATGTAACTTTTTTCTATTTCCAAAAATAAAGAGAACAGTAAAAGGCCGTCGTTTTACAAGCATAGATGACATTAAAAGCGAATCGCTGAAAGAGCTAAAAGCTATTACAAAGATCGAGTTTCAAAAGTGTTTCGAGGATTGGAAAAAGCGTTGGCATAAGTGTATTGTATTCGAAGGGGACTACTTTGAAGGCGACAACATTAATGTAGATGAATAAATAAATATTTTTTTCATAAAACGAAAATTCTCGTTATTTTTTGAACACACCTCGTATATACGAGGCTGGTCCGATAAGTACTTAGCCTACAAAAGAAAAACGAAAATTTTGTAAAAGTGGCGTTTTATTTTTCAACATTTTATTTTTCAAGTCTCCTTTTAGTTCGATACACTTGGCCCAGCGATGCTCCAACTTCTTTAACCCGTCTGAAAAATACGTTTCCTCGAGGTCTGAAAAGTAGGCTTCTGTGGCAGCGATTACCTCCTCATTCGACTCAAATACTGCCCGGCAAGTGACTTTTTCAAGTTTGGAAACACAAAGAAGTCGCACGGGGTTAAATCTGGAGAATATGGTGAATGGGGCAGCAGTTCGTAGTCTAATTCGACCAATTTGGCTATGGCGACGGCGGAGGTGTGAGCCGGTGCGTTATCATGGAGGAAGAGCACTTTTTTCTTCGCCAAATGGGGCCGTTTTTTCTGCAATTGGACGTCGAATCGGCCCAATAATTCGGCATAGTACAGCTTTGTGACCGTTTTGCCCCTCTCCAGGTAGTCGATGTAGATCACACCTTGTGAATCCCAGAAAACGGTGGCCATCACCTTTCCGGCCGATGGGGCAGTCTTCGCCTTCTTCGGAGCACTTTCGCCGGGTAAAGTCCACTGTTTCGACTGTTCCTTGGTCTCTGGTGTATACCAGTGGATCCATGTTTCGTCGACTGTCATGTAACGACGCAGAAACTCCTTCAGATTGCACTTAAACAGCGTCAGACATTGCTCTGAAGTTGTCTCACGGTTGCGCTTGTTGTCCGGAGTGAGGAAACGCGGCACCCATCGCGCCGACAGCTTTCTCATGCCGAAAATTTCATGCAGGACATGACCCACGCGGTTTTTTGAGATGCCTACCATCTTAGCTATCTCGCGCACCTTCAATCGTCGATCTGCCAATACGAGATCGTGAATTTTTGTCACGTTATCCTCCGTGGTAGCCGTTTTCGGAGCACCTGGACGTGGCTCTTCAAAAATCGACGTGCGACCACGTTGAAACTCGTTAAACCAATTTTTGACGGTCGCCATCAAAGGAGAAGAGTCACCGTACACAGCATCCAAGCTTTTTGATTTGGCTGCGTGATTTCCCTTCCAAAAACAAGAATCGAATCACCGACCGATACTGCTCTTTTTCCATTTTTCAAAAATCAACACACACACTTGCTTTCACACGCTCTCATAAATAAACTGCAACTCCGATCCGGCTGAAATCTTGACATTAACCATCGAAAAGGTTGTACTATATGATAGAATATTTCTTTTGCGAGAGTGGCGCCATCGGGCGGTGAGGCTAAGTACTTATCGGACAACTCTCGTATGTTGATGATACTTATATGTGCGTTCCGAAAGATAAAATTGATTTAATTGTTGAGACGTTTAATTCTTATCATAATAGACTACAATTTACGTTTGAAATTGAAATGAATAATTTTATTCCATTTCTCGATTTAAAATTTATTAGAAATAATAATAAATAAGAATTTGACTAGTTTAGAAAAACAAAACAAACTGACAGAATTTGGAATTTTAACTCAGAACATACAATTCATCAAAAAGTTAATACAGTTTCAAATTTAGTTGAGCGGGTGTTTTTACTTGCTGCCAAAAATTTCGTTCACGCAATTTAAAAATAGTTACTAATATCCTGAAAAAGAATACTTATCTATCTGAATTTATCAAAAAACACATACACAAACGGATTAACAAATATAAAAAAGGGAAGAATAATTCTAAAAAAATTAATAAATCTGCAAGGAGATTGGATTTTGCAACGTATTGCGCCAATGTTGCGGCCCGCGATTTATTTTGAATGGGTCCTTTTTCAGTAAAGGGAGCCGACGTGAACTCCCACGAGCGTGAATCCGACGCGATGACGGGGAAAGGCGACAGAAATGAGCAACCATAGTTATTATACAAAACAATATAATTATAAATGACGATATCATTAACCACACCAACGTAAATACAGGATGAAATCTTAGTTCTACACACAAATAGGGAGAGCGAATTCGCTCAACCCAATTAAGCGACAGAATAGCGCGATTTGACGAAGGAGTAAGTGAATAATCAGAAAGTAAGCGATCTCGCTTACTTTCTGACGCGGATGATCTATTTCGATAGCATTGTACCGGGCGAGAGCTGATGCGGAAGAGAAAGAGCACTTATAAGTATTTAAGCGGCCCACCGGATGCCTCGGCCCGCGGCTCGCCGGAACCGCAGTCCCGCTGGTACTGAGGCCCTCGGGATGATCGAGGAAGGCCTGGTGGTTGCTGGCCCACGACGAATTGTTGGGCTGTTGGTGAATCGCAGGAGACGACTGTCATCCGTCGACAATTGGAGCTTCGAGTTTTTCTCGGCAACCTCGCTCTTGTAGTCGGCGCGCACCGTAGTTACCGTAGTTTTCGGATTTCCAGATGACCTCTCTAGCTCGTTGCCGAAACTCTTCGGCCGTTAGCTCCTGCTCGCTCTATTCTCTCTGTCTGTCTGTCTGTCTCTCTCTCTCTCTCTCTTTCTCTCTTGCCTCTCCTATG
Source organism: Phymastichus coffea (assembly GCF_024137745.1). Lineage (NCBI taxonomy): Eukaryota > Metazoa > Arthropoda > Insecta > Hymenoptera > Eulophidae > Phymastichus > Phymastichus coffea. Next base: position 1,236,507 of record NW_026706835.1, on the reverse strand, counting down.
GTATCGTGAGCCGCGCTCTCCGTGCTCTCTCGCCCTTATCGCTCTCTCACTCTCTCTCCCGCTCTTCTTGCTCCCGCTTTTCTTCTCCCCGTCTTCTTCGCTGGCCGCAACCTCCCCTCTCCAGGCCCTGCAACGACACGAGCGCGTGAATATATATTTCCATAGCCACGCTCGGCCGCCGTATCCGTGCGAGAAGAGTGCTGCGCACAGAGCCAGCGAATATCGCTCTGTCACAAATCAAAAACTATTTACATTCGCTATTCCAAATATTTGCAACATTTTAAAAAAATGTTCTTTTGTGTTAAAAAAACATGACATTACTCAAATTCCTTTATTACAAAACTATTACAAGAGTTCATTCGTTTAGGAAAAGACAAATCTGATTCATTAGTCGACACTGGTATTGTCGACAGTTTTAACTGCAAATAATGTTCAGCGGTCTACATAGGTGAAAGTAAGCGATCCTTAAAAATTAGATTAAATGAACACAAAAAAAACATTGACTCAGATACAGTAGTAGCTACACATAGAAGAACTCTCTCACAAGAATTTGACTAGGACAAAGCTAAGATATTGGATTATGAAAAGAATTACAAGAAACGTAGAATATTCGAAATGTTGCACATCGGCTTACATAAAAACAATTTAAATAGAAAAGATGATTTACAATATCTGTCATATGTATAAGCTTTTATTAAGATCGATGAGGAAGGGATGATAGATGAAGAATATATATATATTGTAACGGGGGAGATAAATCTGCAAAATGAGAAATTTATTTAAGAGTAAACTCCTACGATGCAGAGCAAACCGCCGCTCCGTTAACACGTATGTTAATACGTGTATTCGCCTTAACGTCAGCTGACTTAACTTAGTTGTCTTCGATCAAGCAGAGTTGAACTCACCTTAAGTCACGTGCCTTGTGATACTCGATGAATTTTAAGTGTAATCGACTTTGCTCCTAATCCACTTAATCCCCTAGCTATAATCGGATTAAAACCTAAGCCTTTTTCAATTGTTTAAACTATTAGGAAAAATTATATGACGAAATCGGCGAATAAGTTTAATAGATTTTATTAATAAAAATCTCTACAGTCTTCGTCGGGCCGAAAGACTGACGCACGCGAATAGGATTTACAATTAAATAACTTTCGGTGAGAAAGAGAGAGAGAGAAGATACGAATATTGGCGCGATCTAACGCTCGACGCGAATACAAAAAATTAACGCTAACGCAGTTGGACAAAATACCAAATGTATTTTGTCACGCGATAATTAAGGGAGGTGCACCTACCCTGCGGTGCAATTACGGTGATCAGCCGTAATTATTGAAGCAAATTAAAGGTGCTCCTCAGATCAGAATCAGCTGTGCTGCCTCGATTGCAAATCTGCTGTATAATAGCTGTTGCTTTTGCTGCTGCTTCCGTGATGCTGCTACTGTCGCTGCTTCCTCGCTCACCCTTGCACACGTATCCAAAATCCAAGTAAACTATTTATTGGCAAATCGGTAAAACACTGTGCTAAACAATTTTGGCGGTACTACACAAGTAACAGCTGAGGCTTAACTGCTAATTCAAAAGATCGCGCGCCCCCTCTCTCTCTCAATACTTAGAACTAACGCGCGAAAATCAGAATCGCGAACGGTTCGATTAATTGCATCGACTACCATTGCAATATATATATGTGTGTGTTAAAATACTTGATTTTTTACTATATTGTAACGTGACTGGCTACGAGCTATTCGTTTTAGCCTATAATAATTTGACTACGAAAGAAATCAGGTACACACATATACATATAATTATATGCCATTAAAATTATATTTGCAACTTTATTGTTAATAATTTGTTGTTTTTCTGTTAATAAAGCCTGAAGAGATTAGCAAATGTGCTGAAGAAACGTTGCTGAATATAATTAAAATTAAGTGAATTCCCATCTCTCACTATTTCCCTTCTTTCCATTATTACAAAATTTGTCATTTAAGAAAAATATAAAGGAATCAAGACAGTATGTTACGTATTGGATTGATTACTAAATTACACAATCGAATTCAGATCTCAGAAATAGATGATAATTTGGAACTTGCAGTTATTTTTTTCAATCTAGAAACAGGCAGCTTCAAAGGCGATGTAGATATATTGCAAATAGGAGTGAAGTGTCAAGATAATACTTTTTCAGTGTATATTAGTCGACGTAGGAAATTAATGAACACGTCGATGCAGTCAGTGGTTTACAATTTATTCATGTAAATCTACTATATAAAATAATTGTTCTTTCATTATCACTATTAGATGCCATGCTATTGTTTACGAGTTTCTACAAAGTATTAAAAAAAAGTGTTATGACAGCTCATAATTGCAATTACGACTATCCAATATTGATGGCTTCTGTAAAACAATTATTTATGGACAAATACTTCAAATTAGTCATCTACGGATTTACTGATACTATGCCAGTGACAAAAGGGATTATAGGGAAGAAAGGAAAAGGTGCAAATATTTTGGGATCAGTTACAATCTTTTTAAAATTAGAAGTTTAGCGCATAAAGCTCTCTGTGACGTAGATGTATTAGAAACAATTATAAAACAATTGAAAATAAGCAACGAGAAGCTCATACAATCATCAATCGTCCGAGACGAAGCAGAAAAGAAATGTAATTTGTTTGAAATATTGAAAGTTGAAATGAAAACGTTTGTTGTAATTAAGGATGGCGCATCAGCAGAGATGACAAAAGATTTATAATGGTTAATATCTCAATTGATATGCTATATGATACCAGGGTGGATGAATAAGTCCTTAGAAAATCCAAGAGATGGTGCTCAAAGCATCCCAACTAATGTTGCACCAGCAAGCGTTACTATTAAATAGAGTGCTGCCGAAGTTTCAGCCAGATCCATCGAGTAGTTCCGTTTTTTTCGTCGATCAAAGTGAACAACTTTTGTTTCTTGTTAACAATGGAAGAAAGTGACTTCCGAGCAGTGATAAAACATTTCTATTTAAAAATCCTTACACCGAAAGAAATCAAAGCTAAGTTAAATGCAATTAATGGTGTATTTGCCCTTGTGTTTGCAACTATTTACAATTGGGTAAATGAATTTAAACGTGGCCGTACATTAAATGCAGATAAACATCGTTCAGGTCGTCTTGTAGACGTGGCACTCGGAAAATGATCAATAAAACGTAAATTCAAAGGATTAATTTTATATTTTTGTTATTTTTGAATAATCCAACTATTTTGTACAAACTGTATTTTTACACTATTTTCGATCTGACATTGTGATAAACATTGCATGAAATTAATTTTCATGTTTTAATTATTAATTATTGAACCAAAATATGCCAATCAGTGCAACATTTTCATACATACGTATACACGATGTGCTCTTTCAAATAGTACGCCATATCCTTCGAAAGGCAGTGTTGCCACGTTGTCAGTTCGGTAAATTTCGATATTTGCACTTATGATTAATGATTTTATTTATTTACAATTACTTTTCGAACAAAATTAATAGCTAAAAGAGTTCATAAAATATTTCTAGTCATTTTACAATTGATTTTATCGGCATTCAACTGTCAATTTATATGTGGTGAGTGATTAAGCATTGTAAAAAATGCTTTTTCCATAAGAGCGCATGTTAACAAATCAAATGTTTTTCAAAATATCTCAATTCAATCGCATCCTCGATTCTTAAAATTTTTACTTACTTATTGACATGTTTATCTGCCTGTGCTTCAAGTTTCATCTTTTTTTGACTGTTAATACATTTTACGATAATACTCCCTTAATGTTGCAGTAGGAGCATTTCACGAGTTCGTTACTCTGCAATTGGTACGGCGTGGTGTGGGTCATCTACACACTTGTAATCTGCACCAGAGCGTTGAAAGGCGCAGTCTCAAACTGAGTATCTTGGTTTGATGTAATGGTGATCGGACATCCAAATAAAGCAATCCTCTCTCTGATAAAGGTGACCATGACGGTCTCGGCTGAAATATTGGAAAGCGAAACGGCTACTTGCTACCTGGTAAAGCGATTGATGATTGTCGAGTAGTAGTGCAAGTTGCCAACTTGTGTTAGCATGTAAAGACCTATGTGTTACGTACTCAAATGCATTGTCTAGGATAGTAAAAGATTTAAGCACGCCACGTGCTTATGTCTGTCAAGTTTGATACGGTAATAAAAGGCATAGGAACAAGTTCAGAGAGTAAACTTCACGTAGGGCAAGTTAAGCTTGGCTGCTAGAAAACGAGTTGTCGCGTGTGGACTTGAATGAACTGGCAATCGTTACACGTTGAAATCTCTCCGACGTAGCAAACACGACAAATACAGCCTGATCACGCCGTAGTGAGCGTTGCAGGCGATGCTAGTATCATCAATCTTGAAATGTTGAAGTGCGAGGAGGGATATCTTGAGCTGATACTAAAACTTCTTATCGTTTAGTTGAGCTGCTACAATGTAACGTGTCAAAAGTCCAGAGGACTTATTGATCACGCAGGCGCTTGATCCGCGTATACGTTTTTCTTTTCCTTAACATGCTAAAAGTTCACGTTAATTTGTATCAGAAAATCTGAGATCTTCTGCTGCTTTGTGAATAGATTGCTCGCTGGCATACATTAGCGGTTTGTAGTCTATACTCAATACGAAGGTTCGATCCTTCAGATAGCGTTGCTTAACCAATGCATAAGTCGCGAGCAGTTCGCAATCGGAGGAATCATTTTTCATTTGTACGATTACGGGGAAAAGCTCAATGAAAAAACCGACATTTCAAATATAATCTAAAACACGGTTAAAATAACCTCAATTGACATTATTTTAACAAAAAAAGGAAACCTCAGGCCACTTACACACACACACACACACACACACACACACACACACACACACACACACACACACACACACACACACACACACACACACACACACACACACACACACACACACACACACACACACACACACACACACATAGGTTATATGTCTGTGTAAATTTGGTGCATATTAGCATGTGGCATAATGCTACCAACATTTTCATTTATTATTACAAATATGTCATTATGTACACAGCTACGTTAACTAAAAACTAATAAGAGTCAGATTACTGAGAATAAATGAGCTATTTGCATAAGAACGGCCGGAGAGCCGTTTGGATTACTTGCCACTAGAAAATATAACCTTTCGCTTGATAGTGAAACATCATACAAGGTTAATCGAAATAGAAAGTCACTCATATTAGTAATCTTCAATTAGTAAACATTTAAACAATTAATTTATTCGAAAAATCAAAAGAATTCTAATTTTCGAAATGCTAAAGAATTCCATTTAGATGTGCGAAATCTGAAAATTTGTACACATATTTCATTACTTAAGTAAAATCTATATATCAATAACATAATTGCACAAAAATGTAATTAGATGATTTTATATAGAACTGTTGATATATATAAATGTTTTATCTATGGGAAAAGTAAATTTAACTTCTCTTTTCTTAACCCCTCATTCATTCCTTATGAACTCTTTGTTATCCTTGTCATTTTTTTAGATAAAATTTCATTATTTGAAACATGTGAATAAAATCATAAAAGATCAGTCTTTCAAATTTGTTCCCCCTTTTTTAGATATTATAGGCTAACTATCAAGGAAAATCAGACAAATTAAAATCGATTGGACACAGTAGTAGTTTTTTAGTAGGTTTGTATTCCTTCTAATTTTTTGATCATATTCAACTATAAAGCTTCATGTTTTATTTTCAGGAAAATTCAGCAAGTTTCATAAGTTTTTTTGCAATAATATTTATATTACTAAAATCATATACTTTCATAACTTTTCTGGTTAAACAAGTTTTGTAAAACAATTATTTTCTTTTATTATATTAAAACTATACTTAATGAGAATTTTATGCGAAAAGTGATGTTGTTCTCTTCTGTTTCTAGTTTAAAAAATCTAGTTTGAAATAATTTATAGTAACGTAACTAAGAAATTCAATTCATTGTAAAAGTTACATTTATTAAATAATTAAAACCATATAAAAATGATTCAAAAATTTTATGATAAATAAATATTTTTCATCACCTACCTCAAGACTTTGCATTTGTTGTAACGTATCCTGATCAATTCCAATTACTTCAGTTTCTTCCATAGTATGGTTAATCGTATTGTTATCAACAGTGCTATTGTATTCAGCTCGAATTGGTTCTATACCTAAAAAGAATGCCTAAACGCATAAAATTAAACTTCTGGCATATTGAAAAAGAGTATACTTTCGAGCATATTAATAGTATGCATGTAGAGTAGCCTCGAAAAACAATCCTTAAATACGATATAAGTTACACACGCACGCGGGCGCGCGCGTGCGTGCGCGGTTTGTATATATAGCGTGGACTAGCAGAGCTTGTGATCATTTATATATATCCCTTATATATATTCCATTCCTATATAAAAAACCTTAACGTCCGCTTAGAGGATTTATTTACAACGAATTTGTATAAGTATATCTAAAGCCCTCATAATTGTTATTTGATGGTGATTAGTGTGTACATAAGTGTACAAGTATATATACATACATACGTACATACATTCGTATATACAGAGTGTCCCATTTCGACTTGACAAACAGATTTCTCGAAAGTGGTTGGGATTAACTAAAAATGTTTCAAACAAAAGTTGCTGGACTACATGGGATATTTGAATGAATAATCCAATTATTAAATTAGAAATTTATAACTGGAGATAGATGTGAAATTCTATGAATAAATAATCAAGAATTCAATTTAACTGATATTTTGATGAGCAAAGAATAAAATTAAAAAAAGGAACTCATATTTATCCGGCATAAAAATCCCAGTCATGACTGGAAAAAAGCCATCAAAATACCAGCAACAAATGCAAACAATACACTACTGAATTCTATAGAATTAACAACGTGAATATTTATGTTAATTGCTGCTATTAATTTTAAAAAGACAATGACTTAATAAGCCTGTAAGACACATTGGTTATTGAATGGCCATTCAATTTCAAGAACTACTCGCTTATCTACTTTATCGACGACGGTTTGTACACCTGGTGCGCGAAGGAAAGAGACCCCTCTAGCGTCATAGCGTCAGAGCAGCACAGTGCCAACGACTTGGTCATGGACACGGCCCGCACTATGCTACCCTTAACGGTCGAGGTGTATGAGGTTGCCGCAGTTTTGGCTGCACTGGGACGTAGATGCCTCAGAGGATACTGCACATATCCTCAACTAGACCAAACGGGTGCCGGTGGCCCTTATTGTGGTCGCTAGTTCACCGAATCGTTGTCGTTGCGTGCATGCACACATAGGTGCATGCACGCAACGAACGTTCCATAGAAATGTAGGAGGCGCAAAGCACTCACACTCACATACAGTATACACGTAACTCAAGGGGCACAGCGCAAGACAACACAGTATCGAAGAACATGGACACGACCATTAACACTACGAATTAGGCTCTGCTGGTACACAGAAGTTCAAAACAAAAGAAACGAAAACCAAGAACAAGAGAGAAGATGCTAGCGCAACGAATTCTCAAATGGTACTGAGCTTTATCTTCCGTTTTTCTAAGGGAGAGAAAAAGAGGAAACACCCTTGCTGCATTGAGCCTTGTCGTCTGGTCAACCGGAAAAAGGTAAGGGTTGGGTTGCAACGCCGAATTTTGGATAAAAATAGGGTCGCGAGCTACGTGACCCTTTTTTATCACGTGACGTGAGCCGTTCGCCCTGTCACACTTGTTGACATTTTGGATTTTTCCCGTAAGTGACAAATCTGGAAAAACCAACAGCTTAAACCCACGTGTTTGGAATTCAGCGAACGAATTGCATTTTCGATGCGCTTAATTGCTTTCTCTCTTATGCTACGCATATGGAGCGCAAATGCTGCGAACATTCCACCCGCCTGCCCGAATGTCGCTGACAAGTCACATACTTGTATATCGCTAATTTTATTAACACTCGCACATTTATAATCTATGCAAAATACAACAAGATAAATATCGTTAAGGTCAGCCAACCATGGTACGCTCGTTCGTGCGCATATGACACGAAGAGTCAACTTAGAACCGATACACAAGGCAAAGTAGGCCGGTATTGCATATGGTACTGCAGGTTAGCATTACTCAAGCTACTTCTAATGTGCAGAATATTATCGGTATCAACAATGGTTATAATTTGCATAAATGATTGCGCTTAGGTAGCGATTTTCGCAATCGTACTAGCTGGATTTCTGTTGGAAATGCGTGTAATTGTGATAATTCCAGAAGCGCGGTTCGCGCATTATCGATATATACACGAGTAAGATATTTAAAATAAAAGCCTTGCGCGGCTCGGTTTCGAACCCTTGGCAAAAATAGTCGTAAGTACGAAGCGCTTATACGCATGAGTCACGTGAGACTCGAGTATCTCACTAAAAGCGCTAGTTCGTCAGTGCTTGGTCGAGTATGCAGTAAGCGCAACAATTTTGGCGGCTGGGACCATTTATTAGATGGAAATAACAGCCACGTAGGATCAGTTTACCACAAGTCATCCACGCGTAACTCGTCAAGCGTTGCGCCTCATATGGTAAGATCAGCCGGGTTCTGATTCGTAGGCACATGCGACTACAACGCTGAAGGTAATTCGGTTTGATTCAAGGAGATACAATTGCCAACAAACGTTTCCAATGACACGAGTGTTCCTTGAACCAAATAAGCACTATTTAGCTACCGAACCATAAGCGTATTGGCACATTTAGCACAAATTAAAGTTTCTGCAAGTGTACCACAAGATTAACTATAAGAGTTGCGCTGCATAGCTAGAGGTTTAGAATGCTCACAGATTTAACAGACGCGACTTTGGCTTTTGCAGTGAGCAACGACACATGGTATTTGCCGTTACCATCATCGATATGGAGATAGAAAGCCGCAGTGTACGCGCGTGAGAAAGTGTAGGAACAGCAGTGAATCTTGAATGGTTTTTGATCAAATAACCCAAGCCAAAGGATAATCGAGGGAAGATGCAGTGTTAAGGACGATTTCTAGTAGCTCTGCCAGCGATTGCGGACATCGATGGACAAAGGCTCGTTCCAGTCGCACTTCTGAATCCATCAATCCTGTATGATAACACAGGCCCACAAAAAAAGATGTCTTTATTTTTGACCAGACAAACGTTTTCTTACGTATTTTTTCACTCTGAATTCGAACCTGTAATAAGAAATAGCCTTTCCCTGCATATTTTAAGTTTTCTGACGAAAAACCACATTTTTTTAGGTTTTTTTGTTGGTTTATAGAAATTAAAAATTAAAAAGAGTGAAAATAAACTTATTTTGACCATGGAATTGTATTCTAAGGGAAAAAATACATCGAAAACTATATCTTGAATATATTTTTAACTATTTTCAAACCCCTCAAACTGAGTTAAAACTACTAAAAAACAGAAAAAGTCGAAATTCATGCCAAATTTGATTCGAAATCAATTGAAATTTAATTCAGCCACTTCAAAACAATTAGTAATAATTATAAATGGTATATTAGGATGTTTTTTAGGTTGCTGATTATAAATTTGATGTCAGATTTGTTATAAGACCACTCCCAGGAGACGTAAACTAGTAACATATGGAATAAATTTAATGATTTTCTTGAAAATCTTTATTTTAAATCCATTTCAACGGTTTTTCACGATGTGATGTGTGAAAACAAGATTAAGTTAAGAAGTATTTGTCCATAATATTAAATTGATTTCCGTTACGCATACGTTTTTCATCGAATGATCGATGTAAAGGATTTCTGCGACGTTTTTGTCCCCTTGCCGAAGTTGTTCCTCTTTTTATTATCTAGCGGTAAGTTGCCAACATATTTATACTCCACCTTCCTTGAAAGCTACGTTCAAATTCTTTTAAGACTTGGTGAAACCTTCCACCTTGCTCTTCACTAAAGACATCGTTATTTTCAGGAATTTGATTAATACGAGAATCAAGAAAATGAAGTTTTAAGTTTATTTGGCAGCCTAATTTCTAGTAATGACGTACCATTCTGTTGACAATATTTATGTAATCTACGTATTTTGTATTATCAAAAATTTTTGTTGACACCTCTTTAAAGCTTTACCATGCCACTCTCGTATTCATTCATAGTTGTGTCAAAATTTTCATCTCTAAATAAAGTACGGATTTCAGGACCGTCAAAGATGCCTTCTTTTGATTTAGCATCTAATTTCTTATGAAACACTTCTTCTAGGTATTTAAAACATTGACTATTTTTGCCCAATGCCTTGACTAATTGTTTCATCAATCCAAGCTTCATGAGCAGAGGAGGTATTTAAATTTTGGACGGATTCACGAGAAGTTCTTTAAAAATATTCTGTTTTTCAGGTTCAAATAACTATCTTGGTGTCAATTCTGTTTTTCGTAATGATTTGTTCTACCTCTACTATCGAATATACACAAATAATATGAATATTTTGTGAATCGAGATTGTTGTCCTAATATCATTGATAAAATTTTCAAATCACCACATTCATTAAAATTAAAATCACAATTATATTCTTTGTAATTTATTTTTGTCAAAACCAATTCAAGATTTGAATACTCTTCTTTGAACGTAGTTCAATATGCTAACGATATAGGAACATACTTGTTTGTATTGTGAAGAAGTAATATTTTAAGGCTGCGCTGTAATGCATCAATGAATTGTCGGCAATCCTCAGGTGTGTACATATCTGGCACATCACAAAAATGACCAATGTTTTAAATATTTAGAAAAAGTGTTTTATAAGAAATCGGATGCTAAATTAAAAGAAAGCATCTTTGACAGTCCAGAAATCCGTACTTTATTTAGAGATGAAAACTTTGATACAACCATGCATAAATCCGAGAAAGCAACATGGTCAAGCTTTAAATAGCTGTCACCAAAATTTTTTCTAGGCTGCTTAATGAACTCAAAACTTCATTTGCTTGATTCTCGTATTGATCAATTTCCTGAAAATAACGGTGTCTTTAGTAAAGAGCAAGGTGAAAGGTTTCACCAAGTCTTAAAAGAATTTGAACGTAGCTTTCAAGGAGGGTGGAGTATAAATATGTTGGCAGATTACCGTTAGATGATAAAAAGAGTAGCAACTTCGGTAAGGGGACAAAAACGTCGCAGAAATCCTTTACATCGATCATTCGATGAAAAACGTATGCGTAACGGAAATCAATTTAATATTATGGACAAATACTTCTTAACTTAATCTTGTTTTCATACATCACATCGTGAAAAACCGTTGAAATGGATTTAAAATAAAGATTTTCAAGAAAATCATTAAATTTATTCCATATGTTACTAGTTTACGTCTCCTGGGAGTGGTCTTTTAAAAAATCTAACGTTAAATTTATAATCAGCAACCTAAAAAACATCCTAATATACCATTTATAATTCTTACTAATTGTTTTGAAGTGGCCGAATCTAATTTCAATTAATTTCGAATCAAATTTGGCATGAATTTCGATTTTTTCTGTTTTTGAGTAGTTTCAACTCAGTATGAGGGGTTGAGAAATAGTTAAAAATATATCCAAGACATAAATGATAAATTTTATAATATTGGAAAGAAGGGAAATAGTAAGAGATGAAAATTCACTTAATTTTAATTAAGTGAATTTCCAGCCATGAATTTTAATTGCTGACAAAAAATTTCGTTCACGCAATTTAAAAATAGTTACTAATATCGTGGAAAATAATAATTATCCATCTGAATTTATCAAAAAACACATACACAAACGAATAACAAATATAAAAAAGGGAAGAATGATTCTAAAAAATTAATAAATCAAAAACTATCTACAGTCGCTATTCCAAATAATTGCAATATCTTTAAAAAATGTTCTTTTATGTTAAAAAAACATGACATTACTCTAATATCTTTATTACAAAAACCATTACAAGAGTTCATATGTTTAAGATAAAACAAATCTGATTTATTAGACAATACTGGTATTGTTAACAGTTTTAACTGCAAACAATTTTCAGCGGTCTACATAGGTAAAAGTAAGCGATCCTTAAAAATTAGATTAAATGAACACAAAAAAAATATTGACTCAGATACAGTAGTAGCTACACATAGAAGAACTCTCTCACAAGAATTTGACTCGGACAAAGCTAAGATATTGGATTATGAAAAGAATTACAAGAAACGTAGAATATCCGAAATGTTGCATATCGGCTTACATAAAAACAATTTAAATAGAAAAGATGATTTACAATATCTGTCATATGTATAAGCCTTTATTAAGATCGATGAGGAAGGGATGATAGATGAAGTATATATATATATATATATATATTGTAACGGGGGAGATAAATCTGCAAAATGAGAAATTTATTTAAGAGTAAACTCCCACGATGCAGAGCAAACCGCCGCTCCGTTAACACGTATGTTAATACGTTTATTCGCCTTAACGTCAGCTGACTTAACTTACGATTCAATTCTGTGGTTAAAACAATTATTATATTTTCACTCTTTTTAATTTGTCATTTCGAAAAACCTTCAAAAAACCTCAAAAAATGAGAATTTCCGTCAAAAACCTGAAAATATGCAGCGAAAGGCTATTTTTTATTACAGATTCGTATTCAATGTCGTAAAATACGTAAGAAAACGTTTGTCTCGTCAAAAGTACAGACATCTTTTTTTTGTGTGGGCCTGTGTCATTTTTGTAGTTGTCGTTACTGGGGTAAGCCAACTGAATGGGTCGAATAATCGCGTAATGTCCGAGTAGGTCCATTTTTTCATTAGTTTTTTCTCGAGCTTATTAATGACTGATGCGTAAACCTAAAGGTGTCGTTTTATCGTTTGCAATGCTGCCGAGCGATTTTAGGACATTGTCAACGTCGACTTAGTTAATAGCGCCGTTCTCGCTCGAATGGGCTTGCGAGGGTAATAAATGCAAATGATTCGCAGCCCATTTGTCCAACTCGATGCCAGCCGAATGTAAGATGCAGTAAGCTGATTGCGTCTACATACCGCCTTCGACAGATCATCTGCACCCGCAAATGTATCATCGACACGCGTATTCGACTCAAACAAGCCGTGCTGTACGTGATTCTTAAACAATAATCAATGGAAGTCTTTCCTAGTTCGGGCGACCACAAAATGCGTTGTACATCTTGATCTTTGCCAGCAACGCGAATTCGCAGAAAAATTTTCATAATGTCAGTTGTAACAGCGTAAAAACACTTTTAAAATATGATAGGGCTTGGCGTGCTCAAGATTTATTGATGGCTTTTGGCTTTTTTTCTGGAGTAAACGGTAGCGTGGGACTGCTCCTTCAAATCTTCTTTAGGTGGCTAATGCCTTCGGAGGGCTGTTGGAGGTGGAAAATCTCTTCTTCAGACCCCCTAAGGCTTCTTTCTTTAGTGTTGAATTAGTTGAGGGTTTCTTTCGCTGAAAATAGTCCTCCTAACTAGCCGGAGAGCGTGAATTGTCCAGACAATTGAGGGGGCAACTTTTATGTTTGGTCCGCTTTCGCAAGAGATGGCTCGTAATGTACTGTTTTTATTTTATTTTTCTTCTTTTAGTTTATTAATTTATTTATTGTATTCATAAAGTCTATTAACAAAATTCAATTTCGTTGATATAAGTCAAAAATTATATTAGTAGATAAGCAATGTATGTTCTGGAACACAAAGGAGCCGACAAAAGATGCCGCCAATGTATAAGGGATATGTGTATGTTCTGGGACACAAAGAGGCCGCCCGATGAATGTGTCACGGTATCACACTACCACGACACCTTTTAACCGCGATAAGGTGAGACCCCATGCTGAGTGTCTAAAAGAAATTTGATGTACCTTTGACACCTTCCGCGTGCCAGTGGGTTCCTTCGACAGAGAGAGACCCCATGCTGAGTATCTAAAAGGTAATCGATGTAGCTTATGCATTGAAGATGCGTCGCCAATGCATAAGGTATATGTTTATGTCCTGAGACACAAGCCAGTGGACCCTTTGACAGAGTGCCCCCCACCCACCGCCACCCACTCACCCACACACCTACAGAGGTTGTTAAAGTAGGTTGCTGTAGAAGTCGGTAGGGTGTTTAGTAAACTATATGATGGTCTCTCCCTCTCTCTCGCTCTCCTTCGATAGTAGGGCACTTAGTAAGCTTATGCTGGCTGAGTGTGGACCCTCGGAGAGGGGGTAGCGTTTCTAGCTTGCTAGGCGCAGCCACCCCCCCCCCCACCCACCTTTCGTCTAACTACCCCTTCTTCAACCTACAGCGCCGAAACCGCTGCTTACAGCGCCACCATAGTACTTAAAAGCCGTGCTCGATTGGAAAAGAGCGCAGTCTTTCGAGATAGCCCGCTTCACTAGCTTTCTTAGCAATGACAAGCAGTAGTAGTAGTAGTACTAGTAGTAGTAGTAGTATTACTAGTTATCCTACGCCCATTTTCAATACAGTGGCTTCTATTTCTTATTTTGAAAATACAGTATGCGATTTATGAAAAGCCTATTACAACTCAGACGCTAACAAGGATGATTTTATTAGATGGAAAAATATAATAATTACCGCTTTGAATTCTCTTGGAGAATATATGTTACAGCCTAACTTAAGTAGAGCAATACGACAGAGATGTCAAACTTGCGCTTCTCATTTGAATTCAATCGAAATCAATTTAAATAATTACATAAAAGTCGGAGGAAATGTTAACTCATTACGAGTCATTCTAAACTAAATTGAAGGGGACGGAGTTATTTGGCGTGAAAAAATTTAACATTTGAAAAACGTATCATTACTGCATTCATAGCCAATCAAGCACATACAGATATAAAGTCATTCTTAAAAGCTTTAAATAAACTCTTACAATTACAAATACCAAAATATCTTTCAATTCATAATACTCTAAAAATAAATATAGAAATGTCAGCTCAATTTACCGTAATAAAAGCTAATGTAGAGGACATTTAAGTAAAGTATTTCAATACAGAAAATATTTCTATTTATAGAACGACAGATCTCAAATATGGTTTACAGAAAATATTGAAGATGTTATACTTAAAAATTTAGAAGAATTGCAAGAAAAATATTCCGGTTGGACATTAAAATCTATCATCGGTATTACTGTTAATATAAATAAATTTAATCCTTTCAAACCTGGCTCATATAGGAGGTCTGTTCGGAAAGTATCGGGCCTACCTATATATTTTCGTGCTAGCGTTATTCTTTATCATCTGGTGTGTGGCATCCTTCAAAGTAATACCCACTTGATTGAATAACACGGTTCCATCGATGTTTCCACTTTTCAAAACAGTCCTGGAACTCACGTTTAGGGATAGCCTTAAGTACACTCGTTGCATTGTTTTCAACCGTTGCTTTGTCATCGAATCGGTGTCCTTTGAGTGGTTCTTTTAGTTTTGAAAACAGCCAAAAGTCACAAGGGGCTATGTCGGGACTGAATGGAGGTTGTCGAAGCAATGCGATATTGTGTTTGCTCAAAAACTGCTGCACAAGATTGGATGAATGCGCTGGCGCATTATCGTGATAGAGAAGCCAGTCACCACTTTCCCAAAAGTGCGGCCGTTTTCTTCTTACTGCGTCACGAAAACGTTTTAAAATTTGAACGTAGTACTCTTTATTGATTGTCTGACCTGTTGGTGCATATTCGTGATGTACAACACCTTCACAATCGAAAAAAACAATCAGCATTGACTTTAGATTGCTTCGAATTTGACTTGCTTTTTTTGGTCTTGGCGATTCAGAATCCTTCCACTGTGAAGATTGTTGTTTTGTTTCAGGATCATAACCATAAACCCATGATTCATCACCTTTAATAACTTTTCTAAGCATATTATCATCATTATTTACCATTTCCAGATTGTCCAGAGCAATTTCTAAGCGAATGTTCTTCTGCTCTGCTGTGAGCAATTTTGAAATGAATTTCGCACACACGCGTTTCATTCCTGAATTTTCGGTTAAAATTTCTGAAATGATAGTTTTTGGTATCCCATGGTCTTCTTCTAGTTCTCGCGCAGTCATACAACGATCTTGTTCGATTGCAAGTCGCACGCGCCCAATATTATCTGCGGTTTTTCTCGTCAAAGGTTGGCCGGAACGAGAATCACTATCGACAGAAGTGCGATCATCCTTGAACCGTTTATACCACTCTATTATTTGTGTTTTGCTCATACACTTGCTTCCGAAGGCCTTTTGCATCATTTCAATTATTTCCGAACTCGTTTTCCCGAGTTGAAAGCAAAATTTGATGCAAATTAGTTGATCTTGTTTTTCAGTCATTTTTGACAATATCAAAATCCGTCGAACGCGAAAAAAGCACTGTAAACAAAGACACGCTGCGTATGAACTATACGTCCGACAGGTGTCAGTAAGTAACCAATAGATTCGTGAGGCTTCACTTTTGATGTTTCTGTCCGGTAGAGGTCGCTCGAACACTATGACGCGAAGATATAAACGTAGGCCCGATACTTTCCGGACAGACCTCGTATTCAACTACCAAAACAAATAGCAGATAAAAAAGCAATTATCAATGTTCAAAATACAGTTAATGAATGTTTTAAATGGGCTGTACTTGCCTGTCTTCATCTAGCTAGATTTCATAGTGAAAAAGTTCAAAATTATATGCCCTTTGCGAATGAATTGAAATTCAATGATATAAACTTTCCTGTTGAGGTAAAGAATATTCCTAAATTTGAAAAATTGAATAGTATTTCAATAAATCTATACATACTAAAAAATACGGTTTTAAATTCCAAGTCTTACCATATTATATATCAACTTTAAAACAAAATAAGCATGTCAATCTTTTGTTACGACAAAGCGATTATATTGATGAGAATGAAACAGAAAAATCTAATAGATCAAATAACAATGATAATTTCAAATTAAAATTCCACTATGTATGGATTAAAAACTTATCTGCTCTTGTTAGAAGTCAAGTAACGAAACATACTGCACAAATTTATCTATGTGAACGCTGTCTCCACTATTTTAATAATAAAGAAAAATTTAATATTCATGAGACAGATTGTTCAAAATTAAATAAATATAGAGTTAATCTACGTAATTTTCCTCTTCTGAAATTTAATCATTATGATCGAAAAGAAATGGTTCCATTTATTATATATGCTGATTTATAGTGCTTATTGAAACCAGTAAATAATGGACGATCCTTCCAAGATCATGAAACCTTTAGTGTGAGGCTTTACATAAATTGCAGTTATGATGATTCTAAATCAGTCTTTAAGCTGTATAGAAAAAAATTGAATGAAGAACAATCAACCGCACAATGGATTATCAAACAATTTCAGATTTTGTTAGATGAAATAGGTTAAATATATAAGAATGCTATAGAAATGAATCTTTCATGGCGTAATCAAATGGATTTCAAGATGAGCAAAGTGCGTCATATTTGTAGAAAATATTTTCAACGTAATGAAACAAGAGTTAGAGATAATTGTCATTTGACGGGCCAATTTAGAGATGCCGCACACGCATCCCGTAATTTAAATTATAAGAATCCTTATTTTATACTAGTCGTCTTCCATAACCTTACTGGATATGATTCTCATTTTATAATAAAAGAAATAGCTACTAGCTCTGATCTTGAGGGAAATGTGACTGTTCTAGCTGAAAACAAGGAAAGATATATAGCTTTCACAAAACACGTGGACGGTAGTCCTATAAATTTTCGATTCGTTTCGTTTTATGCCATCATCTCTCGAAAAACTGTCTTCATACTTAACCAAACTAAATATCGTAGAGCATGAATTCAAGATAGATAAATATACAAAAACACATATAGAATTATTGAAGAGAAAAGGCGTTTTTCCATATGAGTATGTTAACAGTTTTGAAAGATTAAAACAGACTCAATTACCACCTATCGAAGATTTTCATAGTTAATTCATAGATAGCAACATCTCTGAAGCTGACTATGAGCATGCACAAAAAGTGTGGAATGCTTTTGACATAATTGATTTAGGACAATATTCTGATTTATACTTAAAAACTGACGTATTACTCTTGGCCGATATTTTTGAAAAATTTTCGTAAAACTTGTATGGATGCGTATCAACTCGACCCAGTACACTATTATACTACTCCTGGATTGACATGGGATGCTATATTAAAGTGTACAAAAATTGAGCTAGAACTTTTAACCGATCTAGACATGGTGTTATTCATTCAGGTCCAAAGGTATTCGAGGAGGTATTAGTCAATGCTGTGATAGATATTCGAAAGCTAATAATCGATATATGGGCTCAGAATACAATGAAAAAAAACCTAGCAAGACTTTGATGTACTTTGATGTTAACAATTTATATGGATGGGCGATGACGTAATCATTACCATATAAAAATTTTAAGTGGGTCTCTAACATCTGTGATGTTCGTATCACTTATAAATAATAATAATTCGAACTCTCGTATCTAGCTAATGAGTAAGAATTTGTTTCTAATAATTTTACTCTACTTGTCGATAAATAAATAAATCAAATGTACTCTAATAATAAACAAATCAAATATATATAAATAAGTCTAATGTTTCAGGGAAAGTCAGACGATGCCCTAGTTTCTTATGGTGCGAATTGTTCCACAAGCAGAGCTAAAGTCTTTCTTGGATAGGATATAATTCGGCCCAAGTTTCTTATAGCGCGAGATGTTCTATAAGTCGAGCTTGAATTATAAGGAAGGAACAGTCTTGCTCAATTAATCACAATGAAAGAAAGAACTCAGGTATCAACCAAGTTTATTAAGACTCATGCACTCACCTTGCAAGGCTAGAAGTGAATGCTAGCCTGTGCAAAGGTGGGCCTATTTATACACAGATTTTCCCGCTTATTTTTGCAGGAGAGATGTCATCGAACATTCGAGAGACATTCGCGAATTTTGAGAAATGAGTTTTCTTAATTTACAAGTAAATAACCATTAATAGTAAGCTTTTAACACATATAAACTTTACAGAATTTGTTATTTGTTGATTTTATATAATATACAATTATCGCAAATAGTGTCGACAAAAGTTATTAACTAATAAAGTTAATTAACGTGATATTACAATATTTACAATAGAAAATTATTAAATTTTTATATAATTTTATAGTTACTTAATTTCGAAAGTATCTTCTAAAAAGAAATATTTAAATTAGTTAATAACATTTGAATTATAACTAATATTTCATATTTTTAACGGTTTTTTCTAATCTTATAACGTAATTATTAGATTAATTATCTAAGATTCCTAAATCATAAAGTTATTATTATTAAGTATAAAATTAATGCTTTTGTTTTATATACAACTTATTGTTTAAATAAATTATTAATTGTTTATTTTGTAACGGCCCAAAAAATAATCAAATTATTCTCGCGGCTCGTTAAGGATTTTATTTTCACTGGTCGGTGCGGGGTTCACCGCCGCCCCGATCAGCTAGCCGCTTCCTGGCGTTCCGCCGAATACGGGCGGACACACGCTGCCCTGAAAAGGGATCGCGAAAGCGCGGCCAAGCACGAGAGCGTGCGTAGGTTCAAATCACGGGCGAGGGAAG
The DNA here is from genome assembly GCF_024137745.1 of Phymastichus coffea. Lineage (NCBI taxonomy): Eukaryota > Metazoa > Arthropoda > Insecta > Hymenoptera > Eulophidae > Phymastichus > Phymastichus coffea. Next base: position 1,216,989 of record NW_026706835.1, on the reverse strand, counting down.
GGACAGAGGTTCCTTCCTGGGTACGCCCAACACAATGTCAACGCTTAAACAGGTTAAATCGGGCTTTATTTACTCATACGAACTTTTCATACAATACCGCATGCCGAGATTTCGCTATCAATACTATTTTAGAGAGAGAGAGACGATCGCTCGCGCAACTAACGCACGCTAAGTTGTCGCTTATAAACAGAGAGAAACTCACCGGGAAGTAGCTGCTGCAGACAGACTACCCCTCGCTAGTCGCCCGCGTTATCGCCCTTGCTCGGGCGGGCAAGTTCTGTCCCTGGTAATCGCCCACTCGAGATGACGATCCACAGGCTCCGGCGATCCTCGGGGATGATCTTCACTTCCTTGCGCACTTTCACTTTTATTTTTGCCGGTCGCTTTCCTTTTTCTTTTGTTCGCGCGCGCACGTGACAATCCTTCGAGCTCGCCGGTCTAAGTCCAAGTCCGAAAATCGTTTTCTCCCCCCACTCTACCGCTACGGCACGCGCCTGATCGAGTCTCGCTCTCTCTCTCTCTCTTCACTCCTCGCTCGCTTGCCCGCTTAGCCATGCTCGGCCTCGCGCGCGGACAATCTTCCGCGAAAACGGCCCCGGCCGTTATAATTTATTAATAACATTTATTATTCAGCTGTTATTAATGAAACCAATTCTTACTCATGTTCTATATTTATTTACGTTGCCTATGGATTATTTACATTTTTCTAATAATTCATATTTTTAGCGTAATAAATAAATCAACTTTGCATATTGAAATTCATTATTATTCAATAATTAAATACAATTTGTGTTATTATATTCTGAATCTATGTACTAAAATCTATATAATAAATGCTTTGTTATATTAAAATTATCTCTAATTAACATATTTTTCTTAATATCAAAAATCATTATATCTATATCTATTATTTTGTGACGTCACGCTATTTATTTTGATTATGAAATGAATACAATCGAGTAAACAGTGAGGTAGCGCCGCTTAATGTATTGATTTGAATAAACAGATAGATGCGTTAGACTGGTTGCAGTGATTCAGTGATATAATAAACTAGCTAATAGATAGGACCGTTAGACATCGATGAGCCTCATTTTTTCAATGTTTCCGATAATAATAAGGTTAGATATATTTTAAAAGTTGATCTAGAGTATCTAAAAGAACTACACGACGAACATAAGGACCTTCCACTTTGTCCTGAACATAACACACCACCCGGATCAAGACAAAAAAAACTTTTAACAACACTGTATAATAAAGAACGGTATGTCATTCATTATAGAGGGCTAAAGCAGACTATTAAATACGGACTCAAAATAAAACAAATACACAGAGCACTTCAGTTTAATCAAAACCCGTGGTTTAAAACTTATGTAGATTTGAATACGGAAAAAAGAAAACAAGCTAAAAATGAATTTGAAAAGTTATTCTATAAACTCATGATTAATGCAGTATACGGAAAGACTATAGAAGATGAAAGGAAACGAAAAGATGTTAAATAAATTAGTAGATGGAGTGGCAGATATGGAGCAGAAGCACGTATCGCCCAACCCAACTTTCATAGTAGTTCAATCTTTGATGAAAATTTAGTAGCAACACAGTTATTGTGGACGTCTATTAGTATTAAAAAACCAATATATACGAGGTGTGTTCAAAAAGTAACGAGAATTTTTAAATTTCGCGGGTTTGGAGAGTCCGCTTGTATTAAATTTTTTTTTATTAAGTTGGTACACATGTCCCTGAAGTACGATAAAATTTTCAGCAATATTCATTGCTTACTTTTTAAGTGGCAGCCGCTAACGTTAGACGTGTTTTTCGAGCTCGGCGATTTTCGTTTGTGAAAAAAAATGGATCAAAGAATTTGTATTAAATTTTGCGTAAAAAATGAAATAAAGTGTAGTAAAGTTTGTCAAATGTTAACAAAGGCATATAGTGAGTCTGCTATGAGTAAAGCAAGGATTTATGAGTGGTATAAGCGTTTCCAAGATGGTCACGAAAACGTTGAAGATGACGAACGACCCGGACGCCCAAGCACATCAACAACCGATGAAAACGTGAAAAAAGTGAATGAAATGGTTATGAACGATCGCCGAATCACAATCAGAGAAGTCGCTGATGATGTTGGCATATCAGTTGGCTCATGCCATCAAATTTTTTCGAATGTTTTGGGTATGAAACGTGTGGCAGCAAAATTTGTTCCAAAATTGTTGAATTTCGAACAAAAACAGCGGCGAATGGAAGTTGCTCAGGAGTCGCTAAATGAAGTCAATAACGATGCAGAATTACTAAAACGTGTTATAACAGGTGACGAAACATGGGTTTACGGATATGATGTCGAAACTAAGGCTCAATCGTCCCAGTGGAGGCATTCTGGATCGCCAAGACCGAAAAAGGCTCGACAAGTACGGTCGAATGTGAAGGTTATGCTCACTGTGTTCTTCGATTTGAATGGCATAGTGCATTATGAATTCTTGCCACAAGGTCAAACAATCAATAAGCAGTACTACCTACAAGTTCAACGTCGTTTGCGTGAAGCAATCCGAAAAAAACGCCCGGATTTGTGGCAAAACAATTCATGGCTTTTGCACCACGATAATGCGCCTGCTCACACTTCATTGCTTGTTCGTGAATTTTTGGCCAAAAACGAAACTGTAACGATGCCTCAGCCTCCATATTCGCCAGATATGGCTCCATGTGACTTTTTTCTATTTCCAAAAATAAAGAGAACAGTAAAAGGCCGTCGTTTTACAAGCATAGATGACATTAAAAGCGAATCGCTGAAAGAGCTAAAAGCTATTACAAAGATCGAGTTTCAAAAGTGTTTCGAGGATTGGAAAAAGCGTTGGCATAAGTGTATTGTATTCGAAGGGGACTACTTTGAAGGCGACAACATTAATGTAGATGAATAAATAAATATTTTTTTCATAAAACGAAAATTCTCGTTATTTTTTGAACACACCTCGTATTGGACTTTGTGTGCTAGAATTCTCAAAAACATTAGTATATGACTTCCACTATGGTTACATAAAAAAAAAGACTACCTCATAAAGCAAAATTACTTTATACTGATACAGATAGCCTCGTATATGAATTTCAAGATGTTGATATATATGAAATAATGAAAGAAGATGTGACGAGAGCAGGCCGTGCGCCGGCTTCTCGTCTGCGTTTCTCCCTCCTTCTCCACTAGGCAAGGCGTGGTGGCCAACGTTGGGCACATTAAAGTATGCGCCTAACACTCGGCCTTTTTGTTTCAGCGCCAAGAACGGGCCAGCGGAGCTGAGCGCAAGAAAAAGTTGAGGAGCGCGGAGAGAGTGAGAAAGAGAGAGAGGGAGAGCGAGCATTAGACCTATGCAGGGATAGGCAGGCGCGCGACGGGTGACCGATAAGCGGCGCGTCGCGTGCCGCCTAACTAAGAGGTCAGGGAGGGATAAGAGCAAGCGCCGCTGAGCGGCCGCGAGACGATCAGCGCGAGAAAAATGCGTGCGTGAGTTCATTCCGGTTTCGAGCAGTGAGAAAGGAAGAGAGAGCTAGGAGCGTATTTGAAGTCAACACCATTGATTGGCAGACGAGAGCGACCAGCTTATCGTCGTTCCCGTTGGACATCTCGAGGGCAGCAGCCTTGTCAACCATCACAGCCTTCCGGGACAGCATCCTCCACAGCTTCTACTACTCCCCAGGACAGCGATCTCGCCGCGGTTGCAGCTCTCCTCAGAAAGCGACCCCGCCACCTACAGCAGCTCTTCCGGGATTGCAACCTCACCGATTTCAACTCTCAACCGAGTAGGCAGCAACACCAAGGTCAAGATTCTTTGTTCTTTTCTGAATCTCTCTTTCTCTCTACACTCTCTCTCTCTCTCCTCTGGTGATGCGACGAGCGGTGCGCATTTAATAAGATAGCCAAGCATTCACGTGCCGGCTATCTAGAGGTTCGCGCTTAATTTTAATTCGTATTGGTGGTAGTTGTGACCGGCGAATTGTCAAGGCGCCCACGTGCCGGGCAATTCATCCGGTATAGATTCGCGTAAATCTTAAGTAAAGGCTATATCGGGTTAACAATGTTAAAATTGCCTAAGAATGAATCGTTATCGGGGATCAGCTATCCAAAAGAGCATATTTTGAGGCTCTCTCACCTAAATTTTCAGACCCCTAGGTGGCAATAGAGTGCCACAATCGTAAAAAACTGGTTTTTGTGAAAATAATTTCTCCTGCTTTACTGTTTGCTCAAAAAATTCTGAAAAAATTCATAGATATTAAATTTTTTACTACAAAATAGCCGGATTTTTTCAGATTTTTTGGATAAAAATCGGAGTCAGAAAAAATTATTGAAATTTTAAATGATTTTTTAGGTTATGAAGGTCATATTTGGCTAACATCTACATAATCATTTTTCATGTATTTTTTTCCGTACTTTCGAATGCATTTATTCAAATTATCATGTTTTGACCAAAACATGCTGAAAAACGGAAAAAATCGTTATTTTTCGCGTTTCTCCCATGTTTTTAGCACATAACCTCAAAATAGATACTTCACTAGGTACTAAAATACCTATAAATATTCTAGGACTCTTTGCCTGTATGCAAGAACACCAAAAAGTAGTTTAGAAAAATTTTCCAACTCCTAAAAGTTCATACAGTCAAGTATTACTTCCCTGTAACTGCAAAGAGCAAGACCAATCATTTATGATTGAGACATTTTTGTTGCTTAAAATTAATTCAAACCTTAAAGCTATAAAACATTTTGAACTAAAATAGTTTGAACAAGATAAGCTAGACTTTTTTTAACGAGCCTCTTATTATATTAACAATCTTGTGATCCACAAGTTATAGTTATCGTACTTAGTCATACGTATTTGGTATAATCCTTTATTCATAGTTTCATTGAATAAAACTTGTGAGATTGCATACTTGGATTACACATTAATATAATAACACATTATATTACACATTAATAATTAAAAAAACATTTAATTTACTTCTGTGAGGTTATGAGAACGTTTTAGCACAACATCAGTTGTCTTCTTCTACGTCAAATTATCTCGACGACCTACTAAGTCGCCCGAAAAAACGATCAGTATCACGCGGTGAGCTAACAGGTCGGACTCAGAAAAAGTACTTTTTGGTTAGTAACCTACCCACTCACTCGATGGCACTACCGGGCTTCCGTACTCTCCTCCCTCCCAGAAGAGCCTACGTAAACCTACTGCGCATGACAACGAATCGTTGGTCATCTAGCCCAATCATGGCCGACGATTCTGACGGTTCGCTTGTGACTATTTAAATGGAACAAAAATGTACCTCAAATCTGAACGTGGGTCCATTTCAAGTTTGTATTTTCATGACATTCAAGGCAAAAATTGAAGAATTTCGTTAGGCGCTTTTCAAAAAAAGTGAAAAAACAAAAATTGAAAAATGTATTATATTTTGATAACATTTCATAAATAAATATCCTTATAGATATTTAAAATCTAAATAAAATGAGATATTCAGTTAAATTACTGAGGATAGATGTTTCATGAATCATGTATGATGGTATAATATAAATTATTATAATTATGATTAATATTACTATTATTATCTAAAGAAATTATGACTATAATCTTAAAAATGATTTCAATAAATTACGATATTTGACGGTTTTTTCATGCTGAGTTTTTCTCTGAGGTCCGTACTCGCTCTCTGCGAAAATTCTATGGGTACGTTCGACTATAGACTATAGTCCGACCATTCATCCGCCATCCGTTTGACACGTACGATGACCGTTGAGTGACCGCAGCACTCGCAGCAGCAAAAGCTACCTCCACAACAGATTATTCTCGTATTAACACCTATAAGTACTTGGTGGTAACGATTGCATTTCAAATAGAAAACGAAGTCAGAAACAGTATATACATACCGACCTTAATGGATAAAAATTTTTGTTTTGTATTATTATAATCAGTATTATTAGTAACTGCAACGATTGCCGAAAATCGTTTGACTCGCGCGAGGTAATTAGCGGTTAAGCGAGGTGAGCCGCGTTCGGTTCGCGAGAGAGAGAGAGCGCGTAAGGGGCACTGACCGGGAGGGGAGGTAGCAACCGGCAGTACGACTGTGTCACTCAGTCATCCCGTGCGCCTAACCTCCATCCGTTCGAGCTTTTTCGTTTTGGTTTTCCCTGGTGACATTGCGAGCGTGAGTGCGTGGGTGCGTTGACAGCAGCAGCAGGAGCATCAGCGATAACTGCGTTAGCAGCGACAGCAGCAACAGCAGCAACAGAAGCAACCACAGCAACAACAGTAACAGCAATAGTTTCGGTGGTGCGGCAAGCAGCGAAGCGGCAGTTCAACAATCCGCTAGTCGGATACGGTTGGCCACCGTATCCACACCGTCCTTGCGGTAGGTGCACCTTCCTTTCCCTTATTGCTAATTGTTAATTTGGCGTGCGAATCCGCGCAGCGAGCGCGAAGAGTTCATTGTTTTGCGTGCGAGCAGGTAGTTCGCGGCATCGCGGTTTTTTCTCTCTCTCTCGAATAGCGTGTATTGTCATTCACGCGTGCGTGCGTTAGACTCTCGGCTATTTCCCCGTGTAATTGATTTTAACTAATAAATCATCCCTTGGCTTTTTTAATTCAAACGAGTTTCCGTTATTGTGTTTTCCCTTTGTCCGGAGGTCGCGCATATTTGTTTACATTACGATTCGAATTCGCCGGTTGCGAAGCACGAATCGTGTAAGTATCGCTAGACGCGAGTCGACATCCTAGGTACCGGTGGTGGCCGCACGAGCGCTAAGAGTACGAGCTACAGCGCCGCCAAGTGGCGAGTTGGGGGAACCCAACTCGGAACATCGAGGAGACTCTGCGCAGGCGCACTTCGGGCAAGGTAGGTTACTGTGCTATAAGCACATAGATAACAAGGCGTCATTTAGTCATATTTGAAGGTACGTTCGCGTGATTTAGGACTAAACGACAGCCTGTTACATAACGTTATAATTGTTACAGAGCATTATATTAATTTAGAAAACGGAGTCATTTTGCAGTATATAAGTAAGTATTTGAATCTATTGAAATTTTTGTAAATTAAAAGTATCTTAAAAACTAAAAATTCATCGTATGATTCAAGGTTAATTTTTTTCAAATACCTCCATTATTTTTAAATGTTGTGTACATAAATTGCAGGAAAATACATTTTCTATTCATTTTACACTAATTTGTTTTGAAAGAAAAAAAGGGATATTCCAAGATTTTTTTCAACATTTTCATAATATTTTTACAATCTTTGGGTATCAAGAAGGGAAAACGTCATTTTTGATGAAGTTTATTGAAGGAAATATAATATTACATTTGTGGTTATCATATTATAACTATATAATGATATGATAATTTACGTTTTTGGATGGAAGCATGTAGTTTACCATAATATTGATATATTTATCACTATTCATTGTACCTTCTACAAAATGCAGGTCATATGTTTCTTTTCCCGACAAACAACCCCAAATTATTACAGATCCACCACCTTTCTATACTTTTGCGGACTGACAATTACTCTTGAATTTTTCGCCAAACGTCTCACTCGTTTGGGTCATAAAAATGTAAAAAAAATCTTGGAATATCCCAAAAATTTTTGTTTTTAAAACAAATTAGTTTAAAACTGATAGAAAACGTATTTTTCTGCGATTTATGTATTCAAAAATAATAGAGGTATTTGAAAAAATTGACCTTAAATACAGTAAATGAAAGATTTTCGAATGATAAAAATTAGACGGTATTTGTGTGCGGTTTAAACAATTTAATAGCTATTTGAAATTTTTGTCAATTGAACTTCAAAGTTAAAAAAATATAAGGAAGAAAGAATTATGCCATGATATATTGATACAACATTTGTAGAGTGTTTCTAGTATAACGAAATCGACGATATTACGTGGTCACAAAAAATATTACTTTTTAAATTCAAATCTGCAAAAAAATTCTGTAGTGAATCAAACCTACATCAGATTAAGGTTTTTTTGTTTATAAAGACATTAATTTTGAATAAAAAAAATATTAGGAACGACTACAAAAAAATTCGAAACTCCAAGGCTCTGTAAAGCTTAAAAATCGTAAATAAAATGAAGCGGAATTGGGGGTGCCTCATAATTTTGAGTAGCTTGTCTGACTACATTAAAATTTTTTTCTTTTTATGTGGTAAATCCACTCGTCCATTTTTTTACAATAACATCTATGTCAATTCTGTGATTTTTTTGTAGACATAGATCTTATATAAATGCTTAAAATATTTACCAAGGATGACTCTTTAATAGATTTTTTCACCTTTTTCTTTAAAAATTAGCAATGGATTTTTTAATAATATGCATAATCCCATAATAAATCTTACAATTTTTTCATTTCAGTTTTTTCATAAAATATGGATAATTTTGATGCAACTGACCAATGTTGCAATTGCTCCAAAAAAAATCTAAGTAAGACAGCCACACAATTAAAGATTATTAATTTAGAAAGTGAAGTTGAAGCTGTTCTTCAACAATTAAATATAGATAATGTCAGTGTTGGATCTAAACTTTGTGATAAATGTAGAAGACTTGTTTTTTTTTGGTACAAAAAATCTAAAGTTGATGAGCAACCATCATGTAGTGATCAAAGTCAGCCAACGAGTTCTCAGGAAGTACCTAGCCCACAGAGTTCGGGAAGTGTCTTCGAAGTAAAATTAAATAATCCTAAAGAATAAAACCTACTGTTGAGCTACCCCTTAAAAGAACTTTTGCCTCTCATAGCGTGTGTTGTTTTGTAAAGATACAAATAAATTGATTCATGTGCCATTGAATGCAAGATTACAATGTTTCAATGAATTGAAAATTTTTATTCCAGATGGCAATCGCGTTTGTTCTAAACATTTAATCAAAAAACTATTTTTCCAAGATGAATTAAAATTAATACAAGTAGACTGTAACACAAGTTTTTTAACTGCAGATAAAATATGTTTATTTCTGTATGAAATATCAGACTTAACGTCGTAAACATTCTTAGATAAAATTAAATCATCAGAGCTTAGCGAGAAACAATTATTTTCTTTTACAAGTCTCTCTGATAATCAATTACAAGAGTTGAGTAAATTGTTAGTTTCCATGAGATCATCACATTCTAGGGACGTTACACAAGCTTTGGTCATATTTTTATTCAAACTACGGACTGGATCATCGAATAATTTTATTTCGTCTATTTTTGGAATAGATAATGAAATAAAAGTCTCAGGTTTTTGCGAATCGGTAATTAATTCATTTGAAAAAGACATCTTGCCCATATTCTTTGGAGTAAAAAGTATCTCAAGGGAAGAATTAATTCGTGATCATACTTCTATTTTTCTGAAAAAACTTTTTAGTTTAACGAACGTGCGTGCTTTGGTATTTGACGGTACTTATTTACGTCATCAAAAAAGTAAAAATAATGACTATCAACGGAAATCATATTCAGGTCATAAGAAATATCCTTTGATTAAGTCATTTACTATTTGCACCACAAACGGGTTCGTCGTAGATGTTCCTGGTCCGTTTTTAGCTACGGAAAACGATGCAAGTATTATGAAAAAAGTGATGGAAGATCCGAATGGTGTAAGAACTATCATGAGAGAAGGTGATGTTTGTATTATGGATAGTGGTTTTAGGGATGTGGTACCTTATTTAGAAGGCTTGGATATAGGGTTCTTATGCCCGCCTTGAAAGGGAAAAGGCCCAACTTGACAACGTCTGAATCGAATGAATCTCGTTATGTTACAAAATTGAGATGGGTAGTAGAGGCCGTTCACAGTATTCTCGGGAAAAAATATAAACTTCTCCACCAGCAGTTGGATAACAAGCTTCTTCCAAAAACTGGCGCATATTGTAGAATCGCTTGTTTTCTGAACAACCGTTTTGGAAAGCGTTTGAACAGCGATAAAGATGAAGATGGATTGCAAGACATAATTATTGAAAGAATGCTGAAATGTAATCAAGATGAAAATACTTTGGCATCAGAAGTTGCGACAGCCAGATGGTCTAGACGATCTACTACTATGACTAAACTAACATCAAATGAAATAACTGACTTTCCGGAGATGACTGAACCGGATCTTAAGATTTTTTTTTCAGGTACCTGTCAAATAGGTCAAACCGTCTGTTATCTGGCTGAATTAATGGATGATAATCAAAATATCAATTTGGAGTATGTTAAGTTGAAACCAAATATTATTAAAGTATTAGTAAGATCCAGGAATATAAATAGTAAGACCTATAAGTGCTACGTTGAATACAAGCCTAATTCAATCGGCTATAGCGGTATTCTACGACACGCATGCGACTGTGCGAACGGATTACGAACTGTAGGCTTTTGCTCACATATCGCAGCAGTTATATACTATCTCAGTAATGCTAGATATCAATCGAAAATTATTAGACCAGCAAAAATTCTTTCTGATTTGTTTTCCTCCATAGATTTTGATCCAGTTATAAATGAAGATAGTGATGAAGATTAAGAATAATATTGTAATTAAAATTGATAATGTTAAAGTTCTTGTAAATTTTAATTGATATGGATTTATCACATTTACATTGACAATACATTTCATGAACAAATTGAATGCACATATTTATATTTTTTATAAACATTATTCTAATTTCTACTATAATTATATAATTACTTACTCAAGGATATTTTTCATTATAATAAATAATAATTTCAAAATGATACGGAGTTTTTCTGTACTTAAAGTTGGCTGACTAGGCTCTTTGCAGTTCCAGGGAAGTAATATTTGACTTTATGAATTTTTAGGAGTTGGAAAATTTTTCTAAACTACTTTTTGGTATTCTTGCATACAGAAAAAGAGTCCTGGAGTATTTTTAGGTGTTTTAGTACCTAGTGAAGTATCTAATTTTGAGGTTATGTGCTAAAAACATAGGAAAAACGCGGAAAATAACGGTTTTTTCAGTTTTTGAGCCTGTTCCGGTCAAAATATGATAATTTGAATAAATGCATTCAAAAGTACGGAAAAAATACATAAAAAATGATTATGTAGATGTTAGCCAAATATAACCTTCATAACATAAAAAATTATTGAAATTTCAATAATTTTTTCTGACTTCGATTTTTATCCAAAAAATCTGAAAAAAATCGGGCTATTTTGTAGTAAAAAATTTAATATTCATAAATTTTTCAGAATGTTTGGAGCAAACAGTAAAGCAGGAGAAATTATTTTCACAAAAACCCGTTTTTTACGATTGTGGCACTCTATTGCCACCTAGGGGTCTGAAAATTTAGGTGAGAGAGTCTCCAAATATGCTCTTTCGAATGACTAATCCCCGATAACGATTCATTCTTAGGCAATTTTAACATTGTTAACCCGATATAGCCTTTCTAATAGATTAAGTGTGCGATTAGTTGTTAGTTTAGATGGACAGTGAAATATTCATTTGTGATTATCTTAAGTAGTTTCTTTGGTTCCATTTCTTCGTTAGTTAGTCGATAATCTTAAATTATATTACGCGCGCGCATGTTTAATTTAAATAGTTATTAATAATAATAGGTTATAAGTTTAATTTGATTTCTGTCTTTATATAATTTATTTATTGACCTTCCCTCTCTTTTCTCCCTCAATTGCCGTGAGCGAAAATGCCTCACTTACCTCGCAAAAAGAATTGGTGACAACGAGAGAATTTTGTCACAAAGATATCAATAAATTTGATACATCAGATTACTCAGAAAATAATTAGTTTAATATGCCGTTAGTTAATAAAAAAGTTCTCCGTATTATGAAAGATGAATGCAATGGTAATATTATGAGAGAATTCATTGGACTTCGAAGTAAAATGTATAGTATACTAATAGAAAACCATCAAGCAATAAAGAAAGCAAAAGGCGTAAAAACACATACTGTCATAAAAACAATCGATCACGAAGATTATCCAAACTGTTTATTGGATTTAGAAATTATTAGGCGTGAGCAATGCAATATACAAAGTGTATTGGATCAAGTAAAACAGAAAGAGTGCAGAAAGTAGCACTAAGTCCATATGATGATAAACGATGTATATTCGATAAAAATCCTAATGCACTTCCATGAAGTCATTGCGAAACTATTGAAACATCAAAGCTTAAAATCAAGAGTGCGAAACAACGAAGGAAAAGAAAGATCATAGAAATGGAAGAAAATCCTCAAGAAAGTTATAAGCTTCCTCCAACCTCCGATAGAAGTCACTCAGAATAGAGTAGTAATAGTGGGGAGAAAGAAGGCTTAGTTAGGAAAAGACTAATAGTAAGAGAGTGGGGATAACGGTAGAGTGGGGGACAACGGCAGACATGGCGACTGAAGTCGGAGGGGTAGGGCAATGGAATCATATGAGAAATTACTCAAGTGGGGATAGGGCGAAAAGAGAGGAAAATTACGGCGGCTCGAGTTCTCAGAGAGGGGACGCATGGTACAAAACGGAGAACACACCTCAGTCCGTCGCAGTTATTCAGCAGTAGTTTCTCTTCAAAGTTCTCCTATTCGACTTCTAGATTTTCTCGAAAAAATTAAGTTTCTTATATACGAGTAGCTCACTAACTATATCTTAGTAGTATTAATTATTGATTGATTTTTTTTTATTGTAGAATGGATTTTTCAATAATCAATAAAATAGCAAAATCGGCATTCTTATCCAGAAAGACAAGGTTGCAATTTGAAAATAACTGTACCTATATGATAACGAAATTAAGATAGCTGAATACTTGCTATGGATTCAGTGTAGTCATAACCGTAGACGACGAATATGACATTTTTCTACCAAAGCGAGTAAGCTTAGCGTTAGAAAAAGACGAAGATATGTTGCAGAAATGATACGGGACCATGGAGAAAAAAGAATTGTTTATTCATCGTCGAGAAGGCTCGAACTTTGAATTTAAAAATTAAATTAGTATAATGTGTAAATGTATACATAGTAAATAAATTTATATTTAAAATTTTAATTATGTCTTTAATCCTAATTTAGTTATTCCTTTAAATCCTTTTTTTTGAAGAGGTTGAAGTAATTACTTATGCGTTCTTTCTGCTGAGTTTCGACTTAGTGTAAAGGTCTCATAAGCAATGTTAGTAATGGTTAGTAACCTCACGGTGAGAGTGATGGTTGGGGCTCTCACACATTCCCTAACAAAAAAAAAAAAAAAAAAAATAAGAAAGAGGGGGGGGGTATTTTGGCGGCTCGAAAAGCAAAGTAGTGGGATTATATTCCAAAATAGCGATAAGATGTTCATAGGAAGCCCATTCTGTTCGAAGCAGTGGTGGTAAGAAGAAGAAGTATTAGAACCCTAGCCATGCCAGCTATAAGAGACAACAGGAGATCTCACTCCTCTTCAAAGCATGTATGGTTTGCGAAGAAAGTTAAAATACATCATCTTCCATACGAAGAAAAAGACTCTAGAAAAGGTATTTGGGAGCAGATAGCACGAGATCACGAACGTTTCCCAAAACGTAGTGCCGAATTGAATAAAGTTATATCACGAGTATTATTCAAGAAACGTATATTGATGATGGATCGAATGCTTGGTCCTATATTAGAAAATCATTAGACTATATATATGTTAAATAAAATGGAAATCTAATTTAAAGTAGAGGGAGGCGGTTGTGGCGACTCGAAAACCAAAGTAGTGGGGAGAGGTTTTAAAAGAGCTGTGAGCCTCGAAAAGCTTCATTCTGTCTCAAGAATAGAGTAGTAGCTATTATAGCAGCAGCAGCAGCACCAGCACCAGCAGCAGTGACAGCAGTAGTAGTAGAAGTAGTAGTAGAAGTAGTAGTAGAAGAAGAAAAAGAAGAAGAAGAAGAAGAAGACGTAACATTCTAGATCTCTTTACCTACAGCAATATAAATTTTGAAATGTTGAATAACATTAGAATGAAGCTTTTCAATACACTTCCTGAAAAAAGTCATTATGAATTGCATGAAGATCAGAATTATGTAATAACATTCATGAGACAAGATGAATCTCGAATTATTCTTGAACTCGATTGTGACTTCGAAATTGTTCTACCGGACTAAATGTCAAGAGCGATAATTTATCATTTTGATCTTTTTATTGATCTTTCTGATAGAATACAAAAATATGCATTATTTATTCAATATCATGGATGTGATCGATTTCAATTTATTATTTAAATGTATTTGTATATCTTATTATATCTCAATAAAGATTGTATTATATAAATTTATTTTCTGGAGAGTTAAATGAGTCTTTAGTGTTTCTATTAAAGCAGGTTTCGACTTGTCTTAATGGACTCACTAGTGTCGATTATAAAAAATGGAAGTACCTCACAGGTAAGAGCGAAGGTTGGGGCTCTTATCCTTAAAATTAAAAAAAAAACAATGTAATATTTATAAATGAAAATAACACTATTTATTTAAATACAAACTAGATACATATAAATTTATATTTGTAATTCATTGTTGTATAGTCTCCTTATTTATCCAAGAATTGTGAGTATTATCAAAGCTAAGCCATTTTACGAAGACTTCATTACCCCGTCTTCTGAGAATTTTTTTTACAAGATAGATATCAGGATACATAGCTTAATGTAGTTCTTGTTCATAAAAACCACCAACAATGGGATTTTCTTGATAATCTAGTGATATGTTACAGGTTTAGTTCACGAAATACGATGAATAGTAACAATTTCTGTAGACCAATTAGGCGTATATCTTTTTGCAAAAACGTGTTTAGACTTGATCACTCGCACTTTATCTCCTACCTGGAATTTCGGTTTTTTGAAAAGACGATGATCGTAAGAGAATCGTGTCAAGATCTGCATTTCATTTTCTGTAGTCACGACTTTAGGCTTCATATTTGTGCGATGTTTTCGATTACACAAGCCGACAACGAACAAAACACAGAAACCAGACAGTACGTTCCCAAAGGTTTTTGGTGCGCTGAAACCGAATCTGACCTCAGAATTTCTCCATCACCCTAGGTTTTCGAGAAATCCTAACCTAAAAGTTAAAAAAACACGATTTTCCACTATATTTCGCATAGTATTACGTCGTAAGCCAATTTTATTTTAAAAAACAAGTAATGCTATCTCAAAGTACTACTCTTACCCGTCAAAACCCTTTTTTCAGATTTCAAAAATCTTTTTTTTCCATCGAGATATCGTAGATTGAATTTGAGTGATTTAGCGATTTCGTTACAGCACGAAATAGTGGCGAATTTCCGAATAAGGAGTTATAGTGTAATTATATGTTTTTTGGGTCACTGAATCCAAATTTAACGTCAGAATGACTCTATAATCTCAATTCCCTTAACCCTAGAACCCATAACCTGCTGCGGTATAACCCCCGACCCTCATACCCCAATTTCCTCAACCCTCGAGCCTTTAACCTGCGAAGCTATAACCCCCGACCCTCACACCCCAATTTCCTCAATCCTCGAGCCCTATTACCGCGACGATATAACCCCCAACCCTCATACCGAAATTCGCTACGCAGAATACCTCAAGACTCCAAATTATATTCAACCCCCGAGCCCTGCAAGTCTGCAACCTCAGACTCCTTTGCCAGAATTTCCTCAATCAGCACTTCAAGCTGCTATCGTATAACCGTATGTCTCTACATTTCAATCCCTTCAATATCCAAGCCTTGTATTCTACGCAGCTTTCAATTACGCGTTTTAAATCTCATTTATTCAGTTTGTGAGTGTTGCATCTGAATATCTGCAACCCTACAGTTTTTCACTTCTTTTTTTTATGAAAACGCTGTCGTTTATCTTGAAATGAACGTTTAAGAGATTTGCGTCTATGTTGATCTGTCAATGTATCGTGTCGGTGTAGAGCCTAGCAATAGTCAGCCATCATGCTCTCATTCCATCTACCTTGATAATGTTCCTCTTTGTTTCTAAAATCTTGATGAAATCTTTCACCCATTTCTTCACTGAACGCCCCAACATTGTCCGGAAAGTATTTCAAATGTTAAAACAAAAAGTGTATTTTCAGGCTGATCAAACACCTTAATTTTTGAAAATTCTGTAGCATTGTCGACACAATAGTTTTGTATTTTGGGTCCCGGTGGTTTCCGAGAAAATTCTCGGTGACACTTTTGAAACTTATCCAAGCATTTCTCTCATTAGTCGTCATTGTCAAGAGGAATTCATCATCTTTCATAAGTGCTCGAATGTCTGGCCCTACAAATATGCTTTCCTTAATTTTCGCTTCAGACAATTTAGGAAATTTGCCCTGAAGATACTTGTAACATTCGCCTTCCTTATCTAGTGCCTTGACGAATTGCTTCATCAAGCCCAATTTTATATGGAGTGGAGGTAACAAGATATGTTTAGTATCAACAAAGTTCTCATGGACGACATTGTGTGATCCAACAACCATTCCGATTCTTTTCGTCCATTCTTTCCGAACCCAATGTTCTTCTCGTGCACGACTGTCCCAGAGACACAAAAAACAGGGGTGCTTCGTATTTCCAGATTGCAAGCCAACTAATATATTGATCATCTTGAAATCGCCACAAACGAGCCATTTGTGTTCATTGTAATTGATTTTCTCAAGAAGGAATCGAAAGTTATCGTGAGACTCTTTCATCACAGTGGAATGAGCAATGGGAATAGCTGCATACTCATTCCCATTATGCAGAAGTACTGCCTTGAGACTTTGTACAGATGCATCCATGAAGAGTCGCCAGTTCTCTGGATTATAACCTCCTTGCACTCCATATAAACTTATGAGATGCTTTATATCGTTGCAGTAAACAAGGTTATCCACGCAAGTAAAATATGGCCGAAATTTAATATCTCTCTTCCTGTAAATAGAAACATTTGTCTCAGGTAATAAAAGATTTCTCTCTTTCAGTCTTGAAGCTAAGAGTTCTGAAGAATCTTTCGGAAGATTCAAATCCCGGATCAGGTCATCCAAAGAATTTTGGTCGAAAAGTTTGGGCTTTTCTGAATCAGAAAAATCTTCTTCATCACTACTGCTGCTTTTGTCTGTTACCGGAACTTCTATTGGTTGAAGTTTTTTTGGTTCAGAATCAGAATTTTTTTTTCTTTCTATTTTTCCATACTAAGCTGCTGTTACACTAGAAACGTTCGGATAAAGGAGAGAAGCTTTGTTATTATGATTAAAACCTAAAGTATCACATTTACAAAAGTAACAGTCATCATGGTGATTTTTAGGTTCACGCTATAATTCACGTTATAATTTCATTAAGCCAGAAGTGAGCAATCGATCTCCAACTCTTAACTTTTTAAGCTGAATTTCTACATCCTGATCTCTTTGAAACTTATCCTGGATATATAAAAGTACTAACCTAATTTGATACGGACCGGTGGTCATATCTTTCAAATAATTCAGTTCCAAAATTAAAAAATCATGTAATTGATTGGCAGATAATCCCTTTGATCATTTCTAGTGTAAAGATTTTCTACTTTAACTAAAGTGTAACGGAGATTTGCGACAGTTCCCGTATGGGTAGCTCGCGGCCGTCCGCACAAATTATTTATTTGGAGATTCGGGAAGCAAAAGACGTTCCCATGACTGAATAACGCGTCAAGCACAACCACGTTAAACTTATAGATTCGAAGTCGGGATGAGGAGTGATACAGCGGCGAATAAACACAACACCGGATTAACACACTAATCCTTTAATCGTCAACAATTGACTACAAGACGGCGATCTCATGCCTATATACTACGAGCTGCGCAATAACAAACGCGAACGCGAAGGTGAATTGTGGCTGGTCAGCCTGCCGATTCCCTTTTTAAAACTAATTATTATAATTAATTACCTGACAAACACTTTCCGCTCTTATTTTATCAACAGGGTAGCCGGCAGATCTGCCACACTACCACCCATCAGCTAGCGCCCAAACATGCAAGAGAGAGACAAGAGAGAACTCGGCACCGACCTCGACCTTCAGCCTCTCTGACGACTAGAACGCTTCGCAGTATGACGTCACTGGTACGCTCCTTCTCGCTGATCGCCTCGCTGGTGTTTATTGTCGTCACTGTTTGTTCTCTTGCTCGTCTTCTCCTTCGCTCTACCAATGTTGCTACCTCAATCTATTCGCTCGTTGATTGCTGTTGTTGCTTCCGCTGCCCTTCGGTTGCTTGATACTGCAGCAGCGACGAAGTCCGCTCACGCGCGAATCCTCGCACCTCGCCAGTTACCCACACGCACCAGTGCCGGGCATCCTTCGGAACACGGCTGGGTGCGACCCAGCCACACACTCTAATTCTCGTCCACGCACCCAGCGTGTCTCCGAAAACGAAAACATTGACGAGGTCGCGGGGTCCGGAAAACCGTTAACTTCGGTTTAATCCGCGCGCGCGACTTTCTCTGCCCAAAGCCTAGCAGATACTTTCTCCATAAATTTTCCGCTGTGATTCACAACTAGAGCGCGCTCTCTCACTCTCTTTCATTCTTCCTCTTCCGTGCCATCTCGATCGCTCCAGTCGTCAGCTCAGCCCGTATACAGCTCATCGAAAATAAAAACCAAGCATGAGTGTGCGTGCCACACGCATACACCCTCAGATTGGCGCGGCGCGGGAATAGTACATTACGACACTAGGCCAGAAAGTTGGATTTCCGGGGCGTGCGTAAGTGACGGGCGAGCCGAAGGCGAGCCCGTCATATTACGCACGCCTGGGCATCCAACTATCTGGCCGTGTGTCGTACGAGGTGTGTTCAAAAAGTAACGAGAATTTTTAAATTTCGCGGGTTTGGAGAGTCCGCTTGTATAAAATTTTTTTTTATTATGTTGGTACACATGCCCCTGAAGTACGATAAAATTTTCAGCAATATTCATTGCTTACTTTTTAAGTGGCAGCCGCTAACGTTAGACGTGTTTTTCGAGCTCGGCGATTTTCGTTTGTGAAAAAAAATGGATCAAAGAATTTGTATTAAATTTTGCGTAAAAAATGAAATAAAGTGTAGTAAAGTTTGTCAAATGTTAACAAAGGTATATAGTGAGTCTGCTATGAGTGAAGCAAGGATTTATGAGTGGTATAAGCGTTTCCAAGATGGCCACGAAAACGTTGAAGATGACGAACGACCCGGACGCCCAAGCACATCAACAACCGATGAAAACGTGAAAAAAGTGAAAGAAATGGTTATGAACGATCGCCGAATCACAATCAGAGAAGTCGCTGATGATGTTGGCATATCAGTTGGCTCATGCCATCAAATTTTTTCGATTGTTTTGGGTATGAAACGTGTGGCAGCAAAATTCGTTCCAAAATTGTTGAATTTCGAACAAAAACAGCGGCAAATGGAAGTTGCTCAGGAGTCGCTAAATGAAGTCAATAACGATGCAGAACTGCTAAAACGTGTTATAACAGGTGACGAAACATGGGTTTACGGATATGATGTCGAAACTAAGGCTCAATCGTCCCAGTGGAGGCATTCTGGATCGCCAAGACCGAAAAAGGCTCGACAAGTGCGGTCGAATGTGAAGGTTATGCTCACTGTGTTCTTCGATTTTAATGGTATAGTGCATTATGAATTCTTGCCACAAGGTCAAACAATCAATAAGCAGTACTACCTACAAGTTCAACGTCGTTTTCGTGAAGCAATCAGAAAAAAACGCCCGGATTTGTGGCAAAACAATTCATGGCTTTTGCACCACGATAATGCGCCTGCTCACACTTCATTGCTTGTTCGTGAATTTTTGGCCAAAAACGAAACTATAACGATGCCTCAACCTCCATATTCGCCAGATATGGCTCCATGTGACTTTTTTCTATTTCCAAAAATAAAGAGAACATTAAAAGGCCGTCGTTTTACAAGCATAGATGACATTAAAAGCGAATCGCTGAAAGAGCTGAAAGCTATTACAAAGATCGAGTTTCAAAAGTGTTTCGAGGATTGGAAAAAGCGTTGGCATAAGTGTATTGTATCCGAAGGGGACTACTTTGAAGGCGACAACATTAATGTACAGTACCGGCCATTAATTTTGGATGGGGAATCCATTTTTTGCTCTGACTTCTCACGCGCATATCTTCTTCAATATTTGTCGGAAATTTTTTTTTAAAATATTATTGGAAAGTACTCCTTAAAAGCTTCCTTTTTGTGTTATTAAATATTTTTTTATGCCGTTTTTGTGACTGTGAGACCCTTAAGCAATTTTACAATTTTTACAATTTTTTGATTTTTGTTCAACCAGCTACAGTTTTTTTAGTAATAAAGTTGGAAAAAAACGGAAAGCAGATATGGAAAGTACTTGCGAAATGCCATATGCAAGTATTTTTCAAAAAAATTTTAAGTCATTTTGTTTTAAGTTATAATTAGAGAAAGCTATAGGTTTATTTCTCTAACATAACAATCGATCATGAGAACTCCGACGCTTGAGTACACGTAATGTTTGTTTACGTTTTCAACTCCTGTCTTTGGTTTCGAGGTACTAAAGGTGAAAATGCTCGATATGTTTATATCACACATCAGTTGAAAATGGGTTTCCAGCGGGTGAGGACATTGAGAGAAGAGCAATCTCAAATTCGAAATTTACGAAAATTAGGTGTTTCTTTCCATGCAATTGCAAAAAAATTACGCGTCCCTTACTATCGAGTGTGCAAAGTGTTGTCGAAAAGATCAAGAAAACGTGAAACCAAACAAGACAAACTCAAAACTAGTGCTTTATCGAAAAAAGAAAAGCGTGCACAAGCTGTAGCTTTACGAAATGAAGATTTATCATATTCTGAAATTTCAAAAAAACTTGGGATGTCATATGGCTCAGTATACAGAGCATGTCAAAGATACCGAGATTTCAAAAATAATGCTGATCGCCCACGCAAAGGACAGCCTCGAAAAACGTCAAGCAAAGAAGACGAGTTCATTGTTGTATCGAGTAAACGTGATAGAAGAGTAACTGCTCCTGAAATAACAGCAAATATTAATGCATCGAAGAATAAACCAGTTAGTTTAACAACAGTGAAACGCCGCTTACACGAAGCAAACTTAAACGGACGCATTGCTGCTAAGAAGCCTCTCCTTCGACCGATTAATCGTAAAAAACGTCTTGCATGGGCAAAAGAACATGTAGATTGGACAATCGAAGATTGGAAAAAAGTTTTGTGGACAGACGAATCAAAATTCGAGTTATTTGGCAGCAAACGTCAACAGTACGTACGGCGTAGACCTGGCGAACGGTTTTCTAAACAGTGTCTTATACCGACAGTCAAGCACGGTGGAGGAAGTATTATGGTGTGGGGTTGTTTTGCGTGTAATCAAGTGGGAGATTTGAAGAAAATAGAAGGTATTATGGATAAGAAAATGTATCACAGCATCTTGCAGCGACACGCTATCCCGTCTGCATTACGTTTAATTGGTGATGGGTTCCATTTTCAAGAAGATAACGATCCCAAACACTCTTCAAAACTGTGTAGAAATTATTTAAGTAAAAAAGAAGAGAATGGAGTATTAAAAAGAATGATATGGCCTCCTCAGTCGCCAGACTTAAATCCAATTGAATTATTGTGGGACGAGCTAGATAGACGAATACGGAAAAAGCAGAAAGCAAAACAAAACCTTTCCGAATTATGGAATGCCCTTGAAAGCAGCTGGAACTCTCTTGACCGTACTGTGCTTGAAAAATTAGTGTTAAGAATGCCAAGAATCTGTAAAGCTGTGATTAAAGCCAAAGGAGAATTTTTCGACGAATCAAAAGTTTAATATTTTTTTTTGTTTGCTTGTAAATATATAATTTATTGTTCTATTATTGAGTCTAGTTTCATATTTTTGTTGAATGTTCAAAGATTTCTAAGAGTTGTGATTTCATTGTATATTTTGTTGTGCAAACTATATTTAAAATGTAATTATATACGTACCATACGACATTGATTACGTTAATCTAAATGTTATAATGCTAAAATTATAATTTTAATAAATATGCTTGAAACAAAAATGTTTTTTTTTATTTAATACTCCGTAATAAAAAAAAGGCAGCGATTGACTTGTCGTAGTAAAAATTTAACAACAAAAAGACTTAAAATTTTTTTGAAAAATACTTGCATATGGCATTTCGCAAGTACTTTTCATATCTGCTTTCCGTTTTTTTCCAACTTTATTATTAAAAAAACTGTAGCTGGTTGAACAAAAATCAAAAAATTGTAAAAATTGTAAAATTGCTTAAGGGTCTCACAGTCTCAAAAACGGCATAAAAAATAATTAATAACACAAAAAGGAAGCTTTTAAGGAGTACTTTCCAATAATATTTTTAAAAAAAATTTCCGACAAATATTGAAGAAGATATGCGCGTGAGAAGTCAGAGCAAAAAATGGATTCCCCATCCAAAATTAATGGCCGGTACTGTACATTAATAATTTTACTGGGCGTCACTGAAATTTTTACTAAGCTATCTTAGTCATTTCAACATGAAATTCTTTCCATGTAGCTGCGCGTGCTTTTTACTTTCCGCTTAAATCATGTTAAGCTGGTCTAGCTGCAGTACGGTTAGGTGTTTCCATGCCCGCCTGACTTTTGTAAAAACGTAGCGAAGCCGAGGTTTTACTGGTCAGGGCGGGCATGAAAAACAAAAGTATTTTATTCAATAAAGCTACAAGTAAGTATATTTTATTCAATTTTCTTTATTGATTTTGTTATCAAGTAAATGAAAAGTACAGTTGTTGAAAGTACAGTTTTCGAACGTAACATGTTGCGCGGGAATCGTTTTTCCATTCACACATTCGTTTTTTCTTACGACATTCTCAATATTGTCTAGTGCTCTCCTCTTACTCGGTGGTGATGTTGTAGCTGGCCTGTTAAATACAAGTTTCACTGGTGGTTTCTTGAAAAATTGCTTGTATGGTGCGGATCCTGTTGTCTGTGGTACGTTGATGCGTTTGTAGCTTGCAGTGGTGAATTTAGCTCCTTGAATCACTAAAGATTGAAAAAAAGCATTAGTTTAGAATCCTCAGCAACTGTCAGTACATGAATTTTCTTTATACTTACTTGTATTTTGACGGCTTATTGAAAAGTCTTCAGCAAAATCTGACCAAACCAAATCGTAATCATTTTTGTCAAGTTCTTCATTGGCAATGACTACTGTGCTTGATGTACTTGGCACTGGATCTGGACGACTTATTGAAGGTTTTTCAATTATTTCACTTGTCGATGGTCTTGGTGAAATATGTGAATGTGTGGACGATGGCCTTGCAGTAACTCCACTTACAGATGGTCTTGGTAAATCATCTGGACGAGTTGACGATGGCCTTGTTGTTACTTCACTTGTAGATGGTCTTGCTGAATTATCCTGGTGACTATCGTTGACTATGGCTTTATAAATCAACTGTTTGTTGTGTAGCGAATTTTCGATATAGCCTTGAGCTATAATGTCAGAACGCCATCTTCCCAATTGCTTCACCATCTGCATGTTTGCACCAGAATTGGAGATCAACGTTGCAGCAGTTCTTCTAAAGCAGTGGCCGGTGTATCTTTCTACATTTTCCAATTGCAGAAAGGTAGCAATCTTACTTGGAACTTCGCTAATTTTGTGCTTACCGATGTTCTGACGTGTGCATTTGCCTTTATTATAATTAATAAAGAACCTGTCGCTGAACTGTTCAACCGGTCTCAACAGCATATATTTTTTTACTTTCTGGTAGAACATGTTGCCAATTACAAACTGACCAGGGTAGTCATTCTTGTTGTCTGTAATTGTCACCAGGAAAGTCTCGTTGCCTAAATCTTCTACATCTGCCAATTTCATATTGGTGATCTCATCACAGCGGAGAGCACCACAGATGCCAAATGCAAGTATAACCTGTAACAATACAAAATATTGATTAATAATTTACAACAATTAAGATAATTGTATGAGTATAAATAATTGAGTCTTACCTTTGCAGCTAAATAGATGTCATCTGGTGCTTCATCCATGAATTTTGTAATATGATCCCATTTGAGAACATGGGACTTAGTTGGCCGATATCCTTTGGCATTGTTTTTGATTAAACATTTCAAATTCATGAAATTGTTTATGTTGATGTCATCGTTGGTACTTAGTGTTTTCTTCAGCATACTCCATATGCTCCATAGAGTTGGCGGTTTCAACTTCTCTTTCAATTCATTGAAATAAACAATCAAGTTTTTTTCATGTGAAGTTGACAGTGCATTCGAGTTTTCATTGAACCACTTTTTGTACGTATCATATACAAGCTGATAACGTTCAGAAGATTTTTGTGGCAATGCATCTGCTCTATCAATTAAATTAGCTTCATTGTCGAAATTTCTAAGTACCTCTTCTTCACTTCCAGAGTTGTCAGATGACGAATCGTTACTTCCAATCATTTTTATTGAATTTGAATTACAGGTCACTTGCACAACACTATGTACAGAGATCAAACTCTACGTCTTTACCGGCGTACAGTAGCAAAAGCTTTAGTTTGACTGGCAAGAAAATCTTTCAGCCAACCCCCGCATTTTTACAGACGCCGTAAAAAGCGCTCTTTTCTTAGCCTTTCGGTCAAAAGATAAAAAAAAAACTCTAATTTTGCCTATCAGGGGTCTACATTTTTTAAAAACGCCGCAAAGGACACTCTTTCCGAAGCCTTTCCGCGCCTGGATAGAAAAAAGCATTTCAGCCAATCAGCGCCGCGTTTCCCAAACAGCCAATCAGCGCCGCTTTTCTCAAACAGGCCGCAAAAGTCCCTCTTCCCGGAGCGAAATCAGGCCGGGAAATAGGCACTTTCGGCCAAGGGATAAGGAAAAAAACATTTGCGAGAGCTAAGCGAACGAAATCGGCCTAGCCGAAATTTTCCGTTACCAAAGCTTGAACAATATTTCGTTCTTGAGCCTTTTTTATTAATTGATGCGCTAATGCGACATCAGTCTCTTCCATAACAAGTAAAGAAAAATATCTATTAATGATAATGCCACTTATTTTATAAAAAATCTCTCACAAGAGAACCACCCCAACTCGACTTCATCGATTTTTATGATTTTTGGATATGTTGCAATAGTCCAAAAAATATTTGATACGTGTTTTTTTATCGGCTGACATCCACTTTTAAGGGGTGAAAACCATCCCGAAAAATAGTTTTTTTAATATATCTCTGCATCTAATGAATATTTTTAAATTAAATCATATCAGTAAAAGTATTTTATTTAAAAATATTCATTAGACGCAGAAATATATTAAAAAAAAAACATTTTTCGGGGTGACCTTCAGGGGTAGATTTCACTTCATAAAAAAGTGGATGTCAGCCGATAAAAAAAACACGTATCGAATATTTTTTGGACTATCACAACATATCTAAAAATCATTAAAATCAGTGGGGTCAGTTTTTCGAGGAATTGAAAAATTGATTTTATGTAGCTATTTCCGGCTTCAACTGTCCATTTCACTTTAATGACTAAATATGAATCATTAGCTTGTTCGGTGAATAGTTGCGTCTAGTTTTTTTTTCAGTAAAGCAGGCATTTTCCAAGTTATACCTGAATT
Organism: Phymastichus coffea; assembly: GCF_024137745.1. NCBI lineage: Eukaryota > Metazoa > Arthropoda > Insecta > Hymenoptera > Eulophidae > Phymastichus > Phymastichus coffea. The sequence goes on along the minus strand of NW_026706835.1, from coordinate 1,191,582 downwards.
ACTAGTTTGATGGAATTAGTGATTACCTAAGCAAACACATTAGTGACTTAAATGTTAACCGCAAACAAGCTATTAGAGTGAAATAAAAACCATTTTCAAATTCATGCTGCAACATTACTGCGTCATTATTTCTTGAATTAGAGAAACAAGTATTTCTAATGTATAGTCATCTGGCTCCACTACACGTCCCGGCTTTACCTAATATTGCCCTTTATGAATACAAAAAAATTGGCGAATAAATCTGAAGTTAGTACTTTTCTATTATATACCGAAGCTATAAGCTGTAAGTACCGTCAATTATTGCTGCTACTCTTTGAATTCATAACTCTGAGTTATAGAATATGTATATATAATATCCTATCTTAGAAGGTACAAAACGTTACATTAAAGATTGTCTAGCAATGGCAATTGCTAAACTTATTGCTTGCCATTATTATGTCCGAAAATAACATAAGGCAAGTGAGGAACTTGTCTGAAAGTCTTAGACGTAATTTACATAACAAGAGAAGTGAGTCTTTTCTGTAGATGTATCTGTAACCATCTTGGCATGGTATTTGATCACAAAATGTCATTAGTTCGAAAAATTGAGGTTTCGTAATAGAGAAAAACATTTTAAATTCATTATCAGAAAAAACATTTTTATTAGAAAATCTGGTATGGTGATATTATACAGTGTGAGGAAAAAGTATGGAAACCCTGGAAAATTCAGAAAACCGCATGAGGTTAGTCATAAAACAAAGGTCTATGTATCTTTCAACGAAGAATCCAACGGTGACTTCTGATTTGACTTTGAACCTCATTTTCAAGGTTATTTCAAGATCAACCTTATTTTTTCATATGGGAACTCCTACTTTTTATACTGGAATCAAAAAGAGTGATAAATTATACGGCTGGGAACGATTCAAGTCCGAAGATGTTGTAACTCCTAATCCTCCTTTTAGCGCTATCCAGGAATAACGACGTGGACGTAGAAGGATTCTGTTCCCTTCGGGGTGCTTTTTAATAGTGAGTTCCTCTTGCTATTCACGTAAATGAATTTACAACAGATATACGAAGGGATTGTGTATTTAGTCAATGTCTGAATGCATTTTGTCTACAAATAATTTTACAAGTAGAACTGGTTGTATATAATTAGTTAATATACAGGGTGTTTCATTTTAAACGACGGATCTGAATATCTCGAAATGTTGACGTCGTACAAAAAAATTGTTTAGACGAAAGTTGTTCAGGACAGTGAGGGTCATCTGAGTAACATGATAGTGTTGACCGTGAATAAAAATTTTATCGTAATTTAAAAATCAAAGTGATTTATAAATAAATTTAAATGGGAACCTTTATATTTAACACCGGATTCAGAAAGAGCGGGAGATTTTATGATTGGAATGATATTAAAAAAGTCCGTTACCAAGATAAAATTAAGGTCGAATTAGAAAAAAGATTTAAAAATTATTTCTGATGATTTTGGTACCAAAAATGTTAGAAAAAACTTAACTACCAACCTTAGACTAACAACCTTAGTTTAAAAAGCTTGATGAATAATTAATATGATCAATGATACTAGTAAAAATGCATTTTATTGATTAAATGTATAACAATTGTAATAATGTAGAAAGAAACAGTACATAAATTAAATTAACTCATTAATTAATAGAAATAAAACTGACTGAAAGTTATAAATTAAATAAACGAGAAAAGTGTTATTGTAATAGGTATTCGAAGTGTTGCTCATTATTTTCAAAGCATAAGTTGATTCAACGTTGGAAACTCCTTACAGTTAACAACAAAAACCTCTTTCGCAATATTTGAACAAGCTAATCTCATGCGCTATTTCATATTTTCTGTCGTTATTGGTGATTGAGAATTAATAATATTTTTTAAGTATCCCCATAGAAAAATCTAGACTTGTCAAATCTGGAGAGCGCGGGCATCATTCAACATAACCACCTTATCCCATCCATCTATTTGGAAATATTAGATCCAAATATTTACGTATTCATCTACTCCAGTGTATTGGTATTCCGTCCTATTGGAACCACATCGTGCTCTAGTTTGCAATGCAGCGTTATCAGCGTTAGTTCAGGTAATTCGTTTTGTAAGACCTGTCAGTATTTTGTACCATTTACATGATCATCAAAATAATATGGTCTGATTAAGGTATCATCAACAATGCCAAAAAAACAAACAAGTAGGATGATTATTTTGATTTTGAACGAAGCATAAAAAAATAATTTAGGCAGAAATTATTCATTTTCAGCAACAAATTACATTAAAAAATCTCATTCTATTTACAGAAACAAACTTATCTTGACATCTTACAGTTTTCGTTGGAAACTTTATTTTATTCGAGGACACTATTGAAAGTAATTTACACGCGAAATTTGAAATTAAATAATCATTTTAGTCAGGATGAAATACACTTTTTCCATTTCACTACTTCCCTAGAATCTAGAACTTTGGTAATTTTTGATTGCGGCTTTTCAAGAGCAGTTACTTAGATGGATCACTCTAAATTTGATGTTGGACCTCAAAATGACTTTAAAATCTTTAACAAATCATACTGTATTAAAAGTATCAAAGTTGAAATGCGAAAAACTAGTTAGTAAATGAATTTAGATGAAAACAGAAAAAAATCAAGGTATACTGAATGAAACAGAAAAAAGTAACCTCAAATGAAAAATTAAATCAACTGAACGTAATGCAACAAGTGTTGAATTCGAAATTAAATAACTACAAGTCACTTAAATTCCTTAATAAATGTTTTTTCGGATTTCGACCTTAATTTGATCTTGGTATCTGATCTTAATATGGTTTCGATAGTAAAACATCCCACTCTTTTCGAATCTGGTGTTAACGGTACCCATTTAAAAAAATCACTTTAACCTTCGAATGACCTTGAAATTGAAGTTCAAGCTCAACACTGACATGACACGTAGATGAACTCCACTGTTCTAAACAACTTTCGTCTAAACAATTTTTTCATACGATGTCAACTTTTCAAGATAATCAGGTCCATCTTTTGGGATGGGCACTCTGTATATACTTTTACAAGAATATTATTAAAGCAATATTATAAAAATGTAGAAATATTCTATGAAAGTCATTTGTTGATTATAGCATTAGAACTGGCTATTTAATTAATTGATATTAGCTATCTAATTGCCTTTGAACCTGTTGGAATATATGTAAATGCGCCAATCCCGAATACATGTATGTGTGAGTATGCGTGAATGATACAAGCGCCACTGAGAGAGACTCAAAAAAAAAGGAAGAGTTGTACGAACACAATAGTCATGTAGTCAAGACGTGCTCTGAAGCACATTGTATATAGTCATAGTCATAGTCAATATATTATATTTAAACAAATTCACTTTACCAAATTATTGATCCAACCTCTCAATAATTCAACATGGTAGCAGAGCGTGGTTAGACTGAAAAAGTTTAAAGTGAATAAGAATGAGTCTAGAATCTTGATAAGTGAAAAATATGTATTGAAATAAAAAGTAAAAGCACTCGACTAATGAAAAAGTACAATATTTTTGTAAAAATAAGTGATTAAATGACTGATGTTGATAGGAAAAGTCGCGACTATAACAAAGTGAAAAATGTGCTTAACAGACTATGAAAAGTAAAAATATATAGATAAACATAAAGAAAGTGATAAACAAAGACTAATGAACAAAGTTTTACAGAAATAAATTGTTGAAAAAGTGCAATGTTTCGAGATAAAAAATTTGAAAATCGAGCACGCGGTAAAGAGAATATAGAGAGCACGTGGCAAATTTTTAGGTTAAACACATGGCTATATGGGAAACGAGAAAAGTTTAGACACTGATAAAGACTATGTAATTGAAAAGGAATTGAGGAATAATATCAGAAAAGTATTTTTGAAAGAAGTTAAAAAAGTTATTATTTTGAAAAATGAGATTTATAAAAATATAGAGTTGAAAGAAATTAAAATGGCTACTCAAGCAAAAGTTGAGGATATTGCTATGCCCATCTTTGATGGTGTAAATTTCTCAAGTTGGAAATTAAGATTATTAACATTATTAGAATATAAAGAATGTTTAGAACCAGCAAAAAGAGTAAAAGGAAACACTGATAAAGATGAAGAGTGGAAAAGTAAAGATTTAAAAGCAAAAAATATATTAATTAGTACAATTTCAGATAAGCAGTTAGAGTACATTTCAGAATGCAAAACAACGAAAGAAATGTTAGACAAATTTGATAAAATATATACTGCAAAATCAACAGCTTTGCAGATATTACGCAGAAATAAAATAGAAGATATCAAACTGAAAAATTATGAAACAGTTGAAGAATTTTTTATAGAGTTTGAAAAAGCAGTTAATGAATTTAAAGAAGCTGGTGGAAAAATAGAAGATAAAGAAAAAATGAGATATCTAATTAAAGCATTACCACAGAATTATAGTTATATTGGAGATTTTATTGATGTAATACCCGAAGAACAACAAACTATCGATTATGTCAAATCAAAAATCAAAGAAAAAAACATGAATAGAAATCAATTCGACAACAAAAGAAACAACGTGAGTACATTTGCAACAAAAACAAGAGGTACATGCCACATATGCGGCAAACCCGGACATTACAAGAAAGACTGCTGGCATGCAGAGCCAAATACCAACACCCGGCAAGACAATAGGAACCAAGGAGGAAATCAACGTGGACATCGAGGCAACGGCAGAGGCGGATTCCAAAGAGGTCGCGGCCGAGGCAGAGGTTACCAGCCAAATCAACAAAGAGGCGACTACTCAAGACCCCAACGCAGCAACGACCAAGGCGGGGCGAATGCCTGGTCCGTACAAGTGTGTAGTGAAAAAAAGGTCATTCAGTGTAATCAAAGTACAAGTGAAAAGTGTTGCGAAATTAATGGTCGATAGCGGTTGTACCGATCACATTGTAAACGATTGTAAATATTTTGAAAATTATGTAAATTTGAAAATACCTATTGATGTAAAAGTAGCGGATGGAAAAATTTTAAAAGCGACAAAAATTGGAAATGTTAAAGCTTGTTTTAAAACATATTATAATGAGAATGAAATTGATATTCAAAATGTTTATTATGTTAAAGGTATAAAACAAAATATTTTAAGTTCGTCAAAAATTACAGACAAAAATTGTACTATTATAGTAAAAAATAATAATGCAAAAATTTATGATAAAAATAGAAATTTACAAGCAGTTGCAAATAAAATAGAAAACTTATACTATCTCAAAGGCTTTGTACAAAACAATTATAAAGATATATATTCGAATGTAACTATATTAACTGAAAAAGAAAAATGGCACAGAGCTTTAGGTCATGTAAATTTTCAATATTTGAATAATCTTGTAAAGAATAAATTATTAGATGGACTGCCCGATAAAATTGAAAATATTGATATGAAATCTGCTACTTGTATAGAGAGTAAAATGCCAAATCAGCCTTTTGAAAATAATAGAACTAGAGCAAAAGAAATTTTAGAGTTGATTCATACAGATTTAAATGGACCATATAATACCACTGTGTATTGTGGAGAGAAATATTTTTTATCTTTTATAGATGATTACAGTAAATGTGCTCAAATCTATTGCATTAAAAGTAAAGCAGAAACTGCTAGTTGTTTTATTAAATATGTAAATTTAGTCGAGAATCAATTTAATAAAAGAGTAAAAAAATTTCAATGTGATAATGGCAAAGAGTATTTGAACAAAGAAATTTTCAATTTTATAAAATTCAAGGGAATTGAATTATTACCATGTCCACCATATGTACATGAGTTAAACGGCGTTGCCGAAAGATATAATATATCTGCAATGGATATAGGTAGATGTTTAATAAAAGAAGCCAGAATTCATAGACGTTATTGGCCAGAAATCATGACTACGGTAGCATATTTAAAAAATCGTACAATTGCCAACACAGTCGAAAATAAAACACCCTATGAAATTTTGTTTGGTAAAAAGCCTAATGTTGAAAATTTAAAAATCTATGGAAGTAGAGTTTTTGTTAGAACGCCTGAAGTTTTGAGAAAAAGCAAATTTGATAATAAAGCTGAATTAGGAGTATTAGTAGGGTACAATACAAACGGTTATAGAGTTTTGATTAATGGTAGAGTAATAAATGCAAGACATGTAAAAGTAGTCGAAGAAAATACTCAATTAATTTGTTTAGAAAAGATTGATGATAAAAAAGATAGAGAGTATGAAAGTGAGACTGAAAACGAGACTGAGGAAAATGTAAAATGTGAGAGTGATTTAAATGATAATATTGATGAATATAAAAATGATATTGAAAATAATGAAAATTATGTAAATGAAAATTCAAATAAGCCTCAAAATAGCACAGAAAATTTGATAGTACCTAGAAAATCAAGTAGAAAGAAAAGTCCTGTAAATAGATTTGGAAATCCTGTAACTCATTGTATCTATGTCAACTACACAAATGCAAATATTCCCGATAAATTCGAAGAGGCGATAACATGTAATGAATCAGAGAAATGGAAAATTGCGATGGATAAAGAAATTGAAAGCTTAGAGAAAAACGGTACATGGGAATTAGTTGAAAAACCCAAAGATAAGAAAATAATTGATGTTAAATGGATATATAAAAAGAAAAGCGATAATACGTATAAAGCTAGATTAGTTGTAAGGGGTTTTCAACAAAAAGAATATTTAGAAAATGTTTATTCACCTGTAGGCAAAATGCAGACTCTGAAAATATTGTTATCATACTGTTGTAAAAACAATTTATATATAGACCAAATGGACGTCGAGACGGCATTTTTAAATAGCCAAGTAAAATCAGAAGTTTACGTAAAACAACCAAAAGGTTACGAAATAGGTGAAAATAAAATTTTTAGATTAAAAAAGGCACTATATGGTTTAAGAGAGAGCCCAAGGGCCTGGTATAATTGTTTTAATAATCATATTAAAAAGCTTAATTTTGTTAGAAGTAATTATGATTATTGTTTGTATGTAAATAATGAAGGCAAAGATCTAATATATATTTTAGTATTTGTAGACGATTTGTTGATTTGTTGTAAAGATAAAAACATGATAAATGAAGTAAAGGCTAGTTTAATGAATGAATTTGTAATGAAAGATCTAGGTAAAGTTAAAAACTATATTGGAATAGATATAGATTACAGTAATGATAGAAAGAAAATGACACTGAGTCAAACAAAATATATTGAATCTTTAGCCGAAAAATATAAGTTAGAAAATTCAAAATTATATGATACCCCGATGGAAACCAAATTAAAATTAGAAAAAGCTAGCGAATGCGATGAAACTATAAAATATAGAGATTTGATAGGAGAATTATTATACATTAGTACAGGTACAAGACCTGATATTACTTATAGCGTAAATTATTTAAGTCGTTATCAAAATTGCTATAATTCCACTCATTATAAGTATGCTATGAGAGTATTGAAATAGTTATATAATACAAAAAATTTAAAATTAACCTATTACGATAATATAATAACAGAGACTCTAGATTGTATGGTAGACTCAGATCACGCAAGTGATAATACTGATAGAAGATCGACGACAGGATATGTAATTAGATTATTTGGAAATTTAATTTATTGAAAAACACATAAACAAAGTAACGTAACAAAGTGTTCTACATCTGCCGAATATACAGCTATGTCTGAAGCTGTAACTGAAATTTTATTTATAAGAAATTTATTAATTGATTCTTTTAATTTAGATTTTGATAAACCAGTAAATTTGTATGAGGATAATGTAGGTGCGTTATTAATTGCAAAATTTGGTAATTTTACGAAACACTCAAAACACATTGAAATTCAATATAACTATATTAACGAAAATTATGAAAATAGAATCATAGACATAGTAAAAATTGATTCAAAATATAATCTAGCAGATATGCTAACAAAGAGCCTAGATAAGGCAAAATTTTTGAAAAATAGAGAAGCATTAAAATTAATCTAAGATTCGAATGAACTTGATAAAAAATGTATTGAACTTGAATGAAATAGAATTAATTTAAATCAACCTGATTGAACTTGAATGATAACATAAATAATTATAATAAACGGAACAATTATTTAAACAAAAAAAAAAAAAAAGGGCAGTATAGATTTCAAGATTGTCAATTTAAGGAGGCGTGTTGTAATATATGTAAATGCGCCAATCCCGAATACATGTATGTGTGAGTATGCGTGAGTGATACAAGCGCCACTGAGAGAGACTCAAAAAAAAAGGAAGAGTAGTACGAACACAATAGCCACGTATTCAAGACGTGCTCTGAAGCACATTGTATATAGTCATAGTCATAGTCAATATATGATATTTAAACAAATTCACTTTACCAAATTATTGATCCAACCTCTCAATAATTCAACAGAACCAACACAGTAAAAAACCAGTTCAGAATTATTTTCATATGAGTAGATTTTGTAAATAATAATATACAAGTAAAATATTTTTCTTAAGTAGCTGCAATTTAGAATCAAATTTTGATAAAGCTCAAGCTATTTCATATGTACTCGTATATGAGAGCAGTATGTAGGTATTAGGTCTGCCAATTTACAAAAAGTATGATAGATGTGTTCATGTTATACGACGAACCGTTCTTTAAATTTATTTTGTGCCTAAATGTACAAAGAGAGAGAGAAAGGTTGTCTGCGAGAAGTTCATTTGCGTCGCGCCGGAGCCAAGAGCTTCAACCTACAGTACAAACTTATACTTGTACAAACTTGTACATGTAGTTTGGTATACCTGTTAGGTTTAAACCAAAAGGTAGGCTAGAACCCTGTTGAAACGCGTAGAACATAGTGTTTGAAACACGTGGGTTATAGTGTTTAAGTTTGTGGTTAACCCATTGTAGGTTGAAAACTCATAGGTCATAGTGTTTTGGAGTTTTAAGTTGGAGGTTAACTGATCGTATGCTTAAAACTTGTGGATCAAAGTGTCATTGGATTTTAAGCCTGGAGGTTAAGCTGGTTTGGATTGAGCTGGTTATGCTGATTTATCTTTTCTAAAATAAAATTATATATATATTGTAACAGGCTGCCATTTAACCGTTAACCTATTAAACCTATTCGTTAGTTCGGTCAAACGACGCCTTGTTATCTACGTGCCGTAAGCACGTTAACCTACCTTGTCCGGGAGTGCGCCTGCGCAGAATTCCCTTACCGATCTGAGTTGGGTTTTTGAACTCTTCGCTTGGCGGCGCTGTCGCAATTGTTTAGCAGCGCTCCGTCGGCCGCTGCTGGTTACTCAGTTTGCAAGTCGCTTCTCTCGATGCCTACACGATCCGTGCTACTCTGCCGGCTTATTTGAATCGGACGTAAACAATAACATGCACCCCGGACAAAGGAAAGACAAAACAATACTATTATTAGGAATGACCACTGACAATCCCCTTTTATAAGGGGAATTTGCCGAGAGACTCACGCACGCTAAATCCACTGGCAATGTAAACGAGGAGAGAGAGAGAGAAAATCGCACTTGTCGCGAACTAACCGCTCGCACGCTTTAAATAATTTCTCCGCGCACGCTGCGCGGGATCGCACCTAATGACAATAAATATAATGTCGTGCACCTACCGCGGAGTTGTTGTGGATACGGTGGCCAACCGTATCCAGTTACGCTATATGCTGTTGTTGCCTATGAGCCGGTTTCCCCGCTGTTGCCGTTGAGCGACTCGCTGCTTGTTGTTGTTGCTGAGGCGACTCCAACCGCTGTCAAAACCGCGCACGTTTACCAGTGTGCGCACAACACTCCACTCGCTCAACAGTCGCTAATTGTTTGCTTCACCCTCTGATCTCGCTCGCAAAACAACAGACACAATGTCCGCTCAATATAAACCACCGAGGTGCTGCCGAACTGAAAGTCACAGTCGTACTGATTGTCGAACTCTCCCCTCCCGGTCATTGCCCCTACGCGCCCTCTCTCTCTCAAACCGATCGCGGCTGCTACGCTCAGCCGCTTCGTAACCTACGCGAGTCGGAACGATTTTCGGTAATCGTTGCAATATATGCAATTAACGATGTTCCAGTATAAATCAATCTTCATCGAAGCCTATGATAATATTTTTAGCAATTTGAGGTTAGAAAACTTCACGTTTTTGAGATTAGAGTTCAATTCTGATGTTGAATTCGAGTCAAGCAACCCAAAAAACTTGAAAATACTGTACATTGCTGTCTACAAAAATTGGTGCTATTTCAAGTCTATAAGGGGAAAGCTAAAATACTAAACTGAATAACTAACTAAGCTAAAAATACTAAATTCAAACATCTATTACTCAGAGAAGGAAAAAGATTTTTTCAATTTGAAAAAGACATTTGGATGGATACGCGTAAGAGTGTTCTTTTCAGGTGACATTATCGATTTTGAAAAAAAATATTTATTCATGATCTAATTTAACCTTGAATATAGCCAAAAACTGACAATATTCCTTTCTTCTACTACATATTTTAACAGTTCTTCAGAATTTGCATAGACAACAGATAATTCTTTTTTTTTATTGTTCTTTCCAAACTCAAATTTCAGTGTCTATCTTTTGAATACATTTTGCGATATCTTTGCTCTTTTACTTTCATATTTTGGGCATAATTTACTGGTAAGGTGTTTCCTCCTATAGATTTATGGATGAGGCTTGTTAATATTTTCATATGTTTACCTGAAGCTCCTGATTCCACTTGGTATTTTTCTCATCTTTTCGTAAATAAACAGTCTTTAGTTTGCCTGTGTAACGGCGGCTCAAAAAAAAAGAATAAGACAAAAAAATACCGACCACACACTTAGCTCGTAAATTAAGATGAAAAACTGCGTACAGCTGAATAAAGACAATTTTTCCTGTGAACGGCAGTTTTCGGCTCGCGCATCTGGCAATTTTCGGATGCTGGAGACAATCAGAGCGATTTTACGATCGCGTCATTCGGAGGAGCCAGATTGCGAGCATCTTTAGAAAATAGAGATCTGCAGCGCACATGTGCATCCTGCCGATAGTACTATTATTTTATCTTAAATAATTTATTCTCAATATTACTAATTTCTTTTAAATTAAAGGAAGCGCATTTGCTTGCAAGTCTCTTAAAAAAATTGCGAAATTTATCTATTGTAAGTAACTTTCGAGTAATCAACATGGACTATTTTAATTAATAGTTTTTGTTTATTGCTCGGATATGTTTCAATTTTATACCTAAATATAAATATGGGAATAATTCATTATCTTTCCGTATTTATTAGGATTTTCTGTTTATTACGAATTTTGTATGATTAATTATTGAATGCGCTCAACTTTGTTTTAGAAAATTTAAGAGTGGCTTGAACGAAAGTTAATGACTATAATTATTATAATTAACTCTGATTTTTCAGCATTTCTTAAGGGTTTTAATAGTTAAAACTATTAATATCTTGGTTGTTTTCAGATGAATATAGTTCTTGACTTTTGTTCTGTACTTTAGTTTTATTATAGATTAAGAGATATTTTTGTAAAATTAGAGTACCACACACACAATTGATTTTCAATAGAATTAGTTAAATAATTAAAGGTCAAAATAGTACATAGAGGGCCATCTATGTGAAGAGGGCCCAAAGCGCTTAAATGAGGCCACTCCCGTACACTCCGCCCCCAACCAATTAGGGCCCGAATTTCACCCACGCTTGGGACACTCCCTAAATTTTCCAGCCAATTGAGCAAGGAAAATTTTAAGTTCCTCCAGCCTAAAAAGATCAAACTTTAGGAGTGGTATCCTGGTGCGAAAGGGCATAAAAGGAGGCCCCCGTGAAAATGAGCGGAGTTCTACCCCAGTTATCCGAGGACAACAGTGGTAGAAGCCAAGAAGCCTAGAAGCCAGCAAGTCAAGAAGCCTAGAAGTCAGCAAGCCAATAACCCAAGAAGGAAAACACCCGAAAACGGATCGTCAAGGGACTACCGGACGAATCCTACAGTGTGTGTGTGTGTGTGCGGTACTCAAGCGTGACTAAAGAAACAAGGAAAAATAAAGAAAAAGTAAGTTAAAATTTTTGGTTGCTGTCTCTCACTTTCTCTTCTGTCCTTTACCAATAGTCAGAAGTTCATTAAGCAAGTGTCTGGTGAACCTCTTTCCCCTTTTGAGAAGTTCATTAAGCGAGCGTCTGGTAAATATCTCTACCCTTTTAAGAACACATTAAGCGAGTGTCTGGTGCGTACGTGCTAACACTTTGTTATCACAGTCCTGACAGGAGTTTTTCCCTCGTAACAATATTGCTCGTCCCAGCTTATACGCTGTGCGCAAGCCAATCAGAGCAACCTGAGAAACACGTCATCCTTAGACGTACCTGAGAGTGACCCCGACGTCACACCTGTTTTATCTATCGACACATACAGGGTGACCCAATTTAAACGAGCACTGCAAATAACTCGTCAGGGACGGCCCCAATTGGAAAAATGATAGAGACCAAAGTTGTAGGATATCGAGGGGGAAGTCACTTGATGACCTTGGATTTGACCTTGAACGCGATTATCAAGGTCATTAGAAGGTCAACTTGGAGTTTTTAAATAGGAACCCTACGTTTTGCCTTCATCGGCCGGGGTATGATTTCAATCCTTCATCGGCTGGTGCCTTCACGTCTTGCCTTTATCGGCAGGATCCCAATAGGATCTGAAAATCCAGTCTGTTACATCCTCGTCGTAGGTCCTGGACATTAAGTTTTATAATGATGACGAAACGCAGGAAATGGCATGCTAAATGATAAAAATCGTTTCTTCTATTTTAAATTGTCTACTTCATATAAAACGTAACATTTTAAGCGTTTTCAGAATCCAAAGTCAAGAAAGGGTACTGTTAAAAAAAAATATTTTGACCTTGAAATTACCTTAATGGACTATGTCAAATCCAAGGTCACTATTAAACTTCCCCTCAATATCCTACAACTTTAGGCTTAATCATTTTTTTGATTGGAACCCTGCCAGAGGAGTTGTACTGGTGGGGTTTAAAACTGGCTGCATGATCATGAGTACTCCTGCATTAACTTTAGTTAGTAGGCTTAATACTTAGTGAAAGAACAAGATATAATGTAAACAAAAACACAGCTAGTAGAAATTTCTATAATCAAAAGTATTTTATTTTATAAACACTGATCAACATGAATTACAATATAATATTCTATGATTATTATTCAAAATACTGTTTATGAATATTTTATAGTTTTCAGGAGTTATAGTAGTATATAATAATATTATTTAAAAAAAGATAATAGTAGTATGAAATATTTATTCTATCAACATCTTTAATATATTCCTTCCATTTAAAATTATAAAAAAATAAAATCGATTCTAAAGCGGCAATGGTCATTAATATATTACAAGGGTAATGAATTACGATTTCGGGACCAAATTATTTGTATTCTATGAGTAAAAAGGAGTTGAAAACTGCCGCTTGATTTTTTCGATAGTCTAGACGAACCTAAAGATTTCAAACAATCGCCGTGAATTAAATATATTTATTATAATATTTTTTAATTTATTTTATCAAAAAAATTAAATAAAATCGTTATAAATTATCATCTTCCGAATGTTGTTTAGATTCACTCAAAAAAATTGATTACTTTTCTCTTTACAATTTTAGTAAATTTCTATTATTTTTTACATTTTTGATATTAAAATTGCTTTATTTTTACAAATAATCAATTCGATCTTTTATATATATTTGTATGTTAGTCATAATCTTATTATTAGGGTAAGTGGTTTTGTTGTGGGCACGGTTCGGTTGTGGACACCCCTGCGTTTCTGCTAACAGAAAACAGATGAGGTTTGTCTAAGAAATGTCATTTATGTATTATGGCAGCCTTTTTTTATGCCAAATATTGAATCGAAGAAACGCGTTTACTTTGTTTTGTGAGTAATTTAATTTTTCTGTGCCTGAAAAAAAATCACAAAAATTTATTTAAACTTTTTCAATAGTATTAGAAATCTAAGTAAATCATTGAAGGTAAGTGTAATGGATATTTATTCAGTAGGAAGTTACTCCTACTTTGTGATGGAATATCGATTGCAACTTATATGTTAAAACCAAAAATTTCTTTTCACCACTTCTTAAGATGCCTGGCAAGTTCAATTGTGGGCACCGAAATTAGTTCTGTTGTGGGCGCCCGTTTTTTTTTTTTAAACGGTGAAATATCGACGTGCAGGCATGCGCGCCAAGTATTTCACATGCAAACATTATGTTTCAAACAAAGAATAATGTCACAAATTTTTAAAATGTCGTTCTAAAATAGTTTGTTCTAAAATGTTAAGTAGTTGTTCTAAAATGTTAAATAGTTGTTCTAAATTGCAAAATAGTTGTCTAAAACTTTGTTCTGCAATATTGTTCGAAAAGAGTTATATTCTAAAATAAATAAACTTTCACTTTTTCTATATTCTTGGTGATTTTTCTTCATATTTTCCTATTTTTAGCAGATTTTGCAAGGGTGCTCACAACCGGACCAAAAAACTATTTTGGCCGAAAATGACCACTTCACAATATTAACAAAAAAATGTTTCTATTTGACGGAATCAATTTTGTCCCTTCGTTGGTAGTTAGCTAAGGTCTCTAGCTTTCCACAGATACCCATATGCTGAAGAAATATGCACTTGGTGAAATGTTATGAGCCAAAAAAAAAGTGGTGTCCACAACCGAACCCTTTCCCCTATTATTATTATTACTATTATTATTATTATTATTATTATTATTATTATTTCTTTATGATTAGAATTATTTAAAAAATTAAATGAAAATACATTAACATGACTTAATTAATTAGACAATAGGCTAAATTATTTAATTAGACTCATAACCTAAAGATTAACGAGTAAAATGTATCTTGTTGGGTTTCTCTCCCGTCTCTTGTGATTAATGAATTATAATAACAAAACCTTTATAAATTTAAATATGTTGTATTTTTTTCATAACTAGCGCTCAAAGTAAATGATATATATATATGGGTGATTCCAGCAGTTTTTTAAAATTGGCTGCGCAGGGGGGTCAGCCGATCTTCTCGGCGATTTTTTCTGTGATAGAGTATGTCAAAAGAAGCCTTTTGGCTAACTCAGATTTTCGTTAAAATATATATATGTCCATATATATTTTTTCAAAGTCTGAAAATCTGCCAGTTTTTGGCTATTTTTGAAAAATCGTAGCTCCGCGACTTTTCAATATTTTTCAACGTGCGACGTCTCATTTGATTCGTCTACTTTTATACTTTCAAGAAAAAAATTGTTCATTTATAAAAAGTGACAGCTACCGGGTGTACTCTGACGATATTGGTACGCTTTTAGGGTCAATTTGATGCTCATATTCCGAGCACTGTAACTTGGCCAATTTTCAATATTTTTGAACCAACCGCGTGTCATTTTTTTTCTCTTTTTAAGACCTGTAATTTGAGACCGGTGCATCTCAATGGACGAATTAAAACTAGAGATATAGCCGTTTGAAAATGACCATTTTTTGAAAAAATCGAAATTGCCAATTTTTGAAATCGTTTTATTTGAAAATGAAAAAGGGTCATATCGTGAAAATTTCAGAGCATGTTCTACTCGATTTGAGCTAACTAAAACCGCTTCAAAATAGAAAAAAAATTGAATGCGTTTTTTTTTTCGCCTTTGAAAATGTCTATTTTTGAAAAAACGGCCAACTTATATCGGCTATATCTCTGGTTCTAATGCATCGATTGAGATGCGCTGGATCTTAAATGAAAGGTCTTAAGAAGACAAAAAAAAAATGACACGCGGTTGGTTCAAAAATATTAAAAATTGACCAAGTTACAGTACTCGGAATATGAGCATCAAATTGACCCTAAAAAGCGTACGAATATCGTCAGAGTACACCCGGTAGCTGTCACATTTTATTAATGAACAATTTTTTTCTTGAAAGTATAAAAGTAGACAAATCAAATGAGACGTCGCACGTTGAAAAATATTGAAAAGTCGCGGAGCTACGATTTTTCAAAAATATCCAACAGGCAGATTTTCAGACTTTGAAAAAATATATATGGACATATATATACTTTAACGAAAATCGGAGATAGCCAAAAGGCTTCTTTTGACATACTCTATCATAGAAAAAATCGCCGAGAAGATCGGCTGACCCCCCTGCGCAGCCAATTTTAAAAAACTGCTGGAATCACCCATATATATACAGGGTGAACCATTTTACGTGAGCCAGTACGTTTTCTCGGAAACTAGTGGGGATAGCGAAAAATGTTTCAAACAAAAGTTGTCCAACTTGGAGGGGGACATACCCTCATGACCTTGCCTGTGTCCTTGGATGTAAGGTTCAAGGTCATTTCAAGGTCAACTTTGTTTTCTTAAACGGGACCCCCTATTTTTGACCCTGGATTTGGAAAGAACGGGAAATTCTACGTTCAGATGACCTATTATACGTGGGGTCTGGGGTGACCCTCAAGGTTATTTGAAGGTCATTTTTATTTTTTTACGAGTGTAAGATTTACGAAAAATAGTTTCATACAAAAGTTGCTCAACTTGAGGACATACCCTTATGACCTTGCCTGTGACCTTGGAGGTCAGGTTCAAGATGATTTCAAAGTCAACTTTGTTTTTTTAAACGGGGCCCCTCATTTTGACCCCGGATTCGGAAAGCGTTGATTCGCCCCTTTTATCATATGCTAGCGCAAGGCCGTATGCTTTTCTAGCTTAACCATCCATTTTACCCCATAAAAGTAACATTTACCGTGAAGATAGAATATCTGTCATTGTATGGTTTGGCTTATCGAATCTCTTCATTCTCCCAAAACAAAAATTATTTTTTGATACAGCAGCTTAGTTTATTCGCTTATTTCACTGAATAAAGATTTTGTGTTCATTGAGGAGAATTCTTTTGTTACAAATTTTTATTAAAAATTAAATCAAAAGCCTTTTGTTTCGGAGTATGCCGGATTATACTGCGCGTGAACGTGTTGACATGATTATTATTCTTGGTCTAGCCGGAGGGAATTCTCATAGAGCTGCAAGACTTTATCAAGAACGTTTCCCGTACCGAAGACACCCTAATCGTAACACCATTCGAAGGGTTCATGTGAATGCTCAACAAGGACATTTATTTCGTACGCGAAGACATCATACTTACGATGAGAATGATGTTCGCGTGCTTGTGATATTGGCAATTATTCATGACAATTCTCATATTAGTACATTACAAATTCAAAGAGAAACTGGCATACCAAAACAAAGTGTCTTGAGAATTTTGAGAAGCCTAAAATTCCGACCATATCACATCACTCTCCCTCAAGCCATCACACCAGATGACATGGAAAGACGACTGGAGTTTTGTCGTTGGGCAAGAGAAATGATTCAAAACGACAGAACTTTTTTCCGTAATGTCATGTTCTCTGACGAAGCTACATTCAAAAATAATGGGGAGCTCAACAGGCACAACTGTCATTATTGGTCAGCTGAAAATCCTCATTGGCATCGACACATAGATCATCAGCATCGTTGGAGCGTCAACGTGTGGTGTGGCATTATCAATGGACATGTGATTGGACCTTACTTTTTTGAGGGAAATGTCAAGACTGAGAATGTGGATGTAGTTAGATGGAGCTCCTGCGCATTTCCACAGAAATGTTAGAGCTTACCTGGACAACAGATTCAATGGTAGATGGATCGGTCGCGGTGGACCAGTTGCATGGCCACCATGATCTCCCGACTTGACATCTCCTGACTTTTACTTATGGGGATACTTGAAGAATGTCGTTTATCAAGAACAACCAACTACCCGAGAAGACATGATGGATAGGATCAGGATCGCATGTCAGAACATACCGCAGGATGTACTACTAAGGACAGTAGATAATTTTCATCGGAGAATTGAATTATGCATTCAAGGAGAAGGAAATGTCTTTGAACACTTACTGTAAAATATTTCACATGTAATTAACAATTGATTAATTTGGTAAATAAATAGTAAATCTAAAATACTTTAATCACTTATCTTCTTCATCACATTACGACCATGAATAAACAGGGCAACATAGACCGCACACGTGACGGCTAAACAAGACGTTGAGTAGAATTTCCGGTCTTTCCGAATCCGGGGTCAAAATGAGGGGACCCGTTTAAAAAAACAAAGTTGACTTTGAAATCATCTTGAACCTGACCTCCAAGGTCACAGGCAAGGTCATAAGGGTATGTCCTCAAGTTGAGCAACTTTTGTATGAAACTATTTTTCGTAAATCTTACACTCGTAAAAAAATAAAAATGAACTTCAAATAACCTTGAGGGTCACCCCAGACCCCACGTATAATAGGTCATCTGAACGTAGAATTTCCCGTTCTTTCCAAATCCAGGGTCAAAAATAGGGGGTCCCGTTTAAGAAAACAAAGTTGACCTTGAAATGACCTTGAACATTACATCCAAGGACACAGGCAAGGTCATGAGGGTATGTCCCCCTCCAAGTTGGACAACTTTTGTTTGAAACATTTTTCGCTATCCCCACTAGTTTCCAAGAAAACGTACTGGCTCACTTAAAATGGTCCACCCTGTATATATATATATACGTGCATACTATAAAGTGCATTATAATTCGTGTTGCGATAGCCGACAGGTGTTCATCGGCTAAAACCATCGTACTCGACTTGCGACATTCTTTTTTTCCCGCACCGAACTTATATCCTGCGAATTTCAGATAACCTCCGACCTATGAGAGAAAGAAAACCTGAGCCAGTCGATCTGCCCGAGTTGGCCTTGTAGCCCTCCGGATTATGAATTGTCAAGTAACAGTTGCTGTTAATTTTGTAACAACTTTCCTTCTTTTTGATAATTAAGCCACTTGTTTATTTTGAGTGCCGTGAGTTAGTTATTACACGCACCACCTCCACTCGCTATCTTATTAATGCAACATAGCAAATACTATGCCTTAGTAGCGACGTTGGATAGTACGACACTCCAAACCAATCACGTGAGCAGCAGCTCTTTGTGAAACACTGAACAGATTCGAGTTAAACGCAGCCGCCTGCGTACTTTCTGCAAATGGAAAAATCCTTTCAAGTTTGTACTAATGAGTAATTGTCAAGCCGCAGAAAACATCGTTACAAAATGTATATATCTTTCTAAATTTAATTGAAACCAATAAATGATAAATCATAGTTAATAATTTTTAAAAATAAATTTTATTTGAATTTAAATTGATGTTTATAATATCAATATTTAAACTTCGAAGGTTTATAGTTTTTTTAACTTAAAATTTTCAAATATTATAAATGTAAATTTCTAATTTAAAATAAAATATAAATATATTTATATTTTTAATGATATGCATGAATAAAAGATTATTTTGATAGAAAAAATTATTTAATTAATTTTGAAATTTACAATAATTATTTTTTAAATTATTTCATTATTTTGTGATGCGGCTACTGAGTACTTTATTTTAATTCTTATAAACCTCTTATTTTAACTCGTAGAAGAGAGAGATCGTACTTGTGGTCCGTCTAGACGGGTCTATTATCCTCGGCTGCTGCAATTACAATTGCGGAGATGGACTTTTTCCAGCGATGTTCAAGAAGTTCGACATCCTTTTTATAATAAGAACTGTCTTGCTCCTCGGAATAACTACTAACTGCTGACATCACTTCTTCATCGTTGAAAAATCTTTGACCACTCAGTTATTTTTTTAAGTTTGGAAATAGAAAATAATCCGAGGGAACTAAATATGGCGAATAAGGTGCGTCAGGTAGCAATTCTAACTTTAATTCATTAATTTTTGCCATCTTAATAACGGATCTATGAGCTGGTGAATTGTTTTGATGAAACAAAATTTTCTTCTTAGCCAAATGCGGCTGTTTTTCTTTAATTTCTTCACTTAAACGTTGCAATGAATTCTTATAACCATACCTGTTTAACGGAGCTGCGGTTAGCATCGTGAGAGTTTGTGCGTTAATAAATTTTTCATTTTGTAGAATAAGCACCCCGTTACATGGCGCCCAACTGGTATTAAAACCCGTTTAGTGCGAATAGGATTGTGCGTCGAAGGTAAACGATGCACGAGAGAGAGAGAGAGAGAGAGAGAGAGAGAGAGAGAGACGATTGCTCGAGCGCTTAGGAAGGTTTGAGCGGGTGGTAGCGTGAGATCGTGAGCAGTGCGCCTTCTGCAGGGAAAAAAAGGGAATCACTTGGACTTTTTTTTTATAAATTGGTAAATTTGTTGTAAAAAGGGCCGAAAGCGGTAATAATTAGTAGGTCGAAGTGATTCCAGTTCGTTGTAAGGTATCAGGTGATAGTCCGTTTGAGCCACAGTTTGATGGATAAAGGGGGGTCGGAAACAACGATAAGAGCAGAGAGCGCGACCCAAGCATGCAGTTCAGGAAATATTAGCCCGACGGAGAAAGCAAACAGCAGGCTCCGACCTTAGGTAGGATATTTTTATACTATTATTAGATAGTTTGCGAAAACTGCACGCGCTCATAATCTCGCGAGTTTCCGTCTTAAAAAAAGAAGACATTAAGAGTAGTTACACTAATTAGTGTATACCCCGCTCATACCTTGAGTGATAGGAAGAGGTAGTGGTCGATTACACCGATAATTTTAAACCTCGACCTCATCTTATACCCGTGTGGAGGCAAGATGGCTCCGTTGTCAGCCCAGATCGACACGTGGACATTAGAGCTGACCTCCGCACAGTGCGAACGCTACTTGGCAGATTTAGAGCTGCGCAAAGATGGAAGTGTCATTCAGCAGGCGGCTAGGCTGGGGCGATGGTTGCTGGGAGAATACACCGTCACAGATTTCGAGGAGACCACGCGCAGTAAAGAGGTGGCGGGGCGCAGGAGGTGCACCCGCACACGTATGTCAAGGACATTCGCCGGTCCGGATGAGGACTCGGAGGGTGAATCCAGCCGCGAAGAAGAGGATGAGATCATCCAGAAGGTCCTCCACACCCAGGAACAGGAGAAGGGAGAGAGGAGACAGAGCAATCCGGATCTTAGGTCGCAGGAATCCTGCACCCAGAAGGAGCCTTAAGAAGAATTATCTTTGAGCGAAGCCTTCCGAGAAATAGAGTACCTGAAGGAGGGAGTCGACCGCAAGCGCAAGCTGGTAGGTCGAATCCTAGAAACCCTTCAGACTCTACAGGGCATATAGGTGTGTGCGGAGCGCCAGGCGCAGAACATGCGTCAGAAAATACGAGAGCTGGAAGACGGAATGCATGAAATGACCAATGCAACCCGTTCTTCACAGCGAGACTCGGTTCAATCGCGCTCCAGATGTAATGTGGACTTCCAGGACACATTCACCTGTCACTACGACTCTAGGATTCTGGGAAGCACACCGGGTGCTCCAAGACCCGTACCCAGGAGAAGGGACGTAACCCCACTTTGTCTTTCGGTCGTCGTCCACGCGTATTCGCGGATCCCAACTCGACGATCTTCCCTCAGCATGCTTACCAGCTGAGCAAAAGAACGGCTGGTAGTAAATCCCAAACAGCTGCAGTGGCTAGCGAAGGGAAGGCGCGTGCGAAGAAGGGATATCCGCAGGGCGGACAGGGCGTGGAGAACCCTGCCAGGAGGCCTACCGAGCAAGCGACGGTATCGGCTACACAAACCTCCACTTCTGATAAGAAGATGGAGGAGCGTCTAGAGGGCATTGAAAGAATCCTACGCAAATTGGCCAAAGAAAAGCAGGACAGCCATTCAGATCAGCGTAAAAGCCGATGGCGTGGGGGAAGGAAGAATTCTCCTTCTCCCAGGTCTCTTGGCGAGCGGTGAGAAGGACAGAGGCGGAAGACCGACTTTACTAAGCCTCTCTAGTGTTCCGCTTGTGGCAAACTGGGCTTTAGTCATAAATTCTGCCCAGACTGCAACAAGAGATACGGCAAGGAGAACGAAGAGAAGAGGTCATCTTCCCGCCTCCAGTAAATTCGACCTCTCACTGCGGGTCGTCGACTGGAAAGAGCAAGTTGTCGGCGACCCAGGGATCCAGATAGGTCCTGGTAGGGCATCAAGAGAGCCCAGGACCTAGCGGTACATCGGAGCAGAAGGCGATCAAGCCCGATGCCAGCCATCGGCAGAATAGGGGAGGGGTCATCATGGAAGGACCAGGTGACCACATACAAGTTATAGAGAAGAGGGAAGACTTGATTGATATTAGGATCGAGCAACCCGAAGATCTGAAAGGTTCGAGCTCCTCCACACAAAAAGTTCCCCTGCCAAAGGAATCGACGAGTGAAAGCAAACCTATCGTCGTAGCAGCAGCGGAAGGAAAGAAACCGCTGAGAAGCGAGACGAATGGAGGAAAGGATGCGACTCGTGGATATAACCCAGAGAATGAGACCAGGTGAGGGTTGCGGGTAGACATAGGTGACTTTAAGATTAGAGCACTTTATGATACAGGCGCCTCATCCACGGTCATGGGTCAGTTAGGGCTAAGATTGGCATCGGAGATAGGACTCAGACTAAATGTGACCAGGACAGCCAATGCAAGTCTCGCCGATGGGCGCCCATGTCCCATCATTGGTCACGTGATATTCCCTTTTAAGGTAGGGGGTATCACAAAGAAGATTAAAGTCGCCATTACGTCACTGCTCATAGATAACGGCTACGTAGGCGCGAAATTTATAAGAGAGTTCCGAGCAGTTTTGGATCCGATGAGGATGAATTATGGCTGAAGAACGGCCAGGTAAAAGTACTTATGAAAGTGGCTGGAATTGATGGTACGGCATTTTTTGCATCGGTAGGACTGTGGGAGGCCACAGAAATACAACTTGAGGAAATAGAAGACTTCGTCAGAAGATTGATTCCTGACGGAGGTCAGGCTTTAGGCTGTGCCGTGGGGGTTGAGGACGAAATAGATGTTGGAGGTGCTCGACCCATCAAACAGAAATACTACCCAGTTTCTGATAGGGTGCGAGAGGAAATGCACGCGTTGGTCAAGGATATGCTGGAAAAAGATGTAATCGAACCAGCGACCAGCGGATGGTCAAGCCCAGTGGTAATGGTAAAGAAGGCTGATGGAAATTATAGGTTTTGCGTGAACTACCAAAAAATAAACGTAATCACCAAATCTGATGCCTATCCTTTGCCATATATGAACGACATCCTAAGACGGATAAGGGATGCAAAGTTCATATTCACAATGGACTTGAGTAGTGCGTACCATCAGATTCCCTTAAAGGAAGAATCGCGTCCAATATCAGCGTTTACAGTACCTGCATTAGCGCACTTTTTTCGGACTGTAATACGCAGGAGCGACCTACCAGAGGTTGATGGATAAGGTGATAGGCCTGGATATGAATCTAAGTATCAAACGGAAAGGTGAATACACGTATAACCATACGTGTTTAAAGGAGCGGCGGTTAGCTCTGCATCGTGAGAGTTTGTGCGTTAATTAATTTCTTATTTTTTAGAATAACCACTCCGTTACATTACATGCAATATTGCAATATAATAATTTATTGAAATATAAAATATTATTCGAAAATAAAAATATATTTAATCTTTAAATTAAATAATAAAAAATTTCTTAAAATGAAATAAAATTATGAATAAAAAAATTAATTAAGCTACATATTTTATTTAAATTTCGTAAAACAATAAATTCAAGATAAAAGAATTATAAATAAATATGATGTTATTGATATTTTTTTAAGGTACGTCAAATGACTTAGATGAGTTATGGAAGCAGCCCAGGTTCCTTGCGTCGCCAATAGGGAACCTCGCTAACGTGATCGACAATGCGACAAGACATAGTGGAAAAGCGATGGGAAGTATCGATATATTACCATCAAACTGGGAAGCTGCGAAGAGAAATCTATAAGAGTAATTGCTCGCCATATGTAGTCACCTAATCAAGATGAAGGTGAAGATAGACTTTTAAAAGAACATCAGTCGCGTAATCATGGACGATATAAGCGAGATGGAGGAAGCGGTAGAGGTGGCGATGCATTAACTACAACATATAAAGCAACTGCTGACCACCGAACGTCAACGGGCAGACAAAAGGCCATCGACACCGCAAGTAAAAAAAACGGATAAACAAACTTCAAGCCCTGAATAGGGAGCCTCTAATCAACGAAAAGTTCTTGGCTAAGGGCATTTAGGCAATAGTGACCAGACGAAAGAAGCAGAATGCAGCTACAGGAATGGAATTCAACACAAAGACGGTTACACAGACAGAGATGAAAGGGCATAAAACGCGCAAGACGAATTGCCCGAATATGAAACCAAGAGGAAGCGCGATCTGATCAAGGGCAATACGTACGCAGTCGTCGTACAAATCTTGTGATAGAACTTGTACCCGATAAACAGCAAAGTAGATATTAAAGATATACGAAAGACCAAAGACGGATTGGTATTTCTGTAGCTGGATAGGAACAAAGGACCACAAGTGTTCCAACGGACTGTGAAATACTGCTATAGTGAAGAACATAACTACCAGTGTGATGCTGGAATTTATGAACTTAAACTATGTTATGAATGCGAAAGACATTGCGGCTGCGATCAACCACGTCATCAAAACTGACATCGAAAGAAACGTGCACGTTTTTGAAGCTAACAATCGTGAACAGGCTTTGACGGTATATGAGTTCCAAGTGGAAGAATCGATGGACTTGTTAAAAAAATGCCGAATCAAAATCGATTTGGTTAACTGCCGGATTCGACCCAGGCTCAACATCCTGAGATGCTACAGGTACCTCGACTACGAACACACAAAGACTGATTTCAAAGGACGGAACAGAAGCGATTGCTACTATAAATGCCGTTAAAAAGGACATGTAGGTAAGGTGCGTACAAACGCGATTTCATGCCTTCTTTACACGACTTCGCGAGCAACCAATATCTGGTTCGCATGTCTGGTACGACTTCGTGCGCAGCATTTAGTCGTTTGTGCGTGCTAACCGACAAAAAAACTAAATGGACCTGACGATACTTCAAAGCAATCTGAATGGCAAAAGCGTGGCGCTCGCATTGCTTCCACAAATTTCGGCGGAAACGAATGCGGACGAGCTTATGATAAGCGAATAGTATAAATACTTACCGAAATGTCGTGGGTTACTAGCAGTTCGAATACGACGGTGGTGTATCTGAAAGATAAACAGGCAGACCATAAACAGTGGGTTCAGGGAAGACTATGTTAGGGTACGGGATGGCACTATTTTATCATCAGTGTTTATCTTTTCTTGAACAACAATGCCTGTGAGTACATCGAAAATTTGAAAGATCTGGAAGACTACATCAGAGACTTCTCTGTCGACTTGATTGTGGCTTTAACGCATGAGCGATCAAATGGGGAATGTCAACAACAAACGAAAACGACTAAAGTTATAAATCGTCGTCTGACGGAAACTGAAAGTAAATAATAGTAGAAACATGCCTACTTATAAACGACTTGGCTTTGGTAATTCTATACCGGACTCTACCTTAGCTACAGACAGTTCGTTGATATGGCTGAGAGGATGGAGAGTAATCGAGGCTAACATAGCCAGCAACTACCAGTACATTGTCTTCAGCTTGATCGAAGATACCGTGATACCAAAGACATAAATAGAATAGATAGACTAAAAGATAAGACGTAGAGCACACAGACAAAGACGAGCTAGCGAAACAACTACATAATGTAGTGATACCTACTGCGGTACTATCTCACATACAGACATACTGAGACAAAATACATATACTAAGGATCTTGAAAAGTATCTGTAGTACACCTACGAAAAAATTGGATGCAAGAGATTATTAAAATCAAAAGAGAACGTTACCGTCTACGTAGAAAAGCACAGAGGCAAAGGGATGAACAAAACAGAGAAACCCACTCGCGGGAATACAAACTTGCGAGAGACCGATTCAAACGGATGATCAATGATTCTAAACGACGTTACTGGAGATAACTGGAGAACGAAATAGATTCATATCCCAAGGGAAATGGATACAACATTGTGACCCAAAACTTGGCTCCTGGATCGTGATCGGTATCATCGAAATATCCACTTTTCACGGTACTGGAACTTGAGAATGCTGCGGCTTATCTAAAACCTCGTTGCTACGGATGGTCATCACTAAACAGCCTGAGGCGCTGTTGTAGTACTACAATAGCTGTCTCGTGACAGGAATGTTTGGTGAATCTTGGAAGAAGATGCATCTATTCCTCATTCCGGAAGGAAAAGGAGATCCGGCCTCATGTTCTCATAAACCTTTGAGCCTGAACGCGACGGAAAAGCTTTACGAGTTGATGCTGCGGTCGAGATTTCTGGCAATAGTGCAAGCCGCTGGGGACGTGTCAAACCAACAGCACGACTTCAGACGAGGACGTTAAATTATTCGAACAATAACAGACATACTGCACATAGTAGAAAAAACGAATGACACATGCCGTGGAGCCAAATTACTGGTACTTTTGGCAACGCTGGATATACGAAACGCTTTCAATTCTACGAGGTAAATAGATACTTGAAGGCATCGGCAACGATCTTTCAGGTG
The DNA here is from genome assembly GCF_024137745.1 of Phymastichus coffea. Classification (NCBI taxonomy): domain Eukaryota; kingdom Metazoa; phylum Arthropoda; class Insecta; order Hymenoptera; family Eulophidae; genus Phymastichus; species Phymastichus coffea. The sequence continues at coordinate 1,165,155 of NW_026706835.1, read as the reverse complement.
GTTGCCTATCCTGTTCGAGTTGTAAAAAACTATCTGCGGGATGGCTATAAGACGTACGAGACTGAAGATAATATAAGACCTTATAACCGATATGCGAGAACCGAGACCGTATTCACGAAAATTACTCATGAGCGTTTCTCATTTGACCATGCTTTATGGAGCCGAGGTATGGGCAGACGCGTTGAGAGCGACGGACTAATCCTCTTAATTTTCCGGGTTATAAGATTTTTCTATGGGAAATAAGAAGGTTTGGCATGCGGATTCATATTCAGCGACCTCGAAAACCCCTAAGAACCTTTCAGGCTGCGTTCATCTTGCGTTTTCCGTGCTTCCTAATGCCACTCTCTGATCCTGTAACGACGGCAAGACTGATCTTGGCGATTCCTCCGTCTTGCCGAAGAGGTTACGATTTTTTTCTGAGTGTACAAAATACATATGTAGTAATTAAAAATTATAAAAACATCCTTAATCAAAATACTTCGGCTAACTGCAATTGTATCTGCTCAAATTATCGTCCTGCTACAAGCTGGACTGTCAATGAGTCCAAGCGAAATATCAAGAAAAATGGGGATTCATCGTACGACGATGTTGCGTGTTTTCAGTCGGTATGAAGAAAGAGGTTCTTATCACCGGAGGCTTGGCCAAGGTTGACGTAAGAAAACAGCGTATCGGAAGATCGTAACATTGTTAAAGAAAGCCCTATGCAATCAAATACAAGTCGCAAATAACAAATTAGGAATAATGCTCTACCATGTAGACAAATTAGCGCTCAGATCATTAGAAGACGCATTCACTAAAGAGGTTTAAGATCACGAATTTATACTAGAGTGCCTATATTAAGAGCAATTCACAGACAAGCTCGCCTACGTTACACACGTAATTATTGAAATTAGACAGCTAGACAGTAGAGAAATGTATTTTTTACAGATAAATCTCGATTTTATCTTTACGAAAATGATGCTCCGATGGGGGTCAATAAGTCTTTACAAAATCCAAGAGATGGCGCTCGTCATGCTTAAATTATGATGTTTTTGGCAAGCAATACTACTAACTAGATATCGAACAAAGTTTCAGCTCGATTCATTAAGCCGTTTTTCTTGAGCGTTGGTTGAACAAAAAGTTATTGGTTTATTTGAAAAATGGACAAAACAGAGTTTCGAGCGGTGATAAAACATTTTCATTTGAAAGGCCTTACACCAAAAGAAATCACAGTTGAGTTGAACGCCGTTCATGGCAAGTGTGCCCCTGTGTTTAAGACTGTTTATAACTATGTAAATGAATTTAAATACGGCCATACAACAACAAAAGATGAACCTCGTTCAGGACGCTCCGTAGAAGTGAGTACGCCCGAAATATCAACAAAATCCACGATATGTTGTTGAGTGATAGAAGATTCAAATTGTGAGAATTAGTTGAGGCCACAGGGGTATCAAAGGGTACAATCATTTCAATTTTGCATGAAAAATTGGGGATGAAAAAAATATCAGCAAGATGGGTGTCGTGTTTGATCACTGTTGGAAACAAACGAACCCGCATGGTCACCTCTGAGGCTCTTTTGACACGCATACGTCGTAATTCGGAAGACTTTAGGGGTCGACTCGTAACTGTAGATGAAACATGGGTACACCACTACACTCCTGATACCAAAGAACAGTCCAAACAATGGATTACCGCAGAAGAACCAGACGATCACTGAAAAATATTATGCGTCATTATTAGGTTAGCTGAAAGAAATTATCAGAAAAAGACGTCCTCACTTGAACAAAAAAAATGCCTCTTTCTTCAAGACAATGCTCGAGTTCACACGTGTGCAGTTTCGCTGGCAAAAATTAACGATTTAAAGTTCGAATTAATTGACCATCCACCATATTCGCCTGATTTGGCTCCCAGTGACTTTTTCTTATTTCCAAACCTCCAAAAATAGCTTGCCGGACAACGATTCACGTCGAATGAAGAAGTCATCGCCGAAACAAATGCCTATTTTGAGGGTTTACAGAAATCACATTTTTCTGATGGTTTAAAAATACTAGAAAGCCGTTTAATAAAATGTATCGTCCTTGAAGGAGATTATGTTGAAAAATAAAAAAAAATTACATACGCAAAACTTTTTTTTCCTTTTTTTTGTAAAGACTTATTGACCCCCCCCCCCCCCCGTAGAATATAAATTTAACGACTTAAATGAGAACATTTTGAAGAAAATCACGTTGACCCAACTCGAGTGTGTGGTGGAGGATCAATTACGGTATGGTATGGAATATCAATCAACCATAGATCAGTTCTAGTGATTATTGCACCCGTAAGACTAATAGGGGAACGTTACACAAATGAAGTTTTGCATCCTAACGTAATTCCAATGCGTCGTCAAATGGTTCGTAATTTCATTTTGATGCAGGATAATGCATGCCCCCATAGTGCAGAAGAATTTGAACTTACTTAAAAGAAAATAACACAGATATTACCTCATCCAGCTAAAAACCTCAATCCTACAGAGCATATATGTGACATGATGGGTAGGCGATTACGTAACTTAGAGATACCTCCGAATAACTTCCAACAGTTGAAGACAATTCGAAATCAAATTTGGCACGAGATACCCTAAGATTCTATCGGAGTATGCATTAATATGCGAGAAAGTTTAAGACAGGTTCTCCGTCGCCGAGGTAGCAATAGACCGTATTAAATGCCTAAGGCACATAGGGTATGAAGTCAGAAAATACTGCGGACGTGGCGAGTCGCAAGGTCCTTGATTTAAAAAATAGTTGATACAATTAGCCCTTTTCAGGGCAAAAGTGATGCGTAAATCTAACCAACAACCTCCTCACGCTACGCATGGGGTAATGCTAATGTTGACGACATTTACGAAAAATACAGGATTATCTTACAAATGGCACAATTTTGTCAAAAAAAAAATTATAGAAAGCTGATTATTTTTAATTATTCGGTAAAGAGTGCTCTCTACAATTAAGTATGTGTAAATGAAAAAATTAGAATGATCCAGGTAAACGTCCAAGTTATCAAGTTTGTTTTAAGAAAGAATAGTTACTAGGCCTGATTGAAATATAGAAATATGACATTAACTCGCCCGTATTTATCATAATCTTTCTTTGAAAGTACAGATAATTTCATTTAGTCAACCTAATACGATGATAATTGATGGAGTTACAAGCATTTCGAAAATTGCTATTTATCGATGAAAAATTTTACTGCGATAATTTTGTTGCGTAATGTATTTATATTTTATGTACAGCAACAACTGCTGTGATATTTTTATTTAAACAAACTATTTATACAAGCGATTTTCACAGTAAAAAATTAAGCCTTTTCTTTGTTCTCTTTGATCCGTTGTAATGGGGAAAGCCGTTTTGCTGGTGATTACTTTTTCGTCCATTAACTTTTCGTATCTGCGTGCGAGCTGTGGTCAAACCGGACACACAGTGTGTAGGTAAACTCGCTACTCATATTCAGTTCGTTTGTTCGAAATGGTGAGAGGTAAAGCCGGAAGTGAGAAACGGCGCATATTTTGGCATCGTGAAGGTGTAACCGTACGAGAAAGATGAGACAGAAAGAGATAGATAGATAGATAGATAGATAGATAGATAGATAAGCTTTATTGAGCCGTGGGGTCTAACCACGTAGGCTATGAGCAGAATACAAAGCAGAGACAATAAGTTAGAGCGCAGTAAAAGGCGATAAGATTATACAACTAAATATTGATTTAAGATGAATATAAGTTAAGCATAATAAGTAAATAGTACGAGTGTGAGATTATGACGCATACATAGAAATAAAAATAATACAATATTCGCATGAGGTGGAGAGGATAGAGATAAATTGATTTAGAACAGGTTAGGAGACGAGATAGGTGAGATCACAAGTCGAGGCGTACAAGATGAAATAGGATGAGTTTAATAAACTAGTTGTGAACAGGCAAACACAATACAATACATTATACTCAAGAGGCCAGAACAAGCTAAGTAACATCACCGGCTAAAGAGGGTAACTGGAGCCAGCGAAGAAGTTAATAAATGTGGTGATCAAGTAAATTCAATTTAAGAATGAATTCATGAAGCCTAGAGAAATGAAAAAGTGACAGTGAAAGTAAACTATGGATTAAAAGTGGAAGTAAGGGTGGGTGTTACATCGAGGAGTTGAATGGGGGAAAATTGCAGACTAGGTAACGACCAGGTGATACGAGGTACTCTGATAATGAAGTGAAGGCGGAGACGTTGAAAGGAAGAGGGATAGAAGGGAGTTCCAGGAGCAAGGGAAGATTTGTGAGGTGTTCGGCGTCCACCCTGTAGCAAAAAAAAGCTATTCGATCACCATAAAGTAGCCATACAACCAGCGCTTGAGCTCAGAATAGCGAGTAATATCAAATTCGGTGATGGCCAGCTGGTTAAGGAGATACATGCCATAAGCCGCCGCCGAGAATCTCCAAGCCTCAGTTCTTGGAGCGGGATAGGAGAAGGCCATGGGGGGGATTACGGGAGGAGTGCTTAAGATTGGGAGGATTTGGGGTTTTGATATGTTGTAAGGTAGCTCGGGTATTAACAGCATACAGTTTTGTATGTGCGAAGGGTGAGTAAGATGTTGCGCTGACTCTCAAGAGATAGCCAGCCCAGGCGCAATCTATGAAAGGTGTTATGGGGGATGCTGGTGTTATGGGTCAATGCTTGGGAATGAATGCGTGGGAATGAATCGGACATAAGCATTAAACGCTGTTTGAAGGGCCAGAGTTCTAGATTTATCAATTTTCATGAAGGCAATGGAGGCATAAGTAAAATGGGGAAAGAACAATGTTTGTACCAGGTATTTCCTTGTCTCAATGGTGAGTGACCTTCTATAGAATTTCAGGGAATTTAGGCCAACGTAAACTCTCTTAACAATGTTGGAGATGTGAGGATTCCATTGAAGAGTTGAGGTGATAGTAACATCATCAACCTTGAGCCTGGACAATGAGTTTAGGTCAATAGAGAGGACATGAAGTTCGCTACCAACGATCATGACCTTTGTTTTGGCGACATTGAGTTGGAAACCGTTTGCTCGCGCCCAGTCCGCTACCGCCTGAGCATCGAATTGGACCTTCGCAAGCCCCTCAACAATCTGGGAAAGGACGCAGTGATGATAAATCTGGGTATCATCGGCATGAATTAGGTGCTTGCAGAAAAAAAGCACTCGTGGGAGGTCATTAATGAAGATGGCGAACAATAGCGGACCAAGGACGCATCCTTGCGGGACACCCGTCTGAGCACGTACCGACTGAGAATCGGAGTCCTCAAGGTCAATGACAGCCTGTATCCTGTCTACTAGGTAGCTAAAGAACCATCGTAGGACGGAGTCACCAACGTGACAAGCTCTGATCTTAGCAATAAGCAAGTCATGAGGAATTCCATCGAAGGCCTTTGAAAAATCAAAGAGGACAAGGATGGTAATTTGTCTCCTATCAATGGCAAACCTCATGTCATCAAAGATACTTACCAAGGCGGTCTCAGTGGAGTGTTCCTTACGGAAACCAGCCTGTTTAGGGTCTAGAAGATCATTAGCTTCTAAATGATCAGAGAATTGTCGGTGCAATATTCGTTCAAAGATTTTTGAGGGTTCAGACAACTACGCAATGGGCCTAGTATCAGAAGGGTACTGAGGTGATCTGACCTTGGAAAGAGGACGAATAAGAGTGCGTTTCCACATGGCAGGGAAAGTGGATGTTTCAATAGACTTGTTAAATATTTCGGTAAGGTTGCAGACTACGGTGTCAAGTCCAAGGAGAAGCATCCCTCCTATGAGTCCATCACAACCTTTGCCTCTAGAACGCAACGCCTTAATCCCGCTCTCAACATCAGATTGTATAATTTTTGAAAAAAACAAAATTGCAGGGAAGAACTACAGATATTGTCACACGTAGTAAGGATCAGAGCTGGAGATCTGTTGACAACTGTGGCAAAGTATTTGTTGAGTTCGTCAGCTGAGAAAAAGAGCAGTGGTGAGGGCAAAAGCCGATATCATGGAGAGTCCTCCACTTGGATTTTGAGCTATTGGCATGCTCAATGTTATTGCGGATTATTATTCTCTGTATCAAGCTCGTTTGAAATAGTAGTTCTTAGGGAACGATATTGTTGAAGGGCCAACGATGAGTTGGGGCTTGAAAGCGTTTGTAGGCTGCGTCACGGATCTGCATTTGGGCACGTAGCTTATCAGTTAACCAGGGCTTTTTTTCCGCGGAGATGGTGACCAGACGAGAAGGAGCAAGCTCGTCAAAAGTACCACAAACCGCCAGGGTGAAAGTTTGCTCGAGTTGCTCAACTGAGGGAGTGTCTCGACGAAGTAAATCACCCCGGTAGCCTGGGGAAACTGAGAGCTTGCTGGTGATGAGGGTATTCAGGATCGCTTTATTAACACGATAGAGAGAGCGGGAGGTAAAGGTGTTTGGTTGTTCTTGAGGCGAGAAAAAGAGTATGGAAAGCTCGTTTAGGTCGTGATACGGTACAAATGGCAAAAGAGATTTGGTGAAACTAAGAATACGAGTTGAGTGATTTGTTATGAATAGATCTAGCGTTGTATGTGTGGCGACACCTCTTCAGGATGGTGTGTAGGCTCAGTGGAAACAACCCTAAGTGCGTGTGTATCAATCAAGTCACGCAATGCCAGGACGTGAGGAAGATCTGAGGTAAAATCAGAGTTGAAATCGCCAGTGATTATAACGTTATTAAAGAGAGGAAGAAAGCATGAGATAGTGTTAAAGAAGAATGATGGGATTTTAGCGGATGGACGGCGGTAAACAACTGCGAATAATAGTTTTAAGTGGCTTTTATTGTGGATTTCGGCTATCATGAATTCTGGTGAGTTGTTATATGTAGGATTGGAGGTAGCAAGTAATTTTACTGTGAGACTAGAAGCCAACTCCACTACCCTCCTTGCCCTCGCGATCCAGTCAGAAAAAATTATAATCGGCTAAAGCGAGATGGTCATCAGAGATGATGTTATAGAGTTTAGTTTCAGAAATGACAATAATGTCATATGCACTTGTATGTCCCTGTGCTTCAAGGAGAAAGAAGTGCCACGGCACGTTCAGGCCGTTTATGTTGATGTGCGCAACGGTGAGGGAAGATGGAGAGGGGATAGAGGTGGTAGCAAGATTATTTACAGGGACCGTTGAATGTCATAAGGTTTGAGCTGAGTTAAGGGTTGGCAATTGGGAGGAGGAGGCAGATGCAGCTAAAGCGAGGCTCGGTGGATTTGCAAGTGGTCGGGAATGAAGATCAGAGCGAGGAGATCGAAGATCGTGGTGGGCACCGCCAAGAGGTGCGAATGGTGCGGCAGTAGGGTGAAGGGGATCACCAGCTCCCGCCGAGCGTGCGACAGGTTGGCGAGGTGCCAGCCTCGGCAGACCACGCAGATCAGCTTCAGAGACGATGGGAATGAGCTCCGACTGCGGCGTGGCGCGGCAGAAGACCCACAAGTTTTGCACCACAGGCCACGCATATCCGAGATCCTCACACACTCTTCTGGCCTTGGATAAAAGCTCAAAAACAGGCTTAGGGTAGATTGGTCGCAGTAGGACTCGTGAGCCGACGAAAGATCGTCTGCGCAGTATGCCCCTTGAGCCTGGACGAATACTTGATGATTCTGTCTCGAGAGGATAGTGAATCCAGCAGGAAGGTGAACGATTTCCGTCGAGCACCTTGGCTTAAGTAAGAGGATGATTGCGGCTGATTTGTGGGCGAAGCAGAGCGAGCAGTGGCTGAAGTATTCCACTCCCTCGTCGCAATAATTGCAGGCATGTTGTGCTCTCCACCAAAACCCAGCGCAATGAGAACAGAAAGAGCGGCCTGGAAGAGGGAATCTTGAAATTCAGCAGGCAACTTATGGACAAATATTTCAGTCTCATCAACTACTGCAAAGTGAACGTCACGATCGCAAAATTCCTCCTACGTTTTGGTCCAGAGTCCGTAAAGCTTCTCAAAGCGCTCAGAGTTGAGTTGCGCTTCCTTCGCATGCCGCTTCGCGTTAAGCTGTGACTCCCTGCGGAACCACTCAGGTGCCTCAGACTTTGCCGAGTAATTGGTGTTCCGACTTGTAATCGAAGGCAGCTCAGATCTATGAACCTTGGTGATCGGCAGAAGTGATGGCTGAGTTGATGAGGCAAGACGTTTCCTGGCAAGTGCGATGATAGAGGGGGAGTGTCCTGTGGGCGTAGCGAATATATCCAAGGCAGTATTGGCTAGAGGTATATCGTCATGGCTGGTCTTGAATCAGGTGAAATACAGAGGTTATGGTAAAGAGAATTACAGGAATTGCAGCGGAGGAGTTGATCAGGTCGTCGCACGATTAATCAGCACTTGGTACACACGCGACTTGACATAAATAAGCAAGATAAGTTTAGAAAAGTATAGAAATGCCTATGATAATTTGAAAGTTCGCGCGCAAATTCAAGTGGCCCAGAAACGCGCGCAAATTCAAATGACGCAGTGGCGCGTGCAACTTACCAGCTATAATAAAATCGGTAAAGTGACCTCTGCCGAGGAAAAGCGAATTATTATATAGTAGAGGGTGAGGCGGGAAGATCAAAATGCGCGCGAAAGTGGTGCTCGCAATAATGAGGAACGCGAAATAGGAATTAAGGGAAAATTTAGCGCCGAAAATTCACGAGATGACGTAACCCGACTTAAACGTAGGTTAACAACTTAAGATTAAAATGAGTAATTATGAAAATGATAATGAAGATGAAAATGTGAAGTACGCTAAATGAATCGAAGTAAGATTTAGTCTTAAAATTAAAGATGATCGATTACAGATTCGCAACAGTAATAACATATAATAGAGAAAATGAACAACACAGAGTGGTGACAAGATGTAGACAAGGCAAAATATTCCTCACTTAACCGACAAGAAAAAAATACTACTGTGGGCAAAAAGTAAGGTGAATTTTCAATTTAAACTTCGCGGGCTTAACATTTCGGGCTAGTTCTTTTTTTCTTGAGTTGGTAGGACTGCGAATGACATCTGGGACAAATTTCATGTCAATGTCATCATCAGTAATATATTTACGCTTGTGTTTACCAAACGACCAAGAGTGCATGTTTCGATTTTTACAATGTCTGATTTAATTGAGCAAAGAAGTGCCATCAAATTTTGTTTGCGGAATGAAATTTCGGCTGCGGAAACGTTGAGGATGTTGCGGAAGGCCATTGGTGATTCTACCATGTCGCAGAAAAATGTTTATAAGTGGTACAAAGACTTCAAAGAGGGTCGAGAACGTGTTGATGACTTGGAGCGCTCCGGACGACCATCGACGTCAACAGATGACCAACACGTCAATAAAGTGAAGGAATTAGTGCTCGAAAATCGTCGGTTGACTGTTAGAGACCTTACTGATATGATCGGAATATCAGAAGGATCTGTGAAAACAATTTTGAAAGACGATTTGGGCCTACGAAAAGTCAAATCTCGTTTGGTACCGAAAACGCTCAATTTCTTGCAAAAAATTCGCCAAAAATTCGACGCATATCGTTCCGCAACCACCGTATTCGCCTGATTTGGCTCCGTGTGACTTCTGGCTATTCCCAAAACTCAAGAGACCACTCCGGGGAACGCGTTTCGAGTCGATTGAGGAGATAAGAGCTGAATCGAAGAAGGCGCTGATGGCTATACCGGAAAGGGACTATTTGGCATGTTTCGAGGATTGGAAAAAACGTTGGCATAAGTGTATTTTATCGGGAGGGGATTACTTCGAAGGGGATGACATTGATGTAGAAGAATAAATAAAGATTTTTCATTTTATAAACAAATTCACCTTACTTTTTGCCCACAGTAGTAGTTGCTCTAGCAATGATGTTCGTCGTTGGTGGAGCTAAGACGGCCAGATTGATGATGAGATGTCCTGGTGCAGATGTAGTAAGGCAATTGGTTTAGTTAATAGAATGACGTATGTGGTGTTGATTTTGCTTCAGGTGAAAGAGGTTAAGTGATGCTGGTTGCACAAGTAATGCAAATAATTATGCATGAAACAGCGTATACTTGTTAGCCCCGTGGAAGATGCACTACCTGGAACAGTTTGCTCGAAAGTGTAATGCCAAATGGTTAGATAAACTGTATTTGTTGAAGAGTTGTTGAAAAGATGCTGTGATATCTACCAGAGAGAGAGAGAGAGAGAGAGAGAGAGAGAGAGAGAGAGAGAGAGAGAGAGAGAGAGAGAGAGAAATTCTGGGCTCAATGGGGGAAACAGCGACCGCACCTGACAGCCGCGTCGCGCGCGTACTTATAGGCTACCATGATGGCGCTAGCACGAGGTGGGTGTGAACGTCGAGCAGGTTATCACTCTCTCCTGAGTACGACGCCGATGTGGCAGTAGCGAAACAAAAACGCCCTCAGCACCGTGAACCGCTGCAACATTTTTGAGCATAGCCTTTTGCCGTTTAGTTTGATGATCTGAGATGTCCTGATCTTCGCAGCGGATCCGTCATCGCCTCTTCAGCTACACCGGTGCCCTAGAGTTTTAGTGCCAGTTACAATGGTAACAGTATCACCAAGGACAGCATCAGCGATAGCAGGAACAGAAAAAGTGTCACCAGTGTGAGTTCTCTCTCTTTCTCTTCCCTGTCATCAGGAACCATGATTGAGCGATCTATTGAGCGATCTATTGGTCGGGTAGAGGTTTACCTTTGCGCGAACAACCGTATTATTCCTGGGTTATAATTTTTGTTTTTCGTTATTTTGTATGTCATGTTTTTTTTTATTTTATTTTTGTTGATGTAAATTGCTCAGCAATAAATGTTATTTTATTTAATTGAATCATCAGCTTGATTTTCATGTTGCATTCTTTCCTTCCCATTCCAAGCTTTCTTGTGCGAGAACATCACCTGTACGCCCGATAAATTGTTTGGTAGTTCAGCGTTTCCATCTCCCATTTCGCGTTTAAATAAATATAATAAATAGAGTCGCAGGCCGATTAAAATTGTTACAGCAACTCTCCCTTCACACCACAAAAAACACCTTCTATCTTTCAAATTACTAAACCAATCTTAAAATACTTGAATAAAAACGATACATATTGGTGTCTTCTTTAAAAGGAATGCAATCAGATCTATTTTTATTGAGCGGATAAAAAGTTATGTTGATTTTTGTTGAAAAATCACATTTTTTTAAGTTTAATTATGTCAAAAATCTGGAATCTACTGTAGAAATATAGAATCTATTAGAGAATAATTTTAGAGAGAAAAAGTGTTCGGATTTGTGTTTAAAATAAGTACTTGCTTTCAAAATTTATTTTCGGAAAACCAAAATCATTTTACTTTTTATCATGCTCTAATTAAAAGTAGGTATTTCAGTCTAATAGTTAGAACTGTGTCTTTAATATGATAAAACGGACGCTTCTTGGTGTCTGTAAAGAAGTCATAAAGTTACAGGAAGAAAGAAAGAGTTAACGTAAAATTTTTTCATTTCGAAATAAAAATTTGGAAGGAAGCAAACACAGGAAGATTAGTATCAATAAAACTGTGCAAAATAACTACATAAATTGAGGAGTTACTTAAACGGAAAGCAATTTTGAACGTAAAAAATGCCAAAATTATAGCACGGGAACTGGGTTACGAATATTTAGCTGATATGAGTAGGAGTACTGTTTTTCGCAGACTTACTGAAGTTTGGTTAATTAACCAAAATATTACTCTCAGTCATATTACATTTTGTGAAATTTTATAGCAAAGAAATAAGAGACTGACACTCAGATACTATAAATAAAAATGAATTCCACTCAATTTTTTATTGACCATGTTTCGCTGGTTTGTCTTCCAGCCTTATCAGATCCTATATTCAAAATAAATTAATCCGTTATACAAACATGATCATAATTTTACAATATAATGGTATCAAATCGAACAACAATAAAAACAATACATACCAACGCAACTGAAGAGTTTTTTAAGATCACGTTATCGATTGCTATGAGTCAACAAAAAATTTATTGTAAAATTTGTTAAATAAAATCAACAATATAGTTAAGATAATATTTATAATATAATACGAGGTGTGATCAAAAAGTAAGGTGAATTTTTATTTTTCTCAAAAAATATTTATTTATTCATCAATTTTTATTTTATCTCCTTCAAAGTAATTCCCCTCGGATATAATGCACTTGTGCCAACGCTTTTTCCAATCCTCAAAGCATTTCAAAAAATCATTTTTTGTGATCTTGTTTAGTTCATCCTTCGATGCCGTCTTTATCTCCTCAATCGTGGCAAAACGCCGTCCTTTCATGGGCCTCTTCAGTTTTAGGAACAAGAAGAAGTCACAGGGGGCCAGATCTGGGGAATACGGTGCCTGTGGCATCGTTACTGTGTTGGTTTTAGCCAAAAATTCGCGCACAAGCAACGATGTGTGAGCAGAGGCGTTATCATGGTGCAAAAGCCAATTTTTATTTTTCCACAAATTCGGACGTTTCTGGCGGATTGCTTCGCGCAAATTGCGCATAACTTGCAGGTAATATTCCTTATTTACTGTTCTACCCTGTGGCAAGAACTCATGATGCACCACGCCCCTGCAGTCAAAGAAAACTGTAAGCAAAACCTTTACATTTGATCGAACTTGGCGTGCTTTTTTTGGTCTTGGTGATCCAGAATGTCTCCACTGGGACGATTGAGTCTTAGTCTCGACGTCATAACCGTATACCCATGTTTCGTCACCTGTTATAACCCTGTTGAATAAATCTGGATCATCGTTGACGTCATTCAGTAGCTCTCAAGCGATGCTCATGCGACGTTTCTTTTGGTCGAAATTAAGCAATTTCGGAACAAACTTCGCTGACACACGTCACATGTCTAAAACACTCGTCAAAATTGATTGACACGAACCAAATGAGATGCCAATATCATCAGCAATTTCTCTAATGGTAATTCGACGATTTCCCAACACTATTTTCTTCACTTCTTCAACATTCTCATCAGTTGTTGATGTGCTGGGGCGTCCAGAACGAGGTTCATCGTCGGTGTCTTCTCGGCCTTCTTGGAAGAGTTTATACCACTTGTAAACATTTTTTTGGCTTAAAGTAGACTCACCGTATGCCACTTTCAGCATTTCAAGTGTTTTGGAACATTTGATTCCATTTTTCACACAAAATTTAATGCAAACTCTTTGATCCATGTTTTTAGACAGCAGCAAATCGTGGAGCACGCAAAACACTTCTAACCTTGATGCCTCTCACAAACAAACCAAACATACTACAAAGCTAAAATTTGGAACGTATGTTCTAGACGAGTGTACCGACATAACCAAATAAAAAAGTCGAAGATCGAACGGACGTAGCCCGCTAAATTTCAAAATTCACCTTACTTTTTGATCACATCTCGTACATATAATAGAAAACGCAATACAAATTGCAAGAGAGAAATTACACGTTACAAGTCAAACTGTGAAATAATGAAAAACAAATGGGTATAAAACAAAATTAATCCTATTAATATATGGAATTATTAGCAAGCTAATTTTTAATAAAACAAGGATATGAAAATATTACATGGTACAATAGCTTATGAAATAATATGATATTGGATATCCAATAACAATTATTCTATTTAAGAAGTTTAAAAATACTATTGTATTGTTTACTAAGATATTGAATATTCTTGTCTGTTAAAAGTATTACTGTATGTATCGATGAATATCATTTCGGAAATTAAACTTTTATTCTTACTAATTTTTTGTCTAAAATTTGACAATTGTTAAAATCAAACCAACGTGTCGGATTTTCTTCAAGATGTTTTGGTATTGGAAGTAAGTCTATCGGAGTATTTTCATGTTCCTTAATTCTTTCTTTGAGTTTCCTTTTTGTCTATCCTATATAAACAGTCGGACATTCGTTACATTGAAACTTATAAGCAACGTCAGTCTCTGACCATTTTTCATTTTTATCCTTACTAAGTTTAACAATATTATTTAATTTACAACTCATGTGTGGAACAACATGTATGTATTACTTTTTGAAGGCAAATTTATAATATTTGAAGAATTGTTTATGGCACCGTAATAAAATTGTAAATTTAGGGATACAACTATTATTTGAGGTATTGTGTGAATCGAAGTGCCAAATTACAGTTTTCCAAAACGTTCTGAAATCACTGAATCGATAAAGTCACAAGGATAATTATTATCAATTATAATATTTATCACTATCTTGACATTTTCTGTATAGAAATTTGTATGAGACAGAAGTACTGCTCTGTCTACTAAGTTATGAACAATATTGCTTTTTTATTGTAGAGTATGATTTCAGTTAGAATTTATACTCTGCTGGAATTAGTTATCTTTTCACCCCTATTAGTTGTAATTCTATTATTAACTTGTGAATCGCGATATGGCCGTTTTTTCTCCCGTCGGGCTCTCGTCGAGGTACGTACGCCGCGCCAGACTGCGAGTGTGTGTGTTGTGAGCACATACTTATGCACTTATGCAAGCCTTTTTCTTGTTCGAAGGTGCAATGCTGGGGCAGCGACGGAGTACAGCATATCAAGTAGTTAGAGAAAATTGAAGAGAGAGAGAGAGAGAGAGAGAGAGAGAGGGCCGTCATGCGCGTGTACAATTTTCTTTGTTTTTCCGCCATTTCTTGAGTGATGAGTTTACCGCACCCTAGCCGACGTTTTAAGTTGAAGGATACGCTCCAGGTGTGCGAGAGTTTGTTTAACAAGTGGAGTTTGGCTGGGTCGCGCACAGCCACATATTTTGAAATCCGCACCGATGCGCGTAGGATTTCCTGCGAGGTATCGCGGGCGTGTGCGCGTGAGCGGCCGCCGCTAATGATAGTTTGAGCGGAGCTAGACGGTATTGTCTTATTTTATGAGGTTAATTTTATGAGAAGTATACCTAAACTTAAATAAATTTTACGGAAACGTGGAACGTTTACTTCAAAAAGTACATGTCTTATTTTTTTCGCAAACTATTACTCTCCCAGACATTACCTAAATTGAATTAGTGACTTTACTTATTATTTAGAACTTTCAGTAAACGGTTAAAAATTTCACGTTATTTGACATCAATCTAGATTTGCTCATATCGATAGAGATTGCGTAGGCGTAGCTTACTATTTTCCTCTGTTGCAGGGCGTGCTTAGCGACAGTTTAGAGTACGCATTCTTTTTCTCAAGTGTTCGAGTATGTTTTCAATTTAGAATAAAAAACCGTCAAAATACAGAAAATACAGCAAAATCACGATTTTATACAAATTTAAACTTACATCCATGCCTACATAGTGGCCAAGGGTCAGTTCTGCTATTTTTCTCTAGTAGTAGGTTTTCTTAGAAACCCATTAGTTAGCACAATACACAGTAATTTACACAATAAACAGTAGTATACTTTAATAAGTTTAATGTCTTTGCTTTACAGTATGATTGAAATAATTAAGTTAATTTAGTGATCTGAGATAATTCTACGTTAGTGTGTTTTTTCCTCCGTAAAACATTTTCTTTCGATCTTTGGTTGCTTTATTTAGGTAGTTTTATCTTAACTCGATCTAGTTATGTGACATTTTTTCTCAATAATCTCTTTTTTTTGATTATTTAGGTTATTTTAGTAGACGTGATTTGCTGAGTTTTATTTTTATTCATTGTAATAGAGCATTTATTAATAGTTTCAGTTAGAATTAAGTTTAGTGAGTTGATGCTGCTTTATACATTATTAGCTATTTTAAGAGAAATGTTGCACGTTATGCGTTCTTCTATGTAAAGAGCATATTTTTTCGAGTTAAGTTTTATGTTATTGTTTATTTTATTAAATGCTTGGTGGTGTATAGTAATTAATACCGGCGAATGATCTGATGATAAATTTAAGCATGATGACACATTAAAAGTGAATCAAATCTGGAAGTTTATTTATATCTGTAGGCTAGTATGTTGGTTCTCGAGTGGATATCAAAAAGTAGTTATTTTTTTGTAGTATTTCATATAGTACTCTGCCTCTATACGTTGAAGTTGATAATCTTGATCGCCACCACTGATGTTTCGCATTGAAATCACATCCTACTATAAAAAAGTACTATTAAAAGATTTAACATATTGCAACGGTAGTCGATTCAATTAATTGATCCGTTCGCGATTCTGCTTCTCGCGCGTTAGTTCGAACAATTAAGAGAGAGAGGGGGCGCGCGATCATTTGAATAAGCAGTTACGCCTCATCTGTTCACGCGAGTTTACCGCCGATTTGTGTTTTGCACTTTGTTTCGCCAATATAAAGTTTTACTTGGGACAATTACGTGCGTGAGTGCAACAGCATTTCCGTGACAGTTAATAGCAGCAGTACAGAAGAAGCATCAAAGTTATATTGAGACAGATCGAGGCAGCGCAGCTGATAATTAGGAGGGCAGCGGCAGTTGATTCATCATCATCAACAATTACGGCTGATCACCATAATTGCACCGCAGGTTAGGTGCACCTCCCTTCATTATCGCGTGACAAAATACATTTAGTATTTTGTTAATCATAATAGCGATATTCTTTTTGTATTCGCGCCGAGCGTTAGAGCGGTAAAATTCGAATTTTCCCTCTCTCTCTCTCTCTCCAAACATTATTCATTGTAAAATCCTATTCGCGTGCGTTAGTCTTTCGGCCCAACAAAGACTGTAATGATTTTTTATTAATTAAAGTCAGTTGAATTTATTCGTTGATTACGTCATTTAATTTTCCCATTAGTTTAAGTAATCGTAAAAGGCTTAGGTTTTAATCCGATTACGTCTAAGGGATTAAGGGGATTAGGCGTAAAGTCGCTCACACTTAAAATTCATCGAGTGTCACAAGGCACGTGACTTAAGGTGAGTTTAACTCAGTTCAATAGAAGATAATTAAGCAAGATCATCTGACGTAAAGGCGAATACAAGTACAATCATACGTGTTTAACTGAGCGGCGGTTTGCTCTGCATCATGGGAGTTTGTTCTTAAATAAATTTCTCATTTTTTTAGATAACCACCCCCGTTACAATATATATCCATCCTTTCCATCAGCTATTTTATCATATATTCGAGTTTATATCTTGTGTTTACTTCGTTAATATGTCTACTTAGCTCTTGCTTGAACAACTGTTTGTTTTGATATTTTCATCTCATTTTGATCGTTTTGCTTTTATATTACCTGTATATATGTTATATTTGGTCTAACCCTATTGACACTGGCATTTAAATTTGAATTTGAATTATGATGAACTTGATAACTGTTTTGGTTTAACGTTTTTTCGCTTAGTCTAGGTAATAGTTTTGCTGTAATTGCGTACGAATCGGGCATCCTTTATAGTTTGCAGTGTGATTTCCTTTGTAATTTGCACATGTCATGTCTTTTTTATTGTTATTTTTTATTTAATAGGACATTCTTTTATTTGATGTTATTCAACATATTGTATTCACACCGAATTTTTGTAACACTAGTTTTTTGTAGACCCGTACTCTTGGTAGTATTGACATTGAGGAATTACTCTTTTAACGTTCGGTGACTCGAATTTGATTACCGTGTTTAATAGTGGATTTACTTTATACATTTTCTAGCTTTTATAATCATGTTCAATTTCAACTGTGAATAGCGGCAACGGTGGTTTTATGATGCGATGCCTTATATTATGAATACTTAATACTTTATATCCCTGTTCTTCTATGGCTGTTTTTTAATCATTTGTATCAACTGACGTGTGAATACTTCTTAATATAACTTTCAAACCTTTTTCTTCTTTGTGCTGGTGAGTAAAAAATTGCGTGTTTTTTCTTTCAGCGCAGTAATCATTGGCAAATACTTTTCGGAAGATGTTGGCTAAATTTTAATTTTATTTAGTTCTATTCCTTTTAACCTTTTAGCTCCGGAACTCATCCATATATAGACCAACAAGAAAAGCGAACGTAATAGATGTTTATAAGGTCAATTTAATACGCTATAACGAATTTAAGTTTCATTCGTTATGTCTCTCCCCCCCCCCTATATATTAATATAAAAATTATACTATTATATTATACTATATACCTTAATATATATAACAGCAGCCTACGCAGCTAAAAGGTGAGAGAGAGAGAGAGAGAGAGAGAGAGAGAGAGCAACAGAGTCGCGTTCCAGAAAAAGAGAGTAATATGCCCTAACATACGAGTATACGTCACGCTGAGAGCGTTTTGACAAGTCAGGACGTGCGCGACTAAGACTGAGGTGAGAGAAGGGACACCGCGAGCGGCAATTAGCTGGTGAACTTGAGGCCGACAACACGTATCTCTGCTCACGCGGATAACTTTAGCCTTTTCTTTATTGTACAGCAGTGCCTTGCACAGACCAACCTACGAGGGTGGTCCGATAAGTACTTAGCCTACAAAAGAAATACGAAAATTTTGGAAAAGTAGGCTCTAAAACATATTTTTTAGAGCCAAGCTAGTTGCGAAACTATCATTTGTAAATGTTCAATCATTTTCGCTTTTACTTCTTACTCATTTTTTCCGTTTGTTATATTATTAGTATCATCTCCGTAAAAAAGTATCGTATTTGTAGGTATAATATTTAGTATATCGTTAATGTAAATAAAGAACAGTAAAGATCCTGGTATTGTTCTTTGAGCATCACTGAAACTACTAAATTTATGAAAGCTGTGATCATAACCTACTTTTACATTTTTTTCTCTTACTTAGGTAACTGTTAAGGGTATTTAGTTCGATACACTTGACCCAGCGATACTCCAACTTCCTTAACCCGTCTGAAAAATACGTTTCCTCGAGGTCTGAAAAGTAAGCTTCCGTGACAGCGATTACCTCCTCATTCGACTCAAATTTCTGCCCGGCGAGTGACTTTTTCAAGTTTGGAAACAAAAAGAAGTCGCACGGAGCTAAATCAGGAGAATACGGTGGATGGGGCAGCAGTTCGTATCCTAATTCGGCCAATTTGGCCATGGCGACGACGGAGGTGTGAGCCGGTGCGTTGTCATGGTGGAAGAGCACTTTTTTCTTCGCCAAATGGGGCCGTTTTTTCTGCAATTCGACGTCGAATCGGCCCAATATTTCGGTATAGTACAGCCCTGTGACCGTTTTGCCCCTCTCCAGGTGGTCGATGTAGATCACACCTTGTGAATCCCAGAAAACGGTGGCCATCACCTTTCCGGCCGATGAGGCAGTCTTCGCCTTCTTCGGAGCACTTTCGCCGGGTAAAGTCCACTGTTTCGACTGTTCCTTGATCTCTGGTGTATACCAGTGGATCCATGTTTCGTCGACTGTCACGAAACGACGCAGAAACTCCTTCGGATTGCGCTTAAACAGCGTCAGACATTGCTCTGAAGTTGTCTCACGGTTACGCTTGTTGTCCGGAGTGAGCAAACGCGGCACCCATCGCGCCGACAGCTTTCTCATGCCCAAAATTTCATGCAGGACATGACCCACGCAGTCTTTTGAGATGCCTACGATCTTAGCTATCTCGCGCACCTTCAATCGTCGATCTGCCAATACGAGATCGTGAATTTTTGGCACGTTATCCTCCGTGGTAGCCATTTTCGGAGCACCTGGACGTGGCTCTTCAAAAATCGACGTGCGACCAAGTTGAAACTCGTTAAACCAATTTTTGACGGTCCCCACCGAAGGAGAAGAGTCACCGTACACAGCATCCAAGCGCTTTTTGATTTCGCTGCGCGATTTCCCTTCCAAAAACAAAAATCGAATCACCGACCGATACTGCTCTTTTTCCATTTTTTAAAAATTAACGGACACACTTGCTTTGACACGCTCTCAAAAATAAACTACAACTCCGATCCGGCTGAAATCTCGACAGTAACCATCGAGAAGGTTGTACTACGTGATAGAATATTTCTTTTGCGAGAGTGGCGCCATCGGGCGGTGAGGCTAAGTACTTATCGGACCACCCTCGTATGTTGTCCTCTATTTCAGTGGCCATTTCCGTTGTTTTCTTTTTTTCGAGTTTATTAAATTAAGTTCTGAATTTAAATGTCAATTGATCGGTTAATACTTTAGCTTGTCGCGTTGAGCGCAGCGTTGACACGTCTGCACACCTTAGTGATCAAACGCTGATTATAAAATGTAAATAACGCAAAATTTTGTTATATCTATTACGACTCATTAGCTGCCTAAATATTGAAGTACATAATGGTGGATCCTTATTCCAATAGTTTTGTAAATTACCTTTGATCACATGACCCATATTGATCGATATACTAAGAAATACGAGGTGTGTTCAAAAAGTAAGGTGACTTTTCAAATTTCACGGGCAACGTACTTTCGATTATCGATTTTTTTGTTTTGTTATGTTAGTACACTCTTCCCGAACTTCTGTACCAAGTTTCAAGTGTATAGCATTTTTTGTTTGGTTGTGAGAGGCGTAAAGGTTATAAGAAAGAAAACGCCCAGAATTGTGGAAAAACAATTCATGGCTTTTGCATCACGATAATGCCCCTGCTCACTCATCTTTGCATGCCTCAGCCACCATATTCACCGGATTTTGCCCCATGTGACTTTTTCTTGTTCCCAAAACTAAAGAGACCTATGAAAGGACGGAGATTTGTAACGATTGAAGAGATAAAGACTGCATCGTTGGAAGAGCTCAAGGCTATACCGAAAAGTGCTTATGAGAAGTGCTTTGAGGATTGGAAAAACCGTTGGCATAAGTGTATTGTATCTGAGAGGGATTACTTTGAAGGGGACAACATAAATATTGATAAATAAATAAATATTTTTTCTTAATAATACAAAGTCACCTTACTTTATGAACACACCTCGTATGTGTAATACTTCAATGTTTATATTTGTTAATGGTGCCATTTTACTATGCAGTAGTTCAGGATTTTGCGTATGATAAATATTAGTTTGTTCAACAATCATTTTCAAGATAATCGAATTGAATATATAAGTAAAATAATATAAAGGATTGTTTCCTAATGAAGAAATATTGGCACAGATACAAAAATGTTCGATAAAATCTTTGCGAGAGGGTCAGCCACCGTCCGCCTTGGGCTGAGCTCTGCTAATTTTTATTGGGTTCTATCACGGTAAAGAAAACCGGCGCTGACTTTCACGGGCCGACGTTCGCTCCGGTTGGGAAGGATGATTCATATAATCGGACACTTTAATTAATATATATTACATATGGCGATCTCATTTATTGACGCCCTTTCACAAATAAACGCTACAAGATTCGATTCGCCGTGGCGAGCGCGCTCGCTCAGCCTTCCGCGACCAGAGTTAACGGAATCACGCGAGCGAGATCACTCAGCGTGCGCGATAAAGTACGCTTAATACGCTGGAATCCGTAATCGAGCGAGAGCTGGCGCAAGAGAGATTAAATTGGCTTTGGACCCACCGGGTACCGACGGTCCGCCGGTAGAGAGGCAACGCCGGCGAAAGCGTAGACCCGCAGAAAACGGTGCCGCGGCGATGATTGAGGTTGCTGCAGGAAGGACCGCAGCACGGCCTTTGCTTCGTGGTCGGCGAATGGTCGCTGCGTAAACTGGCTCAGCTTCAAATAACTTCCACTTCCTTCCTGGCAAACTAGGCTGTCGCACTGATGGCAATAGTTCCCCTTCTGCCGGAATCTTGTCCAGAACAGTTCCTCTCTAGGCGGCCCTAATTACTTAAGAGCTCGCGCCTAACTGCTCTAGTTCTCACTTAATTTTCTAAGTCTCGCGCAGCCGCGCTCCAACTTCTCTCGCCGTCAAAAATTAGCTGAAATCGCGCTGTCTCTCTTTCTCTCTCTCTCTCGCTCTTCTCGCTCTCCCTCGCACTCACGGCGACACTTCGCCGATCGTCGCGCTCCTCTCTTCAGATCCTGCAATGACACAAGAATGTAGTCGCTATATAGCGTACATTTGGTTGCTACGTTCATGCGAGGAAAGTGCCGCACACAGGGATAGCGAGCATCACTATAACCCTGTCACATCTTTTATAAATGGATAGAAAATGGAATCAAATGATAGTTTGAGATTGTTTTCATCCTTTGATTCTAACGAACCAGCAGGTTCAGAAGTATCAGTTCTATCTTTGACTGATGACATATCTGGCTGATTCAACACTACTCTAATCTATTATTTCCTGTCTTACAAGGAAACGTACTCAACCCGAACTCATCGATTTTGATGATTTTGATACATATTGTAAAACATAAAAAATAAGAGACACTTTTTTGTTTATCGGCTAATTTTCATTTTTAAGGGGTAAAAACCTCCCCAAAAGTTAACCCCCAAAAAGCTTTTTTTTAATATCTCGGCTTAAAATTAATATTTTTCAGTGAAACAATTTGCAAGTTATTTCTTACAAAAGGAGCAAGTATTTCATGGTGATTTGAAGAGTAAGGGTAGCATCCCCTATTTTTTAGGGGTTGAAAACATATATTTTTTGGCATAATTTTATAATGAAAAAGTTTAAACCGTTAATTTTAAATAAAGTAAAAGACTAAAAAAAATGGAAATAAGTTTAAACATCCAGAATAACAAAATTTAGTTGACGTCTTTCGGTGTTTTAATAAATATTACCCCTAAGGGGGGTAAACCACCTCTAACACAAAATAACTGTAAATATGTAATTCAACACATAATATTTCATAGAAAGTTTGTATATAGAGGTTTTCGAGGTCGCTGATTACAAATCTGTTATAAGATTTTTAAAATTCTAAAAGGCGGAACTAATATGGCGGACAGAAATATAGAAAAAAAATTTTATATAATAAAAAAGTTTTAAACGACTAAAAAAATTTTTAAAAATTTGTAAACATCTATAATAAACAAATTAAGTTTTTTGCTTTTTTCATATATACTACCTAAAAGGGGGGGGGTAAACCACCCCTAACACAAAATAACTATAAGTATACTTCAGTCCATAATATTTTGAAGAACGTTTGTATATAGGGGTTTTCGAGATCGCTCTTTACAAATCTGATATCAGATTTTGAAAATTTAAAATGGCGGAACCAATGCGGTGGACGAAAATGTCGAAAAAAAATTTTAACTTTCATAAAACTTTGTTTACAAATATGTGATCTTTGTAGCCTGTACATGTGAACTAAAGAGCCTTAAACCCTAAACCACTAAACAAAATGCACTCGTTTTATTCTGGTAGAAATGTAGCAGTCGTGCTTTACATGCAAAAACACAGCTTGTATAAATTTTACCGTTTGTTTTTATTTCAGATTGAAAAATGAAAATTACTCCGTTAAACGTTCTAAACTTATTATTAGCATAATTTCAAGCGTTAAACATACCAGATAGTATCAGGAATTATCAGAAAACAGAGTTAGCCGAAAAAATAAAAGAAATTTTAATAGATGCAACACATGATTTCAACGATGTAGGAATGATTACTGATGACTCATTAGATTTTCAAGAATAGTATAAAGACCATACTTTATACTCATGACTCATTAGATTTTCAAGAATAGTATAAAGACCATACTTTATACTATTCTTGAAAATCTAATGAGTCATCAGTAATCATTCCTACATCGTTGAAATCATGTGTTGCATCTATTAAAATTTCTTTTATTTTTTATTATTTTTATTCTAATTATACGGAAATAATTGAAGATGAAATGCAACATCATTTTTCTGATCCGGATATAGCACCAACAAATCAATGTACAGCAGATAATGAAGAACTAGATTTTGAATACAAAAAAAGAGCTGTATATTTTTGGAGAAGTAGCAAAACAAAACAAAAGTCTCAAAACAGTGCAAAACAGATTCAAAAAAGTATCGTCTATTAATCAGCTACGTCGTTGGGCTCATTGAATTAATAAAGGTGGCACGTATAGAGAAAAAGTAGGACAAATTTGTTAGTATACCCTAGATAATTTTAAAGCAGCTCTCGACAGTGGTTCAATTATCCATGATGAAAATATAATTCGATGGGCCTTACAAGCTAAAAAAAAAATTGGTTTTGATGATATTAGATTCAAAGTTTCTAAATATTGGTTACTCAAATTTAAGCAAGCACACTGTATAGTTTCTAGGAAAATCAATAAGTTTATAACAAGAAAAACGTCAGAAAGTAGTGCAGAACTTACGGCTAAAACTGAAGCATTTATCGATGACGTTAAATCGTGTATACCAAGGATTGGACTCGAAAATTTGTATAATTCAGATCAGAGCGGACTTCAGCTAGAAATGCATTCTGGAAGAACATTAGCAGTAGAAGGAGAAAAGCAAGTGCATGTCTGGTACAGTCAATTTCAGCAACAACGCTTATTCGCGTTTTTGAAACACACCTTTAATTTTTTGTGCGATAATTTGATTCTAAATTATCGATGATCATAATCAAAATAATCCTTTTTTTTGGAACTTTGATATATCTGAGGCACATTGTTTTATTGAGGTCTACAACCTCCCAAATTAAATCTTAATAAAGAAGCTATCGAATTCATATCATCGTTTAAATAAAAAAATATTTCAATACCCGTGAACCAAAAAAGAGAACTAAATAAAATTAAAGAAAAATTTTTCCTGGCGATATTCGTTAGGATATAGGGCATAGGCAAAGGACACAGAGTACAACATTTTTTGACTCTGAGATTTGAAAACTAGAGATTTCAAGCTTCAATTTCCTTTTTTTTAATTTTTCATAGGATCACTTTTAACAAATGATAACTTTTAATAAATAATAACAAATAATCACTTTTAACGTTTAAAAAATTATTAAAAATTTAGATTTTTTGTTGATCTCTTATTTTTTTACGTAAGTGTATTTAGTTACAAAAAGCTATAATTCAATCAATATAATAATTTTGGTCGAATAAAATAAAACAAACAAGTTTGATTTGGAGAAAACAAACTGTTGTAAGTTGAAAGTATCGGAAATGATTTAAAATGTTACAAGATTACACATTCAATAATTCTATTCTTCGAAGATAAATTATTGTTATAATAATAACATACCTCATTTTTTGATGATTTACTAGTAGTATGATCATTTTCATTTTTGTGATCTGATTTGAATCTTTGCAGCGATTTCTCATACGTATGTATTTTCATCTGATAAGAAAAACTTTTATCCATTGGTCTTGAACATTTACTTTGATTCCCTAACAAAAAACATTCACTTTGAGATTTATTTCGGAGTATGGAGCTGTTTAAATGCTGAAATTCTCTCATTTCTCTCATAGATGATTTGAATATTTCTTTCACATTATTAGCTGTGATGCTGGAATTTATTCCTTTTTTTTTTAAATCAATCTTAGGAACACGATTTCCATCAACCAAGTCTATCGAAATATCTTCTTGGCCATCACTATTGTCTCTGAAAGAATTCTGTAAGTTCAGTTTTTGGTTATAAATTTCTTCGGCGGTATCATGCCCTACTACTATTTCTCTACAATGTTGTGCTTCCTCATCTAAGTATGTTAGAGTCACGCGATTTTCAAACGTATTATTATCTTCCACATCATCTTCTTCGTCATAAAATTCATCATCTTCATCTTCTTCGTAATTATCATCACTGTCGTCATCATCAACGTCGTCGTCTTCTTCCTCATCATCTTCATCGTCGCCTTCGTCATCTCCTATTTCGTCTTCATCTCCATCTCTATCGTCATCGTCGTCATCTTCTAAAATATCGATTGTAACATTAAATTCCGATAAATCCCTTTCATCCTCCAGTGAAACAGCTGATGTTTTACACGAAACATCATCCAGTACGGATAAAAGATTTTGTTCTATTTTATTATTTAATGACACAGAAAATGCGTCGTGTTCGTCTCCTATCATATTTTCATCAGATTTGACTGAAAAATGCATTCCTGATTGAAATAAATTCTTCTGAAATCTTTGATCTCTAGCAAAACAATTATAAGCGGATTTTATTTTTTGTGCATCTCGTTTTTCTCCCCAAATTGGTTCAAAATGTTTCAATTTCCAAGGGTCTAGCTTATTTTTATCCTTTTCTGCTTCTAATTTTAATTTTTGTTGATTTTCTGGCGTGAATTCACCTTCAGCCAAACGCTTCCGCCATTCTTGACAAGCTCTTGCGAAAAATTCATTATTTAAACCTACATTGGCAGCTTCCTGTAAAATATATTTATATATATACATGTATATTATGTGTGTATGTAGAAATGAAATTCATATATTATGAAACGATGAATCAGGGAAATATTTAATTTATATAAAATCCAGTTGACCAAAAAAGCTCACATAAATTGTAAAATAGAAAAGTTAAAATTTTAATAATTTATCTGTAACTTATGATACATTTATTTTTTATATAACCTATTAACGCCTAGCTAGACACGTTTCGTACACCTGTCTTTTAGCGCTCACAGCTATTGCACTTCGTGGCAAAAAAAGTTGGAATACATGCATTCCTATAGCTTAAAGTATAATTTTTTCGGTGATACTATTTAAATTAGTAAAAAACTTCACTTTTTATAGTAAAAAGTTGTTTAAAACAAAAATTCATAATTTTCAAAGATAACTTGTTATATAAAATCAAAAACCGGTTTGGAATCGACTTGGAATTGCTCTACTATCGGTTAAAAAATGATTGACCTCTTACATTTCAAACATGTAGCTCAGCGGAGAAAAATCACACAATGATATAGAAAAAATAGCGTTAAAACTTTTGTTTTGTACATCATTTGGTTTGTTAGTGGTCCATTTAGCTTAATTAGCAAAGTTATAACAGCGATTAGAAGGAAACAACCACGGAATCTTGAACTATTTTTTACGAGGACAATTTCACATTTACCGTTTTATAAAAAATGAATAGAACATCGTGAAAAAAATCAGTGTGTTGTTTGAAGCTCCCTTAATACAATTACTAATAATTTAGGAAAAGAATAAATTAGTTTATTTATAAAGTACAATCATCAAAAAAGAATTATCTTTTCCGTGGCTTATTCGATTGATGTCGGAAAGCGCATTGAGCAGTTGTAGTCATTGAGCAGATCTCTTTTGGGCTCCATGACGTAAGAAGGTAGAGAAAGTAGCAGTATTCAGTGGTTCAACGCAATATAGTCCACCAGCCTATGGAGAGAGACTCTTCGTTGGGAGGAACACCACGAAGAAGACGCGAACGGCACCTCCCGCAGAGACGCCTAGTCATCATAATTACGACGGCATCCTGTTGTGACGCGGCAACATTGTTACAACTTAATCGTGACCCTAAAAATCCTCTACTAAATATTTTCATCAATATTTTCATAAAATAACGTTTTGGCTTACGCCATCATGGATCAACTATCTTAAAGTTTAAAAATCTGACGTCATATTCGTAATTAGCGACCCCGAAAACCCGCTGGTTCAATTTTTCATGCTCATAGAATCACTCAAAAAATTTATGTTTCAAAGGGTTAAAACACAATGAGGAGTCTATCCAGTGAGTTAAGGCAAGGTTATGTATTTTCCCGGCCAGCTAAGGGAAGGTTAAGTTTCCACCCAGCCAATTAAGGCAAGATGGAAGGTCTACCCAGCCAGTTATGCACAGTTACATATTTACATAGTTAATTAAGGCAAGTTTGAAACCATCACTATAAAGCATTTGTTCAAAATATTTATCGCCAGCTTATCGGCAATATCGTATTGTGTACAGTTCAATAGTACCTGTTTAAGAACATCAATATTCAATGGTTTTGTTTGATATACTCGATCATTCAGATACCCCCATAAAAAAAAGTCAAGTGATGGGAGGTCAAGTATCCTCGCTGACCATTCAATCGCTCCACATCAGCCTATACTCCTTGCATTGAATATTTTATTTAAGTAATTGCGAACTCGTAACGTATAATGACCGGTTGCTGCGTCTTGTTGAAACTAAGGTATTATTAACATTGTTAATAATATCTGACCAAACGTTAACCTTTCGGGGATCTTGAGTGCTTCGGGTGTTCATCATCCAGTGATGGTTAGTTTCGCTCCAATAAGATATGTTATGCCTATTAACGCTATCATTAAAACAGAATGCAGTTTCATCCTAAAATACGATACGAAAATTTCATATTAGCATCCATTCGGTTCATCATCAAATAACCTAGGTGCCTATCAGGATCATCTTCATCCAATTCTTGTACCAATTTAACTTTATAGGGATGAAACTTTAGTTTTTTTGTTAAAATTCGTTATGTCGAACCACAAGACAAATCGTGTTGCTGTTGTAATTTTTTAATGCATATTTGAGAATCTTAGGTAATGGATAGTGCAACATTCAATTGGTTTTCTTCAGTGACCCGATCTAGGAACATCTCTTACTTTTCCAGTTTCATAAGTCGTTGTATCGTTCTACAAACAGTTGATTTCGATATGGAACTTGCCCTACTCTAAATAATTGTTTAAATAAATTTACATTTTCATAGCGAGTTCACATTGATAAACTGACGAAAATGTTTCCTAAATACAATAAAAAACTGTGTATGCATAAAGATAATCGGTATAACATATGTTTATTATGTTTGAAGAAAATTAAAAGTAATGTATGAAATAAAAAGTGCTATCTTAGAAAGAACAAATAAGTTTTGTTCTGACTACAAATCGAATGATGAGAGATTACCAACAGTTATTTGTACAAATTATGAATTAACGTTGCATTGTTTACTTTATTATACATGACATTTTCTACTTTTATTTATTTTTTTTTTCTTTTTGATGTTGTTCAAAATTTCGTTTCCACTAAATTGACTTACATTTGGGGTTCTCACTAGTTAACATAATTTAAAATCACATTTAAGATTTGTTCACCATTTTCGCGATGTTCTTGTAGTATAATGAATTTCATAATAATCTGAAAGCGTCATTTTATTAGATTCCTCAGCATACAAACGATGCAATGATAATTTATGTAATGTACAAATAACTGCTGGTAACCTCTCATCACTTGAATTGTAGTCAGAACAAAACATACGACGTGTGTTCAAAAAGTAAGGTGACTTTTCAAATTTCACGGGCAACGTACTTTCGGTTATCGATTTTTTTGTTTTTTTATGTTGGTACACTCTTCCCGAACATCTGTACCAAGTTTCAAGTGTATAGCATTTTTTGTTTGGTTGTGAGAGGCGTAAAGGTTATAAGTGTTTTGCGTGCTCGGCGATTTCTTGCTATCGAAAAATGTGGATCAAAGGATTTGCATCAAATTTTGTGTAAAAAATAAAATAAAGTGCTCCGAAACACTTGAAATGTTGTCGGTGGCATACGGTGAAACTGTTCTGAGTAAAAAAAATGTTTACAAGTGGTACAAACTCTTCCAAGATGGCCGGGAAGATGCCAATGACGAGCCTCGCTCTGGACGCCCAAGCACGTCAACAACTGATGAAAACGTTCAAGCAGTGAAGAAAATTGTTCTAGAAAATCGTCGAATCACTATCAGAGAAATTGCTGAGGATATTGGTATATCACTTGGCTCGTGCCATGAAATTTTTTCTAATATTTTGGGCATGAGACGTGTGTCAGCGAAGTTTGTTCCGAAATTGCTAAATTTTGACCAAAAGAACCGTCGCATGAGCATCCCTCAAGAACTGTTGAATGACGTCAATGACGACCCAGATTTACTCAAAAGGGTCATAACTGATGACGAATCATGGGTATATGGTTATGATATCGAAACCAAAGTCCAATCGTCCCAATGGACGAGCCCAGATGAGCCAAGTCCGAAAAAAGCACGCCAAGTTCGATCAAATGTCAAAGTTTTGCTCATTGTTTTCTTCGATTACCATGGCGTGGTGCATCAGGAGTTCTTACCATATGGACGTACGGTCAATAAACAGTATTATCTTGAAGTTATGCGCCGTTTGTGAGAAGCAATACGAAGAAAACGCCCAGAATTGTGGAAAAATAATTCATGGCTTTTGCATCGCGATAATGCCCCTGCTCACTTATCTTTGCTTGTGAGAGATTTTTTGGCCAAAAACAACACCACAGTCATGCCTCGGCCACCATATTCGCCGGATTTGGCCCCATGTGGCTTTTTCTTGTTCCCAAAACTAAAGAGACCTATGAAAGGACGGAGATTAGCAACGATTGAAGAGATAAAGACTGCATCGCTGGAAGAGCTCAAGGCTATACCGAAAAGTGCTTATGAGAAGTGCTTTGAGAATTGAAAAAACCGTTGGCATAAGTGTATTGTATCTGAGGGGGATTACTTTGAAGGGGACAACATAAAGATTGATAAATAAATAAATATTTTTTCTTAAAAATACAAAGTCACCTTACTTTTTGAACACACCTCGTATATAGATTAAGTTTTTATACATTATGTTTATAGATTAAGTCTTTAGTTTATAGATTAAGTCCAGAAGATCATGTACTCTGAGTACCATTTAGTAGGTGGGATATAAACATGTTGGACGGAAATCCTGATTTTCCTTTGGAATGTGATTATGTGATGAAGCTGCATTCAATATTAACGAAAATCTGAATAGGCACAACAGTAATTATTGAACACCAGAAAAATCCACAATGGTATCGTGAAGAGCCAAATCAACATTTATGGGGCTTATATGTATGGGTTGGCATGTGCAGTGGTCAAACGATTAGGCTACAATATTTTGAACGGACTATTAATAGTTCAATGTATTTAGTATTACTTCAGAATGATTTGCCTTGACAGGATACCTTGACAATTCAATACTTGAATTACAGTTAAAGAGAGTTGATGGCTTCAAAAAGATGGTGCTTTTATTCATTACGCTCGTATCGTACGAACAATTTTAAATCAGTAATTTCTAGATCGACCAACCAATCAAGGACCAGATAGACCAATCGCGTGGCCTTCTACATCAGCGTATTTAACTCTAGATGATTTCTTTTTGTACGAATATGTTTCAAGTTGTACATGGAAAATGTTGCTTTTTATGAATCTCCAACAACACCATTGAATATGATGAATAGAAATACGAATTAATTTTTTTTATGTTCGCACATGGTACAAATTAAGAGGAAGACATTCATACACTTTTACAATAAAATTCTACGATTTTTTTGTCCGGACGAGAGAATTTCCGCGGCGCGGACGACTCGTAATTGGAATTATCAAGCTAGACTACGAAAGTCATTTTTTTCTTAACCCTTATGTGAGCAACCAACTTTACCCACGTTGATGGGCAACCGGGTACCCGGGTAGCCACCTCCGGTTTTTCATATCTCTTGGCTACATATATGATTGATATCAATTCAAACCAATTAAATTCAATAAATAGACATAAATAGAAACTATTTGGGCTGTTTACAAGACTTATAAGCTAAGTAGAGATGTTCTAAATGTAAATGGGAGCAGAGATTTTGAGCGCTCACCAGGGGAGCGCACGGTTAGTTTTCGTATTTGAGGGGTCGGCAGCTGCTCGGAATATTTGTAGTTGTGGTAGTAGTGTACCTTACCTGCATTACTATAGCACTGAGGCCCTTTTGGCACAGCTGCCGCTCAGTCAAGAGTGTTTAGTCGAATGGAAAAGACCTACAAAGCAACGAGAGCTGACTGTTCGGTATAAGCATCACGCCGTCTCTCTACAGTAGTATAACTACCGCGCATCACTATTTTTATTCAGTGTTCGTTTATTTTATTCAGTGTTCTTAAGTGTTTTCTACAACTAATTACAACGCTTATTTCATCATGCAGAATCATCTGTCGCGACCTGAATTTGCAAGGTAAGATTTCATTCCTAATACAATTTTGTAGTAGCATTTTCTCTGATCTTCGCCTGTTAGTAATAAAATTATTTATTGTTCGATTCAGATTGACCCGAGCCCGAAAAACGGCTTATCTCAACAATTTACTTGGAAAAGAAGTCGATGACAGCTCTGATTACGATGACGACAGTGAGAACGACGACTGACTGCCGAAAAACATCTTGGAAGAGGTGCTTGAAGCAGACGCCGCAACTGCCAGTGAGGCGTCTGCCGGAAAGGAAGAGAGCAACTCCGAATCAGAAGAAAGTGAAAGTGACGCCGAAGGGACAGCATCAGGTATGGCGACAGAAAGAGAGGTGGAACCGGCATTAGGAAACGCCACTGAATACATTGCAAAAGATAAAACTGTTTGGAGTAAAGAGCTGCCCGAAGTTCGTCAAGTTGCATCTCACAATGTTCTTCGGCAAAGAAGCGGCCCGGCTAAATCTACCGAAACTCTTTCAGTATGCGATACTTTCAAAAAAATCGTGTCAGTTGAAATGATTGATCAAATAGTAAGATACACGAATCAAAAGGCGAAGAAAGTCTATTATACTTCCAACTCGGCAAACCAGGATAACGATAGGTCGTGGCGGCCCGTAACTACATCTGAAATGTACTCATTTATCAGCATTTTGATTTGTTCGGGAGCAAATAACTCAAATACAGACCACACGAACGAAATGTTGAAAAGCACTTCCTATCCCCTTTATCGCGCAACAATGGGGTTGAAAAGGTTTCGCTCAGTTTTGCGATTTATTCGCTTTGATGATGCGACTACGCGTCAAGCACGTGTAGAATAGGATAAGGGTGCTCCTATTCGTGATATATGGACGATGCTCAATGCAAATTTGAAAAATATTTACAAGCCAACGCAAAACTTGACTATCGATGAGCAACTCTATCCTTTCCGTGGACGCACTAAATTTATCCAATACATTCCTTCGAATCCTGCTAAATATGGTATTAAAATTTGGTGGATTTGCGACGCTGAAAATGCGTAATCTTTGACGGGAATTATTTACACGGGTAAAGTTGGAAACATACGTGAAAAAAATCAAGGAGAGAGGGTTGTAAAAGAATTAGTTACACCATTTAAAAATAGTGGAAGAAACGTTACCATGGATATTTATTTTACTACTCTACCTCTTGCTAAACATTTGCTTTCGTGGAAAATAACTATCACAGGTACATTGAGAAAAAATAAGCCTTACATACCTAAACAAATGGGTGCAAATAAATCTAGAGCTGAATACTCTACTCTCTTTGGTTTTCACGAACGTCACGTTAGTATTTGTTCCTACGTTCCTAAGAAAAACAAAGCTGTAATCTTGCTTTCAACTGTGCACAACGATATAGCTGAGCATGATGACGAAACAAAGAAACCCTACATGATTACTTACTATAACAAATACAAAGCTGGGGTAGATACGATGGATCAAATGGTAGGTCGTTACAGTACTCACATACGGACTCAAAGGTGGCCACTCGCAATGTTTTTCAATATCATCGACGTTGCTGCACTGGCTGCGTACATAGTTTACTATGAAAATAATAGTATGGTAAGAAAAAAACTCATCAGTGTCGTATTTTCTTGCGTGAATTGAATGAAGAGTTATGTAAGCCTGCTATTGAAGACCGATCAATAAATAATCAAGTAACACTCCACCATTCCACCAAGAATGCTATCGAGGATATTCTTGGCGTTCAGCTCGGTGCAGCTCTGGAAGTCGAGAGAAATATCGAGCCTCGAGATAACACTGGTAGGGTTAAAGTCTGGCTCTTGTCACCTTTGTTATAGATTTACAATAAAGAAGCGTAGAAAGACGAGGAAGAGTTGTAATTTGTGTGAAAAACCTGTGTGCGACGAGCATTGTGCGAAAAAAGTAGTTTGTCTCGATTGTGAACAATAAATTTAAAATTTATTATTTTGAACTCATAAACTTATAATAAATTATTTATTTTATACTTGACAACTATTGTAATAATTTATTTATCAACCTAACCTGTTTGCTAGTCCTATTCATAACAATAAAATTCATTTCCACAGAAAAATCTCACTGTCCGTATACGAGTAGTGGGTACCCGGGTACCCGGTTGCCCCCTGGACCTACTTTTTTTCAACAGCCGAAATTTTGTTGAAAAAAAAATTTTTTCATACATCTAACATAGTGAATCGATTCTAAAATAGCCAAATCTCTTAGAACCGGGAGCTCGGATTGTAAAAAAATTTTTTCAAGGAAGGGTTGGGTTCTAATTCCAAAAAAAATTATTTTTTGATGGTATTGATTAAGGCGAAGATGGTAGTATATATTTTTTTGAGTAAATTTGTATTTTTACCGTCGAATTAATTTCAACTGTGTTTTAATGGAAAACACTGTATAATGCAAATTCTACCGCGGTGAAAATTAATTTTTTTTTTATTTTTGCAGATAATACAAATCAAGAAGAAATCATTCATAATCTTTTATAATGAAATTCCACAATTTTTCGGCTGGAAAGGGAGATTTTCCGCAGCGCGAAAGACACGTAACTAGAATTATCGAACTAGATTACGAAAATCATTTTTTTCTTAATATTTTGGGGAGATACAAATTCTAAAATAACTATTTTCCAATGGTACTGATTAAGGCAAGGCTGATCGTATATTTTTTTTCATTTTTTTTCAGGAAATAAATAATTTTTCTATCAGAGTTATGTTTAGGCTTTTATTCAAAACACCTTGAACAGAAATAACGTTACAAACTCTAATGGTATATTTTTTTTATGGAAATCAATCATTTTTCTACTAAGGTCGTCTCGATATATTTTTTTCTATAATTAAAAAGTCGTCTTACTTTGTGAACACATCTCGAATATTAACATCATCATTGATTGTACCTGAGACATTGTTAAAAATTTTATTTATAGAATCGGATATACCAGTTTTATTTAAATAATCACATCCAATTATACAGTCGTCAACGATATGTGTTAAAAAAATGAGTATTCGATTTGAATTTTGATCTAAAATAATCTTGATAAAAATTTTAAATTTAACTGTAACATCTTCACTAGTAGAGTATTCCAAAAGATTACTATCAAGAGAAATCCAAGAATAATGAGGAGCAAGAAATCAAACATTTATAATCAATTCACATGAACCTGAATTAATTTTAAAAATACAAGATTTTCCATTTACACTACCATAAATTAAAAATTTTTCAAATTTCTAAGAACCCTACATACACGTGCAGTGGAAAAATAAGACCCAATATCACTATTAGCAGGAGCTTCACTATTACTAATCAAACTCGCTCCCAAAAATTTCTTTCGACTTAGTTTTCCTGTTCTAGACAACGAAAACAGATATATCCTTTCTCATGACAACCTTACATTCAAGACTTTTCAACTATTATTGGTGATTGAATGGTTGATTCTGTTTTTCTCTCTCTGTGCTAGTACTGTGAGTTTTGTCTGAAAAATTTAAAAAATATTGAGTATCCTTAAGTTTTTACGAAAAAAAGTTTTTATTCTGGTCTTTAATAGCTTTCACTTCTAGAGCTCTTCAAGAGCTACTATAAGAGAAGTAACTCGTTCTAATTGAAGAATTTCTCTAACTCCTGTAAGGACATTTTCATTAAAGAACTGAGAGCAAGCAATTGTATTACTGCTAGATTTTCTTTATCAACAGCCAAAGTTGGAAGATCTTTACTAGGTTCTTGACGTCGACTTTGATATAATGAATAACTAGTCTACTTGAAATACTAACCCAATTGAAACGGTACCCGTGTTGGTGTACGCGATGTTTTCTTCAACTTATCAAAACCGTCTAAATTCATCTTCAACAAAATATTTTCAGATGAGCCTCCAAAATTGTTATATCCGTAGTAAATAATAATGCATAAGATAAAAAACGTTGGTTTATTTTAATTTGGTTAACGTGTTACTCATCAATATAAGAAAATCAACTATCTAACAATTACCAAACAAACAGTTTGTTAAATAAACACTCTATAATAATAACAACTCGAATAAATCGATATATTACAATATATAAAATCTACAATAAATAAAATAAATACCTCAAATGCGAATACATCACTCTCTTAATTTATAAATTATTCTCTCTGATTTATTAAAATATATATATTAAATTATAACGGGGTTCCTGCTCAGCTTCGCTCGAGCGGGACACGCTATATAAAAGTAACCGCGGAAAAGTAGATGAATGGCTCTCCAGAGCAGATCGGCACTCCTGCACCGAACGTCCTGGGTCCAGCAGCTCAGTTGCCTCCTTCTCGAGTCGAAAACTTGGCCCGCGGAGAGTGTCGTAAGCTTTCGTATGACAAGGCGCGACAGCCAAGGAGAAGCTAAAGCGCATAATCGCATATACGACTAGGAATCGAGGAAAAATGACACATAGCAAAGGGGTGAATTGAATTCATTTATTCACAACACAAGCATAGAATAGCGTAGTTCGCGCGCAGTACAAATAGCAGCGTGGATAGCCTCGCGTCAGATTTCAGTGCAGCCGACGAGCCGCGCACACGCTACGCAGCGAGGAACTTGCCCGCGCACGCCCTGTAAGAGCGGTTAAGCACAATGGCGACGGCTAGCCGGCGCGCACCGTTCGAACGAGAAACCTACATCGCTTACTCGTGTCGGCTCTTTAGCCGGTCGAAACGTCTCGGTCACTCGACTTAGACGAAAACGGCAACCGCACTTGCTCGTTGTAAATCGGACGAAGCGACAATACGCGTATAACGGAAGCCTGTTCGTAGGCCGAACGAAAACAGAAAAGAAATAAGCAACTATGCGGTAAGGTATCGACAAGGATACGCAATTTAAGCAACGCAGGAGGAGAGAGCCATAGAGAGAGAAGCCAAGTTAACAGACTGGTACTTACAATGCTGGAACTGACGAGTCGCTCTACAGTAGATTCGCAAGTAGTTCTCGGCGCGCTCGCTTGCAAAGGATTTGTTGATCGTGTTATCGCTTCTTGCGTTTACGCTTTTTCTCTCTGCTTCTATCACCGAGTGTTCGCTGGGCTTTTCGGGAACAGCGTAGATGGTTGTCACGTGTGTGGCTATCAAACCTGATTGCTCTCTCGAGTAATTAGCGAGCTCGCGTTGCCGGTTACTTGCTCGTTGCCGGTCGGAAGCAGACTTACTTTTTTGTCCCTACTCTCTCTCTCTCTCCTCGAAGGGCTCGCCTCTCCGCGAGGTTCGCGCCGCGAGTCGATATCGATAATCGAACTATAATCGCGTCACTTACCGGTTCGCTGACGTCCACGCTGCAATTATTTAAACATGTTTACATGATAATTAATTATTATAGATAATTATTATTTGATGGCTTCCTGGGGAGAGAGAGACATAACGAACTTACATGCCGTTCGTTATAAAATATATTAAAATGATATAAATTGAATAGATTAATATTGTAGTATATTCGATACGTTCCAATTTGTTGGTTACTAAGTGATTGTTTGGTTGCTAAGTAATCTGTATTATTATTAGTTAGTTAGTTGTGTTCATGAGCTGATATTATATACACACGCTATTTTCAACGATTATAATACAAGTTTTAGTTTCTTTTACATATCGTTGTATTTTATTTCATTAATTAGTAGTGGTTATAACAATATTGATATAAAATGATCTCTGATATATTAAAATTGATATAAAATATAGTAGTTAGCTAGAAATAGATTAATACTCGTAAGTAGAAAAAAAACAGCGCAGCACACGAAATTCTATGTCACACGAATGTCTAACCCCCCAGCCTAACCTCACCGATTTTATTAATCTTTTGATACGTTATAGTTCATAAAAAAATAAGGCATACGTATTTTTTTATGAATGGAAAAAAAAGTATAAAAATCGTCCTCAAAAAGGTATAATTTGAAACAAAAAATAAGAGTTGCACCCTTATGGTTGGATAGTGTATATTACACTAGTTTCGCATTCACGCGAGAAATAATATGAAATTTGTTTCATCATAAAATATTAATTAGAAGCTGAGATACATTCGAAAATCCATTTTTGGGGATGATCTTTGATGGCGGTTTTCACCCTTTCATAATGTTTTTCCACAGATAAAAAAAGTACGTGTGTCTTAATATTTCATGAACTATAATATATCACAATATTATTAAAATCGGTGAGGTCGGGTTAGCGGGGAGGGAGGGGGATTCCTTGTAAGCCAACTAGTAGACAGAGATAGACCAATAACTTGATTAAGATAAAAGAGAGTGATAGTGTTCCATGCTAAAATTATCAAAATCAAAATGTCTATTGCTTGCTGATTAATATTCATGACTAGAAGGAAATGGAAAGGAAAGAATTAACCATAATTGACTGATGGACGTATAGTTCCGACTTAGAATTACTTTGCACTTTTCCCCGTGATTGTATTAAACTATTAAAGTCCAGGCCTAAACTGAGTAAGATAGCATCAAATTAACTACTGAAAACGGGGCATAATGTAAAAAAATACCCCTATTTTTTCTGTTGCCATTTGAAATTGTTTATAAAAAAACATTTAAATGAGTTGCAAAAAAGTCACAGTTTTTAAAAACCGATTAGCCAATCGATTCTACGAAAAAAATTATGACGAAAGTTTGTATAATATTTTTCTGTTAGTCCACAATTTGTTAACGTAAATCGGCAATAAATAACCATAGGCAAGACAAAATGAAAAGTTTTTCACTCATTTTTTATTTCTAGATAATCTGATGTAGCATTGAATTTTTGTATAGTGATGTTTATGTATTCTTCTTTGTATTTTTTACACAAAGTTACACTACATTTTTCTAGATTTTTATAACACAAAATTTTCATCAACTAACCGCAGCATTCTAGTATTTGTCAGAACTGATTTGCAAAATCGAAGTTTTGGATTCAAAATTTTATTAATGATTTACGCTAATAAATTGCGGACTGACAGAAAAAAGGTTATATAGATTTTTATCGTAATTTTTCCCGTAGAATCAATTGGCTCAATTACTTTTTCAAAGCAATGACGTTTTTTGCAATTTGTTCAAATAATTTTCTATAAACAATTACAAATAATAAAAGAAAAAACAACAGTATATTTTTTTCATAATGCACAGTTTCCAATAGTTGAATCTTACTCAGTTTTGGCCTGGGCTTTCATGGCTTAATTCGACTGTATGTTGTGACGGTAAACGTCGAATTAGCGCTAATAGCCTAACCTAGTGGCTGCCTGCGGGGGCAGCACTTGCCGGTAGACAAAAAATGTAATGAGGGAATTCGGCACGCGACGAGACGGAACGCGCGCGATTGAAAATGAACCAGTGCAGGAATAACTACCGATACGGAGAGCCGCAAGTGAAGGATTAGCCATCGACACGCTTAGCCCAGTGCAGGATTAACTACCCATACGGAGAGCCGCAAGTGAAGGATCAGCCATCGACACGTTTAGCCAAAGTACGGAATCAGCTATCGATACACGAGCCAAAAGTCGAGAAGTAGAACCCGATTGCAGAGCTGCGCTACCTGGACTCTAGACGTTTCCCGAGCTCTCCCGGAGTGCCGATACGAGTCGAGTCGGAGTTGCGGCAGCGGTGCCTCCGCCTACCTGTAAGGCGTGTGTGAGAGTGCGCGTGTGAGGAGTTTCGCCAGCGAGGGCCAAACCGAAAACGCGAGCTTCCTCGTAAAAAAGGACAGACTTTCCCGCAACGAGAGTGCGAACCGTTTCTTTCGTTCTTCGTACGACTGCAATAAAAGGTAAGCTGGCCAGCTTAATTTCGCGGTCGCGATATAATTGCTATACGACTAATCCCTCAATTGGACAAAAAGCGTGCATGTAACATCTCGGCAAACAAAGAGCGGCGAGCGATCCGACACTGCATGTTGTCGTGCGCGCGGCATGTAAACATAAACACGCGGGCCGAATGCGATATAATATTAAGAGATAATAAAAGTTCTCGTATGTGATATTAACAGTATTTTCGAAGTGTTCTTTCCGTGTTTGTAGATAGTTGGTTGACTGACACCCGTTCCCTCCTGCTCTCCGATTTTCGTGTCTGACGTAGGTAATTACGTGCGCCTTTCAGTACGATCGCCCGAATAAATTAATTAAACGGTATTCACCCCGTTACAATGTATATAAAATGCACCATATCTTGCTCGTGCTCATTGTGCCTGAATTTGCTTATTTAAATATCACGTTTATTTATTATAATTTCAGTCGAACCTCCGCCACTGCACCCTCCGCAACTGCCCGACCTCTACCACTGCCCGTTACCTAGCCTCTCTCACTGCCCGATTTATGACTCGAGCGCAGTGCCGTACGCTCTCGGTCGCTCACCTGGCACCTGCCGGCGGCGCGCTTTTATGAGTCTGGCGCCGACGCGTCGCTCTTCAAGATGACTCCTTGTAATTTGTGATTTATGATTTACACTCCTTGTAATTTATGACTCTTGTAATTTGTGGGGGGGATATAGGAGGTGTGATCAAAAAGTAAGGTGAATTTTGAAATTTAGCGGGCTACGTCCGTTCGATCTTCGACTTTTTTATTTGATTATGTCGGTATACTCGTCTAGAACATACGTTCCAAATTTCAGCTTTGTAGTATGTTTGGTTTCTTTGTGAGAGGCATCAAGGTTAGAAGTGTTTTGCGTGCTCCACGATTTGCTGCTGTCTAAAAACATGGATCAAAGAGTTTGCATTAAATTTTGTGTGAAAAATGGAATCAAATGTTCCAAAACACTTGAAATGCTGAAAGTGGCATACGGTGAGTCTACTTTAAGCCAAAAAAATGTTTACAAGTGGTATAAACTCTTCCAAAAAGGCCGAGAAGACACCGACGACGAACCTTGTTCTGGACGCCCCAGCACATCAACAACTGATGAGAATGTTGAAGTGAAGAAAATAGTGTTGGGAAATCGTCGAATTACGATTAGAGAAATTGCTGATGATATTGGCATCTCATTTGGTTCGTGCCAATCAATTTTGACGAGTGTTTTAGACATGAGACGTGTGTCAGCGAAGTTTGTTCCGAAATTGCTCAATTTCGACCAAAAGAAACGTCGCATGAGCATCGCCCAAGAGCTACTGAATGACGTCAACGATGACCCAGATTTACTCAACAGGGTTATAACAGGTGACGAAACATGGGTATACGGTTATGACGTCGAGACTAAGACTCAATCGTCCCAGTGGAGGCATTGTGGATCACCAAGACCAAAAAAAGCACGCCAAGTTCGATCAAATGTAAAGGTTTTGCTTACAGTTTTCTTTGACTGCAGGGGTGTGGTGCATCATGAGTTCTTGCCACAGGGTAGAACAGTAAATAAGGAATATTACCTGCAAATTATGCGCAATTTGCGCGAAGCAATCCGCCAGAAACGTCCGAATTTGTGGAAAAATAAAAATTGGCTTTTGCACCATGATAACGCCCCTGCTCACACATCGTTGCTTGTGCGCGAATTTTTGGCTAAAACCAACACAATAACGATGCCACAGGCACCGTATTCCCCAGATCTGGACCCCTGTGACTTCTTCTTGTTCCCGAAACTGAAGAGGCCCATGAAAGAACGGCGTTTTGCTACGATTGAGGAGATAAAGACGCCATCGAAGGATGAACTAAACAAAATCACAAAAAATGATTTTTTGAAATGCTTTGAGGATTGGAAAAAGCGTTGGCACAAGTGCATTATATTCGAGGGGGATTATTTTGAAGGAGATAAAATAAAAATTGATGAATAAATAAATATTTTTTGAGAAAAATAAAAATTCACCTTACTTTTTGATCACACCTCGTATACCTAAAGACGCGCTTTAACTTCAGTCTGTATTCGACTTTCGATGCAACACCCTCGTCCTTTTCTCCAGTTTACGTATCTCTCAGTATCCAAAACAATTTTGTTCAATCGAGTGTATAGTTTCTGTACGTTTTGATTATGTTTTTAAAATCAACTGGTTTTCAAGAAGTTTTCAAGATCAACTGGTAAGTTTACAAGTTTATTGTTACACTATATCTTTTATATTTAGTCTATAAAACAAAATAAGAAAACAATTTTTTTAAATAAGAAAAAAAACGCTGCCAATCAATTGTCAGTTAGCTTTTTTTATTATATTTTTCGATTCTTATTAATATTTGCGTCAATTTTTTATATATTTGTTTTATTCATTTGAATTTGTACAATAATTTTTCAGATCATGGCAGCCAAGAGTTTGAACCTGTGTCAAGTAGCTGAAATCAAGCAGAAGCTGTCCAACAATGTCAAGATGGCTCATCTTGCCAAGGAATACAGCGGTTCTCCGCACACTATTAAGAGATTGAGCCAGGGCTTGGACTTGTCTTTGGAGGAACAATCTCCGGGGACCAGAAAACGGCAGGTCAACTTGACGGTGCAGAAAAAAGCCGCTATCATCGCAGCTCTGGACGCCGGCAAAACAACGCAGAGTTTGGCTCAGCTCTACGGCGTTGACCCGACGACGATCAGAAGAGTGAAGTCGCAGAAGCCGTCCTGGAATTGGATGACAGCCAGCAGAATAAGGAATGCAAGAGGATCCACGTCGAAGAGAATCCTCGCGACATGGCGCTGTACGAGTGGTTCAAGCAGCAACGTTCATCGGGGACTCCAATCTCAGGCGATGTTCTGAAAGCTAAGGCCTTGGAGCTCAACAAGTTCGTTGGGGAAGCGGCCGATTTCAAGGCCAGCAATGGATGGCTAGAGAAATTCAAGAAGCGCTACCAGATTCGGCAATTATCTATGCAAGGAGATAAGTTGTCATCCGACAACGTAGCAGCAGAGAATTTCAAGGAGACGCTGCATTCTTACTTGAAATAGAAAGGATACACCGAGAATGAGGTCTACAACGCCGATGAGACGGGCTTATTTTTCAAGTCCTTTTTTTTAAAATTAGATGATATTTTACTTGAAAACCAAGTATTTTCGTAGAAATTTTTTAAGAACACAATAATCTTAAAATTGATCACAGAATATTCTCAAATTTTTTCAGAAGGGTCCGGGAAAATTTTTGACGTTTCGAAAAGTCCCAAAATTGAAAATTTTAAAATTGTATTGGAAAATTCTGAAATAATCCCAGGATATTATGCGATCAATTTTAAAACATTTTTGTACTTGGAAAATTTTTTGTAAATATTATAGTTTTCGAGCAAAAAAATCATGTTTCAGAAGGTATGTACTGCCATATATCCGTATATTTGCAATTCCATTTCATAATGTCAAGTATAATATATTAACTATATGTATATGGTTTTTAGGATAATTTCAAAAATTAACATGTTATACTTATGCACTGCCACTTTCATGGTATAATTTCCGGTCAATGAATTAATCGTTCAAAGAATATTCTACATAGTCTTAGAGTACTACAGAGTACATAGTTGTATTACTAGATTCTGCATGGCCATATCACCGTACGAGAATCAGCTCCAATAGGATACACGTTTTGAAAAACTTGTGGATAGCCGATTTCAGTGTGTAAGTAGTTAGTTTATTTATTTACAACTTATATGTTACATTTGGTTTACATTTCTTATATTACTATTTGTGTCTCGTATCCAGTTTGTGTAGTTGATTATGTATGTGTTTTGTGTGTGTATGTGTGTGTGTGTGTGTGTGTGTGTGTGTGTGTGTGTGTGTGTGTGTGTGTGTGTGTGTGTGTGTGTGTGTGTGTGTGAGTGAGCGCGTGCGTGTGTGTATGTGTTGTGTAAATATGTGCCTTTGTAGGTGTGTCTGCAACTCTTGTGTCCCTGTCTTCTGCGCCTACCTGTTCCTCTTTTCTTCTCATATTTCTTCTGATTAATCTTCTCTTCCTCATTCTCTCTCCAAAATCTGCCTTTTCCGCTCTTCTGTTTTTTTTTCTCTTTCTTGCATGTTTTCTTTTCAGCTTTTCCTTTATTACTTTCTTTTGCCTTTTCACCTTTGCCTTTCCTTTTGCTTTTGCTCTCCTTCTTGCTAATCATTTCATCTATCTTTCTCCTTATTAAGGCTTTGACACCTTTTTCTTGTTTCCTATTGCTCCCTCTGCCTTTCCTTTCCTCAACCACACTTATTTTTCCTTAGTATCTTATGATTTGCCTTCTAGTTTACCTTTTTCATTCTGTTCTTCGATTCTTCTTCTTTTCCATTTTGCTCCATCCTCCAATACCTGCTTGCTCTCGCTTGTGTAGTTGCTGTTACTTGTGTCTTGTGTGTTTATGCATGTGTATGTTTATGTTTGCGCGTATGTTTGTGTTTTGTGTGTATGTGTGTGTATGTATGTGTGTGTAGATGTGTCTGCGAGTCTAGCTTCTCTGCTTCTGTTTCTGTCTCTCCTTAGGGTCTTGTAGCTTCGTCTTCTTGCTTTTCATTTTCTTTCTGCTCTTCATTTCTTCTTCTTTTCCATTTTATCTCCATGATCCACGCTATCTTT
This sequence comes from Phymastichus coffea, assembly GCF_024137745.1. Classification (NCBI taxonomy): domain Eukaryota; kingdom Metazoa; phylum Arthropoda; class Insecta; order Hymenoptera; family Eulophidae; genus Phymastichus; species Phymastichus coffea. The sequence goes on along the minus strand of NW_026706835.1, from coordinate 1,121,194 downwards.
TCTTTGCTTCCTATTATTGGGAGTACAAATAGAAAATCGCCGTTTTTTCTAACAATTTGAGGTTTTATTGTAAAAAACTCGTTACAATCTCATTCTTCAAAATAATTTCCATCCTTAGTCACAACTTTTTCCCATCTTTCTGGCAGCTTCTGAATTCCTCTTCGAAAAAACTGTTCGTCTTTTGACGCGATCCACGAATCGATCGAATTTTTGGTTTCTTCGTAAGAACGAAAGTGCTGTTCGGCCAGGTCATGCGTCATCAATCGGAACAAGTAGAAATCAGAAGGGGCAATGTCAGGAGAGTACGGCGGGTGCGATAGGATGTCCCATTTCAAAGTTTCCAGGTATGGTTTCACGACATTGGAAACATGTGGCCGAGTGTTGTCATACAGAAATATGACCTTTCCGCGTACTTTGGACGTTTTTCCTTTAACGCTCGACTCAAACGAATCAATTGCGTCCGATAGAGGTCTCCTGTGATGGTTTCGCGTGGTTGCAGGAGTTCATAGTAAATTACGCCAAGCTGGTCCCACCAAATACACAGCATCAGCTTCGAGCCATGAATGTTTGGTTTCGCTGTCGAAGTTGATGCATGGCCGGGAAGACCCCACGATTTTCTCCGCTTTGGGGTGTCATAGTGTATCCACTTTTCATCGCCGGTCACAATGCGATGCAAAAAACCCTTCCTTTTTTGCCGTTGGAGGAATTGTTCGCACGTGACAAGACGCCGTTCGATGTCCCTCGGCTTCAGCTCGTACGGCACCCAACATCCCACTTTCTGGATCATTCCTAAGCATTTCAAGCGATGGGAAACGGCTTGCTGAGTTACGCCCAATAAATCCGCAAGTTCCTGTTGCGTTCTGCAAGAATCTTCATCCAGCAAAGCGTCCAATTTCGCATCCTCGAACTTTTTTACGGGTCCGGGACGATCCTTGTCATCTACGTCATACTCGCCATTTCTAAACTTTTGGAACCATTCCCGACACGTTCTTTCACTAATACAGCTGTTACCATAAGTTTCTACAATCATTCGACGCGCCTCAGCTGCATTTTTTCCCGAATGAAATGCAAAAAGCAACACTTCCCGCAAATGTCTCCTGTTCGCCTCGAATTTTGCCATTTTTGCGCACGAACAAAACAAAGCACAGTAAAAATAGACAAGCGAGGTGATGAAGAGTTGTTGACAAATGCCTCAGCTGGCTATGTAACGTTCCTGTTAACAATTTTTTACCGACGTGCAATGCTGACGCCACCTATGGGAAAACGGCGGTTTTCTATTTGTACTCCGAATATTATTTTTTCCCATTCTTCCCCTTCCTTTCTGCTTTTTTCACATTTTTCTACTATGTGCTTCCAATTTTCTTCCTCTTTCATACACATTCTGCATCTCTTATTTTCTTCTTTTTCCCAATACCTGCTTCCTCGTTTCATTACCTAACCTAAACCTTTCCCTTATTTGCAGGCCTTTTATTCTTCCCTCTCCTTGAATTTCCTTTAACCTATACCTTTTCATTTCTTCTTTCAGCTCTTTCCACTCGTTTATGTATCTTGATTTTTCTAGCTTTTCTTCTAGTTCTTTTTCATCTTTTTCATCTTTTTCCAGCCTTTCCTCTCTCTTCTCCTTCTTACCCTTTTTATCTTTTTCATTTCTTTGCCTTTTCTTTAATTCTCTCCATGCTTCTTTTTTTATTGAGCCATCTCTTTCTTCTCTTATTTTGTTTTCATACTTCATTGCTCTTTCTAATGCTGTTTCTTTCATTTCTTGTCTTCCTGTTTCCCATCGTATTAGGTAACTTGGCGTGTTTCAATCTAATCCTAATACCCACTTTATGTATTTTAGTTGTAGTCTCTCTATTTCCTCATATCTCTTCCATCCCCAGATTTCTGCTCCATACATAATCACGCTTTTCGCCAGAGCATCGAACAGGTTCATCCTTAGCTCCCAGTTTTCTCTAAATAGCTTTTCTCCTAGCCCCCATAACTTTCCGAGTCCCATATTTATTTTCCCTTCTACCTTCTTTATCTGCTTTTTATTTCCGTTATTTCTGCTTATCACATATCCTAAGTAGTTGTACTCTTTAACCATCTCTATCGTTCATCTTCCCATTCGATTTCTTCTTTCTTCCCCCTTTCTCCTCCTCTCCTGCATTTCATCATCTTTGATTTTCCTACATTTAACTCTAATCTCCTTTCTTCCAGGTATCTTTTTAATTTTTTCAGCATTGATTTCATTCCACTTTCACTCTTTGCCATCATCACTATATCATCTGCGTATCCTAATGTCCATATTTTCTTCCTTCCTATCACTACCCCTCCTTCCTGCACCTGCTTGATCTTCACTTCCAGGTCGGCGAAGGCAAGATTAAATAGCGTGGTGCTCAAAGGGCACCCTTGCCTTACGCCTTTGTAAGTCTCAAACTCCCCAATTATTTCTCCTCCAACTTTTACCTTACTCCCTGTTTTCATGTATATTTCTTCTATTCTTTTCCTAATTTTTCTATTTATCCCTTTCTCTTTCATTGTTTCCCATATTTTCTTCCTCTTTATTTTATCAAAAGCGGCCTTCACGTCTGCAAAGAATACGAACAGTTTTCCTCCTTTTTCCCTTATTTCCTTCCTTATTATTGTTTTTAATATAAATATCGCGTCCATTGTTCCTCTTTTCTTCCTAAATCTCATCTGCGTATCACTTAGCGTTTCTTTAGCTTCTAGTTCTCTTTCCAGCTTTTTTCTCAGTATTTCCGCATATATTTTATATCCCGTATCCATCAGCGTTATTCCTCTATAGTTTCCTACTTCTTCTTTCCTCCCTTTCTTATATATTGGTACTATTATTCCCTTCCTCCATTCTTCCGGATATCCTTCTCCGTTCCATATTCCCTTTAAGCATTTTGTCATATCTTTTATCAAGCCTTTCGTGCCTTCCACCGACGCTTCATTTGCTATACCATCTTCTCCTGTCGCCTTTTTCTTTTTCATTTTTCTTATTACCTCTTTTATTTCTCTTTCTTTGATTTCTTCACCTTCCTCTCCTTCGCTGTCTTCGGTTTCTTCCCCTTTACTTTCTTCCTGTTCTTTCTCTCCCAGTTGTCCCTTGCAGTGCTTTAACTATTCTTCTTTTCCTATATTTTCATCTAATCCAATTCTTTTCTTCCTATTGCCATTCACTTTATCCCAGAATTTTCTTCTCGTCTTATCTGTTCTTACTTCTTCTACAACTCTTTTCCCTTCATCTTCTTTGCTTTTCTTATTTCCTCTCTGCATTCTCTCTTTGCTTCTAAGTATTTGCCTCTGTCTCCTTCCCCTTTTCTTACCTTATTTAACTCTGCAATCACCCTATCCCTTTTTGTCTTACATTCTTTTCTCCACCAGCTTGTTTTTGATCCTTTTTTTTTTCCTTATCTTCTTTTTTACAACTACGTTCTTCACTCTATTTTTTATATCTTTCCATTTATCTTGACGTTTATCTATTGCGTCTATCCATCTCTGCTACTCCCTTATACCTTCTTCACTTCAGTCGTCTATCATTCTTTCTTTCTCTTCTTTTCTTTCTTCAGCTATTTTGTCTCCCAATTCCACCTCTATTGGTAAGTGGTTCGACTTTACCCTCTCCTTTGTTTGAACCTTTTTTATCGCCTCATCACCTTCCTCGTTACCTACTACATAGTCTATCGTTGACATTCCTCTCGCTCCTATATATGTTATTTCTCCCTCTTCATCTCCTTCTTTTCTCCCATTCGTTATCACTAAGCCCATTTCTCCTAGCCATTTTATCATTTCTTCTCCCTCTGCGTTTAACACTTTATCCTTGGCCTTAATTTCTTCTAGGTTTTCTTCTGTCTCCCATTCCCTTCCTTCGTTTCCTATTCTTGCGTTGAAGTCTCCTCCTATAATTATTGTTTTTCCTCTGTTCTCCTCTATCTCTTCACTTAGGTATTCATAGTTTTCCTTCTTCTCATGTTGCATATACACCAATGCTATCATGTATTCTCTCCCTCCGATCTTTATTTCTCCTACTATTACCTCACTTATCCTTTCTTTCTTCCATTCAACCTTATTCATCCCTTTCCTCTCTCTTACCGCCATTATTCCTCCCCCTATTTCTCTCCCCCTTCTTCCTTCCCTTCTTGAGTCCCTCCACTCTATGCTGTACCCTTTCAGTTGTTTCTCCACACCAGTTCTTGCCCCTTGCCTCTTCACCCAGGTTTCCGTTAGCCCTATTATGTCGAATTCCCTAACATATTCCCAGTCCTCTTCCTCCATGCTCCCCACCCCCGCCACGTTCAAGAATAGTATCTTTATTGCATTTCTTCCCTCTCTCTCCCTTCCCTCCTCTCTCTCTCTTTTATCCCTATTGTTTTCGAAACCCTTCCGCCCTTTTTCCTACCATTTTTCCCTCTCTCTCGCTCCACCACCATTCTTCTTCCTCTGATTTCACCCCGTTATGCCACATCTTTACCTCTTTACCTTTACTTCTTATTTCTTTCGCTTTCCATCTTACTTCCTCTCTTATATTTCTCTGCTTCCACGTCCAGTCCTGATCTATGTATATCTTTTTCTGTGCCATATTCTTTTTCTTCTTCATAATTCCTTCTTTTTGTTCCCATGACGCGCATCTAATTTGCCACATGTTTTTTCTTCTTTTTCTCTGATCATCTCTCTCCGCTGTTCCTCCTATTCTTCTCAGATTCCCTATCTCTCCTTTCATTTCTAGTACTTCCCTTAACCAGACCTCTGCCTCTCCCTTCTTTTCCCATCTTAACTCACCTTCTAAGTCTGTCACTATTATATTGTTTATCCTACTTTCTCTATCCATTTTTTCTCTCATATGCTCTAATTCTTCCTTCTTGCCTACTTCTGTTCCTCTTTGCTTCTTGTTTCCTCCTTCTATGCTTTCTTTTAGTTTCACGCACTCCTGTTCCAACTGGTCCATCCTCTCTCCCCATTTTTCCTGCAGTTTCATTTCTCTACGTTCTGCTTTTTCCCTTTCTTCTTTCGTCTCTTTCTTTCTTTCTTCTCTCTCTCTCTCTCTTGTTCTTTCCTAACTTTTCCTATTTCCTTCTCTCACCTTTCTTCTCTTCTTTTCCCTTCTGCCTCCATTCTTTCCATTTTTCCCATTATTTCTTTAAACATTTCTATCCATTCTTTCCTTTCCTCCTCCCATACCTCTCTTAATTCCCTTATGTCTGTCCGTATCTTTTCCATTATATCTTCTGCACCACTACTTTTTTCCACTTCTCTTATCGTGTTGTCCAATCCTTCCCCCCCCCCCCATCCATCTCGCTTCCCTTGCTGTCACTCTTGCATCTCTTTGCCTCTCTCATTTCTCCTCTATTATTCTCCTTAGCCCCTCCCCGCTCTCTCTCCCCCTCACCACCTTTACTCTTTTCTTCTTTTCCTCCTCTGGGCCTTTCTTATCCAACCTTCCACCTTTATCTCTTAATTTTTCTGTTGTCACAAATTTTTCCATCCTATCCCGTACGCCTTAATTCGACTCTCTATAACTACCCGTGATCCCACTTTTATTCCCTGTCTTACCTTTTCTGTCTCTGCCTTTACTTCTTACCGCCCCTCCTCTCTGCCTGCCTTTCCCGCTTTCTGGTTTTCTCTCTTAACCTCAACTTTTATTTTTTTTCTTTATTCCTTTCTCTCTGCTTTTTCCTGCTCTTCTCCAGGCCTCTCTCTCTCTCTCTTCTCCACTCTTCCTCCACCGCCACGCTCTTTTCACCTCTATTTCTCTCCTCAAACACTTTTCCTCTTTGACTTTCTCACCAAAACTCGCATTCACCTCCAAGACACGTCCACACTCCCCTGGAGTGAAATCTAACTCCCCAGTGTGTAAGTATATTTCTTCAATTACAATTTCATTTTAATATCTGTAAAATATGCCAAAAAGAAAATCAAGTGATCCTTCTTTTGAATCTAATTCTGCAGAAAAATCCAATGTCCATTCGACAATGATAACGTACGCTAAGAAAGAAAGGATAGAAGCTGTTGAAAAAAAAAATTTGTTGATGCTATTTTTATTCTAGATGCTGATGGTTCTGGGGAATCAGATTCTTATGAATCTGACGAATTTAATATATCTAACGAATGTGACGAATTTGATGATAACCTCTCTTTTGAGTCTTTTCTTCAATACAGGTCTTATGAGAAAGTATTGAGTAACTATTCTGGAACACAGAAAAAGTTAGAGATGAATTATTAGTACAAATGGGAACAGGCGGAATATCCTTTGAATGAAAGTTTGACCAATGAAATATTGTTATCTGACAAAGATAAAGTTGGAATAACATCTCGATCGTCTACAGAACTATTTAAGTTATTTTTTTGAACAGAGATGAAAAATCACATGATATCGTGCACTTAAGCTAAAAAAGCTCTTTCTCAGGATGAACTAAATACTTTTAATAGAATAGTAGTATTTACTATCTTTAATAAAAGTTCATCTCAAAGAGACTATTGGTCTACTGATCCTTTATTGAAATCGAAAGTGATAATACCAGCAATGTCTCGGCATAATTTTGAAAAAATAAAGTTGTCTATAAAATATTCAGTTCCTGAAGACCAAAACGATGATGACAAAGTGTGGCGGGTTAGAAAAATGGTGGATATTTTTCGAAAGAACAACAGACAATTTGGTTTTTTCTCAACAGCCCTCTCTATTAATGAAATGATAGTGAAATATTATGGGAAGAATTCTCTTAAACAGTTTATAAAATCTAAGCACATTAGATTTGGAATAAAGATGTGGGCCTTGTGCACTGCTGACGGCTACTTATTTGATTTTGATATAGACTGTGGAAAAAACATAAGACATCGGCTTTTTTACCTACGTGTCCTCAGGGAAGTAAAGTTGTTCTTCAAATGTTTGAACAATTACTGATGAGTACTACGGCAAGAAAAATATATTAATATCATATATATTTTGATAATCTCTTCACAAGTCCAGATTTGTTAGTTCGCTTGAAAAAAATTGGTCTTAAAGCAACTGGTACAGTTAGAGTTGATAGAGGTTCCCGAAAAAAATGAAATACAAAAAAATGCTGCAAAAGGGACATATGTTGCAAAGCCTGAAAAAAGCAGTAACATGAATTTTATTACAGTAGTATCAATTCTTTCTACTGCTCCGGGTGTTACTCCGTTATCTAGTGTCAAACGTTACCACAAAATTGAAAAGAAGAAGACCGATTTGCAGTATCCAAATACTTTCAGTCACTATAATAAATTTATGGCGGGTATAGATATACATGATCAGCTCTACAATAGGCTTCTTCCGATAATAAGATCTAAAAAATGGACATGGTCATTTTTAAAGCTTGATACAGTCGTCCATAACTAACGCTACAGTGTTATATAATATATGTAACAAAAGTGATCGAAAAGTTGGTACGAAAGATTTTGCTCTGGAGATTAGTCGACAATATCATGCCAAAAAAAAGCAACATCATATACTAAAAACTTATTCACTAAAAAAAATTGTAGTGAAAGGAAATGTGCAGTTACGAGTAATAAATATTGTGAAGATTACAATTTATATTTCTACCTTCAATGCTGCAACAAGTCATGTGTCTTTTGAATAACTTATGAGATATGTCACAGAAACATCAATGAAAAATAATTAAATACTGTAACGGGGTGGATTAGCTCATGCAAATTGAGTTTAATTAAGAACAATATCCCACGATGCAGAGCTGACCGCCGCCCCGTTAATCACCTATGAGTATACGAGTATTCGCCTTTCCGTTTGATACTTTCGTTCCAATGTCTCCTTTTCCAACAGCGTTGAACTTACCTTAAATCATCTGACTTGACACTTGCTTACTTTTACGTGTACGGAGACTAATGTTCCTTTCCAATATTCCGTAGATGAAATCGATTTGAAAAAATAACTGGTGACGGATCCGTTAAATTAAAGGGAACGAAATTACGTAATGCGGCGAATCAAATTAAAATCGTTTAACAGTAAAAACTACAGTCTTCGTTCAGCCTAAAGACTTGCACACACGAATAGGATTTACAATTTTACAATAATACAGGGAGAGAGAGAGAGGGAGAGAGAGAGAGAGAATTCAAAATTCTGCCGCGAAATCGAACGCTCGAATTCGAAAACGGTTGTGTTTGACAACATACCTTCGAAAGTACGAGGGTGGTCCGATAAGTACTTAGCCTCACCGTCCGATGGCGCCACTCTCGCAAAAGAAATATTCTATCACGTAGTACAACCTTCTCGATGGTTACTGTCAAGATTTCAGCACGGATCGGAGTTGTAGCTTATTTTTGAGAGCGTGTGAAAGCAAGTGTGTCCGTTGATTTTTGAAAAATGGAAAAAGAGTAGTATCGGTCGGTGATTCGATTCTTGTTTTTGGAAAGGAAATCGCGCAGTGAAATCAAAAAGCACTTGGATGCTGTGTGCGGTGATTCTTCTCCTTCGATGGCGACCGTCAAAAATTGATTTAACGAGTTTCAACGTGGTCGCACGTCGATTTTTGAAGAGCCACGTCCAGGTGCTCCGAAAACGGCTACCACGGAGGATAACGTGACAAAAATTCACGATCTCGTATTGGCAGATCGACCATTGAAGGTGCGCGAGATAGCTAAGATCGTAGGCATCTCAAAAGACCGCCTGGGTCATGTCTTGCATGAAATTTTGGGCATGAGAAAGCTGTCGATGCGATGGGTGCCGCGTTTGCTCACTCCGAACAACAAGCGCAACCGTGAGACAACTTCAGAGCAATGTCTGACGCTGTTTAAGCGCAATCCGAAGGAGTTTCTGCGTCGTTTCATGACAGTCGACGAAACATGGATCCACTGGTATACACCAGAGACCAAGGAACAGTCGAAACAGTGGATTTTACCCGGCGAAAGTGCTCTGAAGAAGGTGAAGACTGCCCCATCGGCCGGAAAGGTGATGGCCACCGTTTTCTGGAATTCACGAGGTGTGATCTACGAGGTGTGATCAAAAAGTAAGGTGAATTTTTATTTTTCTCAAAAAATATTTATTTATTCATCAATTTTTATTTTATCTCCTACAAAGTAATCCCCCTCGGATATAATGCACTTGTGCCAATGCTTTTTCCAATCCTCAAAGCATTTCAAAAAATAATTTTTTGTGATCTTGTTTAGTTCATCCTTCGATGCCGTCTTTATCTCCTCAATCGTGGCAAAACGCCGTCCTTTCATGGGACTCTTCAGTTTTAGGAACAAGAAGAAGTCACAGGGGGCCAGATCTGGGGAATACGGTGCCTGTGGTATCGTTACTGTGTTGGTTTTAGCCAAAAATTCGCCCACAAGCAACGATGTGTGAGCAGGGGCGTTATCATGGTGCAAAAGCCAATTTTTATTTTTCCACAAATTCGGACGTTTCTGGCGAATTGCTTCGCGCAAATTGCGCATAACTTGCAGGTAATATTCCTTATTTACTGTTCTACCCTGTGGCAAGAACTCATGATGCACCACGTCCCTGCAGTCAAAGAAAACTGTAAGCAAAACCTTTACATTTGATCGAACTTGGCGTGCTTTTTTTGGTCTTGGTGATCCAGAATGCCTCCACTGGGACGATTGAGTCTTAGTCTCGACGTCATAACCGTATACCCATGTTTCGTCACCTGTTATAACCCTGTTGAGTAAATCTGGATCATCGTTGACGTCATTCAGTAGCTCTTGGGCGATGCTCATGCGACGTTTCTTTTGGTCGAAATTGAGCAATTTCGGAACAAACTTCGCTGACACACGTCTCATATCTAAAACACTCGTCAAAATTGATTGGCACGAACCAAATGAGATGCCAATATCATCAGCAATTTCTCTCATGGTAATTCGACGATTTTCCAACACTATTTTCTTCACTTCTTCAACATTCTCATCAGTTGTTGATGTGCTGGGGCATCCAGAACGAGGTTCGTCGTCGGTGTCTTCTCGGCCTTCTTGGAAGAGTTTATACCACTTGTAAACATTTTTTTGGTTTAAAGTAGACTCACCGTATGCCACTTTCAGCATTTCAAGTGTTTTGGAACATTTGATTCCATTTTTCACACAAAATTTAATGCAAACTCTTTGATCCATGTTTTTAGACAGCAGCAAATCGTGGAGCACGCAAAACACTTCTAACCTTGATGCCTCTCACAAATAAACCAAACATACTACAAAGCTGAAATTTAGAACGTATGTTCTAGACGAGTGTACCGACATAACCAAATAAAAAAGTCGAAGATCGAACGGACGTAGCCCGCTAAATTTCAAAATTCACCTTACTTTTTGATCACACCTCGTACATCGACTACCTGGAGAGGGGTAAAACGGTCACAGGGCTGTACTATGCCGAATTATTGGGCCGATTCGACGTCGAATTGCAGAAAAAACGGCCCCATTTGGCGAAGAAAAAAGTGCTTTTCCACCATGACAATGCACCGGCTCACACCTCCGCCGTCGCCATGGCCAAATTGGTCGAATTAGGCTACGAACTGCTGCCCCATCCACCATATTCTCCAGATTTAGCCCCGTGCGACTTCTTTTTGTTTCCAAACTTGAAAAAGTCACTCGCCGGGCAGAACATTGAGTGGAATGAGGAGGTAATCGCTGCCACGGAAGCCTACTTTTCAGACCTCGAGGAAACGTATTTTTCAGACGGGTTAAAGAAGTTGGAGCATCGCTGGACCAAGTTTATCGAACTAAAAGGAGACTATGTTGAAAAATAAAACGCCACTTTTCCAAAATTTTCGTTTTTCTTTTGTAGACTAAGTACTTATCGGACCACCCTCGTATTTGGTAGCGCAGAAAAAAGGTAGGTGCACCTACCCTGCGGTGTAATTACGGTGATCAGCCGTAATTGTTAATCAGCAAATATCTATTGCTCCCGGGTGATGCTGCAACGGAGCTGCGCTTCGTTTCCAGGTCGGTTGCGGCTCTTCCGATAACGCACTGTTACTGGCTTAGCTGTTTATTTATCTCCTCGCTATCACACTCTCGCACATATCAAAACCAAAGAAAAACTATTTTTCGGCAAACGGCAAAACACGAAATGAAAATTTTGGCAATTTCCCGAACAACAGCTGAGGCTTAACTGAAAATTGAACTCTCGCGCGCCTTTTCTCTCTCTTAGACGTTCACTCTAGTATCGCGAGTGCTACCGAACCGCAAACGTATCGATTGATCGAATCGACTACCGTTCCAATACTTGGAAAAACTGAAAAAAATTAATAAAAAATTAAAAACATTAAAATAACGAATAAAAATTATTAAAAAAAACGGAAAGAAAAGAGATTCCCGGTAACGTCTATCTCTCCATGGTGAGAATTGGGCAACATTTGTATAGTATGAATGGCTGAAAACATTTCTTTTGTACCTTCGTCAGATTGGTAGAGTAAACTTTAAGCGTATTTTGCTCGAAAACTATAATATTTACATGACATTTTCCAAGTACAAAAATGTCTTAACATTGATCGGAGAATATCTTGGAAGTATTTCAGAATTTTCCGATACAATTTTGAAATTTTCAATTTGGTATTGTTGCAAAAATTTAAAAATTTCCCGGACCATACTGAAAAAATTTGAAGATATTCTTTTATCAATTTTAAGAGAATTATGATCTTAGAAAATTTCTACGAAAATGCTTGGTTTTCGAGTAAAAAAATCATGAAATTTAAAAAGAAATTTTCATATCGGACGCCATTTTGTTGACACACCGGGCAACTCTTTACGTACTCCCTGACCTGATCATACATCTTAGGCCAGTAGTACAAGCGCCTAGCCCTGGAGAACGTACGCTCTCGTCCCTGATGCCCTACTGTAGGAGCATCATGGACCTCCTAGAGCACCTGGTGCCTTTTCTCCCTAAGCACCGCAAGCTTCCACGCTTCATCGTTGTCGATGGACCCTTCACTGTCCTCATCAGGCTGATAATGATATAGCCTCCCACTCACTACCTTCCAAGTAGGGTAAGAGTGTGGGTCTTGGCATACTTCCTGGTATTGTTGCAAATACCAGGCGTCAGTGGTCTCCGGCCGACTATTTATGGCACTCACTTCAATCCCCTCCTCCTCATAGGCCCTAGACAATGCATCAGGCACTACATTGAGATCCCCTTTTCGATATTCAATATCGAAGACATTGCCTTGCAATGCTAGCGCCCATCGCGCTAGTCTTCCCGTGGGATTTCTCATATTGTGGAGCCATTTCAGGCATCTATGATCAGTGATGACCCTGAAGTGATGCCCTTCAATGTACGGCCGGAACTTTCCAATAGCCCATACCACTGCCAAGCACTCTTTTTCTGAGACCGTACAATTTCTCTCAGCGCTGTTGAGTGATCGGTTAGCGTATTCTATCACACGCTCTTCTCCATCGACATCTTGCGTTAGGACTGCCCCGATCCCACTGTCACTAGCATCAGTTTGTAGTATAAACTGACCGTTAGGATCGGGAGATTACAGTATTGGGGCGGAAGTCATCGCCTCCTGCAACCTCGTGAAAGCTCGCTCTTGCTCCTCCTCCCAAGAGAAACGTACATTCTTCTTTGTCAGGCGGTTTATAGGTTCAGGAATCATGGCAAAGTCGGGTATAAAACGTCTATACCACGAGATCATTCCCATGAATCGCTTCACCTGTTTCGCAGTCCGGGGTGTTGGATATTCCAATATCGGTCGTATCTTCTCTGGATCCAGTCTTACTCCGTCCTGGTTTACAAGAACTCCCAAGTACCTGACTTCCGTCTTGCAGAAGTGACTTTTGGCTTTGTTGATGGTTAAGCCCGCACCTAGAATTCTCTTTAATACCATTTCTAGGTGCCGCTTATGCTCCTCAAAAGACGACGAAACCACAATTACGTCGTCAAGGTAAGCAAAAGCGAATGGATCCATATCCGGGCTTATCACCTTGTCCATCAACCTCTGGAATGTCGCTCCTGCGTATGACAGTCCGAAGGGCATTCTCTTGAATTGAAAGTGCCCTAATCCAGGTACTGTAAACGCTGATATCGGACGCGATTCTTCCTTTAGGGAAATTTGATGGTACGCACTGCTCAAGTCCAAAGTAGATATGAACTTTGCATCCCTTATCCGTCTTAGGATGTCGTTCATATATGGTAAAGGGTAGGCATCAGGTTTGGTAATCACATTTACCATTTGGTAATCCACGCAAAACCGATAGTTTCCATCAGCCTTCTTTACCATTACTATTGGACTCGACCATCCGCTGGTCGCTGGTTCGATTACATCTTTTTCCAGCATATCTTTGACCAGCGTGTGCATTTCCTCTCGCACTCTATCAGAGACTGGGTAGTATTTCTGTTTGATGAGTCGAGCATTTCCAACATCTATTTGGTGCTCAACCCCCACGGTACAGCCTAAAGCCTGACCTCCGTCAGGAATCAATCCATTAACGAGGTCTTCTATTTCCTCCAGCTGTGTCTGTGTGGCCTCCCACAGTCCTACCGGTGCGAGAAATGCCGTGCCATCAATTCCAACCACATCCATTGGTACTTTCACTTGGGCGTCCTTAAGCCATAACTCATCCTCGTCGGGATCCAAAACTGCGCGGAACTCTCTTATAAAGTTCGCGACTACATAGCAGTCGTCTGTGAGCAGTGGCGTAATGGTGACTATGATTTCCTTCGTGATTCTTCCTACTTTAAAGGGGAACATCACGTGACCAATTATAGGGCATGGGCGCCCATCAGCGAGCCTTGCATCGCCCGCTCTGGTCACATTCAATCCGAGTCCCATCTCCGATGCCAATCTCAGCCCTAATTGACCCATGACCGTGGATGAGGCGCCAGTATCATAGTGTTCTAATTCTAAAGTCACCTATGTCTACCCGCAACCACGACCTGGTCTCATCCTCAGGGTCATATCCACGAGTCGCATCTTTGCCTCTCATCGTCGTGCTTTTCAGCGGCTTTTTCCCTTCCGCTGCTGCGACGACGGTGGGCTTGCTTCTACTCGTGGATCCCATCGGCAGAGGAGCTTTTTGTGTGGAGAGGCTCTCCCTGGAGTCTTCCCTCTCCTCCACAATTTGTATGTGGCCATTTGGTCCCTCCAGAATGACTACTCTTATATTCTGCCGAGGGCTGGCATCAGGTTCGATTGCCTTCTGCTCCAACATACCGCTAGGCCCCGGGCTCTCTTGATGCCCTTCTATGACCTGTTTGGATCCCTGGGTCGCCGACAACTTGCTGTTTCCCATCGGCGACCCGCAGCGAGAGGTCGAATCTACTGGAGACGGGAAGATGACCTCTTCTCTTCGCTCTCCTTGCCGTTTCCCTTGTTGCGATCTGGGCAGAATTTACGACTAAATCCCAGTTTGACACAAGCGGAACACTGAGGAGGCTTGGTGAAGTCAATCTTCCTCCTATGTCCTTCTCGCCGCTCACCAGAAGACCTAGGAGAAGGAGAATTTTTCCTTCCCCCACGCCATCGGCTCTTACGCTGTTCTGGAGGGCTGCCTTGCACCTCATTGGCCAATTTGCGCAACATCCGCTCGATGCCCTCCAGACGCTCTTCCATCTTCTTATCAGAAGTGGAAGCTTGCGTAGCCGATACCGATGCTTGTTCGGTAGGCCTCCTGGCAGGGTTCTCCACGCCCTGTCCACGCTGTGGATCTCCCTCCTTCTTCGCACGCGCCTTCCCTTCGCTGGCCATTGTAGCGGTTTGGGATTTATTACCAGCCGTTCTTTTGCTCGGCTAGTAGTCATGCTGAGGGAAAATCGTCGAGTTGGGGTCGGCGAACACACGTGGACGACGACCGTAAGATAAGGTGTTCTGTATCTCGGTCGCCCTTCTGTTCAATTCGCGTAACGACTTCATCTCGCTCCGAAGTAGCTGAATTTGGATATTTGGAAGGAGGTTTGCATGGAGTAGGTCTAATAACCTCTCCAAGGGCATCGGTGGTTCTAGTCTATTGACAAGAGCCACCAGGTTGGACACGTAGTCTCGCACTAGTTCGTCCTCACCTTGGAACCGGTTCTGGGCTTCCTGCAACAGCCTTTGTTGCTGTTGCGTACAAGTGCCGAACCAATCCCGGGCGTCAGCGACGAACTCTGTATAACTAAGCAACTGGTACTTGTTGTTATCGTACCAGGTCCTCGCCTTACATTCGAGGATCTCTGATACGGAACAAAGCACTTCGTCATCACTTAGCCCTGTGCCTATGCGCAGGTCTTCCAACCTTGACAGTAACGTATCTACGCTCTGTGCCCTACTGCCCACAAACCTCAATTTCCATCCGCGGACAATTTTTCCAACATCTCAGGTTGTGGAGAGCCCTGAGGATAGTTGAGGACCGGTGCCAGATGATCCGCTTCGACTCCTCTGTCGAACAGGTGCGGATCTCCCATATTCTTCCGGATCCTCTTCACCTCCTCTTCTACGGAAGGCTTCCGGTGGGGTGACGTCCCTTCTTCTGGGTAGTGGTCTTGGAGGAGCCGGTGTGCTTCCCGGAATCCCAGAATCGTAGTGACAGGTGAATGTGTCCTGAAAGTCCACATAACGTCCGGAGCGCGGTTGAACCGAGTCGCGCTGAAAAGAACGGCTAGCATTGGCCATCTCATGCATTGCGTCTTCCAGCTCTCGTATTCGTAGGCGCATGTCCTGTGCCTCGCGCTCCGCACACACCTGTATTCCCTGCAGAGTCTGAAGGGTTTCTAGGATTCGACCAACCAGCTTGCGGTTGCGGTCGACTCCCTCCTTCAGGTACTCTAGTTCCCGGAAAGCTTCACTCAAGGATAATTCTTCCTGAGGTTCCTTCCGGGTGCAGGATTCCTGCGACCTGAGATCCGGATTGCTTCATCTCCTCTCCCCCTCCTTCTGCTCCTGGGTACGTAGGGCCTTCTGGATGAGCTCATCCTCTTTTTGGCGGCTGGCTTCACCCTCAGAGTCTTCATCCGGGCAGGCGAATGTCCTTGACACATCTGTCAAGGATATTCCCCCCCCCCCCCTATTGATGATCCTCAGGGGATGGTCGCTGTTCTCGTCTGTACTGTGGGTTTCCAACTCGTCACAGACTGTGTCGAGCCACGCTTGTCGGATGCGCCTCCTGTGCCCCGCCACATCTTTACTGTGCGTGGTCTCTTCAAAATCTGTGACGGTGTACTATCCTAGCAACCATCTCCCAAGCCTAGCCGCCTGCTGGATGACACTTCCATCCTTGCGCAGCTCTAAATCCGCCAAATAGCTTTCGCGCTGTGCAGAGGTCAGCTCTAATGCCCAATTGTCGATCTGTGCTGACAACAAAGTCATCTTGCCTCCGCACGGATGTAGGATACGGTCGAGGTTTGAAATTATTGGCCTAATCGACCACTACCGCTTCATATCACCCAAGGTATGAGCGCGGTATACACTATTTAGTGTAACTACCCTTAATGACTCCTTTTTATAAGGCACAAACTCGCGAGATTATGAGCGCGCGCAGTCTCCGCAAACTATCTATAAATATTATAAATATACGAGGTGAGATCAAAAAGTAAGGTGAATTTTGAAATTTAGCGGGCTACGTCCGTTCGATCTTCGACTTTTTTATTTGGTTATGTCGGTACACTCGTCTAGAACATACGTTCCAAATTTCAGCTTTGTAGTATGTTTGGTTTGTTTGTGAGAGGCATCAAGGTTAGAAGTGTTTTGCGTGCTCCACGATTTGCTGCTGTCTAAAAACATGGATCAAAGAGTTTGCATAAAATTTTGTGTGAAAAATGGAATCAAATGTTCCAAAACACTTGAAATGCTGAAAGTGGCATACGGTGAGTCTACTTTAAGCCAAAAAAATGTTTACAAGTGGTATAAACTCTTCCAAGAAGGCCGAGAAGACACCGACGACGAACCTTGTTCTGGACGCCCCAGCACATCAACAACTGATGAGAATGTTGAAGAAGTGAAGAAAATAGTGTTGGGAAATCGTCGAACTACCATTAGAGAAATTGCTGATGATATTGGCATCTCATTTGGTTCGTACCAATCAATTTTGACGAGTATTTTAGATATGAGACGTGTGTCAGCGAAGTTTGTTCCGAAATTGCTCAATTTCGACCAAAAGAAACGTCGCATGAGCATCGCCCAAGAGCTACTGAATGACGTCAACGATGACCCAGATTTACTCAACAGGGTTATAACAGGTGACGAAACATGGGTATACGGTTATGACGTCGAGACTAAGACTCAATCGTCCCAGTGGAGGCATTCTGGATCACCAAGACCAAAAAAAGCACGCCAAGTTCGATCAAATCTAAAGGTTTTGCTTACAGTTTTCTTTGACTGCAGGGGCGTGGTGCATCATGAGTTCTTGCCACAGGGTAGAACAGTAAATAAGGAATATTACCTGCAAGTTATGCGCAATTTGCGCGAAGCAATCCGCCAGAAACGTCCGAATTTGTGGAAAAATAGAAATTGGCTTTTGCACCATGATAACGCCCCTGCTCACACATCGTTGCTTGTGCGCGAATTTTTGGCTAAAACCAACACAGTAACGATGCCACAGGCACCGTATTCCCCAGATCTGGCCCCCTGTGATTTCTTCTTGTTACCAAAACTGAAGAGGCCCATGAAAGGACGGCGTTTTGCCACGATTGAGGAGATAAAGACGGCATCGAAGGAGCAACTAAACAAGATCACAAAAAATGATTTTTTGAAATGCTTTGAGGATTGGAAAAAGCGTTGGCACAAGTGCATTATATCCGAGGGGGATTACTTTGAAGGAGATAAAATAAAAATTGATGAATAAATAAATATTTTTTGAGAAAAATAAAAATTCACCTTACTTTTTGATCACACCTCGTATCCTACCTTAGGTCGGAGCCTGCTGTTTGCTTGCTCCGCCTGGCTAATATTTTTGGACTGCGCGCTTGGGTCGCGCTCTCTGCTTTTATCGTCGATCAGGTGCTACCAACCCCCCTTTATCCACCAAACTGTGTCTAAAATAGGTTAACACCTGATTACTTCAAACGACCTGAAATCACTTCGACCAACTTATAATTATCGCTTTCGGCCCTTTTTACAATCAACTTAACAATTTTTAAGTAAAAAGTTCGAAGTGACTTCGTTTTTTTCCCCAGCAGAGGGCGTACCGCTCACGATCTCGCGCTACCACCCGCTCAAACCTTCCTAAGCGCTCGCGCAATCGTCTTTCTCTCTCGTACGTCGATTACCTTCGACGCACAATCCTACTCGCACTAAATGGGTCTTGATACTAGTTGGGCGCCATGTAACGGGGGGGAGATAAATCTGAAAATGGGAAATTTATTTAAGAACAAACTCCCACGATGCAGAGCAAACCGCCACTCCGTTAAACACGTATTATAATACATGTATTCGCCTTAACGTCAGATGATTTATCCTAGTTGTCTTCTATCGAACGGAGTTGAACTCACCTTAAGTCACGTGTCTTGTTACACTTGATGAGTTTTAAGTGTGAGCGACTTTACTCCTAATCTTCTTAATCCCCTAGACGTAATTAGATCAAAACCTAAGCCTTTTTCAATTACTTAAGCTACTAGGAAAATTAAATGACGAATGCGAATAAATTAAACAGACTTTAATTAATAAAAAAATCACTACTGTCTTTGTAGGGCCGAAAGACTAACGCTCGCGAATAGGATTTTACAATTAACTATTTTCCGTGAGAAAGAGAGAGAGAGAGAAGATTCGAATATTACCGCGAACTAACGCTCGGCGCGAATACAAAAAATAACCATATCACGAATATACAAAATATCGAAAGTATTTTGTATCGCTTAATAAGACGGAAGGTGCACCTACCAATCGGTGCAATTACGGTGATCAGCCGTAATTGTTGTTGCAAAAATTTCAACTGCCGCTGCCCCTCTATTATCAGCTGCGCTGCCTCAATTCGCCTTTATTTACTGCAAATCTGCTGATTCTGTACCGCTGCTTGCTTCTGCAATAGTATTGTTGTACCCACGCACGTAATTGTTCAGAAAACTAATTATTTTTGTAAAAGATCTTGGGAAGTTTTTTAATTTTTCAAACAATCCGATAAATCCAAAAAGCAAAAAATCGCTCAAAGGAATTAGAAAAAATTCACACTTGTGTCTTGATGAATTTCAAGCAATTTTGTTCCTTAAATTTTTTTTCCAAAGTCATTTCCTTCTGAGTAAAAAATCGCAAAGTTTTTTATTTTTGAAAATTTTCAAAAAATTATAATTTTTATTTTTCATTTTAGCGAAAATGGTCTCTCTTACTTTTTTGTAGGAAATGAGCCAGATTTTCATAAAAAAATATGAAATATTAATTTTTTTAACATTTATTACTAAAAATTTTAAAAATAAAATTTTTTGTTTACGAGTTTGTCTCTTGTAGCCGCCATATTGGAGCCGCCATGTTGGATTTTGCAAAGGCGCACACAGCATCAGAAAGTAGATATCCTAAGCTTTAAAATGAGTCGTTGCACGATTTTTTTGGTCACATCAAATTTTGGACACAGCAGTGATCCGGTTGACATGGATCGTCCCATATATATATATAAGTAGGGCTACGCCCCCTTACCTGCTACACTCGCCAACCCTAATACTAGTACAAATGTATTTATAGGATTTTAAATACAAAATAAAATAATATAATACAGAATGAAATATTAAAAAAAACTAATTTCATTATATCATTTTAAAATATCATATACAGAGTGTCCTATTTTACACTTTTGCAGGGTCTTTGGTAATTACGTGATTATTACCTTGAAAATGACCCTCAAGACGACTAACTTTTATATGAAACGTTTTTCTCTCTTTCCTTCATCTGGAGAGAGGAGCGCGACGATCGGTGAATTGTCGGGCATTTATTATAATATCTAATTCTAACAAGGGAATCGGCAGGCTGAGCAGCCACCGAGTCACCTTCGTGTTCGCGTTTGTTATTGTGCTGCTCGTAGTGTATAAGTACGAGGTCGTCGTCTTGTAACCTATTGTTGACGATTAAATTATTAGTGTGTTAATCCGCTGTTGTGTTTATTCGCCGCTGTATCACTCCTCATCCCGATTTCGAATCTGTGCGTTAAACGTGCTTATGCTCGACGCGTTATTCAGTCGTGGGAATGTCTTTTGCTTCCCGAATCCCAGAATAATAATTTGTGCGGACAGTCGCGAGCAATCCAGACGGCCAGGCCGAAATTTAGTGTTACAAGGCTTAGATAATATTAAAATTATTAATGACGAAGAAATCATAGCTATACGAGGTCTGTCCGGAAAGTATGGGGCCTACGTTTATATCTTCGCGCCATAGTGTTAGAGCGACCTCTACCGGACAGAACCGTCAACAGTAAAGCCTCACGAATCTATTGGTTACTTACTGACACCTGCCGGACGTATAGTTCATGCGCAGCGTGTCTTTGTTTACAGTGCCGTTTTCGCGTTCGTCGGATTTTGATATTGTCAAAAATGACTGAAAAACAAGATCAATGAAATTGCATCAAATTTTGCTTTTAACTCGGGAAAACGAGATCGGAAATTATTGAAATGATGCAAAACTCCTTCGGAAGCGAGTGTATGAGCAAAACACGAATAAAAGAGGGGTATAAATGATTCAAGGATGGTCAGACTTCCGTCGATAGTGATTCTCGTTCCGGCCGATCTTTGACGACAAAAACCGCAGATAATATTTAGCGGGTGTGACTTGCAATCGAACAAGATCGTCGTATGACTGTGAGAGAACTAGAAGAAGACCTTGGGATACCAAAAACTATCATTTCAGAAATTTTAACCGAAAATTTAGGAATGAAACGCGTGTGTGCGAAATTCATCCCAAAATTGCTCACAGCAGAGCAAAAGAACATTCGCTTAGAAATCGCTCTGGACAATATGGAAATGGTTAATAATAATGATAATGTGCTTAGAAAAGATATTACAGGTGATGAATCATGGGTTTATGGTTATGATCCTGAAACAAAACAACAATCTTCACGGCGGAAGCATTCTGAAAAAAAGCACGTCAAAGTCGGAGCAATGTTAAGTCCATATTGATTGTTTTTTTCGATTGTGAAGGTGTTGTACATCACGAATATGCATTAACAGGTCAGACTATCAATAAAGAATACTACGTTCAAATTTTGAAACGTTTGCGTGATGCAGTAAGAAGAAAACGGCCGCACTTTTAGGAAAGTGGTGACTGGCTTCTCCATCTCGATAATGCGCCAGCGCATTCATCCAATCCTGTGTAGCAGTTTTTGAGCAAACACAATATAGTATTGCTTCGACAACCTCCATACAGTCCCGACATAGCCCCTTGTGACTTTTGGCTGTTTCCAAAACTAAATAACCACTCAAAGGACACCGATTCGAAGACAAAACAACGGTTGAAAACAATGCGACGAGTGTACTTAAGGCTATCTCTAAAAGTGAGTTCCAGGACTGTTTTGAAAAGTGGAAACATCGATGGAACCATGTTATTCAATCAAGTGGGGATTACTTTGAAGGATGCCACCCACCAGATGATAAAGAATAACGCTAGCACGAAAATGTAAAGGTAGGCCTAGTACTTTCCGGACAGACCTCGTATTTAACGTTTAGAAGACGTCGATTTGGAAATTTAACTGCTCAGTATTTTCTATAGAAAACGCATGTGTGTCTAATATCGGAGAATACTCATATGTGAAGTGATAATCGATGGTCGAGCCACTATAGTGGCTTTCCCGTCCTCAGGGGTGATGCTAATTTTGATACTTTGAAAAATTGTTTTATTTGGCACAGGAAGTTAGGACCTGGTTTAGTTATAGTTTTTTCGTAATTTTGATCTTGGAATTCGATTCAACGTTGAAAAATCCCTCAGAAAACTATATTTATACTCCCTTATTATAGAAAGTTTATTTTGGCGACTAAGAGGATAGTTTATCCTTATTTTAGGGTTTCGTAATTTTTGACTTTTGACATCAAATTTGTTATCAGTATGTCTAAAAACCTTAGAATGGACCTATTTTACAGACTAAATGGAAAAATTATTTTGAGCCACTATAGTGGTTTTCTGATTTGAATACAACTTTTTAGAGCAGTAATTTATTTGTAAGTGATAGCTCCGATTATTTTCCAATAAGACAAGTAAATTTTTTTCCATTTGTATTCTAGTTCTTTACATTCTGTGAATATATGTTCGTACCATGCGAGCCTCCTATCAAGGTGTGTACCTAAATATTTTATATGATCGCTTTGCGAAATATATTTATTATTGAGTTTAATCAGTGAACATTATCTTTTAATTATTTGAAATTTTAAAATATTGCAATCGAAAATCCTATGTAATATTGTACGAGTTTTATGGTTTGTTCCTAATAAAATTAGCCGAAATCATCTTCAGGTTATATCAGTAAAACAAGAAATAAAAAACTTATATGTAAAATACAATACCGGACTTCATAACTACCTTAATAAGCTTATTAACGAACTTTATAAGACATCCAAGACCAATATCATGCTCATAAAACATAAATTAATAAATCTCTAAATTAATCATAACCCAATTGTTACATCTACACTTTATAACAAAGACAGAACGCTCATTGGAGTATTCTACTTATTTCATGTACATATATCGTGTATTAATAAAATTTACTTATTGTCTGAATATGTTGGGCAAATTGTAAATAAATTTGGAACAACAACAACAATTTTAAGTACTACTATACTCAAGTGAATTTTAAAGTCATCAAAATATAAAAATAACAGGAGAGTCAAACCGTTACTTTAGAATACGTAATTTGTCACAAATAAAATTTTATGAGTTTTTTTATATTACAAGGTTAATCGGAGAAAATGTATCTAAAATATTATGTATAATTTTTCATGTGGAAACCATTTTAGACTTTTTAATATAAAGATAGAGAATAAAATTTCAAAATAATCTATTTGCTGCTGTATACATACGAAAATACATAGAGGAATATAAATACTGTGTTTTTTTGATTCCTTGCCTATTCACTACCTTAGTTCATTCTCATTTTCTATTCTATTTTTTGACATATTCTTAAATATTTTTCCCTCTAGCTAAATCCACGTAATTTACGACAGCATTAAGTTTAAAGTAAAATGTATGGTGCTGATTATTAGTGTAAAGTATAACGTTGTAAATAAAAACATTATTCTTGTTATTGCTTATAACTTACGTAGCAAGTTAGTTATACTGGCTTGGATTCGACCATAAAATGTAGCTATTGATAGGGTAGAAAAGTCACATGCTAATAACTGTAGGAAACGAAGAGTACCTTGTGTGCCTTTGTGAATATAGTTCTTAAAGTAATAATAACAGCAATACCAATAACATTAAAAATTATCTTATAGACTCTACTATTTATTTTGAACAGTGAATATTTTGGCAGATAATGTAAAAATTTGCATGTAAGCTACCATAGGACTTGGAATCATAGATCAATAATAATTTGAGAGTTATATTAAAAGAACATTAATTACATTTTTCTGTTTGAAAAAATTTTGTATATATAAAGTGTCAGTAATCTTACAAATCTCAGGTTTTGTCTTACATGTTAAAATTATTATATGACAATGATAAACTCTGAATCTAAATTTGCATAAGAGAACAAGTAAAAATATTTACTCACTTGTCTATCTACAACTGGTAGTAATTGTGCCAATTTTCTTTGATATAAAGGCGGCAATCCTTGAAATGAGTGTCTGTTTAAAAGAACTCTAAGACTTATATTTGATAGAATACTAGCGGGAGATTCTAAATCGACTAATCCAGCTTCCAATTGGGCAGCTGTAGATAACCTTTTATTCGATCGTCTCCTATTTGATTTGAAACTAAATCCTGGCAAACTAGCTAAGATTTCCTTCATTGTTGCAGCAGCTTCCTCTGAAACTAGAAAAAGAAATATTATGAATATGCAAATTAATAAATAGACGGTGATCGATACCCATATTATACTGTACATATATACATAATATATTAGAGATTAGGAGAGAGGTTGCTAAAGATATTCTTCTCCATGTGATAAATGTTGTTGGGGCGCATCTACCAATCACTTTTGGAACTATATCACACACAATCTAGTTAATAGTGTAGAGGGAGATGAATGAGTCGAGCTCGAGGAGCAAAGAGCGAGAGAGAGAGAGAGAGAAAGAAAGGATAGGGGAGCACGAGCAATAAGGTGAATCAGCAAAGAGTTACAACTTTTTTTTGACACCTTACTTTTCTCTGCTGAATAAAAATTTGTTTTTGAATGAAAAATCACTTTCGTAGTTTAGTTGAATATTTGGTCGCCTTCAATAAAATGTCTCAAAAAAATAACATAGGCCGACAAAATTTGACAAAAGTCAAGGCTCAGAGACCAGACATAGTATACCCAAAGGATTTTGATGCGTTGAATCCAAATCTGACCTCAGAATTCACCTAATACATCAGGTTTCTGAGATAGCCTAACCTAAAAGGGCAAAAGACAGTTTTTGCTATATTTCAACTCTTCTTACATCGCGCAATTTAATTTTAATGCAAATCCGAATCATATATTAGAAAGGGCACATCTTCTACTTCAAAAATTACTTTTTTTTTAGAATAGAAGAAAATGAAGCGATTTTTTAGAATAGCATTTCTGCAAGGTTAGATATCGTTCATTGAAGAAGACAAAATTATAATTTTCTATAGCACCAAAATAAATCGAGAATCACTTCTAAGGTGTGCCATAAGAGACTAGTGCATAATTTTCGGTATGAGAATAATAATTTATATAATATAATCTAAGCGACTCAGAAAGCAATAAACGAGCACAGTGATCGAAAACTAAAAATAGTGGATGTGACGAGTCGGAAATGACGTGTCAAAAACATCGGAATACCGAACATAATAAATCAAACCAAGCATTTACACGACCTTCTATAATCACAATCCCGTGGATTTATTACATAGCTTCGGAGCTATCTTAACTTCAAAACATTGGACACCACAAAGTTTAAACCTATGATAGAGGTCAATACTCCAATAATAATCTCATAAAACCTGGGGTTTGACCCCTTAACCTTCAAACCAGCGATAGGTTAACTTTCAAACGCTTACCCCAAGAACCCTGGGTACTCCGAATTTTGAATCTACAACAACTTAACCTATAAACTTAAACTCTAAGAACCCTGGGCGCTTAAACCTGCGAACCTTAAACCCACGACAGGTTAACCTAGAAACTCAAGCCCCAAGAATCCTGGGCGCTGAAACCTTAACACAACAGAAGGTTAAGCTCGAAACTTCAGCTCCAAGTATTCTCAGCTTTTGCAAACCTTACACGCAGGATAGGTCAATCTCGAAACTCAAATCGTAAGAACCCTGGGCAATTGAAAAATGTATAGATTTCAATATCGTTGAATTCTGTATACTGTAATTTTTTTAAAACAGAATAGTCATTTTTCTAATCTTTTTACACATTGTGTATTGTTTCTATAAATTGATGTGTTAGAAATCACACATTTTTCTCAACCTAAATTTGCATGTATGACATACAAATCTTTCCGTGTTCGAAGTTACGTTTCGGTGGCTGGCTAACGATTCGATTTTCAGATAATGAAATTTGTTCATTGATAATCTTTGCGTGTTAGAGATCACGTTTAAGTGGCGAGCTAACGGTTGGATATATGAGGTGATTATAGTGATTGAATATTGATAGAAACAAAAACTCATCAGTATCAAATATTTTATATAATAAAAGTTCAACGGCGGCAGCTGAATTTTTACGATATCGTATTATTAAGTATCGAGTGCTTTTAACTTTTCATTTTATTCATTGTTCATATTAAATGAAGTCCAAGCGTAATACTGATTCCTTCTATGTTTAGTCAAATTTATAAATAGTTACATAAATTTTATTTTATTTTTCATTCAAAGAAGAAAAATAAGTTTAAAAACTCCTTGTTCTAAAAAAGTCAACACATGTTGTTTCATTTGCGGAAAGTACGAAACGAAATCTTGAGGTAGTTCAATTAATGATCCGACCAAAACTTCATACTTTAAGTGTTACGTATGGTCGATGAAAAATTGGGACAAACCATGGATACGTATGACAATTTGCAATACTTGTAGAAAAAACTTATCAACAGAAAAAATAAGAACAAAACAAACCACTTCAACGTGTTATACTAGAACCAACTATCTCGTGTGAAACACAAGATCATGATATAGATTGCTACTTTTATCAACGTAATACGCATGATTTCAGCAATAAATATTTGCACAAAATCAAATATCGTGATGTTAAAAGTGCGACCTCAGCTAAAATTGATGATAAAAGTTTTTCCAAAGAAGAAAATATTCATTTTAATGAAAAATCGTTGGATATTGCTAATATCGCTGAAATTAAATATATTTTTGTAAAAATACTGGATATAGTTCTGAAGAAGATAGTTCAAAATTGTTTGATTAAATTGGATTAAACGATTTTATTCACGATCTTGATCGTTCTAAAAATACGAGGTGTGTTCAAAACGTAAGGTGACTTTTCAAATTTCACGGCAACGTACTTTCGATTATCGATTTTTTTGTTTTGTTATATTGGTACACTCTTCCCGAACATCTGTACCAAATTTCAAGTTTATAGCATTTTTTGTTTGGTTGTGAGTATAAGTGTTTTGCGTGCTCGACGATTTCTTGCTATCGAAAAATATGGATCAAAGGATTTGCATCAAATTTTGTGTAAAAAATAAAATAAAGTGCTCCGAAACACTTGAAATGTTGACGGTGGCATACGGTGAAACTGTTCTGAGTAAAAAAAATGTTTACAAGTGGTACAAACTCTTCCAAGATGGCCAGGAAGATGCCAATAACGAGCCTCGCTCTGGACGCCCAAGCACGTCAACAACTGATGAAAACGTTCAAGCAGTGAAGAAAATTGTTCTGGAAAATCATCGAATCATTATCAGAGAAGTTGCTCAGGATGTTGGTATATCGCTTGACTCGTGCCATGAAATTTTTTCTAACATTTTGGGCATGAGACGTGTGTCAGCGAAGTTTGTTCCGAAATTGCTAAATTTTGACCAAAAGAACCGTCGCATGAGCATCGCTCAAGAACTGTTGAATGACGTCAACGACGACCCAGATTTACTCAAAAGGGCCATAACTGGTGACGAATCATGGGTATATGGTTATGATATCGAAACCAAAGTCCAATCGTCCCAATAGAAGAGCCCAGATGAGCCAAGACCGAAAAAAGCACGCCAAGTTCGATCAAATGTCAAAGTTTTGCTCACTGTTTTCTTCGATTACCATGGCGTGGTGCATCAGGAGTTCTTACCATATGGACGTACGGCCAATAAACAGTATTATCTTGAAGTTATGCGCCGTTTGCGAGAAGCAATACGAAGAAAACACCCAGAATTGTGGAAAAACAATTCATGGCTTTTGCATCACGATAATGCCCCTGCTCATTCATCTTTGCTTGTGAGAGATTTTTTGGCCAAAAAAAACACCACAATCATACCTCAGCCACCGTATTCACGGGATTTGGCCCCATGTGACTTTTTCTTGTTCCCAAGACTAAAGAGACCTATGAAAGGACAGAGATTTGCAACGATTGAAGAGATAAAGACTGCATCGCTGGAAGAGCTCAAGGCTATACCGAAAAGTGCTTATGAGAAGTGCTTTGAGGATTGGAAAAACCGTTGGCATAAGTGTATTGTATCTGAGGGGGATTACTTTGTAGGGGACAACATAAATATTGATAAATAAATAAATATTTTTTCTTAAAAATACAAAGTCACCTTACTTTTTGAACACACCTCGTATGTGCCGCGTGCCTGGTCAGAAACTTTGCTTTTACTGTGTGCCGGTGTAATACATCCAAATTTTACTTGGTTTATCCTCTTTGAATTCTGCCCCCATGTATTTATTAATAATCTTTACATATCTATTACAACATTGACCAATACCTCCACGTATACTTTTTTGAATAAATAATACCATATCAACTGTACTCGGATAGATTGACTCAGGATTTGACAAAAGAGAGGGGATGACAAAGATGAATTCCCTCTCCACTGGAAAATCTCGAATCGAGCAGCGACACGCAGCTCATGTTAATTGCTAACTTGAAAAGGCACTCTCGTTTGGTCCTCCTGACTAATATAACCTTGGAAATCCCTGCAGATATCTGCACTGTGCTGAGACTCCAACAGGACCAAGACTCCGACGAAATCCCAATTCCTTTCCTTGACCAGACGAGAGTCAGCTAGGGACTAAGCTCTATGGGAATAGGCAGTGCACCTATCTTTTCAACGAGCGATATCAATTAAATCCAAGAAATTCCTAACTCAAATAATTATCGAACTCATCTTCCGAGTTGAGTACGCAAGGCGCATGCTCAATATACGAAAGAGGCGATAATTTTCTTTCCGTAAATCTGAATAAGAGCTTTTCTGCGATAGAGTCGGATATATGAACTTGACACTAAACTAACGTATCACAAATCGGTGCCCGAACAGGGACCCAACGATAGATATCGCGTTAGATATTATTTACATTAAGAGTAAGGATTAAGTTTATTAAGATTTTTCTGTCGTTGATTGATGATTAAAAGCAAATTTTTATATCATGAAGGCTACGTTAAGTTTAAGTAATTGAATCAATTCGTCGTGTATATAGATATTGTTTTGAATGGTTTTTTTTTAAGATAAGTTTACAAGGCAACAGAGAAAGTACAGTAAAATTTCAAATAAACATTTATACCCTTGGATAGATTGATTACCAATTAGCATATCAGCGTGTTCTATTTACCTTTGATATGTTATAGGCTTATTTGGGTAACAAAGTCAAAAGTAAATAGACGGGGCAATTAAATTTTCATAACAGTAGCATTTAAAATCGGTACCGATGAGTAAACGAACAACTGCTGAATTTATTGCATTAAGTGCTTAAAAGTGTTTCACGACTAAATCGTCGTTTACAAATTGATAATCAAACAAGATTTAACACATAGGATGGTACAGTTAACGAGAAAAGTAAGCGTATCAGAGAATTAGAATTAAAGTTAGCGGTTACTCAAAACCAGAGTGATGATAATAAAGCGGAAATAGAAAAGTGGAAAAGAAATAATGAGAAATTTCAGAAAGATGTGGTATTTATTTTCAAGCGGATTGATGAAAATTTAGAAAGTTTAGAAGAACAAATATAATATTTCTTATTTAAGTTCAACTCAAGACGGTTATCGATGCCCTATTAGAATGATTTTCTATTATTTTATATATTAGAATTGGTTAATTTTTCACTGTGTGGCTTTTATTATTTTATTTTGAATATATATTATTATGGCTGGTAGAAGAAAGCCACTTAAATTAACAAGAGAATTACATGCTATGTCGGTGGAAGACGATAGTGTAAAATATAATAACAAGCAAATAGAAACGATTGTAGTTATTGCTAATGAGTTAACGAAATTATATCAGGCTCAAGGTAATTTAGAAAAAAAGGTAGACGAAATTTTTAATTTATTAACAGATGATGCGGAGAAAGTAACATCATTAACGAAAAAGTTAGAATGCGATATTCAGAAGGATAAATTGCATGCGTTAGTCTGACACGATGAAAACATGGAAAGATAGATTTAAAACGTTAGTCGATGAATTTAAGCAATTCAAAATAAACAAATTTGAAAAATTAAAGCAAGAATTTTATACATTTGTTGATTTTGATGAAACAGATGAATTAATTCAACAAGTAAAATCAAATTTACAAACACGTATAGATGAAACTAGCAATGATGAAGAAAAATTATTTGAAATGAAAAACATGATTCAGAATTCTCAATTACATAATATCTTAAATAATAGTTCAAGTTTCGATATAGTATCAAAAAACAAAATACCAATCCCTATTTTAAAGGTACTGAAATAGAAAGGCTGGTAAAGTTTTTGAATGATCTTGTTAAATAAAGCAAAATAAATTCAAGATGATGAATGTATTACTTTTATTAGTCAAACATTGGAAGGGGAGGCAAAAGATTGGTGGTACGTCATTGCAGATGATATTATGGACTATTCTCAATTTAAATTAGTGTTTAGAGAGTGGTTTTGGAATTCAAACATTGAGCATCAAACGTGAAGAAAAATTGAATTTAGTCCGTACTATTTTGGCGGTATATTGCGTAGAGTAAGCTATGCTACCACTATTCTAGGGTACGCGAAAGAGTTAGAGTTACAATATTCTGAAGAAGAATTAACGGAGAAGTTATGTGAACATTTTGAGAAATGGATTCGCCATGCTTTTTCTAGTTAACAATTGAAACATAAAAACGCGTTGTTTCAAATATTTCTGGATTACAACAATGATAATCGAAAGTTTGCTGTGCGAAAACAAAAAAAAAAGATGTCCGAGAAAAATAAAGAACAGTTAAGCGAAAATAAACAGGAAAAAAGAATTCGGTTTCAACAGAAAAATATAATAAGACATGTCAAAAGTCTGTAAACGCCTTAAAAGTTTTAAATAAGAATGGAAGTCATAAGCAAAATAGAGAGCAGTTGATAGCACCAGTTAGTAAAAGGTTAACGAAGAAAGCTCGTAACGATATAGATGTTCTACATATTGATCTTGAGTCGTCATTAAAGTCAAACGAGTCAGACTTAGGAAACTAGATGTAGTTATATCTCTCTACACGGAGATCACGCAAAACAAGTATATGCGAGATACAACTAAGCGTATAACCCGGGAAGATTTAGCTAATGACATTGATCCGGATGATTAATTAATATGGTCAACAGACGCAATGCCCAGAAATAAAGATATCATTAAATGGCATAAATGCGCAAGCACTAATTGACACCGGAAGTGAAGGAACTGCTATATCCGAAAAATTCTATAATGAAAATATCAAAGAATTGGAAGTATGCCTAACTTTGCCACTCTTCGGAAAGTTCATAAAATCAACCACTGGCAACAAATCAACCACGTTAAAGCTACAAGTCATGATACCAACGAAAATAAACAATTCACTTAGCGATATAATATACATAGTGATTTCAAAATTAATAAAAGATTGCATAATCAGAATTGACACGCAATAAAAACTAGATATGATTATTGATACCCAAATAAAACAATTAACAATTACAGTTAATGATATCACAGAAGAGCTATAGTATAACACAGACAACGAAATGAACGCTTCTATAAGAATAATCGAGTGTAATAAAGGCAAAAATGACCATTGTTTATTGAATATAGATTGAATCAAAACCCGCTATAGACAAAAATAACGACAATATATCACGATACGATAAAAATTTCGATAGTCAAAATTACGTAGACACAAGATTCGAACTCTCAAATGAAGAAATTGAACAAAAAATTGATACGTGTCAAAAGCTAACGATAGGTCAATTAGACACATTAAAAATGTTAATTGTTAAATATAAAAACGTGTTTATAAAGAAACCTGGGTTAATCAACACATATACGCACGAATTGCAATTAAAAGATGATAAACCATTTTTCTCAAAACCATATCCTGTACCAATACACTATAAAAAACAGGTTAAGAAAGAAATTTAAAAAAATGATAGAATTAAATATTATTAGACCTTCGAAGAGTAGTTACATCAGTCCAATGATTGTAGTCCCAAAGAAGAATGACAAAATACGTTTATGTTTAGATGCCAGAAAACTAAATGGTAGATTGCTGGATGATTATGAATGGCCACCATGAATTGATGAAATATTATTAAGGTGCACAGAAAAACCATGTCAAGCTTAGATTTAACCAGTAGATATTGGCAAATTGGTTTAGCCAAAGAAAGCAAAAAATATACAGCTTTCATGATATTAAACAGGGTTTTCGAGTTTAACGTAACAGCATTTGGAATAAAACCAAGTTCAGCTGCATTAATACGCACGTTCTGCAAAGTAACAGCAGAACTACAAGATATCTTATTGACCTTTGTTGATGACGTACATGTTAGATCAGATACCTTTGATCAACATACGAGGGTGGTCCGATAAGTACTTAGCCTACAAAAGAAAAACGAAAATTGTGGAAAAGTGGCATTTTATTTTTCTACATAGTCTCCTTTTAGTTCGATACACTTGGCCCAGCGAAGCTCCAACTTCCTTAACCCGTCTGAAAAATACGTTTCCTCGAGGTCTGAAAAGTAGGCTTCCGTGACAGCGATTACCTCTTCATTCGACTCAAATTTCTGCCCGGCGAGTGACTTTTTCAAGTTTGGAAATAAAAAGAAGTCGCACTGGGCTAAATCTGGAGAATACGGTGGATGGGGCAGCAGTTCGTAGCCTAATTCGACCAATTTGGCCATGGCGACGGCGGAGGTGTGAGCCGGTGCGTTGTCATGGTGGAAGAGTACTTTTTTCTTCACCAAATGGGGCCGTTTTTTCTGCAATTCGACGTCGAATCGGCCCAATAATTCGGCATAGTACAGCCCTGTGACCGTTTTGCCTCTATCCAGGTAGTCGATGTAGATCACACCTTGTGAATTCCAGAAAACGGTGGCCATCAACTTTCCGGCCGATGGGGCAGTCTTCGCCTTCTTCGGAGCACTTTCGCCGGGTAAAGTCCACTGTTTCGACTGTTCCTTGGTCTCTGGTGTATACCAGTGGATCCATGTTTCGTCGACTGTCACGAAACGACGCAGAAACTCCTTCGGATCGCGATTAAACAGCGTCAGACATTGCTCTGAAGTTGTCTCACGGTTGCGCTTGTTGTCCGGAGTGAGCAAACGCGGCACCCATCGCGCCGACAGCATTCTCATGCCCCAAATTTCATGCAGGACATGACCCACGCGGTCTTTTGAGATGCCTACGATCTTAGCTATCTCGCGCACCTTCAATCGTCGATCTGCCAATACGAGATCGTGAATTTTTGTGACGTTATCCTCCGTGGTAGTCGTTTTCGGAGCACCTGGACGTGGCTCTTCAAAAATCGACGTGCGACCACGTTGAAACTCGTTAAACCAATTTTTGACGGTCGCCATCGAAGGAGAAGAGTCACCGTACACAGCATCCAAGCACTTTTTGATTTCGCTGCGCGATTTCCCTTCCAAAAACAAGAATCGAATCACCGACCGATACTGTTCTTTTTCCATTTTTCAAAAATCAACGGACACACTTGCTTTCACACGCTCTCAAAAATAAACTACAACTCCGATCCGGCTGAAATCTTGACAGTAACCATCGAGAAGGTTGTACTACGTGATAAAATATTTCTTTTGCGAGAGTAGCGCCATCGGGCGGTGAGGCTAAGTACTTATCGGACCACCCTCGTATTTTATTGCTGAAAAACTAATAGATAATCATAATTCATTTATATTATATATAATTGTATCTTAAAAATATACCAACGTCCATTTTATTCAGCTTTAATGACGATATCAACTTTTATTAACAGGATTTCAAATTAGAATCAATAATGGGTTTCAGTAAAATTATCTATAAACTGTTTTCTTCACAACACTGAAAAATTCTTCTAAATAACTGATTTGTATATTATCAAGAACACAACACTGCACTACCATTAAAATGATGTTTTCACTAGTAAAGTCTTACAATAACTGATGGAATTGATTCTACAGAAAACTGTGCTTCTTTAGTTGCACTAATTCCCTCTCAAGTAGAAAACGCTCTCGACGAATAAAGATGGAACTTAGCATTTTCCGGAACCATCCTTTTTTGATAACAGAGGTAGGATCAGCCTCTTGTAATTTTTTTTCACGGTTTTCGAAGATAGGTAAAACTCATTAGTAGCAATCTCGAATACACCAAAGTTCAAATAGAAATCTTTAAAATACATATTTGGCCCCTGGTGACTTTTTTTTATTCCCAAACAAAAAAAAGTGGTTTGCCGGTCAACGATTCATCTCGAACGAGGGGTCATAACACAAACAAATGGCTATTTTGAGGAACTTCCAAAACTATTTTCTTCTGATGGCTTTAAAAACTCGAAGGATGCCTGGAAAAGTGTATTAAGTTGAAAGGAGATTATATTAAAAAATAGAAAAAATCTACCAACAAAATTATTTTTCAATTGACCCACCCTCGTAGAATCAAGATGGCGACGATTATGATTTTATCTCCAAGGAACCACCTAATAAAATTTGGTGAAATCGGCAACGTCAGGATAACGTCATTCAAATCATCTTAGATAGTAAAAAGAAAGGGGTTAAGTTGTCGTGGCAGGATATTTCTTCTGAAGATTTTGTATTTTGTAAATGTTTCGCGAATAATATTGGATCTAAATTTCACATGACCTTAGCGATGAACGTCGTGGATCAATCGAAACTCAACATAATACCTTATCCAAACGTCGGATTTCGCGCTATGTGCGAATCCGGGGTCAAAAAGAGGGGTTTCCATTACAAAAAACACTTCGACCTTGGAATGACCTTCAAAATGAGGTTAAAGGTCAAAGGTTTTTGGTGCATTGGGTGGCCCACTCTGTTCTGAACAAATTTTGTAGAGGTCATTTTTCATTATCTTAAAAATTAAAAAAACGCTTTTAGGCTGTTTTTCAAGCATTTTACCTTAAATCGACCTTCTCAAGGCCATGAAAAAAAATTCAAAAATATCTTTGTATACGTAAAATTTCCCGCTCTTTTCCAATCCGATGTCAAAAATAGGGGTTTCCATTTAAAAAAAACAATTCGACCTTCAAATGACCTTGAAAACGATGTTCAAGGTCAAAACTAATTATACAGATAGATGGCCCCCTTTGTCGTAAACAACTTTCATCTGAAACATTTTTCACAAAAACACGAATTTTCGATTTTAAAATGGCTGTACGGATGGTCTGGAACACCCGGTATAGTTTTAAGAAAAAAGTTAAAGTTTCAAACCGTATGAACATTGATATTCTTATATTTATAAGATGTTCTTTTATGATTTGACGTATTGTATATCTATAGTGCTTTCACAGCTTTTGGGAATACTAGTGAAAAATAAAATTATTGAATTTGTCAATTACATTTTTGTTTTCTGTTGTACAATTTTTATGCAATATATCAATTACTGTAGAATACTGTAGAATAACCGTACGTAATGAAATATCCCAGCGGACCTACACTCTGAAAATTTGTAAATAGCTGGCTTCGGTGCATCGTATATTTTCTTGATTTTCATTAAATGTGAATATCTTGAAAATATGCCATCAAAAAAAAGAAATTATCCTCTTTGTGAATCTGATGCTATAAAAAACGCAGTATTGAATCAGCAATAGTAACGCGTGCGAAGAGAAAAAGAATAGAAGCCATAGAAAAAGACAATATTGTTGATCCTGTTTATATTCCGAATCTTGATAATTTTGAAACATCCGATTTTTTGAAATCTGACTAATGTGATCAATCTGACAATGATAACTTTTCTGAGGCTAGTAACAGTGATTCAGAAGTTGACCGTTTCATGCATTATGAATCTGTGATGTTATGCATTATCATTAAAAAAACCGCCGCACTTTCCCCCATCACATGACCGCGCGACTAAAATAAACCGACAAATAATGAACCAGAAACAACTTGTTCAACGATAATCAATTAACCCACGCCTGAGGAATCAACGCTGTATGTTGACGATGGCAGACAAGCCACGGCAAGATCAGCCGACAACAGAGAGAAATAAAGAGTGCACGCATACTATTTATACCCGACACCGCCGCAAACGACTCACGAAAGTATTTGGCGACCGCGAGAATGTCACGCACCGATAAGCAGAAAACCTATGAGTTTTCCGTCCCGCGACCAACCACACGCACCGACAGATTCGGAAAACCCGTAAAAAATTAAGAAATGAACGGGTAAATGGCGAGATGACCGAGCACACACACACATACACACATACATATATTACTTACATTACTTTACTGTAACGGTCCTATCTGAGCTAGTTTATTATATCACTGAATCATCAAAACGCATCTATCTGTTTACTCAAATCAGCATATTAAACGGCGCCACATCACCGATATTTGATTGTATTAGTACAAGAGTCTAATTTCATAACCAAAATAAGGAGCGTGGCGTCATAAAGTAATAGATGTAGATATAATGACTTTTGTTATTTAAGAAAAATATGTTAATTAGAGATAATTTTGATATAACAAAGCATTTCTTATATAGATTTTAGTACGTAGATTTAGAATACAGTCATACGAATTGCGTTTAATTATTAAATAATAATGAATTTTAATATGCAAAATTAATTTATTTATTACACTAAAAATATGAATTATTAGAAAAATGTAAATAGTCCAAATACAAAATGAATAAGAAATGAACATGAGTAAGAATAAGTTTCATTAATAACAGCTTAATAATAACTGTTATTAATAAATAAACAATTAATAATTTATTTAAACAATAAGTTGTATATAGAACGAAAGCGTTAATTTTATACTTAATAATGACAACTTTATAATTTGTAAATCTTAGATAACACAGTCCTACAAAAATACCTTAATTTTTTGCACAAGCAAACCATATATGTTTTCCCAAAGAATTTTTGGCGCTGAAACCAAATCCGGCCGCAGAATTGCTCCAGCACATCAGGATTTTGATATATCTTAATCTAAAAGTGTGAAAATAGCGATTTTTACCTATATTTGAGGTTATGTAGCACCACGACATTTTCTACACGTAAAAAACTACAAACGACATATTAAAGAAGCAGTCTAGTTCTTTTAAATGCCATTGAGTTTGCTCAGTTTGCTTACTTTTCTTTGAGATATTAAATTTCAAAGTTTTTCATTTCATGAATATTGCACCTTTCAGAACATATAGCTTTGAACGTTTTGACGTCGAATTTTGTGTCAAGCGTCTTCAATCAATTACTGTTCTACAATAAAATTAAGATATATAGCATGGACAGGCTAACCCAACTTCAACCTAAATTACGTCATCCCCACGAACCCTTACAGCTCTTATAAACCACCCCTACCTGAGGAGGGACATATCAGAGACAATGTCAAGGAGATATTCATTTTTTTTACAGAAAAGCAGTTGATTAAACTCGCTCTACCAGGGGTTAGGTGGGTTAGTTTGCTTGGGGGTTGATAGAGGAGGTTTCTGAGGGTTGTAGGGTTTTCTGAGGATAGAGTACATCAAGGAGACAACAGGTAAGCCTATCTGGTTGAGATTTTACGTTCCTCATAGAAAAGCAATTGATTAAACTCGTTCTAACCAGCGTTAGGTAGGTTAGCCTGCTTGGGGATTGGTAGGGCGGTTTATGAGGGTTGTAACGGTATCTGGTGATAGACTACGTCAAGGAGAAAACAGATAAGCTTATCTGTGGTTGAGATCTTAGGTTCCTCATAGAAAAGCAGTCGATTAAACTCGCTTTACCCTGATTTATCGTAGGTAGGTTAGCCTGTTTGAGGGTTGGCAGGGGTGATTTTTAAGGGTTATAAGGATTTGTGGGAATGATATAATTTAGGTTAAAGGTAGGGTAGCCTGTCTATGGTATATATCTTAATTTTGTTGTAGAACAGTAGTTGATTGAAGTCGTTTGACATAAAATTCGACGTCGAAACTTTCAAAGCTGTATGTTCTGAGAGGTACAATATTTATGAAATCGAAAAACTTTAAAATACAATATCTCAAAGAAAAAATAAGCTATTTGAGCAAACTCAACGGCATTTGAAAGGGCTAGGCTGCTACTTTAAGATGTCGTTTATAGTTTTTTGTGTATAGAGAATGTCGTAGTGCTACATAACCTCAAATATAGGCAAATCGCTATTTTCGCACATTTAGGTTAGGATATCTCAAAATCCTGACGTGTTGGAGAAATTCTGAGGCCGGATTCGGTTTCAGCGCCAAAAATTCTTCGGGGAACCATGTATGGTTTGCTTGTGCAAAAATCTTATCGAACTGTGTAATTAATCTAATAATTACCTTATAAGACTATAGAAAAAACCATTACAAATATGAAAATTTATTATAATTCAAATGTTATTAAATAATTTGAATATTTTTTTTTCAAAACTACTTCTAAAATTAATAAACTATAAGGTTATGTAAAAATTTAATAATTTTCTATTGTAAATATTGTAATATAACATTAATTAACTTTACTAGTTAATAACTTTTGACGACACTATGTGCGATAATTGTAAATTACACGAAATCAACAAATAAACAATAATCTGTAAAGTTCACATGTGTTGAAAGATCATTATTAATGTTTATTTACTTGTAAATTAAGAAAAATTGTTTCTTAAAATTCACGAATGTTTCTCGAATATTCGAAAACTTCTCGAAGAAAACACTCCTGCGAAAATAGGCGGGAAAATTTATGTATAAATACGCCCACTATTGCACAGGCTGGCATTCACTTCTAGCCTTACAAAGTGAGCACATGAGTCTGAATAAACTTGGCCGATAAAAAAACATTTTTAATGTGGCCGCTTCGTAAATATGCGCCGGTTTCAAGCCCGATCAAACGCAGAGAGCAAATATTTAATTTCAATATTATATCAGATTGTAAAAAAAATAGTTCATTTACATCACTGATTTAAACAATAAATTTATATATTATTTAAATAAATACATATTGACTGATAGAATATGAAATTATTTATTCGTTAAAGGTATTTGCCGCAAGCAACGTTGGAACCGCACGAGTAGAGGACGGCCGAGTGACCGAGCGGCTAGCGCGCGGTTTGTTTCATTTTAGTGCTGTCTTAATCCTAATAGCGGGCATTTGATTTTCTCAACGGTTTCTTATGTAAAAAATGACAAGGAACACGATGGTGCAAAAATTAAAAAAAAAAAAAATATCGTTTTTTGAGATATCGTCGATTTTTTGAAAAATTGTTTATAACAATGAGATAAATAAATGATTTTGTATTTTACTATTTACATTTTAAAAGTGAAACTCTGTCCCCGTCTTTTAAAAAAAGAATCATATTTATACCTTTACCAGTCCCCGAGAAATCGAATTAATAAAAAAAAGTCCAATATTTTTTCAACAGTTGATAAGTCGGCTCCTTATCAAAATTTAGATCTAAAACTCTGCACAAATGTTAACCTCTGTATAGGTAACAGGTCTACCAACTTTGAATAAAATTGGTGATTTGATGTTTTAAACTGTTTGAAATAGCCAAGAATTGCCCAATAGGCGAATTAATAGAACATTTAATTTCCATCCATATTGAAAACTAGACAAGAGTAGGGATAGATCTCTCTCCTTAATCAATGCTGACCAACTTAGTGGGGGGTGCGAGAGGGTAAATAGCAATGAGGTTGTAATAGTCCTATCTATGAGCTCTTCTCTTATTTTCACTGATTTACTGCAACCCTCTAAACTCGTCAAACTATTTACATCAATTAGTACATTAAACGGCGCTACTTCACATATTATATAATTGTATTAGTGCTAGAGACAAATTTCATGACCATATAAGGAGCGTGACGTCACTTAACTTATAGATATAGATATAATAATTTTTATTTTTCAATAAAAATGCGTTAATTAAGAGTAATTTCAATGGAACAAAGCATTTTTTATAGATATATAATATAATCTAGATATATATATATATATATATAATCTATGCCCTATAGATTTTAGGGCATAGATTAAGATTATAATAATTTCAATTACTTTTAACTACTGAATCATATTCAATATTAATGTGCTGTGACGGTAAACGTCAAATTAGCGCTAATAATCTAACCTAATTGCTGCCTGCGGGGGCAGCACCTACCGGGGAGGCGAAAAACGTAACGAAGGAATTCGGCACACGAGCAGACGGAACGCGCGCGATTGAAATTGAACCAGTGGGGAACCAGCTATCGGTTCGGAAGCCAGAAAAGTCGAGGTTCGCGAACCAATTGCCGATACGTGTACCAGAGTTCAGGACAATTGTCACCGAACTACACGGCGTGCAGACCTGAGCCAGCCGAAAAAGCAGCATTGTTACCTGCGGCATCAAGAGTGTATGTGTGAGGTTTCGCCATCGAAGGCGAAACCACGTGCGCGCGAAGTCGCGATCCGCGACAAAAGTACAATCAGACTTTCCCGGAGTGCGAATTGTTCCCTTCGTCTTCGTGCGTCTGCAAAGTAAAGGTAAGCTGGCCAGCTTAATCTCGCGACCGCGATTGCATGCATGTCAAATAATCTTCCGTATTCGATGCGAAGTGTGCATGTAATAGCTCTACGGACAAAGAGCAGCGAGCGTCCCGACACTGCATGTTGTTGTCGAGCTAGCGCCAATGTAAACATACACACGCGGGCCAATTCTAGTGTAGCATTTGAAAGATAATAAAGAGTTTTCGTTCATGATGTTAACAAGTACTTTCGACGTTTTTATTCCGTATTGATTCCACTCCTGTAGATCCGTAGATTTGTTGGTTGACTGACACCCGTTCCCTCTTGCTCTCCGACGTTCTTATTTGATATAGGTGATTGCGAACGTATTTACGCGATCGTCTTAATAAAAACAATTAAACGGTAAGCTACCCCGTTACAGTGCAAATTAAATTTGTTTATTACATTGTAAATGTTAATTATTATAATAAAGCGAATACTCTAAATTCAAGATGACTATCTAAGATACATGAGTAAGAATTTGTTTCATTGATAACAGCTTAGTTATTACTGTTATCAATAAATAAACAATTAATAATTTATTTAAACAAATAATTATATGTGAATCAAAAGCGTTAATTTTATACATAATAACGCCATCTTCATAATTTATTAATTTTCATTAACTGATTTCATATTTGCATTATAAGATTTTACAAAACACCGTTGCAAAATATGAAGATTGATTATAATTCAAATGTTATTAACTAATTCAAGTAGTTTTTTTTAGAATTACTTCTACAAGCAATAAACTATTGCTATGTGTCAAATTTTATCCTTATTTTATGGTAAATATTGCATTATTATATTAACTAACTTTATTAGTTAATAACTTTTTACTATACTTTTTGCGATAAGTGTTAATTATACTAAAATAATCCATATCTAATTCTGTAAATTTTACGTGCTTTAAAATTTTGTTATTGCTTTCTACTCTATTGTAAACAAGAGAAAATGATTTTGCACACTTGCGTAAACAGATCGAAGAGGGCTGTCCTGCGAAAATAGGCGAAAAATCTGTGTATAAATACGCTGATTTTTGCACAGGCTAGCATTCTCTCCTAACCTTGCAAAGAAAACGCTCAAGATTGAATAAACTTGGCTTATACCCAAGTTCTTTCTCTCAAGTGATTAATTAAGCAATTTCTTCTATTCCTATTGTCATTTACGCTCGACTTATAGAACATTTCGCGCTATGAGAAACTTGGACTGAATTACGTCCTTTTACAAGGGAGATTTAAGCTCTGCTTATAGGACACTTCGCACCATAAGAAACTAGAGTAAAGTCTATTTTTCCTTAAGCCCAATTCAAGTAATCATATATATTTCATTTATAATTTTATTACAAACTCAATATTCATAAACATTTTCGAAGTTAAGTCGAATCCTTACTCATTAACGCGGCAGACCACGAGAGTACGAACAAAATAACATCTATTTCTCTAAATATTTATCTCTCAGATAAATTGTTAAATATGTTACAGTAAGTATAATGGGAGATGATAAAAAACGACGTAACAATTTGAAAAAAAATAAAAAATGTTAAAAGATGTAACGAGTAGGCTCGTTAAGGGGTAGATGAGCGAGATTTGAAGTAGCGCGCCATGCGCAAAAGACCCGCGCAGCGAGAGAGAGAGAGAGAGAGAGAGAGAGAGACAGCTACGACACGCGGATTAGAGCAGAACACGTGAGACCGGCGAGCAGATAGCACGCGTTCGAAGACCCATTGTCCTTTTTTTTTTGTTTTTGTGTGTGAAACAATCGAGTGAGGTGGAACAGTTATCGCGAAGGGGAAGCGTTGTGATTGAGGTTGGCGTTCTACGGCGACTAACGTGTCAGGGCGACCGAATTGGAAGACACCATCCGAGCGAGGGGACCCGGCTCGTCGCCCACAGTACACGGGAAACAAATCACAGTTCTTCCGGCCTCAACGATCCTGGGCGACGACCTTCGGGTAATCAGACTCGAATTATAAGGCGAAGCTGTCTGCAGCAGCGTTCGTCCGCGTAAGTCCACCTAGATATAATAATATTTGCGTGCGGAAGACTGCGCAGGCTACGCGCCACCCGAAATTGTATCGTCCGTCTCTCTCTCACGCGTACGTTTAAGCAGGCTGTTTGCTGCGAATCTCTCGGCCAGTACGGAATGTGCGCCCACGTATAAATAGCTGGTGAATAAATTAGCTGAAAATATATTAAGAAAATCGGCGAATTCACTCGACTGCCCTGAATTTTCTCTACGTTCCCTTCTCCTTCGCATCGTTTTCTGAGAACCTACAACCATCGCTCTTCTTTGTTGTTCCGTGCTTTCGCGCTCATTTTCAGGCTGCGCGTCCAGCACAGAGCTAGCCAAAAGAGGGAAATAGCGGTGATAGAAATTTTGTTATCGGACGGCGATTCATCTACGACGAAATCAACAACCGTTACAAAGATAAAAAAATTGTTAAAAGCAAACAATTCTCGGTAACGTTTACCTCCTGGTGGTAAGACTTAAACAGCATTTAAATAATATAAATGGCTGAAAACGCTTTATTTTTTCGTAAATAAAAAATATGTTTACCAAACCTTAATATTTTTTTTCTCGAAAACTGTATATTTTACGAAAATTTTCCTAAGAATAGAAATATCTTAGAAATAGATAAACACTCGCGAAGTTTTTCAAAATTTTTGGATTTTAAATTCAGAAACTTTTCCAAGATTCAAAAATTGTTTCGTATCATTCTGAAAAAATTTGAAGGTATTATATGCTTAATTTTTAAACATTTTTGTTCTTGAAAAAATATTACAAAAGTCTATAATATTCGAAAAAAAAATTGTAAAATTTTAGATAAAAAATTTTCATTTCGGACACCAATTGATTTAAATAAAAAATTGTCATTTCTGGAAGACCATACTAACTCTTAGTTACGACACTGAGACCGGGATTTGGAGTGGTTTTAGACATATAAAAAAAATACTTAGGGAACAAAAAGTCGATTAAAAAAAAAATTTTAATCCGAAAATCAAGGTTTTGTTTCATTTTTTATTTTAGGAGGGCAAAATTTTTTCGGCGATAATTTCAATCAACATCATTGGAAAGAGGACTCTTGAAAACATAAGAAATAATAGTTCTAGATTTATTTCCGTGCAAATTTATGACATGACAATAGTTCAAATTTACTTCTCGAAAAACAGTACTCTAAGCGTTAATGGCTTAATATAGTACTCGTAAAATCTTGTTTAAAACTAAGGAAGTTGAAGGTAATGATGAGATATACAAATGCGCTTGAGTATTTTTTATTTTTACGTATAGAAGGGAAAGTCATTACTTGAATATCTTGAAGGAGGTGGATGCTGACAGTAATCATGATAATGTAATGTAGGAACCAAGAACCTATATAAATACTAATATTTCTATGCCCATAAATTGTTAAAAAATCCTCACGAGTTAATGGGATAATTGAAAATAATATTAGAAGATTATTTCAATAAATGTTTTATTTAGTACGCAAGAAAAACTAAAGAATTATCTATCAAAATTTGTTCTAAGATTTTTTTTATAAAACTGCGGATCACCATAGCTAGAATATCATTTTCGTAAATATTTACCAAAAAATATGTCCACGATTCCACGTGAAAAAGTGGTACTCAATTAGGTCTAGCAGTTCACGAGATGATACAATTAAAAAGGATGTCTGTGGTTCAAACAAGTAAACCATTCTACATTTAAATTATAAAACTCGTCCGTATTCTACTATCAAAGATTTAAAGGTTATTATGCACTTGGATAATGAAGCTAAGGTTATCCTATGTGACATCTTGAGCTTGCAGGTTATCGTACAAAACTCAGTAACTTGCCTACTGTTTAAAACCTGCAGGCCATCAGTAATTTGAATTGTAAACCTCATTGTTGTCCTATTTAAAATGTTGAATTTGCAGATTATTGTATTATACTTTTAGTTTATGAAACCTATTTTTATTCTATATGCGGCGTAGGGATTGAAAGTTATCAAGCACGTAGGTTATAAAACTCAACTTCTATCATACTACAGATAAAACTTACAGATTATAGTACACTCAGGTTATGAAACTCATCGATATCTTCTCTGTCTGCTATGCTAGTCCTGTAAGTTATCGTGTACTTACAATTAGATTATAGCACTAGTGGTATAAAGGTAGCAGTATTTGTGAACTGAAGTTATGAAACTCGTTTCTATATCCTCTACGGTATAGGCTTAAGAAGTTCACGGATATTTAGAT
Organism: Phymastichus coffea; assembly: GCF_024137745.1. Lineage (NCBI taxonomy): Eukaryota > Metazoa > Arthropoda > Insecta > Hymenoptera > Eulophidae > Phymastichus > Phymastichus coffea. Next base: position 1,076,967 of record NW_026706835.1, on the reverse strand, counting down.
CATAAAAATCGTTGTTACCCTGTCTAAGATTTTGAGCTTGTAGGTTATTGTGGACTCAGGTTGAGAAATTCCTCGTTATTTTATCTGCTGTCTAGAGCTTGGAAGTTATAATGCTCTTACGCGATAGAACTCGCTATTTACGTAGCTACTATAAAATTCTTATTAATATTTTTTTTGCTATAATTTTTTTGTCAATATGAATATTATGGTGCTTCTCAAAAAAGGATACTACACGGGTAGATCAGAGCAGTAGTATCTCTTCAAATACAATAATAACTCTGATTTGCTATTGTTCAATTTTAAATAAATAAAGATTAAGAACATAAATAATAGTATAACAAATCTTGACCCCCCCCCCCCCCAGTCAAGACATAACACTTTAGTGAAGTCTGCTGTTAGTACCGCAGTAATAAAGACTCCGGTTGGAGTGAAGTTACAACTTTCTGTAGCAGTGTAGTTACAACGCCAACTTGTCGGCACAATAGATACTGCTGAAGACAGTGTAACGGTTACTCTTCAAATTCGCACGCCTTCGTCCACTGCGAATCAGCTTCTCATGCGTTTCATATCTAATGACAGTTATACAGAGGATGATTTAAACTACACATCAATGTATATGATGGGTACTACATATAACGTAGAAACATTTATTGTAATAAATTATTAAAACATATATACGAAATTCGGAGAAAAATTAGGCATAAAAAATAATGTTAAATCCGATGAAAATATACTGTCTTTGTTTTATAGTATGATCAAAATAATTATATTAATTTATTTACAAATTCATTAGTTCGTTCCTTCAGTCTGATGTTAGCGATAGATGTCTTGAAAAGGTGTTGACAAGTTCATTAGGATGGTTTTGAAATCTGGAATTTTTCAATTTCTTCTTTAACTGTAGATATCTGTAAATCATTTCAAATAATTTCATTCGGTGCAAATCATGAGGTCTCTATTATATTGCGTAGGACTTTCGATTGAAATTTTTCCAGTATTTCGATATTCGAGTTATAAGCAGCACCCTATAGTCAAATGCCATATGTCCAAACTGATTTAAGTATAGCTTTATATAGCAGGAGTTTGTTTTTAATTGACAGCTTCAATTTGGTTCCGATAAACCATTCATTTTTCTCCATTTTATACCCAACTGTTTAAGTCTAGTAAACATACGAGGTGTGATCAAAAAGTAAGGTGAATTTTTATTTTTCTCAAAAAATATTTATTTATTCATCAATTTTTATTTTATCTCCTTCAAAGTAATCCCCCTCGGATATAATGCACTTGTACCAACGCTTTTTCCAATCTTCAAAGCATTTCAAAAAATCATTTTTTGTGATCTTGTTTAGTTGCTCCTTCGATGCCGTCTTTATCTCCTCAATCGTGGCAAAACGCCGTCCGTTCATGGGCCTCTTCAGTTTTGGGAACAAGAAGAAATCACAGGGGGCCAGATCTGGGGAATACGGTGCCTGTGGCATCGTTACTGTGTTGGTTTTAGCCAAAAATTCGCGCACAAGCAACGATGTGTGAGCAGGGGCGTTATCATGGTGCAAAAGCCAATTTTTATTTTTCCACAAATTCGGACGTTTCTGGCGGATTGCTTCGCGCAAATTGCGCATAACTTGCAGGTAATATTCCTTATTTACTGTTCTACCCTGTGGCAAGAACTCATGATGCACCACGCCCCTGCAGTCAAAGAAAACTGTAAGCAAAACCTTTACATTTGATCGAACTTGGCGGGCTTTTTTTGGTCTTGGTGATCCAGAATGCCTCCACTGGGACGATTGAGTCTTAGTCTCGACGTCATAACCGTATACCCATGTTTCGTCACCTGTTATAACCCTGTTGAGTAAATCTGGATCATCGTTGACGTCATTCAGTAGCTCTTGGGCGATGCTCATGCGACGTTTCTTTTGGTCGAAATGGAGCAATTTCGGAACAAACTTCGCTGACACACGTCTCATGTCTAAAACACTCGTCAAAATTGATTGGCACGAACCAAATGAGATGCCAATATCATCAGCAATTTCTCTAATGGGAATTCGACGATTTCCCAACACTATTTTCTTCACTTCTTCAATATTCTCATCAGTTGTTGGTGTGCTGGGGCGTCCAGAACGAGGTTCGTCGTCGGTGTCTTCTCGGCCTTCTTGGAAGAGTTTATACCACTTGTAAACATTTTTTTGGCTTAAAGTAGACTCACCGTATGCCACTTTCAGCATTTCAAGTGTTTTGGAACATTTGATTCCATTTTTCACACAAAATTTAATGCAAACTCTTTGATCCATGTTTTTAGACAGCAGCAAATCGTGGAGCATGCAAAACACTTCTAACCTTGATGCCTCTCACAAACAAACCAAACATACTACAAAGCTGAAATTTGGAACGTATGTTCTAGACGAGTGTACCGACATAACCAAATAATAAAGTCGAAGATCGAACGGACGTAGCCCGCTAAATTTCAAAATTCACCTTACTTTTTGATCACACCTCGTATGTTCTTTCGATGTAAATCTTCGGCCTATGTGAATACCTAATCTAATAAGAGGACAGGTATCTTTTCGAAGTGTGAATACTGTATGTATTGATTTGCTTTATTATTCTTCAGGAGTTAAACCGATTTTGAAGGTAATTTTTTATGTAGTTTTGTAATGATTTGGTTACTATTGTTGCCTCTGGGTGTACTGTTCAAATTGCTGTATCATTGGCATATGTTGCTGTCAAAATATTAATAGACTTTGATAGGTCCGAGATATATAACAAATATAGTATTGGGCCTAGAACACTGCCCTGCGGTACTCTTTCTTTTATTAACTGACGTTTTGATATGTTTTTATTTCTTTTAAATTGATAGGCTCTATTGTGTAGATAAGACTGTAACAATTCGTAGTGGGGCTAAGGAAAAAATCTCTTGAACTTATGCAGTAGCCCTTTATTCCAAACCTCATCAAACCATGGGTAATATTCAGGAATATACCAGTGCAGTATTGCTTATCTTGGATGACTTTCCTCACAACAGATACTATTCTATTTACTTGCTCAATCGCGGAATAGTTACACCTGAAACCGAATTGATGGTCTAGGATAAGTTTTCTATTTAGTATTATTGGATTAATTCTAGCTAGAATAAGTGTTTCAAAGATTTTAGAAAGTGCTGATAAAAAGCTAATAATAAGATCTATACAACGTTACTAGTTCTGGTTTATTACCGGGTTTAGGTATTAAAACAATCTCTGCTACTTTCCACTCAGAAGAAAAATAGTAGAGACGCATTGAAAACAATTGTTAGGTATCTTATTGCAATTAAGGGTAACATTTCGATAATTTTTCCTGTGATATTCTCAGAACCGAAAGCTTTTCTATTCTTAATATTATTAATAATTTGTAATACTTTCTTCATTTTTATCGATTTGATTGATGTACTGTCTTGAACTTACTGCCTTTTAGTAAGATTTTGTCTTTTTCTTCGGTGATTATTTTTTTATGAAGCTTGAATACTGTATTAAGATGACTTGCGAACGTTTCAGCTTTTTCTTCGTTCGATTTTGCCTAGTTACCTCAAGGTTTACTGATAGGTGGTATAAATGTAGTTGATCTTTTAAGTTGTTTAATTAGCTTTCCATGATTAATCTGTTGCTTCTGTGAGATTCAGTGATCTGAGATAATTTTACGTTTGTGTGTTTTTTTCTTTATATAACATTATCTTTAGATATTTGGTTGTTTTATTTACTTTAGTTTTGTCTTGACTTGATCTAAATATTTGATACCTATTTCTTAATAATCCCTTTTCTTTGATTTTTTTGATTATTTTAGAGGACGTGATTTGCTGTGTTTAATTTCTATTGATTGTAGTAGAGCATTTGTTAATAGTTTCAGTTGGAATTACGTTGAGTAAGTTGATGCTGCTTTCTATATTATATAGCTGTTTTAAGAGAAACAGTGTACGTTATTCGTTTTTCTATATAAAGAGCATATTTTTTCCAGTCGAGTTTAATGTTATTGGTTACTTTATTAAATACTTGGTAGTGTAAAGTAATTAGTACCAGTAAATGACCTGACGATACATCTAAGTATGATAACACATCAAAATAATTTTTACCTTTTACTATAGCAAAGTCAATCAAACCCGGAGGCTTCTTTATATCTGTAGACTAGTATGTTGGTTCTCCAGTGGATATCGGAATGTTGTTATAATTTTGTAGTATATTATAGAGTACTCTGCATCTATATGTTGAAGTTGATATTCTCGATCCCCATCACGGATTTTTTGCGTTATAATCACCTCCTACTATGAAGTAAGTTCTTAGTGTGCTGAAAAAGCCACTAGTCACTAGAAAAAATCTTGTTTTCTTTTGTAATTGTTTTGTTCGGAGGACAGTAAACAGCTGATATTGTTATCGGTCCGTCTTTATACTTGATAATTGCACTGGTTACTTGTAAATAGATTTCACTAGTGTAAGTGGCTAGCGGACAATTGTACACATTAATATTGTACACAAGAATTATTGTGTACTAAAATTTTCATCTCTTCAATTGTGCACAAGAAAATGAAAAGGATATAATATTGTGCACTTAACGCTTGTGCACAGATTGGTTTGGGCACTTGAGTCTATATACTCGAAGTTCCCATAGATGGTGTTAGTACGGAAGTTAGTACAAGCATTATTTTTTGAAAAGCATTATTTTTTGACAAACATTATTTTTTTACACTTAAGTCTTCATTAATAAGTAACTGTTCTCAGAATCAAGGAAAAAGGTTCACTTTTTTATCAAGTTCGCTATATTATTTAGCCATCGGAGCTTTCGCGCCTCCCAAAACCATCCCTTTTTTAATAATTTGTGCGGACGCCCGCGAGTAAAAACCTACTTTGGTTTCCAGACGCAATTCTCCATTACAAGCCGTTAATTCGAACGTGATCCATCGTTCATCAACTAAAAATGATAGGAAAAGGAAAACCTCTTATTAATCTTTAGACCCGGTCTTTATGAAAATTTCTGCATGTTTTAATAAAAAAGTGAACATTTTCCTTAACGCAGAGAACAGTTACTTATCAATGAAGATTTGAGCGTAAAAAAAATGCTTGACAAGGATTTGATCCCACGACCATAAGTTGGAAAAGCAAAAAGACATGCATTTTAAACTGCACAGCCACTGGAATACTTGAAGACGTATGCGATCGAACTCCATATAAATTCGTTTGCTTAGCACCATATCATTTTCTTGTAATTTGATATCTTATACTTTTTGTTCGTTAGACCGTATTTATACATCAAAAAGAAAAGAATCACAAAAATAAATTGCTAAAATTCACTATGGAAAGTTTCATATGTTGAGCAAATGATAGTATAGTAACCAAATTGTCATAAACATGTATAATTAGCATACATGTCCTCTTTAACACTGCTAATTTACTAAATGAATAATAAACTTGATAATGCAAAAGTTCTTCAATTTTTATGATTCAAGTTTTGTTATGATTGTAAAAACTAGAAAATTTCAAATTTAAAAATAGTTATTAACAATAGAAAAAATTGAAAAATTTTAAATTATTGTTCCACAAGAAAGTCGTAAAATTGATAAGTGCATGAGTAACCAGAAAATCCGAACATAAAATGTCTCAAATGTCTTTGGAGCCGGTATCATTTATCACTTTTTACGAACTACGTTTATAAATGGTAGCACTTTAGAAAAAGCAGCAAAAAGAGGCTTAATTGCAATTATGATAATTTTGAAAATGGCTATTCGTTGGATTCAGATTTAGCATGTTCGAAATACACAGTACGTTCTACAAAATATTACAATCCTGTTGTGCCAACATCAAATCGTATAGAAATACGAAAGTTTTGGAACTACCTCTTTTTAAACAATATTCGAAACCGCAATCGTTTAACTGTTAAAAATTATTTGTCGAAAATGTATTCATTGATTGAGGTAAGCCCAAATGGCCTGACCGTAATGCTGCGATTTTTATGATAGGCGCCGCGCGTTATAGTATGTGGTACATAAGTGCCTACCTACTCCTACGCTTCCCAAGTGTTACCGAATAGTAGGGGTAATGAGTACATGATAATTTTTCATGATAGCATTTTTCTGCAATACTAATTGCACTAATCTTACATATATTATCGTCTAATATTTTTGTTCTTAAAATTTAAATAAAATAAGTAGATAGTAAATAAAATAACTTTGTCGGTCTATTATAATAAGGTAAGAGGTCAAACAATAATGAAAATTGTATAAAATTTATATAAATTGTCAATGATTATCATTTTAATGATTAAATGATTGATAATGCCTCTATTATTCTGATAGACTTAACATTACTTTGCTTAATAGTACTTTAAAAATGTATAAACATTGTAATTATCGTAATTTACGAATCATTAAATTACTCAATTCATTACAGATATTTTAAACTAATTTATAACATCCTTGCTATTTTGAAATATATTTCATTACCTTCAAAACTTCATAAACCATGTAGTTACGATAGTTATCTTATTAATTTATAAAGATATTATAGAAGGAAAAAATTGGTTATGCGCTAGATGATCACATGGGTTTTAAAATAGATTTATTAGAAAAAACTGAAAATGTATTTAAAAAATTTCGAATATTAAATTTTTATCTATGAATTTTGATATTCTTCAGACATGACGTTTATGAAGCCAATTTTACGGACACTACAGTTGCAAATTTGTGTTTTAAATAGATATTCATTTTCTTAGGAATACAACGTTATACGATTTATAAAGACTATTTCTTCTTTTTTATCACCTGTAACAGGCTGCCGATTAGTCTATAATCTCTTGAATGTACCTTTATTATGACTAGACGACGCCTAGTTAACTATGTGCTCGAAGCACATCAACCTACCTTGTCTCGGAGTGCGCCTGCGCAGAGTCTCTTCACTATTCCGAGCTGGGTTCCCCCAACTCACCGCTTGGCGGCGCTGTCGCCCTTACTAGTAGCGCTCACGCGGCCGCTGCTGGAAACTAAGTTGAAGATTCCCGTCTACCGGTATCCGCGTGATCCGTGCTACGCTACCGGCGAATTCGAATCGAATGTAAACAAATATAGACGCGACCTCCGGACAAAGGAAAGACAAAATAACGACTACTTGATTTAATAAAGGCTAACGTTCACTTTATTAATGCAATTTAATTACACGGGGGTTTTGCCGAGAGTCTTGCGCACGCTTGCGCGAATGACAATATACGCAGATTGAGAGAGAGAGAGGGAAAACCGCGATCACCGCGAACTAACCGCTCGCACGCAACAATTGATTTCCTCGCGCACGCTGCGCGGGATCGCACACTATTAACAACAATAAAAAGGAGAAGGTGCACCTACCGCGATAACGATGAGGATACGGGGGCCAACCGTATCCGAACAACACTGCTGAAACGCCGCTTCGCTGCTCGCCGCACCGCCGCGATTACTGTTGCTGCTGTTGTTGTTGCTGCTGTCGCTGCTACTGCTGTTGTTGCTGTTGCTGCTGCTGCTGCTATAGCTACTGCTGCTGCTGCTGCTGCACCCAACTCACCACACCAAAGTTCGCTACGCTCTCGCACCACCAAAAGAAAACGCACGAAAACTTCGAACGGCTCGGGAAACGAAGGTTAGTTCGACACAGGCGGACTGAGTGACACAGTCATACTGCCTGTTGAACGCTCCCCTCCCGGTCATTGCCCCTACGCGCCCTCTCTCTCTCGCGAACCGATCGCGGCTTTTCTCGATCAGCCGCTCATTAACCTCGCGCGAGTCAAACGATTTTCGCTAATCGTTGCACACCATTTAATATTTCATATTTTAATAAACTACATAATTCTAAATTCGATCTAAAATAATCTAGTACCATTACTTAAATCTTCATTAAAAGTAAGCTTTCGAATTAGCATACAAATGTAATTTACTCTTAATTTTAATTCGTTAGGAGGAAGAGACACATTGTGGACACATTTTCATCAGAAAATGAAAAGACTATACTGTACGAGTAAAGTACGTAGCCTGTAAATGTATTGATTTTCGGGGAGAGTTGCGCGTCAAAAATGTATGTTTCGAGAGGCAATACATACAACAGCTCGTATCACGGCGTTATGACATAGTTAGCGTTGAGTACCTTTATATCGCTCTTTGTTCTATCGGCTTGCACGTCTGTGCTACCATTTTCCGAATAGTTTCCTTGTAAACTTCAAAAAGAGTGTATCGTGCTTAGGTATTTTTGATTTTTTAATTCCATTTTTCTATCACGAAACTTGTTACAAAAGAAAAGATTGTCGAATGCTATGACAAAAGAATCACAGTAGCAAAACTAGCAAAACGAAATTATTTATCCCTATATAAAAGGGATCCAGCTCTTAGAGCGCCGCCATATTGGTAAACATTGAATATCGTTGGTTGAGAAAGCATAAGCATGATTGGTGGAGAGTTGAGTACGGTGGAGAATTTGAATATGTGGAAGCAGAAGAGTATGATCGAGTGAGAACTCCAAGAATAGTCCCCGGATTATTTTTTCAAGGGAAAAATTGTTGTTAGCCAAAAAGTGAGAACCGCGTTAATTTTAATAAATAATATGATACACGATCCTTGTGAAGATTGGAAATATTGGAAAAAATACCCTAAACAATTTCAAGAAGAAACAATAATTGATGATGAAAACAGTGGCGTTTCTTATCGCCGAAGAGATATTAGAAAATCATATTTACGTCGTAATGATTATGAAGTAGATAATAGTCATGTAGTGCCTTATGCTCCAGTTTTATTTTTGAAGCTTAATTGTCATATTAACGTAGAAGTTTATTCAAATATGAAATCTGTTAAATAATTACATAAATATCTTTACAAAGAACATGATGCAGCATCTGTAATTGTAACTAATTCTAATGACATTATTGATCATGATGAAATTATTCAATATTTAAATGCACGATATGTAGGACCAGCAGAACCCATTTGGCGGATTTAGTTTCGAGCCACCAATGCACTATAAAAGTAAGGTTATTATTCGTTTACCTGTGCATCTTCTAAATTTTTAAAACATAACAATTCGCACAGAACCTACTGATATTGAAGAAATAAATAATGCAATTAGTTCACAAATATCAATGTTGATGGATTATTTTGATTTGAAATATACGAGATCCTAATGCGCATCAATATTATTACTCTGAAATTCCAAAAAATATGTTTTTAAGCATATTTATATTATTCAAGTTGATGGACGGAAAGTAAGAAGGTAGGTTAAAAGAAAAATCGATATTCCATGCATTGGATGTATATGCACAGTTAATCCAAGTTAATTTGAATTATTTTATTTGAGAATTTTATTGCTTCGAGTAAAAGGTGCTACAAACTTTAAAAATTTAAGAACAGGGAACGAAGAATTACGTGAATCTTTCTCTTCAGTTTGTTTAGTATATGGTTTTATTGAAAGTGACAATGAGTGAACAAATTCAATAAGAGATGCTGTTGTATTTACGATGCCAAAATAACTTCGACAATTATTTATACGAATTTTAATTCATTGTAATCCTCTTGATCCAATGCAACTTTGGACAGATTGTAAGGATGCGATGCCTGAAGATTACACATGTCAATTCAATACATCAAGGGTCGCGGCAGCGACCTGCGGCATGAATGCCGGAGGCGCGGTTTATTACGCGACACTATACTCAATGAAGTCGGCGTGCACAGATTTCAATTAATTAATTAATACATAAATAGCGTTGCATGTAAAAAAACTTATTATATATTGTTAATATATTATACCTAGATTGGTTCTATTAAAAAATTTTAATTGTTTACTTGACATTCATTCAATTATTAATTTTTTTTTATATGGTCGAAAACTTTTTTTCTTACTTTCTTCCCAGCCATCTTTATCGGTAAAGATGATTATCTTTAAGATGATTATCTTTAAGATGACTATAATATTCTCCCTTTCTCTCTCTCTCTATTCTCATACGTAATATGTATCATATATATGTTAGTTATATATGTATTATATAACATATATACATATATAACTTAATAAAAGTGATACCAGTGACAGTGACCAGTGATAAAAAAAGTGACAGCAAGATAAAGTGATTTAGTGGTAACTGATTTAGTGATTTAGTGATTGGCAAGGTCTGCAAGGTATGTAAAATAATAAAATAAATAATCTTTTGCAAACATCGGCCAAACTCTCTTTTACGCTTCCAGCAATTTATGAAAATAGAGAACATACTACCAATATATTTTTAAAAGCAATTACAGCTTTCTTGTCATTCTACCAGCCCATCAAAAAGATTTTTCAAATAGCTTTAGTAATCTGTAATAGCTTTTAAAAATATATTTGTAGTATGTTATCTATGTCTATTCTCATAAATTGCTGGAAGCATAAAATGCCAATGGCCAATGCTAATTTGATGAGATTGTTTCATAACAAAATCTTGCTTTGAGCCTTATTCCATTAAATTAACATCGGCTAAACTCTTTTTTATGCTTCCAGCAATTTATGAAAATAGAGAACATACTACCGATATATTTTTAAAAGAAATTACAACTTTCTTGTCAGTCTACCAGCCATCAAAAAGATTTTTTAAGTAGCTTTAGTAATCTGTAATAGCTTTTAAAAATATATTTGTAGTATGTTGTCTATGTCTATTCTCATAAATTGCTGGAAGCATAAAATGCCAATGGCCAATGCTAATTTGATATTTGTAGTATGTTGTCTATGTCTATTCTCATAAATTGCTGGAAGCATAAAATGCCAATGGCCAATGCTAATTTGATGAGATTGTTTCATAACAAAATCTTGCTTTGAGCCTTATTCCATCAAATTAACATCGGCTAAACTCTTATTAATGCTTCCAGCAATTTATGAAAATAGAGAACATACTACAGGATACTAAAGCTGTGTAAATAATTTGAACCTTAATTTCCAAATGTGATATTCAATAATATAATTTATTTTCAACTTACATTTCTAGTTTATAGTTTTTAAAAGTTAGGTTTACGTTTAAAATTTATTTTCTGTTATTTTTGTAATATTTTCTTCCTGTTTGTTTTTCACCAGCTGTAGCATTAGCCATGGCTACAGTGTATGCTGCAACGTTTCTTACTGTAGCTGAAGATCCTTGGCATAACGTTGCCTAAAAAATTTTCTTTTATTTATGTCTCCACCTCGTATTCCTCTATCTGTAAAATATAATGAAAACAAATTGTAAATATTCGTATATAACCATTGTTATTGTACAAATTTAATATTAAAAATACTTACTATTTGTTGGATTTATTGGCAGATTATGTTTCTTTTGCCACTGCTGGTAAGTCATATGAATATTTTTTTAACCACTGTCATTTTCTTTTTTTGATCCTTTTTGTTGTTCGCTATTTGCTTGTTCCATTGTTTGTTGTTGTTCTACTTTAAATTAAAACCAAAAATGAAATTTGATTGTGATTAGCGAATTGAGATCTGATGAGGTTGGATATTTACCAACGAAACGCACGTGTGTAACCTAAGATGAGTGTTTAATTATTTTTAACGGGTTGGCTCTCAAAATTGGATTTGGAAATTTTTGTTTAACAAATGGAGAGTGCTATGAATATATAAATATATAAATATAAATTACAATTACACTTACCTTATCCATTTCCATTATAACAGTATATTTATTTATTTAAACTTTTAGCTGCGTAGCTGTAACGGGCATATGGGCATGGAGGCTATATGGCTGAAGCTCATCTAGTTTGAGAGCCCAATGACCTAACAACCAAAATTTTTGAAAAATTATTAAAGACATTGTTTTCGAAAGTACTTTTAATGCTCGTTTCAAAATACCACTCCCAAATTATTTAGTCCACTTATAAAAAAGATATTGAACAATTATGTTGTTGCAAAATGAGATTGAATAACTATTGAGGAAGGCTTTATTCCATATAATTGTTCATGAATATTATTTTAACGGACAAGATAATTTAGAAGTAAAAATCCTTTCGATTTTTTAATAATTTTGGTTATTAGGTGAGTGAAGCTTGGTGAAAACGCCATACAACTATTAAAGATATGGTCTTTTTCAATTTTCAGTTGAACAAATCAGCCACGAGGAGGGGCTTCTTTAGCCAAATAATTGTTTTAAAGCTGAGTGTACAATCAATTGGCTAATAATAGGAAAGTAAGTAAAATGAAGAAGAATATACCATACACAATAAATATTAATAAATAAATATTTATTATTACATTTTTTTCAAATTTCATTACATTCAACTATCTGTTCTTGTTTGCGCTTGTATCTAGCGCCTGTCTGCGCTTGTATCCAGCGCCTGTTTGCGCTTGTATCCAGCGCCTGTCTGCGCTTGTATCCAGCGCCTATATTCAAATTAGATAAATAAAAAGTAATTTGAATAAAATTATAGTAACAAATATAAAATAGTTTATTATTATATTGAATCCCTTCCATTTTATTAGATAAAATTGACTTATTATTTTTAGTATGGGTGATCAAAATAAATATAATAATTTTAAGTACACATTGAGTACTTCTGATAAAAAATTAATTGTCGATGGTATAAAGTTAACCAATGTCCATATTAACATGTTCCATCACATATTACATTCTCGTAAAATGCTTCCATTAATCAAACCTAGAAGTATTTCATTTATGCCGAACATTATGCAATTCCCAGGACGACAGTGGCTTGAACCGATTCCATCTAATTCAGTGCATCTGCAAATATTACATGCATGCAATAATATTAATCACCAATATTTGGATGACCACTGGGTTTGTATTTTCTATGATACTATGCTTATACATGTTTTTGATCCATCAAATAATGATCAATTATATTCTTGTACTGAACAATTCTTAAACCAGTTATTTCCATATCTGATAAAAAATGGAAAGATAGATAAGGATAGAGTCATTTTTGAAAAAGTACAAAAGCAGCAAAATGATAACGATTTTGGTGTTTTAGCTCTAGCATTTGCAACATCTATACTGTTGAATAAAAATCCTTCAACTATTCATTATGATAGTACAAATATGAGAACCCATCTTTGTAATATATTTCAAAATTACATACTTACGCATTTCCCGACAGAAATGAGATTCGATGAAAAACATGCAAATTACGAAGAAATACATTCAAATCATAATAATTTAAATTTTATCCCATACGAATTAAGTGATCATGACAAAACATTAGTATTAAACGGTTCAAAATTGAAAGATACTCACTTGGATTTATTTCATCATCTGTTGAAATTGCATTCTCAAAGTACATCTTCTTTTATTCAACCAAGGAGTACTTTATACATACAAAATATAATGCGGAATCCAAAAAGACAGTGGTTTCCATATGTCCCTAGACATTTAGTACATATTCAAATTTTACATAGTTGTAATGATTTATGTAAAGAATGCATAGGTGGACACTGGATATGTTCTTACTACGACACTAAGTTTATCCATATTTATGATTCATTGAATACAAATCAGTTGCATCTTTGTCATGAACGATTTTTGAGTCAGCTGTTTCCTTTTTTGACGATAGATGGAAAAATTAATAGAGATAAGCTTATTTTCGAAAGAGTGCAATACCAAAAAAATGATAGAGACTGTGGTATTTTAGCGATAGCATTTGCAACGTCTTTAATTTTAAATAACAATCCTTCAGAAATTATATATGATTATGGAAAAATGAGATCACATTTATTCAACATTTTTCAAAATTGTAAATTGACACATTTTCCTTTAGCAGAAGCAATTAATGTTTTATGTAAAGATAAATCTCATAGTTTTAGTCCAAATAATATGGTTGTCAAACAATCAAGTCAAAATAACAAATCTCAATTTAAAAATATAAGTAAATTTTCACCTGCATTTGATACTTCGGCAATTGAAACAAAATATTTAAACGAAGTTAATAAAGTTTTAAAAATAAATGATAATTGGAAATTGGTTGGACTATCCGATCTCGACGGGGTCTCTTGTTATGCAAATGCGTCTATACAAAGTTTATTAAATTGTCCAATAATTAGAAGTTATTTTGTTGATTACAATGCTACTGATAAGTTGTCTGTGATAATATCTCAATATATTCTAAAAAGTAATAATAATAAAGAGCAAGTAGATATAAAGGGATTACGAAGTTTTGTTAATCAAATATATGCAGAACAAAGGCAACAAGATATTCCAGAATTTATGGGCCATCTTATTGCCAAATCAGAGAGATTGCGATTTATAATTGAACATGAAATGCGATCAATTTTAATATGTCCGAACATAAAATGTGGTAATATCAAATATTTAGAAATCAATTCCAATAATATTCTCCTTTTAAATTTACCAGACAATAGGTCTCATTGTTCATTACAAATGTTGATCGATACAAACATTGAATGTCCAATATCAAGTGATGTGAATTGTTTATCTTGCAAACAATTCAAATACTATGAAACTACTGATTTTCTTACTCATAATGTAATTATAGTGACGCAAATCAATCTTTTTCATTGGAATGGTCGAGAATTTATAAAAAATAATGAGTTTATCCTTGATGATATCAATGAATTCGTTCGTATCGATAATAAGTATTATTCAATTAGTAGTATCATCCTTCATGAAGGGATTACAAGAAGTAGTGGGCATTACTATAATATTATTCGGCAAGGTAAATGTTGGCTTTTAGTTAATGATGCACATATTAAAAATATATCATCAGTGACTTGCGTGAAAAATGCTTATGTGGTTTTTTTACAAGAAGTTGAAGAGGACTCACAATGTTTACAAGATATTAAAATGACGTTAAAAAGAAAAGTAAGTTCAGATTACGTTGATACTATCAGTAAACGGCCATCAAAAATTATGAAGTTAACTAGTAATGCAAATATATGTTCCCTTCAAAATGAATTCACACGGTCATCGCGTGATACACAAATAAAACAAAAAAGAGATCGTACAAAGGATAAAAAGGCATATTATTTAAAAAATAAAAATAAAATACTAGCAGATAAAAAAAAATACTATGAAAAAAAGAAGGACAACATATTAACAGTTCAAAAAAAATATTATGCAAATAATAAAGACAAAGTATTGAAAAGTCGAAGAAATTATTACAATATAAATCGTCAATCTAGATTGATCAAAATTAAACATCAACGTGCTTTAAATATAAAGCGTAAATATTTTGTCATAAATGTTAAACATAGTACAAGAAAATTATTTTACGAAAAACATAATTGGGTAAAAAAAATTATACCTGTCTTCAATTTACCTTCTGTAACCGAAGCTGAAATCAAAGCCGAGTCTTGAATTTCTCGTGTTATTTCGATTAGAGACAGAATCATATCAGACGCTAAATGTACATTGAAAAAATTAAAAGATAAAGCGACCGTCAGCTTGAGTCGCTCAAGGAATATTAGCATTACCAATGATAATATTAATAATGCAATTGCAGCACTATGCTGTACTTCAATGCACTTTTCGCATTCAGAACCATATTTTTTCAAATCAGTTTATGACTTTGGAAACGGGCTGCTTGTATCTGATATAATGTTGAACGAAAGTGGACAGTCAATTAATATTATACCTTTACTTGAGGGTACAAAAAATCATGATGTCTGGTTATGTAATAAATACTGTAAAATGCCCGATATTCATACCATAATAGAAATTAAAGAGCTTTTTGAAAAACTGAACGACTTAAATTATGCTGATGCTTATGATTTTCTGAAAAATCTTGACGTCTGCAGCTCTGAATCTCAACATTCAGAGAAACTTGGTCATCCTATTGTTTGTCATATTGGAAGTTTCTTATGTAATTCGACATTTCTTAAACTTCGTACTATAGCTTGTCACTTTCCTTTTTTAAGAACGATAAAAGATATAATTTATGCGTTAAAAAAATATTATAGAAATATCGAAGAGGTGAATGAAGCTTTAAATAATGGTGATTTGGAGAAATTAGAAGATATGGCATCGAAAACTTCAATGTCTTTATTTTTTTCATCTACAAAAACCGATGAAGTTACTTTGGATGAGAATGAAATTTTACAGAAATTGGACGGAGGTGTCAAAGTTTATTACAAATTTTTAAAAGACCTTCCTCTACATGTTTGTGTTTCTTGCGAACGATTATGTCGTGAAAAAAGTATAAAAGATGTCAAAGATTATGAACCAAATGTTGCATGCGAATTATTAGGAATTATTAATAATGCTTGGCAGCAATTAGTAGAATATTATCTAAATAATAATTCGATGGAAATATTCCTCAATGGTAAGATTTGCAAATCTTGTTTGGAGCAGCTTAAAAAGAATAAGATACCTCCAACGTGTCTTTTAAACAATCTTTATTTCAAAGCTATTCCAGATGAATTGAAATTTTTGAATATGTATGAAAAGATTTTAATCCAGCGTGCAAAATCATTTCAAGTTATCCAGAAAAAAGGTACTATTATAAAGAAAAATATACCTCATTACGCACGCCATGACAAGCTCGTGGGGAAAGTTTTTCATTTACCTCTACCATTACATGAAACATTACAAAAATTGTTTAAAGAAACGGATCCTCTGAACACGGATCATGAGTTATACATATTGGTTAGAAGTATTCCTACTAAAGGTAAGATTATTTGGGAGGAATACGTTGATGTAAAAAAAATATGGAATGCTTTGAAATGGCTGAAAGAAAACAATCATCTTTATTCAAAAATTAATCTTCCCATTAATCCAGAAGATTTACTGAATGAACTAAAAGATGTAGATTTAGAGTATGCAGAAGAAGATTCTGTTAATAATGAAGACAAAGTCGATGAAAATTATAACAAAGCTACAAATTCTAAATTGCCTCAGGCAGAAGCTTTATTGACTGCAAAATCTCAATCGGACACATTTTACGATGAATATACAATAAATGCTTTACATACTAAAAAACCTAATGAATCGGATACAAAATTATACCAAATGAAAAAAGTATATGAAAATCCGTTGGCTTACAATGACAGTGACTTGGATTTTAAATGTTTTCCAGACATTTTTCCTTACGGTGAATATGGCCAACGCGTTTCGAGAAATATACGATTAAGAGATGCTGATTTTATTAAACACATATTGACCTCTAAACATTCACAATTTAGAGAAAGCAAACAATTACTTTTTTACTATTTACATGATAACAATATGAGAAATCTGAATGCAGGAATATATCACATGTTACATGTTGTAGATACACGTTATAAATATACAGCTGGAAATTTCAAGAAACAATTGGAGGAGAATCTTTTAGAATCAAATCTTTATTCTATTTTTGCTCGCTTAAGAGGAACTGAAGCGTACTGGATAAAACCTAGAAGAGAACTCAATTGTATGACCCAGGAATATGGCCCAGTTACATTTTTCGTAACCTTAAGTCCCGCAGAATGGAACTAGCCGGATTTGGGTGAATTTATACAAGATTATCAATCATTGGATAATGATAGTAGATCTATTAGTCAACTCGTCGTTGACTATCCTGTTCCAGCTGCAATTTTCATAGAACAAAAGTTCAAAGCCATGATGGCTTATT
This sequence comes from Phymastichus coffea, assembly GCF_024137745.1. Lineage (NCBI taxonomy): Eukaryota > Metazoa > Arthropoda > Insecta > Hymenoptera > Eulophidae > Phymastichus > Phymastichus coffea. The sequence goes on along the minus strand of NW_026706835.1, from coordinate 1,059,416 downwards.
TGCTTTCCGACGCAAGACCTATAGGAATAATTGAACACTATTATTATGTTCGAGAGTATCAAGGTCGAGGGTTACCTCATTTTCATTGTATTTTCTGGATAAAAGATACTCCAGTATATGGCATATCTTCGAATGAAGATGTAAAAAAATTTATAATGCAATACATTACTTGTCGTTTACCTAATAAATATACATCTCCAAATATGTATCGTAGAGTAATGGAATGTCAACAACACAAACATAGTGACTATTGTATGCGTAAAAATAAAACACGAAGTGGTTTTATATCCACTTGTCGTTTCGAATTTCCGCGAAAGACAACAAAAGAATTTATTTTACGTGATGTTATTATGACTATAACAAATCGTAGAAAGTTTGTGACGGAGAATCACGGCTCGACCGTTGCTCTCCGCCGGGCTCTCACCGATTCCCCGTGTGCCTCGCCGAGCTGGGAGAGTGCGCCAGTTGAGCACACTCTAATTACTCCGTCTTGCTCTTTTCTTTCGAGGTGCGACGGCAACGGCGGCGATTGGAGGGAGCCAACGAGGAGAGCGTAGCGAGAGAGAGAGAGACGGAAGATAGGGGAAAGCCGGCGAGTCGCTGGCAGACCTGCGCGCGCATCTCGCCGGCTTGACGACAGAAGATCGGCAGTATCTGCTGGAAAGTCGTACGGCCCGCCGCGCGCACACAAATTTTCCGAATTATCTTGTTTTGTCCGTGAGTTCCCGCGCCCTCGCCGAAGACTTGAGTTACATGTGATACGTGCCCGGTGCGCGGAGTGTTCGTTTAAAGTTTCGTATAAATTGCGAAGCCGGCACCGGTGCACGTGGGCGACCGGCGAGGTGACGCGGGCGTGTGCGCGCGTGCGGCCATCTTGGTGAGCTGGTGAGTGTGAGTCTCGCGCCGATTTGCTTAGCTGGGCGGAACGAGGCACGGCACGATACACATATACACACACACGCACACTCCTCGCAACAACAGCAGACGAACACACCCGAAACATATTAACAACAGCCACAACAACAGGAATAAACGTAGCAGTAACAACAACAATAACAACAACAGTAATTAACCGCAACATTCACAACAACACCAACATAACAATCGACAACAACACCGCAGCAAGGGACGAGGGAGAAACGAGGATACAAAGAGAGCGGTCGCCTAGATATCCCGCTTGTATTTGCAGAGTATTTTGGAGACGAGTATAGGAGCACCGAGGCGGACAACGGAGTTAACGCGAGGCAAGGTCGGTGTGGTGTTTTCTCTTTCTCTCTCTCTCTCTGTCCGAGGCGTCGAATAAACACCTCGCAGTTCGGCAGCCCTGCCGATTGCGAGGTCGTTCATTATTGTATCTCGGGTCGTTTATTTTTATTGTAACCTTTTCTTTTGTATTTCGATTTTCTTTGGTTTGTAGTTTCGTTTTATTTTATGATTTTCTCTTTATTTGTATTTCTTTGTTTCTTCACCTTGATTATTTTGTAATTTCTTTTTCTTTCGCATTTTCTTTATTTCATATTTTGTTAGCCAATTATTTGATTTGATTTAGTTGTTTGATTTTGCGTTGGCTTTATTTACTCTTTTGTTCTTGTCATTAATACAATTATTATTAAAGCTTGTTGTTACACCTACTCCCGCCCCCTTTTTTTTTTTCCTTCTTCACCTATGTCGTCACTCCCATCCTGAATATAACGGTTCGCGTACGATTAACGCGTGTGCTCGGCGCGTTATTTAGCCGCGGGAACGACCTTTGCTTCCCGAATCCCCGAATAAATAATTTGTACGGACAGTCACGAGCCATCCGTTGAAGGACGACTGGATTTCTCCGTTACAAGTTGAAAAACAATAGTAGACTTTATGATCTGCCTCGAGATTTTAATGAACAATATACGAACGACTATATGCCTGCTATATTAGCTTTATGGGAAGGAAACACCGATGCTTAATTTATTGGTGAATCAACGTATCTTTTGACGTATTACATTACATGTTATGGAACAAAAGGTGAAAAAAGTAATTTGGATCTTTCTGATATAGCATTGAATAGGTCTCTTTGCAGTAGACTTTGGGCCATAGGTACGCGCGGACTTACTCACAGAGAATGTGGAGCTATAGAAGCGGCTGATACTTTATTAGGTCACCCACTTCATGAAACAGATCCAAATACTACTTTTATATAGGTTGACGTTGGTTTTGAAAAAAAAAAGAAAATTAAAATCAAAAGTTGCAATGGAACAATTATCTGAAGATTCAACGGATATCTTTTGTGATAATTTAGTAGATACATACTATCCAAAGCGCCCTATAGAGTTAGAAACCATGTATTTATATGATTTTGCGAGATTTTTCGATATATGGAAAAAAAAGCCAATTCGCAAAGCTGAATATTATAAAATGGATGAAAATTTATATTGCTGAAAAAGAAAACAAGCACGTTTAGTTCTTCATATGAAGTACAATCCTCAAACACAACCTGAAGCCTATTATTTTTCTATATTGATATTATTTAAACCTTGGAGAAATACCGAGGAACTTAAGGGAAACCAAGAAACATATCATAATGCTTTTATTGAAATAAAAGATGATTTATCTGCAGCACTTAAATATCATGATAAGCTGCAGATGATTCAAAATGCTATGGATGAGGCTAATAAATTAATCAAGCAACAAGAATTGGAAAAGACCTTGACCCAAATATCAAAACATCTGGAAATTGCTGATCCTCTTGACGCTACAGAAGTTATAAAAGATGTTCAAGATTTGATTGAAAAGGTTGCCGAAACAAAAGATATTGACGTAGATCAATCAATCAAAAATTTAAATGTTGATCAATTAAGAATATTTAATACAATTACATCTACAATGTCATCTGACAATAAAGTAATAAGACTGTTTGTTAGCGGATTTGGTGGTACTGGTAAAATTTACTTGATTGAAAACTTGGTATTATGGAACAAACTAAAGAGAAATAAAAATACCGCTGTTGCAGCTCCGACTGGTATTGCAGCATTTAATATTCAGGGATTGACAGTTCACAGATTATTAGAATTACCTGTAGAGCAAGGAGGCACGGCAAAATATAAACCTCTATCGGATAATGCGTTAAAAAGAATACGTCAAAGTTTAAAGAATGTTGATTTCATCATTATTGATGAGATTTCTATGATATCAAACGTAACTCTTACGTATATACATTTCCGACTGACAGAGGTTTTTTGCACATCAGACAAAAAAGACGGTTGGTTTGGTAAAATACATATTGTAGTTTTTGGCGATTTACTTCAACTACCACCTGTGCGAGAAGAATTCGCTTTCGTTTCACTGACAAGATCGCAAATTGATAAATACATTAAAGGAATGTTATCATTTAATTTATGGACCTTGTTCGAATATGAGGAATTGACTATAAATATGAGACAGAAAAATGATAAAGGTTACTCAGAAATTTTAGGAAAATTAAGATTAGGTTATTTAACTAATTCTGATATAGAAACTTTACTGAAAAGAAAGATTTCTTTTTCCAGCAATATTCCTTCAAAATCTCTTCATGAACTGTGCCAATATTTGAGTAATTTGCCTACCAATACAGTATGCTTGATGCCGACTAAAGATATGTGCTCAATACTTAATAATACCATGTTGAATAAACTAGAGTGTGAAGAGATAAAGCTAATTGCTAATGATTGTTACAAATGTCCAAAGAGACTAGAAAAACGTGTTTTGAAAATTTTAAACGAAGATGATGACAACGCTTGTGGCATTTCTCGAGTAATCACAATCAAAATAGGTTGTAAAATTATGATACGAAGAAATATCGGTGTGTCCATCGGATTAGTTAATGGAACTATAGCAACAGTTATTGCAGTGACCAAAGGAAAAACAGGTATAGATAGCGTGACTATTAGACTTCAATCAAATCAAGAGTATTCTATCAAACAATTAGAATACCAATTTCAAATATTAGATCAAGTATTCATTACGAGAGAACAATTTCCAATTTGTCTAATTTATGCTATAACTATTCATAAAAGTCAAGGTTTAAGTTTAGAAAATGCTGTTATAGACGCTGGAAACAACATTTTTAGTTGTGGTCAAACGTACGTAGCTTTATCTAGGGTCACTAAACTAGAAGGTTTACATTTAATTAATTTGGATCCTTCTAGTATTAAAGCTGATGAGTCTGCTATAAAAGAATATAATAGACTGAGAAATCAATATCGTACAGATCTTGATATTTATAATATTCCTGTTAAAGATGTTTACAAAAGTAATAAAATATTTGACAGTGTTTGGTCTATATCACGTCATACATTGCAGATTCAAGCTGATAATGTTAATAATATTTTACAATGTCCGTTGAGTTCATTCATCTATCCATTGCCTGATAAAAATAGCTTATCTTACGCTAAATCATGTATACAGAGTTTACTTCATTGCCAACTGATTAGAAAACATTTACTTGAATCCAAGGATCAAGATATACTTTTACAAATATTTAAACAATATGTTACCAAAACTTTGGTTGATTTAGTCCCGCTTTCAAATTTTCTTAATACTACCAAGTATTCATTCCTAATTCAAAAGGATGCTGCAGATTATTTATCGGATATATGTATGAAATTTGGAATAATAGGCAAACTTACTACACATGAGCTTACCATTGGGATAAGATGCCCAGGTTGTGATTTTAGACCCGATCCAATTACAACATGTAATTGCATTTTAAATTTATACTTAAATACAGAAAAAAATGGGGCATATACGTTGCAGAATATTATAGATGAAAATATTAATGTTTGGCGCGATATTCAAGAAACTTGTCATAATAACTGTAAATATAAAAAACAAAAAAAAGTTTCTCTCCGTATTGATTTGGAAAAAATTTTAATAATTAGGCTGTCACTGTTTTCAGACAATAATAAATTAACTGGATTCAAGATTAATGATGTGCCAAAGACGAAAATTTCTATAGATGATAAATGTTTTAGGGTAATAAGTGCAATTTTTCATTGTGGACCAAGTATGGACAATGGGTATTATTTTAATGTATTACGCGAAGAAACTTATTGGTTTCATACATCTGATTCTAAATGTACAAAAAAATCATGGCCTAAAGTCTCGAAAGATATATATATAATATTTTTAGAACAAATTAAAGCACCAAAAAGAAAGTGATCTCGTAAAGAAAATATGAGATGTTTCGTATCAACTCTCCGAACGTGGCGCACGGGTTCCAAAAGATGACTAAGTTCAACTCTTATTTGCACTACTTGAATGTATTTTAGAATGACTAATATTCTAATCAAGTCTAGTAGAATTTATTATTGTAGTATTCAGTCGTAACCATAGCTTCCATTGAAATAAGTGAAATCTCCATAAAAACACTTTTTACAAAAGTAAAAGGTTACATGAATGCTTTTTTAACTTCCTTGCCATTTTTATCGCTAAAACCTTGCTACTTCGTCCACAGTTATTTTAATTTATAAAAATGATACGAGCGCTATATATTACTTGCTCATACACGTACAGACAGATTTTTGTATCCTATACTAAAAATTATCCATTTTTCACATATTACTCTGTTTAGATCTTAACTCAATAATAGAATTTACTTATTCGTCTTTAAACTTTTGAAAGTACTGAAATCAATATAAATAAAGCACGGATGCCATTTATAAGTGTAACATCTTAAGGACCAAAAGAATCGATAAAATACTAAAAACTCGTTGATTTTATATGTCTAGTTCTCTATGTCTAAACATCATTGTTAACAATGACTGAAACATGTTCAGTATCTTTAAATAATGAATCATTTTTATGTATTTAAATTGATATTAGATACACTACGTCTCGATCAACCTTATTTTTTTATTGGGATCGTTTTTAAATTTTTGAAAGAAATGAAATCTATTTGAAAATGGCACAGATGCTATTGATTCGTTTCAGCTGCTACATAACAAATAGTCACGCATTATTTATACGTTGAAATTTTCAATAACTTATATAAATTTTTGGCAACTTTTATTCTTGCCGGGCCAGTCCGCCAATAATATCAGGTACAAGCATGGACAATAAAATATTATAAAATGAATTACTCTTAGCCGTGTACTGAAAATGAAAAATATCTAACGTTAAAAAATTATTACCAAGAACTTTACGTTTCTACCTGGTATAAAAAAATTATTTTTCACTATGTATCAAAAAAAATATTTCGATATAAATTTAAAAATTGTAAAAGTGACTTTAGTATTTGCTGAACCACGCAATAATTAATATAACAGTATTGTATACTTTTCACATGAGTAGTAAAAATCATTTGAGTATTTCATTAAACACTTTTGTATACTTTTCAGTTGAGTAGTAAAAATCATCTGAGTATTTCATTAAACACTTACAAATACAAATTAATTATAGGTTTACCAAAGACAATATTGATAAAAATATTAAATAATGATAGTAAGGGTGCGTATAATGAAAAGTTAGCTGTAAATTAATCATTTCTTTTTAACTCAGGCGACAGGCCCGGCAAGAATAAAAGTTGCCAAAAATTTATATAAGTTATTGAAAATTTCAACGTATAAATAATGCGTGACTATTTGTTATGTAGCAGCTGAAACGAATCAATAGCATCCGTGCCATTTTCAAATAGATTTCATTTCTTTCAAAAATTTAAAAACGATCCCAATAAAAAAATAAGGTTGATCGAGACGTAGTGTATCTAATATCAATTTAAATACATAAAAATGATTCATTATTTAAAGATACTGAACATGTTTCAGTCATTGTTAACAATGATGTTTAGACATAGAGAACTAGACATATAAAATCAACGAGTTTTTAGTATTTTATCGATTCTTTTGGTCCTTAAGATGTTACACTTATAAATGGCATCTGTGCTTTATTTATATTGATTTCAGTACTTTCAAAAGTTTAAAGACGAATAAGAAAATTCTATTATTGAGTTAAGATCTAAACAGAGTAATATGTGAAAAATGGATAATTTTTAGTATAGGATACAAAAATCTGTCTGTACGTGTATGAGCAAGTAATATATAGCGCTCGTATCATTTTTATAAATTAAAATAACTGTGGACGAAGTAGCAAGGTTTTAGCGATAAAAATGGCAAGGAAGTTAAAAAAGCATTCATGCATCCTTTTACTTTCGTAAAAAGTGTTTTTATGGAGATATGAAAGTCATACCAAAGCACTTATAGATATATGAACTTTAATTCAAATTTAAGGTAAAAGTCTTGATAAATTTCCGCAATTCCTAAATTTATTGCAAGATGTCAACGAAATTTGACCAATTATGAAATTTCTAAAATTCATTTGACCGTCGATCGTAAGTGATATTTGAAATTAAACGAAAAACAAGAAGAAATAGCAGACACAATTTTAAATGCCGTTTTGAATAATAATTATGATGAAAATTCAGAACAGAGTAACTGTTTCTTTATAGATGGTTCTGGTGGATCTGGTAAAACCTTTTTATATTAATGTTTTTTGTATCTGTTCAAGGAAAACAATAAAAAAGTATGTACTATGTTGTTTACTAGAATAGCAGCTATGTTATTACCTCAAAGTAAAACAGTATATAAAGTATTTCATGTACCTGTACCTTTGTTGCCATATTCATCACTAAATATAAGATTAGAATCACAAGAAGTTGCTAATTTGAAAGAAACAGATGTTTTTATCTAGGATGGAGCTTCTATGGTTCCAAGATATGCTACTGAAGGGATGAATAAAACTTTGCGTAACTTATCGAACAATGATAAATTATTTGATGGAGTAAATGTTTTAGGAGGAGATTTCAGGCAGTTACTTCCTGTGAAAGTAAATAGTATGCATAGTGAAACTATGGATTTATCTATAAATCGTCGTTTACAATGGCAAAATATTATTAAATTTTCTTTAACCCAAAATATGCGAGCTTTCCCTGAAGAAATTGAATTTTCAATATTAGTGATGGAATATTGAAATACAATCAAGATAAATTGAATTTACAACATTTTCCTCAAAATTGTATTAGAGTAATTGGTAACGTAGAAGACATAGTAAATGACATTTATGGTGATATATTAGGCAACAAATAATATAAAAAATCAATTAGTATTGATATTTTATCTGCACGAAACATTCACACATTAATGAAATAAATGAAAAAGTTAATTTACTGAATGAAACAACGGAAAAAATTTATACAAGTATTGATTGTATCGAAAACTGTGATAATGAAGGTTTTGAAGATGTTATATCAATTGAAGATTTGAATGCACTTTCTCCCTCGTCTCTTCCTCCTTAAGAATTAAAATTAAGAGTAAACAGCATTTGTATGATAATCTGAAATTTGACTATTAATAAAAGTTTATGCAATGGCACTAGATTATTGATTTTAGAACTATGTAATAATTTATTAAAATGAGAAATATTAAATGGTGATAAAAAAGGAGAAATAGTCTTTATAAATCATATAACCTTGTATTCCTCAGAAAATGAATGTCCATTTGTTTTTAAACACCAACAATTTCCTATCAAATTAGCATTTGCAATAACAGTAAATAAAGCACAAGGTTAGACTCTAGAAAAAATTAGAATATATTTAAGAAATTACGTTTTCAATCTTGGTCAGTTATACGTTGCTTTATTTCGAATTCGGTCGTGGAATTCATTGAAAATATATACGGATTGTCCTAATAAGGATAGCATTAAAAATTTCGTGTACAGAAAATGATATTTATAAATTATTTATTAACGTCGAAATATTTTATGTTACAAAATTCATTTCAAATATTGTTTATTTATTTTATTAATAATGTTACAAGAAGTTAAATGTCGATCGCACTTATTATCCAGATGGACAAGCTCAACGCGCGCGGAACTAGCGATGATGCACTTCTAGTTTATAAAAGGCTAAGCGTTACTATGTGACTGTTGTTAATCATCATAGCAACAAAAAGGATAAAACTTTTTTGCGGCGTGCGGTCAAGCTTTTCTTTCTTTCTTCATTGATTGAATTTTCAAATAAATTTCAATTCCTAAAATGATTTTAGCTTTCACTTTTAACACAACTTTTATGTCCATTTTTTTGATTATTATTGTGCACGCGTGTGTATGTTATCTTGTGCTAAACCTGTCCCTGCTCTATTATCATATATTGTGCTAGCTGTATCTATTGACGGCGATCCATCCGTTATTAACTTTGATAACACAACGACTTATATGTCAAGGTAAGCATTAAGATTTTTTATTTTCGAAATGAATATTTTTGAAATTATTGTGCGAGTGTTTTTCGGCACTGCGTACGTGAGCCCTCGCGCGTGCGAGAAATCTCATTTTGAACACATTGTATTGAAAAATTGGTACATGTAAAGTTAATATATGTACCAAAAGATAGCCTCGTATAACTTCTTCAACCTTGATTCGCTCGGACGCAACTTTCCACACTAGGCTCAAATTACGAGGTCTGTCCGGAAAGTATCGGACCTACGTTTATATTTTCGCACCATAGTGTTCGAGCGACCTCTACCGGACAGAAACGTCAACAGTAAAGCCTCACGAATCTATTGCTTACTTATTCACACCTGCCGGACGTATAGTTCATACGCAGCGTGTCTTTGTTTACAGTGCCTTTTTCGCGTTCATCGGATTTTGATATTGTCAAAAATGACTGAAAAACAAGATCAACGAATTTGCATCAAATTTTGATTTCAACTCAGAAAAACGAGTTCGGAAACTATTGAAATGATGAAAAAGGCCTTCGGAAGCCAGTGTATGAGCAAAACACGAATAAAAGAGTGGTATAAACGGTTCAAGGATGGTCGCACTTCTGTCGATAGTGATTCTCGTTCCGGCCGACCTTCGACGACAAAAACCGCAGATAATATTTAGCGGGTGCGACTTGCAATCGAACAAGATCGTCGTATGACTGTGCGAGAACTAGAAGAAGACCTTGGGATACCAAAAACTATCATTTCAGAAATTTTAACCGAAAATTTAGGAATGAAACGCGTGTGTGCGAAATTCATCCCAAAATTGCTCACAGTAGAGTCTGCAGCAAGTCTGCATTTCTAGCAGATAGAATAACACCCTGATCAATTACATAACATTTTTCATTGGTGATTAATTATACAGACCATAATTATATTATAATTATTATTTTACGTACTGATATAATGCATTATTATATTATTATTACAATGTAATTATTATTATATATTGATATATTATCATTATTATTGCATCAAATTTTTTATTTACGTTTTATTTACAATTTCTAAAGCATACTGGGGGCTCTTGGAGCTTCATTTCAAATAAATACTTTAGTATTGTTTAATAATATCTTTTCCTTAGCTTGTATTGTAATATTTGAAAATAAATCGTGGAATAACAGGAGTGGCAAATCAAAAATTTTATGAATTGATTTCTAAAGAGGCAATACGAGTAGTATTGTAAAAATACCGGTTTATGTCATTGTATAAGTAGAACATTTTATGTTCTTCGACATTAAAAGATAGTAAATAGTCGTGTAAATAATGTTTTACCTTATCTATCTATGCAGAAGAAAGTTAAATCAGTGCAATGGTCTGAACGTGAAGCTTAAGGATTGTGACGGTAAACGTCAGATTAGCGCTAACAATATAACCCAATTGTTGCCTGCGAGGGCAGCACCTACCGGGGAGACGAAAAACGTAACGAAGGAATTCGGCGCGCGAGCAGACGGAACGCGCGCGATTGAAATCGAACCAGTGAAGCACTGACCATCATCACGTTCGCCCGCTTTTCTTTTCGCTATTGTCGATCCGTGTGCCGTTAAAGCCAATTATTGAGAGAAGAACGCCCAGATCAGTGCCAGCTAGCAGTGATCGCTGTTGCCAAGGTGCCATTCAACCGCCAAGGGGAGAGACCCGAGCCGACGGAGAAGCGTCGCCAGCGAAGAGATCGAGAGAGTGTGTGTGAGGTTTCGCCATCGAGGGCGAAACCACGTGTGCGCGAACTCGCGATCCGCGACATAAACAATAAGACAATTAAATTCCAATACTTAATAATTCCAATAAGACAATCTTCTCGCTGTGCGACTCGTCAGTGTCACCTTCGTACGCCTGTGATATTAAGATAAGCTGGCCAGCTTATATTCGCGGTCGCGATGCAATAGCCCGAATAACAATTAATTTTTCCGACATCTCAAGCGTGCATGTAATAGCTCTTCCAACAAAGAGCAGCGAGCGTTCCGACACTGCATGTTGTCGTCGTGCGAGCGTCGATGTAAACAAACACGCGGGCCGACCTTATGTAGCATTTGATAGGTAATAAAAGATTCCATTCGTGACATTAACAAGTGCTTTCGACTCGCTCATTTCATATTGCTTCCACTCACTTTCTTGTAGGTTAATAGATTTACTGGTTGACTGACGCCTGTCTCCCCATGTTCTCCGGATTGCGTTTTGAGCATAGATGATTACATTCGCCTTTCAATAAAGTTGCGCGAATAAAAATATAATTAAACGGTACACACCCCGTTACATGGCGCCCAACGTTAAAGAACCTACGGAGTTTTTGATTGTTCAAAACACCGGTTCTCAATAGTGACCTTGCGCTCAGTCAACCAGCGACTTAGGTGGCAATCAAGTGTTGTTGTGCACACTTGATACCGAAGGCCACAATAGTAAAAATAGCCTGTTAGTTAGCTTGCAAAGGCCCGACGCGGCGTAAAAGTGTAAACAACAACTGTAAACGCGTGCGAGTGCGACCGAAAGGCTCTTAGAAGCGTAAACACCAATAAATTTTGGAAGTTGCCGCAAATCAATAATATTGTACCCGTTGGCCCGGGGAAAACTAACACCGGCAACTTTCAAACGAAATTAATTCAATTTGATAATTTTCTTTGATATTAATTGCCTTAATGTATACGTTTTTTTTTCAATATTATTAGCGGCGGTTATTGATGACTACGCTAAGCGCTCGTTGAAATATTTTAGATACTAACCAAAACAGCCGCGCTAACAAACAGTTAGTGCGTCTGATAGGCAGGATCATTATATTGCGTATTAACCAGCGAAGAGTCTTTCGGCAGATAAATCATAAAACACCCTTGATCAAGTCCAGCGTCGGCTAATAAAATTTTTTTTATTTTTCGTTTTGCGTACGAATTTTAATACAGCACTCGCACTCGTATAACAAACGTGTAAATTTCGCATAAAAATTAGCCGCAAGTCAACTAACAGAGAAAAATGGACCGCACTCAAACAGAAATAGAAAATTGGGTGTTGACGCTCCAGAAGGAGGAAATCGAAGAGTACCTCGAACAACTGGAGCTCAAAGAAGCGGGACCAAGCTCTCGAGAGCTGCACGGCTGCATACCTGGTTACTCGGCGACTACTCCGCAGCAGATTTTGCGGAAGTCGACAACCAGCACAGCAGTCCAGCCAAAAGAGCCGCCCTACGCTCGGAGCTAATCGAATCCCTATGCCAGGAACACACAGCATCCGAGCAAGAGGAGGAACACCCGCTAGCCCACTTAATGCAGAGTGCGGAGGTAATATCGCGAGTGCAGAAAACCACGATAAACATCGCGAATGTCCTGGACAGCAGAGAGAACACGAAGAGTAATAAAAGTATTACGATAACAGCTGATGATGGCAGCCAGTTCCAACTCCCGCCGGCATTTACGGTGATGATCCAAGACCTCATTTTCCGATCCAGAGAAAATGAGAAGAAACTAAAGCTGCTAGACTCACTAAGTTTGAATATATCCAATTTAACAAAAATATTAGAAAAGATCCTCAGCAACAGCGTCAATGTGAAGGACCAATTGGACAGTCAATCCGCCAGGATCAGCGCATCAGAAAACGCCGAAAACAGAAATATACGACAAGACGATGCGAATAGTTCCAACGAAGTGCAGCAACAGGAGAACACGCGTAGGAGCGTAGCATTCCAAGACACCTTCACATGCCATTACGACACCAGGCTACCCCAGAGCACTCCAGCTGGACCCAGACAGAGGCCCACGGGGGCCACCGGCAGGACCCCCCACCGGACGCCCCCTTTCGGAGAGGGTGGACAGCATCAACTCGGTGGAGTTAATGCTGAAGTGGACAACCACCCACCGAGCATGTGGTCATCTCACCAGACGTCAAACCCGTGGTCGATAACAAGAGACGTCGGCCGCATTGTCCGAGGATGGAAACTCAGGTTCTCCGGAGAGGGCAATGCGAGCATTGACACCTTCTTGTCAAGGCTGGACAGCTCAAGGAGAACCGCGGGACTTACGGAGGACGAGATGCTCCTGGCAGTATCCGAGCTACTTGTCGGTCCCGCCCTCGTCTGGTACGAGGCAATGAGAAACGAATGGTTCTCCTACGCGGACTTCGAGGCAGACGCAAGAGCATGGTTTGGAACCAGCAGGCAACAACAGCAGCGTTTAACGAAAGAGGTTCAAAGCCGATATCAGGGCCCAGACGAACCCGCGAACGTCTACATCGCTAACATGATGGGCCTAATGAATCAGCTGAACCCCAAAATGACGCACGAGAACCAACTGGACCTGTTGCATGCCAACCTCCTCCCGGAAATCCAGAGCCAAATACGGAGATCAGAAGTAGACTCCGTACGGACCCTGAACGACCTGGCCACGGCGGCCCAGAATAACTTGCATCAGCGAAGGATGGAGCGGACGGTACCAGACCCTCAGTCGACTCTATACCCTGAGTTAGCGTACCACCCCCGCACCGACGCGAGCAAGGGTCGTAAGGGCAAGGTGGCGTCTATGTCCGGTGACAAACCTGAAGTTAATGATAGGTTGGACCGCATGGAAAAGGTACTCGAGAAGGTGACGCACCAGGTCGTCTACACGCCGACGCCCTCGGGGGCGACACCTAATCCGAGCCTAGAATCGGTCGATGGCAAAAAGAAAGTCTTATCCTCCGAGGTAGTGAACCAAATGCTGCTGTCTCTCAGGGAGATATCGGAGGGGATAAAGGATATTCGCGCCGGCAAAAACCCGACTTCCGAGGACCGAGCCAAGAGACCGGAGACTCCTCGCAGACGAGGAAGAGATTTCTCAGTGCCGATCAAATGCGCCGAGTGTGGCCTACTGGGGTACAGCAGGAAGTTCTGTCCCCAATGCAATAAGGGAAATGAGCAAAGGACTGGATAGGTGGAGTTGACCCCACTCCTTCATCCCGTAACCCAAACCCCGTTAAAGAGATCTCGCGGCCTTCGTCAACACAGCCCGCGCCGTTAGTAGCGAGCGTGTTGAGCGACGACAGCGAAAACTCCCATAGTGACGCCAAAGAAGAGCGTGGCGGTAGAGTGCACGTGGAGAAGAAGGGTTATGACGTTAGTAAAGCCAGAGACCCTGGACCAGCCGAGGCGGTGGCGTATAGATCGCACACGCCCTCGGGGGCACGGGCAAAGGCAGATAAATCGTCAAAGGATATCGACGTTAGTAAAGCCCAAGACCCTAGACCGGCCGAGGTGGTGGCGAATGGATCGCGCACGCCCTCGGGGGCAAGGGTAGCGGCAGATAAATCGTCGAAACGTAACCCCATGGAAACTCCGATCGTCCGAACCAAGGTGGCTCGGACGACAAGTGACGTCACTCTACCACGCGAGAGCACAGTAGCTAGCGCTATGGTGTACAAGGAGCAAAGCTGTGAGGCCGTCGAAACTGTTTCCCGATATTCCCCGGAATAGGAGACGCGTTGGTGGCTACCGGTGAAAATAGGGTATTTCCAGATACGGGCCCTCTATGATCCGGGGGCCTCCACCACAGCCATGGGTAGTAATGCTCTACAAATAGCGTCTGTGCTAGGCGTCAAATTGGACACCACCCACGCGGGTACGGCAGGACTACCAGACGGTCGGAAGTTAACGATCGTTGGTCACGCCCTGCTGCCATTCACCGTGGGAGGATTGACGATGCCGACGAGAGTAGCCATCCTCCCTACCCTCGTCGAGGAATGTATTTTAGGAGTGAACTTCGTCAGATTGTTCAGAACGGTACTTGATCCCGACGATAACACGTTGCTGTTCAAGGGATCACAAGCCAAAATGGAGCTAGAAGTAGCTAGCTTGGAGGCTGGTCCGAGATTAGCTACAATCAGACTAGCCGAGGTAACGGCCACCCAACAGGCGATATTGCAGAAGACCATTGACGAGGCCTTATCGCAAGCCCCTGCGGGCTTGGGATGTGCGGCAGACATTGAGCACGAGATTCGGGTCGGTGATACGAAGCCAATCAAACAGCGTTATTACCCGGTATCGCACAAGGTCGAGCAGGAGATGCATAGACTGGTAAGGGAAATGTTAAACCAAGGGGTAATCGAACCAGCGGACAGTGGCTGGTCGAGTCCAGTGGTTATGATACGCAAGAAGGACGGTTCGTACAGATTTTGTATTGACTTCAGAAAGGTCAACAAGGGCTCCGAGCCAAATGCGTATCCCCTACCGTTTATGCAAGATATATTGAGGCGCTTACGAAACGCACGCTATATCTCCACGCTCGACCACAGTAGCGCGTATCACCAAATACCATTCAAGACCGAATCTCGACCTATCAGTGCCTTTACCGTGCCCGGACTGGGACATTTCCAGTTCGTGCGAATGCCATTCGGTCTCTCTTACGCCGGCGCCACCTTCCAGCGGTTGATAGATAGAATGATCGGCCCCGAACTAAGCGAATTCGCTTTCGCCTATTTGGACGATATCATAGTGGTATCTTCCAAATTCGAGGATCACCTACGGCACTTAAAAACCGTATTGGACAGGTGGTGCAGAGCTGGCCTCTCGATCAATCGAGAGAAGAGTATCTTCTGCAAGCCTGAAGTCAAGTACCTAGGCTTGTTAATCAACCGCGAGGGTATCAGGCCAGACCCTGAAAAGGTGCGCTCTATCGTGGAGTACCCACGACCAGGAAACGTGCGACAGCTGCGCACCTTCCTGGGGGTCGCTTCATGGTACCGCCGATTCATGAGTGACTTCGCCACGCACGCTCAACCGTTAACGAAGCTGACGGGGAAAAAGAGCGAATATGTGTGGGGAGAGGACCAAGAACAAGCCTCCGCTAAGCTTAAGGCGCTCATGATATCCGCACCATGCCTCGGGTTGCTGGAACCCGACGGGCAGTACGTGCTGAAGACAAATGCTAGCGGTACGGGAAACGGTGCCGTCCTGATACAAAGATTAGGAGACGGAGACCGAATCATCGAGTACGCTAGCCGAGTCCTTAACCCGGCTGAGCAAAACTACTCAGCCACTGAGCGCGAGTGCTTGGCGGTCGTGTGGGCATCCAAAAATTCCGCCCGTACATAGAGGCGTACCGGTTCAGGGTGGTGACGGACCACAATAGTCTAAAGTGGCTATATAACCTGAACAACCCAATTGGCCGTCTCGCCCGATGGGCCTTGCTTCTCCAAGGCCATACTTTCGAGATCGAATATCGAAAGGGGGCAGACAATGTGCTGCCCGACGCGTTATCACGCGCTTTTGAGCCCACAAAGGCTGAGGTTAGCGCAATGGACCAACCGAAGTCAAGGGACAGCGCCTGGTACACGGAACAATTCCGGCGCGTCGAGAGCCACCTAGAAAAATACCCGAATTGGAGGGTTGTCGGCCGGGTGATGTATCGCCTAAAGCCAAGCTACGACAACCAAGAAGAAGATGGATACGGGAACGTATGGAAACTCGTCGTGCCTCCGGAGAAACGCAAGGCGGTATTGTTCGAGAACCACGACCTAGAGACGGCAGGACACTTGGGACGCGAGAAGACCTTCGCCCGCGTCGCCCAATCCTATTACTGACCGGGAACGTACACGGATATTAAGGGATACGTCCAAAAGTGCCAGGTCTGCCAACAGTGCAAGGTTGAACAGCGACCGCCGCGCGGGTTCATGCAGGACCGAACGTGGTCTATGCCTTGGCAAGTGGTCGCGGGCGACATCGCTGGACCCTTTCCAAAGAGCCCTCGAGGGCACGAATACGTCCTAGTATTCATCGACGTATTCACACGATGGGTCGAATGAATACCCATAAGTAGTGCTAACGGCAAAACGATAGTGAAGGAACTCCGGGAACGGGTAATCCTGCGTTTCGGTACGCCAAAGATCTTCTTGTCCGACAATGGCACCGAGTTCCGCAACCAGTTGGTAAACGGGTACCTAAGAGATCAGGGGATAAAACGGACCTTCACCCCAACCTATACCCCGCAGGCTAACCCCACGGAAAGGGTTAACCGTACCTTGAAAACGATGATAACATCGTATCTGCAAGGGAATTACAGGGAACGGGACCGAGCGCTGCCCGAACTCATGTTCGCATTGAACACGGCCGTCCATAGTTCCACCGGGGTTGGGTTAGCCCTGCCATGCTCAACTACGGCAGACAACCGGGAGCCCCAAATACTCTTCGGAAACGAATGGACGAGCTCGCCGCACAAGAGGAGAGTTTGCTTCGAATCGGGCAATGGAACGAGCACATGCAGAATAGCCGTTCCGCCGTTCAGCAAGCTCACGAGAGCGCTTCGGATGAGTCCCTGAGGCAGGCAAGGTATTACAACGCCAAGCGTTAAGCGTTAAGCGTTAAGTTTGGGACCACAGGTTTAAAGAAGGGGATTGGGTGTGGAAGAGGAATCACGTCCTGTCCTGCGCGGCACAGGGCATTTCCACGAAGTTAGCACCCAAGTTCATAGGCCCCTTCATCGTTACCAAGGTACTCGGCGCCAACTCATATCGCCTTGCCAATCAACAGGAAGAAGTCACGGCGTTAATACACACCAAAGATCTCAAACCCTATTATGGGCAAGATGACGATTTACTGGAAGATGGGACCCGACAACGAGACAACGACGAGTCCTCTACCACCGATGGAACTATGGCGATGAACGTCCCGCCCAATGCGAGCGATACGACGATGCACGGAAGCGGGAGCGCCGACACTGCGGACAACACACCCCAAAACAACAACGCGACAACTCCGAGCTCACCTCGTCATACCCGTCTTAATCTCACCAATCGAACCCCACTAAACACCTCTTCTTCTAACACAGCAAAGCGCCCACGAGGGAGACCTCGCAAATGCGCGCTAACCACACACACTACACAACATCGACAGACTACTCGAGCCCCTCCTCCCATCGTCGGGAAAAGGAAGAGGGGCAGGCCACCGAGAACACCAACCGCGAATGCATAAGACGCGGCGAGGGAAGGACCTGGGAGACCGACGCCAAGGACCCCAGCTTCGACCCCGGCGACGAAGGTCCTGGGCAGCCGAACAGGCGCCCACCTTCGACATCTAAAAATGTTCGGGATATTAACTTGCAGAATTATTGCAGGATGCAGATTACGCTCGAACAGTTTGAGCAGGCGGCGGCCGCCCTCATCGGATTAGATATGGGCCCCGCCGTCGAAGGCGTCATCCACGCGGCGCTACATATGCTGGAGCAGAAAAGATGCGAGGAGGAGCAGGCACGGGCGCGAGCTCACGAGAGCTCGACGTCCGTGCTGATTGAAGAGCTCCCGGCAGAGAAAGCCACCGCGCAACCGAAGACGATCCCCGGCATCGCGCACGGTGATAGCACACCACTGCCTGGACCCCCAGCGGGATCTATCCCGTTGAAGGCTCCAACGACATCCGTTGGCACCCAAACGGAGGAGGGTGCCACCGACGTGACCTGGCGCCCCAGGTTCACTAGCCAGACACCCCCGTCTGGCGAACGAACCTGGGAGGAAATAGTAGAGGGGTTAAGGGAAGTCGAAAAAGGCTGGGCGACCCTCAATGCCCTCCAACGAGCCGTGTACGCCGAATACGACGCGTACGCGGCTGCGGGACACCACCCAGACGACATGGACTACCGGGATAAGGTGGTGTCCCGCCGTCGCCAGTTCGCGTCGGCACTCAAGGAGGTGCAGCGGCGTCACCGCCAGGCCATCGAGGGCCCGCCGAGTGACCTCCCCATGGGCCTCTCCCAGCCTCCGATCGTCGGAGCCAGGCCAACGACTCCGGAGATCAGGTCGGGGGCCACTCCGCGCCAAGGCTCGCAAACGTGCGGGGTAAACCTGGTGGTGAACGTAGACGGCAGCCAAGGGGGTCAAGCAATGGGGCCCATCCACATTAATGAGGTAGTAGGGCCCGCGGGTGAGGACCCCATGGTCGAAAGACCGTTGTGGTCCGCCCCGAACCGCAGGGACGGGTTGCCGCTGACCCCCAGGGAACGATGCCTCCCACGGGGCACCCTATCCCGCGCACAGTGGGAAGGGTGCAACGTGTGCCATTACCCCGGGGTGACCCGCGCGAATCGCTGCCCCCGCGTGCGATGGCATGCCGACCTGGTCCAAGAGAAGCTGGGATGGGAGGCGCGCGGCCGTCCTCCAGGGAGAAGAGATATCGCCGAGACCAGCCAGGTGATCCTTCCCTGCCCCCGTGGGCTGGGCCACCGATACGTCGCCCTGCGCAATAAATAGTAAAACTGAATCTATCACGGACTATGACCCTTTTATTACCCTTTATCCTCTCCTCCTCGAAAGGAACAGCGCTAATAGAATTATCGTCAAGGACCCCGTTGGTCCAGACTGGAAGGGGGCTGTGATGGTAAACGTCAGATTAGCGCTAACAATATAACCTAATTGTTGCCTGCGAGGGCAGCACCTACCAGGGAGACGAAAAACGTAACGAAGGAATTCGGCGCGCGAGCAGACGGAACGCGCGCGATTGAAATCGAACCAGTGAAGCACTGACCATCATCACGTTCGCCCGCTTTTCTTTTCGCTATTGTCGATCCGTGTGCCGTTAAAGCCAATTATTGAGAGAAGAACGCCCAGATCAGTGCCAGCTAGCAGTGATCGCTGTTGCCAAGGTGCCATTCAACCGCCAAGGGGAGAGACCCGAGCCGACGGAGACGCGTCGCCCGCGAAGAGATCGAGAGAGTGTGTGTGAGGTTTCGCCATCGAGGGCGAAACCACGTGTGCGCGAACTCGCGATCCGCGACATAAACAATAAGACAATCTTCTCGCTGTGCGACTCGTCAGTGTCACCTTCGTACGCCTGTGATATTAAGGTAAGCTGGCCAGCTTATATTCGCGGTCGCGATGCAATAGCCCGAATAACAATTAATTTTTCCGACATCTCAAGCGTGCATGTAATAGCTCTTCCAACAAAGAGCAGCGAGCGTTCCGACACTGCATGTTGTCGTCGTGCGAGCGTCGATGTAAACAAACACGCGGGCCGACCTTATGTAGCATTTGATAGGTAATAAAAGATTCCATTCGTGACATTAACAAGTGCTTTCGACTCGCTCATTTCATATTGCTTCCACTCACTTTCTTGTAGGTTAATAGATTTACTGGTTGAATGACGCCTGTCTCCCCATGTTCTCCGGATTGCGTTTTGAGCATAGATGATTACATTCGCCTTTCAATAAAGTTGCGCGAATAAAAATATAATTAAACGGTACACATCCCGTTACAAGATATATTATCAAGTATTTGTTTTTGTTCAGCATTTAATTTTTGATAACGTTGACTTCCAATTGCTACGTGATAATTAATATTGTTGTTAAAATTATCGTCAATAAAGTAAATTATTGTTGGAAAATCAGCTAAAGCCTTTTCTTTCTTAATTAAAATATTATTTACTTCAGAATGAGTCATTTGATAGCATACATTTAATTCGTTAATTTTTGCATAACCCTCAGTCATAAAAGATTTAAATGTATTTGATTTTATAAATAGGTTGATCATATATAAACAAATAAATGTCTAAGGCGTCCAAGCACCATCCAAACCACTGCTTCCGTCAAAGCATTTTTCTATTTCTTATAAATTTATCAACTGACTGTGTCAGCTGTAGTAATCTCATATCCTTGCTCTAATGTAATTAATAAATGCATATGTGGCAGCCACCATTTTGAAAATTCAGTACATATGAAAGATGCAACTTTTTGAAAGAAACTTTTTTGGATAAATACATCAAAGAAATGATCTCTCTTTAAATAAAAAAAAACTCTTAGTAAATAAACTAAATCGGGTCTGTTAAAAGCTTGTTAACCTGGATGTATGTAAATTTTTGGATATTTCAGGCCAATTTCATACAAGTCATGGTAAGAAAAATATCCGGTATTCCTGTCTTATTCATGATAGCCATTACATCTTACGAGACAAGATTTTTTAATGTAATTTTTTAATTGTAACAGATTTTTTACCTATACCGAGATGAACCATTGAGCGATGAAAAGAAATTACAGTTTTATTTACGTGACCATTGACACAATTTCTCTTATGATCATGTAAGCCTTTTAATTTTTTTATGAACTTTGCAGTACTTAATTCTATCCATTTATATTTTTACGTAACAATCTATCCATTACTGGAACAACCTTTGTCCTCTAATAATATAGGTAAAATAAAGGGTAAATCCATCATTCAAAGTTAACATTCTTAGAACTAATAAATTCTAATTTTTTATTATTTTTATTTTTATTGTTATGCATGTGTGTAATCCACGGATATTTCTCTATCTGAAGTTGAAAATATTGCCTTCGTTTACTCGTTAAAATTTATATCTACGAATATTTAGCCCGTGCTTTCAATATTATTAGCAACTCGGTAGACGATAACTCATTTCTCATATGTTACTAACAAGGGAACCACCCCAACCCGACCTCACCGATTTGAATGATTTTAGGATATGTTGTAGTACTTAAAAAAAATTAGATACATGTTTTTTTTATCGGCCCATAAGGGCTTTTAAGGGGTGAAATCCACCCTGAAAATCAACCCCTAAAATCAGTTTTTTTAATATTTCTCAGCATCAAAGGAATATTTTTCAGTAAACTCAACGTTAAAAAATTTCTTATAAAAAAGCGCTTTTAAGGACATAATATTTATACCGACGGGTTGCAACCCCCTTTCTAATAAAGGTAAATACACTATTTTTTGTACTGTTTTACGACATGTAATATAGTAAATCAGCTCGAGTGATTTAAAAATGGCACTAATAATGAGAAAATAGCAAAATTAAATTGACGTGTTTCCGGATTTAAAAAAAAAATATGTTTAAGGGGTGTTTTACCCCCTAGAAACCATCCCCGTCAAACTATCAGCAGGTTAATCCACCTAACCTTGGGATAAACAAGTTTAGTCGTCTGTTATTTCTTGAAATAATTTAATCCTATGCATGAGTGAGCTACCTCAATTAACCAACCTGCCTCTAATCCACCAAACTCCCATAAACCACCCTTACCGAACCATATGCAGGCTAACCCACCTAATCCTGTGAAAAGCACCTTTAGTCGTTTGTTATTTCTTGAAATAATTGAAATTTACACCATAAGCGAGTTATCCCAGCTGAATCACATACCTCTTATTCACCTACCCCTAACCTATCTAACCCCCCACCCTTATAAACCACCCTTACCGAACCACATGCGTGCTAACCTTATATATATAGCGAAAAATAAATGTATTTCTTGAATAACATTCATGTTGCATAACAATATGTCCCAAGTATTACAAATTTTATGTAATAATTATTATTTTCTTTTCATTATAAATACAAAAAAAATAAAAATAATTAATAACGACTTATAAATATAAGATTTGAGACTAAAATAAATTATAAATAATTATTAACTATCTTGTTTTTTCGAAATCAATAATAACAGTTATAGTATCAGTTTTTTTAAAAATATTATTTGCATTGTAATACATATAGCTGTGTATAAAAGAGTAATAATAATAGTTATTATTTTTTAAACCTAAAGTTAATTCATAATAAAGAAAAATAACAAGTAATAACAGTTAAAAATTATTAATTTCAAAAGTGGAAGTTTAATATAGTTATTATTTCTTTTTTAATCCTTTACAATTTGTCAATGAGAAAAGAAATTATAACAAATAATTGATTATATTAATAGTTATAAATAGTTATTATAGTTTCAATTCCTATACTTATAAACTGTTTACTTTTTTCAATTTTCACTTGTGGTTTAGTTTACTTTTTGTTGGTACTTTACTTTGCTGTACACTTTATCTTATTTACAATTTTGTCTTATCAATGACTCGAAGAAGATAAGTTATATCAAATCTACGCCCCTTACAATAATAAGACATCCGATACATATTTCATTATTCATAGTAGTTCAAGTAAAGTCAAGTATTTAAAAAGTTAAAGTTTTTTATAATGCTGGATTTATAAATAAACTTATTTCTATATTTACATACAAATTTCCCGAACATGAAAATATAGTACATAACAAGAAGAAAAGTTTTTGTCTACTACGTAAGTATTTATGGCAGTTATATATAATTTTATTCAAATATTTTCATTTGTAAACATGAAATATAACTGTTAAAACGGATGATCGAATTCTATCTATAAACTAGGTTTTCTTTTGTCTTTTGTAAAATTATTCAACTGCAAAAAAGAGTATTTATATCTTGATTTTGTTTTAGATTAAAACATGAAGATCAATCCTTTGAACGTAGTCAATTTATTATTAGCATATTTTCAAAGTTTACAAATACCAGATATCGAGATTAATTTCAAAGATATTAAATTGTCAGAAAAGTTGTGAAAGAAATATTAATAGATGCCGTGAATGAGTTTAATGATATTCTTATGATTGTTGAAGAGACGTTAGATTTTCATGAAGATTATAAAGATACTGATGCTAAAATAATCGAAGATGAAGTTCAACATCACTTTCCTGATCCTGATTTTGCACCAACAAATCAGTGCACAAATGATGATCAAGAAATCACATTTGATTATAAACAAAGAGCCGAAGAATTTTATAGGAGCGGAAAAAACAAAAACTTAAAACTTGATACTGACTGTACAACATAGATTCAAAAAAGTTTCATCTATAAGTCAACTTAAACGTTGGGCGAAAACAATTAATAAAAATGGAACTTACCGAGAAAAAATTGCGCAAATTTGCCAATACACGTTTGATAATTTAAAAACCGCTATTGCAGCTGGTACGATAGTGCATGATCGAGATATACGGAAATGGGCATTGCAAGCTCAAAAATTGTTGGCCATGAAGATATAAGATTTAAGGCTTCTCAAAATTGGTTACTAAAATTTAAAAAAGCTCATAGAATAGTATCTAGAAAAATAAATAAATTTATCACCAAAAAAACATTAGAAAGTAAAGAAGAATTACAAACTAATGCTGATGCTTTTGTAGCTGATGTTAAATCATGTATACCAGAAATCGGCATTGCAAACTTTTATAATTCAGAGCAGAGTGGTTTCCAATTAGAAATGCACTTGGGAAGAACATTAGCAGTTGAAGGAGAAAAGCTGGTGCAATGTCTGGTACAGTCGGTTTCATCGACAACGCACAGTTATACAATTCAGCTAACTATATCAGCAACCGGGAAACTTTTATCACCATTTTTTATAGTATTAAAAGAAAAAAGTGGTCAATTCGGTCCCGTAGTGGAATCTTCATTATTTAGACCAGAAAATGTGCATGTGGAAGCATCTAAATCTGGAAAATTAACGACAAGTTAGTATATTTTTCTTTATTATAATGCAATGACATAAAAAAATGTTGACATTTTTTTATTTTAGATCGTTTTAAAATTTGGTTGAAAGAAGTTTTTTACCCAAATGTTGGACCTCAATCTGTACTTTTACTCGACTCTTGGAGTGGACATTGCGATAAAGCTGTAAGGGAAACGATGCCGACAAACAAAATTGTTAATATAAAAAAAATTCCCACAGGAATGACAGGGAACATCCAACCACTCGATGTTTATGGATTTCGTAACGTTTCGTTTCTGGAAAAACTTCGTTCGACGTTTATCAGATAAGTAATTTTGATGGACTATGAAATGAAACTACATTTAAGAAATAACATCATAAAAATGCAGTCTCTTGTCCAGAACCAGCTTTCTTCACCAAGATATACAAATATTTTTAAATACGCTTGGTATAAAAGCGGCTGCAGTGCTGAAAAATCAGCTAAAACAGATAACCCTGTTGATTTTAGTTTTGGAAATTCTTGTAATATACATTGCGAAGTAGAAGCATGTAAAAATGTTGCTATAATACGGTGTGGTTGGTGTAAAAGATCATTATGTTTCAAACACTTTTTCGATGATTATCATTTCTGTAAGGAATTCGTTGAATGATACATTTTAATTTAACGATAAATAAAAGAAAGAAATAGATTAAAATTATTATGAAAAATCCAATTATATGTAGTATCGCGTACGATGGCTCTTACGTAAATATATTTATGTATCTACATACGAATATTAATATATATGTATAGATCTATAAATGATAATTAGACCTCGTGGTATTCTCGTGTTTATTTTTAAGAGATATTTCTCGCCATTTTAGTACTATTAAAATAAAATGTATTAAACACAATTTTATTTGTCATAAATTATGTTTGAGCTACAGATATATTTTATTAAAAAAAATGGGATACCCCACGTACGGTGTAGAAATCAATTATTTTAAGAAAAAGCAACTGATAAACTCAATTCTCCCAAAGTTAGGTCTATTAGCCTACATTTGGTTGGGTAAGGGTGGTTTATGGGGGTTTGGTGGGTTAGAGGCAGGTTGGTTAGTTGAGGTAGCTCGCTCAGGCGTAGGATTAAATTATTTCAGGAAATAACAAACGACTAAACTTGTTTATCCCAGGGTCAGGTGAATTAACCTGCTGATAGTTTGACGGGGATGGTTTCTAGGGGGTGAAACACCCCTTAAATATATTTTTTTTTAATCTGGAAACACGTCAATTTGATTTTGGTATTTTCTCATTATTAGTGCCATTTTTAAATCACTCGAGCTGATTTACTATATTACATGTCGTAAAACAGTACAAAAAATAATGTATTTACCCCTATTAAAAAGGGGGTTGCAACCCTTCGGTATAAATGTTATGTCCTTAAAAGCGCTTTTTTATAAGAAATTTTTTAACGTTGAGTTTACTGAAAAATATTCATTTGATGCTGAGAAATATTAAAAAAACTGATTTTAGGGGTTGATTTTCAGGGTGGATTTCACCCCTTAAAAGCCCTTATGGGCCGATAAAAAGAACATGTATCTAATTTTTTTTAAAGTACTACAACATATCCTAAAACCATTCAAATGTCAAAGGTGAGGTCGGGTCGGGGTGGTTCCCTTGTAAGTGCTGTACACGCATTTCTTCTTTTATCATTTCACAAGATTCAGCATAAATATTATTACGAATTATATTATCTAGAATTTTTATTTATTCATTGTCAATAACAGAATTTCGTTGAATTCTATAATCTAAAGCTTTATGTTGGTCAATAAAAAAAAGTTTTCCATGTGAAGGATTTTTGTCATCGCTCGGGTAAAGAGCTTTATTCGTTGGATAATATATTTATCTTGGTGTGGGGCCAAACCGACGTCATTCAAAATTGACTAAATATGCATTTAAACGAAGAAAAAAACAAAGAATTATTATAGTTTCGTATACGTTCAAAAAATGACAATTATTTATCATGTTTTTTTTTCGAATAAATTAGAAAGGTTAGATGGAAAATCAGACAAGAAATCCAATTTTAATAATCTATGACCATATATAACAATTAATGAAAGACAATTCTTTATTTAAAATTTTTTCACTTATAACATGTTTAGCTTGACAATATTAACCAAAAAAATTCATTGGTAGTCATAGGTCTTGAAAAACACGATTATTATAAATAATACGTTTCCGAACATTTTGCCGTCTACGGTATCGATTTCCTATTTCTCGTATTCGTCTATTTTGTTGATAAGTTTCCGTTTCATTCACAGTGCATTTTCGTCGACCTATACAATATTTTGAAATTTATGGAGCAAAATAGTTTTTATAATTTTATAATAACAAATGTTTTACGAGGTGTGTTTACTTTCGATTATCGATTTTTTTGTTTTGTTATGTTGGTACACTCTTCCCGAACATCTGTACCAAGTTTCAAGTGTATAGCATTTTTTGTTTGGTTGTGAGAGGCGTAAAGGTTATAAGTGTTTTGCGTGCTCGGCGATTTCTTGCTATCGAAAAATATGGATCAAAGGATTTGCATCAAATTTTGTGTAAAAAATAAAATAAAGTGCTCCGAAACACTTGAAATGTTGACGGTGGCATACGGTGAAACTGTTCTGAGTAAAAAAAATGTTTACAAGTGGTACAAACTCTTCCAAGATGGCCGGGAAGATTCCAATGACGAGCCTCGCTCTGGACGCCCAAGCACGTCAACAACTGATGAAAACGTTCAAGCAGTGAAAAAAATTGTTCTGGAAAATCGTCGAATCACTATCACAGAAGTTGCTGAGGATGTTGGTATATTGCTTGGCTCGTGCCATGAAATTTTTTCTAACGTTTTGTGCATGAGACGTGTGTCAGCGAAGTTTGTTCCGAAATTGCTAAATTTTGACCAAAAGAACCGTCGTATGAGCATCGCTCAAGAACTGTTGAATGACGTCAACGACGACCCAGATTTACTCAAAAGGGTCATAACTGGTGACGAATCATGGGTATATGGTTATGATATCGAAACCAAAGTCCAATCGTTCCAATGGAAGAGCCCAGATGAGCCAAGACCGAAAAAAGCACGCCAAGTTCGATCAAATGTCAAAGTTTTGCTCACTGTTTTCTTCGATTACCATGGCGTGGTGCATCAGGAGTTCTTACCATATGGACGTACGGTCAATAAACAGTATTATCTTGAAGTATGCGCCGTTTGCGAGAAGCAATACGAAGAAAACGCCCAGAATTGTGGAAAAACATTTCATGGCTTTTGCATCACGATAATGCCCCTGCTCACTCATCTTTGCTTGTGAGAGAGTTTTTGGCCAAAAACAACACCACAATCATGCCTCATCCACCATATTCACCGGATTTGGCCCCATGTGACTTTTTCTTGTTCCCAAAACTAAAGAGACCTATGAAAGGACGGAGATTTGCAACGATTGAAGATATAAAGACTGCAGCGCTGGAAGAGCTCAAGGCTATACCGAAAAGTGCTTATGAGAAGTGCTTTGAGGATTGGAAAAACCGTTGGCATAAGTGTATTGTATCTGAGGGTGATTACTTTGAAGGAGACAACATAAATATTGATAAATAAATAAATATTTTTTCTTAAAAATACAAAGTCACCTTTCTTTTTGAACACACCTAGTATACAACTATTAATTTGATATTAAATAAGTTAAATAATATAACTCTTATTATATATCTCGAAAAATATTACATTTTTTTTATTGTCTAGATAACTAATTACGTAAAATAACTGAATATAATGAATGTTTCTAATTTTATTATTATGTGTGTGTGCGTGCGTGCGTGTGTTCACACAAGATAATTATATTATAATCTAAGCAGAATAACGTGGAAAATTAAATAAGGTAACGAAAAATAAATATCATAAAGCAGTAGTCGAAATGTATTCTACTAACCGTAATTGAAGTAATATTAGAAACCGCAAATCTTGGATAATAATGGAAATATATGAACTTTAGTGAGGAAACAGCACAGTATCTTCAATTTTATCAAAATATCTTATACTGAACAAAAATAAGTTAATGTTTAATTAAGATTGATATATATATAGATATATAATAATTTTATTATATATATATAATAAATTTCATTATATATATATATATATGATTTTATTATAAATAAAATTCTAAACCGTCTGCACTTAAGTGAGTGGCGATGATTCGGCCGAGGGGTCAATGCCCGTCCGGCCTCAAAAAAGAAGGTCTGTGATGACCACAAGGTCGATTTTTTGTAGAACGGTCTGGGGATGTTTTTGAACTTACTCTTGACTACGGCTTAACCAGAAGTGTCCTCTCATTGCCTTGAAGGGTTTCCAGTGGCTGACGCGGTCCAGACTAGCCTCTATTACACTGGGCTGAAGGTATGAAGTGGCCGAGATTCCGACGAGGAAGTGACTGGGCGTCAAGCCGTCGAGGTCCCACAAGTCACCGGTTGCTAAAATAAGCGATCTACTATTGAGTATAACCTCGACTGATATGAGAAGAGTTGAAAACTTCGCATAAGAGAAGCGGTGCTGTAAGTGTCACTTCATCGGTTTTACTCCAGCTTCCCACAGGCCGCCGAAGTTCGAGGCGGAAAGTGGAATGAATCTCCAGACTATGCCTTTCTTCGCACGAGGTCCCAGTTGAATTTTGCCTCTCAAAGGAGACGGCACAGCTGAAATACGTAGCCACAAAAGTTGATGTCGTTGTCACTCCAAATCTCATTTAGGCAACCTCGTCGGCTAACGCATCTGAGCAGGGATCCGAGGAAGCTAGCTGTAGTGAGATCTCCGGCGAGTTCGAGGTGAATGGCCTTGGTGTAGGTGCAGATGAAAAGAGCTACGTAGTCCTTGACGGTGGATACACCCCGACCTGCATAACTGCACAAATGGTAGGGACCGGCGTAGTCGATGCCGGAGGTAGAAAATGTTTGAGCTGCCATCACTCGAGCTGAGGTAAGTGCTGCCATTAGCTACGACGAGATCATAGCAGTGAGACGTCAACGTCATTCATAAACTTATTATACACTTTGAAAACTCTAGAAAATCGCAAATCAACTTTCGATTTTTTTTTCAAAACTGACCTCTGATAATGGCATTACACCCACCACAGTCGATGCTATCTAAACTAACTTAGAATAACTTAGAACTGTAACATAGTTTATACCACTATTAGAATCCATTTTTACTGCGTATGTTCCTTGATCTGCTTTCTTATCAACTTCATTTTTAATCTTTACTCTGTCTTCTCTAATTTATCAGTTGATCTCAGCCCTAACTTTTTTAAATGAAGAACCAAAGTTATTTCCTGAAATAATTTAATCCTACGCCTGAGCGAGCTACCTCAACTAACCAACCTGCCTCTAACCCACCAAACCCCCATAAACCACCCTTACCCAACCAAATGTAGGCTAATAGACCTAACTTTGGGAGAATTGAGTTTATCAGTTGCTTTTTCTTAAAATAATTGATTTCTACACCGTACGTGGGGTATCCCATTTTTTTTGATAAAATATATCTGTAGCTCAAACATAATTTATGACAAATAAAATTATGTTTAATACATTTTATTTTAATAGTACTAAAATGGCGAGAAATATCTCTTAAAAATAAACACGAGAATACCGCGAGGTCTAATTATCATTTATAGATCTATACATATATATTAATATTCGTATGTAGATACATAAATATATTTACGTAAGAGCCATCGTACGCGATACTACATATATTTTGATTTTTCATAATAATTTTAATCTATTTCTTTCTTTTATTTATTGGTAAATTAAAATGTATCATTCAACGAATTCCTTACAGAAATGATAATCATCGAAAAAGTGTTTGAAACATAATGATCTTTTACACCAACCACACCGTATTATAGCAACATTTTTACATGCTTCTACTTCGCAATGTATATTACAAGAATTTCCAAAACTAAAATCAACAGGGTTATCTGTTTTAGCTGATTTTTCAGCACTGCAGCCGCTTTTATACCAAGCGTATTTAAAAATATTTGTATATCTTGGTGAAGAAAGCTGGTTCTGGACAAGAGACTGCATTTTTATGATGTTATTTCTTAAATGTAGTTTCATTTCATAGTCCATCAAAATTACTTATCTGATAAACGTCGAACAAAGTTTTTCGAGAAACGAAACGTTACGAAATCCATAAACATCGAGTGGTTGGATGTTCCCTGTCGTTCCTGTAGAAATTTTTTTTATATTAACAATTTTGTTTGTCGGCATCGTTTCCCTTACAGCTTTATCGCAATGTCCACTCCAAGAATCGAGTAAAAGTACAGATTGAGATCCAACATTTGGGTAAAAAACTTCTTTCAACCAAATTTTAAAACGATCTAAAATAAAAAAATGTCAACATTTTTTTATGTCATTGCATTATAATAAAGAAAAATATACTAACTTGTCGTTAATTTTCCAGATTTAGATGCTTCCACATGCACATTTTCTGGTCTAAATAATGAAGATTCCACTACGGGACCGAATTGACCACTTTTTTCTTTTAATACTATAAAAAATGGTGATAAAAGTTTCCCGGTTGCTGATATAGTTAGCTGAATTGTATAACTGTGCGTTGTCGATGAAACCGACTGTACCAGACATTGCACCAGCTTTTCTCCTTCAACTGCTAATGTTCTTCCCAAGTGCATTTCTAATTGGAAACCACTCTGCTCTGAATTATAAAAGTTTGCAATGCCGATTTCTGGTATACATGATTTAACATCAGCTACAATAGCATCAGCATTAGTTTGTAATTCTTCTTTACTTTCTAATGTTTTTTGGTAATAAATTTATTTATTTTTCTAGATACTATTCTATGAGCTTTTTTAAATTTTAGTAACCAATTTTGAGAAGCCTTAAATGTTATAGGTGGTTTATAAAGGTGGGGGTTAGATAGGTTAGGGGTAGGTGGATAAGAGGTATGTGATTCAGCTGGGATAACTCGCTTATGGTGTAAAATTCAATTATTTCAAGAAATAATAAACGACTAAAGTTGCTTTTCCCAGGATTAGGTAGGTTAGCCTGCATGTGGTTCGATAAGGGTGGTTTATGGGGGTTTGGTGGGTTAGAGGCAGGTTGGTTAGTTGAGGTAGCTCGCTCATGCATAGGATTAAATTATTTCAAGAAAGAACAAACGACTAAACTTGTTTATCCAAGGATTAGGTGGATTAACCTGCTGATAGTTTGACGGGGGTGATTTCTAGGGGATGAAACACCCCTTAAACACATTTTTTTTTTAAATCCGGAAACACGTCAATTTAATTTTGGTATTTTCTCATTATCAGTGCGATTTTTAAATCACTCGAGCTGATTTACTATATTACATGTCGTAAAATAGTACAAAAAATGGTGTATTTACCCCTATTAAAAATTGCAAACCAAACCAAGGGTTGCAACCCTTCGGTATAAATGTTATGTCCTTAAAAGCGCCTTTTTATAAGAAATTTTTTAACGTTGAGTTTATTGAAAAATATTCATTTGATGCTGAGAAATATTAAAAAAACTGATTTTAGGGGTTGACTTTCAGGGTGGATTTCACCCCTTAAAAGTCCTTATGGGCCGATAAAAAAAAACACGTATCTAATTTTTTTTCAAGTACTACAACATATCTCAAAATCATTTAAATCGGTAAGGTCGGGTTGGGGTGGTTGCCTTGTAAGTAAAGCAAATGGCATAGTGAATTTCTGTTACACTAGTACGCTGTTACACTGACTTCAACGGACCCTATCTTCGGACCTATTTAGGACGCCAGAATGAGTATCATATCCAAAATGCAGCCAAATTAACCGAAACCACTTTTCCCATAAGCGTATTGTAGGGTCCTTTCATTGCATTTATTCGTTAATGGGTTAAGTTGGTAGCACGTGGAATTATAGAAGAAGCTATTAGCTCAAATTATAGTAGGCTGCAGAGACGCTATGATTGCTTTTTTTTGTAGGAGCGAAGACATGACTTGCGCTTTATAAAACTGCTCTCTCGTGGAGTTATAGAAAAAGCTGATTTCTCAAATCATAATTGGCTTCAGAAACGATATAGTTGCTAGCTATTCTTTTATAGCAGGGAAGACATGAATTTAGAATCTTATGTTAAAATCTTACGGAATGATAGCATTTGATGCTAACTTAAATCACAGTTGTTTTGAGAGTGTTTATTTTTCTCAGGTAGTCATTATCTATGATGAAAATTCGTATTGCCGAAGTTGCTTTTTCCGGTGCTCTGTCTCTTTCGAAACACTGTCGTGGCGACTTTCATTTCGTTCATATCATTTTTGTAAACAGATACACCTTACTTTTTCTTTAGAATTATGAATGTGTTCACGAACCATTTTCGTCGGATGCAAGTTATGCGGTTTACAAAAGCGGATTAAAAAATTCTGTCCTTGTCGGCCATCGTATGTGCACGATATGCATAGTGAAATTGATTCGGAGAAACTGCCCATTCTACAATCAAGAAATTTTAAGTTATCAGATGATGGAAGGCGAGGTATGGAATTATATATAATATGTATATAATAACCTTTTATTGTGCAATATATAAAAATATATTATTATTTTTATTAAATTTATTAACGGTAAAATAAAATAAATCTGCTCGAGAGTAAAAGCTGTTAGTCCTACAAGCTCTACAACTGAACTAAACACTGTCGCATCTGCAGCTAGCAACATACTTTTGCGGGAAAGCGACGAAAAACATTTTATTGCTCCATTTAGAGACATCGGTCATCGGCGCGGTGACGCATCGCGGACATGCAGCGTACAAAGGTTTTACAGCCCGGCCTGGACCTTTTCCTCGACAAATACTCAAAATATTACAGCCAATGCTAGCTCATGTATTTTCCAACACTCCCACTTATTTTGTAGGTTCGATAACACAGATCGACAAAATATAATTTTTTTTAGAACCTTAGTAACACATATAATTTTTTGGCACTGAATCCAAACCTGGCTACAGACTTGCTCTAGCACGTCAGATTTTTAAAATATTCTAACATAAAAGTTCAAAAATCGACGTTTTAGCCTATATTTGAAGTTATGAAGCATCGCCATATTCTTTATTCACAAAAAACTACAGATGGCATCTTAAAAAAGAAGTCTTGCCTTTTCAAATGCCATTAAGTTTGCTCAAATAGCTCATTTTTTCTTTCAGATACTTAATTTTCAAATGTTCCATTTCCATGAATTCTTTTCCTCTTAAAATCTATAGGATTCTTAATATTTTGTTGTCGAACTTTGATACTTATGTTGTCTTTTTAGTTTCAACTCATTTTTCAAGTGTCTTTTACAATAATACGATTGTTGCAGCCGAAAACATCCCTAAGTAACATAGGAGGTGAAAACGGGATGAAAACGCAAATTTGGGGTGACTGAGGATGCCATAACTTAGCTTATATTATTTTCTTACCTTAACAAACTGAACTTATTTAAAAAACTGGACCGAAATACGTGGAAGGTGCAAAGTTAAAATACTTTAAGACCGTTTTTTTACGTTTTCACCCCCTTTTCACCCCCTATGAGATAGTTAGGGGTGGCTTCGGTTACCGAAACTAGGCTTACATTATTTTTCTATCCTCATGAACTTATTTTTTAAAAAATGTACCAAAATACGTGAAAAGTTATAAATGAAAATATTTTTAGACCGTTTTTGCATTTTTCACCTCTTTCAAGATACACAGGGGTGGATATTTTCAGTTGACGAAATTCGATATCTACTAGTTTTCGGCCGCAACAATCGTATTTTTATAAAAGACACTTGAAAAATGAGTTGAAACTAAAGACAACATAAGTATCAAAGTTCGACAACGAAATTTTAAGAATCCTATAGATTTTAAGAGGGAGAGAATTCATGGAAATGAAACATTTGAAAATCAAATATCTCAAAGAAAAAATGAGCTATTTGAGTAAACTCTACGGCATTTGAAAGGGCAAGATTTCTACTTCAGGATGCCGTTTGTAATTTTTTGTGAACAAAGAATATAACGATGCTACATAACCTCAAATATAAACAAAAACGTCGATTTTTGAACTTTTAGGTTAGGATATCTTAAAAACCTGACGTGCTAGAGTAATTTTGTGGCCAGGTTTGGATTCAACGCAAAAAAATCTACAAGAATGGATATATCTTACTCAGATTTAAAAATTTGGTTGAACTGTGATGCAATTTATCGCGCGAGTAGCAAAACTGTTACTTGGTTAAGGGCTCGGTGAAAATATATAGCGGTTGTAGTAGTTTATTTTTGTTTCGATTATAATAGGAGTACCTCCGTGTGATTTATTACGCGAGTGATTGATTTTATGTACAGTGTAGTATGGTATATTAATATACGAGGGGTAGTCAATAAGTCTTTACAAAAAGAAGGAAAACAAAGTTTTGCGTATGTAATTTTTTTTATTTTTCAACATAATCTCCTTGAAGGTCGATACATTGTATTAAACGGCCTTCCAGTTTTTTTAAGCCATCAGAAAAATATTATTTCTGAAAACCCTCAAAATAGGCATTTGTTTCGGCGATGACTTCTTCATTCGTCGTGAATCGTTGTCCGGCAAGCCATTTTTTGAGGTTAGGAAATAAGAAAAAGTCACTGGGAGCCAATCCAGGCGAATATGATGGATGGTCAATTAATTCGAACTTTAAATCGTTAATTTTTGCCATCAAAACTGCACTCGTGTCAACTCGAGCATTGTCTTGAAGAAAGAGACATTTTTTTTGGTTCAAGTGGGGACATTTTTTCTGATTTTTTCTTTCAGCTACCTAATAATGACGCATAATATTGTCCAATGATCGTCTGGCCCTTTTCCAAGTAATCGATGTAAATGATTCCATACGCATCCCAGAAAACCGTGGCCATAATCTTGTCAACTGACTTTACTGTTTTTGCCTTCTTTGGGGCTGCTTCTCCTGCGGTAATCCATTGTTTTGACTGTTCTTTGGTTTCAAGAGTGTAGTGGTGTACCCATGTTTCATCTACAGTTATGAGTCGACGCCAAAAGTCTTCCGAATTACGACGTATGTGTGCCAAAAGAGCCTCAGAGGTGACCACGCGGGTTCGTTTGTTTTCAACAGTGAGCAAACGCGGCACCCATCTTGCTGATATTTTTTTCATCCCCAAGTTTTCATGCAAAATTAAAATGATTGTACCCTTTGATACCCCTGTGACCTCGACTAATTCTCGCAATTTTAATCTTCTATCACTCAACACCATATCATGGATTTTGTTGACCATTTCGGGCGTACTCACTTCTCCTGAACGAGGTTCATCTTTTGTTGTTGTTCGACCGCGTTTAAATTCATTTAGCCAGTTATAAACAGTCTTAAACTCAAGGGCGGACTTGCCATGAACGGCCTTCAACTCAACTGTGATTTCTTTTGGTGTAAGATCTTTCAAATGAAAATGTTTTATCACCGCTCGAAATTCTGTTTTTTCCATTTTTGAAATAAACCAATAACATTTTGTTCAATCAACGCTAACAAAAAACGACTTAATGAATCAAGCTGAAACTTTAGTTAGTAGTATTGCTTGCCAAAAACATAATATAAGCATGACCAGTGCCATCTCTTGGATTTTGTAAAGACTTATTAACCCCCCCCCTCGTAGTTTTTACTTGAAAAGTGTGTTTCTGATATTAACATGATGTCTATATTTTCATAGATTAAAAATGCTTTTAATTTAATATGCTTCTGCATAAGACCGTTTACGTTCCAAATAGCAAGTTTTAGACTGCTCATTGTGCCATTTTGTTTCCTAGTAGAATTAAAAGATTTAACATAGTATCTGTTCTTTGCATCAGCTGCTCCATCATATGTTCGAGGTTATTCTTTGTGTTTACTTCGTTAGTATGTCTACTTAGCTCTGCTTGAACACCTGTTTGTTTTGATATTTCTATCTCACTCTGATCATTTTGTTTTGATATTACCTGTGCATATGTTATATTTGGTTTAACTCTATTGATGTTGGCATTTAAATTTGAATTTGAATTTTGATGAAATTGAATACTGTTTTGATTTAACGTTTTTTTTTTAATCTAGAAAACAGTTTTTGCTGTAATTGCTTACAAAATGGTAACCTTTATAGTTTGCGGTATGATTTCCTCTGTAATTTGCACATATTACGTCTTTTATTTTTTGTTTAATTGGGTATTCTTTAGTTTGATAATATTTAACATATTTCATACACACAGCACTTTTGTAACAATGTTTTTGTATGCCAGTTTTCTTGGCAGTTTTGACATTGAAGAATTTCTCTTTTAACGTTCGGCGGCTTAAATTTGATTACCTTGTTTAAGAGTCGTCTTACTTTATAAATTTCTTGGCTTCTATAATTACGTTCAATTTCAACTGTGAAAAGCAACAATGGTAGTTTTGTGATGCGATGCTTTATATTATAAATACTTAACATTGTATATTCATGTTCTTCTATGGCTGCTTTTAATTTATCTATATCAACTGACGGATGAATATTTCTTAATATAACTTTAAAACCTTTTTCTTCTTTGCGCTGGTAAGTGTTAAATTGCGTATTTTTTTCTTTCAATACAGTAATAATTGGCAAATATTTTTTTAAAGTTGTTGGCTGAATTTTAATTTTGTTTAGTCCTATTACTTTCAAAGTATAATTTTCTTTGGCTATCATGTTCAGTAGATTTTCTGACGGTTTGATATTGTCTACATTGTAAACGAAGATCGGAGGGGGTTTACTTTTCAACTTATTTGCTTTATTGTATTCTTCTCCACTATGATTTTCTTCATTTTCTTTATTTTCTTGTAGTATTTCGCACTTCCCACTTGTGTTGTTAGACAGTAGTCGGATAATTGGGTTTATATAAGACCGCTTCCAGCGGCAAAATAGGAGGTAATTCAATCGCTATCTCTTTGGTTGAGTCTAGCATACAACGATAAGATTAAAATATTTCTATCGAAAATACATTCTCATGGTGAAAAAATTCTTAATATCCCGGATAATACAAAACGTTTTTGAACTAAAAAAACCAAACTAAAAAACGTGAAATTTTGATGGAATAAACGTTTTTAAAATGTTTTGAAAATGTTTCATCACTAATAATCTAAACAGGCGATATTATTAATCGTTTGTAAAACGTTTTCCAAACGTTTTGATATCGTTTGATCTATTATTATATTAAAAGTTTAGGTTATTACAAATAAAATTAAAACGTTTTGAAAACGTTTTGAAAGCGTTCTCAAAAGGTTTTGTATTATTCAAATTGTATATATCGTAAATATATATAATTCAGATATTCGATAATGTATTGTATTTTTTATTCCAAAAAGGTACTAATGATAATGGAAGTGATGACTGTATAGCACGTATTGTTTTTCAAAGGCGTGAAATCTTAAAAGTATTTGGTAAGCTCGGCGATTTTCTTTTATCAAAAAAATGGAGCAAAGAGTTTGCATTAAATTTTGTGTGAAAAATGGAATCCAGTGCTTTAAAGTAATCTTGAAATGTTGACAATTGCATACGATGAGTCTACTCTGAGTAAGAAGTATAAGTGGTATAAGCTATTCCAAGAAGGACGAGAGAATGTCGAAAACAAACCTCGCCGTTTTTAACCGAAATCGTTGAAACAATGAAAGAAATTGTGTTAAAAAATCATCGAATGACCATCAGAGAAATTGCAAAAGATGTTGGTATATCGGTTGGCTCATGTCATGATATTCTTTCGGATGTTTTGAATGAAGTCAATGAAGTTCCTGATTTTCTCAAAAGGGTTGGGTCATAACTGGTGATGAATCCTAGATATATGGTTATGATGTCGAAACTAAAGTCCAATCGCCCCAATGGAAGACCTCAGAAGAACCAAAACCCAAAAAAGCACGCCAAGTTTGATAAAATTTCAAAGCTTTGCTCACTGTCTTCTTTGATTACCGTCGTGTAGTACATCAAGAGTTCTTACTATAAGGTCGTACAGTCAATAAAGACTATTAGCTTGAAGTTATGCGCCGTTTGCGAGAAGCAATACGAAAAAAACGTCCGAAATGGTGGGAAAACAATTCATGGATTTTGCATCACGATAATGCACCTGTTTACTCATAGTTGCTTGTGTCGAACATTTTCGGCCAAAAACAAAACCACAATCATATCTCAAGCATCATATTCACCGGATATGGCCCCCTGCGACTTTTTCCTGTTCCCAAAATTCAAGAATCCCATAAAAGGAGGTTTGAAACAATTGAGAACATAAAAAAAAATCGCTGGAAGAATCAAGGCTATACCAGAAAATGCTTACCAGACTGCTTCGAGAATTGGAAAAAACGTTGGCACAAGTGTATTATGTCTGAGGGGGATTACTTTGAAGGAGACAACATAAATATTGATGAATAAATAAATATTTTTTCATAAAAATAAAAATTCACCTTACCTTTTGAACACACTTATGAAATAAAAAATTATTGACATTTATCAAAAAAGTTTGGTATTGTAAAATACCAGTGACGGTTATTATCAAGTATGCCTCGACGTACCCAGGAAATTTTAGTGAACTCGCAAAGAAGAGATGTAAGAAAGCCAAAATCGACAAAGAAGAAATTGTTAGTGACAGTAGTGCTAATTTAGAAAATATATCATATGAAAGAAACATGAGAAAAACGTCCGAAACTTTGGAAAAACAATTCGTGGATTTTGCATTACGATAATGCACCTACTCATTCATAGTTGCTTGTGAGAGATTTTTTGGCCAAAACCAACACCTCAGCTTCCATATTCACCGGATTTAACTCCCAGTGACTTTATTCTTTTCTTAAAACTTAAGAAACCCATAAAAGGACATTGATTTTTAACGATAAAAACTGCATCGCTGAAAGAATTCAAAGCTATACATCAAAATGATTATGAAAAGTGCTTCGATGATTGGAAAAATCGTTGGTACAAGTGTATTATATATAACGGGGATTACTTTGACGGGGACAACATAAATATTGACCAATAAATAAATATTTTTTGAGAAAACCATAAAGTCACGTTACTTTTTAAACATCCCCCGTAGCTCGAAATGAACTATTACTTTGAATAGCACAGTCTATTTTATTGTTATCGGCTACCGCTACATGATTGTATTGTTGCAATGTACACGCTCTTATAGTAAACTTATCATCTTACAGTAATTAATACCTTTTTTACAAGTATTGTTCAACAGTATTAAGATTACATTAAGATGAAGACCTGATCTATCTAATTACACTGGATCCCTGCTGAAAAAAATCCATTGGAAACTATTAAAAAAAAGTCAATGGATTTCAATCCTCGATCTTGTTCGTCAAAATAACCATTGAAATCGTTTGGAATTAAACGAGGAGATACTGTATTATTGGAATCTATTGAAATTTATTAGGCGTGAAACGATACGTTACCATTGATTTCCATTCAAAACTTTTATGTTGAATTGCTTTCAATAGGGAATTATACCATTCACGGTAACATTCTTAATAGGATTGAATGATATCGATATCTCTTCCATACTAATTTGTCATTAATCGTAATTTTTACGAACAAGATCGAGGATTGAAGTTTATTCAACTATAGAAATGAATGGTGAACAATATACAATGGTAAATGAGTCAATTGAATCAATAGATTTTTATCGTTGAATAGTTTTTAATAACTTTGAATATTTGATGACTATTGGAATGAATGAGATTCTATGGTACATAACAGTTCTGTACTCATTGCCAGATTTCAATCAATTGCAAAAATATTTAACAATTTATTTTACTACTATGTAATCTCTATTGAATAAATTCAAATGATGCAACTTTTCTTACTGATATATCGTAAGTATAACATTGAGATTCGTAAAAAATGAATTAATTCCATCATTACGATTGTTTATTCTCTACAATTGTCATTTATTAAATTATATAAAAAAAACATTAAAATAGATTCAATGAGAACATTATTTTTAAAATAATCATTAGAATGTATGAAATATATTAAAACTAAAAAAATCTATACAGCATCCATTTTCCATTGGAATCGAAATAAAACTATTCCATTGAGTACAATTGAGAATTTATTTTAGAAACTATCATTAAAATGTATAGAAAATCATAACATTGAATACGATTACATGTATCACCCGTTCATCATACATTGAAACCGATTGAAAATTGTTAGATTGAGGCCATTGAGTATTTATTTTTCAAATAATTTTTAGAATTTATAGAATATAGTTACATCAATTATGATTAGATATAGTAGCCATTTATCATACATTGAAACCTATCGAAAACTTTTCGGTTGAGTCTAATTGGAAAATTATTTTTTAAACGATCATTAGTATCTATAGAATATGGTTCCATTAGGTGCGATTGGTTACAGTACCCTTTCATCATACATTGAAATCTATAAAAAATTGCAGGATTAAGTACGATTGGGGAATTTTTTCGACATAAGTCTTTTGAAACTCATTAAATGCGATTCAATAAAATAACATTGAATTGATTTTTATTAAAAGTATTGTTTATAATGATTTATTACGATTGAAATTAATTGGAATTTTTACTTTTCATTACTAATGCCATTAATTACCATTGAAAGTGATTCATTTTCAATCGCCACTTAAACGTTGATACATTCATTCCATTGAACACAATTGATTACCATTCTATATAAATCATTCTTAATAGGAACCAATGATTTTTATTCAGCAGGGTAGTTAATGATACATGTACTTGAATTAGCCCAACACTACTAACACTTCCATTATCATGGGTACCTTTTTAAATGTTTCCCCGCCTGGGATAAAAAAAAATACAAGCGTTATCGAACATCTAAATTATCTATATGAACGATATATGTTTCGAAAACGTTTTGAAAACTTTTTACAAACATTAGCATACTCTGAAAATGAGAAAAATGGATGGACTTATCCCACGTTTTAAAAAGTTTTAGAAACGTTAATGAAAGAAAACATATCTTTTTTTAATATATTTTAAGGATTAGCTCGAAATTTATTACACTTTGTTCAAATACTTATTCTACTCATTGCAAAATAATGAAAAATATACATGTTCATTGATTATGCACTTTAAAATAGCCATGGAATTCAATTTAATAACAAAAAACATGGTACAAATATCTTTTGTTCTAAGCTTACATTTGAATACAATTAATTACGATACATGTAATTAGAAGTTTAGCTATGTCTCTACATATGTATTGTAAACCACAAGTTGTATACTATATATATATATTAATTTAATTTTAAAAAGTTTATAAACTAATATGACAATAGAGATTATTACTTTTTTCATTGATTTGCTCCAAATTATTCATAATACCTTCAATGGTTTATTACATAAAATATTATTAATTAGAGATTGATTTTCAAATATATAACCATTCAAATATCTCATATTAATTAGAATCGCTGTATATCAAAGATTACTTTATTTTGAAATGTATAGAATTTCTGTCCATTACATTCCTTAAGTAAGCTTTGACTTGGAATTTTTATTTTATAATTACAAATAAAATAGATTTTCTGTAGTACTTGATTTGTAAATGAATTTCTTAAGAAAATAAATCATAAAATTAAATCTAGTAAAAATAAAATTTAAAAAACTTATAAACTTACAATCTGTTACTGTTGTTATTATTATTATTGTGACTACAAGAACTACATCCACATGGAAAGCTGCAGATATATATTAGTCTTGGTTCTCTATAGTCATGAATATCTAGACCCAGTTCCCCCTTAATTTTTTTAAAATGGTGTAAAAAGAGAAAGTTTTATATGTATTATGACTGGACCTACAGTTCAAAGTGAAATCTGAACTACCAGAATTACGATAACAAACATTCAAAATTTCACTTCTAAAAATCTTTACATGCTTGGAGCTCGAACCCAGAACCTCTTGCACGGAAGCCTGGGCTCTTACCTACTGAGCCACCACAATTTCTTGTGATCTAGAAATTTTGAAAATATATCAAAATTTTTAATATCAAGTAACATTTTATAGATTTAAAAAAATATATAAGTATATCTTTTTAAATATTTCAATATTTAAAATATTAAAATATTTATCCTATACATCTTAGTCAATTATGTTCCCTTCATCTGTTGAAAATCATAAAGTACTTGTACTATACCAAGTTGAAATTATTTTGATGTAAAACAGTTTGAAATACTTGTTTATAATGTTATTCTTATTATAAATAAGTGACCTGTTTGAAAATATCAGTTTATTATTGCTAAAAAATATTTCTTTTAGCCATTGTATTAAATTATAGAACTAATTGTCTTAATAATGATATGAGAAAAAACTTACTTCTAAAAATATATACTCAACAATTGCAATATTCCATTTCAGATTGATATTTGGCACTGATCAATCACAATGAACATACCACTACTTATAATTATATCATAGCCTTGTTATATGAAATGTTGAACAAATTACCAAAAGTGGCTATAAGCTATTTAAGAATTTAAAACATGTATTATAATGATACGATTAATAGAAAAGTTATGTTATCTTGAATCTAAATTGTATCAAAGCTAACTACTAATTGTATTAAAGCAAGCTAATGAATTGTCAATAATCTTTAATCTATTAATTAATTTATTGAATATTTTTGATGTTGATTATATTATCATGCACTTTAAATCAAAGTATATAGTGGAAGATAAAAATGAAAAGGTTGTTAAACTTCAAATCCATGTAATCAAAAAATTCCAATAAAATATAAAAAACGTTAAATATTAAGTAACATTTTACAGATTGAAAATAAATATAAGTATACTTTTTTAATACAGAATTAATTACGAAACCATGTTAATGTTTAAAGGAAAACAATCATTTACTATTAATCAATTTCTTTTATATAAAAATTAAATTTACCAATGTGATTTTGTTGATCATTAAATCCAGGCAAAGATTGATCAGTTGATATTGCCATTAATGTTGACATTGGTGATTGCATCTGGGAAAGTCTTGGTAATGAGCGTAAATTTCCAGCAGCAATAGTTGTATTTTTTTTACGTCGTTTTACTTGTTGTCTCAAAGCATGCTTAACAATTTTCTTATTTTGAACCATAATAGAATTATTCACAAAACTTGAATCACCATTTAGGTTACTTTTCATATTGAACTTATTTTCCATGGTGTTTAATCTTCTTCATTATATGTTGTATTAAAAATTCCATATGAAACAGCATAACCACAATAGTCTTGAACATAAACTGTTTCTGATATAAGGTAAATTGTTCATTTTACCTGAAAAATTATTAATTGATAAATCGAAAAAGTTTACTTAGCTTTCAATAACTTTCCAATAGTTTTTCAATGCTATATTTTTTTTCTTTTGTAGACAATGAAAAAAGTAAACTTTTATTTATATATTTTCATATTTTGAAAACATGTATTTTATCTACTTGGACAGATGAATTTTACGAAAAATGAAAAACAATAATAATAAGTAATATTCAGAAACTTAATTTTTTAGTTTTGCCACTTCAGTGCCACTTAAAAACTTTGTAAACTAAAAACATTCTAAGCAAAAATACATTCATTAACTTAATAAAACCGACAAATTGTTGTATGAAACAAGAATTATACATTCAACACTGACATAAGTGAAACATCTCCAAAAATCTATCAAAATTCGAAAGGAAGGTTGATGTTTCCGAATTTTGAATTTCCAAGTGAAAGACAGACCAATCTGTGGCTGTATTCCATTTATTTTATTAAATGACCTAAAAAGACATGGAACAGTTTGAAGAATTGCTCCTAAGTTTTACCATCCGATAAATAAAAATATATCTCCAT
This sequence comes from Phymastichus coffea, assembly GCF_024137745.1. Lineage (NCBI taxonomy): Eukaryota > Metazoa > Arthropoda > Insecta > Hymenoptera > Eulophidae > Phymastichus > Phymastichus coffea. Next base: position 1,015,099 of record NW_026706835.1, on the reverse strand, counting down.
ATAAATTATTTATAAAAAGTTATAAACAATTTTTACTTTTATTATCAATTTTTTGTAAAAATATAAATTATTTATAAATTTTATAATTGACAAATTCGTTCAGCTATCTATCAGAAAAATTGCTCCTTAATCAAATTTAACATAACATTATTAATTTAATTGTTATTAATAAATTAAAATAGTATTAGTGAAATTAACTTATTACGTTACTCGCCTGCTAAAAGGACATTCAACCGATTCCAATATCTATTGTGACGGCGGACCATTTTTAAAATTTTAATTTTTCGTAAGAATATTTTTTTCATATAGCATCTAAGGCAAGCACGAAACGAGAACAGTTGCTCAATAGCGAAGAGGGCCGAGATGAGTGTCGCGATAAGAATTTCCCTCGAAAAGCAATAAAATCCGTACTGCATCCGAGCCAGCGTTCTCTCACGCATGCAAAGAGCGCGTAGCCCCCTTGCACGTATTTCTATTCTATTCTATTCTATATATATTTATTGGCTCCGGTTTCCCATACGGCCATCAACTGACTTGTGGCGCTTGTGCGCCGAGAGAGCGAATTTGGCGAAACTTTTGAAAAAGTGAGCAGAAAAGGTTAGAAATTAAGTAGAATAAAGTTTAAGCTAGAAAAGAGGAAAAGAAGATTGATAATTAGTTCGTAGTGATAATAGTAGTTATAGTATTAGTAGTGAAAATTAAGTACATCATAAAAGTATCTCAGCGCTTTTGAGAAATTTGCATAAAATTTCTATAAGGGATGGTTTGTGTAATGTATAATTCTTAACAAATGAGTATCGACGTATGTGATCAACATCTTGAAGATTGCGTCTAGTCTGTCTTTCGCTAACCATCGTTTGAGTTTGACGTTTGTAACTTAATTGAATAAAACCATCTATTTTTGAGTTATAATTCTGGTATAATTATTGAGATACAACAATTGGCGACGAGGATGAACTGGTGAATTAATGGAAATGAAGAAGATTCTGATTCAGAGGACGATAATACCGTTTTTGTCAATGAGGCTGTGAGTGAGAGAAAGGTCGATGGTACGATGGCTGTCCAAGCTTATTTGGCACAATTGCTGAGTATGATCTGGCGGAAGATTGGGAGTTGTGGCAAGAGCGATTGGAGCAGTTTTTCATGGCTAATGAAGTCAAAGATGAAAAGAAGGTTCCTTTACTAATTACATTTTTGGGTAACAAAGGTTATGCTTTATTAAGAGAATTATGTACGCCTGATAAGCCCGCAAGTAAAAATTATGCAGCGCTCACTGAAACTTTGAAAAATCATCTCAAGCCTGAATCTAGTGAAATAAGCGAGCGTTATGCATTCAAAAAATGCCGACAAAAAGAGGGCGAAGATATTAAAACGTTTGTTGCCAATTTGAAAAAATTGTCTGTGAATTGTAATTTTGGTACAGAATTGAAAACTCATTTGCGAGACCAGTTTGTTTTTGGCGTTTCATGCAAATCAACAAAGAGGCAGCTACTCAAAGAAAAGGCGTTGACGTTTGATTCAGCGGTGCTACTGGCTCAATCCACGGAAACGGCGACACGCGATGCAGAGGGCATGCTGGGAGAATCAACGGCAGCGGCATATTCAACGACGGTCAACTATGTAACGGATAAGAAGAACAAGAATGCGTATCAAAGCGATAAAGCGAGCGCGAGCGATCAACAGAGTTATAGTAGTGGTAGTGGTAATAGATGTTATTGTTGTGGGAAAGCTAACCATAGAAAAGCAACTTGTAGGTATCGCGATTATAAATGTAATAATTGTCAAGAAGTAGGTCATTTGGCTATCGTTTGTAAAGTAGCAAAGTCACAGTCAGGTTTAAATAGTCGGAGTGCAAGTAATTTTCGGTTGAATAGTCAAGCTAATTATGATAATGAACGGACAAATAATCAGGGTTATAGTAATAATAGAAATGGAAATAGAGCTAATAATTTGAATAGAACGAATTTGAAACAGAATTATATTGATGAGGTAGATAGCGTTGTAGAAGAATTTGACAATCTGTATCACTTAGTTAAATTTGAGAACAAGATGAAAGTTAAACCGTTAAAGATTAATTTAGTTGTTGAAAATGTTACAAATACTTTTGAAATTGATACAGGATCACCAATTACGGCAATGTCAAGTTCTTATTTTTTTAGTAGACAATAATTGAAAAGATTGGAAATGAATGAAACGAAGCGAATTTTTAAAAGTTACTCTGGTGATGTTATTGTACCGATTGGTTTGGTTAAAGTTAGGATATTGTTTTTTGAGAAAGATTATGATTTGCTATTGTATGTTTTGCCTGGTAATAGTAAGCCAATTTTAGGTAGGGATTGGTTGGAGGTGCTAGGGATTATTAAGAACTTTGAATGTAAGATGAATGAAATCAAAACAATCAATGAATGTGAGAGTAGATTTGCGGAAATTGTTAAAGAATTTGGAAATGTATTTAACGATGAATTAGGAACGTATAATAAGCGTACATTTAAGTTGGAATTGAAACCGAATGCAGTACCGAAATTTTGTAAACCGCACCCTGTACCGTATGCGTTGCGAGAAAAAGTGGAAATGGAAATTGATAGGTTAATTAAGTCGGGAGTTGCAGAGAAAGTTGAGTCAAGTGAATGGGCAACACCTAGAGTGCCCATATTGAAATCTAATGGTCAAGTAAGAATTTGCGGAAACTATAAAATTACTGTGAATCGGTATTTAATTGTAAATAGGCATCCTATTCCAAGAACACAAGACTTGTTAGCAATGCTGAAAGGAGGAACAATTTTTACAAAACTTGATTTGATGAATGCATATCAACAATTTTTACTCGATGAAGAATCGCAAAAACTAACAACAATCAATACACACAAGGGACTTCTTAAATATAAAAGACTTGTTTTTGGCGTAGCTATAGCACCTGGTATTTTTCAAGGAGAAATTGAAGAAATGTTGAAAGGCATTCCTGGTGTATTAAAATTTTTTGACGATATTCTGATTATAGGAAAAAATGTTCAAGAGTATGATACTAGATTGAGAGAAGTTTTATTGCGATTCAGTGATGCAGGGTTGACAGTAAGAAAAAGTAAATGTATTTTTGCAAAACCGAAGGTTGATTTTTTAGGTCATACGATCGATGCCGAAGGTATTCATGTTTCGGACAAGAAAGTTCAAGCAATAAGAAAAGTTGAGCCACCAAATAATGTAAAAGAACTCCAAGTCTTTTTAGGAATGATGAATTATCATTCAAAATTCATTCAAAATTACTCATTCATTGTTAGCCCGTTATATAGGTTACTCAGACAAGATGTTCGTTGGAAATGGACTGAAGAGTGTCATCAAGCATTCGAACAAGCGAAGGCGAAATTGAGTTCTTACCAGGTTTTGGTACATTATGATACGCAGTTACCTGTCAAAGTTACCTGTGATGCATCACCTGTGGGAGTTGGAGCGGTATTATCACATATTTTTCATGATGGCAGTACGAAACCAATTGCATTTGCGTCAAGATCACTTTCACCGACCGAGCGGAATTATTCGCAGCTTGATAAGGAGGCTCTCGCTTTGGTATTTGGCGTAAGAACTTTTCATCAATATCTATATGGTAGGCATTTTATTCTCGAGACAGACCACAAGCCACTTATATATATTTTTGGAAATAAGAAAGGGTTACCGGCAATGGCCGCGAATAGAGTACAACGGTGGAGTTTAATATTAGCTGGGTATGATTATGAAATTAGATACATTAAAGGAGTTGAAAATGAGAGCGCTGATTTTTTATCGAGATTTCCTATTCAAAATAATAGCAACAATGAGACTGAAGAATATTCGTATTTGAATTATTTTAACGAAGGAGTGAGAACGTTTTCATTAGATTCTATTCGCAGTGAGACAGACAAAGATCTAATTTTGAATTTAGTAAAGAAATATTTATTGCATGGTTGGCCTAAAAACGTTCACGATAGATTGTTGCCTTACAAGCGAAAAGAACAAGAATTAACATTAAAAATTGTTGTATTATGTGGGGTTATCGTGTATGTGTGCCTTCATCTCTCAGAGAAGATATGATAAGTGAACTTCATAGTTCACACATGGGTGTTGTACGTATGAAAATGTTAGCTCGCTCATATATCTGGTGGCCAATGATGGACTTACAGATTGAGAATAAATGTAAACAATGTGAATTGTGTCTTGTTAGTGCTACTAATCAACCTAAAACTTCTTTACATGTTTGGAGTTGGCCAGAAAGTGCAAATCAGCGTTTACACGCAGATTTCTGTGGTCCAATTGATGGAAAAATGTTTATTGTTATTCTAGATAGTCATTCAAAGTGGATTGATATACGAGAATTGAATAATATTATAACTGAAACAACTATAGATGTTTTTAGAGATTACTTTGCCACGTGGGGAATACCAAACACATTGGTTACAGACAATGGCCCAACGTTCACTTCTAAGTTGTTTGAAGAATTTATGATTTCCTATGGAGTTTCACATAAAAAAACTGCGCTTTACCATCCAGCTAGTAATGGGGCCGCTGAAAATGCAGTGAAAACTTTTGAAGGCTAAGATTAAAATACTGAACAAAGAATGTTCATCAAGAAAAGAAGCCCTTGCTAAGTATTTGTTTCATTATCGATCGTCTCCACATTGTACAACAGATGTAAGTCCAGCTGAGTTGCAAATTGGCAGGAAATTTCGTACAAGATGGGACTTGTTAAAAGAGAAAGTAAAAAATAACGTTTATCACAAACAACAAGAGCAAAGAAAATATTTCAGGGGTAACAGAAATGTGACTTTTGATGAGAAAGAAGTAGTTATGGCGAGAGACTATGCGAATGGTAATTGGCGAAAAGTTAAAGTTGATAAGCAGGTCAGTCCGGTTACCTATAATGTCACAACGGATGATCAACGAGTATGGAAGCGTCATGTAGATCAATTGCGAGCATGTAATTTGTCAGTGAGCGATAGTCATAATTTAAGAACACCAGAAAAATGTAATAGTCCTATTGCTAATGTAACTCAGAATGATTTGAATGACAGAGAGAAGTTGATAGTGTGTGAGAGCAATTTAGAAAGAGCAGCGAGTGGAGATCAATCACAAATTATAGAAAATGCATGTAGTCCGAAATCGAATATTACTATTCCAAGTAATCGCGTGTTAGAATCTTCAACCAATGTTACAGAGCCAACAATTTTACGACGTTCAACTAGAGTAGTTAAAGCTAGAAAAGTTCTTGATTTATAATGTTCTATGACGTTTATATGTCTATTCTTAAAGGTCGAGGAATGTAATGTATAATTCTTAACAAATGAGTATCGACGTATGTGATCAACATCTTGAAGATTGCGTCTAGTCTGTCTTTCGCTAACCATCGTTTGAGTTTGACGTTTGTAACTTAATTGAATAAAACCATCTATTTTTGAGTTATAATTCTGGTAAAATTATTGAGATACAACAGTTTGGGATCTGAAAGGAATTGTGAAATTGTATAAGGCGGGAAGATCTTTGTTTTCATCAGTTTGAAAAGTAACAATTTTCGATGATTGTCAAAACGTTCGCAGGACCAAAAAACATGATTAAGGTCTTCATTGTCCTTGCCACAAGGACATAAGGGAGATTGAACTAAATTTTTTCTATGTAAGCTATATGCTAGACTGTAATGGTTGCTTCTCATGCGTACTGTGGTTACAACTTGTGTCCTGCACAAGGTAGTGTTGTTAAACCAGGGTTTGGAAGAATGACTAAAGTAGTTTTGGAAGTATTGGACTCCTTTGTTTACGTCCACTCGTGTTAGGAATTTCTTGAATTTATCTCTACAGAGATCGTTAGTGAACTGACGTAGGTTCGAATGAGGTATTAAGTTGGATGGACTAATACCTGAACCGCAAGCTTGTTTGGCAAGAATGCGTCTGCTGTTTCATTGCCAGAAATACCTTTATGACTTGGAATCTAAGCAAAAATTACTTCTTGATGGTTCTGAAGAATTTCTAAAAGTCTTGTTTTTATTCTGAATATTGTAATATGCGTAGAGTCGATAATTGCTTCTTGGTGGGTAAGGTAGAGGAGCGTACTAAGAGAGTCCGTGAAAATGATAGATTTACTAATTTTCTTGAGAATAATTAGTTCTAGTGTAAATTGAATTGCTAGAGCTTCTGCTGAGAAGATGGAATTGTGTGGATAAATTTTGAATTTAAGATTAAGGTCTAAAGGGCCTGGGCCATGGTCTGGGTTATGAATGGCTAAACCAACATACAGTCCAGTATCTATTTTGGATGCATCTGTATAGAAAGGAGTGTGTGATTGTAGAAGATCGCTAAATTGATGAATAAACTCAGTTGACGGGTTATCAGCTTTGGCAATGGTTTCACCTTTGTCGAGGATAATGGTTGACTCTGTCTGTTGTGCTTCCAAGGAGAAAACGTAGCATGGAGGTATAGGGCTAGAGTAAATCTTTTTTTGAAAGCGTTTAAGCTTAGTAAAGGCTTTAAGAAGAGGAAGATTGTGAATATATCGAGGAGAGCTTGTTTTTAACGAGTCTGCCAAGTTTGAGATAGCAATAGTCGCTGGATGATTCGTTATCGAGAATGAGCGTATTATATAGTTGTACGCAAGTTTCTCTTGCCGAAGCTGAAGAGGATAAACTTGCGATTCCGCGTATACAATTCGGTTAGGGGTCTAATTTCTTAAACCTAGAGCAAATTTAAGAGCACGTCTTTGTAAAACGTTAACTTTGTCGAAGAAAGAATTAGTATTGCTTGGAATGCAACATAGACCATAGTCTATAGCTGCCGAGACTATAGATTTGTAAATGAGTAAGAGCGATCTGGGGTGACCGCCCCATCATGTGGTACGTAGAGATCTTATAATGTTTATGCTCGGTGAAATTTTTTTAACTATGTGGTTAAGATGAGTTGACCATGATAGACTCTTATCCAGTGTTAATCCAAGAAACTTGGCGCTATTAGAGACAGGTATTTGAATAGAATCAACTGTAACTGAAAGGTTCGAAAAATCGGAATCTTTGTGATTTGTGTGAATTACTATGTTGGTTTTTTCTAGCGATAGAGAAAGACCAATCTTTTGGAGAAATAGGTTTACTCTTTTCAAGTTACGTTCTAGAATTTCAAGAGCAACTTTTGGATCTTTATGAGTGACAATAAGGGCGATATTATCAGCAAATTGTAGATAATCGCATCCAATGAGAATATAGATGAGTTGACTAACACTGATGCTATAAAGAGTCGGGCTGGAGACGCAACCTTGTGGGACACCCTTTTTGGTTACAAAAGGGCCAATAATTTCACCATTTATGTTGAAGTAAATCAGTCTTTCACCTGTTAGATTGTAATAGAATTTGCAAATTGTTTCTGGAAGACCTATGTCTTTCAATAAATAAACGAGGGAAGTAGGGTCTACGTCATCAAAAGCACTTTTGACATCGAGATAGGCTACAGCGGTGTAAAGTCCGTTGGTGAATCCTGAATAGATTTTTGTAGTAAGAATCGAGAGGTTGTCAGTACAAGATCTTGATTTGCGAAAACCAAACTGTGACAATGGTAGCTTGACGTTGTGTTCAAGCCACCAAGAGAGTCTAACTTGAACCATTTTTTCGAATAGTTTAAGCGTTGTTAGAGGAAACATTTCATTTGATGGTGGTCTGTACACGGCGACAATAGTTAAGTCGAATTGACTAAGTTTAATTGTTGCCGCTAAGGTTTCTAGAACGTTTGGTATGCTCGGAATGTTATAATTTTCAATGTCAAAAAGAATGTAATTTTTGAGAACGATCGCAATCCCTCCTCCTTTACTATCTAGTCTATCCCGTCGTATAAAAGTGAATTCTTTTAGTTTCATATTGTAGTTTTCATTTACCTTCGTTTCAAGGAGAATAATAACATCATAATCTAGTGAAATTTCTTGCAAATAAGGTCGTCTCTGAGTGAAAGAATTACAATTCCATTGTAAGATGCGAAGTAGTGTATTGGTGTTTTTAGAGGCCATTTTGAGATTTGGAGATTTTGGCGAATAATTCTTGGAAGTCAGCGGCGACGTTTGCATTTGATTGGGTAATTAAAGGAATAATGATATTGGATGTAATTTCTAGAAGAAGGGCAAGAGCTTGGGAAGCATTTTTTGGTGTCTCAAAAAAGCTATAATCCTTATCCGGGTCAAAGTTTGGGAGAATCATCTCATCGGCTTCGTTTGTTGAAGAAGACAATAGTTACAATATTTTTCTATAGTCTGTATTGAACATTCGAGGGGGAAGATTCAGAGTTCATCGGTGGGCAGGATGCAGCACGAGTGGTACGAGTAAATTGAGTGTTAGTGCTATTGGAAACTGGTGCAGTAAGAGGTTGTGATGCAAACACGAACCCAGCATTAGGATGACTAGGATGCTGATTAACTTGCGACTGACAGGAAGGTACGAAGTTGGAGGTGCTTTTTCTAATTGAAGTACTGAGTTGAGAACCAGCAAAAATATAGTTTGGAGACTGTGGTGAAGGTATAAAGTTTGAGGGGTGGTGTCCTGATGTATGGGCGTTAATTGAGCCAGGTCGAGAAGGAGGTCGCGCAAGAGGTTGAGTAGTAGTGCCATTGTTTGGTAAGGGTTGCCTGAAAACAGCTGCGTATGAGCTAGAGAGTTGGTGTTGATGAGGCGTTGAATTGCTGGATAACTGGCATGAACGATTGATAGGGGGAAACTGTGCTGTTGTTGGGGGAGGAGGGGGTGGGTAGTTTCTGGGAAGTTTTCTCTTATGGATTGCCAAAGCTCTAGACTGATATTGGGGAGGATGTTGCACCAAGTAAATGGTAAGAGCTTCTTGAACTGATAAGTTATTGTATGCAGCAAATTTTCTAACTTATTGTTGGTTCAAATATTCTAAGCAATCCTTTGAACTTGGCAAATGATCACCTTGACAATTCTTGCAAATAGGAGGAAGGTCAGCACGAGGGCAAACATCTGTCTGCTCCTTAGGATCATGTGCATGTTTGCCACATTTTTCACAGAGAGACTTACTTTTACATTCATTTTTTAGGTGCCCATAAATGAAGCAGTTGTGACACATTTTAGACGGCAGAACATAAATTTCAACTGAGTGGCTCACAGAATAAAGATAAATATTCGGAGGAAGGGATCGGCCTTCAAAGGTAAGTTTAATGGACTGGGTAGAAATAAGACCTGTAGTTTTGTCTGGTTTTACTCCCTTTCGGTGAAGTCTTCTCACTTCTAATAACGGAGAGGATGATTGAATCATGTGTAATAATTGTATGGCCGATAAGTCATGAGGTACACCTCTTATCAAGCCTTGAGTGTTGCAACGAGATGATGGGACAGAAGCTCTGTAATTATTCTGGGCCAGAACATGGTCTTTGAGAAGGCGATTGGCAGCTATTTGAGTTTTAAGAGTTACAACAATCTTGAAGGAATCAGAAAATACAATAGCTCCTGGAAATATGGACTCACTGTACGATTTGGAAAGAATGCAACCTAATTTAGTAGCATTCATACCGTTTTTGACTAATTCCTTGTTGATGGGTTCTATGAAAACTACAAAAGGACCATTATTATATTGTGTGTACTGATTAGTCGAGTCGGGTGGACATTCTACTTTAGCAAAGTAAAAATCTGGTTCTACCGGTGTTTGAGATGGAGACTTTGATTGCGTAAGCAAAACATTATCTTGAGATAAGGATTCATTAACTTCAGAAGTACTGATTTGTTTAGTAGATTCCTTCAGTGGTGGCTGATTTTTGTTTTGTTCAGTATATTCCTTTGACAATAAATGATTTAACAGATTTGTATTCTGGCCATTGGTGGTTGTGTCAATAGCTTCAACTCCAACCTCTTGTATATCCATAAGATCAGAATCATCTGATAGTTCTGACTTTCCAATAGACTTTGAAAGAGTCATTTCTTTCTCTTCAGTAAGCTCAGAAGGCTTATCTTTTTCTTTTTCTTTTTCAATAAACTTTGGTTTTTTTAGGGGTTCAGAAAGGTTTGAATTTTTTCTTTTAGAAATAGTAATAAATTTCGGTGTAGGAATTTTGCCTTTTTTTCTTCTGGTCATATCTGTGCCGGCTACATCTGGATAGGGTGCAGAGAATTCATCTGGTGTATTAGTAAAGGACGCTTGGTGGCCAGAGGCCACCGCAAAGAGGTTATCTTGTGACAACAGGTTTAAGGAGTAATTTTGAGCAGATTTATGAGCAATTTTTATGTTGTAGATAAATAAATATTAAAAGGGATAGATAAAAATAAGAAGAAGTAAAGGAAATTAAAGATATATAAGAAAATAAACCAAAAGTGTGCCTGCAATCTCGAACGCGTAGTGTCGCTGTGGATGACCGTCATGGACTCTCTTGCACGTATTTAACAGGCGTCAACATGTCGATGAGAAGAGAGAGTCGTAAAACCGCGACTGCATCCTGTATGCTACTTTTCCCAACGGATTTTTCCTCCCTTTAAGATACTCAAAAATTTACCATTGAAATGAAATAAAATTTAAAATTATCCAAATATAATTATTTAACTATCGCAATACATCCCGGATAGTTATGACTTCTCAAACCTTTCATCCAGTTCTCATTTCAAAGCTTGGATTAACTAGAAAATAAGAAAAACAGAGAAAAATCCAAAAAAATTATATATGCGCACTATGTTGTTAAACAAATTTTTATTGTAAGAAACTAGGAAATAATCGCCTCGTTAAGTTACATAAGTTTTTTTTCTTGTATTAATACTCGGATTAAAACTTAAATAGAATTGCATGATTAGTGAATAATTTAATAAACCACACATAAATCTGTACAATAAACCGCAATAGCTGGCTTTCTTTTCTCTCTCTCTCCATCTCCACTTGACCTACTTATTAGGTGGCGTGAGATAAGAGTGCTAATTGGTCACGCGTCTCACGCGTACCTAAGCCTGCATAGAGCAAGCACGCTTTCTCTTTTTCGCTCTAACATCATCTTGCGTTATTACTCGTCTCGCTTCATCGGGCCGGCTCGGCTACGCTTGGCAATCTCCGGTGGCTGCAACAACGACTAAGCATTAGGCGCATTCTTAAATATGCCCAACGCTGGCTACCGAGCCTTAACAAAAGAGGAGAAAGGGAAAAATACTAATCGAGAGCAAGCATGCTACCTGCTGTCGTCACAAAAAGGAATGGTCTTGTTGAGTGTCTTATAGTTCTTGCAGGTATTTATCGTTACTAACATTAAGTATGTTTAGTAAAATAAATCAGATACTGTCTTTCACACATTGTACGATAGTATAACTTTCATTTATAGAATACCTAGTATCATTATATTATAGCATCGATTCAAAATAAGGAAAAATCCATATTTTTATAACACAATTTTGAAAATAAACACATCACTCTCACTATATTTGTATTCGTGTTTTTGTTAGATTTGCTATTTTAAAAACAATATGCCAAAATTAAGATTAAATACTGCATAACTTGGCAATTGATGTTTTCTTCAATTTTATATCAATTTTCCGCAAACACAAATGATCTGTTCAACCCAACGTCCAACTAAATAAAATATTATCAATAATAATTTTTATCTGGAATAAAACAATTCCTTTTCAGGTACGACTGCGATGCACACAAACATTTGTAGTTAGTTTATAAACTAATCCTAACATCAGTTTAACATTCAACAAAACAGAAAATATTTACAATCTAATCTAACAATGTAAAACAGATTACAAAAGAGAATCGTGTCATGATTTGTTTACTGTGCACGCGACGGTTTGAATTTAATGTACCCAATATTACAAGTTGGTGCAAGTCACGCTGCGAGCAAGAAACACATACAAATCCATATGATGTCAAAACCATGTATGTGTAATATATACGTACACATCAGACTGATCAAACCGCAGAGATTGCCTGACTGGTAATAGTGTTGATTCGTCTTCATAGAGCGTGGCTGCATGTAAATAATTGAGATGACAAATTGAAAGTGTAAGCGACTAAAATAACTTGAAACTCTTTCTTTAGTTGCATATTGTTTATATACAGAAGCGAATACTTATTAATAATTATGATTCACGAAACAACTTATGGAGGGGAATTTCGGGGGCTTTAAGTCTCACGAATGAAATAACTCTGCCAGAAGACCTAGATCGAATGACTCGTCTCCCCGACTTGATTATAAGGGCGTCAAATCACCGTTTTCGCGTTACGACGGTTGTCGAGAATAAGAATCGGAATCAACGCATAAATCGTTTTGCCTGCTGTATGACTGTGCAGAGTGGATAAAGTATTTGATTTCACGCCGTTCTTTCTCATAGGCCGCTCCTATGTTGTTCGCCGGTAACTTGTCGTCCTTCTGAATACCCTTTTCCTCGTTGTTGAAATGCCGGATAGCGTGGGTGGCAACTCCTTTCGGGCCGGGTGTCCGATGGAATACGCCGCTTGCGGTTACTTAATGTACGAAAAATTGAATAGCTATCACTAGTACAAGTCTGTTCGCAGCTGAAAATAAAAGTCAGCATGCAAGTCGATCAGCGAGGTGAAAATAACGGAAAAATATTTGGCATGCTGACTTTTTTTTTCAGCCACGGACGAACTTGTACTTGAATACACTTCGCTCCTCTGTATTTTTCAAATCTGAATTATATTCCCGCTCGGAAATCGCGGATAATCAACGCGGTTCGGTCTGTTATTCGATGCACGGCGGCGACGAACCCACATGTCCCGGCAAATCAAACCTGTGACGAATTATGCACCCAGTCACGCGTAATTCCACTTTACCTACTTAATTGAATTTTCAACGACTTCGTCCTCACAAAACTCAGCAAACGTGAAGCTAATTTCGCAACTGTGCGCTAGCGTATCAGGTGGCAAAATGAACGAGCGGTGTCTTTCCTCAAGAAGTCAGTTAATTGATCGATATGTAAATTCGAAAATGAGTAGCGCCCTCCGATCATTTCCTACTGCCTCGCTATTTACTCTCTCTCACCCTCCCTCCCAACTAAATTGGTTAACATTAATTAATGAGAGAGATCTACCCTACTTTTATCTATTTTTAGATGGATTCTATTAAATCTTCTATTTTTATATTCGTAACGTCGTCAACATATCTCGTCAATTTTTCAAATTTTGTCAGCTAACTATATCAATTATTTTAATCTCGTTGCTTATCGCTTCTCGATACCCATAGAGTCTTAGCGATCACATATGAGGTGTGTTCAAAAAGTAAGGTGACTTTGTATTATTAAGAAAAAATATTTATTTATTTATCAATATTTATGTTGTCCCCTTCAAAGTAATCCCCCTCAGATACAATACACTTATGCCAACGGTTTTTCCAATCCTCAAAGCACTTCTCATAAGCACTTTTCGGTATAGCCTTGAGCTCTTCCAGCGATGCAGTCTTTATCTCTTCAATCGTTGCAAATCTCCGTCCTTTCATAGGTCTCTTTAGTTTTGGGAACAAGAAAAAGTCACATGGAGTCAAATCCGGTGAATATGGTGGCTTAGGCATGATTGTGGTGTACTTTTTGGCCAACAAATCTCTCACAAGCAAAGATGAGTGAGCAGGGGCATTATCGTGATGCAAAAGCCATGAAATGTTTTTCCACAATTCTGGGCGTTTTCTTCGTATTGCTTCTCGCAAACGGCGCATACTTCAAGATAATACTGTTTATTGACCGTACGTCCATATGGTAAGAACTTCTGATGCACCACGCCATGGTAATCGAAGAAAACAGTGAGCAAAACTTTGACATTTGATCGAACTTGGCGTGCTTTTTTCGGTCTTGGCTCATCTGGGCTCTTCCATTGGGACGATTGGACTTTGGTTTCGATATCATAACCATATACCCATGATTCGTCACCAGTTATGACCCTTTTGAGTAAATCTGGGTCGTCGTTGACGTCATTCAACAGTTCTTGAGCGATGCTCATACGACGGTTCTTTTGGTCAAAATTTAGCAATTTCGGAACAAACTTCGCTGACACACGTCTCATGCCCAAAACGTTAGAAAAAATTTCATGGCACGAGCCAAGCGATATACCAACATCCTCAGCAACTTCTCTGATAGTGATTCGACGATTTTCCAGAACAATTTTCTTCACTGCTTAAACGTTTTCATCAGTTGTTGACATGCTTGGGCGTCCAGAGCGAGGCTCGTCATTGGCATCTTCCCGGCCATCTTGGAAGAGTTTGTACCACTTGTAAACATTTTTTTTTACTCATAACAGTTTCACCGTATGCCACCGTCAACATTTCAAGTGTTTCGGAGCACTTTATTTTATTTTTTACACAAAATTTGATGCAAATCCTTTGATCCATATTTTTCGATAGCAAGAAATCGCCGAGCACGCAAAACACTTATAACCTTTACGCCTCTCACAACCAAACAAAAAATGCTATAGACTTGAAACTTGATACAAATGTTCAGGAAGAGTGTACCAACATAACAAAACAAAAAAATCGATAATCGAAAGTACGTTGCCGTGAAATTTGAAAAGTCACCTTACGTTTTGAACACACCTCGTACTTTATTACTTATTTTCAATACAAATTATATACTTATAATTATTTCTAATACTTATTTTCAATACAAATTATAATCAATTGTAATTGCGGAAAAGACCTACAATATTGTTCCTAGCACTCAGTGACTTGTAAGTTATCGAGTTTATACAAAAAAATAATTTTTAAGTTATTGTAAATCCGCTTATTGGATAAATCTTAATTGAGACCGGTACTCGAGGAGCCATCTCGCGAGCCAAGGCCTGTACCTTTGCGCCCGCTTCCCCGATTTTCTCCACGCCCCCGCTCCAATTAGGGCCCGAAAACTCAGTGAGGAAAATGAGAAGAGACAAACGAGCCAATGAACGCATCATCGCTTGCTCCACTCCTCCCAATACCAAGACGCTGGGAGAGGGACTTTCCACCCAGCCACCCCCAGTGTATAAAATGAGATGTATGAGCTTCGAGCGACAGTTGTGGAGAAGAAATCAAAGAGTGAAAAAAAATCAAGTGAAAAAGAAAATCAAGCAGTTGAGGAAATACCAGGCAGTGTCAAGGAAAAATCAAGGGAGTTTAAGAAAAATCACGCAGTACTATCAGTAAGGAGCAGGAAGTCAAACAGCCAAGCGGAACAAGAAGACAAGGGAAAATCAACCGATTTAAAATAAGGACGCACAGGCCGAAAAAGGCGTATTATAAAATAAATAAAAACAGTAAGTAAACGAAAAAATTTTTTTTCCTGTTTTTCAATCTTTCTTTCTTCTAATTAAGAAATAGCTCATGTTTCCCTTTCTTTTTTTTTATTATCTGGAGACTACTTTTGATAGGCTCCAGGTATTAATATTATTAGGAAAACCCGGGTACTACTATTGATAGGACCCGTGGTGCTTCTAGCTCAAAGATTACGACTTTCGATCGGAATCTGAGAGCAGAAGTGTAGGCTCTGTGGCACTATCCCCCTTGGTTTAGACAATTTCTTGACGAGTGATCCACGCCAGTTTAAGCAAGAAATCGCAGTTCTGGCGATAACGAAACCTGAGATTGCGCTAAGCCTCAGACGCACCTGAGCTGTGTCGTTGCCACGACGTCACACTATGATTTCTGAATCCTACAAAAAACAATTGATATTCATTAAAGTAGAATGAATCTTAATCCATTTTAATGTTTTTTTTATCCAGAAATTGATTTTACATATTATAATAATTATTTTTAGTATAGAAAAATATTAAAGGGGATTCAGATCGATAAATTTACATTGTAATTTGTAGGATTTAGAAATAGACTTATAGCGGATTGGACTTTCAATTCAGTTGAATGTCTTTATTTTAGCAGGATCTCATCCACGCATGTTTGATCACACGTATCTCGTATATATCACACTTCACAATTTCAAATACTTAACGTGAATCGCATGTTATATCAACCAGATGAATGATTGAATACTTTTGCTAGAAAAAACATATTAAAGCAATAATCATCAGATATGTAAGTCAATTGTATTTTGAATAATATTATATCACTTCATACGTAAATAGTTCTGCGATCATGAAAAATAAAGCTATTTTATCAAAAATTTTGTTTAAAACCAAACTAAATTTGGAAAGGGGCTCAAACAATGGCTTTAATTTTTCCCGATTGATGAAAAAAGTGTTGTCCAATGTTAAGGATTCGTGAAAATATATTCTTAGTGATAGCATGCCCGCGCATTGCGTATTTCAGGAAAGCAACTAGTCAACCGAATTCAGCGAGTGCTATACAACCGTCTTAGCGACTAAACGTGTACACTTACCTTTTATTATTATAGTCTTTGTAATAAATATCATTATTAGTATACATCGGTTTATCTATTCTCTGTCTTACTCAATCCACTATCGATCTCCGTATATAATACCGCAAAATATATTAATCTGCTTGATGACTGATTTGCTTGATTAAAAACTTACAATTAGTAGTATCATCTTACATATAGTAATACTACTTTACTTAAAACATTTACGTCATGGCTAATGCAAGAAATATCGGTAGATCTTGAGGAATATTTTTTCGCTCCTATTTCTTATTTCAGAATCTATTCTCATGTAAAATCCAACGTTATAAATATATAAAATGGAGTCGTAAACTATTATCATAAAAGATCTGACGCATGAAATGAAAGGATCTTTTTGTCGATTAGGACAGTCAAAAGTGCCCCCAACACTCTCGAAAATGTGACAAAGCCATTAGGTCCGGCCTATACACTGAGAATTAACCTTTGGTACGTTTGACATATTGCTATGGGCGTGACTGCAGCGCCACGCGCCAAGTGCATTCTAGGAACCCCATTTA
The DNA here is from genome assembly GCF_024137745.1 of Phymastichus coffea. Classification (NCBI taxonomy): domain Eukaryota; kingdom Metazoa; phylum Arthropoda; class Insecta; order Hymenoptera; family Eulophidae; genus Phymastichus; species Phymastichus coffea. The sequence continues at coordinate 998,281 of NW_026706835.1, read as the reverse complement.
CTCTGGTAATGAGTGTTGTCGAGACACCGACTAATCGGTGCCTATGTGGCACGTTATTGAAGAGGGTGTGTTTGCATCATCCGAGTATACACCAAATTCATTAATTCTCAAATTAAGATATTCTAAAATAAACAATTTCAATACAAATATCAAATGATATTATACAGCCCTAATCACATATATAGAAACCCTCTCCAAAATATCGCACATCATATCCACACTCTTATTAATAGTAATATTAAAATTGAACAATCTATCAAATACATAGTTCTCTTTCAATCCAGTTTCACTAGCTTTTATTAAGTCTGAATGATAATTTTGTCGGTTGCGTAATAAATTTGGATCCTCTATCACTAATTGTTGTTACGGTCCTATCTATGAACTAGTTGATTATGTTACTGAATCACTGCAACCCGTTAAACGCATGTATCTGTTTACTCAAATCAGCACATTAAACGGCGCCACCTAACCGATTATTCGATTGTATTAGTACAAGAGTCTAATTTCATAACCAAAATAAGAAGCGTAACGTCACAAAGTAATAGATATAGATATAATGATTTTTGTTATTTAAGAAAAATATGTTAATTAGAGATAATTTTGATATAACCAAGCATTTCTTATATAGATTTTAGTACGTAGATTTAGAATATAGTAATACGAATTACGTTTAATTATTAAATAATAATGAATTTTAATATGCAAAGTTAATTTATTTATTACGCTAAAAATATGAATTATTAGAAAAATATAAATTTTTTTTTTTTTTTTTTTTTTTTTTTTTATTTTTAACGTCGCTCTATTTATGCTTCATCAGTGCTAATCAGCGACGGAGGCTTGCAATGTGTTTGAGAACAAAGCACATGAAACTTTTTTCAGTGGTGCTTGTATCAATCAGCAGGAACTGGGAATCGAACCCGGGCCTACCGGGTGCGAGTCCGTCGCCCTACCGACCGAGCCATTGCAGGCCTAAAAAATATAAATAGTCCATATGCAAAATGAATAACTAAAGAACATGAGTAAGAATTGGTTTCATTAATAACAGCTTAATAATAACTGTTATTAATAAATAAACAATTAATAATTTATTTAAACAATAAGTTGTATGTAGAACGAAAGCGTTAATTTTATACTTAATAATGACATCTTTATAATTTATGAATCTTAGATAATTAATCTAATAATTGCGTTATAAGATTATAGAAAAAACCGTTACAAATATGAAAATTTGCTATAATTTAAATGTTATTAACTAATTTGGATATTTCTTTTTGGAAATCATTTCTAAAATTAATAAACGATAAAGTTATGTAAAAATTTAATAATTTTCTATTGCAAATATTGTAATATCACATAATTTAACTTTATTAGTTAATAACTTTTGACGACACTATTTGCGATAATTGTAAATTACACTAAATCAACAAATAACGAATTCTGTAAAGTTCACATGTGTTGAAAGCTCATTATTAATGTTTATTTACTTGTAAATTAAGAAAACTTATTTCTCAAAATTCGCGAATGTTTCTTGAATATTCGAAAACTTCTCGAAGAAAACGCTCCTGCGAAAATAGGCGGGAAAATCTGTGTATAAATACGCCCACTATTGCACAGGCTGGCATTCACTTCTAGCCTTGCAAAGTGAGCGCATGAGTCTGAATAAACTTGGCTAATATCTAAGTTCTTTGTCTCATTGTGATTAACTGAGCAAGACTTTTCCTTTCCTATAATTCGAGCTCAACTTATAGAACATCTCGCGCTATAAGAAACTTGGGCCGAATTATATCCTATCCAAGGAAGACTTTAGCTCTGTTTATGGGACAATTCGCACCATAAGAAACTAAGGCATAGTCTGACTTTCCTGGAAACCTCATTCATATTCGCATATATTTGATTTTTCAACTTATTATTATTAGCTTATATTTGATTTATCTATTTATTTTATTGACAAGTAGAGTAGATTTATTAGAAACGAATTCTTATTCATTAGCGCAACTAGATACGAGGGTACGAATTATTTATAAGTGATACGAACATCACATTGTGAACATTCAAATGAGTTAGCCTTACATATCCAACAATATTTACTGGATTTAAAAGATTGTACTGTTACGTCCTGATACGTAAACTTTACTTATTTTGAGGTCAACGGCAACCAAGCGAGCTCAAAGTAGCAAATTAAGCATTAAAAGTATTTCATCTTTTACGAAACACAACATTGCCAAACCAACAATAAACCAAACTCAGCAAAATTTCAATCCAGAAATTTAAACACTGACATATTGACTTCTTGATTACTCGATAAATCAATGTCGGCTAATAAATCAATGTGTAAAACAGCGTATCGATTTTTAGTTAGTTGATTCGCGACGCGCGACAATTTCACTGTATTAATTGACTTTGTCACTCACGGAGTGAATTTCATTTATTAAATAAAGTGAAATATTTTACTAGTGTCTTTAAATATTGTAATTAAAATTTATTTCTACAACTTCCATACGAAATATCCTCAATAACTACAAAATTAATTAAAGAGAAATAATATAAAAACAATAAAAAGTAGGATAAATAGAAAAATATATATCTACAAGAAATATAAAAATTTACACTGATATTTATCAACGAAAGTAAAAGTTGGAAATAAGATAATAATCAATAGATTTCTTTGATAACGAATAACTCATGTAAGTCCTACCACCATTACACACACACACACACACACACACACACTCTCTCTCTCTCTCTAAATCGAAAATGTATTTTTCTCTCATGTACTTACGATTTCTTATTTTGTTCTCTGTCGAATTCTTTTCACGCTATTCTACGTTTCGGTTTCGTCGTCATCAGCATAGTGTCCGGTTACTTCGTGCACTCTTATTCTTCTTAATATAGAGACTAGAATCTTTTTAATATGACGAACAGAAATGTTTTTATTATAACATTTATATTTAATTTATTAATATATATTAATATATATTATTATTATATATAACTAATTAATTTATTAATATATATCATATATATTAATAAATTAATTATAGCAGGCGTCGATCGTCACTCTAACCACTACCGACGTCTCCACGCTCCCGATCATCTTCGACAGTGCATGTGTAACTTTCATCTATATATTGTGACGGTAAACGTCGAATTAGCGCTAATAGTCTAGCCTAGTGGCTGCCTGCGGGGGCAGCACTTACTGGCAGACGAAAAATGTAATGAGAGAATTCGGCACGCGACGAGGCGGAACGCACGCGATTGAAAACGAACCAGTGAAGGATCAGCCATCGACACGTTTAGCCGAAAGTGTGGGAATCAGCTGCCGATACACGAGCCAAGAATCGCGAATTAGAACCCGATCGCAGAGCTGTGCTACGAAGACTCTTGACGTTTCTCGAGTTTTACCAGAGTGCCGATACGAGCCGAGTCGGAGCTACGACAGCGGTGCCTCCGCCTGCCTGAAAAGCATGTGTGAGAGTGCGCGTGTGAGGAGTTTCACCAGCGAGGGCGAAACCGAAAACGCGAGCTTCCACGTATTAAAGACAGACTTTCCCGCAACGAAAGTGCGAATCGTTTCTTTCGTTCTTCGTACGACTGCAATAAAAGGTAAGCTGGCCAGCTTAATTTCGCGGTCGCGATATAATTGCTATACGACTAATCCCTCGATTCGACAAAAAGCGTGCATGTAACTTCTCGGCAAACAAAGAGCGGCGAGCGATCCGACACTGCAGTTGTTGTCATGCGCGCGGCATGTAAACATAAACACGCGGGTCGAAATCAATGTAACATTAAGAGGTAATAAAAGTTCTCGCTTGCGATATTGAAAAGATCTCCTACGTATTTATTTCACGGTAGCAAATAGCTGGTTGACTGACACCCGTTCCCTCCTGCTCTCCGATTTTCGTGTCTGTCGTGGGTAATTACGCGCGCCTTTCAGTACGCTCGCGTGAATAAATTAATTAAACGGAATATCCACCCCGTTACAATATATATATATATAAATTTTTAATATATATTATATACAATATAACGATATATAGGTAATTTTTGGCAATTTCGATTGACTTGTAATCCTTAGGTTACGGATTTTTTTCAATTTGGCACAATTGTTGTACACAAAGTGAGATTATCCCAAATTTTGATGACGATACATTAATTATATCAAAAGTTATTAACAATTAAAGAAAAATGATAAATAATTTTCAAACAGCTATATTTTGAAAACTAATAAAGATATCGAAGTCGGATTTTTTTCAAAACACTTATAATGCCTTAAAATTTCGAAATAAATACAACAATAAACAATAAAATTTTTTTTTCGAAAGTTATTAACATTTTGTTTAAACAATTGCTAATATTTCAAAAAATATATTTTTTTTTTGAAAAATTCTTGCTCCGGCGTGTTCCTGAGGATTTTTACTATCGAAATCGATCATAAAATTCAAGGGCTCGACATATCGGAAGGCGTAGCCCTAATCAAAAGAAGATGCCTTAGCGTAAGACTACGTAGACGTACCGCTGCCGTTGCGACGTACACCGAGGCATCTTCTTTTGATTAAGGCTACGCTTTCCGATATGTCGAGCCCTTGAATTTTATGATCGATTTCGATAGCAAAAATCCTCAGGAACACGCCAGAGCAAGAATTTTTCAAAAAAAAAATATATTTTTGAGATTGTAGCAATTGTTTAAACAAAAAGTAAATAACTTTCGAAAAAAAATTTTTATTGTTTATTGTTGTAATTATTTCGAAAGTTCAAGGTATTATAAGTATTTTGGAAAAATCCGACTTCGATATATTTATTAGTTTTTAAAATATAGCCGTTTGAAAATTTTTTATCATTTTTATTTAATTGTTAATAACTTTTGATATAATTAATGTACCGTCATCAAAATTTGGGAAAAATCTCACTTTCATGTGTACAATAATTGTGCCAAATTAAAAAAAAAATCCGTAACCTAAGGGTTATAAGTCAATCGAAATAGCCAAGAATAACCAATATATATATATATTGTAACGGTAAACGTCAAATTAGCGCTGATTATTTAGCTTAATTGCTGCCTGTGAGGGCAGCACCTGCCGGGGGGACGAAATTCGTAACTAAGGAATTCGGCACGCGAGCAGACGGAACGCGCGTGATTGAAACCGAACTAGTGAAGCGTCAACCGTCAACACGCCCGTTTGCCTTTGCTATTTCGCCTTTGTCAATCCAAGTGCCGCTTGAATTAAATCACCAGTGGAATATCCAGAACAGCAACATCCAGCCATCTACAATCGTTGCCGCCAAGGAGCCAGACGACTGCCAGTTCGGAGCCAGATCAAGAGAGTGTGTGGGAGGTTTCGCCATCGAGGGCGAAACCATAACCGCGTGCGCGTGTTCGCGACCGGCGATAAACATTCAAAACTGTTCCGCTCTGTGCGAGTTATTTGTGTTTCCTTCGATCGCCTGCAATAATAAGGTAAGCTGGCCAGCTTAATTTCGCGATCGCGGTTGCATGATTGATAATCAATTTTCGATATTCGAAGCGTGCGTGTATCGGCTCTAATAACAAAGAGCAGCGAGCGTACCGGCAAAGCGTGTTGTCGATGAGCGAGCGTCAATGTAAACAAACGCGCAGGCCGACTTTGTGTAGTACTTGAATGATAATAAAAGGCTCCGTCCGTGTTATTAACAAGTAATTTTGACTCGCTCTTTTCGTATAGCTTCCACTCACTTTTCCCAGATTAGAGGACTTACTGGTTGACTGACGCACGTTTCCACATGCTCTCCGATTCATGTATTGAGCATAAATAATTACGCGATAACCAACTTGTCTCCTTTCCCCTTGCGAGTAGTACGACCGATACAAAGGTAAGATGGCCAGCTTTCTATCGGGACTTTGCTTTATTAATCTCACGACTGCGCGAAAATAGTTGCTAATCCCTCGTAATTTGTAAGAATCGGTAGCGTGCATGTGCTAACCCGGCGAACAAAGAGCTGCGATCGCTCCGACGCCGCATGTTATTGACGTGCGCGCGCTTTGTAAACATAAACACGTGGGCCAAGTATACTGTAGAGAATAGGGAAATAAACTAACTCGCATGTGATACTGATTATAATTTCGCTGTTATTATTTCTCGCTAATAGCAAGTTGGTTGACTGACTCCCGTCCCCTCCTGCTCTCCGATTAACGAATTTGAACATTTCGACAGTACCGCGCGCTCTTCGATGCAATCGCGCGAATAAATAATCGAAATAAAAAGGCGGAGCATTCACCCCGTTACAATATATAATCTAATAATAATATAATATATTAATTATATACGAGGTGTGTTCAAAAAGTACCCGGAATTATCGTTTTTCCAAAAAAATATTTATTTATTTGTTTACATCAATGTGGTCCCCTTCAAAGTAATCCCCCCCCCCCCAGATATAATACACTTATGCCAGCGTTTTTTCCAATCTTCGAAGCACTCTTGATATTCACTTTTTGGTATGTCCTTGAGCACTCTTAGCGATTCGGCCTTTCTTTCTTCAATCGAGGAAAAACGCCGTCCTTTCATGGGTCTCTTCAACTTTGGGATCAGGAAAAAGTCACACGGAGCCATATCTGGTGAATATGGAGGTTGGGGCACGACTACGGTATTGTTTTTGGCCAAAAAATTACAAACAAGCAACGACGAGTGAGCAGGTGCGTTATCGTGCAAAAGCCATGAATTGTTTTTCCATAAATAGGGACGTTTTTTTCGGATTGCTTCACGCAAACGTCGCATAACTTCAAGGTAATACTCCTTATTAACCGTACGACCTTGTGATAAGAACTCATGATGCACCACGCCCCTGCAGTCAAAGAAAACTGTAAGCAAAACCTTCACATTTGATCGAACTTGACGTGCTTTTTTCGCTCTTGGTGACGTTGAATGCTTCCAGGTGAACGATTGTGCTTTGGTTTCGACGTCATAACCGTACACCCATGTTTCATCACCAGTTATGACCCGTTCAAGCAAACTTGGATTATCGTTGACGTCGTTTAACAGCTCCTGAGCGATGTTCATGCGATTATTTTTTTGGTCAAAATTCAGTAGTTTTGGAATGAATTTTGCTGCCACCCGTTTCATGCCCAAAACATTTGAAAAAATGTTATGATATGAGCCAATTGATATGCCAACTTCATCAGCAACTTTTCTAATTGTGATTCGTCGATCATTCAGAATCGTTTTTTCCACTTTTTTCACATTTTCATCGATTGTTGACGTGCTGGGTCGACCGGAGCGTTCGTCATCTTCAACGTCTTCGCGGCCATCTTGGAAACGCTTATACCACTCGTAAACACTTGTTTTTTTCATAGGAGACTCACCATAGGCTTTTTGTAACATTTCACACACTTTGTTACACTTTATTTCATTTTTTACGCAAAATTTAATACAAATTATTTGATCCATTTCTTTTAAAAAACGAAAATCGCCGAGCTGATAAAAACACGTCAAACCTTAGCGACTACCGCAGACAAAGTAAACAGTGAATATAGCTGAAAATTTTATTATATTTCAGGGGCATGTATACCAACACAATAAACAAAAAAATTTGACAATCGGACTCTCCAGACCCGCGAAATTTAAAAATTCCGGGTATTTTTTGAACACACCTCGTATATATATATATATTGCAACGGTAGTCGAGTTAATTAATCGAACCGTTCGCGATTCTGCTTCTCGCGCGTTAGTTCTAATAGTTAAAAGAGAGAGGGGGCGCGCGATCTTTCGAATAGGCAGTTACGCCTCAGCTGTTCACGCGAATTTACCGCCGATTTGTGTTGCACTTTGTTTTCGCCGAATAATTAGTTTTCTGGGACAATTTCGTGCGTGAGTGCAACGGTATTTTCGAGATAACAAGTAGCAGTGTAGAAGCAGCAGATAAAGGCTGAGTGAGGCAGCGCAGCTGATAATCAAGGGGCAGCGGCAGTTGACATTTCTTGCAACAACAATTACGGCTGATTACCGTGATTGCACCGCATGGTAGGTGCACCTTCCGTCATATTAAGCGATACAAAATACATTCGGTATTTTGTATATTCGTGATAGCATTATTTTTTGTATTCGCGTCGAGCGTTAGTTCGCGGTATAATTCGAATCTTCTCTCTCTCTCTTTCTCACCGAATATAACTAATTGTAAAATCCTATTCGCGTGCGTTAGTCTTTCGGCCCTACAAAGACTGTAGTAATTTTTATTAATTAAAGTCTGTAAAATTTATTCGCCGTTTTCGTAATTTAATTTTCCTACTAGCTTAAGTAATTGAAAAAGGCTTAGGTTTTAATCCAATTACATCTAGGGGATTAAGAATATTAGGAATAAAGTCGTTCACACTAAAAACTCAACGAGTGTCACAAGACACGTGACTTAAGGTGAGTTCAACTCCGATTAACAGAAGACAACTAGGATAAATCATCTGACGTTAAGGCGAATACACGTACTATCATACGTGTTTAACGAAGCGACGGTTTGCTCTGCATCGTGGGAGTTTGTTCTTAAATAAATTTCCCATTTTTCAGATAACCTCCCCCGTTACAATATATATATATATATAATTATTTTTTCCTACATAATTTTTTTTACATGTCTGATGATGACGTGAAGATGGTGTACGAAGTGATTTGTCACATGTAAATCTAGTGACGCCTCCTGCGCACTTGATCGACCTCACGATATCTCAACCGCTGAATTTAGTTTCTCCAGAGCAGCAAGAGTAACGAGAGACATTGCACCAACAAGGAAAGGTATGAATTTATTCAATACAAATAATATTGTTTTTCTATTTGGGGTAGTTTATTATAAGTTTATTTTGTTTCGTTGTTACAGGTTGACGATTACGATGACATGGTGCCTGTCTGCGAGAGCTGGGAGTGTATCTACTGTGCTGCTGATCTTTGTAGTCGGCGGCCGTAATGGGTGAGGTCTCCTTCACAGTGTAGAAGTCGGAGACACGTGGACAGGACCGGACCCGTCAGACACGTTATTCGTCGGTTGTTCCGGTCCCAATCACGATCTCTGACAGAAGATCTACTCAATAGTCAGCAGCATTCGTCGTCAAGTCATCAGCCTTCGACATCATTCAGCGTCACCACTACCACTAGTGAACTACTACACACTATCATCGCGGGAAAAAAGCGGCTGATTGGTAGGACGGTGGATTGTGCTACAAAAAAGTGAAAGAAGTTGCTGACGACGATAGCAACAGCAGCAGCAGTTAAGCATATCAGTATATATTTTGTATAAATAATTATAATAAATTTTAATAATTTTATAATATTTTTTACAATAAATTTTATATTTTTATTAATATATAAAATTTATTTATTCATCTTGGTCTTCACAGGTAGTTGCACTTTTTTTATTAAACCATCTTCGGGTAACATACATACACAAACACACACGTTGAACTGCAAAAAAAATTCATTATATACTAATTATAATAAATATATAAAAATAGCATTATTAGTTATATATATTAGCGATTGGGCCCTATACCAATCGTGTAGCTAATATACTGTAACGGGGTTGCTACAGTTTAATTATTTTTATTAAGACGATCGCGTAAACGTACTCGCAATCACCTATGTCAAATAAGAAAGTCGGAGAGCAAGAGGAAACGGGTGTCAGTCAATCAACTATCTACGGGAGTGAAGAGAACGCTCTGAAAGTACTCGTTAATATCGTGTACGAAAACTCTTTATTATCTCTTAAAACGCTACATTAGATTGGCCCGCGTGTTTATGTTTACATAGGCGCTCGCTCGACAACAACATGCAGTGTCAGGACGCTCGCTGCTCTTTGTCCGTAGAGCTATTACATGCACGCTTCGAGCACGGGAAATTAATTGTTACGCATGCAATCGCGATCGCGAGATTAAGCTGGCCAGCTTACCTTTATTTGGCAGACGCACGAAGATCTCGGTGACAAGTCACACTGCTTGAAAGCGGTCTGTTTGTTAGTTCGTGTCGCGGATCGCGAACTCGCGCGCACGTGGCTTCGCCCTCGATGGCTAAACCTCACACACACTTTCAAAGTCACAGGACACGGCGCTTCTCTGCTGGCTCCGGTCTGCACTCTTGATATCTGCACGGCCGCTCGGCAACAGCAGTCTCCCAAAATCGGCTCTGGTGCAGATGCTCTGCTTACGGAATTCAACTCCGGTGACTCGTGTAGCGGTAGCTGGTTTCGTATACACGGGCGAGCGTGTTGATGGTTAAACCCTCACTGCTTCATTTTCAATCGCGCGCGTTCCGTCTGCTCGCGTGCCGAATTCCTTCGTTACATTTTGCGTCTCCCCGGTAGGTGCTGCCCCCGCAGGCAGCAATTAGGTTAGATTATTAGCGCTAATTTGACGTTTACCGTCACAATACACAATAAGAATTGTCCGTGTTACCAGTGGCAGTGGCTCTAGTGGCAAGGCATTGTCCTGCGGATCCAAAGGTCGCGGGTTAGCTCTGAAATCGTGGATCACAGAACGTACGGGCATTAGCTCAGGAAGAGGAGAGTTGACAGTATAGAAGTCAAAGTGCATGGGCATCTGTTCAGGGAGTACATCAGCTCGGTGAGTTGATACCTCTCTGAGCTGAGACCTCTCCAGTTTACCTACTGGTATAAATTATTTTTTACAATTTTGGCTTATATTATATATTGGTTTAAAGTTATAAATTATGATATCTCGAGTTAATAAATTTGTTAAAACAGAATGTCAAAAATTGTTATTGTTTATAAATTATGGAGTTTTTTCCCTTTTCAGTTTATTATCAAATTGCTATATCTCGGCTTTGGCATAACTTTTCAACTTAATTCAAATTTTGTTAACCTATTTGATAACCACTTATTCTTTAGATAAAATTAGTTTTTCTTAACTAAATTGTTGATTTTTAGTTTATTATTAATTTTTTAGTTATTAATTAACTTTAACTCAACTTCATATGGAAATGTATATTAAATTGTATAATTTTTTCCGTAATGGTTGTTTCATCACAATTATTGTTATTTATTCATAAAAAGTAAGAAAATGTTTGCAATTAAAAAACCGTACAATAAATAGATAATTTACGTAAAATAACACATATTCGCAAGACAGAAGTCTTATTCTACAAATTTGACTGACAAATCCATTGAAAATTAATTAATTATATTGTTTTTCATGATCTATAGAGAGCGAGTATAACTATATATAGTTTATTGCGACGCAAGTAAATCATTTGAAAAGCAATTAAATAAACCTCATAGTCCAATACGTAGTTTGTAATGTAGCGGCTTGTTAACGTACAGACGTTATCATAGGACGGAAACAAGGACATAAACATTATATTAACATGGACATAGTTATCCATAGCACTCTAGTAGTATAGCAATGTATGTCTCAGCTCACCTGCGGGGGGTCTGTAACCCTTTGGTCCCCTGGCTTTACCGTTTCATGTTAATAATAATTATTATTGTTAATAATTAATATTAACAATATTTGTGAGGGTGCCTGGTTAACCCTTTGGTTCCCTGGCCTCACCCTTCCATGTAAATTACTTGCTATATTGAAAATGAATGAAATCAAATGAAATGAATAGAAAGCGATGATTGAAAAAAATGAAGAGACAGATCGGAGAATCGAACCGGCGTCCTTTGGGTTGACAGGCTAACACTCTACCACTAAAGCTAATGCCACGTGTATCTTAGAGGATGCTTATTGTGTATATTAGCTACACGCACATACATTTGGTATAGGGCCCAAGCGTGCGGAGGAGGGGATCGCATCTTGTCTATAGTTCTGGCTTGGGGATGCGATGCTATAGTAGTAAATGTATGCTTTTATTCTCACTCTCTCTCTCTCCCACGCTCTAGCTTAGCGTGGCTTGGGACCATTCTCTCATAGATGAGATATTTTAGTACTCTCCATGGAGGAAAGCTATATTTGCTTGAATCCTCGCTAATCTTTGCCTGCTATCCTAGTCATTTTCAATTAAATTTATTTAAAGAGAGAGATAAAAAAGAGCAGCTATGCTTACTACCTACCCTCTTATCTTAAGTTTGACTATGTCTATCATAAATGCAGATCATAGATGGTGTAAGGATGATCAAGCTTCTCCACTACTTTCAGGGGTAGCTATAACCTAGGAACGTGCGTAGCTTCTCTTATTTTCAATGGATAGGACTGATATTACGTTCTACATTATTTGATTTACTGTAATGTATGTAGTTTTAGAGGAAATGCAAACGTCCTATCTCACTCAAAGAATGTCTGCGTTTGTCTGTAGCGTTACGTATATTATAGAAAAAATCATACCTGATAATAATGCGAGCGTTCGGTAGGATTTTCGATGGTTAGTCTCAAGGGAAACTTCAAGCTGTTAATAGTGAAGTGATGTTCTTCTTATTATTTAAAATTTTTATAAAGTTTTTAAATATTTTTATAAATTTATTTCATAAACAAATGGAAAACATTATTAGAGCTTGTCAATTTTTGGAATATGTAAGTATAATTTTTAAATAATTTGAAACTAAGTTAAATAAATTCTAGAATTTTTTTTAATAATAGTGTTATTTAATTAATTTCAGCTTACCAATCTCTCCGTCCAAGCCGTAGCACGAGAGCCGTTATATCGGCTATTAATTGTAATATAATAACTGTCAGTATTTTTCTCATTATAGAAATATATATATATGTTTATTTATTTATTTTAATATAATTTTCAGTTACAATGATTTGTAGACGACAACAGTCCGCAGGCCCTACAAATACAGCAAATAAAGATAATAGTTCAACAAGTAAGTATTTTAATTATTGATTTATATAAAATTATATCGATTTATATTTTTATTATTATTTAATTGTCTTTTCTCTTTTTTTCGTTTCAGTGAATCAAGGAATCAATAGCAGTCAGAATGTTAGCGCAGCAAATCACATATCAAATTGATAAGATTGTCAACGATCGCGTGAAAGCGCAGTTACATCAACGTAAACGGGCGGACGCCATGAGGAAGCACCAAGAATCTGCTCGATTGGTACGGAAACGAAAAGCAGACTTGGCCAAGGCAGAGCAAGATGAACTTGCTGAGAAAGGTAAACGAAGGCTTTTTTCCAGCATAAATACATCAGCTGGACCATCATCAACCCCCATCATGATGGATCATGATGAACCATGTTCGAGGACGTCAACATCATTATCAGCGTCGGTAACATTATCGTCATCGTTGTCATCATCAGCAACGTCAACGTCATCAACAGCAACGTCAGCGTCATCATCAACAACAACATCCACATGCTGTCAAAGAGAAGAAGCACAAGTCAATGTGCCACTTGATTTGACTGCTACTATAAGTGCTTAAATTATAGAAATAAATAAATGATTAATAAATATAAATTAAAAATTATAATAAAAATTTTTTTTTTACAGAGAAATATTCCGACGGTGAAGAATGTCGAGTATGTTCGACGACAAGTTATATTAATTCCGGCCCAACCAACGGTCATGAAACCTACTCGCCCCTCGAAGGTCGTCGGATCGAAAAAATTAAAAGAATAATATTAAAAAAGAAAAAAACAGTGTAAAATTTGTAAAATTTATGAAATAAAATAAAATAAACTAAAAAAAATAAATAATGCGTTAATTTACTTTTGTGAGAACACGTGAGATGTATAAAGCATATATATAGTACGTAACATAAAGTAAAGAGCCATATAGAGCTTGCTTGTAGCTATAGTTCGCTTGGAGAGGAAATGGAGAACAGTAGTTTGCTACTATACTAGAGATGTCAATTCAAGCGAAGAAGAGAGGGGGAGAGAGCATGCGTTTACTACTATAGTAGCGCATGCCCAAGCTAGAACTATAGACAGCATGCGCACTATGGTTCAGCTGAGCCGGAGCTAGAAAGAGAGAGAGAAAGAGAGAGAGAGAGAGAGTTACATATGCTGTTATAATTAAGTATTAAGTAAAGACATATATTTAAAATTAAATGCTTTTATTCATAAATTGTAACATGATATATAGTATGTTATACATTTTAATTTGTTTAACTTATATTTAATTGTATTAATAACATTTTATTTAGAGAGTATATTAACTATATTAAACTCATTTCTTTACATCGCCGCTCATAGGATTATACTGTACGATTCGATCGTGTAGAATTAAGCAATAGGCTGCAGTGTTATCAAGAACAATCTATCTCGAATAACGGTAATTTTTCAATGAAATTTATTTTATTAAGCAATGGTTCATTTCCTTTTCCATAATATGCGCTTTGGCAGTTAACGTACATATCATAAAGTACTGCATACTGGTTTTGATTAATGTTTAAATTAAGATTTCTATATGGATAGCATTGAGAGCTTAAAAATAATTTAACATCGCAAATGTTACAACGGTCAAAATGACTAGCAGAAACAGCTACTTCATTTTTTCGTTGTGTTTGAAAGGCTAAAATAACGAAACGAGGTTTTTCCAATTGATTGGTTGTCTTCACACTCCAAACATGTTTAAATGTGCGAGGTAATTTTGGATACTCGTATAACTCCCAAGTGTGATAACTCATAGTGATCGCTCTATCACGACTAATTCGATTAAGTAATTTGATTTTTTCTCTATCAGCTGCTACTATATATGACATTAACCATTCAATTTTATTCAGAATAATTTTAATTTTTTCATAAGTAATTACTTCATTTGTATTGGTAGGTGTGGTTATGGTAGCATTCAAATCATTTCTTGATAATGTAATAATAAGCTCATGTTTAACATTTACTACAATTTTTCGACAATCTTCAGCAAATCCAAGCAGCATACTGAGGGGTATCGTAACATCGAAATAACCTTCGTCATTTGTAAGTGATACTTCTTTGTCACTAGTCCAACCAGCATTTTCAGCTATTAAACTTTGACTCGGATTGAGTGACTGAGATAGCCAGTTCTATATAAGACTTGTCAAGCCAACCTTTTTTACTTTATCTATTTCAATAGCATTGATTTCGTATCGTATTTCCTCGAACAAATAACATATAGCAACTAACTTAGTTTTAACTGCTACATTTCCATTTTCCTGAGTTAATCTACCGCAAACATGAATCATACTGCGAGATGGAAGTATGGGTAAATCTTGATGCTGAATTGAGATACGAACTTCATCATTGTTACTGAAATGTGATATTGAATAAGGTTGATGCGCATGAACTTCGTAATGAGCTATCGACTCATCGAAAGCGACACCTGAATGAATATTTAGAATTTCGTCCGTTTTGTTGTAAGCAACACACTAATATACACGATACTTTGCGTCAACTCATATATTTTCTATTACTTTTAGTCCTAGACTTTTCAGGAACTGAATGTTCAGACGTGTGAGCGCTGCGGTAGCTTTCGGTCGACTTATCGCTGACTGACATTGCAGTCTATTCATATATTCTCGTCCAATTTTATTGTTGTTAAATATGATTCCCATCACGATGTTGCTTTGATGTGAATACGTACAGTGACTGACTTTTTCTCAAAAAGTAACTAGGCTTCCGTCTTGATCAACAATACGTATTTCTAAATGATCAATACGTACTTCTCACGGCGGCTAATAAATAAATTATATGTGAAGGTACTTCAATGATTTTACATCCTGGTGGTACTGCTGGAAAAAATTCATATATAGTATGCACTTCACGTTCGTTTATATAAGAACCTGTAGTAATATTACACTCTACGCGTAAAGCGTTCACTTTGAGTATAGTTACAGGTAAATGAGAGCTATGAGTTTCGTTTGCAGAGAGTTCTCGTCTAATAAAGCCTAAAATTGAACCAATAGAATCTTTTGGTTTAAAATTTATTTTATGACTACAATGAATAATACTACATAGAGTATTACTGTTTGGCTTTAAACTAATTGATATTTGATTAAGCGTTAAAGTTTCTTATAGAAAACTCTCAATATCTTGTATCTCATAACTAACTATTGGTAAAATGATTTCGTGTTCGCCAACGTAAAATTTATTATTACCAACGTTAATATTTGGTATTGAATTACATCTTAATAGCTCCACTAAGCCTAGTACATATTTTTTACTAGACGACAGCTCTGTTGGTGGAAAATAATTTGCTTCAAGAACTGATGAATTTCCTGACATACTAAATTTTAGTGTGTTCTCCATCAGAGTTTTTTATTAAATGACTGTTTTCTCATTCATTACATATATTTATAGTTTATTCGAAACAAAATTTTGGGCAAAGATGTGCGCAGTTATAGGTATTGAAATCATGATATCTCATATAGTTATATTTGACCTTTTTCACTTTGAGATAGAGTAATAAATCTATAGGAGGTTGAAGATCACCAAAACTATCAAAGTATATAACTTCATCACCTTACTTTTTATATGCTACCTAGTGCGTACCTGGTCCATTTTTGTCATCTAATTTGATAACAGCTGATTCTCGATAGTGAGGTTCGTCAGATGGTAAATCGTTACGCATGAAAACACCTCGAAAATTTGCAATGTTTAGTGTTTCAGCATATTTTTTTATATCTAAATCAGTCAGATCGCGTTTAGGTAAAACTATTTGAAAGTTTTTTTTTCTTAAACCTTGTCCGCTTACATGTGGTTTGAGATGCAAACCATAACCTTTGCTATGAGGCTTCAGATAAAGACCTTTACCGATAGCAATAGCCTCCATAATTTTGTTATGTCTTTGAGCCTCTTTCAGCTCATTTTGAGCAGCTTTAGCGCTGTTCACAGCTTTCACTAGTGAAGCAGCTCCTCCAGTTAGAGCTCCAGTGGCGCTTAAAGCAGCAAATAATGGAATTAAAAAAAGAAGCGTCCCACCAACTTTACTGGGAATAGGTATAATACGTGGTATATTTATTTTACTTCTACCGCCAGCCTTTTTCCCAGCTTCTTTGGCTCCTTTTATAGCCGAACGAATAACTACAAGAGATCCACTGTTAGGCACACTACTTTTAGAGGCCGCCTTAATAATGTTACTGATACAACTGATACAACGACATACAACTGCTATAAATTTGAACAAAAATAGTTCAAATATAACTACAGAACAGAGACAACAGCTATTGGATGAATTGATTGTAGGAAACTATGTTCGACTATTGCATAAACCTCAGCAGCAAACTAATTTGGATAAGACATTTGGTGTTCGCTTGCATGAAAATACATGTCATAGCCAATTCTCCAATTTCCTTCCAAAATGATAACGTGACTGCGAATGATAAAGCATACAGCAAAATGCCTGGTTTAATGGAACTTCTCTTTCGTAAAGAACCTGATTCTAAACTAATCAGTTCATCGGATATTGAAAATTACATAAAAATTCTTAAAATCACTAACGCTCATCGAAAGAGATACGAAACAAATGGAGAATATCGCAATTAACATGTAAATAAATTCAAAAAGTATATTGGTCCAAATTCATCTTTGAGAAGTAGTGCTAAAAAACGAAAATCGATTATTGATGGAAGAGGTCTTTTTTCTAACTATAAAATAGCTAGAAAAGGAACATTATTTGATTATGTATATTGGGATAATCCAACGAGCTCGTTGATCAATTGAGATTGCTTATCGCCAAACAAACCGCCGGCAATTGTAGTCATGTTAATGAAGTTCATTCAATTATTGAAAAATTACGTGAAGCTGGCTATATATATTAAGAGAATCCTAAATATTTCTCAGTAATAGAATGAGTGTTGATGTGTTTGTACGTATATTGAATAAAAAGGAGGGTAATCGAGGTTCTCCTGGTATAGGGTATAAAATCACTAAAGACGGATAATATGACGCGAATGACAAAAGAATTTGTAATATAGCCGATCCTCAGGAGAATAACTATGCTGTAAACTCACGAACGTTGCGAAAAATTATTGAAGCTAACGTTACTGCGCTTACGACTGCATGAATTACATTTTGTAGAAAATCATTGAATACAATAAGATCAAAATTACTCATGTATCGAGAAGCGATAAATATTTAGAAGAAAATAAAAAAAAAAAAATAATAATAATAATAATAATAATGCCGGGCTGGTCCAGTGAGTGGTAACACCTCACTAGACAAATGCTAGCTTCCAACGTCAATGACCGTGCCCGGTGGAAACGTTGTCCATCGCGTCAATGCTCTGAGCAGCAACGCTATAACGGACACGGCTAAGAGGAAGCTATAGCTCACAAATGACGCAATAGATAATGGTATTCTGCCGATGAGCCCAACCATTAATCACTTACACACACCTACACTCTCACATTACACAAACAATTACACACACACGCCTCTCGGCAAACCGGGATGAATGAATGTTCAGTGACCCTATAAACGGGGCTTACCGAAAGAGCGAATGCCGGGGACCCATATAAACGGAGCCGGCCGAAAGCGAATGAAGAGGATCCCTCTAATCGGGCTCTCCCCGTGAACGAACCCCGGTTTTGCCACTATGGGCATTCACAATCACGCACACTCTACAGGGGGAACACTAAACATACAGGGAAGAGGAGGGGGACCTAAGGGGCCGTGCGTTGTTCCAGCGCGATTCGTGGAGTCGCAATCACGAGGGACCTTTAGCACAACGGAACAAAACAAAACATTTGAATATGCACAAAAAAAACATAGATATACCTCAAGTAACTCCTTCTCAGGAGGAATCCACCGCGGGTTTCGATCGGGTGAAAGCCTCGGTGGCTACGGGCACCGGCACGGATTTTGGGGGCCGCACTTTGTGCACGGAGATGAGGAGGACGACACGAAAAAACGACACGAAAAAACGACACAAAAAACGACACGAACCTACTAAACTTACCAAGACGACAGAGGACGGACAGTGTGTCAAGCGGCGGAAAGCGTGGTGAGCTAAGTCATTGCCGCTGGCAGCCAAAAACCAAGGATGAACACCCACAATATCATACGACACACGAGACGTGACGGAACTGCTGTGGCTCATACAAGAGACGGCGGCGAAAATGGCCAAAGCAGCAAACGTACAAAAAAACATGAACATGCACAAGCGATCGGACACAGTTTCGAGAAGACGTTCCCAAGACAACAACAATACAGACATGACAGCGGCGAATAACAAAGAAACGCCACGGACGAAACGAAAACATTCGCCGATCGGAACCACGCCGGAGCCCTCACAAAAGAGACCACCGATGACGGAACCGACCAAGGACTGGCAGACGGTAACACGAAAACGATCAGACAAGACAAAAGAGAAAACGGACGCAAAGAATCGGTCTGACGCAAAGACGCGGATCGCAAAGACGCGGATCGGCCCACCGGAAAAGGGGTCTGGCTGTCCTGATCAGGCCGGGCACAGACACGACGTACTCCGATATAGTACGGAAAATATGGACGACGATCGATCCGAAGGAGAGCCACGTGCAGGTGACGACCCTGAGGAAGTCGAAGAACGGCTTGTCTTCTGAAGCTACAGGTAGACGCAGACAAGCCGGACGGACATGAGATGTTTGGACGACAGATCCAAGATACGATCGGGGAAGTGGTCAGTGTCAGGGCCATGACCTCCAAGGTCCAATTGGAGATCATGGATCTGGACTGCGCTGCGACTCCGAAAGACGTGATGGACGCGTTCAGACGAGAGA
The DNA here is from genome assembly GCF_024137745.1 of Phymastichus coffea. Classification (NCBI taxonomy): domain Eukaryota; kingdom Metazoa; phylum Arthropoda; class Insecta; order Hymenoptera; family Eulophidae; genus Phymastichus; species Phymastichus coffea. The sequence goes on along the minus strand of NW_026706835.1, from coordinate 978,694 downwards.
TGGGACGAGACACGGACTTCCGAGTCTACATTTTCAGTCTAAACCGCACTGAGCAGTATATGGTGGTCTGCGAATTGGAATCGCAGGAAGCCGATGCATTGCTTCGGCGTGGTCGGATCGGAATTGGCTAGGTTGAATTGCCGCGTTCGGAAACGACTGACGGTGACAAAATGTTACAGATGCCTGGGCTTCGGCCATGTGAAAGCTGAATGCACAGGTAAGGATAGGACGAAATGCTGCTGCAAGTGTGGCACATCCGGACACTACGCGATGGAATGTCAAAACAAGCTGGTCTGCCCACTGGGCTCCAAAGTCGGGCACTGGGATGTCGCCCACCTCGTCAGAAGCGACAGGTGTGCCGTGTTCCGGGCCGCGCTGGAGGAGTGCAGGGGACGGGCTAGAGGACGGACAGAATAATTTAGGGAAACCTGAATCGAAGTAGGACTGCAGACATGCTCCTACCTCAGATAGCCGAGAAATATGACGCGGACATCCTGATTCTAAGTGAACCATACAAGAGAAGGATGACTCAAACATTCATTACAAACGAGACAGAGACCACTGCTATCTGGGTACGGGGTGGCACCCAATCTAGAGTCTCCAATCGCGGTGTCGGGGACGACTACGTCTGGGTCACAGTTGGCGCTGTCACTTGTCTCAGCGTATACCTGACACCCAACTGCACCGTGATGGAGTTCGAAAGAAATGCGGCACTCCTAGAAGACGGGATCAGGGATCTGTTCGGGGATGTCATCGTTGCGAGGGATTTTAACGTGAGGGCGACCGAGTGGGGAATGAACGAAACGAATCGACGCGGATGACTACTGCTGGAAATGGCCGCAAGGCTCGTGCTAGCAGTAGTAAATACGGGACATACGCCGACATATAAACGGCCAGGTGTCAGAGACTCTATCCCCGACGTCACGATGACATCGGATAGAATCCTGCGACGGCTGAGGGGATGGCGGGTGATCGAAGACTACACAGCCAGCGATCACCAGTAAATCGTCTTTGAAGTGATGGGATGGAAGAGAATGAGACGAACGAGAACCCATCAACCCCCGCGGTGAAATCTACGTAAACTCGACGGACGAAAATTTTCGAAAGAGCTAATGGCAGCACCGACTTCAGGGAGAGAATTCTCCCGAACTAACGGGCCGGCAAAGAGCGGAAAGACTGACAGACGAGACGGCCAAATTAATAGACAGCTTGTGCAGAAGCACAATGCCGAAACGTCGACAGATACAACAAAGACAACTACAATATTGGTGGACGAACGAGATAGCCGAGCTACGCAGGATATGCCTGACAAATCGGCGTCGAGTGTCAAGGGCAGGGGGCGGACCTGAAAGGGAAAACCTCCAAGCCATATACAAAACAGCACGGAAGATACTGACGAAGGCAATCCGGGACAGCAAGACGCGATGCTGGAGGAAGCTCTGCGAGGAGGTGAAAGAGAATCCCTGGGGAACCGGCTACAAGATCGTGACCGGGAAACGGAAAACTAGAGGCCCGAGTCTCACCGGAATTTAAAGATGCCGAAACAGTAGGACGGATTGTTGACGGATTGTTTCCGACGCACCCGATTAGGAGAAACGTGATGAATGACGTGGACGCAGAAATGCGCCCTGCCTTTGCCGTTGAGGAGCCCATCAGAGCAACGATTGCGATGAAGACGGGTAAGGCACCGGGATCGGTCGGAGTACCATCCGAGATCCTCCGGCTAGTGGCTCGTCTACGGCCGGAGATACTCCTCGACCTGTACAATACGTGCTTGACGACAGGAACGTTCAGCGACCGGTGGAAGGTGGCAAGGCTCGTTCTTATCCCAAAAGGTAGGAGCGATCCTGGCACGTCTTCGGCTTACCGACCGTTGAGTTTACTTGACACGATTGGTAAACTCTTTGAACAACTACTGAGACCGAGACTGATGGATGCGATACAGACCGGAGGAGGTTTATTAGATTTGTAGTTCGGTTTTAGAAGGGGTCGATCGACGATTGGAGCGATCCAAAAGATGGTCGACTCTTTCCTGGAACTAGACAGACACTGCCACGCAGCGCGACCTATAAAGTTGCTGGCCACGCTCGACATTAGGAATGCTTTCAATTCGGCCAGGTGGAAGGATGTCTTGTAGGCGCTGAAAAGAAACTTCGGGATCCAGCCATTCCTGCTTCGGGTTGGGGAGGATTACCTTAAAAACAGACAGGTCACCGCTGCGGTGACACAGGGGTCGATACTGGGAACTGACTTTTGGAATGGCTTATACGATAGCTTGCTTCGGCTTGGAATACCGCTCGAAGTGACCCTCGTCACCTACGGTGATGACGTGGCGGCGGTGATTACGGAGAGGTCCCCCAAGCTGGCGCAGCTGGCGTTGAACCAGACTATGAGACGAGTCGGACGATGGATGATAGACCACGGACTACAACTCGCAACGGAAAAAATGGAATTGATGTTTCTCACGAGAAGACGCATACAGACAATACTGCACATGTGGGTGGAGACATGTGAGATGGAGACCAAGAGGGAAGTCAAGTACCTCGGGGTAACCCTTTATACGAAGATGACCTTCTGACCTCACATACAGAAAACAACCCGGAAAACGGCAGAGAGGATAGCATCCTTAAGTTGCCTGATGGCAAATACGACGGGACCGAGATCGGGAAAACGACGACTGTTAATGGCGACAGTTCACTCGATTCTTCTATACGGCGCGGAAATATGGGCAGACTCCCTGATGACAAAGAAATACTGTAAGTCGATGATGATGGTACAGAGACTGGGTGCACTGCGAATCGCTTGCTCCTACCGAACAGTCTCTGCGCAGACTGTTTTGGTGGTGGCTGGCGTAATACCCGTGGATCTTCTGGTCTTTGAACGCAAAAGGATCTACGAGAGCAGCGCAGATATAGGACGAAAAAACGCGGCAATCGCTGAGCGCGACAGTACAATTGTCATTTGGCAAGGCCGATGGACAGAGGAACGAGGTGGTAACTGGACGAGACGATTGATACGGGACTTGAGGCTGTGGCTCGGAAGGAAATTTGGTGATGTAAATTTCTACGCCACCCAGCTCTTGACGGTAATTCCGACGGTACTTCTACAATATGAACAGACTACGAACACCCGACTGTAAGTACTGTAGACACGAACGAGACGACGCGGAACACACGTTTTTCGCGTGTGACCGTTGAACAAGACTCAGACAGGAACTGGAAGAACCGGTCGGCAGCATCACCCCCGATAACATCGTGGCTCTGATGCTGCGTGAACCCGAATAGTGGCGCTTAGTCGCTACCTATACGGAAACTATACTGAGACGTAAGAACGCGGACGGCTGCCTGACAGATGACTGAGCAGACGAAGTGACGCGACGTAACGAGATACGGAGGAACGACACGAACGGACGAACACAGACAGAACCTTCAGTCAGAAGAAATATCAACATAGTCCCTGGCTGGGGGAAGGACATCAAGGAGATGGCGGTTTAGTGGGTAGGCCTATTTTTTTTCGGGAAGGCGTACATAACCCCTTAGTCAGAAAGACTAAGGGGAATCCGCAAAAAGGATTCCGCCACTCCTTGTAAAAAAAAAAATAATAATAATAATAATAATAAGGAGAAAGAAATAAAGATTATATCGTTTGACTTTTTACATCAATTTTAACAAATAGATTGAAAATAAAACATCAAATAGTGGTGGATGAGTTACACAAACCAGCACGTCAAAACTGTCCTCGTAAAAAAGTTGAAGTACGTGGAATAGATGAAATATGACAAGCTGACCTTGTAGAAATGCACTACTCGAGAGAGAACAAAGGCTTTCGATATCTATTAACTGATATTGATATATTTTCAAAGTACGCAAAGTAGGCAGTTCCTGTGAAACAAAAACTGGTGTAGATATTGTTTATACAATGGAGTCTATATTAAAAAAGGACGCACCCCTAGAAATCTACATGTGGACCATGGCAAAGAGTTCTATTAGGTTGGTGCGTATGAAATGTCGGATTCTTAAGTGATTGTATAAAACTGCATATCTTTCTTCAAAAGCTGTTTATTCAATCAAAGTATGCTCCATTCGCTTCAATACACTTCTCCCAACGAGATTTTAAAGCGTAGATGCCTGTCTTAAAAAAATTTTGGTCTTTAGAATTAATAAACTCTGATATCGAGTTTTTTAGACTGTCTTCATTTTCATAGTGTTTGCCCCTTAAAAACAGCTCTAAATGCTTGAAAAAATGAAAATCGGTCGGCGAGAGATCCGGTGAATATGGTGGATGCTGCAAAACTTCATATTCCAGTTCGTTCAGTTTCGTAATTGTTTTGTGCGATGTATGCGGCCGAGCGTTGTCATGGAGCAGTAGCGGGCCATGCCGATTCACAAGCGATGGGCGTACAATTTTTAACTTATCGTGCATCTCATCAATGTACTGGCAGTACTTTTCGGCCGTAATTGTCTCCCCAGGTCGAAGGAACGAATAATGGATTACCCCAGCCGCGTTCCACCAAACTATGAACAAAATCTTCCGTGGATGAAGCGATGGTCTTGGAGTATGGGCACAAACCTCATCCTTGTTAAGCCACCGAGCACACCTCTTTCTATTGTCATAAAGAACCCATTTTTCGTCACACGTAATGATCCGATCGAAAAATGGCTCTCGGTGAAATCGGGTTAGCAATGATGAGCATACGTTTAACCGATCCAGTTTATTTCGCTCTGACAGTGCGTGCGGTACCCACTTGTCCATCTTCTTAACCTTGCCAATCTCAGAAAGTTGTCTCAATATCGTTGTATGGTCAACTTTCATCCTGATAGCAAGTTCCCTCGTGGATACGGCTGGATCCGCTTCCACTAGAGCCTTCAGGTCATCATTCTTCACAGACGTTTTGGGTCTTCCGCGCGGCTCATTTTGCAGTGAAAAATCGCCAGTCCGCAATTTTTCGAACCAACGCTGCACTATTACCAAGTTTGTACTCATATAAGAAAATGACGCGAATGTCGGCAGAATTCATATCGGCAATAAACTCAAAAGAAATAACAAAAGGGAAGACTTTCGAGAAAACCTATTTTGCTGAAATGAGTCTCTGGCAATGGACAATACGACTATGAATGAGGTTATGCCAAAGACAAAAGTATAACGAAAACAGGGAGATAAACGTCTGCATGTAAAGAGAATCCGACATTTCATACGCACCAACCTAATACAATCCAAATTTTCAAGAACTAATGACAAAGTATAAAATAAATCTATATTCGACCTATAGCAATTTTAAGGCATCTATTTGTGATCGTTTCAATTGCACGCTAAAAAATATCATGTGGAAAAAATTCAATCTACAAGGAAATTACAAATGGATCGACATTCTAGCTGATTTATTGAAATCTTACAATAATCGAAAACATCGTACAATAGATATGAAGTCTAAAGGCGTGACTAAAGGGAATGAAATACAGATGTTGAGGCGATTCTCTTACGACTAACGTCTTTTCGTAGGCGATAAAGTATGTGTGAGCAAGTCTAAACACGTTTTCGAAAAAGGATACACTCCTAACTGGTCTACTAAGATTTTTACTATTCAACGAGTTGCGGAGACAAAGCCTATCACTTATTATTTAAGAGATTACAAAGGCAATCCAATTGTTCGAGGTTTTTATGAGCAAAAACTACAGAAAGCTATGTATCCTGATGTTTATCTCATTGAAAAAGTTTTAAGGAAACGCGGTAATCAAATTTACGTTAAATGGTTGGGATTCGACAACTCGTACAATTCATGGATAGATAAGACTTTATACATATGAAAGAAAAGGACGTTTATGTAAAGCAACTTTTATTCAAATAAATATCATAATAATAATAAATAATTTTTGTTTTATTTTTAATGGTAAGAGCACCAGCCTTCGCTCTCACCTGTGAGGTATTTCCATTTGAGCATCATTACTTGTGAGTCCATTAGAACAAGTCGAAACCTGCTTTAGTAGAAACATTTGTGACTCATTTACCTCTCCACAATATATTTTATAATAAATTTATTGTACACACTTTATTGAAATAAAGATACCTTTTTGTTACAATAAACAATAAATTGAAATCTACAAGCGCTATGATATTCAATCTATAAACAATATTTATGTAGATGATCATAAAGTAATATATAAAGATCATAATGTTTCATGCTGGCTCTTGCAATTCGTTCTGATAAAATAAGTTGAAATTAAACATCGAGCTCGAGAATGATTCGATTGTTATCTTTTTCCTTAAAGTTTGTCACTAAATCACAATGATTTTCTTCAAGTTCATAATGATTTTTCTCCGGTAGATTTTTCTCCCACACTCCTTGCCTCGAGTCTTTGTCTTCAATAGGAAGATGATAAATTTGAATATTATCCGAGAACCATACGTGCTTCGAAGCACGAATGCTCTTCTTGCTTCTTCGAATAGGTGCCATGATGAATCACAAGAGGATAGTCTTGCTATAGCTGTTTCTTCTTACTGAATGATGGTAATGCAAGCTATGTATCCTTCTTATAAATATATTAGAACTCGAATAACTGCCTTCTATCGGAACTTAAGGTTAATTATAGGAATAGTGACAGCCCCAACCTTCGCTCTCTGTGAGTTGTTACCTCAGTGAGGTACTTCCTTTCGAATCGTCACTCATGAGTCACCTTTACAATGAGATTAAATTCATTGGAAAGGGCTACATTATGGACTTCTTTTACATGTCCACAAAAGGAAATAAGAGGATAGTTAAATAAAGGAAAAAAAGACTATTCGATTAGATATTTTTTTTTATTATTTATAGTGCAGGTATTTACATTAGTATTATAATACATTAATTATTATTCGATGAAGATACATTTATGTTTAAATTCGAAGTTTGAATCGACAATATGAAAAATAAAAAGCTCGTCCTTCTCGCTAGTTTGATGTAGGTTTTTTTATATTTCTTCAACTTTTTCTAGAAGTACATTAACTCTTTTAGGTAGGAACACCTCAAATTCATCATCTATTCTAATACAACGCTAAATTCATATTTCGTTGTTAACGATCTAACTTTAGTAACCTGGTATAAAGTATTCGGCGTGAGTTGAGACATCGCCTTCCGAGGAAGGAAAGTCGTCTTTGAAATCTTATTTATTGCTGAGAAATCCATTCTATAAAATAAAAAATCAAAGAATTAATTATTTATTTATTTATTACTAAGGTATTAATAAACTAAAATTATTTAAATGTCTTACTTGTTTCAATGGTTAGTAGAAGATCTATTGAAGGTTGAGTGTAAGACTGTTGCTTGAGCGAGAGCTGAGCTTGAGCGGGTTTGTTAGACTTTGCCCTTAATTGATCTGGTTGTTACCAACTTAGAATTAATTGTAATTTAAGCTAAGTCTAAGATATTATTATATAGTTTAGCGTCTATCGTTGGTTGCCATTGCCGGTCGACAGAGAGAGAGAGGGGGAGAATGGTAGTCACGCCGTTCGCGAGTGCGAACTTTGGCCTTGGAAGGGGGTGTGACGAGAGCAGGCCGTGTGCCGGTTTCTCGTCTGCGTTTCTCCCTCCTTCTCCACTCGGCAAGGCGTGGTGACCAACGTTGGGCGCATTAAAGTATGCGCCTAACACTTGGCCTTTTTGTTTCAGCGTTAAATACGGGTCAGCGCAATTGGGCGCAGAAAAGTTGAAGAGCACGTAGAGAGTGAGAAAGACAGAGAGAGAGAAAGCGAGCATTAGGCCTATGCAGGGGTAGGCAGGCGCGCGACGCGTGACCGATAAGCGGCGCGTCACGTGCCGCCTAACTAATAGATCAGGAAGGGATAAAAGCGTGCGGCGCTGAGCGGCCGCCAGACGAGCGAGAGAAAAAAAATGCGTGCGCGAGTCCAGTCCAGTTAGAGTGCAGAGAGTGCAGGTTTTGGGATAGTTGGAAGAAAGGACAGCTCTACCAGCAACAGCTTTATCCTCGATTACGGCCAGTCCTGCTTGCAAGGAGAACCGACGTCGCCTGCAGAAATGCTCGCGTTAAGAAATTGTAGTACAAAAGTAGAAAAATTTATACCTGACACTGACATGATCGCGAGAGTCAGAAATAGAATTCACAATGTACAACAAAACGTTCTGAACAATAATAATAATCAAAGTAAGAAAGAAGGTGAAAATATAAAAGAGAATGGCACAGATGCATTCGATAGTGATTATTTAGTTGAAGATGGGCAATAATTGTAATAATCGTATTATACTTTTCAAGGCTCCTTGCTGTAGCATTAACTTTGGATGCACTTACGTCAAAGGTTGAGTAGAATAATGCTTTGTAGTTATAAATACACATGAATATTTGCAATCAAGGCAATCTTATTCTGGATTCAAGAAATGACTAATTTTCTCTCAAAACCATATCTATAATTTAAGTCTTAACAACAGTAACAATAGTTAGATATTTTACAAATTACTGTCAATATTAATGTTTCTATAGTACAATTGATCAATCATTACATACGAGTGTGGTCCGATAAGTACTTAGCCTCACCGCCCGATAGCGCCACTCTCGCAAAAGAAATATTCTATCGCGTATCACCTTCTCGATGGTTACTGCCAAGATTTCAGCCGGATCGGAGATGTAGTTTATTTTTGAGAGCGTGTGAAAGCAAGTGTGTCCGTTGATTTTTGAAAAATGGAAAAAGAGCAGTATCGATCGGTGATTCGATTCTTGTTTTTGGAAGGGAAATCGCGCAGCGAAATCAAAAAGCGCTTGGATGCTGTATACGCTGACTCGTCTCCTTCGATGGCGACCGTCAAAAATTGGTTTAATGTGTTTCAACGTGGTCGCACGTCGATTTTTGAAGAGCCACGTCCAGGTGCTCCGAAAACGGCTACCACGGAGGATAACGTGACAAAAATTCACGATCTCGTATTGGCAGATCGACGATTGAAGGTGCGCGAGATAGCTAAGATCGTAGGCATCTCAAACGACCGCGTGGGTCATGTCCTGCATGAAATTTTGGGCATGAGAAAGCTGTCGGCGCGGTGGGTGACGCGTTTGCTCACTCCGGACAACAAGCGTAACCGTGAGACAACTTCAGAGCAATGTCTGACGCTGTTTAAGCGCAATCCGAAGGAGTATCTGCGGCGTTTCGTGACAGTCGATGAAACATAGATCCACTGGTATACACCAGAGACCAAGGAACAGTCGAAACAGTGGACTTTACCCGGCGAAAGTGCTCCGAAGAAGGCGAAGACTGCCCCATCGGCCGGAAAGGTGATAACCACCGTTTTCTGGAATTCACAAGATGTGATCTACATCGACTACCTGGATAGGGGTAAAACGGTCACAGGGCTGTACTATGCCGAATTATTGGGCCGATTCGACGTCGAATTGCAGAAAAAACGGCACCATTTGGCGAAGAAAAAAGTGCTCTTCCACCATGACAACGCACCGGCTCACACCTCCGCCGTCGCCATGGCCAAATTGGTCGAATTAGGCTACGAACTGCTGCCCTATCCACCGTATTCTCCAGATTTAGCCCCGTGCGACTTCTTTTTGTTTCCAAACTTGAAAAAGTCACTCGCCGGGCAGAACATTGAGTCTAATGAGGAGGTAATCGCCGCCACGGAAGCCTACTTTTCAGACCTCGAGGAAACGTATTTTTCAGACGGGTTAAAGAAGTTAGAGCATCACTGGGCCAAGTGTATCGAACTAAAAGGAGACTATGTTGAAAAATAAAATGCCACTTTTACAAAATTTTCGGTTTTCTTTTGTAGGCTAAATACTTATCGGACCACCCTCGTAAACTTACGAACAAGAAAACCTAACAAATTCTCACAATCTCTTAACGTATATAGTAACAGTAACATTCATTACAACCCATGAGCAAAGACATAGGATATCTTGTATGGAACAAGATAGTATCCATACTTGTAAAAAATTATGAAATGATTTGAATACAGATGTAAACGGATAGCTACCCCGTTACAAGTTATATAAAAATTTAATAATTTTCTATTGTAAATATTGTAATATTACGTTAATTAACTTTATTAGTTAATAACTTTTGACGACACTATTTGCGATAATTGTATATTGTATAAAATCAACAAATAACAAATTCTGTAAAGTTTACATGTGTTAAAAGCTTACTATTAATGGTTATTTACTTGTAAATTAAGAAAACTCATTTCTCAAAATTCGTGAATGTCTCTCGAATATTCGATGACATCTCTCCTGCAAAAATAAGCGGGAAAATCTGTGTATAAATACGCCCACCTTTGCACAGGCTAGCATTCACTTCTAGCCTTGCAAGGTGAGCGCATGAGTCTGAATAAACTTGGCTAATACCTAAGTTCTTTCTCTCATTGTATTAACTGAGCAAGACTGTTCCTTCCTTATAATTCGAGCTCGACTTATAGAACATCTCGCGCTATAAGAAACTTGGGCCGAATTATATCCTATCCAAGAAAGACTTTAGCTCTGCTTATGGGACAATTCGCACGATAAGAAACTAGGACATCGTCTGACTTTCCCTGCAACATTATACTTATTTAAATATATTTGATTTATTTATTATTATTAGAGTACATTTGATTTATCTATTTATTTTATCGACAAGTAGAGTAAAATTATTGGAAACGAATTCTTACTCATTAGCTAGATACGAGAGTTCGAATTATTATTATAAGTGATACGAACATCACATTACTGTTAAGAATTGAACTGGAACATGACCTTTCCAAAGTGCAAGGAAACATTCTTCCTTTACTATTAGCCTAAATGATTTCAATTTTTCTTAATTGGCTCAGCTTGCAATTAGAAAGCAAAAATACAATTTATTAATTTTGAATGCTTAATTTTCACAATTTTTGATAAATATTTTGAGTTTTATGTGAGCAACACCTGCACCAACTAAATATAAAGACGATGGACAGCCCAAGCCTCCAGCACCTATGAAAAGTACTGATTTATTTTTAAATATTACTTGTCCTACCGTATTTTCCGGTGTATAAGACGCACCTTTTTACCGTCAAACCTGACTCCAAAACCAGCCTGCGTCTTATACACCGAATGTAAGACACCCCAAATCCACTAACCTAACTAAAACGTGTGCCTGAATAGTAGCAATTAGACAACCCTCACTAACTATGAATATTTTTTAAAACTAGCCAATGACAGAGTGATTACTTATTTAATAGGTAAGTTCTTTATTATTTCAATAATATATAGTAAACGTACTTTATGTCTGAGAATGATAAAAAATACCTATTACCTATATGCCACTTGGGATCAAAAAACGTCGCTTAATATACTAGATAATTAATACGAGATTTTTTATAAAAACGGTATTTTTATTGCATCGTTTATTTCAATATAATTTTGAAAGTGTTTTTTAAAGTAAGAGACTGACTTGAATTCCAATATGAGCGAAACTAACAAACGAAAATCGTACACAGCGGGCTACAAATTGAATGTGATCAAATTTGCTGAAGAACATAGCAATAGAACTGCCGAAGATCATTTCGGCCCACCACCGAAGGGAAAAAACTAAGGAAAAAAGGCTTTGGCGTTCGCAGAAGAGTAATTTGATTAAAATGCATAAATCAAAGCATGCGCAATGTGGTAAAAAAGCAAGTGGCTTATATTAGAGGATGAAGTTAAACAATGGATTGAAGATAATCGTTCCAAAGGCTTAGCTGTTTCAACGAAAATGATACGCATACATACACAAAAAGTAGCTTTAAAAAGTCAAATAAATGATTTTAAAGGAAGTCCTTCATGATGTCACCGCTACATGAAACGCAATGGTTTAGCTATACGAGTGAAAACAAAAATTTGTCAAAAAATGCCAAAATAGTACGAAGACAAAATTCTCTCTTTTCACCGGAATATAATTCACCGTAGACAAGCAATGAGTTTTGAAATCGGACAGAAAGCAAATATGGATGAAACACCTATGAACTTCGATGTTCCGTCAACTAAAAGTGTTTCAAAAAAAGGACAAAAAACGATTACGATAAAGACAAGTGGTCATGAACAATTCCACTACACCGTGGTTCTTGCTTGCTGTGCTGATGATGTAAAGCTACTTCCAATGATCATTTTTAAACGTAAAACTATGCCTAAGGATAAAATACCGACAGGTGTAATAGTGCATGTATACCCAAAAGGATGGATGGATGAAGGTGGTAAGAAAATTTGGATACATAAAGTCTGGTGTAGAAGACAAGGCGGCTTCTTGAAGAAAAAAGCACTTCTGGTTCTTGATCAATTTCGGTCTAATTTGTTAGATTCTGTAAGATAAAAATTTCATCAAAAAAATAACAAAAATAAATAAAACACAACAAAATCAAAAATAAATACAAAAAAACAACAAAAAATATTTAAAAAATGCAAAAAAAAACTTTAAAAAACAACAAAAATCGAAAAAAAAAATAAAAAAAATAGAAAATGTCTCTTTTGATTGTCGACCTCCCCGTGGTAAGAGATATGCAACGGCAATGTATCTAATCATCGTCGGCTAACAGATATCAATATTTTTTTATCATCCCGTAATTAACTTTAATTCACAAAAAAGACGTGCTTTATTACAATTAAACGAATTTTTTTCCTCAAAACTAAATTTTTATCAAAATTTTCATTTTTTCTCAAAATGTGCCTTCAAATTTTGGGGTGCGTCTTATACACCGGTGCGTCGTATACACCGGAAAATACGGTACATTTTTTCTTCAAACTTGCTATTTCCTCTAATAATGATTTTTCAGTCATACTGTAAAAATTACGTACCTATTGCTATTTGAAATTCCATACGTAACTCAGAAAGCCGAACGAATTTCAAAAATATAAACAAACATTGGAACCGAAACGAGAAATACAATGGCTGACTGCTGACTGAGAATCTTGGGCATAGTTGTATATACACTGCCCGTCAATCACTTTTGCCATGCTTACCTCAAAATTAGGCAAACTTGAAAGTTTTGTATCTCGGTCGGAAATCATCGTATCACAAAAAACAGCAGGGCATTTTAAAGGTAATTGCAAAAGCTTCCATTTAAGATGTGCAGAGACTTAAAAATGAAAATATGTGTTTTTTACAGTAAAAAAACTGATTAAAAAAATTTCAATTTTTTTAACCTCGACTTAAATCAATGCCAATTTAGAACCAGGCGGTGGAGGGCAAATCGACCGAAGGGGTTCGGAGGGTAATGTCTTTCCCTTGAAAATTAGCCCCCCGCGGGGTTCTATCCGATGTTTTTTAACCGACTTACGGTGTTTTTTATAAAAAAATAACCTTTTTTTTCAATCCTCAATTACTTCGACTTGCGTACGTTTTGGAAAAAAATGCCAAGGAGAAAAAAGTTTCATTTTGTGCCCAAGAATACGAAAATAAAGTCAAAAGAAAGAAACAAAGAAAAAATTTTTTTTCGATTTTTTAGCACATTAAAAAAATAAAGGAATTTAACTTTTTTTTTACGCTTCGTTTTAAAATGTCTAGGGACGTAGTAAATTATAAAAAAACTAAAACTAAGCGTAAAAAAAAAGTTAAATTCCTTTATTTTTTTAATGAGCTAAAAAACCGAAAAAAGATTTTTTCTCTATTTCTTTATTTTGACTTTATTTTCATATTCTTGGGTACAAAATGAAACTTTTTTCTCCTTGGCATTTTTTTCCAAAACTTACGCAAGTCGAAGTAATTGAGGATTGAAAAAAAAGGTTATTTTTTTACAAAAAACACCGTAACTCGGTTAAAAAATATCGGATAGAACCCCGCGGGGGGCTAATTTTCAAGGGAAAGACATTACCCTCCGAACCCCTTCGGTCGATTTGCCCTCCACCGCCTGGTTCTAAATTGGCATTGATTTAAGTCGAGGTTAAAAAAATTGAAATTTTTTTAATCAGTTTTTTTACTGTAAAAAACACATATTTTCATTTTTAAGTCTCTGCACATCTTAAATGGAAGCTTTTGCAATTACCTTTAAAATGCCCTGCTGTTTTTTGTGATACGATGATTTCCGACCGAGATACAAAACTTTCAAGTTTGCCTACTTTTGAGGTAAGCATGGCAAAAGTGATTGACGGGCAGTGTAGATGAGATACGACTTCATGAAAATGAAATTCCTTGTAGCCTCATTGGATTCTCATCACTGGTAGTATATTATTATTACGAATTTGGATTGATTGTTTGCTATAAACCGTGTTTTTGTTTGACTTGGCCACGTGGTTGACAATTTTTCCTGCTGAATCATCATTTTTCGTAGTTTGCGTTTTTCTCGTGCCACTAGTTTTATGTTGACGTCTCGTTTTATTTTTCATTTGGGCTCTGTGATCGTTCAAAATTTTTATTTTAGTATCGTTATTTATGAATCGCGTTGACGTATTTTTGAAATTTAATTTCTTATTTTGTGTTCGTGTTGTAACCAATATTCCACAAGATTCCTTGATAGGTAATCAACTGGACCGTTTTCTTTGTCTGGCCGATAATTTATATTGAAGTCGTAGTCGACCAGTTTCAGTCTTTACTTTTGTACACTACTATTATTTTCCGCGGATTTTAGGGAGAGTAATGGTTTGTGATCAATTACTATCATGAACTTGTTTCCAAATAAGTATGTTCTGAACTTTTTAATCGCGAATATAATCGCGAGGGCTTCCCTTTCGTATGTTTGAAAATTTTGTTCGTCCCGCTTGTAAGGAGAACCGTCGTCGCCTGCAGATTTTGGGTCTACAACCTCGACCGACGCGTCCTACAGATCTTGGCCAGCAACTACAGCCAGCATCGGCAGCAGTCTGACCAGCAGCGAAGACCGACACTCCCTGCAGCAGTGCTTCGTTGGAGGTTCTCTACGTTGCGAGGAACATTAACAAAAAAAAAGATCAAACCTTCTTTTCTTCTTTCTCTCTACACTCTCTCTCTCTCTCTCTCTCTCTCTCTCTCTCTCTCTCTCTGATGATTCGACGACCGGTGCGCGTTGAATAAGATAGCCAGGCATTCACGTGCCGGCTATCTAAAAGTTCGCGCTTAAGTTTAATTCGTAGTAGTGTAAATTGCAACCGGCGAATTGTCCAGGCGCCCACGTGCCGGGCAATTCATTCGGTATAGGTTCGCGTAATTTTTAAGTAAATTTGTAATAGGTTAAGTGCGCAATTAGGTATTAGTTATGATGAAATGCGAAATATTCATTTGTGATTATCTTAAGTAGTTTACTGTTATATTTTGTAGTTAGTTGGTCAATAATTTAGATTATGTTATGCGCGCGTTAGTTTATATAAATAGGTATTAATATTAATAGGTTGTAAGAGCGATTTGATTCTGTCTTTACATAATTTATTTATTGACCTCCCTTCTCTTTTCTCCCTCAATTGCCGTGAGCGAAAGTGCCTCACTTACCCCGCAAAAGAATTGGTGACTAGGAGACAATTTTGTCACAATCTTTTCACATTACTGTTTTCTTCTATCACTTCGTCTTCTTCTCTATACCTTCTTTCTTCGTAGCTGTTCAACATTTTCTTTCATTTGGGCTATTTCGAAAGTTTTATAATGCCCCCATGGAAGTGTGTTCGGATTATTATCAAAAATACAGCGTTTATCATCATGAGGGCTTAGTGCTGTCTTTTCCTCTCTCTCTCTCTCTCTCTCTCTCTGTTATTACTTGATGTAATTTAGATCTAATATTACATTGGGTACGTTTAATAATTTCCATTTCGTTTAAACACTTTCGATAATCCGAGTGAGTGATTGTATTTTTTACTGTATGTTTTCTCACTCCTTTTGCCATTTCAAGGGCTCCTTATTTATTATTTCGATGCTGTATAGTTTACTTCGTAACCCAATGTACTCTGTCATAATAGCAGCATTGCACTCATACTTCATAACACCGAGAACTTTTTTGTTAGCAAGAGGCATACCAAATTGATTATCAGCAGGATAGTCTCATGTGTCAAATTTATCAATGTCTACTTTCATGATCTCATACATATCGATATCTTGAATTTCATAAATGAGGCTGTCAGTATCGGTATAAAGTAATTTACATTTCTCACTTGTTCATTTTCAATTTGTTGCTTCATATATCCATAATGAAAGTCATAGACTAATGTTTTATTTGTTTTCTAATACTGATAATTGTCTTTGTTATTCTACGGAGCAGAAATGGTGCCACTCGTGGGAGCGTGTCAGAGGGGTAATTAGTACTGAGTTTGAGTAGCTCGCCGAGCATTGTATTTTTATCTTGGACGTCGCGATGATGACTCATGGTGTAATGTGTCTGTGTAGGGACGTTTTTGTTAGTGCATTTCTCAAAGATATCTCTTATGTCTACTATATACGTCATGGCTATTTGTGAGCAGTTAGAGTAGTGTTCATGAAATTGTTTTAAAGAGCGAATATTTTTTGTTCGGAAAGGTAAAAGGTTGTTAATGCCGGGTGGTTTAGGAAATAAGTCTATAGGCAATTCGAGGTTGGGATACTGTCGGACGACATGATGTATGCAGTCTGTGCATTTAATGCATTGTATGGCGTATGGTGGTTTGTGAGGGCCGATGATTTTGACGTAGACAAGGTTGTATGATAATTGTTGTTGTACGGATAGGGCCCAATGACAGCTTGTGCAAATAAGTGAAAAGTTATTATTTACGTAATAAGTACCTTCTGCTTCCATTAAGTTTGGTTTGTTATGCAATGTGTTTTCAGTACGAGGTATTTTGCTGGGGGGGTGATTGTTCATTAGTGTTATTTTGGTTTATTTTTGTGGAATTTCACAGAAGGAAATTGATAACAGGTAAGGTCTTTCGGTGTTTAGCAGCTGGTGGCTTCTACAATATCTTGTAGTTACTTGTCGGTATCCCAAAAAAAAGAAAATAATGCAAAATAATTGTTTTTTGTGTAGTGTTCAGTGTTGTTATTTTCTAAAAGACTTTGATATGGGGCGGATTGAATTTCTTTTCATGCGACTGATGTCTATTAGATTTTTTTCTATTTGTACGGCATGTAAGCGTGCGTCTTGTAATTTGTCGTAAAAGGTAAAAGGGCAAACGTAACGTCTGATTTCATGTTTGATGCCCTTAATAAAAATGTAAATAGCTAATTTTTCTCTCTGAGTTTCGTCTTCTGTAACTTCGAATAAGAACATTTGCGCAGCCTTTCCCATGACAATGTATTTTTGTAAATGTGCGTTTATTCTGTGTCCGAATTCCATTGTGGTTTCTTCTTGCATTTGTGTTGATACACTTAGTTGATTAACGATGGAATTTCTGGTTCCGATAATACTGGATAGATCTGTCTCTGTGTGTAGCTTGATTTCTGGTTCAGTTGATCATCACGTTCAATTTTAAAGATAGCAGTTTGCTCTTCTGTTTATATTGCCGGCGAGGCTTCCTTGTTTAGCTTATCTGAGTTTGTTTCTCTTTCAGGTTTCCTAGCTAGGTAAAATAGCAAGTTAGTTAAAGAGTTCCAGAATGCGCCAAGCAGGTGTATGCTAAAGCCATAGAGGGAATGAAGGGCATAACCATGTATAATAGACGTTCTTCGGTAAATTGACAGGAAGTTCCGGACTCAAGTTTAATTTTATTTGTTTCCAGCGTTACCGAATTAAATCTTTCCTCGAGTGATATTTTAATATAGCCAGTAACGTGTACATTGCTGAATGTGCCGTAAGGGTCGGAGAAACTTCCCGCGTTAGTACATGTACCGTCTAGGGTAATGTATCCTGCTAATTCTATTGGGTGTACGGTTGTTTGATTTATCATTAAGTTTTGTACTAGATTATCTTCGATTGTCATTATTCGATAAGAGTGCATTTTAATGCATTCTTCTTGTGTTACTTCCTTAATATACAAGGGTGGTCCGATAAGTATTTAGCCTACAAAAGAAAAACGAAAATTTTGTAAAAGTGGCATTTTATTTTTCAACATAGTCTCCTTTTAGTTCGATACACTTGGCCCAGTGATGCTCTAACTTCTTTAACCCGTCTGAAAAATACGTTTCCTCGAGGTCTGAAAAGTAGGCTTCCGTGGCGGCGATTACCTTCTCATTAGACTCAATGTTCTGCCCGGCGAGTGACTTTTTCAAGTTTGGAAACAAAAAAAAGTCGCACGGGGCTAAATCTGGAGAATACGGTGGATGGGGCAGCAGTTCGTAGCCTAATTCGACCAATTTGGCCATGGCGACGGCGGAGGTGTGAGCCGGTGCGTTGTCATGGTGGAAGAGCACTTTTTTCTTCGCCAAATGGTGCCGTTTTTTCTGCAATTCGACGTCGAATCGGCCCAATAATTCGGCATAGTACAGCCCTGTGACCGTTTTACCCCTATCCAGGTAGTCGATGTAGATCACATCTTGTGAATTCCAGAAAACGGTGGTTATCACCTTTCCGGCCGATGGGGCAGTCTTCGCCTTCTTTGGAGCACTTTCGCCGGGTAAAGTCCACTGTTTCGACTGTTCCTTGGTCTCTGGTATATACCAGTGGATCCATGTTTCGTCGAATGTCACAAAACGACGCAGAAACTCCTTCGGATTGCGCTTAAACAGCGTCAGACATTGCTCTGAAGCTGTCTCACGGTTGCGCTTGTTGTCCGGAGTGAGCAAACGCGGCACCCATCGTGCCGACAGCTTTCTCATGCCCAAAATTTCATGCTGGATATGACCCACGCGGTCTTTTGAGATGCCTACGATCTTAGCTATCTCGCGCACCTTCAATTGTCGATCTACCAATACGAGATCGTGAATTTTTGTCACGTTATCCTCCGTGGTAGCCGTTTTCAGAGTACCTGGACGTGGTTCTTCAAAAATCGACGTGCGACCACGTTGAAACACATTAAACCAATTTTTGACGGTTGCCATCGAAGGAGACGAGTCAGCGTATACAGCATCCAAGCGCTTTTTGATTTCGCTGCGCGATTTCCCTTCCAAAAACAAGAATCGAATCACCGATCGATACTGCTCTTTTTCCATTTTTCAAAAATCAACGGACACACTTGCTTTCACACGCTCTCAAAAATAAACTACATCTCCGATCCGGCTGAAATCTTGGCAGTAACCATCGAGAAGGTGATACGCGATAGAATATTTCTTTTGCGAGAGTGGCGCCATCGGGCAGTGAGGCTAAGTACTTATCGGACCACCCTCGTATTCTATTTCGGAAAAAGGGGGGGACCATTCATAAGAGAGTGCACGGCATGTTTTGGCTGATCGTTTGACCTCTACTTTGCAATAACGAACTATGACAGTTGCAAAATCATTAAGCTGGAGGAGGAATATTTCAGTTACTGTAGAATTGATTATCGGATTAGGAATGTCGCATTCAGCAATGTCTACAAGAGAGAAGGTAATAAAGTTAGTAAAACGTTTAAAACAGTCGTAGGCTATGAAAGGAGTGACTATTTTGAAGTATTGTTGGAAAAAGATACTGAGAATTACTGTTTTCATCTGAAACATAATTTTTCAATTACTACTTGTTTCGATGTATGATTTTTTTAAACGATTGGCGTGGACTGTTTGAGTTTTTAGGGTTGAGTTTAAGTATGGACCGGCAAAGTGACTGCCTATGAGTTTATGTGGCTGCGGGCCACTTTTTAGAAAAACCCATTGACCGACTTTGAATTTGCTAGGATTTATTTTTTTATCGTATTGTATTTTGATTTTTTCTTTAGATGTTATTAATTTTCTCTAGCTATTTCAGGTATATTATGTAATTGTTTGTCCAAGTTTTCCAAGTAGCCTTCGTAGGTCGGTGGTAAATCTTGCTCTAGTAGGGACTCTGCGCTTGATAGGTGTGGCTTACGAGTGAACAGCAGTTCCCATGGCGAGAACTGGTGGCTGCTGTGCCAGCTTGTATTATAATTAAATATAGCAAGTTCGACATACTCGACCCAATTTTTGGTCTAGGAAATGAACATTTTTAGATATTCAATTAATGATAAATGAATTCGTTCAACATTGTTAGCCTGCGGGTGATAAGCCGTTGTAGTAATATGCTTAATTTTGAAGCGAGCTGCAATACGTTTCATTAGAAGTGAAGTTAGTGCCTCTGTCACTTACTATGACGTTAGGTACTCCAAAGGTACATATTAGTTTTTTAATGAGGTTATCAGTTGCAATAGTAGCTGTTTTTGATCTGGCATGGGCGTCGCTATGGCGTATTTGGTAAACGTGCACATGCAGGTAAGTAAGTAAGTGTTTGCTGCTTCAGTAAGTTCAAGCGTTCCTACTATGTCTATGCTGATCTTAAAAAAGGGAAGCGGCGGAGTATCGGTTATGACCATTTTTTGTTTGACATTATGTCTATTTAATTTTCTCAACTGGCATAGTAAGCATTTTTGAATGAATTCTTGCACATCTTCCTTTAAATGTACCCAGTAGTATTTATTCTTGATACGTTTGTATGTTCTATTACAACCGTTATGACCGCCTATCGCTGAACAGTGGGCCCCTTCGATTATTGGTTGAAGATGCTCGATGGGAGCGAAGACAATATGTCCCCGACTTGATAATCTATACTCTTAACTTCAGAAGGACCCAGTCTATTTTTTATCATTCGTAAAATTTCAAAGAATTCGACGAGTTCAATTATTTACTTTGGGCTATACTCACGGTTTGAATTTTATTTTCAGTTAAATTTATTACTAATTGCTTCAGTACCAGGTATATATGATTTCTAATGTTTTCCGTAGTCTCTCTATTTTCATGACGGATTGTAATAATAAAATGCATCTTGTTCCCTATTTTGATAACAGTGGGAACGGCTAATTGTAATTTGTTCATTTGTGGTAGCTTATCATGTTTAAATAAGCTCAGTGCATTTTCATCCAGAGAGGTACCAAAGGTGACAATGAAGTATAAATAATTGTCTCGCCTCATAAATAGTGCATCCCGACAATAGATAATGTTTTCATTAGGTAAAGTCACGAGTTCGGTAGGGGTGTTGACTAAGTCTTCAAGCATCACGTCTTTTAAAAAGGTCATATCCTGTTTTAGTTGTGTATCCTGTTTATTTTTAGAGTCTTTATTATGCGTATCATATTGTGTGCCAATTTTATTGTCTTCGGAGCAGTACGTGTTTTCGGCAACTGTAGGATAACACAGCTCCACAAAAAAAAAATGAAAGTATTTTCCCCGATATCTGACTACATGTTCTTTATGTTTTTGAGGTCGCTGAATCCGAATCCGGGGTCCGTTTGACTCTATCACGTCAGGGTTAAGGGCATTTGAAGGTCAAATTGCGAATCGACCCGTTAAAAAATTTTAAAAAAATTCATAATATATTTTTGGGATTCCTGATTCCAAATCCAATCTTTTTTGAACCTCAACATGTCAGAATCAAGGTCAAACGGAGGTCAAATCATTCAAATCGGATGATACAATATTTTTGACTCCAGACTCTGAAAGAGCGGAAAATTTTACGTCCGAATACGTAGTAACTTTTTTTTTAAACCGACTTCTGTAGGTCGCGTTGCGGTTATCTAAAATAAGACTTAGATATCTAATTTTGGAATCTGTTGGCAGCGGTTTTTTCCATGTGTTTGCATCCAGGACACCTCCCCGTGGTGACGGCGGGCAACGGAGTTGTCTCGCTATCCGGTAAAGTTCCTGGGTCATGATGCTCATGCCGTCATGGCAAACACACCGGAAAAACTTACGATGCAGGGGGTCGGAACCCCAGTATCGGCGGCTGATCAGGGTGAGAAAGCGGGCCCGCAGGCGTCGTCATCATGCGACCGTAGCTTTGTTAAGGTGGCTAACTTGGCCTTACCAAAGTATAAAGCTACAAGTATAGCCAGAACCTCTAGACATGAGCATGACAACCCGGAAAAACCAAATTATTTTTGTTACGTTTGTGCTGCATACGCACCACCATACAGCCGGAAAAATATCACTCGTGCTGTGCGTACTGCATACAGTTATTGTTTTTCATCAGAAATATTGAATCAAGATGAGAATTGGGTTCCACATGTCGTTTGTCTGCGCTGTTATAAAATGTTGCTGACATGTTATATGAAAAAGGACCTTTCAAAGTTGGAATACTCTGTATCAGTGACATGGAATATGCCAGAAGCAAAACAAGACTGTTTCTTCTGCAATACCATTACTCACGGATACAATAGGAAAAATAAATCAAAAATCAAATATATTTTTACCGATAAAGTAATTCCAGCTGTTTTGATTTCAAAAAATAGTGGTAATGCCAAGAATCCTGTTGTAGACGTCCTGGCCAATGAAGAAATAGGTACCGAAGAAGTACAAACAGAGAAAAGTGACAGCGAGATAGAGACAGACAAAGGAAGTGAAAGTGACGAAAACCAGGATGAAAGGAATAAGGGGCCTGCAAAATTTATGCAGAATGAATTGAGTAACTTAGGAAGAGAGTTAGGACTTTCAAAGGAAGCTCATGAACTTTTGGCTTCAAGGCTGAAACAAAAGAATCTTTTGGAAGAAGGTGTAAAGATTTCAATTTATAGGAACAGAGACCAAGAGTTTCGACGTTTCTTTACTAAAGATGATACAGTGGGATTGGTGTATTGCAATGATATCAACGGACTTATAAATAGTTTCAAAGTTAATGTCTACAAGCCGAATGAGTGGAGACTGTTTATAGATTCTTCTATTCGCAGTTTGAAAGTGATATTGCTCCACAATACGAATGTACTGGCTCCAATACCCATAGCTCACTCTACACTTCTCAAAGAATCTTACCAAAATATGAAAATTATTTTAGAAAAAATCAGTTACAAAGAACATCAATGGAGAATCTGTGGTGACCTCAAAATCATTGGAATTCTTCTTGGGATGCAGAGCGGGAATATTAAATACCCTTGCTTCTTGTGCCTTTTTGACAGCAGGGTTCGTTAAAATCACTACATCAAAAAGGAATGGCCAACGAGAAATTCTCTGCAGCCTGGATCGTCCAACGTCATTCAGCTGCCTCTTGTAGATACATTAAAAATTTTAATTCCTCCACTGCATCTCAAACTTGGTTTCATGAAGCAATTTGTCAGAGCTCTAGATAAAGATGGAGATTGCTTTAGATATATAGTGAAAAAAATGCCCAAACTCAGTGAAGCCAAGCTAAAGGCAGGTATTTTTGATGGTCCACAGATCCGAACGCTCTTCAATTATCCCGATTTTACATCTCAAATGACAAATTTAGAGAAAACGGCATGGACTAGCTTCCATGCAGTTTCTAAGTATTTTTTAGGGAACAATAAAAGTCCGAATTATAAAAAACTAGTAGGTGTTATGATTGAAAACTATAAGAATTTGGGATGTAATATGAGCATCAAATTGTATTTTGTAGACTCTTATCTCGATTTCTTTCCAGAAAAATTAGGTGATTTCAGTGAAGAGCATGGAGAGAGATGTCATCAAGACATGAAAGATATGGAAAAGCGCTATCAAGGAACATGGGGTATAAATATGATGGCAGACTACTGCTGGAATTTAAAACGAGATATAGAAACAGTTCCAGTAACACCTAAAAGAAAACCATTACATAGATCGTTTGAACAAAAGCAAGTCCGTTATCACAAACGGACATTAAATTAAACGGACATTACGATGTAGTAAACAGGACTTACTTCGTGATCAGTGACTCAAAAAACATGAAGATCAACTGTCTAAAGAACCAGAATTCTAATCTGCGTTCAATGTTCCGACCAAAACTAGATATCCAAGTCTTATTTTGGATAACCGCAACGCGACCTACAGAAGTCGGTTTAAAAAAAAAGTTACTACGTATTCGGACGTAAAATTTTCCGCTCTTTCAGAGTCTGGAGTCAAAAATATTGTATCATCCGATTTGAATGATTTGACCTCCGTTTGACCTTGATTCTGACATGTTGAGGTTCAAAAAAGATTGGATTTGGAATCAGGAATCCCAAAAATATATTATGAATTTTTTTAAAATTTTTTAACAGGTCGATTCGCAATTTGACCTTCAAATGCCCTTAACCCTGACGTGATGGAGTCAAACGGACCCCGGATTCGAATACAGCGACCTCAAAAACATAAAGAACATACAGTCACATATCGGGGAAAATACTTTCATTTTTTTTTGTGGAGCTGTGTAATTATTATGCGTGTCTGGTTCTGTTACTGGCGTGTCCACTCTTTGAGGAGGCGGATTCTTTTTCTGACGCGGCAGAAGGGACTTGATGGCTTCCAGGTATTTTGTACTTGGTTGTCGGCCCCTCGCGCGTCGCGTGGTCATGGCGTGCGTATTTCCTGGCCTTTGGGTGTCATCATCTAGTTGAGCTTCAAGACCAGCGTTTGAACCGGATCTTGCCTAGTTGCTTGCAAATGCTTATTGAGTTGTTCGATTTCCTGTATAGGATTTCGAGAAAGTTCATCTACATTGACATTCGACGCGCCTTTTTTATATCTGACTTCGAAATTAAAATTTTGTAAAAATAGTCTCTGATGAGTTGCTTGTGAATTTGGGTCGCTTATCGAGTATAAATGTACCAATGGTCTATGGTCAGTAATGATGATGAATTTTCGGCCGTACAGATATGGTCTAAATTGTGAAATACTCCATACTATTGCTAATAGTTCAAGTTGAATAGCAGGGTAATTACTTTCAGCAGGTGTGAGGGTACGTGAGATGTATGCTACAGCGTGTTCTCGCTCTTCGTCATCAAATTGAGAAAGCGACCCTGCGATTCCGATTTTGGATGCGTCAGTGGTAAGAAAAAATGTCCTGTCGAAATCCGGGTGTCTGAGCACCGGAGGTTCACATAATTTATCACGTAGTGTCTCGAAAGCTCTTTGCTGCTCTTCCGCCTAATCGAATGGCTGGCGTTTCTTTAATAGAATAGTAAGTGATTTAGTGATTTTAGCCAAATTTTCTATGAATCGTCTATAGTATCCTGCCAGACCGAGCCATTGTTTAACATTTTTTGACGTGCGCGGGACCGCGAATTCTTTTACTGCGCGCAGTTTGTCGTTGCACGGGCGTAGTCCGACTTTCGAGATTATATGTTCGAGATATTCAATTTCCGGGCGTAGAATTTTACATTTCTTCGGAAGAAAGGATCAGATTAGTTTCGCGAAGGCGTTTCATTAATTCGATGATGCTCTCGCAGTGTTCGTCGAATGTTTTAGAATATTCGCAAATATCATCGAAAAATGCTAATACATTTTTTAAGTCTGATACTAATATATTTATTAGTGACAGAAAAACAGTCCAAAGGGTGAGCAACAAAACTGATATAGGCCTGACTCGCATTGAAATGCCATTTTGACCCTGTGTTCCTTTTTAATGCTTATCTGATGATATGAATATAATTCATATCGAATGATGAGAATAGCTGCGCACCGGCCATCCGTTCAAATAAGTCGACAGGTAGAGGGACTGGGAAATTATAATCCGGAATAATTTTATTTAGCGCGCGATAGTCAAATACGATGCGTGGCGGTTGCGGTTCGCCATCTTCCGTATCCTTTTTGGGCACGCAAAAGACTGGTGCGCAGTATGCGCTAGTTGATTTTTCGATAATCCCTTTTTCTAATAATTCCTGTATTTGTTCATTTATAAATTTACTGATCTGCGGAAGGTGTCTAAACTGTCGGAGTATGATTGGTACTTCGGAGGTAGTATAGATCTCGTGCTCGATGATACTCGTGGCTCCGAGCTTGTCGCCCTTAACCAAAAATCTGTCGCTGTAATTTTCGTCAATTTCTTCAATCTTTACCTGTTGATCTTGTTTGATATGGACCAATTTAATCAATTGAAGTAACTGTTTGACTCTTTCGTCACGATTATTAATTTCTGGGTTAACAAGTAGTGCTGCGCGACGCGCTCTAGGTACTTTTCCCCTAATAATCGACCGGGCTGTTAATAATGTATTTAATGCATTACTAGCTAGTTGTGTTTATTTCAAGTTGAATTGTGGGTGACTGACTGTTAAAATGTAAAAGGATGATTTTTTGTGCGTGCGACGTTTGAGGCGCTGTATTTACAGGGGCTCCCGGGCAACGCCGAGTGTCTGGGAACCCTTGTCTTTTTCCGCCTGTTGTTATTTTTGATTTCTGAGTTTTCGTTTTTCGCAATCACTCTTCCAGTGGCCCGTTTCTTTACAGTAATTGCAAATCGAGGAATTAGTTTGTTGCAATTTTTCTTGCGAATTTAAATTGACTGGGGCGCTTGTTTTTACTTGATTTTGGGCGGCCTAATGTGGCTGATGGTTGGAGAGGGGACTAGTGCTATTGTTAGCCGCCGCGCGAGGCTCCCCCCACGGCTGCTATTTGAGCTGCTGCCATTGCTGTTGCGTAGTTGGCCGAGTCTGATTTTGATTCTGCGGTATCCGATACCAATAGTCTTTAGCTGTGTGTTTTGGCCTATTGCAAATTTGGCAGGTGTTAGTATCTTCCGCTTTCATTAATCGAACCGGCTCTATTTTAAGTTGGATTAGCGCTTTTACTGTTTCGGTTATTTCCTCAGGTTCCTGTACGTTGAATTCTCGTTCAATTTTTATTGCTTTAGTTGTAGCTAATTCTAAATTTTCGGCTTCCCCCATACGTGCTTTGATGACCCAATATAAACCGCGGATGAAGAATTTTACTTTGTCTTTTTCAAGTTGGCTTTTAAATCCAGCATAGTTTCGATTTTCCCTTTCTGCTGCTTCAAAAAGTTTGTCAGCTACTCAAAATTTTTTAAACCAATTTTAGAGCCAACCCGTTGCGAAAAAAATAATAATCAAACAATCATCTCAGGTTACACACGTGTCTTTCGTTGGTAAATATCCAACCTCATCAGATCTTTATTAAAAAACAAAATGAGAAAATGGTTACAATAACAGATATAAACCAATTCGTCAGCTACTGTTTTCACTCTGTTAGAAAATGTGACTACTTACATTCTCACCACGTTTTTGTTTTAAGGTTGCTAATTCGCCTGTTAATTGATTACAAGTTTTTGCTGATCCGAAGAGTAGGTCTAAAAATTTAATCATTTGTTCTACATTATCAAACGTTTTTCCTTGCACGCCTTTAAGTGCCTCACCGCTTAGTTTAATTTTAATTAACTTCGTGAGATCATTTTCATTGATTGTCGGGACTATGCTGCGTGCCTCTCGACATCCGTCGATAAATAAGTGTAAGGGTATGTTAAATCCATCGAATTTAGGTACGAAGTTAATAGCGACTTTCAAGCTAAAATTTTTTATTGGCGATACTATATTTTGAGTGGAATTCATTAGTCCTGTTCTGAAAGTCCCCGGCGTATAATACGTAGTAAATGGGCTGCCTGCAAAATTAGTTTTGTTTGTAGAGGCAAAATGTCGAGTTCGAATGAAACCAACTTTTTCCGATTTATTATGAGCCATTTCTGGTGATTTGGAAGCGGATGGTGTGTTAGTCATAGATACGTTTGTAGTGGGCGGGTTATACGTGTTTGAATTTTCAATTGCTGTCTCGTAACCTGTTTGATTTTCGATGAGCTCAATTAATGGAATTTCAGTTTTATCTAATTTTAATTTTTCAAAGTTTATATCCGTAATAGCGTTAAGAAGGAATGCTGGACTTAAATGTTTTCTAGTCATTTCAATGAGGATGTCGAATATTAGGTCATCTTTGCATAGAAAGTCCAATGGATTTGTATCAATGTAGTCTTGTAAATTATATTATAATCTTTGTAATTCCTCGACTCGGGTAATTTGCTTTGTTTCGGCGGGTGGATGTGTTTGATGCAGATATGCGAGACATTCTGTAAAGGTAGGTTCCCTGTTTGTCACAAAGTTTGGTTCTATTTCGCTAATTTTTTTAATTAGAATTTTGGAGTGTAATTAGTTTTCGTTCGTAAGGTGTTTCAACCATTGTAACTTTTTTTGCGATAAAATCCTAATTACCAAGAATGAGGGGCTCCTAATTGTTATGTTTAGGTGAGGAGATGTTATGACTAGACGTAATAATGTTTAAAGTAACTGTAACGTTAGTAAAGGTTGTATCTTAGTCAGGAGTTAAGCGGAGGTTGGTTAAATGGATAGTGCCTTTATTATATGTAGTGTGTTTAGGTACATAACTTTGTTTCTTACCTTGTTAGGACGGGGTTTCAGAAGAGATTTTACTAAACAATCTCAGGTGTTTGCACTTGATTAAGATTTATTATTTGAAGACAAGTTTATAATGCTTAGCAGAGTATAATTCCGGTTCTGAGTAGCCCGGCAGCGAAACTTAGAAATAACTAAATCAGTATGAGTACGAGTATGAGTACTAGCTCGAATATGAGCTTGAATATGAGTTACCGCGGATCCTGATCCAGCCTTTTTATACCATAGGCTGATGTGCCCCTTCCCTTGTTTTTGCAAAATTAATATGCGGTGAGTAATATTCGCGGAAATATTATGGAAAACGTGTTTAGACTAATCTATCTCGCTAGATAGATTTACAAATGTTCCTCGGAGGGTTGATACGATAGGAAGTTAAATTACCGATACCCGATTAGTTACCATAACCCGTCATGTGTGACACTTATTTACTTATTATGGTTCGTCGTGTACGTTTTCTTAATATCTACGTGACACATGTCAAAAAAAGAATATTTAGAAAAAATAAATACTTTATTAGAAGACAATATCACTTATATCAAAGTTAAATCAAACCCTCTGAAAAAATTACAAGGAGACGTAAAAACAATTTTAAAAAACTGGAATGATAATGGTTTTCTGAAAAAATATTGGCATAATAATCATTTGACTCAAACGGACACATATATAGCAAAATGTTATGGATTATCAAAAATGCATAAAGAAAACGTGCCACTACGTCCAATAATTTCATCAATTAATAGTCCTACTCACAAATTGGCAAAATTCTTATAAAGTGCTCTTAAAACAGTTATAAAGAAACCTACCTCTCACATTTTAAACAGTGGACCGTGAAAACAGAAATTGAGAGATATTTTTATTCCAAACGATCACGTTTTAATAACATTGGATGTAAGTTCCTTATTCACAAACATATTGTGTGATTTAGTCTTAGAGGGATTGGACAAACGTAATGAACAAATTAAAAATTGTAAGTTTCCAATAGAAGAGATTCGGAAAGGTATAAAATTTTTATAGTTTATTTATTTACAACTTATATGTTACATTTGGTTTACATTTCTTATATTGCTATTTGTGTCTCGTATCCAGTTTGTGTAGTTGATTATATATGTGTTTTGTGTGTGTGTATGTGAGTGCACGCGTGCGTGTGTGTATGTGTGTGTTGTATAAATATGTGCATTTGTAGGTGTGTCTGCAACTCTTGTGTCCCTGTCTTCTGCGCCTGTCTGTTCCTCTTTTCTTCTCATGTTTCTTCTGATTAATCTTCTCTTCCTCTTTCTCTCTCCAAGATCTGCCTTTTCCGCTCTTCTGTTTTTTTTTCTCTTTCTTGCATATTTTCTTTTCAGCTTTTGCTTTATTATTTTCTTTTGCCTTTTCACCTTTGCCTTTCCTTTGCTTTTGCTTTATTATTTTCTTTTGCCTTTTCACCTTTGCCTTTCCTTTGCTTTTGCTCTCCTTCTTGCTAATCATTTTATCTATCTTTCTCCTTATTAAGGCTTTGACACCTTTTTCTTGTTTCCTATTGCTCCCTCTGCCTTTCCTTTCCTCAACCTTACTTATTTTTCCTTAGTATCTTATGCTTTGTCTTCTAGTTTACCTTTTTCTTTCTCTTCTCCGATTCTTCTTCTTTTCCATTTTGCTCCATCCTCCAATACCTGCATCCTCTCGCTTGTGTAGTTGCTGTTACTTGTGTCTTGTGTGTGTGTGTGCATGTGTATGTTTATCTTTGCGTGTATGTTCGTGTTTTGTGTGTAAGTGTGTGGATGTATGTGTGTGTAGATGTGTCTGCGAGTCTTGTTTCTCTGTCTTCTGTTTCCCTCTCTCCTTAGGGTCTTGCAGCTTCGTCTTCTTGCTTTTCTTTTTCTTTCTTCTCTTCGTTTCTTCTTCTTTTCCATTTTATCTCCATCATCCACGCTATCTTTTCTTTGCTTCCTATTATTATTTTTTTCCATTCTTCCCCTTCCTTTCTGCTTTTTTCACATTTTTCTACCATGTGCTTCCAATTTTCTTCCTCTTTCATACACATTCTGCATCTCTTATTTTCTTCTTTTTCCCAATACCTGCTTCCTCTCGTTTCATTACCTAACCTAAACCTTTCCCTTATTTGCAGGCCTTTTATTCTTCCCTCTACTTGAATTTCCTTTAACCTATACCTTTTCATTTCTTCTTTCAGATTTTTCCACTCGTTTATGTATCTTGATTTTTCTAGCTTTTCTTCTAGTTCTTTTTCATCTTTTTTCCTTAGCTCATCTCTTATTTCTTCCCAAAACTCTTCCCTCATTTCATTTCCCTCTTCCCTCTCTCTGTATATTTTACTTCTTTCCAGCCTTTCCTCTCTCCTCCTTCTTACCCTTTTTATCTTTTTCATTTCTTTCCCTTTTCTTTAATTCTCTCCATGCTTCTTTTTTTATTGAGCCATCTCTTTCTTCTCTTATTTTGTTTGCATACTTCATTGCTCTTTCTAATGCAGTTTCTTTCATTTCTTGTCTTCCTGTTTCCCATCGTATTAGATAACTTGGCGTGTTTCTATCTAATCCTAATACCCACTTTATGTATTTTAGTTGTAGTCTCTCTATTTCCTCATATCTCTTCCATCCCCAGATTTCTGCTCCATACATAATCACGCTTTTCACCAGAGCATCGAACAGGTTCATCCTTAGCTCCCAGTTTTCTCTAAATAGCTTTTCTCCTAGCCCCCATAGCCTTCCGAGTCCCATATTTATTTTCCCTTCTATCTTCTTTATCTGCTTTTTATTTCCGTTATTTCTACTTATCACATATCCCAAGTAGTTGTACTCTTTCACCATCTCTATCTTCTCACCTTCCCATTCGAATTCTTCTTCCTTCCCCCTTCCTCCTCCTCTCCTGCATTTCATCATCTTTGATTTTCCTACATTTAACTCTAATCCCCTTTCTTCCAGGTATCTTTTTAATTTTTTCAGCATTGCTTTCATTCCACTTTCACTCTTTGCCATCATCACTATATCATCTGCGTATCCTAATGTCCATATTTTCTTCCTTCCTATCACTACCCCTCCTTCCTGTACCTGCTTGATCTTCACTTCCAGGTCGGCGAAGGCAAGATTAAATAGCGTGGTGCTCAAAGGGCACCCTTGCCTTACGCCTTCAATTTAATGATAAATGCAATATTTCGTCTATCTTATTTCTCTGCTGCAGGGAAAGTGACAACAATCATATCAAAAGAAGAATTCAAAATTTTAAATAGTAAACAGAAAAAAACAATAAAAATTATTTATTCAACAACCTAAAAATAAACGAAATAATAAACATTACCGCGAATCTAAAAATCAAAAACAACCTAGGACACGACAACATTAATGGAAAACTACTTAAAGAACTCCCTATAAAAGTGAAAAGATTTGTTAGTATAGTAATAAATGCAATATTTCGATAATCCTATTTTCCTGTTGCATGAAAGGCGTCAACAATCATACTTATTCTAAAACCAGGTAAACTATTCGAGCATGTTTAATTATATAGACCAATCATTCCTCTTTCTCCAATCTCAAAAGTCTGTGAAAAATTAATAACTAAAAGATTAAATATTAACAGAACAAAACATAATACTTGATAATCAATTCAGTTTTCGTAATAATCATGCGACAATAGAAGAAATTAAGAGTTATCACAAAAATTAGAAATATTTTTGAAAAAAACGAGTATTATAATGCCTATTTCTTGACGTAGCTCAAGCTTTTGATAGAGTCTGGCATAAAGGCTTACTGCATAAACTTAATGAAATCTCACCAAAAAATCTCTATTACTTTTCGAATTATATTTAAATTAAAAAACATTTGTTCAATATACGAACCTTAATTCAATAAAAGTTGGTGCGCTCCAAGTTTAAGTTCTTGGCTTAAATATAAGACCAATATATTTAATCTACATCCATGACTGGAAGGTTGTGGAAAATATTAACATCGTCACTTATGCAGATGACACAGCTAAATTAATAACTCACTCAAACGCAACAACGGCCTCTAATGATATGCAAAAATATCTAAATAAAGCTGTATTTGGTTTAATAAATGGAAAATAAAAATTAATGAAACGAAGTTAATTGAGATAACTTATAACCTAAAAGAAAACTTACTCTTTGGTATATTTAAGCAAACAACTAATATCCTACGTTGAAGCCAAATAACTTAAAATGTAATTAAACGCCGACTAACATGGAGAGATCATGTATGGACCAAAAGCAAACAACTTAACCTATAGCTACGAAAATATTGTCAATTAATAATAAATTACTAATATACAAGTACATAGTTAAGTTAGTATGGTCATATGACATTCAACTTCAGGGTAGAACGGCTAAATGAAACATTGATATCATTGAAAGATTCCTAAATAAAGCCCTAAGATCTATCATAAATGTACCATAGCTTGTTACATATGAGATAATCAGGAAGAACGCAACATACGGAGTGTTAAATAAGAAGCACTAATTGCTTACAAATGATACACTAAACGACTAAAATTCTAAACAACTATAAACTAACCTTCCTGGTGATGATCATTACTTCCATCTTTCCGATGACCCACTCCAGTTCACGTCCGATAAGTTGATTAGCCAGCGAATTATTCTTCGAATAGCTCATTCTATTCCTCGTCTAAGTTCCTTCATAGTCTTGGTTTTAACTATCAGTGGCACATTGTCAACGAAACCAATAACTGGTAACCCTTCTGACATTCTAAGGTAGAGAAGGGTGATATACAAAAGGATCGACAGGAAAGCACCCAGCTCCGATACCTGTGCCACATCAAACATCATTTGTTTCTGGTGTATACCTTTTATTGTTTTATACTAGAGCAATCAATCATGAAAGTAGTCACGGTACACCACCAAAATCGTAGATCTGCCTTTGCAAATACAAAATTGATTATCCGCTAAAATCTCCCTGTTTCTACGGTAGTCATAAGTCTCTTCCATATGAGTTACTCGAAAACTGCCTGTGGTATAAAACATAAACAGAGGTTTTAACGACGACGGTGTGACCGATGTACTCTACCATATATTTATCCAGGAGTACAAGGCGGTGAATTTTCCAGCGTCTACAGAACATGTCTAAGTATAGTCATACATTGTACATATCTAGCATGACTTCGGGCTTTACCTTTGCTATGACCTATAGAATCTCATTACGGATTCTATTCGTACTCAGAGACTTGCAGCCAATGTGATTCGCCGTAACTGTCAACAGTTCCTTCTTTGTTAAAGACGAGGCGCCCACGTCTACTGCGAGTTATATTTCTTACCGCTCTAAGTGATCGGAAAGAGGGAATCTACAATATTCTTTATGTCAACAGGATCGATAGGTATGACCGCTACTATTTTGTCAAATCGCTTTGCAACGATCTGGTACCCAACCCCAAGTTCCAGAGATCTTCTCCTTCATTTCCATCGTGTATTTCTATCTGTTATCCTATATAACCCTTATTATATTTTTCCAAGTAATCATGTAGAGTGTTTTTGCCTCAGCGTCCCTTCATCTAAGGTGATTGCATTTGGTGCATAACATCGTAATTTCCGGTGTCCACTAGTACACTGACCACTAAAAAGGTCCAGCAGCCTTCCATAAAAGTCACACCAATTTACATTAAGGTACATATTCCGTGCGTTTAGACGCTCAACCGCCAATCTATTGTTCAGAAGCGTCAAGTCCGCCGAGAAAACAGCTTTGAGAGCTTTACGGAGTACATTTCTACTTCTGGTGTAAGCTGTCATCTATCGCATTCGTGTGCGAGCACTCAAACAACGTAAAACCAAGTCATTAAAGGTAATTAAAGTCATCGTTAAAGGTTAAAGGCATGTGCGTGTGCGTGTATGCGTGCATCAAAATTAACATATATAAATAACAGAAAATTCCAATATAGAATAGTATGGCTCTTAACTATAAGGTAATAAAAATTCTTTGAGTATAATTCTTTAAGTATAGTAAACCTATTGAATAAGTATTTGCCACAATAAATAAAATATCAGAAAGAAATAGCAACAAAGATCTTAACACAATAACAAGAGAGAGAGAAGAAATAAGGAGAGAGACGAAAGAAGAAAGGGAAAAAGCAGAACTTAGAGAAAAGAAACTGCAGGAAAAATGGGGAGAGAGGATGAACCAGTTGGAAAAAGCGTGCGTGAAATTAAAAGGAAGTATAGAAGGAGGAAACAAGAAGCAAAGAGGAACGGAAGTAGGCAATAAGGAAGAAATAGAGTATATGAGAGAAAAAATGGATAGAGGAAGTAGGATAAAGAAAATATAATAGTGATAGACTTAGAGGGTGGGTTAAGATGGGAAAAGAAGGGTGAGACAGAGGACTGGTTAAGGGAGGAACTAGAAATGAAAGGGGAGATAGTGAATCTGATAAGAATAGGAGAGACAGTGGGGAGGGATAATCGGAGAAAAAGGGGAAAACAGATGTGACAAATTAGATGCGCTTCATGGGAACAAAAAGAAGGAATTATGAAGAGCAAAAAGATGCTGGGGCAGAAAAAGATCTTTATAGATCAGGACTAGACGTGGAACCAGAGGAAGATATGAGAGGAAGTAAGAAGGAAAGCGAGAGAAATAAAGAGTAAAGGTAAAGAGCTAAAGCTGTGGCATAATGGGTTGAAGTCAGAAGAAGAAGAATGGCGATGGAGCGAGAAAGAGGGAAAAATAGTAGGAAAAAGAGCGACAGGGTTTCGAAAACAATAGAGAAAGAGGAGAGAGAGAGGAGGGAAGGGAGAGAGAGGAAGAGAGGTAGTAAAGATACTATTCTGGAACGTGGCGGGGATTAGGAGCATGTAGGAAGACGACTGGGAATATGTTAGGGAATTTGATATAATAGGGCTAACCGAAACCTGAGTGAAGAGGCAAGGGGTAAAAACTGGGGTGGATAAGCAACTGAAAGGGTATAACATAGGGTGGCGAGACTCAAGAAGGGAAGGAAGAAGGGGGAGTGAAATAGGGGGGAGGAATAATGGCGGTAAGAGAGCGGAAAGGGATGAGTAAGGTTGAATGGAAGAATGAAAGGACAAGTGAGGCAATAGCAGGAGAAATAAAGATCGAAGGGAGGAAATACATGATAGCAACAGTGTATATGCAACATGAGAAAAAGGAAAACTATGAATACCTAAGTAAAGAGATAGAGAAGAACAGAGGAAAAACAATAATTATAGGAAGAGACTTCAACGCAAGAACAGGAAATGAAGGGAGAGAATGGGAGACAGAAGAAAACTTAGAAGAAATAAAGGCCAAAGATAAAGTGTTAAACGCAGAGGGAGGAGAAATGATAAAATGGCTAGGGGAAATGGGCTTAGTGATAACGAATGGGAGAAAAGAAGGAGATGAAGAGGGAAGGTGAAGAGATCAAAGTAAGAGAAGTAAAAGAGGTAATAAGAAAAATGAAAAAGAAAAAGGCGACAGGAGAAAATGGTATAGCAAATGAAGCGTGGATGGAAGGCACGGAAGGCTTGTTAAAAGATATATCAAAATGCTTAAACGGAATATGGAACGGAGACGGGTAACCGGAAGAATGGAGGAAGGGAATAATAGTACCAATATATAAGAAAGGGAGGAAATAAGAAGTAGAAAACTATAGAGGAATAACACTGATAGATACGGGATATAAAATACAGGGTGATTCAAAAACATATGTAACTAATAATTCCATTCGATTCGTCTCGAAAAATTAATTTAGAATTGTGTTCTTAGTTTTTCGATTAAATAATTAGGTAATTAGATAATTAGCTTCAAAGATCGGCCATCAGCGCACAGCTTTAGAAGAACGGGCGCTTGGTGGCGAGCGCGGAGCAGTGAGGGGGGGCCAGCGGCGCGCGCAGCCGCTGATTGCAAGCGGTGCTCAACCCAATCGTGCAACACGGAGCTCCCATGTCTACATACTGATATACGTATTCATTGATTGAATGCGTATCAATAAAAAGAACGGTTCAATACCGATTGACTAATAACAATGATGTACGTGAAAGCTTTTGTGTTTATTTTGCGAAATAGGTTATTTAGTATTCGTAGTCGTCGAATTCAAACTCGCTGTCTTACTTAAGAATTATGTTCATTTAATGCTGAAAATCGCTGTGATCGGCTACTACATCATTGCTTTTTTTTGCTTTTGAAAAAATTGAGATCAATAGGTAGAGGCGTACAGTGTGTTTCCAATTAGCTTGGTTATACGTTTTTTTAAGATTAAGAAATAAAATAATAATAAATAAATACTGACAACCCTCGGCTGAAAATTTCCATGAGGGAAATTCACTCCTGATGTGTCATCACACTTGGAACAAAGTCTCAATTCGCGTGTGCGAGACGATTTACACTAGTTACACACAGGAAATCCATTCTAAAATTTCTCACGCGTGCGAATAGTATCACATTTGAATTTGAGACTATGGGTGAGACTCTAATAGAGCCTATAATAGAAGGAGCTTTAAATCTCCGAGAAAAAACGCATTTTGGCAAGTAGGCGGCTCGTAAATAAAAATACTGTCGCTACGATGGCTTGCAGCAACTTGGCGCCTCGAATCAGGTAAGTAAAATTTGAATTTCAGTAATGATCATTAGTCATGAAATTATTTCCAGCACATAATAATTATAAAGAAAATATCGCAATGCTAAAGACTAGATCTACAATACATTGCGCATTTCTGAAATATTATTATCAATCTGACGAGCAAGCTACAATTATCAAAATAATTAGGATTATTGTAGAACGCATTAGAACTTTAAGTCGTAGTCTGGGAAGCGAAACGCTTTTCATAAAGTGCGTAAATGTGTGTACATCAATTTTTCCAAGTTGAATTAAGAATTATAAATAATAAAAAACTGAAAATTATAAAAGTCGTCGCCACTTTTCGGTGAAAAGAAATTCCAAAAACAAATTTCCATAATTTTTTTAAAAATCAATCTCTTGTTGCCCTGTTCCGTATGGTAACTTCATCGTTTAAAAAACCGACATACGAAAGAAGATCCGTAATGATTCAAAGGTGCCAGGCTGCTCGGAGAGAGTAGTGGATGTGGCGAAGGTGCGGATTTTGAGAAGAATAAACGAAACGGGGGATGAGGCTGGGGGATATCAGGACAGACGAACGCAGTGCGACCTAAGAAATTAGACGGACGGTGGGAGGGATTCGTCCAAATAAGACGGACGAGCGGAAGGCAAGGTGTAAAAAGGCGGACGAGCGGAGGGCAGAGTATAAAAAGAGGGACGAGCGGAGGGCTGGGTGGAATAAGACGGACGAGCGGAGGGCAGCGTCTAAAAGGGCAGACGAGCAGAGGGCTACGTCGAAAAGGGTAGACGAGCTGGGGGGCTGGGTGGAATAGGGCGGACGAGCGGAAGTCAAGGTGAAATGAGACGGACGAGCTGGGCACTACGTCGAAATGTAACAGACGAGCGGAGGGCAAGGTGTAATAAGACGGTCGAGCGGAGGGCAAGGTGTAATAAGACGGACGAGCGGAGGACTGTGTAAAATAAGACGGACGAACGCAGGGCTGCGTCTAAAAGGGCAGACGAGCAGAGGGCTGCGTCGAAATTAGACGGACGGTGGGAGGGATTCGTCGAAATAAGACGGACGGGCAGAGGGCAGCGTCATGAAAGGCAGCCGAGCAAAGGGCTACGTCATAAAGGGTAGACGAGCTGGGGGCTGGGCGGAATAGGGCAGACGAGCGGAAATCAAGGCGAAATAACACGGACGAGCTGGGGGCTACGTCGAAATGTGACGGACGAGCTGGGGGCGGCTCGTAATAGAACGGACGAGCGGAGGGCTATGTTAAAACAGGACAGACGAGCGGAGGGCTGCGTCATAAAGGGCAGACGAGCAGAGGGCTGCGTCGAAATTAGACGGACGGTGAAAGGGATTCGTCGAAATAAGACGGACGGGCAGAGGGCAGCGTCATGAAAGGCAGCCAAGCAGAGGGCTACGTTATAAAGAGTAGACGAGCTGGGGGGCTGGGCGGAATAGGGCGGACGAGCGGACGAGGCCATTCTGACTTGGAGAAAGAGTTAGTCGAAGCAGAGTCTCAAAAAATAGGGCGGAGCGAGCTTAGTTTAAGAAGATGGGAAGGTAGAGCAACGACTCGTAAGAAAAAGCGGTCAACCTGAGGGCGGTCTCAGAAGTGTGTCAGATATATAGAGATTTGTGTGAAGGGCAGATGTGCTCAGTGCTGCTTGATAGAAGAGTCAGAGTCAAACATGGACTTTGGTAGAAAGGCAAAGGAGCATAGTGTGGCCTGGTTTAGCCGTAGAAGACGTGAAGATAATATTGAAAAGACAAAAGCAACGGGCGGAACAAGTAGTGCAACAGATCAAAGGTAAGCTGTGGTATAAGTGTTAATGATCAAGAATTAGACGTAGTCTATGTTTTGGGAAATATGGGAAAGCAAGGACGAGAGCGGAAAAAAAGGTAGAATAACGATAACGGTCTCACCACCCTACGCTTATTTAATCTTTCGTCAGTTGACATTCTGTCACCTCACCCACAATTATTTGTCTTGATTCCAGTTTTAGAAGTTGAACGAGTAAATTATCACTCTTCTTTTTAATTATTTATCTAATTACCTCAATTCTAGAAAAAATTTTTCATAAGTTCACTTATCCATAACTGTTTGTGATGAACTCAGTGGTGTATGAAAATTTAAATAATTGAGGCCCGTATTGAGAACAAACAAAACAGCTAAGGGAGATGATTGAAAAAACAGATTTATATAACAAATCATCTTTATGTACACAGACTATAACGTTTTATCGAATTATTCGAATTTCGTCTACTATTAGGCTGACTAGTTTTTAGTAAAACCTTAGTAGAAAAGAAAAAATATAAAAAACATGTCAATTCATATCTCCCAATCCGGATCGTTGCCAACGTCGTCATCATCTTCATCCATACTATCATCAGCCTCACCGTCTTCGCTGCCATCATTTTCACCATCGTTGTTCATATCATCATCATCATCATCTTCTCCATTTTCATCACTGCCATCAACATCAACATCATCACCATTCTCGTCCTCCTCCTCAACAACATCATCATCACCATTACCACCATCATCACTATTACCACCACCATCACCATTACCACCATCATCACCATTACCACCATCATCACCATTACCACCATCATCACCATCCAAGCATTGTTCGAAATGCCCCCCCTGTCTCAAACTCCCCAATTATTTCTCCTCTAACTTTTACCTTACTCCCTGTTTTCTTGTATATTTCTTCTATTCTTTTCCTAATTTTTCTATTTATCCCTTTCTCTTTCATTGTTTCCCATATTTTCTTCCTCTTTATTTTATCAAAAGCGGCCTTCATGTCTGCAAAGAATACGAACAGTTTTCCTCCTTTTTCCCTTATTTCCTTCCCTATTATTGTTTTTAATATATATATTGCGTCCATTGTTCCTCTTTTCTTCCTAAATCCCATCTGCGTATCGCTTAGCATTTCTTTAGCTTCTAGTTCTTTTTTCAGCTTTTTTCTCAGTATTTCCGCATATATTTTATATCCCGTATCCATCAGCGTTATTCCTCTATAATTTCCTACTTCTTCTTTCCTCCCTTTCTTATATATCGGTACTATTATTCCCTTCCTCCATTCTTCAGGATATCCTTCTCCGTACCATATTCCGTTTAAGCATTTTGTCATGTCTTTTATCAAGCCTTCCGTGCCTTCCACCCACGCTTCATTTGCTATACCATCTTCTCCTGTCGCCTTTTTCTTTTTCATTTTTCTTATTACCTCTTTTACTTTTCTTTCTTTGATTTCTTCACCTTCCTCTCCTTCGCTGTCTTCGGTTTCTTTCCCTTTGCTTTCTTCCTTTTTTTCTCTCCCAATTGTTCCTTGAAGTGCTTTATCCATTCTTCTTTTTCTATATTTTCATCTAATCCAATTCTTTTCTTCCTATTGCTATTCACTTTATGATTTGTCATCTTTTGTTATTTCTTCTGCCACTGTTTTCCCCTCATCTTCTTTTACTTTTCTTATTTCCTCTCTGTATTCTCTCTTTGCTTCTAAGTATTTGCGTCTGTCTCCTTCCCCTTTTCTTACCTTATTTAACTCTGCCATCACCCTATCCCTTTTTGCCTTACAATGTTTTCTCCACCAGCTTTTTTTTATCCTTTTTTTTCCTTATCTTCTTTTTTACGACTACGTTCTTCATTCTATTTTTTATATCTTTCCATTTTTCTGTTCCCTCTATTGCGGCTATCCATCTCTGATACTCCCTTATACCTTCTTCGTTCCAGTCGGCTGTCATTCTTTCTTCCTCTACTTTTCTTTCTTCCGCTATTTTGTCTCCCAATTCCACCTATATTGGTAAGTGGTTCGACTTTACCCTCTCCTTTATTTGAACCCTTTTTATCGCCTCATCACCTTCCTCGTTACCTACTACATAGTCTACCGTTGACATTCCTCTCGCTCCTGTATATGTTATTTCTCCCTCTTCATCTCCTTCTTTTCTCCCATTCGTTATCACTAAGCCCATTTCTCCTAGCCATTTTATCATTTCTTCTCCCTCTGCGTTTAACACTTTATCCTTGGCTTTTTTTTTTCTAGGTTTTCTTCTGTCTCCCATTCTCTTCCTTCGTTTTCTGTTCTTGCGTTGAAGTCTCTTCCTATAATTATTGTTTTTCCTCTGTTCTCCTCTATCTCTTCACTTAGGTATTCATAGTTTTCTCTCCCCCTATTTCTCTCCCCCTTCTTCCTTCCCTTCTTGAGTCTCTCTACTCTATGCTGTACCCTTTCAGTTGTTTCTCCACACCAGTTCTTGCCCCTTGCCTCTTCACCCAGGTTTCCGTTAGCCCTATTATGTCGAATTCCCTAACATATTCCCAGTCGTCTTCCTCCATGCTCCTCACCCCCGTCACGTTCCAGAATAGTATTTTTTCTGCCCTTCTTCCCTTTATTACAAAAATCATTACAAGAGTTTATCCGTGTAGGAAAAGACAAATCTGATTTATTAGACAATACTGGTGTTGTCTACAGTTTTAACTACAAACAATTTTCAGCAGTCTATATAGCTGAAAGTAAGTGTTTCTTAAAAATTAGGTTAAACGAACACAAAAAAAACATTGATTCAGATACAGTAGTTACTACACATAGAAGAACGTCCTCACACGAATTTGACTGGAAAAAAGCTAAAATTGCATTATGAAAAGAACT
This sequence comes from Phymastichus coffea, assembly GCF_024137745.1. NCBI lineage: Eukaryota > Metazoa > Arthropoda > Insecta > Hymenoptera > Eulophidae > Phymastichus > Phymastichus coffea. The sequence goes on along the minus strand of NW_026706835.1, from coordinate 937,511 downwards.
ATAAGAAACGAAAAATATCCGAAATGCTACACATTGGCTTACATAAAAACACGTTGAAAAGAAAAGAGTATATACAATATCTTAGTCACATTTATAAGCCTTTATTAAAATCGATGAGGAAGAGATAATGGATGAAGAGTATATACATACGAGGTGTGATCAAAAAGTAAGGTGAATTTTGAAATTTAGCGGGCTACGTCCGTTCGATCTTCGACTTTTTTATTTGGTTATGTAGGTACACTCGTCTAGAACATACGTTCCAAATTTCAGCTTTGTAGTATGTTTGGTTTGTTTGTGAGAGGCATCAAGGTTAGAAGTGTTTTGCGTGCTCCACGATTTGCTGCTGTCTAAAAACATGGATCAAAGAGTTTGCATTAAATTTTGTGTGAAAAATGGAATCAAATGTTCCAAAACACTTGAAATGCTGAAAGTGGCATACGGTGAGTCTACTTTAAGCCAGAAAAATGTTTACAAGTGGTATAAACTCTTCCAAGAAGGCCGAGAAGACACCGACGACGAACCTCGTTCAGGACGCCCCAGCACATCAACAACTGATGAGAATGTTGAAGAAGTGAAGAAAATAGTGTTGGGAAATCGTCGAATTACCATTAGAGAAATTGCTGATGATATTGGCATCTCATTTGGTTCGTGCCAATCAATTTTGACGAGTGTTTTAGACATGAGACGTGTGTCAGCGAAGTTTGTTCCGAAATTGAGCGAAAGAAACGTCGCATGAGCATCGCCCAAGAGCTACTGAATGACGTCAACGATGATCCAGCTTTACTCAACAGGGTTATAACAGGTGACGAAAAATGGGTATACGGTTATAATGTCGAGACTAAGACTCAATCGTCCCAGTGGAGGCATTCTGGATCACCAAGACCAAAAAAAGCACGCCAAGTTCGATCAAATGTAAAGCTTTTGCTTACAGTTTTCTTTGACTGCAGGGGCGTGGTGCATTATGAGTTCTTGCCACAGGGTAGAAAAGTAAATAAGGAATATTACCTGCAAGTTATGCGCAATTTGCGCGAAGTAATCCGCCAGAAACGTCTGAATTTGTGGAAAAATAAAAATTGGCTTTTGCACCATGATAACGCCCCTGCTCACACATCGTTGCTTGTGCGCGAATTTTTAGCTAAAATCAACACAGTAACGATGCCACAGGCACCGTTTTCCCCAGATCTGGCCCCCTGTGACTTCTTCTTGTTTCCAAAACTGAAGAGGCCCATGAAAGGACGGCGTTTTGCCACGATTGAGGAGATAAAGACGGCATCGAAGGATGAACTAAACAAGATCACAAAAAATGATTTTTTGAAATGCTTTGAGGATTGGAAAAAGCATTGGCACAAGTGCATTATATCCGAGGGGGATTACTTTGAAGGAGATAAAATAAAAATTGATGAATAAATAAATATTTTTTGAGAAAAATAAAAATTCACCTTACTTTTTGATCACACCTCGTATATATAGGTTTAAATACTTGATTTCTCACTTTATTGTAACTTGACTGTGCTACGAGCTATTCGTTTTAGCCTATAATAATTTGACTACGAGAGAAATCAGGTATACACATATACATATAATTATATACCATTAAAATTACTTTTGCAACTCTATTGTTAATAATTTGTTGTTTTTCTATTAATAAAGCCTGAAGAGGTCAGCAAATGTGCTGACGAAACGTTGCTGAATATAATTAAAATTAAGTGAATTTCCATGTCTCACTATTTCCCGTCTTTCCATCATTACAAAATTTATCATTTAATTATTTTAAGCATAAAGAGGAAGTTCCATTTATTATATACGCCGATTTTGAATGTCTATTAAAACCTATAGAAGATCCGAATAGAAATCTCAATGTTAAGAGATATAGTTTCCAAGAACATGAAGCCTTTAGTATTAGATTATATGTAAAATGCTGTTATGATGATAGTAAGTAGATATATAAGTCATATAGAAAAAAGTTAAATAAAGACGAATCATCAGCATTATGGTTTATAAAGCAACTGAAGTCTCTAATGATTGAATTAGAACAGATATATAACAATGCAATAGAAATGGATTTATCATTTATTAATGAACAGGCATTCATAACGGCAAAAAGATGTCATATTTGCAACAAATATTTCCAAGAGTAAGAAAAACAAGTTCAAGATCATTGTCATTTAACAGGAAAATTTAGAGATGCAGCTCATAATCATTTCAATTTGAATTACAAAAATGCTGCTTTTATACCAGTCGTATTTCATAACTTTACAGGCTATGACTCACATTTTATTATAAAACAAATTGCTACTAACTCTAAATTTGAAGGAAAAATCTCTGTTCTCGCTGAAAACAAGGAGTGATACATATCCTTCACAATATAAGTTGCAAACAGGTGAATTAGCTTTCGTTTCATGGATTCCTTTCGATTTATGCCTACATCTCTAGATAAATTAGCATATTATTTACCTTAGCTAGATATTGTAGAGCGAGAATTTCAGAAAGATAATTACACTTTAGAACAGATTAATTTACTCAAAAGAAAAGGAGTTTTTCCACTTGAATACATTCAAAATTTAAATAGTCTAACTGAGACAGAGTTACCATCTATTGAAAAATTTCATAGTCGATTGACAGATAGTGATATTCCTACTGAAGAATATGAGCATGCGCAAAATGTATGGAATATTTTCGGTAGTATTTGGTAGAAAATATATTTAGGAATGTATTCTTATCTCTATCTAAAGACTGATGTACTTCTACTAGCTAAAATTTTTGAAAATTTTCGATCAACCTGTAAGAATGCATATGATCTCGATTCTGCTCATTATTCCACCACCCCTGGATTAACATAGGAAGCGATGTTAAAATATACAAATATGAAGCTTGAAATATTAACAGATATAGATATGGTATTATTCATTCAAAAAGGTATTCGCGGAGATATTAGTCAATGCTGCAGTTGATTTTCAAAAGCAAATAATAAATATATGGGTGAAGAATTCAATAAGGATGAGCCAAACAAAATTTTAATGTATTATTACGTAAGCAACCTTTATAGTTGGGCTGTGACACAATCACTACCATTTGAAAGCTTCAACTGGGTTTCAAATGTGGACATGTCAAATTTTTTCAATGTTTCCGAAGATAGCGACGTAGGCTATATTTTAGAAGTAGATCTAGAGTATCAACAAGTCTATATGATGATCATAATGACCTTACTCTTTGTCCCGAACATATTAAACCGCCTGGATCAAAACAGAAAAAACTTTTGACAACGCTTTATGATACAGTACGATACGTTATTTATTACGTTAAAACAAGCTCTCAAATATGAATTACAACTCAAAAAATATATAGAGCCCTAGAATTCAAACAAAAACTATGGCTGAAACCATACATTGATTTAAAGACGAAAAAAAGAATGCAAGCTAAAAATGAGTTTGAAAAATTATTTTACAAGCTCATGATTAATGCAGTATACGGAAAAACGATGGAAGACGAAAGAAAAAGACAAGATGTAAAAATGATTAATCAATGGGGTGGTAGATATGGCGCTGAAGCTCGAATTGCTCAACCAAATTTCCATAGTAGTTCCATCTTTCATGAAAATTTAGCTGCTATTCAATTATTCTAGACAACTATCAATATTAAAAAACCTATATACGAGGTGTGCTCAAAAAGTAAGGTGACTTTGTGTTTTTAAGAAAAAATATTTATTTATTTATCAATATTTATGTTGCCCCCTTCAAAGTAATCTCCCTCAGATACAATACACTTATGTCAACGATTTTTCCAATCCTCAAAGCACTTCTCATAAGCACTTTTCGGTATAGCCTTGAGCTCTTCCAGCGATGCAGTTTTGGGAACAAGAAAAAGTCACATGGGGCCAAATCCGGTGAATATGGTGGCTGAGGCATAATTATGGTGTTGTTTTTGACCAAAAAATCTCTCACAAGGAAAGATGAGTGAGCAGGGGCATTATCGTGATGCAAAAGCCATGAATTGTTTTTCCATAATTCTGGGCGTTTTCTACGTATTGCTTCTCGCAAACGGCGCATAACTCCAAGATAATACTGTTTATTGACCGTACGTCCATATGGTAAGAACTCCTGATGCACCACGCCATGGTAATCGAAAAAAACAGTGAGCAAAACTTTGACATTTGATCGAACTTGGCGTGCTTTTTTCGGTCTTGGCTCATCTGGGCTCTTCCATTGGGACGATTGGACTTTGGTTTCGATATCATAACCATATTCCCATGATTCGTCTCCAGTTATGACCCTTTTGAGTAAATCTTGGTCGTCGTTGACGTCATTCAACAGTTCTTGAGCGATGCTCATGCGACGGTTCTTTTGGTCAAAATTTAGCAATTTCAGAACAAACTTCGCTGACAAAACGTTAGAAAATATTTCATAGCACGAGCCAAGCGGTATACCAACATCCTCAGCAACTTCTCTGATAGTGATTTGACGATTTTTCAGAACAATTTTCTTCACTGCTTGAACGTTTTCATCAGTTATTGACGTGCTTGGGCGTCCAGAGCGAGGCTCGTCATTGACATCTTCCCGGCCATCTTGAAAGAGTTTGTACCACTCATAAACATTTTTTTTACTCAGAATAGTTTCACCGTATGCCACCGTCAACATTTCAAGTGTTTCGGAGCACTTTATTTTATTTTTTACACAAAATTTGATGCAATTCCTTTGATCCATATTTTTTGATAGCAAGAAATCGCCGAGCACGTAAAACACTTATAACCTTTACGCCTCTCACAACCAAACAAAAAATGCTATACACTTGAAACTTGGTACAGATGTTCGGGAAGAGTGTACCAACATAACAAAACAAAAAAAATCGATAATCGAAAGTACGTTGCCGTGAAATTTGAAAAGTCACCTTACGTTTTGAACACACCTCGTACATCTGTCTATGTGTTTTAGATCTTTCCAAAACATTAGTCTATGACTTTCATTATGGATATATGAAGCAATGAATTGATGAGAAATGTAAATTACTTTATACTGATACTGACAGCCTCATTTATGAAATTCAAGATACCGATATGTATGAGATCATGAAAGTAGACATTGATAAATTTGACACATGAGACTATCCTGCTGATAATCAATTTGGTATGCCTCTCGCTAACAAAAAAGTACTCGGTGTTATGAAGTATGAGTGCAATGCTGCTATTATGAGAGAGTACATTAGGTTACGAAGTAATATACAGCATCGAAATAATAAATAAGGAGCCCTTGAAAAAGGCAAAAGGAGTGAGAAAACATACAGTAAAAAATACAATCACTCACTCGGATTATCGAAAGTTTTTAAACGAAATGGAAATTATTAAACGTACCCAATGTAATATTAGATCTAAATTACATCAAGTAATAACAGAGAGAGAGAGAGAGAGAGAGAGAGAGAGAGAGAGAGAGATAGAGAGAGGAAAAGACAGCACTAAGCCCTCATGATGATAAACGTTGTATTTTTGATAATAATCCGAACACACTTCCATGGGGGCATTACAAAACTCTCGAAATAGCCCAAATGAAAGAAAGAGTTGAACAGCTACGAAGAAAGAGGTATAGAGAAGAAGATGAAGTGATAGAAGAAAACAGTAATATGAAAAGATTGTGACAAAATTGTCTCCTCGTCACCAATTCTTTTGCGGGGTAAGTGAGGCACTTTCGCTCACGGCAATTGAGGGAGAAAAGAGAAGGGAGGTCAATAAATAAATTATGTAAAGACAGAATCAAATCGCTCTTACAACCTATTAATATTAATACCTATTTATATAAACTAACGCGCGCATAACATAATCTAAATTATTGACCAACTAACTACAAAATATAACAGTAAACTACTTAAGATAATCACAAATGAATATTTCGCATTTCATCATAACTAATACCTAATTGCGCACTTAACCTATTACAAATTTACTTAAAAATTACGCGAACCTATACCGAATGAATTGCCCGGCACGTGGGCGCCTGGACAATTCGCCGGTTGCAATTTACACTACTACGAATTAAACTTAAGCGCGAACTTTTAGATAGCCGGCACGTGAATACCTGGCTATCTTATTCAACGCGCACCGGTCGTCGCATCATCAGAGAGAGAGAGAGAGAGAGAGAGAGAGAGAGAGAGAGAGAGAGAGAGTGTAGAGAGAAAGAAGAAAAGAAGGTTTGATCTTTTTTTTTGTTAATGTTCCTCGCAACGTAGAGAACCTCCAACGAAGCACTGCTGCAGGGAGTGTCGGTCTTCGCTGCTGGTCAGACTGCTGCCGATGCTGGCTGTAGTCGCTGGCCAAGATCTGTAGGACGCGTCGGTCGAGGTTGTAGACCCAAAATCTGCAGGCGACGACGGTTCTCCTTGCAAGCGGGACGAACAAAATTTTCAAACATACGAAAGGGAAGCCCTCGCGATTATATTCGCCATTAAAAAGTTTAGAACATACTTATTTGGAAACAAGTTCATGATAGTAATCGATCACAAACCATTGTTCTCCCTAAAATCCGCGGAAAATAATAGTAGTGTACAAAAGTAAAGACTGAAACTAGTCGACTACGACTTCGATATAATTTCTCGGCCAGGCAAAGAAAACGGTCCAGTTGATTACCTATCAAGGAATCTTGTGGAATATTGGTTACAACACGAACACAAAATAAGAAATTAAATTTCAAAAATACGTTAACGCGATTCTTAAATAACGACACTAAAATAAAGATTTTGAACGATCAAAGAGCCCAAATGAAAAATAAAAAGAGACGCCAACATAAAACTAGTGGCACGAGAAAAACGCAAACTACGAAAAATGATGATTCAGCAGGAAAAATTGTCAAGCACGTGGCCAAGTCAAACAAACACACGGTTTATAGCAAACAATCAATCCAAATTCGTAATGATAATATACTACCAGTGATGAGAATCCAATGAGGCTACAAGGAATTTCATTTTCATGAAATCGTATGTCATCTATATACAACTATGCCCAAGATTCTCAGTCGGCAGTCAGTCATTGTATTTCTCGTTTCGGTTCTAATGTTTGTTTATATTTTCAAAATTCGTTCGGCTTTCTGAGTTACGTGTGGAATTTTAAATAGCAATAGGTACGTAATTTTTACAGTATGACTGAAAAATCATTATTAGAGGAAATAGCAAGTTTGAAGAAAAAATGTAGGACAAGTAATATTTAAAAATAAATCAGTACTTATGTAGGTGCTGGAGGCTTGGGCTGTCCATCGTCTTTATATTTAGTTGGTGCAAGTGTTGCTCACATTAGTATTTTGAATTACGATAGCATAAAACTCAAAATATTTATCAAAAATTGTGAAAATTAAGCATTCAAAATTAATAAATTGTATTTTTGCTTTCTAATTGCAAGCTGAGCGAATTAAGAAAAATTGAAATCATTTAGGCTAATAGTAAAGGAAGAATGTTTCCTTGCACTTTGGAAAGGTTCATGTTCCAGTTCAACTCTTAACAGTAATGTGATGTTCGTATTACTTATAATAATAATTCGAACTCTCGTATCTAGCTAATGACTAAGAATTTGTTTTTATTAATTTTACTCTACTTGTCGATAAAATAAATAGATAAATCAAATATACTCTAATAATAATAACTTTTCTACTTTTGAACTACAATTTCTTAACGCGAGCATTTCTTTAATCATTAAAATTAATCGCGTCGAAGCCAAACTTAATGTATTTCTCCATTTGTTTCTTATACATATAATTATCTTTGGACCAGATACGTTCTGGTTGTGCGTTACTGTGAGGAGTACAGAGTACACTAAGCGCAAGATCACCTAGTTCTGTATACGGGTAAAACTCAAGTTATTCCTGAATGTCTCGTACGACGAGCCAAAAGTAATCAGTTCTTACGTTTTCCGGTAAAGCGTTGACAAAATCTTGCTAGTTGTGAACTAATAAATTCCACTCCATTGCAATCATTTCTTCAATCCCTTGTAACGGGGTTGGTACCGTTTATTCAATTTAATACGCACGATCGTATCAAAGAGTGCGCGTGATTACCTGTACGTTCAAACCCGAAAATCGAAGAGCAGGAGGGAACGGGTATCAGTCAACCAACTATCTACTATTGAAATAAATAGGATGAAATTCTAATCAATATCACATGCGAGATCGTTTATTTCCTCTAAACTGTACACTGTAGTCGGCCCGCGTGTTTATGTTTACAAGACGTTCGCGCGACAATTACATGCGGAGTCGGATCGCTCGCCGCTCTTTGTTTGCCGAGATAATACATGCACGTTTTTTTGGCGAGTACGAGAGATTAGTTATTTAGCAATTCTGTCGCGATCGCGAAATTAAGCTGGCCAGTTTACCTTATTAACAGTTGTACGGCGACACGAGAGAATGTAGCTCACAATTGAGTTTCGGCAAAGTCTATTGCTTTTTGTTTGCGGCGAGAAAATTTGCGTTCACGGTTTCGCCCTCGATGGCGAAACTCCTCACTCGCACACCCTTGCACGCACTCGTAGTGTTCAGTATCAGGTACGGCTCCTGCAGGCTTGGATCAGCTCGTCTCGGCACTCGGAAAACTCGGAAAAATATCAAGGTAATCGCTGCACGGCTCGGCGATCGAATTCTAATCCTCGACTGGTTCATATTTGTACGCGTGCGTTCCGTGACGTCTCGTGCCGAATTCCTCTAATACATTTTTCCCCAACAGGCAGGTGCTGCCATCGCTGGCAGCCACATAGTTGGACCGATAGTGCTAATACGACGTTTACCGTCACAGCCCCCTTCCAGTCTGGACCTATGGGGTCCTCGACGATAATATTATTAGCGCTGTTCCTTTTGAGATGAGAAGGGGAAGGGATAATAAAAGGTCATATTCTCTGTGAGTTCCTGAGCAACTTTATTGCGTACCAGTGTGGATGTAGCCCTGCCCACGGGGGCAGGGATCTTCAATCGGGCTGGTCGCTGGTCATCTCCCGTTCTTCTGCGTCCAGCGGGGGGCGCCCGCGTGCCTCTTATCCCAGCCTCTCCTGGACCAGGTCGATGTACTGCCTAACGCGGGGACACCGGTCTGTGCGGTCACCCCGGGGTAGTGGCATACGTTGCACCCTTCCCTCTGGGCGCGGGAGAGGGTGCCACGCGGGAGGCCTCGCTCTCTGAGGGTCAGTGGCAACCCGTCCCGCCGGTTCGGGGCGGACCACAACGGTCTTTCGACCGTGGGATCCTCACCCGTGGACCCTACCACCAAATTTATATGGATGGGTCCCGTTGCTTGACACCCATTGCTGCCGTCCCCATTGACCACCAGGTTTACCCTCCGTCCGTGGGCCCCGGTGTGTCGTGGCCTCCGACCTGGCCTCCGCAGCCGTTAGTCTAGCTCCGACGACTGGAGGCTGGGAGAGGTCAACAGGTGTGTCACTCACCGGGCTCTCGAGGGCCTGGCTGTGACGGCGCTGGACCTCCTTTAGCGCGTGTACAAACTGGCGCCGGCGGGACACCACCTTACTCCAGTGTTCCATATCACCGGGTCGGTGTCCCGCAGCCGTGTACGCGTCGTATTCCGCATACACGGCTCGTTGGAGGGTGTTGAGGATCGTCCAGCTTTGCTCAACCTCCCTCAAACCCACCACTATCTCTTCCCAGGTTCGTTCACCAGGTGAGGATGCCTGGCTAGTGAACCTGGGGCGCCAGGTCGTATCGGCGAAGCCCCCCTCCGTTTGGGTGCCAACGGAGGTTGGTGGGGCCTTCAGCGGGATGGCTTCCGCTGGAAGTCTTGGTAGCGGTGCGATCTCGGCGCGTGTGATTCCAGGCGTCATTGACGCGCGTGTGGTGGTCTCTTCGGCGGTGAGCTCCTCTATTAGCACGGATGCCGAGCTCTCGTGAGCTTGCACCCATGCTTGCTCCTCCTCCTCCTTCCTGGTGCTGAGGAGGTGTAGGGCAGCGTGGACCACCCCTTCTACGGCGGGGCCCAAGTCTAGCCCGATGAGGGCGGCCGCCGCCTGCTCGAATTGCTCGAGCGTGATCTGCATCCTGTAACAATGCCACTCATCAGTATCCATAATCATTCCTTGGGTATCGAAGGTGGGCGCCTGTTCGGCTGCCCAGGGCCTTCGTTGCCGGGGTTGAAGGTGGGGTCCTTGGCGTCGGTTTCCCAGGTCATTCGTTCGCAGGGCTTCATGCATCCACGGTCGGTGCTCTCGGCGGTCTACCCCTCTTCCTTTTCCCGACAACGGGAGGGGAGATACGTGGATTCTGTCGGTGCGGTGTAGGGTGTGTGATTAGTGCATTCTTGCGAGGTCTCCCTCGTGGGCGCTTTACCGCATTAGTTGAGGGGGTGGTTATTGGGATCTTGTTGGAAGGATCGAAATGGGCGTGACGAGGTGAGCTCGAAGTTGTCGCGTTATTATTCCGGAGTGTGTTATCCGTAGTGTCGGCGCGCCCGTTTCCGCGTATCGTCGCATCGCTCGCAACAGGCGGGACGCTCGTCGCCTCGGCTCCCTCGGTGCTAGAGATATCGTCGTCATCTTATCGTCGGGTTCCATCTTCCGGTAAGTCGTCGTCCTGTCCATAGTAGGGCTTGAGGTCCTTGGCGTGGACCAATTCCGTGACCTCTTCCTGCTGGTTGGCAAGGCGGTACGAGTTGACTCCGAGTACTTTCGTGATGATAAAGGGACCTATGAATTTTGGCGCTAACTTCGCGGAAATACCCTACGCCGCACTGGACAGTACGGGAATCTTCTTCCATACCCAGTCCCCTTCCTTGAACCCGGGGGTCCTGTGCTTGGCGTTATAATATCTCGCCTGCCTCAGGGACTCATCCGAAGCGCTCTCGTGAGCTTGCTGAATAACGAAGCGGTTATTCTGCATATGCTCGTTCCATTGTCCGATTCGGAGCAAACTTTCCTGTTGAGCTACAAGCTCGTCCATTCGTCTCCGATGGGTGTTCGGGGCTTCCAGTTGCCTGCCGTAGTTGAGCATGGCAGGGCTGGTTCCCGTAGAACTATGGACGGCAGTGTTCAACGCGAACGTGAGTTCAGGTATCGCTCGGTCCCATTCATTGTGATTCCCTCGCTGGTATGAGGTTATCATCGTCTTCAACGTTAGATTAACCCTTTCCGTAGGATTAGCCTGTGGGGTATAGGTTGGGGTAAAGATCCGTTTTATCCCTTGATCTCTCAGGTACCCGTCTACCATCTGGTTGCGGAACTTGGTGCCATTATCGGACAGGAAGATCTTCGGCGCGCCGAAGAGCAGGATTACCCGTTCCCGGAGTTCCTTCGCGATCGTCTTGCCGTTGGCATTACGTACGGGTATGCACTCGACCCATCGTGTGCACAAATCGACGAATACCAACACGTATTCGTGCCCTCGAGGGCTCCACGGAAAGGGTCCGGCGATGTCGCCCGCTACCACTTGCCAAGGCGTGGACAACATCCTATCCTGCATGAGCCCGCGCGACAGTCGTTGTTCGACCTTACACTGCTGACAAACCTGACACTTTTGGACGTAACCTTTGACGTCCGCGTACATCCCTGGCCAATAGTAGGACTGGGCGACGCGGGCGAAGGACCCAAATGTCCCGCAGTCTCAAGGTCCCGCTCTCGAACAGGACCGTCTTTCGGTCTTCCGGCGGTACGACCAGCTTCCAAGTGTCCCCGTACCCTACTCCGCCTTGGTGTTCACAGCTCGGCTTTTGGTGATACATCACCTTGCCAACTACATTCCAGTCTAGGTAGTCTTCCGGGTGGTCCTCGACGCGCCGGAACTGTTCCGCATACCAGGCGCCGTCCCCTGACTTCGGTTGGTCCAATGCACTAACCTCTGCCTTCGTGGGCTCAAAAGCGCGTGATAACGCGTCGGGCAACACGTTGTCTGCCCCCTTTCGATATTCGACCTTGAAAGTATGGCCTTGGAGTTGCAAGGCCTATCGGGCTAGTCGTCCTATCGGATTCTTCAGGTTGTACAGCCACTTCAGACTGTTATGGTCCGTTACCACCTTGAATCGGTATGCCGCTATGTATGGGCGGAACTTCTGTATGGCTCATACGACCGCCAAGCACTCGCGCTCGCGGCAGAGTAATTTTGCTCCGCTGGGTTAAGGAGTCTGCTAGCGTGCTCGATGATCCGGTCTCCGTCTCCTACTCTTTTAATTAGGACGGCACCGATTCCCGTAGCGCTAGCATCTGTGTCCAGCACGTTCTGCCCGTCGGGTTCCGGTAACCCGAGGCATGGTGCGGATATCATGAGTGCCTTAAGTTTGGTGAAGGCTTGTTCTTGGTTCGATCCCCACACATATTCGCTCTTTTTCCCCATCAATTTCGTTAACGGTTGAGCGTATGTGGCGAAGTCACTTAAGAATCGGTGGTACCATGAAGCAACCCCCAGGATGGTGCGCCGATGTCGCACGTTTCCAGGTCGTGGGTACTTCACGATAGAGCGTACCTTTTCAGGGTCGGGCCTGATACCCTCGCGGTTAATTAACAAACCCAGGTATTTGGCCTCAGGCTTGCAGAAGACGCTCTTCTTTCGATTGATCGAGAGGCGAGTTGGATACGGTTTTGAGATGTTGTAGGTGATCTTCAAATTTGGACGATACTACGGTGATATCGTTCAAATAGGCGAAGGCGAAATCGCCAAGCTCTGGTCTGATCATTCTATCTATCAACCGCTGGAAGGTGGCGCCGGCGTAAGAGAGACCGAATGGCATTCGCACGAACTGGAAATGTCCCAGTCCGGGCACGGTAAAGGCACTGATAGGTCGAGATTCGGTCTTGAATGGTATTTGGTGATACGCGCTACTGTGGTCGAGCGTGGAGATATAGCGTGCGTTTCGTAAGCGCCTCAATATATCTTGCATAAACGGTAGGGGATACGCATTTGGCTCGGAGCCCTTGTTGACCTTCCTGAAGTCTATACAGAAACGATACGAGCCATCCTTCTTGCGTATCATAACTACGGGGCTCGACCAGCCACTGTCCGCTGGCTCGATCACCCCTTGGTCTAACATCTCCCTTACCAGTCTATGCATTTCTTGCTCTACCTTGTGTGATACCGGATAGTAGCGCTGTTTGATCGGTTTAGTATCACCGACCCGAATCTTGTGTTCAATGCCTGCCGCACATCTCAAACCCACGGGGGCCTGCGATAAGGCCTTTCCGATGGTCCTCTGCAATATCGCCTGTTGAGAGGCTTTCACCTCGGCTAGTCCGATCATAGCTAATCTCGGACCAGCCTCTAAGTTAGCTACCTCTAGCTTCATCTTGGCCTGTTATTCCTTGAACAGCAACGTATTATCGTCGAGGTCAAGTACCGCTCTAAACAACCTGACAAAATTCACTCCCAGGATACATTCCTTAACGAGGGTTGGGAGGATAGTTATCCTCGTCGGCATCGTCGTCTCCCCTACGGTGAACGGCAACCTGGCATGGCCAACGATCGTCAACTTACGACCATCGGGTAGTCCCGCCGTACCCGCGTGGGTGGTATCTAACCTGACGCCTAGCACAGACGTTATTTGTAGAGCGTTACTACCCATCGCTGTGGTGGAAGCCCCCGGATCACAGAGAGCCCGTATCTGGAAGTCTCCTATTTTTACCGGTAGCCACCAGCGCGTTTCCTGTTCCGGTGAAAATTGCGAAACAGATTCGGCGGCTTCACAGCCCTGCTCTTTGCAGACCATAGCGCTAGCCACTGTGCCCTCGCGTGGTAAAGTGACGTCACTTGTTCAAACCACCTCGGTTCGGACGATCGGAGTTTCCATAGGGTTACCTTTCGACGATTTATCTGCCGCTATCCGCGCCCCCGAGGGCGTGTGCGATCCATTTGCCACCACCTCGGCCGGTCGAGGGTCTTGGGCTTTACTAACATCGATACCCTCTCTTTCCGCGTTCACCTTACGGCCGCGTTCATCATTGGCGTCACCAGGGGAGTTCCCGCTCTCGTCGCTCAACACGCTCGCTACTAACGGTGCGGACTGTGTTGGCGAAGGCCGCGAGACCTCGTTAACGGGGTTTGGGTTAGGGGATGAAGGAGTGGGGTCAACCCCACCTAACCACTCCTTTCCTCGTTTCTCTTATTGCATTGGGGACAGTACTTCCTGCTGTACCCCAGTAACCTACACTCGATGCATTTGAGTGGTTTAGAGAAATCCTTCTCTCGTCTGCGAGGAGCTTCCGGCTTCTTAGTTCGGTCCTCAGAGGTCAGGTTTTTCCCGGCGAAGTTATTCTTCATCCCTTCCGATATCTGCTTGAGAGATAGTAGCACTTGGCTGAGTATATCGGTGGGTGGAGCCTTCTTCTCGCCATCAACTGCCTCCAGGCTCGGACTAGGTGTCGCCTCCGAGGGCGTCGGCGTGTAGACGACCTTGTGCGTCATCTTCTCGAGCACTTTCTTCATTCGGTCCAACCTGTCGCTGACCTCCGGTTTATCACTGGACATCGCTGCCACCTTGCCCTTACGACCCTTGCTTCCATCGGTGCGAGGGCCTTACGCTAACTCCGGGTATAGAGTTGACTGAGGGTCTGGTACCACCCGTTCTACCCTTCGCTAGTGTAAGCTATTCTGTGCCGCCGTGGCCAGCGCGTTCAGGGTCCGTATGGAGTTCATTTCGGACCTCCGCACTTGACCTTGAATGTCCGGGAGAAGGTTGGCGTGCAGCAGGTCCAATTGACTATCAGGCGTTATTTTTTTTGTATCTGGGAGTTTAGCCGCTTCATCAGGCCCATCATGTTAGCGACGTAAACATTCACTGGTTTGTCGGGGCCCTTATATCGGCTCTGAATCTCCTTCATTAGACGCTGTTGCTGCTGCACGCTGGTCCCAAACGACTCTCTTGCGTCCATCTCGAACTCAGCGTAAGAGAGCCATTCTTCCCTCATCGCCTCGTATCAGGTGAAGGCGGGACCGACGAGTAGCTCTAATACGGCTAGGAGCATCTCGTCTTCCGTGAGTCCTGCGCCATTCCTCAAGTTGTCCAGCCTAGACAGGAAGGTGTCGATACTTGCATTGCCCTTTCCTGAAAACTTGAGTTTCCATCCTCGGACAATGCGACCAACATCCCTTGTAGTCGACCAAGGGTTTGGTGTCGGCTGTGATGACCACGTGCTCGGTGTGTGATTATTTACTTCAGCATTAACTTCACTGAGTTAATGCTGTCCACCCTCTCCGAAAGGGAGCGTCCAGCGGGGGGGCCCTGCCGGTGGCCCCCGTGGGCCTCTGTTCGGGTCCAGCTGGAGTACTTTGAGGTAACCTGGTGTCGTAATGGTATGTGAAGGTATCCTGGAATGCTACGCTCCTACGCGTGTTCTCTTGGTGTCGCATTTCGCTGGAATTATTTGCATTGTCTTGCTGTACGTTTCTGTTTTCGGCATTTTCCAATGCGCTCATCCTGGCGGATAGGTCGTCCAGTTGGCTTTTCACATTGCTGCAGTTGTTGTATATTTGGTCTAATACCTTCGTTAGACTCAACACATTCACTCTTAATGAGTCTAGCAGCTCTAACTTCTTCTCATTCTCTCTGGACCGGAAAATGAGATCTTGAATCATCACAGCGAGTGCCGGCGGGAGTTGAAATTGGCTACCATCATTAGCTGTTATCGTAATATACTTATTACTGCTCGTGCTCTCGCCGTCGTCCAGTACGTTTGTGATGTTTATCGTTGTTTCTTGAATTCGCGATATTACTTCCGCACTCTGCATTAGCTGGGCTAGCGGGTGTTCTCCTTCTTGCTCAGATGCTGTGTGTTCCGCGCATAAGGATACTATTAGCTCCGAGCGTAGGGCTGCCCTTCTTGCCGGATTGCTGTGCTGGTTGTCGATTTCTGCGAAATCCGCCGCAGAGTAGTCGCCTAACAACCAGTTTTGCAGTCATCCAGCTCTCGAAAGCTTATTCCCGCTTATCTTAAGCTCCAGGTGTTCGAGGTACTCGTTAATTTCCTCGTCTTGGAGCGTGAACACCCAGTCTTCTACCTCTTTTTGAGTGCGGTCCATTGTCATCTGTTAGTTGTGTTGCCGCTAGTTTTAACGAAAATTTACACGCTTGTTTCATGCGTGATGCGAGTGTGAGTGCTATATTAAAATCGGTAAGCAAGTGAAAATTTGAACTTTATTAGCCGACGATAGGCTCAACCAAGGGTATTCACGACTGTATTTACCGAAAGGCTCTTTGCTCGTTATTGCGCAATATAATGATCCTGCCTATCAGGCGCACGAACTGTTTGTTAGCGCGGCTGTGTTGGTTAGTATCTAAAATATTATAACGAGCGTCTGCGTGCGAAATCACCAATAAACGTAGCTAACAATTTTTTAAAATTACATTTACGTTAAGGCAACACGATATCAAATAAAATTATCGATTTGAATTTCGATACGGGGTTGGTACCGTTTATTCAATTTAATACGCACGATCGTATCAAAGAGCGCGCGTGATTACCTGTACGTTCAAACACGAAAACCGGAGAGCAGGAGGGTACGGGTATCAGTCAACCAACTATCTACTATTGAAATAAATAGGATGAAATTCTAATCAATATCACATGCCAACTAGTAGCATCAAACTCAGGAAGGCATACGGGGAGACACAGGTGGCTAATGTCTTGCTCCCTTCGGAAGCTGCAAAAAAGCTCCTAAGAAATAGGAAGTTAAGAATCGGCTGGGTCAACTGCAGAGTTCGATTACGCTACCAAAGTGTTATAGGTGCCAAGAAACCGGACACATCGCAAAGCATTGTGAGAGCGAGATTGACCGCTCAAAGCAGTGCTTTCGGTGTGGCCGGGACGGACATAAGGTAGTGGACTGCACTGCCACTATAAAAGGCGTAGCCATGGAGGTAGCAGCACCAACCAGCAATGGCTAAGGTGCTCCAAATAAACCTCAACCACTGCGAAGTAGCCCAAAACCTGCTGTCGTAGCTGGTCATGGAGGAGAAGGCCGACATAGTCATCGTCAGTGAGGAGTACAGGGATCTCAGTGAATCAAACTGGGTAAAGGACGCGACGGGGAAAGCGGCCATTTGGATATGTGGAAACCTCCACATATCTAAAAAAATGGTAGACGCCGTACCAACGTTCACCTGGGTGGAGGTAGCGGGTATGCATGTGTATAGTTGCTATCTTCCACCTAGGAGAGCCGATAGCGAGGACGACGGGCAGTTCCTGAGATCCCTGGATGCCATTGTAGCTAGTGCCAGGTCCTCCTAACTCCCGGTAGTGATTGGAGGTGATTTCAACGCCTGGACAACCGAGTGGGGAAGCACTAGAACAAACCCACGCGGACGGGCACTCCTCGAGGCCTTTGCGTCGTTGGAGCTGGAAATCGCTAACTCAGGGACGACTCCGACCTATACAAAGGCCGGTAAATCGTCAATAGTCGACCTTACTTTCGTTGATCCTAGATTAATGGGCGTGGGGATCGACTGGAAAGTTGGCGATCGCTACACGGGCAGCGACCATCATGCCATCGTGTACCGGCTCCATACGATGACCGGCAGGAGAGTGGGAGGGGTTACACGACAGAAAGAAAGAAGATGGGCAACAACAACCTTCGACCAAGAGACCTTTCTCTATTCTTTAGAAGGGACAATGGTCGACGGAACGTCGGAAGAAAGGGCTCAGGTACTCACCAAAGCCCTAACAGCGGCTTGCGATGCCTCCATGGTCACACGAGTCAACTCTCGTGGCCGTCCACCGGTGTACTGGTGGAACGAGGACATCGCCCAAATAAGGCGTGAGTGCCTGAAGACCCTAAGGCTGCATCAGAGAACTCGAAACGGGCCGCGACACGAACAGCTATCCGCGGCCTATGAGAGTAAGCGAAAGGAGCTGAAAGCCGCCATCAAAACAGCCAAGAGAAGGTGCTAGCAGAGCTTCTGTGAAGAAGTGGACCGTGATCCGTGGGGCAGACCATACAAGGCGGTCATGCACCGGATCAAGCCCAGGGGACAGGTTCCACCTTCCTGTCCACTACTGCTGGACAGGATCGTGCAGCACTTGTTCCCCAATCATGAACATTGGGTACCTGGCACTGGACTGAGGCTGATGGCGGTAGGCGATGAAGCCGAGCTGTCAGAGGTTAGCGAAGCCGAGTTGAGAGAGGCGGCCTCTAGGATATCCGTGCAAAAAGCGCCAGGACTAGACGGGATCCCGGGGCTGGCCATTAAGACCGCGGCGCTGAACGCCTCCAGTTTATTTCGGCACACGTTCAGCCGTTGTCTGGCAGAAGGGTTTTTCCCACCACAGTGGAAGGCTCAGAGGTTGGTTCTTCTCCCTAAGGGAAATAAGCCTTCGGAGGAGTCATCCTCGTACCGACCGCTGTGTATGCTAGACATAGTGGGAAAGCTCCTGGAGCGGGTAATCTATGCCAGACTGGAGGCGGCCATACAGCGGGCAGGTGATCTGTCCGACAACCAGTTCGGCTTTAGGAAGGGTCGCTCAACTACGGATGCCATAGGCAGGGTGGTGGCCGTTGCCACAAATGCCATCAACAGTGGCCGGAGCGCAAGGCGTATGTGTGCGATCATCGCTTTGGACATTCGAAATGCGTTCAACTCGGCAAGATGGGACAACATCATGATGTCCCTAGAGTGTTTCAGGGTGCCACTCTACTTGAGGAAGATCATCTCGAGCTACCTGACTGATCGGACCCTGTTCTTTAACACCGATGAGGGCATGCACTCCTATAACATCTCAAGAGGCGTGCCACAGGGCTCGGTCCTCGGGCCACTACTGTGGAACATCGTGTATGATGGACTGCTGAGACAGCAACTGCCAGAGGGAGTTTCGATGGTGGCTTTTGCTGACGACGTGGCGCTAGTCATCGTCGGGAGAAGCATCGAAGAGATAGAATATCTCGGAGATGTTTCTACCGAGGCAGTAGCCGGTTGGTTGAGAGGCCAGGGTTTACATCTGGCAGCGGAGAAGACGGAAGCGTTGCTCATCTCTAGGACAAAAGCAAGGAGGTACGCCACCTTCATGATAGAAGGAAGACAAATACGGTCGGTAGACACTTTAAAATACCTAGGTGTTACTCTAGACGCGCGCCTATCGTTCAAGGAACATTTGGTGAATGCGGGCTCTAAAGCCGTAAACGTCGCCCGGGCGCTAGCGGGCATCATGCCCAATATAGGAGGACCAAAGCAGCCGCGTCGGTTGCTTCTTGCGTCGGTGGTGAGTTCCGTCATTTTATACGAGCTCCAATTTGGGCAGATGCTCTGCACACGCACAAAAGCTATGGCGACCCATGCCGGAGAGCCTGCAGGGTGGTCGCGCTGAGGGTTGCATGTGCCTATCGAACCGTGTCCGATATTGCCTTATCCATTGTTGCAGGAATCCCACCAGTGGACCTGCTAGCAGCCGATAGGGCTGAAAGATACCGTGGAGAATGGCGTACAGACGGAGACCGACGAGACGTACGATGGACAGAGAGGACGATGATAAAGTGGCAGGGTAGATGGGACCTAGCCGCGGAGGGTCGCTGGACCCATTGCATCATCCCAGACGTGAGAAAGTGGACGAGCAGAATCCATGGCTTTGTCACTTTCCAGCTAACGCAGGCGCTGACAGGCCATGGCAACTTCCGCAGCTACCTTCACCGCATTAGGGTGATAGATAGCCCGGAATGCCCGGCCTGTCCTGGCGCAGACGAGGACGTGGAACACGTGTTGCTTCAGTGCCCTCGGTTTGGGGATGAACGGAGTCGATTCCAGGCACTGTGGAAAGGACCTCAGACTCCTGAGGGTGTTGGCACGTGCCTCCTGGAGTCCCAGGATGGATGGAATGCGGTGACGACCCTCGTAACGACCATCGTCGGTCGGCTGCGTCTCATCAGGAAGGAGGAAGAAAGAAGAAGACGACGAAGAAGAAAGAAGAAGCCATCGAAATTAGATAGGTGTCGAGATGTGCGGTAGATGCACCGACTTAGGAGGGGCTGCTACAGCCGATGCCGTCCTTCGCGAAGTAATGCCTCACGGCGGTTCCCGTGGGGGACAGGTAAAATAAGAGTTGGGAGTTTAGTGGGTATGCCAGTTCTTTTACAGGCTGGAGAGTCCCACACACCGTGAGTCCCGATGGTTCACTATGGTGCGTAACGAATTCTCCAACTCTTCGGAAAAAAAAAAAAAACCGCCCACCCCACTTCACCCACCTACAGAGGTTGTTAAGGTAGGATGCTGTAGAAGTTGATAGGGTGTTTGGTAAGCTATGTGATGGTCTCTCTCTCTATCTCTCTCTCTTGCTCTCCTTCGATAATAAGATACTTAGTAAGCTTATGCTGGCTAAGTGTGGGCCCTCGGAGAGGGGGTAGCGTCTGTAGCTTGGTAAGCTATATGATGCTCTCTCTTGCTCTCCTTCAATAGTAGGGCGCATAGTAAGCTTTAATTTTTGGGAACCTTTCAACCACTCTCTGATAACACTACATCTCTTGCTGAGAGTCTAAAGCACAATCGATGTTCCTTTTTAAATGGAGATGAGTTCTAGCAGCGTGTACTATTCGTTTACAGGGTCACATTTCATTTTAGGAAACTTTCGACCATTCACACCACCTTGCACTCTCTCCGACAACGCGTTACCTCATGGTGAGGGTTAAAAACGCAATCGATGTTCCTTTTTCAATGAAACTAATTCCTTTGTTGACTAGTTTCTTTTAGAGAGTAGGAATCATCCTGATTTTTAAGAAAATCTTTTCCGGAGTCAATCGTTCGGTAGTGCTTAAGAAGAATACATCGACGAAGCATTCTTAATTTTTTAGTATCTCTTCTTTGTTTTTTATAAAAAAAAAGAAAAAAAAATGAATAATATCCAAATAATAAACACAATAAATGCCATGATTATTTTTATGGTTAATGTAAGTATTATATATATATATATATATATATATATATATAGGGGGAGTGTGGACTTGTCTTGGATGTAAGTGCGAGTTTTTGTGAGAAAGTTAAAGAGGAAAAGTGATTGAGGAGAGAAATAGAGGTGAAAAGAGCATGGAGGCGGAGGAGGAGTGAAGAAGAGAGAGAGAGGCCTGGAGAAGAGCAGGAAAAAGCAGAGAGAGAGGAATAAAGAAAAAATAAAAGTTGAGGTTAAGAGAGAAAATCAGGAAGCGGGAAAGGCAGGCAGAGCGGAGGGGCGGTAAGAAGTAAAGGCAGAGACAGAAAAGGTAAGACAGGGAATAAAGGTGGGAACACGGGTAGATTTAAAGAGTCGAATTAAGGCGTACGGGATAGGATGGAAAGAATTGTGACAACAGAAAAATTAAGAGATAAAAGTGGAAGGTTGGATGAGAAAGGCCCAGAGGAGGAAAAGAAGAAAAGAGTAAAGGTGGAGAGAGAGCGGAGAGGGGCTGAGGGAAAATAATAGAGAAGAAATGAGAGAGGCAAAGAGATGCAAGAGTGAGAGCGAGGGAAGCGAGATGGAAGGGGAGGGTGGAGAAGGATTGGACAACACGATAAGAGAAGTGGGAAAAAGTAGTGGTGCAGAAGATATAATGGAAAAGATACGGACAGATATAAAGGAATTTAGAGAAGTATGGGAGGAGGATAGGAAAGAATGGACACAAATGTTTAAAGAAATAATGGGAAAAATGGAAAGAATGGAGGCAGAGGGGAAAAGAAGAGAAGAAAGATGGGAGAAGGAAATAGGAAAAGTTAGGAAAGAACAAGAGAGAGAGAGAGAGAGAGAAGAAAGAAAGAAAGAGATGAAAGAAGAAAGGGAAAAAGCAGAACGTAGAGAAAAGAAACTGCAGGAAAAATGGGGAAAGAGGATGGAATAGTTGGAAGAGGAGTGCGTAAAACTAAAAGAAAGCATAGAAGGAGGAAACAAGAAGCAAAGAGGAACAGAAGTAGGCAATAAGGAAGAATTAGAGCATATGAGAGAAAAAATGGATAGAGAAAGTAGGATAAACAATATAATAGTGACAGACGTAGCGGGTGGGTTAAGATGGGAAAAGAAGGGAGAGGCAGAGGTCTGGTTAAGGGCGGTACTAGAAATGAAAGGAGAGATAGTGAATCTGAGAAGAATAGGAGGAACAGCGGAGAGGGATGATCGGAGAGAAAGAAGAAAAAACATCTGGCAAATTAGATGTGTTTCGTGGGAACAAAAAGAAGGAATTATGAAGAAGAAAAAGAATATGGCACAGAAAAAGATATACTACTATGGGCAAAAAGTAAGGTGAATTTTCAATTTAAACTTCGCGGGCTTAACATTTCGGGCTAGTTCTTTTTTTCTTGAGTTAGTAGGACTGCGAATGACATCTGGGACAAATTTCATGTCAATGTCATCATCAGTAATATATTTACGCTTGTGTTTACCAAACGACCAAGAGTGCATGTTTCGATTTTTACAATGTCTGATTTAATTGAGCAAAGAAGTGCCATCAAATTTTGTTTGCGGAATGAAATTTCGGCTGCGGAAACGTTGAGGATGTTGCGGAAGGCCTTTGGTGATTCTACCATGTCGCAGAAAAATGTTTATAAGTGGTACAAAGACTTCAAAGAGGGTCGAGAACGTGTTGATGACTTGGAGCGCTCCGGACGACCATCGACGTCAACAGATGACCAACACGTCAATAAAGTGAAGGAATTAGTGCTCGAAAATCGTCGGTTGACTGTTAGAGACCTTACTGATATGATCGGAATATCAGAAGGATCTGTGAAAACAATTTTGAATGACCATTTGGCCCTACGAAAAGTCAAATCTCGTTTGGTACCGAAAACGCTCAATTTCTTGCAAAAAATTCGCCAAAAATTCGACGCATATCGTTCCGCAACCACCGTATTCGCCTGATTTGGCTCCGTGTGACTTCTGGCTATTCCCAAAACTCAAAAGACCACTCCGGGGAACGCGTTTCGAGTCGATTGAGGAGATAAGAGCTGAATCGAAGAAGGCGCTGATGGCTATACCGGAAAGGGACTATTTGGCATGTTTCGAGGATTGGAAAAAACGTTGGCATAAGTGTATTTTATCGGGAGGGGATTACTTCGAAGGGGATGACATTGATGTAGAAGAATAAATAAAGATTTTTCATTTTACAAACAAATTCACCTTACTTTTTGCCCACAGTAGTACATAGATCAGGACTGATCGTGGAAGCAGAGAAGGATAAGAGAGGAAGTAAGAAGGAAAGCGAAAGAAATAAAAAGTAAAGGTAAAGATAAAGATGTGGCATAACGGGGTGAAGTCAGAGGAAGAAGAATGGTGGTGGAGCGAGAGAGAGAGAAAAATGGTAGGAAAGGGGGTGGAAGGGTTTCGAAAACAATAGGGATAAAAGAGAGAGAGAGAGAGGAGAGAAGGGAGAGAGAGGGAAGAAGGGCAGAAAAAATACTATTCTGGAACGTGGCGGGGGTGAGGAGCATGGAGGAAGAAAACTAGGAATATGTTAGGGAATTCGACATAATAGGGCTAACGGAAACCTGGGTGAAGAGGCAAGGGGCAAGAACTGGTGTGGAGAAACAACTGAAAGGGTACAGCATAGAGTGGAGAGACTCAAGAAGGGAAGGAAGAAGGGGGAGAGAAATAGGGGGGAAAGAAAACTATGAATACCTAAGTGAAGAGATAGAGGAGAACAGAGGAAAGACAATAATTATAGGAGGAGACTTCAACGCAAGAACAGAAAACGAAGGAAGAGAATGGGAGACAGAAGAAAACCTAGAAGAAATAAAGGCCAAGGATAAAATGTTAAACGCAGAGGGAGAAGAAATGATAAAATGGCTAGGAGAAATGGGCTTAGTGATAACGAATGGGAGAAAAGAAGGAAATGAAGAGGGAGAAATAACATATATAGGAGCGAGAGGAATGTCAACGGTAGACTATGTAGTAGGTAACGAGGAAGGTGATGAGGCGATAAAAAGGGTTCAAATAAAGGAGAGGGTAAAGTCGAACCACTTACCAATAGAGGTGGAATTGGGAGACAAAATAGCGGAAGAAAGAAAAGAAGAGGAAGAAAGAATGATAGACGACTGGAGCGAAGAAGGTATAAGGGAGTATCAGAGAGGGATAGACGCAATAGAGGGAACAGAAAAATGGAAAGATATAAAAAATAGAATGAAGAACGTAGTCGTAAAAAAGAAGATAAGGAAAAAAAAGGATAAAAAAAAAGCTGGTGGAGAAAACATTGTAAGGCAAAAAGGGATAGGGTGACGGCAGAGTTAAATAAGGTAAGAAAAGGGGAAGGAGACAGACGCAAATACTTAGAAGCAAAGAGAGAATACAGAGAGGAAATAAGAAAAGTAAAAGAAGATGAGGGGAAAACAGTGGCAGAAGAAATAACAAAAGATGACAAATCATAAAGTGAATAGCAATAGGAAGAAAAGAATTGGATTAGATGAAAATATAGAAAAAGAAGAATGGATAAAGCACTTCAAGGAACAATTGGGAGAGAAAAAAAGGAAGAAAGCAAAGGGGAAGAAACCGAAGACAGCGAAGGAGAGGAAGGTGAAGAAATCAAAGAAAGAAAAGTAAAAGAGGTAATAAGAAAAATGAAAAAGAAAAAGGCGACAGGAGAAGATAGTATAGCAAATGAAGCGTGGGTGGAAGGCACGGAAGGCTTGATAAATGATATGACAAAATGCTTAAACGGAATATGGAACGGAGAAGGATATCTGGAAGAATGGAGGTAGGGAATAATAGTAACAATATATAAGAAAGGGAGGAAAGAAGAAGTAGGAAACTATAGAGGAATAACGCTGATGGATACGGGATATAAAATATATGCGGAAATACTGAGGAAAAAGCTGGAAAGAGAATTAGAAACTAAAGAAACGCTAAGCGATATGCAGATGGGATTTAGGAAGAAAAGAGGAACAATGGACGCAATATATATATATATATATATATTAAAAGCAATAATAGGGAAGGAAATAAGGGAAAATGGAGGAAAACTGTTCGTATTCTTTGCAGACATGAAGGCCGCTTTTGATAAAATAAAGAGAGAGATAATATGGGAAACAATGAAACAGAAAGGGATAAATAGAAAAATTAGGAAAAGAATAGAAGAAATATACAAGAAAACAGGGAGTAAGGTAAAAGTTGGAGGAGAAATAATTGGGGAGTTTGAAACTTACAAAGGCGTAAGGCAAGGATGCCCTTTGAGCATCACGCTATTTAATCTTGCCTTCGATGACCTGGAAGTGAAGATCAAGCAGGTGCAGGAAGGAGGGGTAATGATAGAAAGGAAGAAAATATGGACATTAGGATATGCAGATGATATAGTGATGATGGCAAAGAGTGAAAGTGGAATGAAAGCAATGCTGAAAAAAAAAGATACCTGGATGAAATGGGATTAGAGTTAAATGTAGGAAAATCAAAGATGATGAAATGCTGGAGAGGAGGAGGAAGGGGGAAGGAAGAAGAATTCGAATGGGAAGGTGAGAAGATAGAGATGATGAAAGAGTACTACTACTTGGGATATGTGATAAGCAGAAATAACGGAAATAAAAAGCAGATAAAAAAGGTAGAAGGGAAAATAAATATGGGACTCGGAAGACTATGGGGGCTAGGAGAAAAGCTATTTAGAGAAAACTGGGAGCTAAGGATGAACCTGTTCGATGCTCTGGCGAAAAGCGTGATTATGTATGGAGCAGAAATCTGGGGATGGAAGAGATATGAGGAAATAGAGAGACTACAACTAAAATACATAAAATGGGTATTAGGATTAGATAGAAACACGCCAAGTTATCTAATACGATGGGAAACCGGAAGACAAGAAATGAAAGAAACAGTATTAGAAAGAGCAATGAAGTATGAAAACAAAATAAGAGAAGAAAGAGATGGCTCAATAAAAAAAGAAGCATGGAGAGAATTAAAGAAAAGGGAAAGAAATGAAAAAGATAAAAAGAGTAAGAAGGAGGAGAGAGAGGAAGCTGGAAAAAAGTAAAATATATAGAGAGAGGGAAGAGAGAGATGAATTGAGGGAAGAGTTTTGGGAAGAAATAAGAGATGAGCTAAAGAAAAAAGATGAAAAAGAACTAGAAGAAAAATTAGAAAAATCAAGATACATAAACGAGTGGAAAGAGCTGAAAGAAGAAATGAAAAGGTATAGGTTAAAGGAAATTCAAGGAGAGCGAAGAATAAAAGGCCTGCAAATAAGGGAAAGGCTTAGGTTAGGTAATGAAACGAGAGGAAGCAGGTATTGCGAAAAAGAAGAAAATAAAAGATGCAGAATGTGTATGAAAGAGGAAGAAAATTGGAAGCACATAGTAGAAAAATGTGAAAAAAGCAGAAAGGAAGGGGAAGAATGGGAAAAAATAATAATAGGAAGGAAAGAAAAGATAGCGTGAATGATGGAGATAAAATGGAAAAGAAGAAGAAACGAAGAGAAGAATGAAAAAGAAAAGCAAGAAGACGAAGCTGCAAGACCCTAAAGAGAGAGTGAAACAGAAGACAGAGAAGCAAGACTCGCACACACATCTACACAGACATACATCCACACACATACACACAAAATACGAACACACGCGCAAACATAAACATACACATGCACACACACACATAAGACACAAGTAATAGCAACTACACAAGCGAGAGAAAGCAGGTATTGGAGGATGGAGCAAAATGGAAAAGAAGAAGAATTGAAGAAGAGAAAGAAAAAGGTAAACTAGAAGACAAAGCATAAGATACTAAGGAAAAATAAGTGAGGTTGAGGAAAGGAAAGGCAGAGGGAGCAATAGGAAACGAGAAAAAGGTGTCAATGCCTTAATAAGGAGAAAGATAGATGAAATGATTAGCAAGAAGGAGAGCAAAAGCAAAGGAAAGGCAAAGGTGAAAAGGCAAAAGAAAGTAATAAAGGAAAAACTGAAAAGAAAATATGGAAGAAAGTGAAAAAAACATAAGAGCGGAAAATGCAGATCTTGGAGAGAGAGAGAGGAAGAGAAGATTAATCAGAAGAAAAATGAGAAGAAAAGAGGAACAGATAGGCGTAGAAGACAGGGACACAGGAGTTGCAGACACACCTACAAATGCACATATTTACACAACACACACACACGCGCGTACTCACACACACACACAAAACACATACATAATCAACTACACAAACTGGATACGAGACACAAATAGTAATATAAGAAATGAAAACCAAATGTAACATATAAGTTGTAAATAAATAAACTAACTAACTAACTAACTAACTACATATATATTTTACTACTTATTTTAGATAGAGTTTTTTATAATAAATTTTAATAATTTTTATAATTTTTTAGACTCCGCCGATCTTCTTGGCAAGTTTACCGACAAGTATCTTTTATACATTCTATAACGAATCGTTTGTATATTCGTTATGTCTCTCTCTCCCCAAGAAGCCAGTAACTAATATATTGAATAATCATTATAAATTACCATATTGTTTGAATAGTTACAGCATTACGGACGTCAGCGAACTGGTAAGCGACGCGACTTGCGTACGATAATCGATATCGACTCGTGGCGTGGACCTCGCGGAGAGACGCTTCTTTGCGAGGAGAGAGAGAGAGTTTCGAATATTGATACAGTCCGTTTTCGACGATCGACGGGTTAACGTCCCTCGCGCGAGTCGTCAGGAGTATTCTTCAATTTCCTTCTGGCGAGCCGAGGCCTACCGCGGACATCCAGCCTGCGTACGCGGCCTACACAATAAGAGAGGCGTTATTGCGAGTCAGCCGACCAGCGGAAGCGAATACGCAGCAGAAGCGAGCCCGCTATCGTGTGCCCTCGGTTTGCGGGTTAGAATAGGCGTACAAGCGGCTATACTGTAAGTACCAGTTCTAGTACCTGGCTTCTCTCTCTATACCGCTCTCTCCCTTTTTGCGTTAACTAAGCCGCGCGTTTACGCTCGCCTTTTCTTTTGTCGCTTCCACGTTCGAACGGTGCGCGCCGGTTCGCTGTCGCCAGCGTGCGCAGCTCACAACAGAGCGGGTGCTTGCGCGACCTTAACCGCGTAGCGTGTGCGCAGTTCCGTCCGCTTCACTGTCAAACTATTGCGAGTTTGTTGCGTTGCGATTAATATTGTTTATATCGACGCGTTTCGATACTATGTATTCCTTTGTTGCTAATTAAAATTTATACGCCTCTACTTTTAATTCTATTCGAGTGCTTATTGTCCGCCGACTCCCCGTTCCCTGAATTGCGATTGTGTATGCGACTGTACACGCGCGAATCTCTCTTTTTGGACGTCGCGCATCTTCACGCGTAGCCTACGACACTCTCCGCGGGCCAAGCTTTCTGACCGAAAAGGAGGCAACTGAGCTGCTGGACCCAGGACACCCGGTGCAGGAGCACCGTGCTGCTCTGGAGAGCAACCTAATTTATTTCCCGCGACTTATAAATTATATAACTGTTCCTGTCCAGGCGAAGCTGAGCAGAAACTCCGTTATAATTCATAAATGATTTATTATTTATTATTTATTGATTTCTATTTTAAAAGTGGTAAGTTTAATAAGTATTTTTATATAACATAAAAATATATTTATTTTTAATCATTTTATTTTTTCTTTTTAGCTAAATACGAGGGGGCGTCAATAAGTCTTTACAAAAAGAAGGAAAAAAAAGTTTTGCGTGTGTAATTTTTTTTTATTTTTCAACATAATCTCCTTGAAGGTCGATACATTTTATTAAACGGCCTTCCAGTTTTTTAAGCCATCAGAAAAATATGATTTCTGAAAACCCTCAAAATAGGCATTTGTTTCGGCGATGACTTCTTCATTCGACGTGAATCGTTGTTCAGCAAGCCTTTTTTTGAGGGTAGGAAATAAGAAAAAGTCACTGGCAGCCATATCAGGCGAATATGGTGGATGGTCAATTAATTGGAACTTTAAATCGTTAATTTTTGCCATTGAAACTACACACGTGTGAACTCGAGCATTGTCTTGAAGAAAGAGGCATTTTTTTGTTCAAGTGAGGACGTTCTTCTCTGATTTTTTCTTTCAGCTAACCTAATAATGACGCATAATATTATCCAGTAATCGTCTAGCCCTTTTCCAAGTAGTTGATGTAGATGATTTCATACGCATCCCAGAAAACCGTAGCCATAATCTTGCCAACTGATTTTACTGTCTTTCCCTTCTTTGGAGCTGGTGCTCCTAGGTGGCCACGCCGGTTCGTTTGTTTTCAACAGTGAGCAAACGTGACACCCATCTTGCTGATATTTTTTTCATTCCCAATTTTTCATGCAAAATTGAAATGATTGTACCCTTTGATACCCCTGTGGCCTCAACTAATTCTCGCAATTTTAATCTTCTATCACTCAACACCATATCGTGAATTTTGTTAACCATTTCGGGCGTACTCACTTCTACAGGGCGTCCTGAATGAGGTTCATCTTTTGTTGTTGTACGGCTGCGTTTAAATTCATTTACCCAGTTATAAACAGTCTTAACCCATTAACGACCAAGACGGTCGATTTTAGACTAACTTTTCGTAGCTGAATTTCAGGTACTCAACGAAGTAATAACTGGGTCCGACATATCAATCTTTATGTATTTTCGTTTGCTGAATCAGAATCTGTGCTCGAAATTCGAAAATTTCTATTGTAAAAAAAGATATGGCGATTTTTTTGCAAAAAAATCTGAAAAAAAATCGCATTTTCAAACTTAATGATTTTTTTTCAAGCAGAAATCGCATGAATTCATGGTGAAATCATCAACCATCGGTGCATAAATTTGTTGAAGTTTAACGATAAATTTTTACATATATGTATTTTTTGCCAAAATGACGGCCAAAATGCAAAAAAATGCATAAAATCGCATTTTTTGTTCATTATTTTTTTTCTCTAAAACTAAAGGATTAAACAAAAATTATCTAAGAATAAAAATGTCTTAGAATTGATCAAGGAATACTCTCAAATTTTTTCAGATTTTTTTGAGACAATTTTTGATTTTTTGAAAAATGCTTAAACCAAATTTTTAAAAAATGTCTGCAAAAAATCTGAAAAAATTTGAGAGTATTCTTTGATCAATTCTAAGACATTTTTATTCTTAGGCAATTTTCATGTAAACCTTTAGTTTTTGAGAAAAACATTGTTGAACTTGATTACATGCATTTTCCAATGGTGGACACTTGTTGCTAGCATTAGATAATAACGTTTTGAATTGGTCTGCTTTTATGTGTTAGTAAAATTAGTCAACTATCTTGAAATGTTTTTTCGTCAATGTATATTCGAAATTTCAATATTTGTTATGTATTCATTGTAGTCCTCAGATACGATTTGTCATATTCGGCAAAAAAAGTTATTATCCATAGTACAATTAAAATACTTCAATCGAATAGTTCGTCACAATAACATTCATAATAATGTCAAAAAAGCGTACGAGACGATCTGTTTTTTCTGATTCTGAGGTTGAAACCTCAAAGGATGATAAAACGGTTTTGATACCAAATGCAGATGATTCCGGTTCATCAGGTGACTCTGATTCTGATTCTGAAAATTATTCTGACGCAAAATTACCGAGAATTATTTACCAGAAAGTTTCAAAAAATTATCAAGAAGATCAAGCGAAGCTAGAAAATGAACATGTATTTGATTGGGCAGATGGTGAAAGGACATATTCTGATAAATGTACCGATAAAATTTTATTGACAGAAAGTGCAAAAAATAATATACGAAAGAGTGAGCCAAGGAAACTCTTTGATATTTTTTTTTCAAATGAAATGAAGGAGTATATTATCGATGCATGCAAAGAAAATGGTTTAAATTTATCGTTGGCTGAGTTGAATACATTCATTGGAATTATTATAATCACTTCTTTTAATAAAAGAAAAAGTCAGCGAGATTATTGATCGACAGACCCTTTCTTGTCTTGTCAAATAATTTCTTCCGCAATGTCACGATCTAAGTTTGAAAATATAAAATCAAAATTGAAGTACTCGAAGGCTAAAGATAACAATCCAAACGATAAGGCGTGGCGTGTTCGTGAATTGATGAAAATTTTTCAAAGAAATATTCTGAAGTTTGGTTTCTGGAGAACTGCTCTGTCAATAGATGAAATGATGGCCAAATCATATGCTATAACGTCATTGAAGCAATTCATACGCGGAAAACCTACGTGATTTGGACTTAAATTTTGGGGTCTTTGCACTGCTGATGGATATTTATTAAATTTCGATTTATACGAGGTGTGTTCAAAAAATAACGAGAATTTTCGTTTTATGAAAAAAATATTTATTTATTCATCTACATTAATGTTGTCGCCTTCAAAGTAGTCCCCTTCGGATACAATACACTTATGCCAACGCTTTTTGCAATCCTCGAAACACTTTTGAAACTCGATCTTTGTAATAGCTTTTAGCTCTTTCAGCGATTCGCTTTTAATGTCATCTATGCTTGTAAAACGACGGCCTTTTAATGTTCTCTTTATTTTTGGAAATAGAAAAAAGTCACATGGAGCCATATCTGGCGAATATGGAGGCTGAGGCATCGTTACAGTTTCGTTTTTGGCCAAAAATTCACGAACAAGCAATGAAGTGTAAGCAGGCGCATTATCGTGGTGCAAAAGCCATGAATTGTTTTGCCACAAATCCGGGCGTTTTTTTCGGATTGCTTCACGCAAACGACGTTGAACTTGTAGGTAGTACTGCTTATTGATTGTTTGACCTTGTGGCAAGAATTCATAATGCACTATGCCATTAAAATCGAAGAACACAGTGAGCATAACCTTCACATTCGACCGCACTTGTCGAGCCTTTTTCGGTCTTGGCGATCCAGAATGCCTCCACTGGGACGATTGAGCCTTAGTTTCGACATCATATCCGTAAACCCATGTTTCGTCACCTGTTATAACACGTTTTAGTAGTTCTGCATCATTATTGACTTCATTTAGCAACTCCTGAGCAACTTCCATTCGCCGCTGTTTTTGTTCGAAATTCAACAATTTTGGAACGAATTTTGCTGCCACACGTTTCATACCCAAAACATTCGAAAAAATTTGATGGCATGAGCCAACTGATATGCCAACATCATCAGCGACTTCTCTGATTGTGATTCGGCGATCATTCATAACCATTTCTTTCACTTTTTTCACGTTTTCATCGGTTGTTGATGTGCTTGGGCGTCCGGGTCGTTCGTCATCTTCAACGTTTTCGTGGCCATCTTGGAAACGCTTATACCACTCATAAATCCTTGCTTTACTCATAGCAGACTCACTATATGCCTTTGTTAACATTTGACAAACTTTACTACACTTTATTTCATTTTTTACGCAAAATTTAATACAAATTCTTTGATCCATTTTTTTTCACAAACGAAAATCGCCGAGCTCGAAAAACACGTCTAACGTTAGCGGCTGCCACTTAAAAAGTAAGCAATGAATATTGCTGAAAATTTTATCGTACTTCAGGGGCATGTGTACCAACATAATAAAAAAAAATTTTATACAAGCGGACTCTCCAAACCCGCGAAATTTAAAAATTCTCGTTACTTTTTGAACACACCTCGTACTGCGGAAAAAATTCTGTAGTAGGAGAAAAATTAGCGAAATGTGCATTGGGTTCTCGTATAATTATGAATTTATTGAAACCTTTTTTCGAAATGACAGCTCCTGGAAAAATTTCCCTGTACCACGTATATTTTGACAACTTTTTTACAAATTTAGATATTGTTATACATTTGAAAAATTACAATTGAGATGCACTGGAACTGTTAGAGAAAATCGTATCAATGAGAAAACTGTCGTCAATAAAAAATCTCCACGTGGTACATATGCAGTAAAACATGAAAAAAACAGTGCGATCAACTATATTACTGTAATGGATTCAAAATTAGTGTCAATATTATCAACATCAGCAGGGGTCACTGCATTAGAACCACTAAGGAGATACGAGGTGTGATCAAAAAGTAAGGTGAATTTTTATTTTTCTCAAAAAATATTTATTTATTCATCAATTTTTATTTTATCTCCTTCAAAGTAATCCCCCTCGGATATAATGCACTTGTGCCAACGCTTTTTCCAATCCTCAAAGCATTTCAAAAAATCATTTTTTGTGATCTTGTTTAGTTGCTCCTTCGATGCCGTCTTTATCTCCTCAATCGTGGCAAAACGCCGTCCTTTCATGGGCCTCTTCAGTTTTGGGAACAAGAAGAAATCACAGGGGGCCAGATCTGGGGAATACGGTGCCTGTGGCATCGTTACTGTGTTGGTTTTAGCCAAAATTTCGCGCACAAGCAACGATGTCTGAGCAGGGGCGTTATCATGATGCAAAAGCCAATTTTTATTTTTCCACAAATTCGGACGTTTCTGGCGGATTGCTTCGCGCAAATTGCGCATAACTTGCAGGTAATATTCCTTATTTACTGTTCTACCCTGTGGCAAGAACTCATGATGCACCACGCCCCTGCAGTCAAAGAAAACTGTAAGCAAAACCTTTACATTTGATCGAACTTGGCGTGCTTTTTTTGGTCTTGGTGATCCAGAATGCCTCCACTGGGACGATTGAGTCTTAGTCTCGACGTCATAACCGTATACCCATGTTTCATCACCTGTTATAACCCTGTTGAGTAAATCTGGATCATCGTTGACGTCATTCAGTAGCTCTTGGGCGATGCTCATGCGACGTTTCTTTTGGTCGAAATTGAGCAATTTCGGAACAAACTTCGCTGACACACGTCTCATGTCTAAAACACTCGTCAAAATTGATTGGCATGAACCAAATGAGATGCCAATATCATCAGCAATTTCTCTAATGGTAATTCGACGATTTCCCAACACTATTTTCTTCACTTCTTCAACATTCTCATCAGTTGTTGATGTGCTGGGGCGTCCAGAACGAGGTTCGTCGTCGGTGTCTTCTCGGCCTTCTTGGAAGAGTTTATACCACTTGTAAACATTTTTTTGGCTTAAAGTAGACTCACCGTATGCCACTTTCAGCATTTCAAGTGTTTTGGAACATTTGATTCCATTTTTCACACAAAATTTAATGCAAACTCTTTGATCCATGTTTTTAGACAGCAGCAAGTCGTGGAGCACGCAAAACACTTCTAACCTTGATGCCTCTCACAAACAAACCAAACATACTACAAAGCTGAAATTTGGAACGTATGTTCTAGACGAGTGTACCGACATAACCAAATAAAAAAGTCGAAGATCGAAGGGACGTAGCCCGCTAAATTTCAAAATTCACCTTACTTTTTGATCACACCTCGTATAGTTCGAAAGAAAAGGCAAAAATTGAGATACCAATCCCACAAGCGTTCCACCTTTACAATCAGTACATGGGTGGGGTCGATGTTCATGATGGACACTGTAATAATTTATTGCCTAGTATTCGGTCAAAGAAATGGACTTGGGTAGTCTTCATCAGGCTCATCCATGCTGCCATTACAAATTCTGTTGTTATATTCAATGCTGCTAAGAATAATGAAAATAAAGTTGGAACAAAAGACTTCGCTATATCGATAGCTAAAAGTTATATTCATGATGGTAAAATAAAGCAAAGTAAACATCAAACGATCAGAGAAAGCAAGCAAAAAAGTTGTTCTAATTGTCCTGTAAGAACATACCTTTTATGTAGTAATTGCCAATTATATTTTTGCAGTTCGTGTATGAAAAAAAGGCACTAAAATATAGGTGCTTGTGAGAGGCAAGGGGACTCACGATAAAAAAGCACCCCGACTAGTGAGAGGCAAGGGGACTCACGGTAAAAAAGCACCCCGACTAGTGAGAGGCAAGGGGACTGACGGTAAAATAGCACCCCGAAGGAGACATTTTTTTACCACGTCCACGCCATTGTCTCTGGGTTATGCAAAGAGTAAAAAATCACTGTAGAGTCAAGATAGATATTTGTTACATATCTGAATTTATCGACAAAATGGCGGTCAAAATGCAAAAATTGCAAAAAATCGCATTTTTTGTTCATTATTTTTTTTCTCGAAAACTAAAGGATTAAACAAAAATTATCTAAGAATAAAAATTGTCTTAGAATTGATCAAAAAATACTCTCAAATTTTTTCCGATTTTTTGCAGACATTTTTCAAAAATTAGGTTTTAGCATTTTTCAAAAAATCAAAAATTGTCTCAAAAAAATCTGAAAAAATTTGAGAGTATTCCTTGATCAATTCTAAGACATTTTTATTCTTAGATAATTTTTGTTTAATCCTTTAGTTTTTGAGAAAAAAAATAATGAACAAAAAATGCGATTTTATGCAATTTTTTGCATTTTGGCCGCTATTTTGGCGAAAAATACATATATGTAAAAATTTATCGTTAAACTTCAACAAATTTGTGCACCGATTGTTGATGATTTCACCATGAATTCATGCGATTTCTGCCTGAAAAAAAATCATTAAGTTTAAAAATGCGATTTTTTTTCAGATTTTTTTGCAAATAAATCGCTATATCTTTTTTTGCAATAGAAATTTTCGAATTTCGAGCTCAGAATCTGATTCAGCAGACAAAAATACATAAAGATTGATATGTCGGACCTAGTTATTACTTCGTTGAGTACCTGAAATTCAGCTACGAAAAGTTAGTCTAAAATCGACCGTCTTGGTCGTTAATGGGTTAAACACAGGGGCAGACTTGCCATGAATGGCGTTCAACTCAACTGTGACTTCTTTTGATGTAAGGCCTTTCAAATGAAAATGTTTGATCACCGCTCGAAACCCTGTTTTTTTCCATTTTTCAAATAAACCAATAAATTTTTTGTTCAACCAACGCTCACAAAAAAACGACTTAATGAATCGAGCTGAAACTTTGTACGACATCTAGTTAGTAGTATAGCTTGCCAAAAACATCATAATTTAAGCCTGACGAGCGTCATCTCTTGGATTTGTAAGAACTTATTGACCTCCCCTCGTATAATGGTGCAGAATCCGCCGCATAGGCGACATATTCAGCATATACTAGAAATAGTTATCGAGGTGTGTGTAGGTGTATATATATATAAATTATATTTAAATATGTTTATAGAAAGAGCTGTGGCCTAAAAAGCTGCGGCCTAAAGAGCTGCGGCCGAAAGAGCTGCGGCCGAAAGAGCTGCGCTCGAAAGGGCCGCGAGCAAAAGGGCCACTGCGTTCGAAAGGGCCGCAAGTGAGAGTACCGCTGCGCTCGAAAGGGCCGCTGCTGAAATGACAGCAAAGGCCACATAATATATAGCTGAAAGGGCTGAAAGGGCTGCTAAAGCTGCGGCTGAGAAGACGGCGAGGGTTGCAAAGTCTGCAGCCGAAAAGGCTGCGAGGGCTGCGGCCGAAACAACAGCCGTAAAAGCAGACAAAAAAAGATGTGTAAACGCTGTTTCGTTAGCAGCGTTTACACTTCTTCCATCAAAGAAGAAATTTCTTAAGATAAGATTATTTATTATTATAGATAAATAAATATTTTATTTTATAACTAAATTAAAACAAAAAATGAATATTATTTTTTAAATGAATGATGCTACTGATGCTGTGGATAGACATCCAATGAGTAGCATTGAAAATGCCCTTCCAACGATAAATATCGCTACCACCAACAGCAGCAGCATGATTTTTACCACCACTGATACCACCAGCACGCAGAAAGTGGTACCGAAGGTGAAATCGATTAAAAGCATTGTGACGGTGTAGGCTGGTCATGGCCTGCACCGTGTGCTTGCTTCCCTCTCCATCCTAGGCAAAAGCGCACGGCTGGCATCGGATGCACGTTATTTTACGTGTCTGATGCCTGCCTTTATTCTTTCCAGTATTGCAGCTAGAAAAGAGAGAGAGAGAGAAGGCAGCTGCGAGCAAGCGAAAGGGATGATATATCAAGAGTAAGAGAGAGAGAGAGAGAAATCATAAGTAGTTCGGTGAGGCTCGGCGCGCGGCACTGGTCGCGCTGGGCAGTGCCGCGTGCCACCGATTGGGAGAAGAGTGGTGGGGAAGGCGTGAGAAGCCGACTCGCACGCACTCGTTACTAGATCGACGCACGCCAGAGAGATCGGCCGCACTGGGAGGAATTGCCATCTTATTCTTACTAACAGAAAAATTAGAGAAAGTGTTAGAGCCGTGACAACGAGAACTGGGCTACGTCTTGCTCTAGCCACCTCACCTGCAGCCCACCTGCCAAGCAGCCATCACATTTATTGGTCAGGTTTAGTCTTCTCTCCTCTCTTTTCTTTCTCTCTGTTTCCTCGGCATTGTCTTGCGGCGCCAGGCTTTCACGAGCCGGCGCAACGTATCTTTGTGATTTAGTTTAATTTGAGCCGGTTAATGAGATGACATGGCGCTAACGTGCCGGTCATCTCGTTTAGTGTAAGTTTTACGTATTATTAGCGATAAGTAGCTTTGTATTCTCGTCGGCACTCGAGGTAGTGCAGTTGTAATAGAGGGTCAATTTGTGACGAGAGCAAGCAGTACGCTTGCTCTTCGTCTTCCATTCTTCTCTCTCTCCCTCTTATCGCTCGGCATGGTGACGTGGTCAGCGTTCGGCGCATATATTTATTGCGCCTAACCACTGGCCTTTATGTTTTTCCAGCCGCCGAAGATTGCCGAGCAAGATTGAGAGCGCCCGAAGAAACAAGAGCGCAGCGACTATGAGGTAGAGTGAGAAAGAGAGAGAGAGAGAGAGTATTAAGCCCATGCAGGGATTGGCAGGCGCGCAACGCGTGACTGATAAGCGACGCGTCGCATGCCGCCTAACTAATAGGTCAAGGTAGGGAGAGGAGCGAGCGCCGCTGAGCGACTGCAAGATGCGCGCAAGAATTAGTGCGTGAGAGAGTCGCCGCCGAGCCTTACTAGGTGAAGTAGTTCCCGAAAGAAAGTTGAGGAGAGAAGTTGGTAGTAGCAGCGCAATGAGAGAAGAAGAAGCACACGTGCAGCAGTGACCAGACCAGGGCGAGCCGAGGCAACGTGTGGCGGCAACACCTGCAGCAGGGCATTCAGTGTCGCCCTCGCCGCTATGCACGGCGTGACTTCCAGGGGATTCACCACGTGCTACGTCAAGGAAGACGTCCAGCCTGCGGCCAGGTCAACTCCCCGTTGCCGGCTCATCGCCAAGGACAAAGGTCAGGTTATCTCTCTCTCCCGGTATTTCTCTCTCATGGTGATACGCGGCCGCGTAGGAACGATACGTAGCCAGGCGATCACTTGCCGGCTACGCTCATCGTAATGCGGTAGAGAAGTTTCAACGTATTCTTTCCTTTGAAAGGAGGTAAATGGCCAAGGCGATTTAGTCGCCGGGCCATTCGTCCTCCCGCGTTAGTTTAAGTTGTTCTGTATATGTGCGCGTGATGTAAACGTTATTGTAACTGATTTTGTATTTGTTTGTCTGAATAGATTTAAGTTGTACGTTCCAAGCAAAGAAAATTATTTATTCGTTCGACCTATCCTCTCGTTCCCCGATTGTTAAAGAGCGAAAGTGCCTCTCTTACTCTCCCCTTAATAAATTAGTGACGTCAGTGACGAATAAGGCGCTGCCCCCGTTACAAATTAACGAAGTTGAGTGTGTGAGAATCATTGAGTCTACACCTTCTCGTTCCTGCTTTGTTGGGAGCGATACACCGCCTCCCTTACCCTCCCCTTAAATAATTCGGTAATAGTAGCGAATTGTCGGCATTGAAGGCCGACGCTATTACAGCATCACGGACCCGAGTGTATTTTCTTGTTTCGTTAGGAGACCCACACGTCCTACCAAACCATGTGGAAGGGAAAACAATTAAAAAAATTTTAAAAAGAATTTTATATTTAATAAAATTTTATATTTAATAAAAGGTATTATATTAATTGAATAAATTGATTTAAATTAAAAAAAATATGTCTCTCTAACTTTCTCTCTTTCTCTCTCTCTCTCTCTCTCTCCCTCCCTCCTTCCCTCTCTCTCACTTTCCTTCGGCAGTCGGGTACTCAGTAAACATATGCTGGCTAGGTCTAATTGTAAGTCCTAGAAAAGAGAGTAGCGTCTTTAGCTGCTTGCTAGGATCGTGCGTCGTATAGCCCTTTGCAAAGGTGGAAAAAATATCCTTATAAACACAGCCGAGTGCGCCACTGCTGCTATTTAAGGGTCCTCTTCCGGTAAAGAAAGCCGGCGCTAACTTCCACGGGTGCTAATCTACCGCGATGACGGGAAAAGTGAACATAGGAAATCGAATAAGTACAGAGAGGCGATCACGTTTATTTACGCCAACGAAATTACAATTACGGAATCTTACAAAATCACGATGGTGAGCGCGCACGCTCAAACCACGGAACACGACAGTAGGCGGCGAATAGGAGCATAATCCCTCAACTATCGTACGCGACAAGTCTACAATACTTAGGAGCGGATTCGCTCAACTAGCACGCGCGATAATTCACTTCGCGGCGTTACGCCGGGCGAGAGATGGCACGTAAGAGAGAGATCGCGGAACAAACAGAATCTGACCCACGGGTAGCTCTCCCGCGGCTCGCTGGTGGAGAGGCGACGTCGCCGAAATCGCAGTCCTGCCGGCAGCGGTGCTCGCTGGACTACCGGCGGTGGCTGGTTGGTAGCTGGTGGCCGGGATCGGCTTCTCGAACGTCTAATGTTGATCGCTTTGGGGGCTGCTCAACAGCAGCAGGAGATTTGCCACACAAAGACTCTCTCTCGCTAGTCCTGAACTTGCTCTCCTTGGCGCGTCGTCCAATTTATCTCGTGCCGTGACCTGATTACCGTACGGTCAATCCCCAACTGTTCTCAATTCTTCCAGCGCTCTCCTAATTCTCGCGGCGCGAGCCGCGCTTTTCGCGTTCTCGCTTGCTCCTCTTCCTCTCTCGCTCTCTCTCACGCTCTTCGCGCTCTCACTCCTCCTCGCGCTCTTCTCCGCTAGCCGCGTTCTCCCCTCTCCAGGCCCTGCAACGACACGAGCGCATGTATGCTATGTCACCCATAGCCACGCTCGGCCGCTACATCCGTGCGAGAAGTTATCGCTATCAGCCCTGTCACAGCCCCCCGCTAAGCTACGGAAGCCGGAGGCACCCAGGGGTTACCTCACGCAACTCCCCTCGCCCGGATACAAGGCCGAGGTTTTGAACAAAACACAAATAAAAACATAATTACATTAATAAACATAAAACAAAATACAATAAACAAACGTTCGACAATGTCGTCTCTAAAATAAAGAAAAGGAAAAGAAAAGAAAATAAACTAAATATACCACAATCGCGAATACTAAAAATAAATGAAAATCAAAATAATTAAAAAAAATAAATATAATTATGAGTGTCATCTATGCTGGTACCTTAGCCGCCCTGCGCATCTTCCTGAGTTGCGTTACGGCTTATCGCCCAGGTTGCGAGCTCGCGCGCCTGGCGTTCCACCCTCGCAACTTCTTCGCGCTAGGATGGTATCAGTCTCGCCAGATTAGCCAGGATTGCCACGACAGGATCGCGTTTTTGTGTGCCGCTCACTACCTGACGCTGCTGATGCACCGGCTCGATTGTACGGCGATCGGCGTTTTGAGGCCGCAACTGCGATCTCGCCGCTGCTGCCTCAGCTTGTCTCGCCTCGCGCATCTCGCGCACCCTAACTCCTGCTCGCGGAGCAGGTACGCGTGTTCCATCGGGAAACACGCGATACCTGTCTTTACCCTTTCCTACGTTGTACGGCTTAGGCGGTCGCTCGGCCGCCTCCTCCGAAGATCCCGGGGCCAGCGCTTGATCTACTATTCGCGAATCCACTGATACTGCGCCCTCCGTGGCCGTCCCGCCGTCCCCATTTAGCGAACCGGAGAGGCTCTGCTCACCTGACACCTCCGCTATCGGAGACAGATTTTGGAACCTCGCCGTAGCACCGGTAACTCCCATGTCACATCCTACCCTATCGCGGTGTTACGAGCTGCCGGCGCGACAGTTAAGAACCCGGGTTCATAGCCCCCGAAGTCCGGCGTCTTCCTATTGCGGCGTCGCTTTTTGGAGCTGCCATAGCGATCTTCCGCTTCTTCCCTTCGGAGCTCCTGCAGGTATTCCGGTAGCGGCGCTCCACTCGAGCCAGCGCGAGCCGCTGTGCTCGGCGGCATCCGCGCCCTCGATTCCGGGCGATCTGATGTGGACGAGTCCTCCGATACCCCGAACCGTAATGGACGCTGCGTTAGCAGGTCCTCCGGCGTTATGAACTCGTCCACTACCGCCCCAAATCGTCCGCGCAGCTCAATACGCCGTTCCCGAGTCGGAACACCGTGCCGAACCTCTGCGAGTACCAGCGGCGAAATCACACTCAGCGATCTCACTCACACACTCGGCGATCTCGCCTCCGTGGTAAGTGGTCGCACATCCATTGGTAAGATCTGGCCCTGCGGCTCCCCCATAGCGATTTCGTTGTTAAATCCGCGTCTCACCGGCGGCTTTACCATGTTAACGCGGGAATCCGGCGTACGCTCTGTGTCTCTCGCCCTCGCATCAGCAACTGCGGCGGCAACAGCGACAGCGGCATTTCGACCCGGCGGACAGACAGCGCTATCCGTTTCCGACGGCCTCACCGCGCTTTGCGTAACCGCGACGGCCTCTTCCTCGGTCTCTACGTCGGGCAGGAGTTCGGCGACTTCGCCCTCACTCCGCCTCGACATGTCGTCGTTCGCGGCTTTCCTGTCATCTACCGACGCGATCTCTGGCCGAGCTGTCTCTCCTGATTCCAGCGCCGCACCCTCTAGCGTATGCATCGCTGTGTCCTCTGTAATAAAATTCCATGTAAAATTAACAAATAATTCAATAATCGTGTAACTGTTATCTCGTATCACGATGATGGTCGCGTCATCGATGGTCCTCTCTTCAGCTACTCACATACACGCACACAACAATCACACCACACAGTAACATCTACCTCCGCCCGCCTGCACTCGCGCTCCGCGGAAATATAAGTTCAGACACGTGAGCCATTGGCACCTGCTTCTTATTATCCGTGGTTAAAATGTAAACTCCTGGTGAAACTACACGCAAGATCTTATACGGGCCAATAAACCTCGGATCCAACTTGGCATTTCTACCCGCACTCGCGCTTGACAACGTATGCGCGCGTCTCAAAACCAAGTCCCCGACCGAAAATTTCACTTCGCGCCGTTTCTTATTATAGTGTTTCTTTTGTCGAGTCTGCGCTTTGTCAATATGCTTGATAACTAAATCGCGCAGCGCGTCAAGCCTCGTCATTCACTCGCTCCAATCTTTAATTGATGAGTGGATGATCGGCGTTCGCGCTTCTACTTCGCGTCGCAGACTCTTCGCTTGATGCGGCTCACGCTCGAAATTTAAGAACGCCGGCGAGACTTTCGTACTCGCCTGAATCGTAGTGTTCATAGTTTGTCTAAATTCGTGCAAATATTTATCCCAGTTTCTGTGGTTCTGATCCACGATAATCGCCACCATCAGCTTCAGCGTCTTGATCGAAAGATTCAATCTTCTTCGAAGTTCGCCTGCTGATGGTATAGTGGACAGAGTACCTGTTCGATTTTGTACTCGTCTAACGTCGCTGGAAATTCGTTTCCACTAAAATTCTTTTCATTATCCGTGACTAAGTAATTCGGAAATTCCCATCTAAATAAAATAAGTTCCTCGAGAGCTTGCGCAAGAGCTTTACCTGTAGCCGACACGAGAGGCTTGAACTCTACGTATTTCGTAAATAAATCCTGAAATACGACTAGGTATATAAACCTATTTTTACTTCTTGGCAGCTCAATTACATCCGCCGCTACCACTAGCCATGGTCGTTCGACTCATCGTTCATCAATCCCATCGGTAGCTTCTGTTCGATCTTGTACTTCTGGCACTCTTCACACGAGCGCACGAACTCCGTGATATCGTGATACATCCCATGCCAGGAGTACTCCCTCGCAACTCTATCATACGTTTTGTCCCAACCGAAATGTCCTGCCGATGGCTCGCAGTGTGTGTCTCACATCACATGAGCCCTATGCTCTAACGGTATCACCAAGCGCCAACATTGTTCGCTATTTGTAACCAGATCGAGTAGTCTATCGGACGAGAATCTATACAACATTCCGTCCTCCACTCGCCAATTCCGAAATTTATCTGGTCTCGCAAGCACATCTCTAATACGCTGTAAGTAGTCTGGGTCCGTAATGGTTGCAAATGACGCTGCCTTCTCGCCGTCTTCATACGCGCGCGAAAACGCGTCCAGCGTATGATGCAGGCTACCTTTCATGTACACGATCTCAAAATAGTATTGCTGCAGCGCAAGAATCCATCTCGCGAGTCTACCTGCGGGCTCTTTCTTATTCCGCAGCCACGTGAGCGCTGTGTGATCAGTAACCACCACGAAATGCGTTCCCTCAACGTACGGGCGGAATTTCTTAATACCCATTATTACTGCCACGCACTCCAGCTCTAATACCAAGTAATTTCGCTCATGTGTGTTGAGCATCCTGCTCACGTAACAAATCGGGTGCTCGAAACCATCCGCGTCCTTCTGCATCAAACACGCACCCAGCGCATATGACGACGCGTCGCAATGGATATAGAACGTTTTCGCAAAGTCGGGTCTCGCCAGCACTGGCGCTTTCGTTAGCGCCTTCT
Source organism: Phymastichus coffea (assembly GCF_024137745.1). Classification (NCBI taxonomy): domain Eukaryota; kingdom Metazoa; phylum Arthropoda; class Insecta; order Hymenoptera; family Eulophidae; genus Phymastichus; species Phymastichus coffea. Next base: position 894,150 of record NW_026706835.1, on the reverse strand, counting down.
TAAGCTTTTCAAATGCTTCGGCCTGCTGCGGTCCCCCATACCAGCGCTCGCTTTTGCGCGTGAGCTTCGTTAGCGGCACCTTCATTTCGCTCTCACGCTCAAGAAATCGCGCATACCATCCGCACATGCCGAGAAAGCGTCGCAGTTGCTTGACGTTTCTGGGCTGAGAAAACTCAACTACCGGCTGGATCCGATCTGCGTCGGGTCGCAGCCCTTGGCTATCCAGACGATATCCCAAAAATGTCACCTCCAAGCATCCGAATTCTCATTTTCCTATGTTTACCTCGAGTCCCGCATTAATCAACCTTTCCAATGCCCGCTCAAGCCACACCAGATGATTGCTAAAAGTCTTGGTCACGACTATCACGTCGTCGAGATACTTAAATATAAACGGCTCGAATTCCGGACCAAACAGGGCATCCATCAGACGCATGAATGTTGCCGGAAGATCATATAATTGCATTCAAACAGGCCCATCCCTGGAACCGCGAATGCCGTATACTTCTTACTTTCCTCGCTCAACGGTACCTGTAGATATGCATTTTTTAAATCGATCTTCGAGATTTCGGCGTACGCGCGATCCTACTATGGTCAGTATCGCTCCCGAGTCGTAAAGCGCACTATACGGTCTCCCTGCGATGTGCACTAACAAAAGCGCGCGGTTCTTCACTGCGTCCGCCTTCGGTTCACCTATACACACGCACACGCATAAGCATGAGACTTCCTCGCCGACTCCAGTATGCGCGTTTCCCACCGATTCTCCACGCATCGGCTCGTGCCCTGGTCCGCTTATCACTTCCAGCAAAGACGCTTTGACCGCAACCTTACCGCTCACCATGAATTCGCTCGACGAGGTGACGGATCGCGACGACGTCTCGTCTACACCGCCAGAGTCGTCTACCTCTTGTCTCATGTCATGCTGCCGCGGTCTCGCGGCCTGAGCCTGCTCTGGGGCCTGTAGTGCGCGCTTCGCACCTTCCCCGGACTGCTCAAAGATTGCATGGTTTCCACGGTTTCGCCCGAATCTCGAATACCATCGTCAGGTACTGGCGCTCCCGTTGAATCCTTCCCGATCGACCCGCGCCCAACCGTTAAACACCCTTGGATATTCCCTTGGTCTGCTCTTATCGTTTGCGCGGCTTGTTTCTTATTCTCGCGCTCCGAATCGGCCTCACGCAACCTCAGCCACCGCTCGTTAAACCCAATCCAATCGAACTTTTTCATTATACTCTCCGTTTCGCGTCCTGTGTGCTCGCGATATGCTGGAGTACCTGGCCGCGCGCCGTTCGCGTTTGTGCCTCCCGGTTGCTCTGATCGTCGCGTTTCAATCAGTCTGCGGTACTCTGCGAGTTCGCCCTCCAACAGTTTATTGAACGCGATCTCACCTGGATGAAGTGCCCTGTCATGTGACGTTACGCGGGGCCCGTCGGGCGCCCGAAACCCGCGTTGAGGTTTCCCATAGCCCTGATCCATCCCCGGCATTTTAGGCATATTTCAAGGGTTCCACTATCCGCGCCGCAACCTTGGCACCTTCGTGAGGCCTGTGCTCCTAGCGTACACTTGTTCGCATAGGGGCCAAGCTGCTGGCATTTATAGCAGCGCACTGGGCTTTTACCTTCGCCGCGTCTCGCAGCTTGGTTAGCACTCGCGCTACCGTTTGCGTCAGCAGCCGTTGGCACACCCGTGCTTCCATGCGGGATCCGTGCATCTTGCGGGCTCGCGAACTCAGTTTTACGGTGTCCGCGCCCCCCGCATTTATAGCATACGCCCCGGAACGCTGCACGGCCAGCTGCGTTACTTGCTGCTGGAGCCGTGCCTCACGATGACTCCCCGCTGCGAGTCCGCAGTAGCTGCGACAAGGCGGCCACTACATCCGTCGGCAACGTCTCCGGCGAACCCGCCGAGTCTTGTTGAGACAGACTTTCCTTGCTCGGGTTTCGGTTGTCGCTTCCAGACTTCGACGCTGGCTTCGCCGTTCTGCCGCGCTGGCCCTTCGCACTCGCAGACTGGATAGAAGCGACAGACTCTCTTACCGCGAGACTCTTGTTTCTGATGCCCGATTTCGCGGTTTCATTCACCGCGTTTTCTCGGTACGCGACCTCCAGCATCAACGATTCTTGCGGCGTTGGAGGCGGTCAACATAGCTAGAGGCATCGTCTTACACGCCTCGTCCGGCGTAAACAAACAATCCCGCTGAGAATTTGCCTTGCGATTCGCAACAGTTATCCGCGCGCACACTAAGTCTCTTAGCAGGGGTGACTTTGGTGCGAACACGCAACACAAAATCTTGATCGCCGCTGGACAGTTCGCTTAGCATACGTGAACTTAAATCCAAGCGGCCAGAAGCAATGATACAAATCACACGCTTTAATCGCACAATACAGACGTCCACAATACTTACACAAACCATGCACATTAGCCAAAACACCAGGCTCGCCTCGTCGCCCCGAACTCCAGGCTCAATTTCAAATTACTAGCGCTAATCGCGCAATGTAAACAAAGCGACTCTCGCTGTTGCCCTTCTCGGAACGTTCGGACTCTGGCGTAACTTGAGCCTAGCGTGATGACATAACGACAAAGAATTTTCACTTTTAAATGTAATCCTAGACTCTCTCAGCGTCTCACCGGTACTTACCCGTAGCTTAGCGAACTCGCTGAAAATACACATGTCAACTAAAGTACCGCACCGCCTCTGACACAAAGAAAACGCGATTTTGACCAACCGCTCTCGCAATCACCTTCGCCTCCCGTAAAACAAAGCGATGCGAAAGATTCTCCCGCCAAAAGAACACAAGGGATGCCATGTAAAGGGGGAGAAAATATCCTTACAGACACAGCCAACTGTGCTACTGCTGTGCCCCCTGCGAGTTATTTAAGGGTCCTCTTCCGTTAAAGAAAGCCGGCGCTAATTTCCACGGGCACGAATCTACCGCGATGATGGGAAAGGTGAACAGAGGAAATCGAATAAGTACAGAAAGGCGATCCCTTTTATTTACGCCAACGAAATTACAATTACAGAATCTTACAAAATCACGATGGTGAGCGCGCTCGATCAACCCATGGAACGCGACAATAGGCGGCGAATAGGAGCGTAATCGCTCAACTATCGTACGCGATAAGTCTGCAATACTTAGGAGCAGATTCGCTCAACTAGCATGTGCGACAATTCACTTCGCTGCGTTGCGCCGGGCGAGAGCTGGCACGTGAGAGAGAGATCGCGGAACAAACAGAATCTGACCCACCGGATAGCTCCTCCCGCGGCTCGCTGGTGGAGAGGCGACGTCGCCGAAATCGCAGTCCTGCTGGCAGCGGTGCTCCCTGGACTACCGGCTTTGGCTGGTTGGCAGCTGGCGGCCGTGATCGGCTTCTGGAACGTCTAATGTTGATTGCTGTGGGAGCTGCTCAACAGCAGCCAGAGATTCGCCACACAAAGACTCTCTCTCGCTAGTCCTGAACTTGCTCTCCTTGGCGCGTCGTCCAATTTATCTCACGCCGTGATCTGATTACCGTACGGTCACTCCCCAACTACTCTCAATTTTTCCAGCGCTCCCCTAATTCTCGCGGCGCGAGCCGCGCTTTCCGCGTTCTCACTTGCTCCTCTTCCTCTCTCGCTCTCTCTCTCTCACGCTCTTCGCGCTCTCGTTTCTTCTCGCGCTCTTCTCCGCTAGCCGCGCTCTCCCCTCTCCAGGCCCAGCAACGACACGAGCGCGTGAATGCTATGTCACCCATAGCCACGCTCGGCCGCTACATCCGTGCGAGGAGAGTGCCGCGCACAGAGCTAACGAATATCGCTATCAGCCCTGTCACACCTCGGAGACGGGGTAGCGTCTCTAGCTTGCTCGGCGCATACGCTGTATAGTTATGATGCTCTCTCTCTCTCTCTCGCTCTCCTTCGATAGTAGGGCGTGTGGGCCCTTGGAGAGAAAGTAGTATATAGCTTGGTAAGCTATATTCTGCTCTCTCTCTCTGTCTCTCTCTCAGTGAGTAACAACACACTGGTCTTTGAGGCTCTCTTCCTTAATATACATTTTCTCAATTTTGCCACTTCCTCGAGCGGCATATTTTTACAGGCGAGTTCGTCCAGCTGGCCACTGCGCTTCCTGCTAAAAATTCTTGACTTTTAGTCAATTTTTTGGCCAGTGGATGAATAAACCGCCTGCCTGGTTACAACATAACCTTCATCAAATCTCCAATTTTAACGAGTTTTGATCTATACACTTCTGCAAACAACACAAACAACAACACAGCCTCCACACCAGGACCGCTACACTCTACACACTACACATCACACATCTCACCGAATGCAACACTTCCAACACTTTTGCTGCTAAGTACCAGTGTCAACTATTTTTACCGTTATCCACATATTTAAATCTTCTTGGAGAGACTCCTCATAGCCGGTGCTATTTCTTCGCCGCATCACTACTTTTAACCTAATTTGTTCTTGCGCTTAGTCATCGCGATGGCTATTTTAATTTTAAGCTTATTTTAATTTATATTTATTTTACTTCATCTTGTTTTGTTTTATTTAGTTTAATACTGTTGTATTTTCATCTAGCGCTATCTACACGCTAGACAATTTTATTTTTAATCTTAATTTTAATTTTATTCTATCGACTATGTCAAATCGCGTTTACTTTATTACTTTTTCACGAATTTTGCAATGTAATTTTTCTGCGTTCGCTTCATTAATCATTTTTTCTCATTTCATTTTTGCGGATAAGTTACTTATTTATTTTTGCGTTTCAATCATCTCTAGGTTAATTTGCGAATTCTCTTACCGTCTCTTGTAAATGGCATCATTTTACTCCTGTATCTCCCGCCAATTTTTGATCCTTAACTAACTGAGTTGGTGCCACTGAGGCGCCAATTTTCAAATCCAGACTTTTCACAACTACCGTTTATGAGTGGTCAGTGACTCAAATTTTCGCGCGAAATTCAAACTATGTTCAATTAGTCGTGCCAATCGGTCCTTTAAATTATCTCACTTGTTACAGTTTCTTGCGAAGTTTTGAGATCCGGAGAGGAGATATGGGAAACTTTTTGACACATTTTATGAATTTTTATTTTTTGTCTTAACTAGTTTTTAAATTTTCAAACCTTTCATTTTTATCAAATGGTCTTGTCTTCATGCGCGGAGTGCGGTGAAGCGCTGAGTTATCTGGGTGTTAATATCCTGCAGTGCGAGTCCTGTGATAGATCTTTCCATCGACACTGTTTCCATATAACCTCAAACCCTGACCTTGCGACCTTTACCTGTCGTGCCTGCTCTTTTCAGTCTTCGGTTTTGGCCAACTCTCGTCAGTCCGGTGGCATTTTTTTGGAATCCCCTCCTTCCACTCAAATTGACTCTGCTTCTGCTGGTACTTTGCCTTTTATCGAAATCTCAGGCCGTCGGAGACAGGCATCACCTTACGAGCTTTTCCCATCGAAGACGTCGAGAGTGGAATCCCGGTGCGACTTCTGTGGTGCTGACCAATCGGTCGCCCTTCCCACTGTTTCTTTCTCCAGCACGGACCAAACCCACTTGCTGGATAGCATGGCATCTACCACGGGCGACAAACCACCAGCATGGTTTTCTGGCTTCGTGAATAATGAATTCACTGAATTTCGGAACGAGATCAGAGCCACCCAGACTTCCATTCTAACCAAAGTCAATCGTGTTGCCGACGAGGTGAAGAGCCTCAAGTCCGTGGTGGGTCTCAAGGATCGTTCCGAGTTCCTTATTCTAGGCCTACCGCAGGGGTTCCAGGGTTCACTGGAGGATGCCGCCGGGATGCTTTTTGAGGCGATTGGCTGCCCAAACGCTGGTGGTCGCATAGTGGCCACCAGAAGATGGACTGCCACTCGTTCTCGTCCAAATCCGACCGATACTACGTCCACTTTCGTCGTGCGTATCGACTCAACGGTGGTGCGTGATGTCATACTGGAGCCCTCGGGCAGGCTCGCTGGGAAAACGGCGAGGGACATTTTTAAGTGCGGTCACGGAAACCCCGTCTTCATCCGCCAGCTGTTACCGCAGCCGATCCACAATCTCTTTGTAAAGGCGCTCGCGCGCAGTCGTGAGTTGGGTTTCGCGCGCCCTTTCGTCTCGGGTATGGTCGTCCATATGCCGGAGAATACACGTTCCACCCCGATCCCAATCACGTCGGAAAGTGACCTTGACACCTACACGCCTTTGCCTCCCGGTCAGCCTCCTGCCTAGGCCGCTCCGCGCTCTAATGCTATGGCAGTGGCTGCCACTCCGATCGTCACTCGCAGACATGCTCCACTCAACCTTAACTTCGCGCCCCAGGTGGTCAAGTCGCGACCTAATGCCTCCATCCCAAAAAACCCGGCTCCGCAATTTAGCAAAACAGACTGTTGTTTTAGCCCGACAGTGTCTGTCTTTCCGGCCCAGCTATCTCAAGCCATCCCATCTTCATCTCCTCCAGTTTCTGGTCCATGATGCCAACTAATCCGGGACCATACCCCGCCCTCTGTTTCCTTCGTTGTCGGCCACATCAATATAAACAGACTAAATTCCCCCTGTCACTTTGCTCTTCTCGAAGCACAAGCCATTTCTACATATTTTGATGCCATAGCCATTACTGAAACTTTCCTCTCACCTGATATCTCTGACTCACACCTCTCTCTCCCTGATTTCAATTTTTTCAGGCTTGACCGAATTGGAAAGCAGGGTGGCGGTGTTGGTTTGTACGTCAGATCTCACCTTAAATTCAGTTTCCTAGCTACTTCAGATCCAGTTTTCGATAACACGCCTGAATTCATCCTAGGTGAAATAAAGTCCGACAACACCAAGCTTTTGATGGCGGTGGTATACAGACGTCCCTCTGCTTGCTCTTCCACACACTTTTTCAACTACTTGGCCACTTACCTCCCTCTGTACGGAAATGTCATCATTACCGCTGCTTTTAACGCAGACCTAGGTTCCAGCTCTCTGCCGGATGCTCGAGCTTTGAGATCTCTCGTTGACCTGCACAACCTCCACTTCGTATCCACTGCTCCCACTCATCACTGTCTTGATACAAATCCCCCTTCCCATACTACTCTTGACCTCTTCATAGTGAAAGACCTAAATGCTATCCAGACATTTGGAAAGTCTGATACTCCTTTTATTGCTGGTCATGATTTCATCTCGCTCACCTATCGCTTCGCTACTAACAAGCATATCACCAGAGTCATTAGGTCCCGTGGTTTGAATCGGGTGGACGAAGTGGCCTTAAATGGGACCCCCAGGGGTCTTCTCTCGTGTCTGGTCGACAATTCTTCAACACGACTGCAGCACTCTTTCGACCCGTCGATCGAAGCCGACGTCCATCCCCTTGACAACTTGGTGCACTCTCTCACTGAAGTCTTCATAAAATCCTTTAACGAGGTAGCCCCTCTTAGGTGCATCAGGTTGTCTTCTAGGCGTAAACCCTGGGTGACTCCGAGCATTCTTGCGCTTATGAAAAAGCGTGCCGCTGCCTATAAACTGGCATCCTCCTCCCGCTCGGGCAATGACGTCGCTGGGTATCGAAGACTACGCAACGATGTCTCAAATGCCCTTGACTCTGCAAAAAATTCTTGCATTTCAGGCAGACTGTCTTCCGCAGCCACCAGCAAGGCCAGATGGAGAGAGCTACGAAACTTGGGAGTCACAAGGCGCGCTCTTCCATCCCCGTTTCAATTTTTTTTTCCAGCCGTACTAAACACCCACTTTGCCAACATAGTCAACTCGTCCCCTCTATTGACACGTGACTTTTTGGACGTCCTTTTAGCGAGTCCCCCAAACGCTCCTCACGTCCACTCCCCATTTAATTTTCGTGAGGTCACTTGCTAGGAGGTCATGGATGCACTAAACTCGTCCACATCCAGAACATTCGGTCCTGATGGTTTTGTCTGTCAAGATGCTTAAACTCGTCTCCTCTTCTTGTCTCTCATCTCTCACGCATCTTGTCAACAAATCATTACTGTGCGGCGTCTTCCCGACCTCCTGGAAACGGTCTCTCATCACCCCTCTTGCCAAAGTACCTTCGCCCGCTCTTTTATCGGACATCAGACCGATAGCAAGGTTATCTGAGGTATCAAAGGTGCTTGAGAGGCTCGTTCATTTACAACTCTCGTCTTACCTGAACCGCCACAAGCTGCGTGATTCACGGCAGGCGGGTTTCGTGCGGTTTCACAGCACCCAGACAGCTCTCCTGGGTGTCCTGGACGACGTCCGCAGGGCTATTGAGGAGCGTAAAATTACAATCCTCGTCCTGCTGGATTTCTCCAGGGCTTTCGACGTTATTCCCCATGGTCGTCTGATGGTCAAGCTCAGGGACCTATGCCTGTCTGACACTGTCCTGGGATGGTTCTTCAGCTATCTGACTGACAGGTTTCAGGCTGTTATGGGGGAGGATGGCAGGGTGTCGGATTGGCTCAGGGTTGCTACTGGAGTACCGCAGGGTAGTATTCTAGGACCATTGCTATTTGCAATCTTTATCTCGGACTTGCCCTCTGTTTTCTCCTTCATGAACTACATACTTTATGCCGACGACACGCAGGTCTATCTTCACTGTCATTCCAGCAGCCTTGCGGAGGCTTTCGGGAGGGTGTAGCTTGATTTGCAGGCTATAACGGATTGGGCACTAGGAAACGGTATCTCCCTGAACCTCACCAAGACCAAGGTCATGATACTGGGCAGCGAACAGTACGTTAGGGCTATCAACTTGAATAACATCGTGAAGATCACCATCAACGAGGTTCCACTCGACTATGTTATCAGTGCTCGTAATCTGGGTGTGACACTTACTCCCACGTTAAACTAGTCCGAACATGTGAGAAGCGTGACGAGGAGGGCATACAGCTGTCTGGCTTCACTTCGTTTCCACAGGAAATCTCTCTCGACTACCCTCAGAAAAGTTCTTGTCGAGCAACTCGTTTTACCACATTTCGATTACCTCTCAGTGGTTTGTATTCAGCTTGATGGAGAGCGCTTGTCTAAGCTTCAAGTTGCACAAAACGCCTGCGTACGTTTCGTAATAGGATGGATCCCTTTTATACCTTCTCTATCCTTAAACAGCCACATCACGCACCATAGACTGGCCCTGGGCTAGCTATCCCTTACCCCAAATAGGTATAGAGCCCTTGCTGTTCTGACCTACTCTGTTGTGTCCAGAAAATCGCCGCACTACCTGGCTAAAAACTTGTCTGTCCTGCTCGTCATTATCCGGCGCTCGGGTCGCCACCCGCCGTCGGCGTTTGAACACAAGGCCCCTCGAACTGAGGCATGGAACCATTCCTTTGCTATCCTTGCTCAGAGAATACTCAACTCACTGAGCGTGACCCTGTTCTCCACCGATCGGATCCCTAACTTCAGGGATTGGACCCGTGATCTATTCTTAAACTACGAGGCTAGAGCATGGATTTAGAGGGCGACTCGCGAGAAGTTAATGCCAGTGCCGGCACTGTCCGATTATACTCGCATACCAAACAGGGTCAATCCAGCCGCGTTCTCCCAAAATTATCCATCGTCCCACGCTTACCCCTCTATCGACCTATGGTTCATGAAATAGCTAATTGAATGGTTATTTTCTAGCCGAACGCACGTCGATCCACCTTTATACCTTTCCTCTTTTCAGACCTTCCTTCTGTAAAACAGGTGCCATTCGCGTCTTTACTACTCTTGCTACTTTTATTATTTTTTACTACTTTTAGTATTTTGTTGTTCTTATTATTTTTATTATTCTCTATTACCTTTATTGTCTTTATTATTTTAGTATTATTTTTCATCTTTTATTATTGTTAATTTTGTCGTTTTATCTGATAACTCATTTATATTGTTCTTTATATATTTTATTTTACTATATTTTACATATTTTATTCTATTTTTATTTTTACATATATACTCTTAGTGTTTACTGTTAATGCCATTGGAAATTCGCTGCTCACCGTATATACTACTCACACAGTTTCACGTAATTTCATCTTCTTCAAATAGTTAAATGCGTTACTATTCATCCTTGCATCTCCTCTTTTGTCATGTTTAAATTTTGTTATTATTTTGTTATGTACATTTTCCAAACTGCCAGACGGGGTTCCACCTCATTGGCGCAATAAACGAACTAATCTAAATCTAAGCAAGCGCTATAGTAGTTTCATTAGATTTCGGAAACCTTTCAAGCCTACAGTTAATTTTATTTGAATATTAAATAATAAAATTTATAGAATTTTCATTTAATTATTAATTTATTGATCAACTATACATTGAATATAATACAGTCTGTCTATAATCTTTATTTTCAGTAGTTGACATCGCTAAATCGAAATATTGTTGAATTTTTATATGTAATATTGTCAACTTCATCAACACCTTCCACTTCATATTGCTTCCGTCTAGCTTTTAACCATAAAAACAATTTTTGTGCATTTGTAACGGCACATACAAAGTTAGCTAGTTTTTGCAATGATATGTGTACATTGTTTCTAATGGGAAAGGTAATACTCTTAATAATGGACATCTCATGTCGCTTTCAAGTTCTAAAATTTTTCTATAAAAGGAAAAAAGTTTCTCATTAATAATGATTTTAATTTCTAACAAAAAATAAAAATAATTGTTATACTTACTTTTCGGGTAATATTTTTTGTAACCATTGTTTCATTATTAATTCTTTTACATAAATTCATTCTAGAATTATCTAAATGATTTTTTAGTAAACGTGCTTAATTTTTATATGGAATAATGCCGGATCTCCATAATAAATCATGATGACAGATTTATAAAAATTGATTCATTTTTCGACACTTGAAAGGAAGTTGAGACCAATGATATGGTGGTTCAAAGAAAAGCATAGTTGGGACAGTATCAATATCTAAAGGTAAATAGGCGAGTTCTTTACATACAGAAGACTCGCTTCAACTTAGAAAGCCTTGAAAATCTAATACGAAATCCATTTGAAAAGATGCAGAAGTTAATGAGAGTAGAGGCACGTGTTTCTTCTATATAGAGCCTATACCTCACCATTCGAAAGTAGAGGGCGTCATAGTCACCATACCTCACCATACGAAAGTATAGGGCGTCATAGTCACTAAATATAGTATGATTATAGGTAGTTTGTATTAAATTCCAACAATATATATATATACGAGGGTCGTTTGAAAAGTCCGTGCAAAGTCAGAAAGATGGCGCTACTAGTGTGTATCAAGGTTATTTTCAGTTAGTGGCATAACTTGGAAGAGCACACACCAAGTTTCAGCCAGATCGGCCAATTACTTTACGTTTTACATTAGTTTCAATCAAAGAAATCGAGTGGTTGTAAAAAAATGGACGAAAAAGAGTTTCGTGTATTGATTAAACATTACTTTTTCAAAAGCGAAACGCTTCAGGAGATTAAACGGAAGCTTGATAAACATTATGGTGATTGTGCACCTTCGATTAGAATGGTTTATAAGTGGTTTCAAAATTTTCGGAGTGGCCATATGAGCACAAAAGACGCTGAACGTTCTGGACGTCCTGTTGAGGTTACCACTTCAGAAATCATTGATAAAATCCATGATATGGTGATGGCTGACAGAAGAGTGAAGGTGCGTGAGATTGCTAGTACTGTAGGCATCTCGAGCGAACGGGTACATAACATTTTGCACTAACATTTGGACATGAAAAAGCTATCCGCTAGATGGGTGCCGCGATTGCTCACGATTGACCAAAAATGAGATCGTGTGAAGTGTTGCAAGAATGGTTTGCAGCTGTTCCAGAAAAATCCGCAAGACTTTAAGCGTCGTTTCATCACTGTAGATGAAACATGGATACATCACTGCACTCCTGACACCAAATAATAGTCTAAACAATGGGTTGGGTTACCAAGGGGGAATCTGTTTCGAAAAAGGCGAAAACAATTCCTTCGGCCGGGAAGGTTATGGCGACTGTCTTTTGGGATTCGCAAGAAATAATCTTCATCGACTATCTGGAAAAGGGTAAAACCATTACAGGCGAATATTATTCATCGTTATTGGATCGTTTTAAAACCGAGTTGCTAGAGAAACGTCCACGATTGGCCCACAAAAACGTCCTCTTCCACCACGACAATACGCCAGCTCATGCCTCAGCAGTTGTAGCCGCAAAACTGATGGAGATAGGGTTCCAACTTGTTTCACATCCCTCCTATTCTCCAGACTTGGCTGCGTCGGACTACTATTTGTTCCCTAATATGAAAAAATGACTGGCGGGGCAAAGATTTTATTCAAACGAGAAGGTGATTGCAGAAACGAATGCCTATTTTACAGACTTGGACAAATCCTATTATTTGGAAGGGATTAACAAACTAGAGCAGCGTTGGATAAAGTGTATAAGCCTAAAAGAAGACTATGTTGAAAAATAAAAAAGATTTATCAAAAAAAATCAAGCAGTTTTTATTTGTGCAGGGACTTTTCAAACGATCCTCGTAGTTCTCTCCATGCTCCTTTTTTTATTAAGCCATCTCTTTCTTCTCTTATTTTGTTTTTATACCTCATTGCTCTTTCTAATGATGTTTCTTTCATTTCTTGTCTTCCTGTTTCCTATCGTATTAAGTAACTTGACGTGTTTCTATCTAATCTCAATACCCACTTTATGTATTGTAGTTGCAATCTCTCTATTTCTTCATATCTCTTCCATCCCTAGATTTCTGTGCCATACATAATCACGCTTTTCGCCAGTGCGTCGAACAGGTTCATCCTTAGCTCCCAATTTTCTCTAAATAATTTTTCTCCTAGCCCGCATAGTCTTCCGAGTTCCATATTTATTTTCCCTTCTACTTTCTTATATCTGCTTTTTATTTCCGTTATTTCTGCTTATCACATATCCCGAGTAGTTGTACTGTTTGACCATCTCTATCTTCTCACCTTCCCATTAGAATTCTTCCTTCCCCCTTCATCCTCCTCTCCTGCATTTCATTATCTTTGATTTTTCTACATTTAGCTCTAATTCTCTTTCTTCCAGGTATCTTTTTAATTTTATCAGCATCTCTTTCATTCCACTTTCATGCTTTGCCATCATCACTATATCATCTGCATATCCTAATGTCCATATTTTCTTCCTTCCTATCACTTCCTTCTTGCACCTGTTTGATCTTGACTTCCAGGTCTGCGAAGGCAAGATTAAATAGCGTGATGCTCAAAGGGCACCCTTGTCTTACGCCTTTCTAAGTCTCAAACTCCACAATTATTTCTCCTCCAACTTTTACCTTACTCCCTGTTTTCTTATAATTTCTTCTATTCTTTTCCTGATTTTCCCATTTATCCCTTTCTCTTTCATGATTTCCCATACTTTCTTCCTCTTTATTTTGTCAAAAGTGGCCTTCGTGTCGGCAAAGAATACGAACAGTTTTTCTCCTTTTTCCCTTATTTCCTTCCCTATTAGTGTTTTTAATATATATATTGCGTTCATTGTTCCTCTTTTCTTCTGAATCCAATCTGCGTATCGCTTAGCGTTTCTTTTGCTTCTAGTTCTCTTTCCAGCCTTTTCCTCAGTATTTCCGCGTATATTTTGTATCCCGTGTCCATCAGCATTTTTCCTCTGTAGTTTTTTACTTCTTCTTTCCTTCCTTTCTTATACATTGGTAATATTATTCCCTTCCTCCATTCTTGCGGGTATCCTTCTCCGTTCCATATTCCATTTAAGCATTTTGTCATATCTTTCAACAAGCCTTTCGTGCCTTCCATCCACGCTTTATTTGCTATACCATCTTCTCCTGTCGCCTTTTTCTTTTTCATTCTTCTTATTACCTCTTCTACTTCTTTTACTTTTATTTGTTCACCTTCCTCTCCTTCGCTGTGTTCGGTTTTTTTCCTTTTTGCTTTCTTCCTTTTCTTTTTCTCCCAGTCGTCCCTTAAAGTGCTTTAACCGTTCTTCTTTTCTTATATTTTCATCTAATCCAATTCTTTTCTCCCTATTGCAATTCACTTTATCTCGGAATTTTCTTCTCGCCTTATCTTTTCTTATTTCTTCTGCCACTCTTTTCCCCTCTGCTTCTTTCGCTTTTCTTAATTTCGTCTCTGTATTCTCTCTTTACTTTTACGTATTTGCCTCTGTCTCCTTCCCCTTTTCTTACTTTATTTAACTCTGACTTCGCCCTAGCCCTTTTTATCCTACATTCTTCTCTCCGCCAGCTTTTATCCGATCCTTTTTTTTCTTATCTTCTATTTTACGACTGTGTTCTTCATTCTATTTTTTATCTCTTTCCATTTTTCTGTTTCCTCTATTGCGTCTATCCATCTCTGATACTCTCTTATACCTTCTTTGCTCCAGTCGTCTATCATTCTTTCTTCCTTTTCTTTTCTTTCTTCTACTATTTTATCTCCCAATTCCATTTCTACTGATAGGTGGTCCGACTTTACCCTCTCTTTTATTTAAACCCTTTTTATCACCTCATTATCTTTCTCGTTACCTACTACATAGTCTATCGTTGACATTCCTTTCGCTCCTATATATGTTATTTCTCCCTCTTCATCTCCTTCTTTTCTCCCACTCGTTATCAATAAACCCATTTCTCCTAACCATTTTATCATTTCTTCTCCCTCTGCGTGTAACACTTTATCCTTGGCCTTTATTTCTTCTAGGTTTTCTTCTGTCTCCCATTCTCTTCCTTCGTTTCCTGTTCTTGCGTTGAAGTCTCCTCCTATAATTATTGTTTTTCCTCTGTTCTCCTCTATCTCTTCACTTAGGTATACATAGTTTTCCTTTTTCTTATGTTGCATATACACCGTTGCTATCATATATTTTTATTCACTTTTCCATTCAACCTTACTCATCTCTTTCCTCTCTTTTACCGCCATTATTCCTTCCCCTATTTCTCTCCCCCTTTTTCCTTCTCTTCTTGAGTGTCTCCTCTCTATGTTATAGTTCAGTATAGCTTCAGTATAGTTTCAGTATAGTTCAGTATAGTTTCAGTTGCTTCTCCACCCCAGTTTTTGCCCCTTGCCTCTTCACCCAAGTTTCCGTTAGCCCTATTATATCGAATCACTCTGCCTCTTCTCCCTCTCTCACTCTCCCTCCCCCTCTCTCTCTTTTTTCTCTATTGTTTTCGGAACCCTTCCGCCCTTTTTCCTACCATTTTTACCTCTTTCTCGCTTTACCACCATTCTTCTTCCTCTGATTTCACCCCGTTATGCCACATCTTTACCTCTTTACATTTACTTTTTATTTCTCTCGCTTTCCTTCTTACTTCCTATCTTATCTTCCTCTGCTTCCACGTCCGGTCCTGATCTATGTAGATCTTTTTCTGTCCCAGCTTCTTTTTCCTCTTTATAATGTCTTCTTTTTGTTCCGATAATGCGCATCTACTTTGTCACATCTTTTTTCCTCTATCTCCCCGATCCTCCCTCCCCGCTGTCCCTCCTATTCTTCTCAGATTCACTATCTCCCCTTTCATTTCTAGTTCCTCCCTTAACCAGTCCTCTACCTCTCCCTTCCTTTCCCATCTTAACCCACTTTCTAAGTCTGTCACTATTATATTCTTAATCCTACTTTCTCTATCCATTTTTTCTCTCATATACTCTATTTCTTCCTTATTGCCTACTTCTATTCCTTTGTTTCCTTCTTCTATACTTTCTTTAAGTTTCACGCACTCTTTTTCCAACTAGTTCATCCTCTCTCCCCGTTTTTCCTGCAGTTTCTTTTCTCTAAGTTCTGCTTTTTCTTCTCTCTTCCTTTCTTCTCTCTCTCTTTTGTTCTCTCCTAACTTTTCCTTTTTCTTTCTTCCATCTTTCTTCTCTTTTTTCCCCCCTCTCTCCATTCTTTCCATTTTTTCCATTATTTCTTTAAATATTTCTGTCCTTTCTCTCCTTTCTTCCTTCCATGCCTCTCTTAAATCCTTTATATATGCCCGTATCTTTATCATTATATATTCTACCCCACTACTTATTCCCACTTCTCTTATCATGTTGTCCAATTCCCCCCCCCCCCCCTCCCCGTCCCTAAACCAACCAAACTATAAGTTTTTAAAAGATTTATTGAAACCAATTTATGGTATACAGTATTATGCATTCAGCGAGCATGAGTTTAAATAATAAATTGAAATCGATCACATCCATAATATTGAATAAATAATACATATTTTTGAACTCTATTAAAAATATCAATAAAAAGATCAAAATGATGAATTATCTCTCTTGACATTCGGTCCGGTATTTCGAACTGACAATACAGTTCAAGAATAATTCGAGATTCATCTTGTGATGTTCGTATCACTTATAAATAATAATAATTCGAACTCTCGTATATAGCTAATGAGTAAGAATTTGTTTCTAATAATTTTACTCTACTTGTCGATAAATAAATAAATCAAATGTACTCTAATAATAATAAACAAATCAAATATATATAAATAAGTACAATGTTGCAGGAAAAGTCAGACGATGCCCTAGTTTCTTATCGTGCAAATTGTCCCATAAGCAGAGCTAAAGTCTTTCTTGGATAGAATATAATTCGGCCCAAGTTTCTTATAGCACGAGATGTTCTATAAGTCGAGCTTGAATTATAAGGAAGGAACAGTCTTGCTCAGTTAATACAATGAGAGAAAGAATTTAGGTATTAGCCAAGTTTATTCAGACTCATGCGCTCACCTTGCAAGGCTAGAAGTGAATGCTAGCCTGTGCAAAGGTGGGCCTATTTATACACAGATTTTCCCGCTTATTTTTGCAGGAGAGATGTCATCGAACATTCGAGAGACATTCGCGAATTTTGAGAAATGAATTTTCTTAATTTACAAGTAAAAAACTATTAATAGTAAGCTTTTAACACATGTAAACTTTACAGAATTTGTTATTTGTTGATTTTATACAATATACAATTATCGCAACTAGTGTCGTCAAAAGTTATTAACTAATAAAGTTAATTAACGTGATATTATAATATTTACAATAGAAAATTATTAAATTTTTATATAACTTTATAGTTGATTAATTTCGGAAGTATTTTCTAAAAAAAAATATTTAAATTAGTTGATAACATTTGAATTATAACTAATTTTTTATATTTGTAACGGTTTTTTCTAATCTTATAATGCAATAATTAGATTAATTATTTAAGATTCCTAAATCATAAAGTTATTATTATTAATTATAAAATTAATACTTTCGTTTTATATACAGCTTATTGTTTAAATAAATTATTAATTGTTTATTTACTAATAACAGTTATTATTCAACTGTTATTAATGAAACCAATTCTTACTCATGTTCTATACTTATTCATTTTGCATATGGATTATTTACATTTTTCTAATAATTCATATTGTTAGCGTAATAAATAAATCAACTTTGCATATTGAAATTCATTATTATTTAATAATTAAATGCAATTTGTGTGAATCTGAAGTCTGAATCTACGTACTAAAATCTATATAATAAATACTTTGTTATATTAAAATTATCTCTAATTAACAAATTTTTCTTAATAACAAAAATCACTATATCTATATCTATTACTTTGTGACGTCACGCTATTTATTTTGATTATGAAATGAATACAATCGAGTAAACAGTGAGGTAGCGCCGCTTAATGTATTGATTTGAATAAACAGATAGTTGCGTTAGACTGGTTGCAGTGATTCAGTGATATAATAAACTAGCTCATAGATAGGACCGTTACAATCTTGCCTTATGGATGTTATTAGATAATTCTGATCTTCATGCAATTCGTAATGACTCTTTTCAGGAAGTATATCGAAAAGCTTCATTCTAATGTTATTCAAAATTTCAAAATTTATCTTGCTCTAGGTAAAGAGATCTAGAATGTTATGTCTTCTTCTTCTTCTTCTTTTTCTTCTTCCCCTACTACTACTTCTACTACTACTTCTACTACTACTTCTACTACTACTGCTATCACTGCTGCTGGTGCTGGTGGTGGTGCTGCTGCTATAATAGCTACTACTCGATTCTTGAAACAGAATGAAGCTTTTCGAGGCTCACAGCTCTTTTAAAACCTCTCCCCACTACTTTGGTTTTCGAGTCGCCACAACCGCCTCCCTCTACTTTAAATTAGATTTCCATTTTATTTAACATATATATAGTCTAATGATTTTCTAATATAGGACCAAGCATTCGATCCATCATCAATATACGTTTCTTGAATAATACTCGTGATATAACTTTATTCAATTCGGCAATACGTCTTTGGAAACGTTCGTGATCTCGTGCTATCTGCTCCCAAATACCTTTTCTAGAGGCTTTTTCTTCGTATGGAAGATCATGTATTTTAACTTTCTTCGCAAACCATACATGCTTAGAAGCGGAGTAAGATCTCCTGTTGTCTCTTATAGCTGGCATGGCTAAGCTTCTACTACTTCTTCTTCTTACCGCTGCTTAGAACAGAATGGGCTTCCTATTAACATCTCATCGCTATTTGAGAATATAACCCCACTACTACGCTTTTCGAGCCGCCGAAATCGCCCCTTTCTTTTTTTTTGTTAGGGAATAGTAAGAGCCCCAACCATCGCTCTCACCTGTGAGGTACTTCTACTACTAACATTGCTTATGAGAGCTTTACATTAAGTCTAAATTCAGCGGAAAGAACGCATAAGTAATTACTTCAACCTCTCCAAAAAAAAAGGATTTGAAGGAATAATTAAATTAGGATTAAAGACACGATTAAAATTTTAAATATAAATTTATTGACTATATATACATTTAAACATTATACTAATTTAATTTTTAAATTCAAAAATCGAGCCTTCTCGATGATGTAGAAATAATTCTTTTTCCTCCATGGTCTGGTACAATTTCTGTAACATCTCTTCATCTTTTTCTAACTTATTAAGTTAGAAGCTTACTCGCTTTGGTAGAAATATCTCATATTCATCGTCTACTGTTACTACTACGCTAAATCTGTAACGAGTGTTTAACAATCTTATTTTAGTAATCATGTAGGTATAGTTATTTTCTAACTGTGACATTGTCTTTCTCGGTAAGAAAGCTGATTTTGCGGTTTTATTGATTGAAGAAAAATCCATTCTGCAATAAAAAAATAAATCAATCAATAATTAATACTACTAGGATATAGTTAGAGAGCTATATAAGAAATTTACTTTTAAGAGAAAATCTAGAACGGGAAGAGGAGAGCTAGGAAGAGACTACTGCTGTTGCTTCAAGCTGCTGCTGAATAACTGCGATGGACATAGGTGTGTTCTCCGTTTTGTACCATGCATCCCCTTTCTGAGAATTCGAGCCACCGTCATTTCCCTCTCTTTTCGCCTTATCCCTACTTGGCTAATTTCTCATATGATTCTTTTGCCCTACTCCTCCGACTTCAGTCGCCATGTCCACCGTTGTCGCCCACTCTGTCACTATTCTGTCCTTAGTCTTTTCCGAACTAACCCTTCTTCCTCCTCACTATTACTACTCTGTCCTGAGCGACTTCTATCGGAGGTTGGAGGAAGTTTACAACTTTCTTAAGGATTTTCTTCCATTTCTATGATCTTTCTCTTCCTTCGTTGTTCCGCATTGCTGATTTTAAGCTTTGATGTTTCAATAGTTTTGTAATGACTCCATGGAAATGTATCAGGATTTTTATTCCAATATACATCGTTTATCATCATATAGACTTAGTGCTACTTTCTACGCTCTTTCCGTTCTTCCTTGATGTAATACACTTCGTATATTGTATTGCTCACGCATAATAATTTCTAATTCCAATAAACAGTTTCGATAATCTTCATGCTTTTTTATCTGCTATTTATTTTGGTACTTGAATATATGAGGTGTGTTCAAAAAGTACCCGGAATTATCGGTTTTCCAAAAAAATATTTATTTATTCGTTTACATCAACGTGATCCCCTTCAAAGTAATTACCCCCAGATATAATACTCTTATGCCAGCATTTTTTCCAATCTTCGAAGCACTCTTGATATTCACTTTTTGGTATGTCCTTGAGCACTCTCAGCGATTCGGCCTTTATTTCTTCAATCAAGGTAAAACGCCGTCCTTTCATGGGTCTCTTCAACTTTGGGAACAGGAAAAAGTCACACGGAGCCATATCTGGTGAATATGGAGGTTGGGGCACGAATACGGTATTGTTTTTGGCCAAAAAATTACGAACAAGCAACGACGAGTTAGCAGGTGCGTTATCGTGATGCAAAAGCCATGAATTGTTTTTCCATAAATCGGGGCGTTTTTTTCGGATTGCTTCACGCAAACGTCGCATAACTTCAAGGTAATACTCCTTATTAACCGTACGACCTTGTGATAAGAACTCATGACGCACCACGCCCCTGCAGTCAAAGAAAACTGTAAGCAAAACCTTCACATTTGATCGAACTTGACGTGCTTTTTTCGCTCTTGGTGACGTTGAATGCTTCCAGGTGGACGATTGTGCTTTGGTTTCGACATCATAACCATACATCCATGTTTCATCACCAGTTATGACCCTTTCAAGCAAACTTGGATCGTCATTGACATCGTTTAACAGCTTCTGAGCGATGTTCATGCGATTGTTTTTTTGGTCAAAGTTCAGCAGTTTGGAATGAATTTTGCTGCCACCCGTTTCATGCCCAAAACATTTGAAAAAATGTTATGACATGAGCCAATTGGTATGCCAACTTCATCAGTAACTTCTCTAATTGTGATTCAGCGATCATTCAGAACCATTTTTTCCACTTTTTTCACATTTTCATCGAATGTTAACGTGCTGGGTCGACCGAAGCGTTCGTCATCTTCAACGTCTTCGCGGCCATCTTAGAAACGCTTATACCACTCGCAAACACTTGTTTTTTTCATAGCAGACTCACCATAGGCTTTTTGTAACATTTCACACACTTTATTTCATTTTTTACGAAAATTTAATACAAATTCTTTGATCCATTTCTTTTAAAAAACGAAAATCGCCGAGCTCATAAAAACACGTCAAACCTTAGCGACTACCGCAGACAAAGTAAACAGTGAATATAGCTGGAAATTTTATCATACTTCAGGGGCATGTATACCAACACAATAAGAAAAAATTTTTACAATCGGACTCTCCAGACCCACGAAATTTAAAAATTCCGGGTATTTTTTGAACACACCTCGTATCAGCCAGGTTTGAAAGGATTAAATTTATTTATATTAACAGTAATACCGATGATAGTTTTTAATGTCCAACCGAAATCTTTTTCTTGAAATTCTTCTAAATTTTTAAGTATATGATATTTCGTTGCCAACAGAATTGAATGAATTGCCAACATTTAGTTTACTACGAAATTTAAAACAGGTGACAATAACTAACAAATTAAAAAAAAACATTATACTTATTGTAAATTTAAATGTTAAGAACCTATGATTTTTATACAAAAGAATTGTAGCTTTCGTAATAATATTTTTGTATTAAAAAGATCATATTCAGATTTCTCTCAATAACTAGTATAAAATTAAACAAAAATGATTCAATTATCTTCTTTAGATTGAGATAAGAGTAATGTTAAAGTCTCGCCATGCGTTTTGAAGACACTTAGCGAATTTTTGAGCGATAGAAATAGCGGCGGTCGACTTCCCCCACCACTCCGCGGCGCGAAAAAATTGAAAAAATCATTGATTCTGTTTACGTTCGATCGCGAATTTAATGTATGTACAATTGAAACAAAGTATAGGTATTTCAGAGTTAAAAGAACCTTGGCTGCCGCTTCGGATAGCTTAAAAAATTTTTTGTTATCTATATTAATCTTTTAACGACAGGTCGAAAACTTTAACAACCTGTACCTTTTTTATTCATTGACGAATTTTCATGTAGTTTTTTTCAAATTGAAGCTCTTTTGACCATCTACTGACGTGCATTGTAGAGCACCAGAAGAATCTTATAATACGCGGTTAATTTCATTTTGCAACTAAGCAATATTTTAGAAAAAATTCCCTGAGGTGTAAATTAAATTTTTTTTTGTTTAAATTGCAGTTTTCGATTATAAACTCTAACAAGTATCGATAAAAAAATCGGCGTCACTTTTCTTGACGATTCGGACTGTGGACAAAACGAAACAGTTAATTTGTTGTTAACCGTCTGTATAGATTGAAATTAACATTAGAGCTTGCGGCTTCAAAGCTCATAATCTTTACGTAATAAGATCTACATTGAGATACGAGGTGTCTTCAAAAAGTAAGGTGACTTTTCAAATTACACGGGCAACCTACTTTCGATTATCGATTTTTTGTTTGGTTGTGAGAGGCGTAAAGGTGTTTTGCATGCTCGGCGATTTCTTGCTATCGAAAAATATGGATCAAAGGATTTGCATCAAATTTTGTGTAAAAAATAAAATAAAGTGCTCCGAAACACTTGAAATGTTGACGGTGGCATACGGTGAAACTGTTCTGAGTAAAAAAAATGTTTACAAGTGGTACAAACTCTTCCAAGATGTCCGGGAAGATGCCAATGACGAGCCTCGGTCTGGACGCCCAAGCACGTCAACAACTGATGAAAACGTTCAAGCAGTGAAGAAAATTGTTCTGGAAAATCATCGAATCACTATCAGAGAAGTTGCTGAGGATGTTGGTATATAGCTTGGCTTGTGCCATGAAATTTTTTCTAACGTTTTGTCAGCGAAGTTTGTTCTGAAATTGCTAAATTTTGACCAAAAGAACCGTCGCATGAGCATCGCTCAAGAACCGTTAAATGACGTCAACGACGACCCAGATTTACTCAAAAGGGTCATAACTGGTGACGAATCATGGGTATATGGTTATAATATCGAAACCAAAGTCTAATCGTCCCAATGGAAGAGCCCAGATGAGCCAAGACCGAAAAAAGCACGCCAAGTTCGATCAAATGTCAAAGTTTTGCTCACTGTTTTCTTCGATTACCATGGCGTGGTGCATCAGGAGTTCTTACCATATGGACGTACGGTCAATAAACAGTATTATCTTGAAGTTATGCGCCGTTTGCGAGAAGCAATACGAAGAAAACGCCCAGAATTGTGGAAAAACAATTCATGGCTTTTGCATCACGATAATGCCCCTGCTCACTCATTTTTGCTTGTGAGAGATTTTTTGGCCAAAAACAACACCACAATCATGCCTCAGTCACCATATTTACCGGATTTGGCCCCATGTGACTTTTTCTTGTTCCCAAAACTGCATCGCTGGAAGAGCTCAAGGCTATACCGAAAAGTGCTTATGAGAAGTGCTTTGAGGATTGGAAAAACCGTTGGCATAAGTGTATTGTATCTGAGTGGGATTACTTTGAAGGGGACAACATAAATATTGATAAATAAATAAATATTTTTTCTTAAAAATACAAAGTCACCTTACTTTTTGAACACACCTCGTACATGGACAAACTCTATGATCAAATATTGAACGGTAATTATTAAATAAACAATTGGCCTTTTTGTGTTAATAACTTTTGTAACGGTATGTGTTTATTGTTTAAACAAAAGACCGTTGAAGAAATTTATCGGATTTATTGGGCAGTCGTGTGTCCTCGGTACAGCGCCGTATTATCCGCCGGTACTGGGATCACCGCTGCCCGGATCTGCGGCCTGTAGGCTGCTGCTGCTTCTTGTCGGCTGCTACTGCGACTTCGGACGCGCTGCCTGAAAACGGGCGCGAAGTCGCGGGAAACGAAGGCAGAGCCGTGGATTTCTTTCACGGGCGAAGGAGGGGAAAAAGCCGCTAACGGGAATAAATAATGACAGCGTGCACTGATCTTGAATATCACAAATCGGCCGTTTATTTACGGGAAGCTGACTTGATTGCCGAAAGTAGATGGCCGAGAGATTTTACACTTCTCATTGACGCTCGAATCACCGCGAGAGAGAGAGAGAGAGAAGAACAACGACGAGTCCGCGTTTCTAAACTCGCACGCTCGCATACAATGGGGTGGCTTACTTCGCTCGCGAGAAGGTCGACCTCGGGGATGACGCTGCAGCTGGTGGTTTTTCGGGCTCCTGGGCGCTCTCGTTGACCGATCGCCCCGTTCGCCTTTCCACGGTGTCTGGGTGGCGCTGGACGATCTGTCCCCGAAGACTTGCTGTGGTGCGGTGAGCTCTCCTCTCTCTTTTTCTCGGTCACAGCGCGCACTCGCTGGCGCCCCGGGGAAACTCGCAGTGCCTGTCGTCCTAGTCCGCTCCGGGCGCCTCCTCACGAACACTCCACTATCACCTCGTGAATCTACGCGTCACTCTGGCTTTTCTAATGTCTTTGTCAAGACTGTTGCTCTAATCGCGCGTTCGCACAAAGAAGACGTCCGTCTCCTAGCTCGGCTGAACCAAAAGTGTCTGTACCTTTTTTGCTTATCGCGCGCGCTCTCTCCCCCTCTATCTCTCTCGTTCTTGGGCTATTCTCTGGAGCCCGGCGGCGCTGTGTGTCAACTTGCCATCGGTGGCGCGACTTTTTAATCCTTAACGAGCACATCCGCCACAGAATATTTAAACACGCATATTCTGTGACGGCGCCCGTTACACTTTTTATCTAATTAACATATATTAACGTGCGACACATGCTTTTGTAGGTCTTAACGAGACGAACAAAAAATCATTGGACCATTTTTCGATTAAACTGCTAATAAAATAGATATTACGCGAAAATACGAAAATAGATCAAATTTTTTTTTCAAACGGCTGGTTAACAATGTTCTGCACCGATTTCACACTTTGGATGGAGATATGTTATTGCACTCATTGTCAGCTATCCACAGTAAAAATTTCATGCTTTCCGGAAAAAAATACGCGAAACGCTCTTTTTCAGGCTGTATTGCCTGGACTATTCGACACCTGATTTTACAAAGTTTTACTCATTCAATTAATGTTAATATTTTTTTCAGAATTGAGTTGCTAACGCATTTTATAAATATTTATATGATTGATTTATTTAAAATGAAAATTGAAAAAAAATAAATTACTATTTTGTTAATGCATTCCGAATTTATTGGTTTTTATTAGTTTTACTTCTGAAAAAATCTAGAACTTTATAAGTTATACTTTAAGAAAGTTTGACTATTTTTTGTGATAATTAAATCACTAAATACTACAAATTACGATGAAAGTGAAGAAAAACAAAATAATGCTGGTTATTCTGAAAGTACTGTAAATAAATAAACAATTAAATCATTAAAATTAAGTAAACATAGAATAAGTTCAATAAAGGCGAAGAAGAAAAGAGACAAGGAAGAAAAATTGAAGCAAGTTAAAAGAAGATTGAAAGAAACAGAATATAAATTAACAGAAGCATTACAAACTATAAAATCGTACAGAAGCCTAGTGTGACGGCCAGCCGTAACTTAGTTTTTTTTATATTAATTTAATTATTAAATATGACGAACGGAACCTTCCTGATTTCCCACGATGAAAACGCATTCGAAATAAAGTGTTTATATAAACTTTGATAGTGGCCCGAGCATGCGTACTCGGCCTTACAATCGACGCTCTATCCTGCTTTGTCCCACGCGCATGTGTTGACAGGAGCCTACGATCATCGTACATACATCGTGAAGCGTTATCATGCCGATGAGAGAAGAGGGCCATGGGATCGTGTCTGCATCCTATTCACATCATAACTAATGAATTTTTCCCTTTCCAATTAAATTAGGCATTAAAAATTATGAAATAATATTTTTTGAACTTGAATATTTTGATTTCAACAATATATCAAAACTAATTTTGGTCTCTCAAAACCTCTTATCGAGTTTTCGCTCCGGAGCTTAGTTTAAGCAGAAAATAGAAAAAAATTAAAAAATATGTTAATTTTAATGAATTCACTGTTGTTTAGCGAACTTTTATTATAAGAAATTAATCTACCAATTTATACAGCATGGCGTGCGAGATAACAAGCATTGCTCTATTTTTATTATATTTTATTATTAGATAATTATTGATAACTGTATTTGCGGCGAATTTAATTATAATATTGATTGTTGATATAAGTAGTGTATAAGTTATGTAATGATCGATTATGGTTGTTCCAACTTCAATTAATTAATAATTACGAAATTTTTAATTAATCTTGGCTCTGAATGATACTTGAAGAGCCATCTTATGAGTTAAGGCCTGTACCCTTGCGTCCGCGCTCTAATCAGGGCCCGAAAATCCAACGACGAAAATCAGAAGAAACAAACGGACCAATAAACACATCATTGCCTGCTCCATCCTCCCAAAACCGAGACGCTGATAGAGGGACTCATCACTCAAACACCCACCTAATATAAAAAAGGCTGCACAAGACCCAGAGAGCAAGTTCAAGTCCTAAAGGTTATTAGAGAAAGTTCAAGTTATTAGAGAAGTGCTAGAAAAGTAGTTGGAGTTGCAGTTGCAGTTGTTCCCGTAGTTGTCAGTTATCGTAGTGTGAGTACAAAACAGATATTGAGTACCAGTGAGTGAGTGCTGAAGGAAGCACAAGGATAAGTCAATCAAGAAGTAAAGCAGCCAAGAAGACAAGAAAATCAAGAAAAGATTTAAGGAAGCACGGGAGTCCGTAAACCAAGAGTCTAGACAAGAACAAGTGAACAAAAGAGTCAAGCACCCAAGCAGCGAAGTAGCAGAACAGATAAAATAAAAAAAGATCGACCAATACAGAATAACGACCCGCAAATTAACAGTGTCAAGTTTTCAATAAAAAAGAGTAAGCAATCAATATTTTAATTTTTTTTAACTTATCTATCTCTTCTCTCTTTTAGAAGTAGGTCGCAAATCAAATATTTTCCCTTTTTCGTATTTGGAGACTACTTTTGATAGGCTCCAAATACAATTTATATTAGGAAAACCGGGTTCTACTATTGATAGGACCCAGGGTACTTCCCGCTCTTGGATTACAACTATAGATTGGAATCCAAGAGCAGAAGCACAGGTTTAGTGGCACTGTCCCCTTTGGTGTTAATAATTTTTGAATAGTGATCCCGCTAGTTTATGCGAGAAATCGCAGATTAGCAACAACAGTACCCTGAGACTGCGCCAAGCCTCAGATGCACCTGAGATGTGCCGTTGCCACGACGTCACATAAAAATTTTGGAGGCCCCGGAGGGATTACATTCGAAAATTTAGAAATATTCTTTCTTACATGTTAAGAACAAAATTGTTAGGGTTTTCCTTTCTTTAAATTATATCAGTGATTAATCAGAGTAAAAAAAAAGTTAAAAGTTGATATAGTTAAAGTTTTGTTGATTTTGAAGTCTGTGAAGAATAAATTAAAAAGTAAAGAAATAAAATTTTTCTTCTGAGAATACAAATTTATTAGGAAGAAAATTACTGATTTAATTAAGAAAATAAAAATAAGTTTTGTTTTAAGCAAGAAGATAGCTTAAATTGAAAGTGAAAATTAATTGGAGTTTATTTGAATTGAAGCTAGAAATTTCTTTGTGTTATTAGACAATTAATGGGATTTATTTTGCAACAAAGAATAGATTAATTTAGAAAATTATTGAAATTTGAGTGGGTAAATGAATAAAGAAATTAGAGAAAAATAAAGAAAATTAAGTTGCTTAAGAAAAGACTTTGAAAAGTATTTGAAATTTGAAGAAAGTTTTCTGAGACGAATCATTTTTTATGAACTTTCATTGAAAATAAAATTATAAATTAGAATAAAAAAATTGTTAGCAAAAAAGTCTTTTCGTCTTGAAGAGAAAAATTTGAAAAAGTATTTTAATTACAAAAATTGTCTGAGTCGCTAACCAGAAAGGAATATATTAGTAATAAAAATTAATTTTTGAGGAATTTTTAAAAAATTGATTAAACGAATAAAACAATCAATATAGATAGAATAAAATCCGTCTTGAGTTTAATATAGAAAAAGAATCAATTAATGAAAGATATATTTAAAAATTACCGGTGCTTATTGAAAATTGAATTTTGTAACGGGGGAGGTTATCTGAAAAAATGGGAAATTTATTTAAGAATAAACTCCCACGATGCAGAGCAAACCGCCGCTCCGTTAAACACGTATGATAGTACGTGTATTCGCCTTAACGTCAGATGATTTATCCTAGTTGTCTTCTATCAAACGGAGTTGAACTCACCTTAAGTCACGTGTCTTGTGACACTCGATGAGTTTTAAGTGTGAGTGACTTTACTCCTAATATTCTTAATCCCCTAGATGTAATCGGAATAAAACCTAAGCCTTTTTCAATTACTTAAGCTACTATGAAAATTAAATGACGAAAACGGCGAATAAATTTAACAGATTTTAATTAATAAAAATCACTACAGTCCTTGTAGGGCCGAAAGACTAACGCACGCGAATAGGATTTTACAATTAACTATGTTTGGTGAGAAAGAGAGAGAGAGAGAAAATTCGAATTCTACCGCGAACTAACGCTCGACGCGAATACAAAAAATAACGCTAACACGAATAAACAAAATACCGAATGTATTTTATATCGCTTATTATGACGGAAGGTGCACCTACCATGCAGTGAAATTACGGTGATCAGCCGTAATTGTTGATGCAAAATTATCAACTGCCGCTGCCTCTCGATTAATCAGCTGCGCTGCCTCGATCTGCCTTTATCTGCTGCAATCTGCTGCTTCTGCACCGCTGCTTTTTACCTCGGGAATACCGTTGCCCTCACGCCCGAAATTGTCCCAGAAAACTAATTATTCGGCGAAAACAAAGTGCGACACAAATCGGCGGTAAATTCGCGTTCACAGCTGAGGCGTGACTGCTTATTCAAAAGATCGCGCGGCCCCTCTCTCTCTTAATTGTTAGAACTAACGCGCGAGAAGCAGAATCGCGAACAGTTCGATTAATTAAATCGACTACCGTTGCAATTTATATTTGAAAATTATTGACTAAAAGTATACATTTATTCTACTCAGAAATAGGGGAAGATTAACGAATAAGTTTTTTATTTTAATAAAATTTTGTTGTTAGATAGATAAGATTTTTGGTCTTTCTTTTAGTTGTAATGCCACCGTTCGTAAGTTTTAATACTTTTCCTAACGAAGTAGTAGACACGGTAGATGAATTAATCGAAGACATTACACATTTAAAGGATAGTCAAATATCCGTAATTGATAGGGTTAATAATTAATCATAGTTCCGATATCACAAGAATAAACAATAACGGTCGTAATCTTAGCGCACGTGTCGCGAAACTTGAATTAGAAAATAAGCATAGAATTAAACAAATAGCTAGCTTCGAAAATATTTGCGTAGATTTAATTAAAATTAATAATATTCATAAAAAACAAATTAGGACATTAAGTAAACAAACAAAAATTAATAACAAATTAGCCACACAACAAAAAATTTCAAATAATATTTTAAAAATAAAAATAGAAAAACTGACTAAGGCTTTCGAAAATTTAAATTTATAAATCAATTTTACACATACCTTTTAATGTAGGGAATAAGTAGAGTAGATTAGGTTAAATTAGAAAAGAATATTAGCGCGGTAATGAATATCTGTTTTTTTCTATTTTTTTTCAAAAGTGAAAATCCAAGGCAAAAGGTGCAATTTCTCCAAAAAGCGAAGGAAGCAAATCGCACGGATTTACGCTAATACACCAGGAGCACGCACTCCTGAAGATACGCATATTTAAGACGCTAGAAATACAAAGGAAAAATACGGAAACAGTAGACAACGGACCAAGGCACGAAGCAAGACCGAGTTTAGATGATAGGATAAATCTTTTATTATCCAGTAATATCAATCTAGCTTGCAAGCATGGGAAGGATTCTCAGCAGTGCCTAGATTGCATTAAAAGTTTTCGAGAACTCGGACGGATTCCGAAAAAAAGTCAGTAAACCAGAAAACTATTTTAAAGGAAATCCAAACCAGCATAGAGCGCATTGATCGCCTTAATAAAAATAAAAAGAAGATTAAAGAATATAGTGAGAAAAAAATAAAGAAATTACACCGAGAGTTATTTAAGCCGGAAAAGGGAATTCTAAAAAATATTGAAATAGCAAAACAAAATACCTAAAGCAGCGAAAAAAGGATTCAAGAAGAAATAACGAAGCTCGACAAAAGAATAGCAGAGAAGCAAAAAGAAATAAATCAGATAATGAAAGCTCAAAAGAAAAAAAAAGAAAAAGAAACCAATAAATAAAATTTAAAATTAAATAAATTATTTATAAATTACCTAACCCAGCTCCATCCTCACTTGTAAATGAGATCCGAATTAAAATTGTAAATGAGATCCGAAACTCGAATTGAATAAAAGAAATAAAATATTAAGAACGGTATTTTTTCTAATTAAGATCACCAGTAGTTAGTTTTGATGAGCGAGAACAGGGATAAACGACTTACACGCAGCCAGTCGAAAACCTCGAGTGTTAACTGGACAATTGGTAAAGTTGACGGAGGTTTAAGGCGATCAACAGAGTCACTCCCTGACTTAAATAATATTCAAGACAGTCATGCTTAAGATCCAGATTTTAATCCCAACAGAGCTTTGCACCAAGTCGAAACTGCGCCCACTTCACATATCTTAAACGACCCCATTCCAAGTACTAATTTACCGACCCCTTTTATTAATTATAACAAAATGCTGCCGAAAATCGATAATAATAGCGAAGCAGAAATATACGCCGAAACCAAAGCATTACCAGGACATGTAGTATCGTTAAATGATGAATTAAGTGTAGTGCCAACATTTGATGGAAGACCGAGCCAATGAACCTAATTGGTAGAAGGATGTAAAGAAGCACTAAGTATAATACCACCAAATATAGAGGAAAATCTAACCAATCGCTTAAGATTGAAATTAGAGGGAGAAGCACGTGCTACAGTAGTAGGACTAACATTTTCCACTGTAGATGAATTGTTAAACCATTTAGCTGACATATTCGGTCCCATTCAAACATTAAATCAATTATTAGGTGAATTAGGCAATGAGTTCCAAAGGAATGAGGAAAAGGTATTAACTTTTGGAAATAGGTTACGACTGTTAAGTAGTAAAATTATTGAAGCCAAAAAGAAAGAAGAGAATCTAGAGTCTTTAACGCCTACACAAAAACAGATAATTGAACAAAACATATTTGAATGCTTTAGAAGAGGACTAAAGCCTGAAATTCGGCTAAATTTACCTAGTGATACCACCATCCTAAATGCGCTAAAGAATGCCATAAAAGTCGAAAAGGACCTAGAATTACAATCAACGTTACGAGTACGAGCCTCTAATAATTCTCGTTCTTTCAGATCAATAACCCTCTGTCAAAATTGCAATAAAGAAGGCCACAATGCCCTAAATTGCAATAGTATAACTAGAGAAAGTAATAATAAACGATGTAATTTCTGCAAAAAGGTCGGTCACGAAGAAAATTCATGCTTCTCCAAGTTAAGGAATAATACTACAACATGTCAAATTTGCAATAGGAAAGGTCACGTTGCTCGTGATTGTCGAACACATCTCAAATGTCAAATATGTAATAGAAACGGTCAGATAGCTGCAGACTGCCGAATTCGAACACAAATAAGAATGATAAATCAAGTTATTTGTCAAATTTGTGATAAACCTGGCCACTCAGCGAAAGAGTGTCGCAGAGATTTAAGCAACAACCGTGATACAGAAGTTATTTGCCAAATTTGTCGTAAGTCAGGCCATTCAGCGAAAGAATGTTATAATAGTAATAGTGTTACTCCAAACACTAATTATTTTTATTGTAAGCAACCAGACCATTATATCGCTAATTGTCCAAAAAGACAACCATATCGCCATCAGTTTCAGGGAAACGGGCAGCAGTCCTCTCATCAGAGCGCAATGCAGAGGACCAATTCGAATCAAGCGCATCAATTACAAGAGGCAGAGGTATTGCTCAGTCTTATACCGTAAGAAATGAACCAAAAATCTCAGCTAAAGTCCCAATAATTAATGCAAACTTCCTAGGTGATATCAAATTTCAAATTATAATTGATACAGGCTCAGAAGCTAACATAATGAAAATAGGAATGATTCAAAGTTACACAGAACATATAAATAGTACTCGATGCAAACAGTTAAAAGGAATAGGCTCAGAGGTCTTTATCACATTAGGCACAATTACACTATCGATATTTGGTTTATCGACGGAATTTCAATTAGTACCAGATGATTTTCCAATACCTTGTGAAGTAGTTTTAGGGGCTACATATTTTTCAGAAAGCAATTCTGTAATAAATTTCGCAACGCGATAATTTATTGTAGGAGATCATGTTATACGATTTCAAGAAAATGATGTTCAATGTAGCAATTTTTGTTATTTACATAGTACAGAAAGAATAGAAGAAGTTAGTATTAATGCAATACAAAAGGTTTCTCCAAAAGTCAAAGTTTTGAATCCATCAACTAGGACCAAAGAATACTTCCTAATAGACACCGGGTCTGAAGTCAATCTAATAAAGAAACGTCTTCTGTCACCTGGAAATGAAATTGATAACACGCAAAAAACGCAAGTCCGAGGAATAGGAAAAGAAATAATATCAACCCTTGGTACAACCGAAATAAGGATATTTGACACTTACACTATCTTTCACGTAGTCGATGATGCTTTTGGAATGACTTACGAAGAAATATTAGGCGCTTTATTTCTCGAAGAAGCTAAAGCTATTATAGACTTTGGATTCAATAATTTTAGAGGAGAAAACTTTGTTGTACCTCTATTATTAGAACGAGACCTCGGAAAAATCATGTCAAAACCACAAATCAATAAAGTGCAGATTAGTCCTGACGAGTTTGACAGAATATCAAACGAATTGATACCATTAGATTTTGGAGTACCGTTTAATTCAGCCGTCAGACACGTTTATAGTATTGCACAAAACAGCGTTAACGAGGAATTAGATATAGAAGATATAGATAATGATTTAGGGATAGCCGACGTAATCTTAGATGAAACCAACGAAGATAGTAATAAAATCATAGAAGATTTAAGTCACCTAAACAATACTGAAAAGAGTTACATTGTTAATCTCATTAAGGAAGTACGAGATGTCTCCTATCTTCCTAGCGACAAGTTACCGAGAACCGATCTTGTCTTGCATGAGATAAGAACAATCGATAACGTACCAGTAAATAGTAGACAGTATCAATTTCCTCACGCGATGAAGGATAAGCTTAACTATTATGTCGAAAAATTACTAAAAGCTGGTATAATACAAGAATCTACTTCACCATACAACATCCCCATATGGATCGTACCTAAGGCAACAGACAGTAATGGAAGAATGGTGTTGGACATGAAAGGATTGAACGAAAAAACAATTGCTGATTCGTATCCAATACCTAACATTACACAAATTTTTGATCAAGTAGGAGGTGCTAGATTCTATTCCGTACTCGATCTCGCCATGGGATTTTACCAAATCAAGATGCACCCAAAAGATGCGCATAAAACGGCTTTCAGTACTCCTTTCGGCCACTATGAATTTGTGCGTATGCCATTCGGTTTGAAGAATGCGCCCGCGACTTTTCAACGTTTAATGGATACGTTGCTCCGCAGACTTCAAGGGCTAGATCTGTTCGTGTATTTAGACGATATAGTTATATATGCAAATACACTTGAAGAACATGATCGCAAATTTCGAATGTTGGTTGAAAGATTACGAAAGGCAGGATTGAAATTGCAGATTGGAAAATGCAAATTAATGCGACGAGTTAATTACTTAGGTCATATAATAAGTGAAAATGGTCTAGAGCCAGATACGAAAAAATTGAAGCAGTTAAGGAATTCCCAAGACCCAAGTCGGTTAAAGCTGTCCGTCAATTTTTAGGGTTATATGGTTATTATCGTAGATTCATTAAAGATTTTGCGAAAATTGCTAAACCTTTGACCAGGCTTTTGCAAAAAGATACGGTGTTTGAATGGACAGATAAAATCGAAAGTTCATTTTGTGAACTTAAAGAGTTGCTGTGTAGCGCTCCATTATTACAATTCCCAAATCTTGATAAAGATTACATAATTCGTACTGATGCCTCTGGAATTGCAATAGCAGAAATACTCTCACAAGGCACTATTGGATAGGACCAACCTATCGCATACACCTCTCGAGTATTACGTGGTCCGGAGTTGAATTACGAGGTTTACGAAAAAGAAGCGCTTGCAATTATTCACAGTATCAAAGCATTCGAATCATATGTCTTCGGGAGGAAAATCACCATTATTACTGATCACCAACCTTTAGTTTGGTTTAAGTCAGCCGACCTCAATACCAGGGTTTTGAAATAGCGTTTTTAAATTTTTGAATATGTCTATGAGATAATTTATCGCCCAGGCAAAGTCAATGCGACAGCCGATGCATTATCACGAAATCCGATAGAACCAGTTAATGTAAAACATATACGTCAGAATGATAGAGAAATTAAAAATCTAGTTTACTCTTATACTACTGTGGGCAAAAAGTAAGGTGAATTTGTTTGTAAAATGAAAAATCTTTATTTATTCTTCTACATCAATGTCATCCCCTTCGAAGTAATCCCCTCCCGATAAAATACACTTATGCCAACGTTTTTTCCAATCCTCGAAACATGCCAAATAGTCCCTTTATAGCCATCAGCGCCTTCTTCGATTCAGCTCTTATCTCCTCAATCGACTCGAAACGCGTTCCCCGGAGTGGTCTCTTGAGTTTTGGGAATAGCCAGAAGTCAGACGGAGCCAAATCAGGCGAATACGGTGGTTGCGGAACGATATGCGTCGAATTTTTGGCGAAATGGTCACGAAGAACGAGTGCAGTGTGAGATGGTGCATTATCGTGATGCAAAAACTAAGAGTTGTTGGCCCATAATTCTGGTCTTTTTAGACGAATTGCTTCATGCAAACGACGCATAACGCGCAAATAATATTCCTTATTAACAGTTTGGCCGGGTGGAAGGAATTCATAGTGCACCACACCACGAAAATCGAAGAAAACTGTCATCATGACCTTGATTTTTGAACGACTTTGACGTGCTCTTTTCGGTCTGGCCTCGCCTTTAGCACGATATTCGCTTGATTGGTCGGTTGTTTCAGGGTCGTAAGCATAAATCCAAGTCTCATCTCCCGTAATCATGCATTTCAGCTTGTCCTGATAGTCAGAAAGCATTGTTTCACACACATCAACGCGGCGACTTTTTTGCAAGAAATTGAGCGTTTTCGGTACCAAACGAGATTTGACTTTTCGTAGGCCCAAATGGTCTTTCGAAATTGTTTTCACAGATCCTTCTGATATTCCGATCATATCAGTAAGGTCTCTAACAGTCAACCGACGATTTTCGAGCACTAATTCCTTCACTTTATTGATGTGTTGGTCATCTGTTGACGTCGATGGTCGTCCGGAGCGCTCCAAGTTATCAACACGTTCTCGACCCTCTTTGAAGTCTTTGTACCACTTATAAACATTTTTCTGCGACATGGTAGAATCACCAAAGGCCTTCCGCAACATCCTCAACGTTTCCGCAGCCGAAATTTCATTCCGCAAACAAAATTTGATGGCACTTCTTTGCTCAATTAAATCAGACATTGTAAAAATCGAAACATGCACTCTTGGTCGTTTGGTAAACACAAGCGTAAATATATTACTGATGATGACATTGACATGAAATTTGTCCCAGATGTCATTCGCAGTCCTACCAACTCAAGAAAAAAAGAACTAGCCCGAAATGTTAAGCCCGCGAAGTTTAAATTGAAAATTCACCTTACTTTTTGCCCACAGTAGTATTAGCAAACAGACAGGTGAAGAGTTTCAATTCTTAACTGATTCTACTTCCACTACCAATATTATAAAATCCTGATGTATACCTGACGATATACCTATCCAAATGTCCAATATCTTACCCATGCAGAGTATTTTTGCTGAAGATGATTATCAATAATGTGGATTTGTCAAGTTAACAATAGCCGGAAATGAAATAGTATTTTATGTTGTTGCAAATTGTCAAATGCCATATCACGGAATCATAGGTAAAAATTTCTTATACAACACCAGTACGAGGATAAACTATTGTTGAAATAAATGAGTCGTGGTTATGGAGAAATAAGAATGTTTTATTTAATAGAAACATGTATTTTAATTACAAGAGGTGCAAGCCTCATGCTTGCCGTGCTGCTCTTGCGACGGTAGACTGACTGGCTGAATGAGAAAGTTCTCAAGACGGCGGGCGACTGCCGGCTCGCGCACCGATAGCGTGATGCACGCGGGAGGGGATGAGCATGTGTCGAGCTTGGGCTTGCTAAGTAAATCCGAGCTCGAGCTCGACGGGCTCGCGTTTACAAGCTATCTGTACAATATGATATGTGCTTTACAACACGCCTCCTTACATTTATATTGTACATTTCTTATTGCTAATTTACATTTAGTGATTTTCTTACTTTTATAAATTTCTCTTTACATAGAATTTTCGTTAGTATGTCTGCAATATTTTTTTTTTCTATTTTTACAATGTCGATCACACCTTTTTCATAGTTTTCGTTTACATAGTGGTGTTGCACTTCGATGTGCTTGGAATTTTTTGTAAAATTTCCGAATTTTCCTATAGCTACTGCACCTGAATTATCTTCATACATTTTAATTCGCTCTTTTACATTTATATTAAACGCATCTTTCAGCAAATCTTTGACAAATAGAATTTCAGTTACAGCATTAGACAATGCGACATATTCAGCAAATGTTGAGCTTTTAGTTACAATTTTCTGTTTTTGTGTTTTCCAATAAATTACATTTCCGTACAATTTTATAATGAATCCAGTCGTGGATTTTCGATCAATGTGATCTCCCGCATAATCTGAATCAACCATGCAGTCAAGTTCTTCATTTATTTTGTTAGTATAAGTTAATTTTAAATCCTTCGTTTTATATAAGTATTTTAATATTCTTAATGCATATTTAAAGTGTGTGTAATCATAGCAATTTTGATATCTACTTAAGTAATTTACACTAAATGCTATGTCAGGTCTTGTGCCTGTACTTATGTATAAAAGTTCTCCAATTAAATTTCTATATTTTATGTTTTCATCGAGTTCTGTAGCTTGTTCAAGCTTTAATTAGTCTCCATTGGAGTGTCATATAATTTTGCGTTTTCTAGGTTGTATTTTTCGGCTAATGATTCTATATACTTTTGTTGGCATAGTGTCATAGTGCTTTTGTCTCTATTGTGTTCAATTTCTATTCCTATGTATGTTTTTAATTTTCCCATATCTTTCATTACGAATCTTTTCATTAATTGTAATTTTATTTCTTTGATTTTATGTAAATCTTTACAACATACAGTGCCGGTCAGCCACTTTTACCCCCCCCCCCCCCACGGGCAAAATCAGTCTAACTTCAAAGTTTTATATCTCTGGTAGAAATTAACGTACAGAGACGCGCGTCGGTGCGTTTGAAAGGTCTTTCGGAGAGCTTTCAAATGATATGACTCACGGTTACCATCGATTGTTTTTTTAAATTTTGCAACAATTATGCAAAATTGAAAATTCTGAATTTTTTTTATTATTTTTGACAATTAGCCGATTTTGGAAAAAAAATCGTACGAAAATTTGAAGTACACCATTTTTTAGCTATTACCAAACCCTATCTGAATCACTCATCAAAAATTTATTTTCGTCAAATATGACGCGCGCACGGGCATTTTTGTCTGGAAGTGACAGTTTTTTTCAACATTTTTTATCTCCGTCAAATTGTAACAATCGAAAAAAATTTTATAGGAGAAAAAATGTTTGTTTTTTCACGTAGAATACTGCAATAATTTTTTTTTCGGTTTTTCGAAAAATTTTTTTTTTCGGTTTTTTTCAATTTTTTTTCTCACAGTCGGTACGCTAAAAAGATGAGAAACCACAAAAAAAAATTTTTTCTACCCATTCAATAATACTACATAACAAGTATCGTAAATTACATCAAAAAAAAAATCTTTTTTTTTTCGAACCTTGAAAAATAATTTAAACCGAAAAAAAAAATTTTTCGAAAAACCGAAAAGAAAATTATTGCAGTATTCTACGTGAAAAAACAAACATTTTTTCTCCTATAAAATTTTTTTCGATTGTTACAATTTGACGGAGATAAAAAATGTTGAATAAAACTGTCACTTCCAGGAAAAAATCCCCGTGCGCGCGTCATATTTGACGAAAATAAATTTTTGATGAGTGATTCAGATAGGGCTTGGTAATAGCTAAAAATTGGTTTACTTCAAATTTTCGTACGATTTTTTTTCCAAAATTGGCTAATTGTCAAAAATATAGATATTTATGTAGCGTTTCGTACCATGCTCTGGGGCTTTCTTTGAGACCGTATAGAGCTTTCAATAATTTGTACACTTTATTTTTGCCAATTCCATAACCCTTTGGTTCATGTATATACACCTCTGACTTTACTGGACCATTTAAAAACGCCGTTTCAACGTCCATTTGTTCAATATACAAATTGTTTACGCAACAATAACTTAATAAAATGTTTAGAGTTTGCATTTTTTCTACAGGTGAATATACATTCTCCAAGGTTTCTCTTTGTTGAAAGCCTCTTACTGCTAAACGCGCTTTATACGAATTATCGCCTTTTCTCTTATAGACCCATTTTACGTCAATAATTTTCTTATCTTTAGGTTTGTCTACAATGATCCAAGTTTTGTTTATATTTAGGCTTTCTATTTCAGAATTCATAGCCTTTTGCCAATTTTTATGGTCGTTTTATTTTAACGCCTCCTCAAATGTATTCGGTACATTTGCGTTTACATAATTTACATAGATAAAATTTGTAATCGGATCACCGTATTTCTGAACGGGACTTTTCCTTCGATTTGATATTCTTGGAACCGTTAGATTTTTATTTTGTTCTATAGGTACATTTGTTGGATTTTCAGT
Organism: Phymastichus coffea; assembly: GCF_024137745.1. Lineage (NCBI taxonomy): Eukaryota > Metazoa > Arthropoda > Insecta > Hymenoptera > Eulophidae > Phymastichus > Phymastichus coffea. The sequence continues at coordinate 855,510 of NW_026706835.1, read as the reverse complement.
TTCAATACTTGTATCATCGTTATTTACAATTTCATCATCGTTATTATTACTTTCATTTGCAATATTTTCGTCTATTTGTTCATTCTCGCTATCTAGATTTAATTCAGTATAGTTATCATTTTCAATTTTCTCTAGGCAGATTAATTCCTTACCTTCTTCGATTATGTTTACGTGTCTAGCGTTTATTATTTTGTTATCAATAAGAACTCTATAGCTATCGTGATTGTAACCTACTAATTTTCCTATGTTGGATTTATTATCCTATTTACTATTTCTTTTTACTTCCGGATTTCTTACAAAAACTAAACTACCATAAATTTTCAAGTGTTCTACGTTTGGTTTTTCGTTAAACATTATTTCAAAAGGTGTTTTGTTTTCTACAGAATACGCTATTGTACGATTTTTTAAATACGATACTGTTTTGATTATTTCGGGCCAATATTTAGCATGTATTTTAGCCTCTCTTTGTAAACATCTGCCCATGTCCGTCGCGGCTCTATTAAATCTTTCTGCCACTCCATTTAATTCATGGACATATGGTGGGCAAGGTATTAGTTCAATTCCTTTATCTTTTATAAATTTCAAGATTTTGTGATTTACATATTCTTTTCCGTTATCACATCGTAATTTTTTAATTTTTTTTTTAATTGATTTTCGACTAAATTTACATAATTTTCAAAACAATCAGCTACTTCAGCTTTACTTTTATTGCAATAAATTCTACTGCATTTACTATAATCATCAATAAAACTTAAAAAATACTTTTCTCCACCGTTGCCTGTGGTACTATGTAGACCGTTAAGATCCGTATGAATTAATTCTAAAATTTCATTTGCGCGATTTCTCTTGTTTTGAAATGGTACATTAGCCATCTTACTTTGTATACAATTTGCGCATTTCATTTCATTATTTGCTAATTTTTCTGGTAAACCGTCAAGTAATTTTTCATCAACTAATTTCTTTAAGTATTGAAAATTTATGTGGCCTAATGCTCTGTGCCATTTTTCTTTATTTGTTAATTTTACGGAATTTGCAAAAATGTTTTTCTCAAAATCTTTATACATAAAGCTTTTCATTAAATATAAACCGTTTACTTTTGCAGCTTTTGCTACTAGTTTCCGATTGTTATTATAAATCTTTGCATTTTGATTTCTAGATACAATAGTATTATTTACTGTAATTTTTGAGAAGTTTCCATTAACATAATAAACATTCTTTAACACAATTTCATTTTCTCCGTAATAAGTTTTAAAATAAGTTCTTATATTTCCTAACTTAGTAGCTTTTAAATTTTTGCCGTCTGGCATTTTTACATCAATTGGTTTATTCAATATAACGAAATTTTCAAAATATTTATCGTCATTTACAATATGGTCAGTGCATCCACTGTTTAATAACCAATTTATTTCATTACATTTTTCTCTAAGCCCTGTTACATGATTTATCTGAATTACATTAATTTCGCGGTCATTTGGATTAGCTCTACTAGACTCGAGAGTCATAGTAGAGACTAAGAAATTTGTTTGTTTACAGCCGGTTACCTGCTTCGCTTTTGTGTGTTTGACCTCCGTCAGCCAGGTTTCCGATGAAGTGTCCTCGTAGGCTTGTTTTGTTTCTCGGCCTTGTTGACTTGTTGCTCGGCCTCGTCCTTGGCCGCGGTGATAGCTATTTGTTGTGTTGCCTCGCTGTTTTCCTCAAAGTCCTCGCTGGCCTCTACCTCTGATGTGTTGTTGATTTGGCTGCTCGCTCATGTTTTGACTTTGATAAATCTGTGAAGGTCTCCAGCAGTCCTTTATGTGATGACCTTGTCTTCCGCAGTTATGGCAATTTCCTTGCACTTTTGCGTTAAACGTACTTGCGTTTCTTTTCACGTCTGATTCTAGCTTAGACATATTTTTCTCTAGGATTTTCGATTTTACGTAGTCCACCGTTCTCTCCTTTTCGGGGACCAGATCTATAAAGTCTCCAATGTAACTGTAATTCGGTGGTAGCGCTTTGATTAAGTACCGCATCTTTTCTTATTCACTGAGAGATCCTCCGGCAGCTTTTAGTTTATTACACTTTTCTTCGAACACCGCGAAAAATTCTTCTACCGTTTGGTAGATTTTTAATTTTATATCTTCCAGCTTTCCTCTACACAGAATTTGTAAGGCTGTTGATTTTGTGGAATACATGCTTTTAAATTTCTCCATTATCTCGAGTGTAGTTTTGCAATCTCTAATGTATTCTAACTATTTATCGGATATTGAACTAATCACGATAGTTTTTGCTTTTAGGTCACTTTTGTTCCACGTTGCTTCTGCGTCATCTCGTGTCCTTTCTCTTGTAGCTTGATCCTTACATTCTTTATATTCGAGAATGTTTAATATTCTAAATTCCCAGCTGGAATAATTTGTACCGTCAAATACTGGAATGTGTACGTCGTCTATTTTCACTTGTTTCACCATTGCAAGTTCTATTGACTTGGTTGTCTTCAGCACGTTTTTCAATGTTCTCAGAAACACTTTTCTTATGTGATTTCTTCTTTCCATACTTAATTCGAAGTTTTCACTGATTTCCTCTGGTTTCTCTAGTTCATTTTTCTGATCTGTTTCACGATCAACTGACTTCTTAGCTTCTTCTTTCTTTGAGAACTTCATAAATTTCTATTTTGTCTTGCGTTATCTAAAAGATAAACGCATGGCAAAAGGAAATTTGAAAACTTCTAAACCACGCTCTGCTACCATGTTGAAATAAATGAGTCGTGGTTATGAAGAAATAAGAATGTTTTACTTAATAGAAACATGTATTTTAATTACAAGAGGTGCAAGCCTCATGTTTGCCGTGCTGCTCTTGCGACGGTAGACTGACTGGCTGAATGAGAAAGTTCTCGAGACGGCGGGCGACTGCCGGCTCGCGCACCGATAGCGTGATGCACGCGGGAGGGGATGAGCATGTATCGAGCTTGGGCTTGCTAAGTAAGTCCGAGCTCGAGCTCGACGGGCTTGCGTTTACAAGCTATCTGTACAATATGATATGTACTTTTACAACAACTATAATAACAATAGCATAAACGAAAGTAACGCAGTAAAACCTGTTATTAGTGAGAGTAACATGCAAATTTATAATCTATATACTCCTCTCGTTGACGAAGAACCTCCTTTATTGAATATATATAATCCAAAATACGTATGGACACAGTATATGATTAATAGTTTATCTGAACAGAGTCTAATAAAGGAAAAGTATGCTTTAGGAATTCGTGATGAGACCGATCAAATTGACTTAATAGATATTAATGGTTTAACCCATAGAAATTTAGGATCAATAACACTGAAATTATTTGAGATACAAATGAAATCCCATATTGTACAAAATGACTTTCCTATAAATTGCGAAGGCATAATAGGATCTGATTTCCTTTTTTCTAGTAAAGCAAGTGGTAATTTTGACACAAAGACAATAAAAATAGGAGACACTTACATTCCTTTTAGAAGACGGAAAATACCAACACAAGAGAATGATAGTTATATATCAGTAATCACCGAAGCAGACAAAACTCATCAAATTCCTGAAATAAATGTAGTTACTAGAGGGCAAAGACAACAAATGGAACAGTTATTTGACCCTGTGGTAGTTCAAAAAGAAACTGATGAAATCAAACCAATAAAACGTCCACATGGACGACCTCGGAAAATTCCTGTTAATAATGACAATAAAAATATTATTCCACACCCAAGAACACCTACTGTCGAGAAGTTGCCCATACCTGAATCTGTCGAAGTTGTTTCATAACGTTACCCCGAAAGAACTCGAAATGAGATACCTGATTACGTAGAAAGCGATCTAGACGACAGTGAACTTGAAGGTGAGGCACGAGTTATACCCGAAATACTTGTGCAACCCAATCAGAATCTGCCTCACAATATACAAGATACTGATTCTGAAGAGGACTCAATGAATAATAGTTCAGATGAGTCCGTAAAAACTGTAAAAAACACATATTTTCATTTTTAAGTCTCTGCACGTCTTAAATGAAAGCTTTAGCAATTACCTTTAAAATGCCCTGCGGTATTTTGTGATACGATGATTTCCGACCGAGATACAAAACTTTCAAGTTTGCCTAATTTTGAGGTAAGCATGGCAAAAGTGATTGATAGTGTATAAGGGATATATAATAGATTTAGTTGCGCGTTTATGTAATATACGAAAATTAGCTTACGAAAATTTAGTTAGCTCGAAAGAAAAATCAAAAAAATATTATGATAGACATATAAATCCAAAAGACTTTAGTTTAGGTGATTACGTTTTCTTAAAATCAGGACCTAAACCAGGGAAATTCGGGGATCAATACTCAGGACCTTATAAAATAGTTGGTATTCTTCCAAAACATAATGTAAAAATAGAGACTAAAAAGGGCACAAAAATAGTTCATTCAAATAGACTCCGAATTTCACATATAAACAAATCAACCAAGGAAAACAAGCCAAAATAGAAAAAAAGAGAGAGGAAAAATATAATAAAATATAAAATAAAATGAAAAAAATAAATAAATAAGATAAAATATATACATATATATTGCGAAACAAACAATAAATAATTAATCAAAAGAAACATATAATGAAATATTTTCTGATTACAGAACCAAAAACATGATGCATTCTTCTCTGTTATCACTGATATTCTTAACAATAACTAATCCAGTTACAGCCATCATAGGATACGACTACGGAGCAAAAACACTTAATATAACCACTATATCTTTATTAAATGTGGAAGAATGTGAAATGCCTTCAACAAAAATAAACGTAACAAGAAAATACATTCAATTATTACAGTTACATAACTATGAAGCTGCACAAGTGATTCAATGTAAAGTCCAAGTAGACCGAACTTTTTATTATTGTGGAATGCATTCACACAATTCTATAATAGAGAATGGCGCAATAGAATATTTAATGGATGTAAGCCAACAAACGTGTTATGATTTGCACAAAAGCGGTACATTTTACTTTGACAATTCACATGTATTTCGAGATATTAAAGTTAATCAAACTACAGTTAGACCCGCTATACTTGCAGGAAGCGTAGATCATAATGGAGAATGTACCTATGGCAGTTATTCCGCTGCTTATGGAAGCTGGAGTTCCGTAGTTGTCCAAGCTAAAATAAAAGTAACTTTACAAGAATATACCGCTTCTGTTAGATAATAACCAAATAATATTACGTAGTGGCGTTAGATGTATTTTAGGTAGTGAACATTGTATATAGTAGATTCTGAAGGAGGATACACTTTTTGGGAAAGTATACCTAAAGATGTATGCAAATTTAATCGGTATCAAATACTGTATGAAGGAACAGCTAATCAAATTGAAGGTGAAATAGAACAAACTTATTACTCGTTAGTAACACAAGACATTGCTTTCGCGTTAATATCCAAATCTAAACGTAATCTATGTGGTTACGAAATTATAGTTACCGAACATCCAAAATTATTTGTTTATGTTGTCGAAAATAATGCATTTTTCCTAAGTAAGAAAATATCGATGAATAACCTAGATATATTTGCGTATGTAAATTCTAAATTTGTATATGTAGAACGTCACATAAAAGTACAATTAAGTCGTATGTACAAGGATGTTGTCGTACATGGCTGTATGCAAGAAAGAGAAATTTTGAAAAATGCACTTGCAATTGCTAGTCAATCTCCCGATCAGTTTGCCTATAATCTCATGAAAGGACCCGGATACATGGCTGTGACAGCAGGAGAGGTAGTGCACATTGTTAAGTGTATACTCGTTGATGTGAAAGTATCGCAAGGAGACGAATGTTATGCTGAACTAAAAGTAATCCATAACAACCATACCAAATTCTTATCTCCCAAAACACATATTTTAAAATCTTATGGAACAGTATTTGATTGTAATGCTCTCCTACCCACATTCTTTTATTTCAATGATGACTGGTATAAGTTTTTACCAAGAGCAGTAGAAGCAAAAACTCCCACAACTCTTAAGCCTTTTTCTGGATTAACCTGGAAATACCAGAATATTCCCTCACTAGCTACGAGCGGAATATATACAGAAAAGGATCTACAACCTGAGAAATTCGTGGACACACCATAAAAGACAGTAACGGAATGATTGAAAAGTTAATGAACGAGAATGTAATGGAGCAGTTAGTAGTCAATACCTGGAACAAAATGTGGATGAAATTTATGACCTTTGGTACTTTCAGTGCCGGTATACTTGCAATTATACTAATTGTCCAACCTACGAAAAAATTAATAGAAGTCCTCATCAATGGAATAACTCTACATGGCATTTATGGATGGTCTTTTCATCTGATTGGGGCCATATGGAATAGTTTAACTACCTTTCTAATACATTTAGCACCAAAACCCACAGAAGCGAAAAGGGATGTAGAATCACCAGCAAATATTGCCACCGCTCCTGGACAGGAGTTATATCCGACTCTACATACAACAGAAAATAAAATAACACAACACCACCAGAGTAATTCGATTCCAGCATCACAATCTCAAGCAGTTAAACGGGCAGTGGATATTAATCTGGACGCCTGGACAATTCGCCGGTCGCAACTTACACTATTACAAATTAAACTTAAACGCGGACCTTTAGATAGCCGGCACGTGGATGCCTGGCTATCCTATTCAACGCGCACCGGCCGTCGCATCACCAGAGAGAGAGTGTAGAGAGAAAGAAGAAAAGAAGGCTTGACCTTTGTTCACCGCTCCTAGCAACGTCGTGGATCCCGGGCGATGTGCTGCCGCAGGAAGTACCGGTCGTCGTCGCTGGTCAGATCGTTGCTAGCTGCTGGCTGCTATCGCTGACCAGGTATCCACAGGCGACGTTGACTATCCTTGCAGGGGTGGGCTGGCTGAGGTCGCAGACAAAGCTGTTGCCGGTAGGGTTGACCTTCCTTCCGGCTATCCCAAACTGCACTCGCTAGCGGGACTACTGCATTCTAGTAGGACTGGGCTTCGACTCCCTCACTCTAGCAGGACTAGGCTTCGACTCTCTCACGCACTAATTCTTGCGCTCGTCTTGCAGCCGCTCAGCGGCGCTCGCTCCTCTCCCTACCTTGACCTATTAGTTAGGCGGCACGCGACGCGCCGCTTATCGGTCACGCGTTGCGTGCCTGCCAATCCCTGCATGGGCCTAATACTCTCTCTCTCTCTCTTTTTTTTTCTCACTCTCTCTCCGCGCTCCTCAACTTTTTCTTGCGCTCAACTGCGCTGGCCCGTCCTTGGCGCTGAAACAAAAAGACCAAGTGTTAGGCGCATACTTTAATGCGCCTAACGTTGGCCAACAAGCTTTGCCGAGTGGAGGAGGGAGAACGCAGACGAGAGACCGGCACACGGTCTGCTCTCGTCACACATTCGTAAAATCACATACATTCATGTAATTAATATCCAGTTTTAACTATGCTAAACTTACAAGAACTGATAAAATTGAGTTGAAAGTTTGTAAAAAAAATAGAAGTACTAATAAAGAATAGATTGCGAAACATTCGTAATATCTAGTTATGTCTAATGGATAAATAGCAAAGTAAATTCTCATAAAATTTCATATCACATGCATTTGGATGAACCATTAAATACATATAAAAATTTACACAGAAACATCGTTTAAAAAACTTTAAGATCTAATTGTTTTATACAAATAAGAACTAGTGAAACTCGAAACGAAATAAAGTAGAATAAACTAATAATTTTATATAAAGACATTTGTAAAAATCACATACATTCGTGTAATTAATATCCAGTTTTAACTATACTAAACTTACAAGAACTGATAAAATTGAGTTGAAAGTTGGTAAAAAAGGTAGTAAGTACTAATAAAAAATAGTATGCGAAACATTCCTAATGTCTAGCTGCTTGCAATGAACAAATTAAGAGGTAAAATGTTTATTAGTTTAAACTAATGCATTCCAGTAAAAATGATTACTCGTTTTACAATTTTATACAACTTCCAGTTTTTTCTGATACATTACAATACAGTTATTTTTTCTTTAACGAAATACATATCTATTTTTATTTTTAATTGACATATACTAATAAATACTTATAATGAATTCATAACAGATTACAGATATTAAGCCATTAAAATGTTTATTTGTTTGGGTATGGTAGGTTTTTCCTGGTGCAAAAACTTATAATACCCAATTTAAAATTTTTTTTATTGTATTTCATTGGTTACTTTCAACCAGGAACGATATAGATGAGATACGACTTCATGAAAATGACTTTTTGTAGCCTCATCGGATTCTCATCATTGTGTATTACATATAGTGTCGGAAAATAAACAAAGCCTTGATCGAAATATAAAATGTGTAATAAATTTAAGGAATTTAATAGTAAACTCCGAACTATCTGAAAACAAAATAAATATCTTGTATACGGGCCAACGGAAAATGTCCGTGTTGTGCTTAAATACCAAAGCATCCGTTCACCTAGTAAAAAGGAATTTGCTCAAATTATTCGAACATCTAAAAAATATTATGTTACACAAAGACACTCCAACATTTAGTATTTCTAAAGATATCAATATAAGAAACATACGAGTAGATAAGCCGATTGATTTTTTGAAATAAAATGATGAGGCAATAATTTCTATAATTGTGTGCACATTTTAGAGATAAAGTCTTTTGCAGGTAAACGGTGCTTTATCAGTGTACACCTATCGGTTGACTGCCACACGCTGAAAATGATTTCCGCAATATTTCTTTATTCTAGAATTTCCTGCACCTAATCATGAAAAGATTCAATACCTGGGCAAACTGTACAATTTCTTAAATAACAATCAACTGTCGGTTCATTGCACATAATAATTGAAAAGCAATCATTATAATTTTTAATTGGGTATCTCAGCCCAAGCGTTATCCTTTCCAAATCAGCAGCCTCTACCATATTTTTGAAATTTTCATGAATAGTGCAAACACATACACTATGTGTGCCTTTGGCTCCAGCCAGTTCAACGTATTCTGGTCGAAGCTCTGAAAATTTGGTTACACCGATGGAATTATTCGGATACAATTTCTTAAATTCTCTATGTAAACACGCTATATCATATAATAATACTCGCTTTTTTTCCAACTTTTTAGTTTTATCTTCTGATACTACAAGGACATTTTTCAGATTTGGCATTAACCGGCTATTCAAATCACTTTATAGAAATCTATCGCCAATTTTTTCATATCATTTGGTAAAGGTTTCCCTTTCTTTAATGCTAGTTGCGCTAATACTCCTTCTAATTCCCTTAGTTTTTTAGCTTTGATTGCCATATGCCTAGTCGTTCCGAATTCTTTAGCTGTTTCACGAGTACTCCATTCCTCGGGAGCAACTGTTAAAATTGATAAACGTAGAGGATCTGTTTTTTCTAGCGAATTGAATTTCTCTTTCAACCCATCTAACATGTGTTCTAGTTCAATTTCTCTTCCCGACTTAGCACTTTTATTATCTACTAAGTCTTCATTTGCAGATGGATGTACGTCTGACCTGGCTGTTACATGTGATTTATGCACCTTTGCCACTTTAGCAGGTGGCCCAGGTGAATTTTGACGCAAGCTGAGCCTATAGCAGAAGTTGTTCTTTGTAAGATTTTAGAACCTCAAAATTTTATCCAGATAACGTAATTATTTGAAGAATGGTAATTTTTAAGTAATCGAAAATAATATAACTCGCAATATTTATAAGTTTTCTGTATGTCTGTATATGTATTTGATTATATATATATATTTCATATAATCTTTATAAGCCATACCTGAAGGAAAAAATATCATGAACAGATTGTTTATCTGATTTATAGCATACAAATAAACTTTATTATTATAAATAATAAAAACTTTAAAGTTATCTTGTTAACAACTTTTTCCACACTTTAAAGATTTGTTGGAAAACCAGTGGGTTGTCTGAATCATGCGTTCGACTTGTTTGGAAACTGAATCGGTCACCCTATGGCACCACCGAGCTTCCGTAGGAGGATGTTCGTAGGCCGTAGCGTGGCCGTGCTGGCGATTGGCGCTTGGCTCGTCCAAAGCATATTAATAATTACTAGCTAATATCTTAACCTAACTAATAGCTAGGTATGTTAGCAGTCAACCTCGCAGTTAACTATCGAGTGGTAAACAAAATTTGAAGTAGGAAATAGATTGTTGACTTGGAAGGCCTGACGTATTACGTCATATTTCATGACTTATTATTGAAATAAAGATGATATTTTACATCAAGAAACACTCAAAATTAATTGGACAATTAAAGATTTCTAAGTTGGTCATCATAGCCCAAACGAGTATGTATTTTAAAACTTTGACACAATCAACATTACAATAATAAAGTAAGCGAGTGGTGTTTTACCTTATACCCGAAGTGTAAATTTGACAGAGAATTCGTGTTGTATCTTATCGTCAACTCTAAACGTAATATCCAACGGAAACTAGACTATGAATTTTCAATAATAAGTAGAAAACATAGTCTAATTGTAAAACGGAACAACACACCTTTATTTGAGCTTTGTTTATCCAAATCGAGTTGAACATAATTCACAGAGTGAAATATTTTCACAGATAAAGAAAAGGGTTACCTGATCGAAAATACATTATTTAACAGTATCACGTAATATCATAGTGTTCTAACCAGACCAAGATTTTACAAAAAGTGTCATCACTTATCACTACGATTGGCTAAGAAAAATGGCAAGCGAGTTTGATGAATGTGAACGATTCATGCAGGCAGATAATCTTCCCGACGTGACTTTCAATATGCAAGGTAAAAAAATCAAAGTAAATAAAAGCATTTTATCAAGTCAGAGTCCAGTTTTCGAAGCAATGTTTACACATGATATGAAAGAGAAACAACAGAACATAGTTGATATTTTTGATATTAATTACAAGATAATGAAAGCATTGTTCCAGTTCATCTATACGGAAAATGTGAGAAATCTGGATAGCATATAGGCGAGCGGCAACCACCCCAAAAATGACATAGTAGTGACCAGATTAGAACTAATCGCTAATAACAGTCTATCTTTATGTTTTCGAGAATGCTGAATCCGAATATGAAGTTTATTTTATCCTAAAATTGGGGGAACGTTTTCAAAATCGACATTTAAGCCGAAAATGTTCAAAATTATTTTTCATGATTTTTGGAATTCGAATCGCTGCAACTCAGCCGATAATGATTATTTTTATTTGAAAATTTTTTTACTTGTAGTTAAAAGCATTAGTAAAATGGTAAAACCAGTCCGAAATCTCTAAAGCATTTTCCGATCGAGCGGGAAATTCTGGAAAATTTTTTTTCGGCTACTCGGACTCCGTGCATACTTTTGCAAAAGTTGAGTGACAAATTTTTTAATTTTCAATATCTACATATGCAATCTCAAAGTGTAAGGTATGTAGAAGTTTTCCAGAAAGTTTGAGCCCTTGGTTTTCATTAGAAAAAACTTTACAGCGATTTCAGTAAACCGCCTATGATCGCGCGGCGCTATATTACTCTCGCTAGGCATTTCGCTTGACGGATTTTTTTATCGTTCTGGAGTAGTAAGAGTTAGGAGAACATAAGGTAAATGAAATAAAACTGCTGATTTAATCTTCCTCTTCGTCATTTATTGAATTTGGTTTATTAGCACATGAAGGCCGACAACTACATAAATCGCAACATTTTAAATTCGATTTTTTACATGGACAAACATCTGTAGAACAAGAATCTTTTTGAGAACAAGAACAGAAAAAATTTTGCAAATATTCCATTGCACATATACCGTCGTAATAGTCAAATAATATATCTCCCTCATCGATTAGCCAGCCATATTCTTTCAAATCTTTAGTATCAATGTCAGAACATATTGCTTGCTTCCATTCGTTAACTTGCCAGATACATCTAAGAATATGTTTTTGTAATGCAGGCTTAGACGGTGGTAATTTATCGATACCTGGATTTTTCAATCGAGCTAAATTATATCTTAGCGAATTAATATCAGTGCGGATGGCTTTCGATTTATTGTGTAAATCGTACAACATAGCGTAGAAAATACTAACTACTTCAAGAGCACGTTCGATTGAGATACTGCAAATATTGCTAAGTTCGTTCAATTCTTCATCAGACATTTTCTTTGCTGTAATATAAGCTGTTTTTTTTCCGATATAAAAAAAGCGACGACGTTGTGTCGCACCCAGTTAATGCGTGCACAGAAATAAGTGAAGAAGTTAAGGGCGGTCTGAGTTTATCTACCAAGCAGTGAACTGGAATATATCTTCTCATATCGCTACGTATAGTTTGTTTGCCAGTGTAAAACCAAACTTCAGGCTTATTTTCTAAAAACTTATAGTTACTTATCAGTAATACAAACACATCTGTATCAGGCGATTCTACAATTATTTGTTTTCTAACGGTTATTTGATCATTATCGGTTATTCTTTGAGCACACTTTACGTGAAAAACTAATCGAGTATCTGCATCAATGTGATTGCACTTAAAAATAGGATCTATTTGGCACACTCCTTTCATATCGATTACGAATGAGTCATCGCGTGGTTCTAATCCACCTGATAAATAAACCTTTTTGTTTGTATCGCGAAATTCTATATTATTATCATATAAATTATTCTTAATATAGTCACATATGAACGCCGTTAGACTAGATTTACTTTGGTTGTTTGACAATATAGCTTTCAAATCATGCACACTCCTGTTTCCAACTATATCATACGTTTTCGTACACCTACCATATCTTCGATTTCTTTCTTCTTGCTTTGGATTTGGCGATTCGTCGTCGTACCTATCAAAAACATAATGAACTTCTTTGGACTTACGCAAACGACTTATGATATCATCTAAAATCATTTTTCCTAAGCAATCAAAGTCAGCAAACGATTTCGCAGTCAGAGCTTGCAGTCTAGCCATACCATCAACGATAGTAATTCCTTGTTCTTCCATTGCAGGAGATTGTTTAATAATATATTCTTCGATTTCTTTTTCTATTATGTGCATCAAATCGCATTTTTCTGTTGTTCTTCGACAGCCGTCGGGCTTAAATAGAGAGGACGGTATTGAAGTAAGCGGGAAACTTAATATTATTTTCAAATTAACTTCTTCTCGACTTGCAGATACTATTAGAGCTCGTTGGTATACACTTTCTGCCGATACCATTTTTTTAATAATTTGGCCGTTCACCTTGATAACAGTTTTCTTTTTCGACTCACTGAAAGTCTTCATAACAGTCTTTGTAATTGGATCAAAGAACCCAAATCGCTTTCCTGGCAAGTCTTCTGTGGAGCTGTCGAGCCGCTTCGATACAAATTCTCGCAATTTATCCATACCGTTAGATTTTACATTCAATAAAAATTCTTGAGTCTCTGGATTTGCAACAAGCCCACTGCTTATATTAATAAGCGCATCACTTCGGATAGATAAAGAAAATGGATCGGACATGTGATTTTTAACGTGCTTTAGAATCATTGCGAAATGTTTTTCGTCTTTCAAAATTTCATTTTGTCTTTCACCTTCGTGTTCGTAAGTCTTATTATGATCATCTGAAACAGAAACATTGCTTCGATTCTGCATATTTGAAGAATAAAGACCTAATATATTTCTTGTAACTGTCCATCTTAAAACCGTAGTATCTTTCATTGTGAGACCAACAATTCCTGTAGCACTTTTTGTATTTAATATCACGGTCGATTCAACAGCCATGTCACTACACATTCCTCTAAAACATCCTGGAGTAAGCCGCACCGAAAAATTCCCGTTCATAAATTCATTTTTTACCTCTTCAGGCAAATTGAGAAGCATTTCTAATACGTGATAAACACACCATCGCGAGTAATTGATGTTATTACATACGAAGAAGTACGGCAACATAGCAGCCTCAGAACTTACCTCTGACTTCCAATCGCCTTCTCGTTCTGATCTCCACAATTGAAGTAGTATTTGAAGGCATTGTAAACAGTCGTCCCAAAATAAAAATGTAGGTATTTGTGAGCGTCTTATCTGTCGAAATTCGTTAAATAATTCTAACATTATTTTTTGGGACACTCCTGTTAGTGTGCTAAACGTTTCATTCGTGCAAGTTCCTTCCTCGTACTCTTTATAAAAATTATTATACAATTCCCGAAGTTGATTAAACAATTCTTCATCTCTCTCAGTTAACCATTCAAGAAAATTTTCAAACATAAGATAGAGTAATACTTCATAACAGAGCGTAAAAGCTCGCATTGTTCGATGGAATTGCTTGCCATCAAGCATTTGATCAACTGAATTTCCTGCGTATACTCCAGATTCAACCAGCATATTGCGCAAGCCGGAATCACCCCATATCTTTCCAATACATGTGGTAAATGTATTCATTGTATGAAAGGGACCCATACGCAAAACAACATCTGATAACTCTTCTTTCAAATGAAATTTGACTATTTGAGCGACTGCAAATAATTGTTGATCAAAAGTGTGCACGCTGTAGTTTTGACCGCAGGCTTTAAACAATTGCTGAGCTTTCTTTAACGTTGTATATACCGTACTCGGGTCGCTCGGTTTCGCATTTATTGCTGGAAGATACTGTGGAGTTGCAAAGTCTGTTTTCTCATCTGCAAAATGGGTATTGAATGCTACCCAAGAAGGAATGCATTGTTCAACGACGTCTTTCGCAAGATAATCGGTATCGGAAAAAATTTCTCGCGGGACATTTCTCAAAAAAGCCCATATCAGATCAACAATATTAAATTCTTCGTGTTCCTGAATTAATTTCTCTAACGTCATAATAGCGCCTTCAAATTTAGGTGGATTGGGTCTAACAGACGGCTTATTATAAGGCATAACATCTAACGAAGCAGTACTTTTTTCGGGAAGCGCTCTCTTGCAGGTTATCTTGGGAATCCTTTCGGTCGATTCAGTATCGCCGACTCTTTGATTTTGAAAGAGCACCCGCGCCATTGCATGATACGTGTTTTTTCCGTCAATTGTTTCAGTGTTAATGTCGATATTATCGTCACCTTCGTGAATGAATCCGCCACCATCATCGCGATGAATGATTCCAGATGGTACATAAACACCCGAATTTTTTTCCAATTCTTTCTCGGCTGAAATTGTTAGGAAACGCCGTACGTCGTCATTCGTGCCGCAAAAACCATGTGCGTTCAAAATACTGATTAAAGATTTCTTTGCAAACATGTATTGTAATTGTAAAGTTAATCCAAGAGTAAAAGGCGGCATAAGTGAATTACCTTGACTTCTTCGCGAACAATAAATTATAGTTTCTGAAATACTAAGAGTTCGACGTACAATTTTTTGATCGGTTGCTAATTGTCCTTTTAAAAACGATGAACTATCAATTATCCAACAAATTAGTTTTTGTAGTACCGTTGGAACATATTTCTTTGAAAATTCTAGTGTAATTTCATTAGGAAAAAAATATTCTGTATTTTTTGGTATTTTATTGATTGCATTTCGTATGGACCCAGCTACATGAAGTATCATTGAATTTTCGTCACTTTCACTGCTAGTAGTTTGAAAACATTCCTCAGCTTTTTTATTTATAAAATCATGCAATTTATGAACCAACAAAACAAGAGGAAATTTTGTTAAAGCTACAATATCAGCTTTCCCATGATATGAATGAAACTGTAAATCCATCTCTTTAACATTCATTAATTTAGATTTTATAAAGCCTGATTTAATATTATTAGCATCATCTATACTTTTGATTTTTTTATCAACAAGCATTTGAACAAAACTTTCGCAAAGCTGTGGTAAAAATATGATTTCACCAGCTTCAAATTTATTTTTGTACAATAAAGCAACATCTTTTGCAATACTGTCATAGTTTTCCACTGTTCTCGATGTATCGCTTGATATGCGATTGAGTGTTTTAATATTTACGTAATTTTGGTAACACAAGCTATGATACCGAGCTTTCTTATCACACAAATCAAATTCTGGGTTGTTTAATAAATTTTTGATAATAGAATCTTTCCGAATATCAGCAGCAATAAGAACTTTTGATTTCATATCTGCACTTTTACCTTGTGACACGTTTGTGAATTTTATGTTTTTCTTCGGATTATCTTCTTCTCCACAAAAAAAGCATAAGTGTAACCAATCAAATGAATCAGGCTGCAATGTGCGCGCTCTTTTACTCGATAACTCGGTGTCAAAGTCGTTGCATCGTCGTTTCGCCATTTCATGATACTGATTAAAGATTATAATAGATGAAATTAACTTGATATGCATAAAATTATCGCGCACCAGGTCAACTGTTCAATACTTATGTTATTTTTACATTCTCTATGTGTATATAATTGATTTATCTACGTATTAAATGCATTTTTAAGCGAGAGCAAAGAAATGCGTGCACCTACGATGAATTCAGCTGCGAGCAGGACCTGTTGAAGCTTGTACAGCGCGAGACTTGTTCCGAGCGCGTTCATGGCGCTAATCGCGCGAATTTCGAAATCGTGAAGTATTTTTTCTAATGAAGATCAAGGGCTTAAACTTTCTGGAAAACTTCTACATACCTTACACTTTGAGACTGCATATGTAAATATTGAAAATTAAAAAATTTGTCACTCAACTTTTGCAAAAGTATGCACGGAGTCCGAGTAACCGAAAAAAAATTTTCCGGAATTTCCCGCTCGATCGAAAAATGCTTTAGAGATTTCGGACTGGTTTTACCATTTTACTAATGCTTTTAACTACAAGTAAAAAAATTTTCAAATAAAAATAATCATTATCGGCTGAGTTGCAGCGATTCGAACTCCAAAAATCATGAAAAATAATTTTGAACATTTTCGGCTTAAATGTCGATTTTGAAAACGTTCCCCCAATTTTAGGATAAAATAAATTTCATATCCAGATTCAGCATCCTCGAAAACATAAAGCTAGACTATTATTAGCGATTAGTTCTGATCTGGTCACTTTTTCGTTTTCTAAGCGACTTTTGAGGGGTTTGCCGCTCGTCTAATAGTTGGCGATCTTCTTTATGCAGCCAATAAGTATCAAATCCTTAAATTGAAAGAAAAGTGCGAAAGCATTCTCTTCAAACAACTCACGGTTGGTAATGCCGTGGAGATTTTAAACCTGACCAACATTTGCGATGCAAGGAATCTACAACCATTAGTTATCCATTTTATTGCTATCAATCACAGAGAAATTGTAAAAATGCCTACATTTTCTGAGCTGAATGACAATTTGAAACAAGAAATCTATGAGATTATTGCAAAACGTGGATAAAATTATTGCAAAACGTCTCTGCAAGTTCTGCAAACTTTTGCTTTATTAGTTATATGTGGGTACTCTTGGAGAACAGCTTTTGATATCTTACGTTAATCGGTCCCAACACGGCCCGTTCGTCCGAGCGGATTAACACATCTATATGATCGGATAGTTGACATAGTTTGAGAATCAAATGTTAAAAAAAGTTATTTTATTTTCGGACAACTACTTCATGATTTTCCTATTATTATGTTAACTATTTCTACCAACGGTGTCATCAATACTCAATTGTTTATATTTTATTATTTTTTTGTCTTTTATGTGATATTTCCTAAACTTCAATCTGTACTCAAAATAATCTGATAAAAGCTATAACGTAAAACAACATGATATTGAAATTCCTTATTTAAATCATATTTGAAAATCAATAAATGTTTGGTTGTAAAATAAACTCACTGTTTTATATTTCAATGTTATTATTACTCAATCCAGCAAAAATAATTCCAATTTGCGAGTATTAAAATCACACTCATTCTGTCAATTTTTTTTTGATAATATGAACTCTTTCGTTGTGAAAAACAAAATATATCACATAATTTGAAATAATGCAGAACATGTTAACTAAAAATATTAACGAATAATTTATTTTATGTACGGAATAAAATCATTCGCCAACTGATGTCAATATCTGATCTTTTTTAAAGGGTCTAGCCAGGTAAGATAGTGAAATCTGCCTTTGAACGGTGAGGGAAACGGAATATACCCTTTCATTCCTCATGTATAGAAACCCCTTTTCCCAAATTTTCAGACCCCTAGACCCCAGGGGGGCCGGCTGAGACGTGACTATACGCTTTTCAGTTTTTTAACGATGTCTCGGTTAATTTTGAAGCTAGAAAAAAAACAAAAAAACCAAATTGTAGGATTTTTTGAGCCCCACAAACCTATGTGACTCAAAAAATTTTTAGCGGGAAATTCAAATTTTCACAGCCTTTTGAAAACTTTAAAAATTCGTATTAAAAAAACAAAGACCGACTCACCGCTGAAAAAAATATATCTTACGTATTTTTTGCACAAAAATGCCTGTGATTTTTTTCAGATTTTTAAGAGTGGTGGAACGACCTTGAAAAAAATAAAAATCTCTAAAAAACACCTTTTTTCGACTCTAGCTCCTTATATATCAATTCTATGCTGAAATCGACTACGCCATCGTATTCTACGCAAAAAAATACATCGGAAACGTATATATATTTTTTTTCTAGGATTTTTGCATCCCTTCAATATTTCGCCACATACCTTCGATCACTCGCCGCCAGGTGGGACACTTTTGCTTGTACATGTGGATTGGCATAAAAATCATTTTCAAAAGAGTCATTCATGTTTCCAATGTATTTATTTTTACGTAGACTAGAATGACGCAATTTCTTCATAATAAAATCTACCCAATTTTAACATTTTAAGCCTTTAAAGACTTGAACATATCGTTTTATGTACATGTTATATAATATGTCGGAATTCGTGTCACCTTATGAATGTCAGAATCGTTCCGTGAACACCCTAAACATCAAACAAACCCGACAAACCGGCGTCTGTTTTATGCGAAACAGAGACGAAGCAAACCTTCCTACAACGAACCCGTCTGTGATTAATTACAGGGAAAGCTAGTTGATTGTTACTGTTCTGCAATAAATGTGAGTATAATTTCATTTTTGATCAATGTATTCTTGCGTGAATACAATTTAATTTCAAATGAAGTCTGGATTGGGCTAGGTTGGATTTGCAGCTAAACATGACAGAGTTGTTATGTTTACAATTGAGAATATCGATAAAAGATTTTCTTTATTTAATAGAGAGCACCAGAAATTATTGTTTTCATTCAATTATAAGCGTGATAATGTTTCTGTCTATTTTTGTGAGAAATAAATAGAACTGTATTTGTTTAATAGGTATAGAAACCTGTGGTTATCGCCGAAAAGGTATACGTTCTTTCTTTCTGGGTCTTAGGTTCCCAGCTGATTCATTTTTTTTTTCAAAAAAAAAAAAAAATTAATAAGCTACCCAGTCGAAGACCATATGGGTTTGGTCAAAAAATAAATTTTCCGTGGACTTGGAACATAAGTTTGACAACCAAAAACAAGTATTTTCCACTGGTAAAACTTGCCCCACTGATCTCTTTAGACTTTCCGTCTGTATCACACTCATTATTCAATATCACATGGATTACCCGAGTACATTATTAGCATAACATACACTGCTAATTTAGTAACCGACCACAACAGAATCATAATTGAAGCCCTCCATCATGTTGAACTAAATTAATATTTGGACGTAACTTTGATAAATAAATTCAATATATTGACATTCTAAATGCTTCTGTGATAATCAACAAATAATACCAACCTGTGAGCCAGCTGATCCAAATGTATTTTTCATTCTTTATCCTTTAATCTACTCTATATTATAATACTTAATACATAATATGTATATATATATGTGTGTGTGTGTGTGGGTGTGGGTGTGTGTGTGTGTGTGTATTAATCATTAATTGGATAATTGATAAAGTCGTTTATTCCAGGTCCAGACTATACCATGTCTACATCAGGTGTTAATGATAAATGTCCGAACTGCGGTTTATCGAAGAAGAAGATGGTCGGGAAAAAGACAAGAGTTGATACAGAGGATGAAGCTATTGCTCTGTCCGATTATTTTGCTACGACAGTCGTAGTTGGAGATACTTTATGTCAGAAATGTGGAGGCGCCGCTCGTTTTGCAAAGTCAAAACAACGAAAAGTCGAAGAAGCGCCAGCCAAAGAAAATACTCCGCAATCCAGCAGTCAAGAATCAACTGCATCTGAGTCATCGCAACAAAGCAAAATTGATCCAAGGTATAGCCCAATTAAGAAAGAAGTTATTGAACAAGAATTTATTCAGTTACCTTTGAAAAGAGTAGTTTCCACTCATGATTATTGTTGCTTATGTTCACTTAAATCAGGACTTATTGTTGTTCCTTTCGAAGCTCGGCGGTAGGCCCTTACTGAAAGAGAGATATTTATCCCAGAGGGTAACCGCTGTTGTCGTAAGCACTTGATAATGAAAAAGTTTTATAATGATGAGTTACTGAACTTGAAACCGATATCCCACTCGAGCAATGTAACAGTTGCAGATGTAGCCAAGCTATTCAAAGCTCTAAGTGTAACATCCGACAGAGAATTACACGATAGAATCGGTGATTTTACTATCTCTGAAGATAGAATTAAAACCTTTACTGGACTCAATTGGGAACAAATCATAGAATTGCGCGAAATGGCAGTTTCCCTGAGGAATACTGATAATCGGACAGTTACGCAGGCACTCGTTGTTTTTTTATTTAGATTGAGAACTGGAAATTCCAATGAAATGATTTGCTCTGTCCTTGGCCTTGATCGTCATCAACAAGTCTCGGAATTTTCAAAATCTGTTTTGAGTTCTTTTGAAAGAGACATATTGCCTTCACGTTTTGGTTTGAGAAGCATCGACAGAGATGATTTGATTAAAAATCATTCGACAGTGCTACTTCAAAATCTTCATGATGTTAGTGATGATAACCTTGGGGTAGTTGCCGATGGAACTTATTGGAAGCACCAGAAAAGCTCAAAGAACGAATACCAACGAAGATCATTTTCAGGGCATAAAAAAGTTCCTCTGTGCAAGCCGTTCACTATATGTACGACGGATGGTTATATCGTAGATGTACTAGGACCCTTTTATGCTAAAGAAAATGATGCAAAAATTCTGGAAAAAATTTTAAACGCGAATGACAGCGATTTGAAGAAGCCGATGTGCAAAAAGGATGATGTTTTTATTCTCGATCGCGTCTTTCGTGACATAGTATCGCAATTAGAAAGTGATGGGTACAGGGTTCTCATGCCAGCGTTGAAAGATAGAAATCTTAAACAACTATCCGCGGAAGATTCGAATAAATCTCGACTTGTAACGATGCTTCGATGGGTTGTGGAAGCTGTTCATGGTAATGTAGCTTAGAAGTACAAGTTCTTTCATCAGCAATTGGACAACCGTTACTTACCCGAAGCTGATCTCTATTGCAGAATAGTTTGCTTTTTAATAAATCAATTTGGTAAACGACTTATCTCAAGAGCTGCTACAGATGACGAAGTACTGAATTATATACTTAACAGAAATTCCAATGAAAATAGCCTAGCCACAGAAGTGATTTTAGAAAAGTATAATCGAAGGAAAAGCTTATTCCAAAAGTTGACGTCTGCTGATTTACAAGATTTTCCTGAAATGACGGAGCAGGATTTAGTAAAACTATACAGTGGAACGTATCAACTCAAACAAGCCATATCCTACTTAGCTGAAATGCTGGGCGAGAATAATGAGATAAATGTTAGTTATTTCAAAGAATCTGCTGATCTTCTGAAAGTACGAGTTAGATCGAGACACATCGGAAGTAAGACGTATAACTGCTACATCCAGTACAAACCCAATACTATTGGCTGTTCCGGTATAGTCCGTTTTTGCTGTGAGTGTGCTAATGGAATGAGAACAATCGGTTGCTGCTCTCACGTGGCTGCCGTTATTTATTATTTAGCGTATGCTAGATTTCAATCCTGCATTGTTAAACCTGCTGAACATCTCACAAGGATTTATGAACAAGATCATGTGGTTACTTCTATCGAAGAAGATAGCGATGATGATTAACATTCGAAGCGTGGTCACAGATTATATATAATTATATAGCTAATTTTATTTTTTTTAAATATTATATTATTGAATAATAATTTATTCGTTCCTACTTTATTCATCCTCTTATTATTTATTGAGTACACACAAACATGAACTTCAAATATAGTAAAAAAAATATGATGACGCAAACGGATTCATAGTAAAATCTCTCTACAAAGCGTCAGCGGCCAAATACATAATTTTTTTACTTCCAATGTTTTCTGGGTAAGTTCAACGATAGAACAAATTGCTCCATCGTATTCCATGTAAAAAGGAACAGTATAAGTATATATTACTTTTTTTTTAAATTACATTCTAAGCTAACAATAATTTCAAACATTGCGAGCCGGTCCGATCAACTTTACTTGGCGAATTATTGAAGGGATGCAAAAATCCTAGAAAAAAAATATATATATACGTTTCCGATGTATTTTTTTGCGTAGAATACGATGGCGTAGTCGATTTGAGCATAAAATTGATATATAAGGAGCTAGAGTCGAAAAAAGGTGTTTTTTAGAGATTTTTATTTTTTTCAAGGTCGTTCCACCACTTTTAAAAATCTGAAAAAAATCACAGGCATTTTTGTGCAAAAAATACATAAGATATATTTTTTTCAACGGTGAGTCGGTCTTTGTTTTTTTAATACGAATTTTTAAAGTTTTCAAAAGGCTGTGAAAATTTGAATTTCCCGCTAAAAATGTTTTGAGTCACATAGGTTTGTGGGGCTCAAAAAATCCTACAATTTGGTTTTTTTGTTTTTTTCTAGCTTCAAAATTGACCGAGACATCGTTAAAAAACTGAAAAGCGTATAGTCACGTCTCAGCCGGCCCCCCTGGGGTCTAGGGGTCTGAAAATTTGGGAAAAGGGGTTTCTATACATGAGGAATGAAAGGGTATATTCCGTTTCCCTCACCGTTCAAAGGCAGATTTCACTATCTTACCTGGCTAGACCCTTTTCGTTGAATGGTGGAAAAATTTTGAAAATTGTATTCTGTTGGAGTGTATCAAAATCGTTATTTTCTGTAACTCTATTCAATTAATACATTATTTACTTTCTAATCAAACCGTTAATCACTATTTTTCAATGCAATACTAATATTTTTATTTTACAAGCACTTCAACCGTATTCAATATTTGTATACCACTAACAGACTTTGCAAATCCACTATGTTGCCATGTTAATATTGTCACGTGTGTGTGCTTCCCAACACAGCGACTTTAGTATACAGGGTGTCCAAAAAGTAACGATACACCTGAGAAATTTTCTAAGCCGGTTATTTTTTTAACCGGGTGAAGGCTGTTCTTGAAGTAACTTTTTACGAGGAATCCGATAGTAACCTTGGATTTGACCTTGAACCTCATTTTCAAGGTTATTTTGAGGTCAACCTCATTTTTTTAAATGAAAACCCCTATTTTTTATGGCGGAATCGGAAAGAGCGGAAAATTTTACGTCCAGATATGTATTGAGGTATGAGGTTGAGGTAACCCCTAGAGGTCAACTAGAGGTCAAAGTAAGAATTCTTAAAAATCTCGCGAATTCAGTGGTTAAACAAAACAAACAAAAGGATAACCTCAGGTAACTTTCAACGGTGCTCTTTAATTTGTCCTTGAACCTCCGTTTCAAGGTTATTTTGAGGTCAACCTCATTTTTTTTAATGGGTACCCCTATTTTTTATGGCGAAATCAAAAAAAGTGAAGACTCACGTATGGATGAGTTGAGGTTTGAGGTTAATGTGACCTCTAGGGGTCAGATGAAGGTCAAACTGTGGCTTTGTAATAGTACCGGGATTTTAGTGGTACAAGGAAGCAAATAAAGGTCATGGAAACCCCCATTTTCGACAGCGGCAATCGAAAGAGCGGAAAATTTCACATCCAAATATCTACTTAGATCATAAGTCAAGGGCGAACTTAAAGTTTAAGATCAGTCGAAGGCCATCCAAACTTAAAGACGCCCTAAAATTTTTTAAAGTTTTTTTCATAATGGAGAAGGGTATTTATTTAGTAATTGCCCATTGGAGATCCGTGACCTTGAATTTAACCTTCAACCTCATTATCAAGGTTTTTTCAAGATCAATTTTTTTTACTTTTAGCGTTACCCAGGAACAACGACGTGGACGTAGTAAAATCTGTCCCTTTGGGGTGCTTTATTTTCGTGAGTTCCCCTCGCCTCTCACGATCGGGGTGCTTGATTTTCGTGAGTTCCCCTCGCCTATCAACAATGATTTTTTACGCTTATTTTCTTAATAACTTGATGAGCCGGTTAAACTTTTTAAGGTTACTATCCCATACCTATTCATTGATAATCCACTAACAATTTCACTTGGTTCTATCCTTAGGAAATGTACTATGCCTAACTTTATCGTTTTGAGCTTATTCTTCGGGACAATTGCATTTTCAAAAATTAATATTTAAAAAAGCAACATATTTGAAAAGATTTTACCATTCGAAAATCTCCATAAAGCATTAGTGCATTAGTCGGACTGTAGTAGAACTTTTTTGTAAAAGTACTCAAATTATAATTTTCATTTTTTGAAAACATTTATTTGGGTTGCAAACTTTTTGTTTTTAATTCTGATTGATTTTTGAGTAAATTTCGATTCGCTGTCTTAAAATGGAACGCCTCACTGAACGAGAAAGAATATCACTTCTTATGATGAGAGGCTGGGGTGGAGTAGAAAGATCTTACAGGGCAGTGAGAAATCTTTTTAATGAGACATTTCGGGTTAATAGAACTCCAATTGCTGTGTCTACTGTTCAGAATACTATTTCAAGGTTTGTAAATTTTGGCCATGTCAGAAATCTACCTAAGTCAGGCAGACCACGCTCAGCAACAAATGAAGAGAATTTATTAAATGTTCTATTATCATTCACTGAAAATCCACATAATTCCATCCGCAGAGTTGCTCAAGAGCATGACATAAGTACATCGTCCGTACATATCATTTTAAAAACAGCAAAATTCCATCCGTTTAACGTACACCTGGTTCACAAGTTGAATGAAGACGATTTCGATCGTCGTGTTGAGTTTTGTGAAGATATGATGGCACGCATAATTGAAAATCCAAATCTTCCATCAAACATAGTTTTCTCTGATGAAGCAACTTTTCAACTTGACGGAACATTAAATCGACATAATTGCAGGTACTGGGCTGCGGAAAATCCATACTGGATGCGAGAAGATAAATCGCAATATCCGCAGAAGTTGAATGTTAGGGCTGGAATAGTGAATAATCGAATCATAGGGCCATTCTTTATTGATGGTAACTTAAACGCTCAAAATTATGAAGAGATGCTTCGTAATCAAATAGTTCCAGCAATTAGAGAAATAGTCGGAGACAACTTCGAAAATATATGGTATCAGCAGGATGGTGCTGCAGCTCACTGTGGACGAGACGTTCGAATTTACTTAGATGAGGTGTTTGATAATCGGTGGATAGGAAGGAGAGGCACAATTGAATGGCCAGCTAGGTCCCCCGATTTGACGCCTTTAGATTATTTCTATTGGGGTTATCTAAAGGATCGGGTATACAAAACTAAACCCCAAAACTTGGACGAATTACGTCAAAGGATCATAGACGAATCAGCTCTCGTTCCCACTGAAATGATCCAAAATGCTGTTGATGCTTTTTACCACCGATTAGCTTACTGTCAAGAAGTGAACGGTGAACAATTCGAGCACTTAAAATAAGATGTGCTGATGTAAGATAAATCATACGTGAGAGGCCAGGGGAACTCACGAAAATCAAGCACCCCGATCGTGAGAGGCGAGGGGAACTCACGAAAATCAAGCACCCCGATCGTGAGAGGCGAGGGGAACTCACGAAAATAAAGCACCTCAAGGGGACAGATTTTACTATGTCCACGTCGTTGTTCCTGGGTAACGCTAAAAGTAAAAAAAATTGATCTTGAAAAAACCTTGATAATGAGGTTGAAGGTTAAATTCAAGGTTACGGATCCCGATGGGCAATTACTAAATAAATACCCTTCTCCATTATGAAAAAAACTTTAAAAAATTTTAGGGCGTCTTTAAGTTTGGATGACCTTCGACTGACCTTAAACTTTAAGTTCGCCCTTGACTTATGATCTAAGTAGATATTTGGATGTGAAATTTTCCGCTCTTTCGATTGCCGCTGTCGAAAATGGGGGTTTCCATGACCTTTATTTGCTTCCTTGTACCACTAAAATCCCGGTACTATTACAAAGCTACAGTTTGACCTTCATCTGACCCCTAGAGGTCACATTAACCTCAAACCTCAACTCATCCATACGTGAGAGTCTTCACTTTTTTCGATTCCGCCATAAAAAATAGGGGTACCCATTAAAAAAAATGAGGTTGACCTCAAAATAACCTTGAAAATGAGGTTCAAGGACAAATTAAAGAGCACCGTTGAAAGTTACCTGGGGTTATCCTTTTGTTTGTTTTGTTTAACCACTGAATTCGCGAGATTTTTAAGAATTCATACTTTGACCTCTAGTTGACCTCTAGGGGTTACCTCAACCTCATACCTCAATACATATCTGGACGTAAAATTTTCCACTCTTTCCGATTCCGCCATAAATAATAGGGGTTTCCATTTAAAAAAATGAGGTTGACCTCAAAATAACCTTGAAAATGAGGTTCAAGGTCAAATCCAAGGTTACCATCGGATTCCTCGTAAAAAGTTACTTCAAGAACAACCTTCACCCGGTTAAAAAAATAACCGGCTTAGAAAATTTCTCAGGTGTATCGTTACTTTTTAGACACCCTGTATAAGCTGAGCAGCATGCGTATGACGAGGTGAAATAAGAAGCTCTGATTGATAGAGGTACACGGTGGCGGCCGTGGTCTAGTGGTCAAGACGTCAGACTTGCAAGTCTGAGGCCGTGAGTTTGAGTCCCCGTCCCGTCCCTTTTTAATTTAGTTTTAAGGATTTATATTCACATGTAACAATATGAACAATATAGATTGAACCATATTTTTGAATATCGGGGCAGTTGTATATAAAAGAGTAAATAAAATTATATAGACTGAGAATGCCGAAATGTATAACATATAAGCTCTATTTATGTTTGTTAAAAAGAAATTGAAAATTTTAAATAAACGGAAATTTTTTAAATATTATGTTTTTTAGTTCATCATTAATAATATTTTTAAAAATTGTTATACGTAAAATATCATGGAAAGTATGATATTATATATCTAAGTTACGCAATACTTCGTTCCAGAGATTCAGTAATAAAATTAATTATTACTGAATCAGATATCAGTAATAAAATTAATTATTGTAATGAATGTGATTTGATTAATTTTCTCTAATTACTATTTTGTACTATTTTGTAGGTTAATCGATTTATTCGATTTTTTTTTAAATTTCGAACTGCCATATTGGATCCGCCATTTTAAATTTCGAAAATATGACAATGGATTCGTGTTCAGCGAGCTCCAAAACTCCCTAATATGTATGTCAAGTCTATTTCGTTAATTTTTTCTCAACTTAGCTCGGGTTTCCGGGTCCCGCGGCGCCATATTGGATTCGCCATTTTGAATTTCGAAACTCTGATCACGAATTCGAATTCACCGACCAAAAATATCCCTTATTACAAGTTTGCAAGTAAATAACAATAAAATTGCAAGTTTTGTAACCGAAAACGTAAAAAGTTAACCCAAGGAAACTAACTTTCGACGGCCATATTGGATCCGCCATTTTAAAATTTCAAAATCGCCACAGTTATTTCGAAAGTACTTGTCAAAACGAACATTTTGAGCCGTCGCGCGATTTTTTAGGACGCTCTCAATTTTGTCGAAGCTCGGTGGTCGAGTTGACGCGAAATGCGTCATAAATATTTAATTAAAAATATATTTACAAAAATAAACACAATTAACATTAAAATAAATTTAAATAAATCTTTCGAAGGTCGGCTAGACGTCTTCTTTTTAGTGGTGGTGGTGGTGGTGGTGGTGATGGTGATGATGGCGATATATCCTTGCTGAAGTTGGTTTTCCGCAGATCAGCAACAGCAGCTGTACAAGGAGGCAAGCTCTCCACATTCGCTTCGGTAGACCCGAGGAGAGGGAGCGATCGCCTGTTTGAGTAGTTGATTCGACTCATTCTTCGTTTTTTTAGCTGCTGCGGTATCGCCTCTTCCGTTGTAGTATCAGGAAAAGCTCTTCTGACTTTATCTTGATCTTTAATGATTTCTTGATCATTAGAGAGAGAAGCATGAATTGATGGGACAGTGCTTGAACATGTATCCTACCGAATCCGTCTCTTGCATAGTACCCTCCTGCACATGGCGATAACTTTGGCTTTGCGCACGGCAACACACTTGTTGCAACGCGCAAGGTCCATCTCCCGGGACTGCTGTAGCTTCCTCAGCATACTAGTCAATCTTAGTGCGCAGAAGAAGCCAAAGCGGAAAGCTTCAGCCTGTAAAAAAAGAAATAGAATTATAATCCTTAGTAATATTAAATATATATAAAGAAAAAAAACCTTATGTCTATCTCTGCCAATCACTGCATCTCATGTAGCAGCTTTTCTTCTGTATCGCCAACTTAATAAGCTTTGGATAGGAAGGAAGAGGTGGTAGCGGGAGATCAAACTTTACCTGACTATACCCCGTATATAGTTGGGGATCTACAATGTGGAGATCAAAAATGAATCCGCTTAGTCGCTGTTCCATAGGAGAAGGAGGCGAGATCATCTCTAAAATAGCTTTTATTATCTGGCAAAAAAGAAAGATTAAATTTATATTATACATATATTTTTTATAATATTGATATATTACATATTGACTCAGTTTATTTGAAATAAACTGGAAATGACAACAGCAGCATGGATATAACAGCAGACAGCATAGCAACAATCAACAGTAGCAGAAAACATAAAAAAATATATATAAACATAGAACCATCACAGCAACTAGAACAAAAAAAAATAATAATAACAGCAACAAAAGCAATAGCAGCAATAGCAGTAATTGCAGTAATAAAACAGCAGCAGGAAAACTGATAAGAAAAGAAAAATAGTTAGTTTAAGAAAGAACGTTTGGGAATAATTTTGGTTCTAACTTATCTTTATTATAATAAATTTATAATAAAGGAGCCATCCCACACACGTACACAACTGACTTTTAAAAGCAGACGAAAATAAACATACGTTATGATTGAGGATGACATTGGATATGAGCCGTAATAGATCTTGTAAACAGCTAACGTGGAACGTCGAAAGTCTGTTTGAAAAGGATCGTCGAACATTTTCTTCTAGCTCCCTTGCTAGAGACGCGCAGAAAGTGCAAACATCCTCTCTCCCTTGGCTAATAAAGATAAGTACTCGCACGCTAATTGGCTCCAAAGAGCTTAAAAACGAGCGTGACAAAGTGAAAGTTTTAGTTAGTCGAGTGCACCAGACGGAACCTCCCCCGGTCCAGCCTGCAAATTAATGCAAAAAAAATATTTAGACATGTAAACCTATAGTTTTTTAATTGCCCAATTCAACTGAGATATTTATTTTCTTTGCCCTCTTTCACTTTACTTACAAAAATTAATAATTATATCCGATATCACTGCAAACTTCAAGCGTCAATATCTCGACAATTAAGTAATACTTCTTAATTCCTGAAAATGCAAAAAATTTCTCTTGAGATAATTTAATTTGCCCAGTCGATTGCAATAACAATTCATCAATTTTTCATGTGACGATTATTAAATAGTGTAACAGGCGGCCGTTTAACCTGTGACCTATTAATTGTATTACTTCGGTCAAACGACGCCTTGTTAGCTACGTGCCGTAAGCACGTTAACCTATCTTGTCCGGGAGTGCGCCTGCGCAGAGTTCCCTCGCCAATCCGAGTTGGGTTCCCCAACTCGCCACTTGGCGGCGCTGTCGCTCCTGCTTAGCAGCGCTCCTACGGCCACTGCTGGAAACTCGGTTTGCAATTCGCTTCTATCGATATCCGCGCGATCCGTGCTATGCTACCGGCTTATTCGAATCGAATGTCAACAAACATGCATTCCGGACAAAGGAAAGACAAAACAATGACTCGATTAAGAATAACTGTTGTTCACTTTATTCAAATGAATTAATTACACGGAAGGGATTCGCCGAGAGACTTACGCACGCGAATATATGATAATACGCCTTGGCGGGAGAGAGAGAGAAAATCGCGATCGCCGCGAACTAACCGCTCGCACGCTATAAATAATTTCTCCGCGCGCGCTGCGCGGGATCGCACGCTAACAACAATATAGAAGATGGTACACCTACCGCGAGATAGATGAGGATACGGTGGCCAACCGTATCCGATATACAAGTCGCAGATTCGCTGCTCCCCCTGTTCGCTACTCTGCCGCTTCTGTTGTTGTTGTTGTTGTTGGTGTTGCTGCTGTGGGTGCGCGCGTTTATTCGCACGTACACTCCGCACTCCACTCACTTCAACAAAGTCCTCGACTCCCTGGATCTCACTTGTGGAATATCAACGAGGGGCTCGCACTATATTTCACTGGATGCTGCCAGACTGAGTGACACAGTCATACTGACTACCGAACTCTCCCCTCCCGGTCATTGCCCCTACGCGCCCTCTCTCTCTCTCGAACCGATCACGGCTATTCCACTCAGCCGCTTATTAACCTACGCGAGTCGAACGATTTTCGGTAATCGTTGCAATAGCAATAACATTTATACGATTCTGGTATTGCGCAGGCGCAATCAAATCAAGTCTGTATTGTACCGGAAATATTTGACAACGCCGCCATTTTTCATATCATATTGGATGGTATTTTTTATCAGAGAAACCAATGCCTAAATATGTAGCTATTAAATTATAATTATTCTAATTCTATAAAATTAGAACATTAATTAACCTCATATTTCACTATCCAATGAAACTTCTGTAATAATTTTCAAATCAAATAAAATAACCTTTATTGTAGTGGAAGAAATAGTTAAAAATCGTTTACATATAATAAAGAAAAATATTTTATGATTAGTTACTTTTTATTATAGGTAATGATCGTGGCATTATCAAAGCCGATGAGATACCCCTAATTTGATCGCACATGCGCAATGCGCGAATTGTACATATACTTTAGTTTTTTATATTTTCCATATGAAAAATTGATGAATTGTCATTGCAATCGACTGGGCAAATTAAATCATTGCAAGGGCAGTTTTTTGCATTTTCAGGAATTAAGAAGTATTACTTAACCCATTAAGGCCCAGGCCAAACCTGAGAAAGATAGCGCCAAACTAACTATGCCAATCGTAGCTAAATCGTAAAAAAAAATACCCGTGTTTTTTCTTTTGCCATTTTCAATTGTTTATAAAAAATTATTCAAACAAATTATCAAAAAGTTATTATTTTCAAAAAACTGATAGCGGCAATCGATTTTACGGGAAAAAACATGAAAGAAATGTATATAACGTTTTTTTGTCAGACGTCAATTTGTTTAAGAAAATAGGACAGAAAGCTTTGAATTTTCACAAATTGTACATTTGGAAATTTGACTAACATAGTAATTGTTGGGTTACGAAGTTGCAAAGAGTTTGAAAAATTTTTTTTCTATTGAAACCGTGTTAGAGATCACGTTTGAGTGACGGGCTAACGGTTTTATGTAATATTATGGATTCAGTTTTCATTACAAAAGTTTTTAGTATATTTGGACATTTCTAGTACATTTATAAATTTGACTAACATAGGCTAATTTTTGGGTTACTGAGTTTGCAAAATGTTTTTCTATTGAAACCGTGTTAGAGATCACGTTTGAGTGGCGGGCTAACGGTTTCATGTAATCTTACAGATTCAGTTTTCATTACAAATATTTCTAGTATAAGTTGTCGTGTTGGGTAGTGATCTGATTTTTGTAGTCCCAATATAATTTTTTGTTTATAATTGATAAGTGAAGATGCCAAGGCGTAGAGTAAAAGATTTAGCAGAATTAGTTGAGGAGGATGATATCGATGATTGTCGACATGTAGATATAACTTTTATACCGGAAGATCATGAGAGCTCAGATGGAGATTCTGATTGCAATCTTGATGAAGATATTTCATCTCAAATAATTCCCACCGGCTCTTATGAACATGTCAAAAATACTTACACTAGTACGCAAAAATTATTAGAACATAATCATATCTATAAATGGCAAGAAGAGGCTCCAAGTCACTCTACAATTATGGATACTGATAACTTCAGTATTCAATCGATTTCGTCTTTATTTTCTAAGAACTCTGTAGAGTTATTTGAAATATATTTTTCAGATTCAATGAAAAAGTATATAATTGAAGCTAAAGCGGAAAATAATTTTGAACTTAGTATGATCGACCTAGAAAAATTTATGGTAATCTTAATGATTACTATAATAAATTCTAGGAAGAATCTTCGTGACTATTGGTCAAGTAAATTAATTTTACAGTGTCCAGTCATATCTAATCTCATGACAAGGAATAGATTTGTTGAAATCAAGAGAAATATTAAATTTTATAAAAAGAAGGATGAGAATAAAAACGACAAAGTTTGGAAAGTAAGAACACTGTATGATTATTTTCGTCAAAATTGTATGCAATTTGGCTTTTTTGACTATAACACAGGCCGACAGAATTTGACAAAAATATTTTACCAAGAACCCGAGTATAGTTTTCCGAAGATTTTTTGCGCGCTGAATCCGAATCCGAGGTCAGAATTACTCTGGTGGCTCCGGTTTTCGAGATATCCTAACCTTAAAGTGCAAAAAAACGCGATTTTTGCCTATATTTGAGGTTATGTAGCAAAGAAAAGAAATTTTTTTTCAAAAAACTGTATACATCAAATTAAAGTATGAGTTTTCTTCTTTCAAATGCCGTTGAGTATGCTCGGATATCTTTTTTTTTCACGAAGTTACACAAATTTGAAAATTTCAAATTTTATGAATTTAAAAAGCACCACATCATTCAGCCCAAGCTATCTAACAAGTAACCATATTAAAGAGCCACTCACCAATTTAAACCAAACTTGGAAATATGACAAAACACTAAAAAATATTGTGAGCATCGTGCTTCTATTTACAAAATGCTCTCTTACGGGTAGAAACCATCCCTGCCAACCCCTAAACAGGCTCACCCACATATCCCTGGGTAGAGCAAGTTTAATTAACTGCTTTTTGATAAAAAAAACTCATTTTCTAATCACAGGTATGCGTACTAATATGATCTAGATAGGCCTCATCCCCCAATACCTCCTCAACCCTTTAAAACCAGCCCTCCCAACCCCTAAGCAGGCACACCCACATGACGCTGGGTAGAGCAAGTTAGCCAAGTGCTTTTTATTTCAAATTTGTGTAACTTCGTGAAAAAAAAAGATATCCGAGCATACTCAACGGTATTTGAAAGAAGAAAACTCATACTTTAATTTGATGTATACAGTTTTTTGAAAAAAAATTTCTTTTCTTTGCTACATAACCTCAAATATAGGCAAAAATCGCGTTTTTTGCACTTTAAGGTTAGGATATCTCGAAAACCGGAGCCACCAGAGTAATTCTGACCTCGGATTCGGATTCAGCGCGCAAAAAACCTTCGGAAAACTATACTCGGGTTCTTGGTAAAATTTTTTGTCGGCCTGTGTAATCTATCAATAGACGAGATAATAGTCAAATATTATGGCAGATTCGGAATAAAACAATGTATACGAAATAAACCAATCCGATTCGGGTTCAAGGTGTGGGCACTTTGCTCCTCAGATGGATATATATATGAACTTGATATTTATACGGGAAAAGCTGGA
This sequence comes from Phymastichus coffea, assembly GCF_024137745.1. NCBI lineage: Eukaryota > Metazoa > Arthropoda > Insecta > Hymenoptera > Eulophidae > Phymastichus > Phymastichus coffea. Next base: position 821,853 of record NW_026706835.1, on the reverse strand, counting down.
ATTGATGAAAGAAATCCTTTAGTTGCCGTTGGTTTGGGATCTAGAGTCGTCATGAAGTTACTTTCACCTCTATTAGAAGTAACTGACAAAGATGATCTTCGTAAATATCATATATATTTTAATAATTTTTTCACAAGTCCAGATCTGATGGTTCATTTAGATAAACTAGGATTATCAGCAACTGGGACTGTTAGACAAAACCGAGTCAAAGAAAAAGTTGAGATGCCAAAAAAAGCAGAAAGGGGTACAACTATGGCTTTGCACGATAGTAATTCAAATTTGAATTATATCACTGTTATGGACTCAAAACCTGTATCAGTTCTTTCAACGAAATATGGTGATGAGCCAAAAGTTGAAGTACAGAGATGGCACGAGTCATCTAAGAAGTCAATTCTCTTCCCTCAAGCGTTTTCAATGTATAATCGATACATGGGTGGAGTTGATCTGCATGATCAACATTGCAATGCATTGACGCCTACAATTAAAAGTAAGAAATGGATGTGGTGTCTCTTTGTGAGACTTATTCAGGCAGCATTGACAAATTCTACCGTCATCTATAATAAGCTTCATCCAGAATTACCAAAGGGAACGAAAGACCTTGTGCAAGAAGTTTGCCAATATTATCTCGATAAGTTTTCAAGGGACCGCCCTGTCAGACAAAAAAGACATAGTGATAGTTCATCGAACGAACACAAAATAAAAATAGGTAAGTACCTACATTGTGAGGTTTCACCGTGTAAAAAAAGAACTCAGCTGTACTGTGAACAATGTTCTAAAGTTGTATGCAATGATCACAAAAATGACCACATGGATGAAGCTTCATAGAAATTTGAATGTATTATAGAAAATCGCTATTTTACAGTTATTTGTTTTTGGAACAAATTGACATTTGACAAAAAAACGTTATATACATTTTTTTCATGTTTTTTCCCGTAGAATCGATTGCCGCTATCAGTTTTTTAAAAATAATACCTTTTTGATAATTTGTTTAAATAATTTCTTATAAACAATTGAAAACGGCAAAAGAAAAAACAGGGGTATTTTTTTTTTCGATTTAGCTACGATTGGCATAGTTAGTTTGGCGCTATCGGCAATAGATTTTGCTTGGGATTTGGCGTATACACACGTACCTGACAGACTTGCAATTGTTTATAGCCGTTTTACACTAACAAATTGACGTCTGACAAAAAAACGTTATATACATTTCTTTCATGTTTTTTCCCGTAGAATCGATTGCCGCTATCAGTTTTTTGAAAATAATAACTTTTTGATAATTTGTTTAAATAATTTTTTATAAACAATTGAAAATGGCAAAAGAAAAAACACGGGTATTTTTTTTTCGATTTAGCTACGATTGGCATAGTTAGTTTGGCGCTATCTTTCCCAGATTTGGCATGGGCCTTAATGGGTTAATTATCGAGATATGGACGCTTGAAGTTTGCAGTGATACCGGATATAATTATTAATTTTTGTAAGTAAAGTGAAAGTGGGCAAATAATATAAATAACACAGTTGAATTGGGCATTTAAAAAACTATTGGTTTACATATCTAAATATTTTTTTTGCATTAATTTGCAGGCTGGACCGGGGGAGGTCCAGACGGAGTCATATACAGCAGAAGCAGACCGATGCGAAAACAGCCCGACACAAATAACATTTTATAAAAAAAAATGATCACATCTCACGTATATCTAATTGTACTTCTCGAAAAAATAATTATTTGTTATTGTACCATTATATTTCTCATCAAAAATAAAAAATATCGTTATCGATAATTCACCCCCTATTTATTCACATAAAAGACATAATTAAGCAAAAATAAATTCACAGAAAAATTGTACCTTCTGTAGTCTAAATTTTACCATCAGTACAATTCTATAAATTTGTTTCTAAAAGAAATAATAGGACAATTACAAAGCTCTACGCCTGCGCAAAGTGCATTTCCGGATGACATCCTTGTAAGTTGTAACAATTAGTGGTAATTTGTAATTGTCCTATTATTTCTTTTAGAAACAAATTTATAGAATTGTACTGATAGTAAAATTTAGACTACAGAAGGTACAATTTTTCTGTGAATTTATTTTTGCTTAATTATGTCTTTTATGTGAATAAATAGGAGGTGAATTATCGATAACGATATTTTTTATTTTTGATGAGAAATATAATGGTACAATAACAAATAATTATTTTTTCGAGAAGTACAATTAGACATACGTGAGATGTGACCATTTTTTCTTATAAAATGTTATTTGTATCGAGCTGTTTTCGCATCGGTCAGAAGCAGTGACAGCAGGGAGCAATGCAGAGGACGGAAACGTATATAGCAGGAGTAGCTAAGCAGGGGATAATGTAGCGAACAGAGACGTATACAGCAGGAACAATGACACCAGAGGTAATACAGAGATAGTAAGAGGCTGGCCAACCGAAAAAAATATAGATCATCTGAAATTTTATTAGCGAAAGACTAGCTAAGAAAATCCAGATCATCTGAGATTCTGATAGCTAGAAGCTGGCTGAGAAAATATATAGATTATCTTAGATTATTTTTAAAAAATGTGACCATTCCTGTTTGGTGCACATTTATAAAATACAATTATTTGAAAAATCATTCAGTTTTAGGAGCGCAATTTTAAATTTGATTTTTTAATGAAGTTTGATTATAGATGCGTAATTTGACTTTTTATTTTCCAAATTGTTTTCAAATTTGAGCGCGCAAATTGAAATTCGATTTTTTAACTGAATTTTATTATAGGTACGCGACTTAAAAATTCATTTTAGGAAATATTTCTAAATTTGACGTGTAATTTGATTTTTTAAATCAAATTTAATTATAGGCGCGGGATTTAAAAATGGTACCCCCCGTTAAGATAGTCGAAATGCCCCTGTTCCGGGATCCGAAAATTAGATTTATAGGTGTATTCTATATCTAAAAAGATTAGGTTTGCCGCCAACCGGACCTCCCTAGATCCCTCTGGGGTCCCTAGGGCCCCAAAAATCGATGCTAATTTTTGAGAATTTTTTTCTTTGGACTGAAAAATGCTAGCGATACGCAGTTGACGGCGTTGTCTTCTGTATAGAGCCTAGTCTACTGTCAATTTTTTTCAAGGTCACATATATAGTTGTTCTAGTATAAAAATTGATTTTTATTTTTTAAATAACAATATCATTTTTCAGAAGGGAGCTTCAGGGCTGCAATTTTTTTCAAATCTTTGTTTTCTCTTGAACAATAAAAAAAAATGTTATCCGAACCGTATTTTTATTGGCGCCATGCTCAAAAATTCAAAAAATCCATTTTTTTAGCAGTTTTTCGTTTCTAGCAAGTTTTAGGTTGATTCTATGAAAAAACTAATAGTACCATCGTATTCTACGCCAAAAAATACATCGAAAAAATGTATCATACTTTTGTTTTTATCACTATTATATCAGGAGAAATCAGCGTTCGAACCTGTGTCTTTATTGACCCATATGCAACACTTAGAAAATCGAAGGTTGGAATTCAATCATCTATTTCTACTTGTATGATGTTACCGACGATAATAGTATAATACATGTTTTCGATGTATTTTTTTGTGTAGAATACGATGATGCTGTCTGTTCTATCGTAGGACATATCTAGAAAGTGCTAGACGCGAAAAATCACTGGAAAAAATGGGTTTTCCAATTCTAATGCTTTATAGGTTAGCCACTTGTAGTAAAACCAATTGCACCATCATATTTTAAGCGAAAAAATACATAAAAATATATATAATTTGATCATTAGCATTATCATTTAATAGATTATGAGTAATCGTCAATAAAAATCAATCTTTGTATACCAGAATAAATTTTTATTTCAACGCTAAGCGTCATTTTATCACTGAATCTGATTTGTCATTAGAATTCCGCCAAATATTTCGGAAATTATTTGACTACCAAGTTCACCAACTAAGCATAGGAATATAATTAGTAATATTCTGTAACAAATAATTTGAATAAATGGCACACGATTAAAAAATAAATAAATATTTATTTAATCTACAAGTACGTGTTCAGATGTTAAAATTATCAAGTTTGTCATCGTCGCTATCTTCATTTATAACAGGAACTATTTCTTTGAAGTTAAATAGAGTGGTGAGATTTTCTGCTGGCTTAATTGTTCTCGATAAATATCTTCCATATGACAAGTAATAAATGATTGCAGCAACATGCGAACAAGAACCAACTGTTCTATTACCATTGGCACAGTTACAACAATATTGTTTAATACCACTGATACTAATGGTTTGTGATTGATAATGGACATAACACTTATACATCTTGGCATTACAGTGACGTGATTTTACTTCGAATTTGATAATATGTGGATCTATTTTAACACATTGAAGATCTAATGTGTTTTTTTCTGTTATCATTTCAGCTAGATAAGATATTGCTTGTGCAAGTTGATAGGAACCAGTGAAAAATATATTAAGATCATTAATAGTCATTTCTGGGAAATCATTTAGATTATCAGAAGACATATTATGGAACGGTACAGTTTTTCGGTTCCAATTTAGTTCTGCTACGAAACTAGCAAAAGTATTCTTAAATCCTTTTCTAAGATGCATTCTTTCAATAATTGGTTCTATTAACTCCGCATCTGAATTCAAACGTTTCCCAAAGCGATTCTGTAAAAAGCAAGCAATCTGACAATACAAATGAGTATTGTGTAGGAGAGAATTATGCAATTGATTGTGTAGAAGTTTGCATTTCTGATCAATGATCCCATGAATCGCTTCAACTAACAATCTTATTTTTGTCACAAATCGAGATGCATTTGATTGTTCGTCCGACAACTGGTTTTCTTTGCCTTTTAAAGCTGGCATAAACACTTGGAATTTTCTTTCTTCCAATAAAGATACAACATCTCGGAAACCTCTTTCCAGGAAGAAAACATCTCCTTCTTTTAATATACTATTAAGACCTTATAACGGGGTTTTGGCTAACCCGCCGTTATAATCGAGAGGATGGATTAGTTGACAGCTCGGCTTAATTAGCAGCTAATGCCACGAGGCTGGTGCACTGGCACCTGTGTGGCCAAGCCTTTTTAACCAGCCACGACATCAAGCAGCCTCGTGGCCCGCGTAGAGCGTCGCAGGTAGCTGTGGCTGAAAAGCGCGAAAAGTAGTGACGAGCGCAGAGAATTCGCCAAGGATTGGGAGTGAGAGTCGGGCGCAAAGTCAAAGAAACGCAGAGAACAAGAAGGATAAAAATAATTTATATAAAGTGTCATAGAGAAAGCGTACAGAGTAGTAAATCGGCAAAGAGAGAGAGGAGCGAGCAAGCAGGCAAGAGAGAGCTAATCGAGTCGGTACTTACAATGAGGCGACAATGGCCAGACCCTCCGTACTGTAAACGCTCGCTCGCTGAACGGCGTTCCCGGACGCCGGTTGCAGTGGTGACTAAACGTGGGCAACCTAACGCTATGTCCTTGCACACACACACCGTCGTGTCGAGGTGCCGCACCACCACTGCCCTCGCGAACAAGTCAAGGCAACGCCAGATCGAAAGTCCGGATCCGCGAAAAGGCAAACTCTTTAGCGCGCGCTCAAACACGTGTCGCCCGTGTTACGTCCGCCAGTCAATTACCGCGGGAGGCATCCCCACTCTTCCCCACGCATACACGCATACACGCAGACGCGACTCTCCCTGCTTATAGGCTTGTTAATAGACATGCCGCGCTCTCTCTCTTACTTTATACTTCGACGTTGTCGGCTGCTGCAGGCTGCTCTATAATATAATGTGAATCCAAATATAGTATAAGTATATGAATTATGTATATGCATGCGTGCGGAGAGAGACATAACGAATGAATTAAATTCGTTATAACCTCCAGGTAATTCCAATAATTCCTTTAATATTGTTGCATCATTTTTATTAGCGTTAAATGGCCCAGCAGTATAAACTATGTATCCATTAGTAGTAGTGATCGTGAAAGGCTTAACTAGTGGGCTTTTTTTCTGTACAGTGTATGATTTTCTTTGGTATGCGTTGTTAGCACTTTTTTGGTGGCGAAGATAAGTACCATCGCATATCAAAGCTAACTGATTTTCTAAATTGTGTAGTATCTTTGCTACTGGTGATGTTTGACTGATATAAAATTCTCTAGAATGAGCTTGATATCCAAAGTATTTTGGTAAAATATCTTTCTCAAAACACTTTAATACTGCATCATATTTTTTGAACTGGTTTTTCAGATACGTCAAGTATAGCCCCAACATATCGATCTGAATAACCAGTCCTTAGTTTGAGTAAGAATGTGACTAGTGCTTGTAGGACATTTCGATTTTCTGAATTGCGCATTGAAATCATGAATTCTTTTAATTCAAATATGTTACCCCATGTATAACCTGTCAAAGCTTTAACTCTTTCTTCAGACATCTGTTCGTCGTTGAATTGATCTAAAAATCGAGAATCGACGAGATCTGATAAAGCACCCAAGAATTTTCCTAATTCTGAAGTTTCTATTAGTGATTCATGTGTCACTATTTCTATAGCAGCCAAATCGTCTTCATAAAATCTATTTTTTATCAAATGTTTCTTGCAACACCTATTTCGTCTAGGAATGAAAATTTGTCTTTTCACAAAAACTTGCATGCGCGCATCAAAAGGTACATCCTTTAAATCTTCTAGCGATTTGCACATGAAACAATATAATTAAAATTTTTTAATTAAAAAAAACATTTTTTTTTCAAGGGTAAATCAGTCATCAATCACGATGGCTAAAGAACCATATTTTATAGTCAGTGGAAAAATTGAAAAAAAATTTTTTTTTTCATTTTTGAAACATTTTTTTTTTGAAAAATTTTTTTAGATTTTTGAAAAATTTTGTTTTATTTTTGAAAAAAAAATGGTTTTTTTCAATTTTTTTTAAAATTAGTCGTAAACAGACACAAAATTGTGTAAACAGACGAAAAAAATGAAATTTTTTGATTTTGAAAAAGTTTGCTTCAAGTTAAGGAACAAAAACCTTGTTCCGTTAATTTTTTATAAATTTTGATCAATTGGTCCGGAAAAACCGCTGAACCGATCGTTCCAAAAATTTAGGGGGTTCTTTGGGAGACATTAGACTGTAAAATTTCTCTTTAACCGTACCTTTTCCGCCCATATTACTGAAGATACAGTCATGTAACCAAAAAAGGGGAAAATGTCACTTTTTTTCACTTTTTTCAATTCAATGTTAGACATGGAAAAAAATTTTTTTCTTTACTAACGTTTGACTGTATTTCATTGGAAATTTTGTCCAAATGATGAAATTCGGTGTCCGCTCGCTGTGCGACCAGTAGTTCCAGAGATATCGAATTTTGAATGCAAAAGGATCCTTTTGCATTCAAAGTTCGATATCTCGGAGATAAGTTATCGTAATTGAGCTCCGCGAAAAGCAGCGTGAAGCTGAATAAACAGGCTAAGAGACCTATGTATTGGCGTAGCTCGAACAAATTTTTCCATGCTCGTAGAGTAAGAAACAAAATGTAACATATTTGGATAAAATTTTTTTTCGCTTTGTATAAGGATTGCATAAAATACGGAGCTCCAAAAAATTTTTAACCAAAAAAACTAAAAACTAGAGTCTTCAAGCTTCAACAGCTTTATTTTTTCATTTCCTGTACGACCATTTCTCACTGAAATACCGCCTGTTGAAAATCAGCCAAAAATTTGACAAATTTTTTTGTTCCCTTAATTTTTGCGAGGAGTGTAGTATTTTCCATGTTCACAGCTTTTATGTTTTTACCCCTGAAATTCATCAATTTGACATATTTTTATGAAATATCCTAATGATTAAGGATTCCTGTACAGAATAATGATTTTTTGAAAGTATCTAGTGGATATTCAAAATTAAAAAATTTTAAAAAGTTATAAGAGAATAAGCGGGAGCATTGACCTGATACCTCCTGTCATGTCAATGTATAAGAACTTGAATTGGATTTATTTCTCATTAAACTCAATTAAAAACTCAAGAAAATCTTTAATGTCGTTTAATAGGTATTTTTTGTTATTTTCTTATAAACTTGACAATTCGCTGGAACCACCTTAAGAGGAAATCCACAAATTACTTTTGTTTTATTAAATACTCACAGATAAATGAGTAAAATATAGTATTAAAATAGTTATCTCTGCAGTTTTATGTCAATACCACAAAAAATAAACATAAGTTTCGGGCCAGTATTTTATATAGCTACTCAATTGTAATAATAGGATGTAACAGGCTGCCGTTTAACCTGTACTTTTCCCTAGAATATGTCTACTCAATAGCTAAACGACGCCTTGTTATCTATGTGCTCGAAGCACATCAACCTACCTTGCCCGGGAGTGCGCCTGCGCAGCGTCTCCTCGCCAATCCGAGTTGGGTTCCCCAACTCGCCACTTGGCGGCGCTGTCGCTCCTGCTTAGTAGCGCACCTGCGGCTGCTGCTCGAAACTGTGTTGACGATTCTCGTCTACCGATATCCGCGTGATCCGTGCCACGCTACCGGCTTATTTGAATCGAACGTCAACAAACGCGAACTCCGGACAAAGGAAAGACAAAATAACGATGACTCGATTTAGAAATGACGATTACACGCTTTATTCAAATTAATCAAGTACACGGGGGATTTGCCGAGAGTCTTGCGCACGCTAGCGCGAATGACAATACACGCTAAATGAGAGAGAGAGAGAGAAAACCGCGATCGCCGCGAACTAACCGCTCGCGCGCAATAAACCAAATAACCAAATAACCCAATAACCCAATAATCTATTTGAAAAGAACATACAATAAAGTTAGATTGTTGTTTTTGACATATATATTAATAATTTTGAAAAAGTGAGAGGGGTGCAATTAAAACGAGCAAAGGTTCAATTTTTTGCCTTGTTTCTTTTGCAAAAATATTAAGTATTACTAAAGATATCGCAGTTGCAAAAAACGAAAAAATCATCATAGTTTTTAATTTTTTTTGGGACAACTGAAGGGGTTCAATTAAAATATTGAGCATTTTTGGAGGGTTCAATTAGAGATGTTTCGAATGGTATTTTTTTTTTCACTGTCCATTATACTTTGCAGGCTAGGGTAAGGGGGGTTTACTTGTGTAGTACCGCCAAAATAGTTTAGCACAGTGTTCCAACGATTTGCCAATAAAAAAGTTTACTTGGATTTTGGATACGTGTGCAAGGGTGAGCGAGGAAGCAGCAACAGTAGCAGCATCACGGAATCAGCAGCAAAAGTGACAGCAATTATATAGCAGATTTGCAATCGAGGCAGCACAGCTGATTCGGATCTGAGGAGCACCTTTAATTTGCTTCAACAATTACGGCTGATCACCGTAATTGCACCGCAGGGTAGGTGCACCTCCCTTAATTATCGCGTGACAAAATACATTTAGAATTTTATTCAACCGTGTTAGCGTTGATATTTTTTGTATTCGCGTCGAGTGATAGATCGCGCCAATATTCGTATCTTCTCTCTCTCTCTCTTTCTCACCGAAAGTTATTTAATTGTAAATCCTATTCGCGTGCGTCAGTCTTTCGGCCCGACAAAGACTGTAGAGATTTTTATTAATAAAATCTATTAAACTTATTCGCCGATTTCGTCATATGATTTTTCCTAATAGTTTAAACAATTGTAAAAGGCTTAGGTTTTAATCCGATTATAGCTAGGGGATTAAGTGTATTAGGAGCAAAGTCGATTACACTTCAAACTCATCGTGTGTCACAAGGCACGTGACTTAAGGTGAGTTCAACTCCGCTTGATCGAAGACAACTAAGTTAAATCAGCTGACGTTAAGGTGAATACACGTATTAACATACGTGTTAACGGAGCGGCGGTTTGCTCTGCATCGTGGGAGTTTGTTCTTAAATAAATTTCTCATTTTTACAGATTTATCCCCCCGTTACAATGTACTACATTTATGTTAGTTATTTATTTACAACTTATACTACTGTGGGCAAAAAGTAAGGTGAATTTGTTTGTAAAATGAAAAATCTTTATTTATTCTTCTACATCAATGTCATCCCCTTCGAAGTAATCCCCTCCCGATAAAATACACTTATGCCAACGTTTTTTCCAATCCTCGAAACATGCCAAATAGTCCCTTTCCGGTATAGCCATCAGCGCCTTCTTCGATTCAGCTCTTATCTCCTCAATCGACTCGAAACGCGTTCCCCGGAGTGGTCTCTTGAGTTTTGGGAATAGCCAGAAGTCACACGGAGCCAAATCAGGCGAATACGGTGGTTGCGGAACGATATGCGTCGAATTTTTGGCGAAATGGTCACGAAGAACGAGTGAACGAATTGAGCGTTTTCGGTACCAAACGAGATTTGACTTTTCGTAGGCCCAAATGGTCTTTCAAAATTGTTTTCACAGATCCTTCTGATATTTCGATCATATCAGTAAGGTCTCTAACAGTCAACCGACGATTTTCGAGCACTAATTCCTTCACTTTATTGACGTGTTGGTCATCTGTTGACGTCGATGGTCGTCCGGAGCGCTCCAAGTCATCAACACGTTCTCGACCCTCTTTGAAGTCTTTGTACCACTTATAAACATTTTTCTGCGACATGGTAGAATCACCAAAGGCCTTCCGCAACATCCTCAACGTTTCCGCAGCCGAAATTTCATTCCGCAAACAAAATTTGATGGCACTTCTTTGCTCAATTAAATTAGACATTGTAAAAATCGAAATATGCACTCTTGGTCGTTTGGTAAACACAAGCGTAAATATATTACTGATGATGACATTGACATGAAATTTGTCCCAGATGTCATTCGCAGTCCTACCAACTCAAGAAAAAAAGAACTAGCTCGAAATATTAAAACCGCGAAGTTTAAATTGAAAACTCACCTTACTTTTTGCCCACAGTAGTATGTTACATTTGGTTTACATTTGTTATATTACTATTTGTGTCTCGTATCCAGTTTGTGTAGTTGATTATGTATATGTTTTGTGTGTGTGTGTGTGACTGCGCGCGTGCGTGTGTGTGTGTATGTGTTGTGTAAATATGTGCCTTTATAGGTGTGTCTGCAACTCTTGTGTCCCTGCCTTCTGCGCCTGCCTGTTCCTCTTTTCTTCTCATTTTTCTTCTGATTAATCTTGTCTTCCTCTTTCTCTCTCCAAAATCTGCCTTTTCCGCTCTTCTGTTTTTTTTTTTTTTTTCTCTTTCTTGCATGTTTTCTTTTCAGCTTTTCCTTAATTACTTTCTTTTGCCTTTTCACCTTTGCCTTTCCTTTGCTTTTGCTCTCCTTCTTGCTAATCATTTCATCTATCTTTCTCCTTATTAAGGCTTTGACACCTTTTTCTTGTTTTCTATTGCTTCCTCTGCCTTTCCTTTCCTCAACCTCACTTATTTATCCTTAGTATCTTATGATTTGCCTTCTAGTTTACCTTTTTCTTTCTCTTCTTCGATTCTTCTTCTTTTCCATTTTGCTCCATCCTCCAATACCTGCTTCCTCTCGCTTGTGTAGTTGCTGTTACTTGTGTCTTGTGTGTGTGTGTGCATGTGTATGTTTATGTTTGCGCGTATATTTGTGTTTTGTGTGTATGTGTGTGTATGTATGTGTGTGTAGATGTGTCTGCGAGTCTTGCTTCTCTGTCTTGTGTTTCCGTCTCTCCTTAGGGTCTTGTAGCTTCGTCTTCTTGCTTTTCTTTTTCTTTCTTCTCTTCATTTCTTCTTCTTTTCCATTTTATCTCCATCATCCACGCTATCTTTTCTTTGCTTCCTATTATTATTTTTTCCCATTCTTCCCCTTCCTTTCTGCTTTTTTCACATTTTTCTACCATGTGCTTCCAATTTTCTTCCTCTTTCATACACATTCTGCACCTCTTATTTTCTTCTTTTTCCCAATACCTGCTTCCTCTCGTTTCATTACCTAACCTAAACCTTTCCCTTATTTGAAGTCCTTTTATTCTTCCCTCTCCTTGAATTTCCTTTAACCTATACCTTTTCATTTCTTCTTTCAGCTCTTTCCACTCGCTTATGTATCTTGATTTTTCTAGCTTTTCATCTAATCCTTTTTCATCTTTTTTCTTCAGCTCATCTCTTATTTCTTCCCAAAACTCTTCCCTCATTTCATCTCCCTCTTCTCTCTCTCTCTGTATATTTTACTTTTTTCCAGCCTTTCCTCTCTCTCCTCCTTCTTACTCTTTTTATCTTTTTCATTTCTTTCCCTTTTCTTTAATTCTCTCCATGCTTCTTTTTTTATTGAGCCATCTCTTTCTTCTCTTATTTTGTTTTCATACTTCATTGCTCTTTCTAATGCTGTTTCTTTCATTTCTTGTCTTCCTGTTTCCCATCGTATTAGGTAACTTGGCGTGTTTCTATCTAATCCTAATACCCACTTTATGTATTTTAGTTGTAGACTCTCTATTTCCTCATATCTCTTCCATCCCCAGATTTCTGCTCCATACATAATCACGCTTTTCGCCAGAGCATCGAACAGGTTCATCCTTAGCTCCCAGTTTTCTCTAAATAGCTTTACTCCTAGCCCCCATAACTTTCCGAGTCCCATATTTATTTTCCCTTCTACGTTCTTTATCTGCTTTTTATTTCCGTTATTTTTGCTTATCACATATCCTAAGTAGTTGTACTCTTTCACCATCTCTATCTTCTCATCTTCCCATTCGAATTCTTCTTCCTTCCCCCTTCCTCCTCCTCTCCTGCATTTCATCATCTTTGATTTTCCTACATTTAACTCTAATACCCTTTCTTCCAGGTATCTTGTTAATTTTTTCAGCATTGCTTTCATTCCACTTTCACTCTTTACCATCATCACTATATCATCTGCGTATCCTAATGTCCACATTTTCTTCCTTCCTATCACTACCCCTCCTTCCTGCACCTGCTTGATCTTCACTTCCAGGTCGGCGAAGGCAAGATTAAATAGCGTGATGCTCAAAAGGCACCCTTGCCTTACGACTTTGTAAGTCTCAAATTCCCCAATTATTTCTCCTCCAATTTTTACCTTACTCCCTGTTTTCTTGTATATTTCTTCTATTCTTTTCCTAATTTTTCTATTTATCCCTTTCTCTTTATTTGTTTCCCATATTATCTTCCTCTTTATTTTATCAAAAGCGGCCTTCATGTCTGCAAAGAATACGAACAGTTTTCCTCCTTTTTCCCGTATTTCCTTCCCTATTATTGTTTTTAATATAAATATCGCGTCCATTGTTCCTCTTTTCTACCTAAATCTCATCTGCGTATCACTTAGCGTTTCTTTCGCTTCTAGTGGTCTTTCCAGCTTTTTTCTCGGTATTTCCGCATATATTTTATATCCTGTATCCATCAGCGTTATTCCTCTATAGATACCTACTTCTTCTTTCCTCCCTTTCTTATATATTGGTACTATTATTCCCTTCCTCCATTCTTCCGGATATACTTCTCCGATCCATATTCCTTTTAAGCATTTTGTCATATCATTTATCAAGCCTTCCGTGCCTTCCACCCACGCTTCATTTGCTATACCATCTTCTCCTGTCGCCTTTTTCTTTTTCATTTTTCTTATTACCTCTTTTACTTTTCTTTCTTTGATTTCTTCACCTTCCTCTCCTTCGCTGTCTTCGGTTTCTTCCCCTTTGCTTTCTTCCTTTTCTTTCTCTCCCAATTGTTCCTTGAAGTGCTTTATCCATTCTTCTTTTCCTATATTTTCATCTTTTCTTCCTATTGCCATTCACTTTATCCCAGAATTTTCTTCTCCTCTTATCTGTTCTTATTTCTTCTACAACTCTTTTCCCTTCATCTTCTTTTGCTTTTCTTATTTCCTCTCTGTATTCTCTCTTTGCTTCTAAGTATTTGCCTCTGTCTCCTTCCCCTTTTCTTACCTTATTTAACTCTGCCATCACCCTATCCCTTTTTGCCTTACATTCTTTTCTCCACCATCTTTGTTTTGATCCTTTTTTTTCCTTATCTTCTTTTTTACAACTGCGTTCTTCACTCTATTTTTTATATCTTTCCATTTATCTTTTCCCTCTATTGCGTCTATCCATCTCTGATACTCCCTTATACCTTCTTCACTCCAGTCGTCTATCATTCTTTCTTCCTCTTCTTTTCTTTCTTCCGCTATTTTGTCTCCCAATGCCACCTCTATTGGTAAGTGGTCCGACTTTACCCTCTCCTTTATTTGAACCTTTTTTATCGCCTCATCACCTTCCTCGTTACCTACTACATAGTCTATCGTTGACATTCCTCTCGCTCCTATATATGTTATTTCTCCCTTTTCATCTCCTTCTTTTCTCCCATTCGTTATCACTAAGCTCATTTCTCCTAGCCATTTTATCATTTCTTCTCCCTCTGTGTTTAACACTTTATCCTTGGCCTTAATTTCTTCTAGGTTTTCTTCTGTCTCCCATTCCCTTCCTTCGTTTCCTGTTCTTGCGTTGAAGTCTCCTCCTATAATTATTGTTTTTCCTCTGTTCTCTTCTATCTCTTCACTTAGGTATTCATAATTTTCCTTCTTCTCATGTTGCATATACACCGATGCTATCATGTATTCCCTCCCTCCGATCTTTATTTCTCCTACTGTTACCTCACTTGTCCTTTCTTTCTTCCATTCAACCTTATTCATCCCTTTCCTCTCTCTTACCGCCATTATTCCTCCCCCTATTTCTCTCCCCGTTCTCTTCCCTTCTTGAGTCTCTCCACTCTATGCTGTACCCTTTCAGTTGTTTCTCCACACCAGTTCTTGCCCCTTGCCTCTTCACCCAGGTTTCCGTTAGCCCTATTATGTCGAATTCCCTAACATATTCCCAGTCGTCTTCCTCCATGCTTCTCACCCCCACCACGTTCCAGAATAGTATTTTTACTGCCTTTCTCCCCTCTCTCTCCCTTCTCTCCTCTCTCTCTCTTTTATCCCTATTGTTTTCTAAACCCTTCCACCCCCTTTCCTACCTTTTTTCTCTCTCTCTGGCTCCACCACCATTCTTCTTCCTCTGACTTCACCCCGTTATGCCACATCTTTACCTCTTTACCTTTACTTCTTATTTCTTTCGCTTTACTTCTTACTTCCTCTCTTATCCTTCTCTGCTTCCACGTCCAGTCCTGATCTATGTATATCTTTTTCTGTGCCAGATTCTTTTTCTTCTTCATAATTCCTTCTTTTTGTTCCCATGACGCGCATCTAATTTGCCACATATTTTTTCTTCTTTCTCTCCGATCATCTCTCTCCGCTGTTCCTCCTATTCTTCTCAGATTCACTATCTCTTCTTTCATTTCTAGTACCTCCCTTAACCAGACCTCTGCCTCTCCCTTCTTTACCCATCTTAACTCACCCTCTAAGTCGGTCACTATTATATTGTTTATCCTACTTTCTCTATCCATTTTTTCTCTCATATGCTCTAATTCTTCCTGATTGCCTACTTCTGTTCCTTTTTGCTTCTTGTTTCCTCCTTTTATGCTTTCTTTTAGATTCACGCACTCCTCTTCCAACTGGTCCATCCTCTCTCCCCATTTTTCCTGCAGTTTCTTTTCTCTACGATCTGCTTTTTCCCTTTCTTGTTTCGCCTCTTTCTTTCTTTCTTCTCTCTCTCTCTCTCTCTTGTTCTTTCCTAACTTTTCCTATTTCTTTCTCCCACCTTTCTTCTCTTCTTTTCCCCTCTGCCTCCATTCTTTCCATTTTTACCATTATTTCTTTAAACATTTCTGTCCATTCTTTCCTTTCCTCCTCCCATACCTCTCTTAATTCCCTTATATCTGTCCGTATCTTTTCCATTATATCTTCTGCACCACTACTTTTTCCCATTTCTCTTATCGTGTTGTTCAATCCTTCTCCCCCCTCCTCATCCATCTCGCTTCCCTCGCTCTCACTCTTGCATCTCTTTGCCTCTCTCATTTCTCCTCTATTATTCTCCCTCAGCCCCTCCCCGCTCTCTCTCCCCCTCACCACCTTTACTCTTTTCTTCTTTTCCTCCTCTGGGCCTTTCTTATCCAACCTTCCACCTTTATCTCTTAATTTTTCTGTTGTCACAAATCTTTCCATCCTATCCCGTACGTCTTAATTCGACTCTCTATAACTACCCGTGATCCCACCTTTATTCCCTGTCTTACCTTTTCTGTCTCTGCCTTTACTTCTTACCGCCCCTCCTCTCTGCCTGCCTTTCTCGCTTTCTGATTTTCTCTCTTAACCTCAACTTTTATTTTTTTTCTTTATTCCTTTCTCTCTGCTTTTTCCTGCTCTTCTCCAGGCCTCTCTCTCTCTTCTCCACTCCTCCTCCACCTCCACGCTCTTTTCACCTCTATTTCTCTCCTCAAACACTTTTCCTCTTTGACTTTCTCGCCAAAACTCGCGCTCACATCCAAGACACGTCCACACTCCCCTCGAGTGAAATCTAACCTCCATGTACTACATTTATGATAGTATCTTATTTAATTTTTCAAGAAATAAATTCTGAATTCTTTGGTTTTATTTTGACATTAAATATTGATATTCAATATGGCATTATGCTAAAGTGAATAACAACTAAATCAAATAAAAATTGTATTAGATTATTGAACATACTCTTTCAAACAGTATATAACTTTTAATTTTAATTTTTAATGATTTCTAATATATTTTCTATAAACTACCAAAAAAAGTTTTTCGCAACTGTTTATTCATACAGTTACATTGATTAACGACTTTTTGTTATCAAACAGATTAACAGATTCAAACTAAGAACAGCCATGATCGATTATACTTTATAGCATGGAAATTAATAAGATATGTATTTTTTCTCTTAGAATATGATGGTGCAATTGGTTTTACTACAAGTGGCTAACCTATAAAGCATTAGAATTGGAAAACTCTTTTTTTCCAGTGATTTTTCGCGTCTAGCACTTTTTAGATACGTCCTACGATAGAACAGACAGCATCATCGTGTTCTACACAAAAAAATACATCGAAAACATGTATTATACTATTATCGTCGGTAACATCATACAAGTAGAAATACGAGGTGTGATCAAAAAGTAAGGTGAATTTTGAAATTTAGCGGGCTACGTCCGTTCGATCTTCGACTTTATTATTTGGTTATGTCGGTACACTCGTCTAGAACATACGTTCCAAATTTCAGCTTTGTAGTATGTTTGGTTTGTTTGTGAGAGGCATCAAGGTTAGAAGTGTTTTGCGTGCTCCACGATTTGCTGCTGTCTAAAAACATGGATCAAAGAGTTTGCATTAAATTTTGTGTGAAAAATGGAATCAAATGTTCCAAAACACTTGAAATGCTGAAAGTGGCATACGGTGAGTCTACTTTAAGCCAAAAAAATGTTTACAAGTGGTATAAACTCTTCCAAGAAGGCCGAGAAGACACCGACGACGAACCTCGTTCTGGACGCCCCAGCACATCAACAACTGATGAGAATGTTGAAGAAGTGAACAAAATAGTGTTGGGAAATCGTCGAATTACCATTAGAGAAATTGCTGATGATATTGGCATCTCATTTGGTTCGTGCCAATCAATTTTGACGAGTGTTTTAGACATGAGACGTGTGTCAGCGAAGTTTGTTCCGAAATTGCTCAATTTCAACCAAAAGAAACGTCGCATGAGCATCGCCCAAGAGCTACTGAATGACGTCAACGATAATCCAGATTTACTCAACAGGGTCATAACAGGTGACGAAACATGGGTATACGGTTATGACGTCGAGACTAAGACTCAATCGTCCCAGTGGAGGCATTCTGGATCACCAAGACCAAAAAAAGCACGCCAAGTTCGATTAAATGTAATCAAGGTTTTGCTTACAGTTTTCTTTAACTGCAGGGGCGTGGTGCATCATGAGTTCTTGCCACAGGGTAGAACAGTAAATAAGGAATATTACCTGCAAGTTATGCGCAATTTGCGCGAAGCAATCAGCCAGAAACGTCTGAATTTGTGGAAAAATAAAAATTGGCTTTTGCACCATGATAACGCCCCTGCTCACACATCATTGCTTGTGCGCGAATTTTTGGCTAAAACCAACACAGTAACGATGCCACAGGCACCGTATTCTCCAGATCTGGCCCCCTGTGACTTCTTCTTGTTCCCAAAACTGAAGAGGCCCATGAAAGGACGGCGTTTTGCCACGATTGAGGAGATAAAGACGGCATCGAAGGATGAACTAAACAAGATCACAAAAAATGATTTTTTGAAATGCTTTGAGGATTGGAAAAAGCGTTGACACAAGTGCATTATATCCGAGGGGGATTACTCTGAAGGAGATAAAATAAAAATTGATGAATAAATAAATATTTTTTGAGAAAAATGAAAATTCACCTTACTTTTTGTTCACACCTCGTAGATGATTGAATTCCAACCTTCGATTTTCTAAGTGTTGCATATGGATAAATAAAGACACAGGTTCGAATGCTGATTTCTCCTGATATAATAGTGATAAAAACAAAAGTATGATACATTTTTTCTATGTATTTTTTGGCGTAGAATACGATGGTACTATTAGTTTTTTCATAGAATCAGCCTAAAACTTGCTAGAAACGAAAAACTGCTAAAAAATGGATTTTTTGAATTTTTGAGCATGGCGCCAATAAAAATACCGTTCGGATAACATTTTTTTTTATTGTTCAAGAGAAAATGAAGATTTGAAAAAAATTGCAGCCCTGAAGCTCCCTTTTGAAAAAAGATATAGTTATTTAAAAAATAAAAATCAATT
This sequence comes from Phymastichus coffea, assembly GCF_024137745.1. Lineage (NCBI taxonomy): Eukaryota > Metazoa > Arthropoda > Insecta > Hymenoptera > Eulophidae > Phymastichus > Phymastichus coffea. The sequence goes on along the minus strand of NW_026706835.1, from coordinate 803,245 downwards.
TTTATACTAGAACAACTATATATATGACCTTGAAAAAAACTGACAGTAGACTAGGCTCTATACAGAAGACAACGCCGTCAACTGCGTATCGCTAGCATTTTTCAGTCCAAAGAAAAAAATTCTCAAAAATTAGCATCGTTTTTTGGGGCCCTAGGGACCCCAGAGGGGTCTAGGGAGGTCCGGTTGGCGGCAAACCTAATCTTTTTAGATGTAGAATACACCTATAAATTTAATTTTCGGATCCCGGAACAGGGGCATTTCGACTATCTTAACGGGGGGTACCATTTATGTAGACAGTGTCAGAATTTTAATTAATTTTAGTTCTTTTTTGATAATAGCCCCAACACCACTATCATCTGTGAGGCAAAACCATATATATATAATAACCCCTTCATTTAATTTTGTATTTATTATTTTTACAAAAAACGTGTTAGTAGTCCAACAAACCATCGTTCAACACGCATTGTAGTTATCATACAAGACGTATTTCCTTATTTTATATACCAATATATAGATAAAAGTAAATTTATAAATAAAGTGTTTGTCAAGTGAACTTATTGAAACATTAAAACAACTATGTGAATCTATGTTATTCTTATTTTTTCGTGCTTGCGAAATTTATTATCAAATTAAAACTGCAGAAAGTAAATTATTTCATGTTAAGTCTTGAACTTGATAGTTCAGATTTATTATTATAATATATATTTCTCACGTAAATAATACAATGGCTTATTATAATCTATTTCAAGTGATAGGAATTTACCTGGTTTATTTATTGCGGATCAATTGACTGCTTGGCTCTATCTCGATGAGGTATAAGCCAGGTTGATAAATACGGATGCGCGAACACTCGGTATTCGATACTTAAATAATTATTTATTTATTCAAAAGGTAATAATTAATGACAAGGGATAAATTGCAGATTATTTAAATAGCTGTTCAGCTCTAGCGCGTCGCGAGTCAACTACCGAAAAGTCCAGTTGTTGTTTAGCGACTTTTCGGCCTACACTAATATGTTGAGTAATCAGAAATTCAAGTTGTTAGGTAACTTGATTCTCGGGTTACTGAACTTTTGATTTCACTGAGTTCGATCGACTGCTACATCGTAAACTGATAAATAAATGTTAAATATTACGTTTCGGGACGTAACACCTCTATGTTGAGATTGTTGGATATCAGTACGATATTCAGCATAAAAGGGATAACAAAAAATGCTAATGTTCTTCGGCAATCGATCGATTACATTAAGTTAATCCACTGATGTTTGCATTTGGGCTTTAGTAATTAATTACTATAGATAAGAGAATAATATTTGAGGATTTTGTTTGATTGAAATTGTCGATCTACTGTAAACGTAAAGTGTAAAGTGGAATATAGTTTCGAGTACTGCCAGGAAGCGATTTTGAAATGAAGAGGTAATTTGGTTCTCTGATTTTGCATACGAGGTTATGGTTGGAGAAGAGGTTAGAAGAGTTGGTGGTGATTTTATCGACAAAGCTTTCTGTTTTTCGACTTTAATTTCTTTTAATTCACAGTCCTATTTTTTGCTATTCCTCTTGTTTTTCGGTGAAGCGAATACTATGAGCTGGTGTGTTATTGAACTGAATAATGCTCCTAACATATATTCTGAGAATCCATATACGGCGTGGAGAGTGTATTATTATATTATTATCCTCTTATTATCATGTTTCGAACTGTCTTGAGGAGCTGAAAAATTATAACAATCAGAATGATGACTGAGCTTATCGATCCAAATTGTGTCAATTTTGCAATGGATTGATTCCATATATTTTCAGCGGTGTTCGAGAGTGTTTTTTTCTGTGAGAAGATTTTAAATCTTCGCATCAATCCTTCTTATAGATTCTCGTAGCCTTGCATTCCTCTTGCGATTTTGTCGAGAAGTGACGATTTTTTCATGGGGAATAGAACATGGTCCTGTAATTCTTGGAGGTCTTCATAAGAGTAGATGCCAAAGAGTGCCATTGAGTAAGTGCCAATGAGAGATGCTAGTGAGTCCATTTTCGTTGGTTTCCACGGCATTTTATTTCATTATTTCAGCATCAGAATGTTGTTGACTGTTTTTCTAGGTGTTGGCGCTAGGTTGATCTATTGTTTGCCTAATTTAAAATATTGTGGGATGATGGTATTACAGCATATCTCTGTACCTGTTTTTATCAAAACGTGTGTTTTCGAAGTTAGCTATGATTGGTTACCTAATGTAACCGGCAATTGAGAGAACCATTTAGTGCGATGGATGCGAGGGATAGAGAATTGTAGAGCACTTTACGTTGTAATTCGCACTTTTCTTTCATAATGTTTAAATACAAATAGTTTACTTCTGTCCTGATATATTTTTCTACGTATACAAATTTGCTATTAAAATAGGTAAAGAGATTGTAATTTAGTATTCCCTCTTTCTTTTGAATATCATTATCGAATAAAGTATTATATGAGGAACGCATGTATATAAATAACTTTTGATGTTCTGTTTTAGTTAGTACTCTGTTGCAAAAGCCTATATTTCCTTTAGTTACCAATGCGAATGACACTGTGTCAGTGTTTATACTAAATATAGTTTCCTGATCGGATGATGTTATCTTAGTTACTGGGCCTCTATACAATTCGATGTATTTGTTTTGGAAGCAATCTTCCAACGTTAACAATGGCCTAAAGGTGTAACCACCTTCGATATCGAAGCAGTATTCATCAAAAAACTTGCAAACCATCCTTGAGTTTAATTTTAACTTATAATTACTTAAGCTCACTGCCGCGTAATTTTCTAGTAATGTAATTTTTATAAGGCCTTCTACAAATACATTACTCCATGAGCCGAATCTGTCAGAATAGGCGGTTCCCGAGCAGGATTTTCCGTCTACCTTTCCTGTTAAGTCTACTTTTACGCTTTTTGTTGAATAATTAATCGTTCGTTAATATGTAGATCGGTATGCAATAGCGGCATACGATAACGGCATACATATGTTATCGTATTTGAAAATACCCGTGTCGAGGATACTTTTACAATGGTCGTATGAAAGATCATAGATATATTCTTAAATCGCATTTTCTATAGATCCTCAATGACTGAACATCCCACAGTGGAAAACGGTGCGTTTTATTTCTATTTTACATTGTACGATTTTAATAGACCTGAATTCCGCTGTTTGAAGAAGTTCTATTGTAGCTTGCATTGAGTTTGTATATATCTCGTGGAAGTCGCAGTCTTCTCTATCTAAAAGGGAGTAGGTTGTGATGGTGGGGTTTTGTTGACCTACAGTCAAATCCTATTATGATATTAGTTGTTTTGAGGAAATAGAATAGAATAAAGACTAGTGGTAATTTTCTCATTAATTTTCCTAAAATTAGAAAAATGTTAGTGTATTTCTTTCGGCATTCTTAATAATATAAATTTATTTAGTAATGCTTAATTTATTTGCATGAATTGTTTTTGGTTTCCCGTTGTAATTAATTATTATGCTGCCATTGTCAGTTATTTTTAAAATTTCAAAAGAGCTTAACTAGTGATATTTTTCTAGCTTTCCCGGTTTGGGTTCTTTCATAAACATGACTTTATCTTTGATTTTGAACTCTACTGGATTTATGTTTTTGTCGAACCGTTCCTTCGATTTTTCTTTGAATATAATTAAATTATCTCTTGCAATTTGAGTAATTTTAGTTATGTTTTTTATAAAGTCTTCTAGATATTCATTAAAAGTTGCCTATTGTTCCGATTTTTCAGTGATATATTTGATGGTAGTTTTGCCGGAAAAACAAAAACTAGTTCATGCGGGGTAAAATTGTGGCTAGGGTATACACTTTCGAGTATCCTCCTAATTTTGAAGAATGGTACATTTCAAAAATATTGTTTCTGCTTTCCGAACTATTGACGTACTCTATATAATTCATGGAAATAATAATTTTAATTTTTGTTTCTTTGAAAACGTCATTTAACATGTTTCCTATGTCCTACCAGTATACGAGGTGTGTTCAAAAAGTAAGGTGACTTTTCAAATTTCACGGGCAACGTACTTTCGATTATCGATTTGTTTGTTTTATTATGTTGGTACACTCTTCCCGAACATCTGTACCAAGTTTCAAGTGTATATTTTTTTTTGTCTGGTTGTGAAAGGCGTAAAGGTTATAAGCGTTTTGCGTGCTCGGTGATTTCTTGCTATCGAAAAATATGGATCAAAGAATTTGCATCAAATTTTGTGTAAAAAATAAAATAAAGTGCTCCGAAACACTTGATTTCCGAAACACAAGATTTTCAAAAGCTCTAATAGTACCGCAGATCCAAAGTTCACATGCATTTATTCTTGGATCAGAAAAAACTTTGAAAGTATTTAAATATTCGGGAGATCACAAACATGTAACGACAGTGATACACCAAAATTGAAAAGAGACAATCGATTTCTCAGCAAATATAATCAAAAATTATGGAAAAAAGAACAAAAAAAAAGTAATTCGGGCTGATGCACTGAGTATGATGACAGTCTCAATCTTGTTAAACGCAGTGAGCTTTTCACTCATCTACAATAGGAAGGTAAGAAATGATGACATTTTTTTTAAAATGATTATATGAAACTCTTAATAAAATCTGTTATGTATTTTTAAAAGAACAATGACCCCCCCCCCCCTATTTTGAAGTTGAAAATATAAAATGAATTTTTTTATGACGAACATACATGAACTGACTATATTTTGATTATGAAATTTTTGGTTGGTATGTCATGCATAAGGATAAGTTATTTTATATTATGAATATCTGTCCCTGAATTTGTATTTGATGGCTTTCAATACTGCTATACATAAATACCAATCGCTTTTGATAGACTTCAAAAAATTTAGCAGTATATTCAGATTTCTTCGGCGCCATATTGGATCCGCCATTTTAAATTTCGAAAATATGACAATGGATTCGTGTTCAGCGACCTTGAAAACCCCTGTATACATAGTTTCAACGAGGTTCATCGATTTATTCGATTTTTTTTTAATTTCGAACCGCCATATTGGATCCGCTATTTTAAATTTCTAAAATATGACAATGGATTCGTGTTCAGTGACCTCCAAAACCCTCTAATATGTATGTCAAGTCTATTTCGTTAATTTTTTCTCGACTTAGCTCGGGTTTCCGGGTCCCGTGGCGCCATATTGGATTCGCCCTTTTGAATTTCGAAACTCTGATCACGGATTCGAATTCACCGACCAAAAGTACCTCTTATTACAAGTTTGTAAGTAAATAGCAATAAAATTGCAAGTTTTGTAACCGAAAACGTAAAAAGTTAACCCGAGGAAACTAACTTTCGGCGGCCATATTGGATCCGCCATTTTAAAATTTCAAAATCGCCAGAGCTATTTCGAAAGTACTTGTCAAGACAAACATTTTGAGCCGTCGCGCGATTTTTTAGGAGGCTCTCAATTTTGTCGAAGCTCGGTGGTCGAGTTGACGCGAAATGCATCTTATACGAAGTGTGATCAAAAAGTAAGGTGAATTTTTATTTTTCTCAAAAAATATTTATTTATTCATCAATTTTTATTTTATCTCCTTCAAAGTAATCTCCCTCGGATATAATGCACTTGTGCCAACGCTTTTTCCAATCTTCAAAGCATTTCAAAAAATCATTTTTTGTGATCTTGTTTAGTTCATCCTTCGATGCCGTCTTTATCTCCTCAATCGTGGCAAAACGCCGTCCTTTCATGGGCCTCTTCAGTTTTGGGAACAAGAAGAAGTCACAGGGGGCCAGATCTGGGGAATACGGTGCCTGTGGCATCGTTACTGTGTTGGTTTTAGCCAAAAATTCGCGCACAAGCAACGATGTATGAGCAGGGGCGTTATCATGGTGCAAAAGCCAATTTTTATTTTTCCACAAATTCGGACGTTGCTGGCGGATTGCTTCGCGCAAATTGCGCATAACTTGCAGGTAATATTCCTTATTTACTGTTCTACTCTGTGGCAAGAACTCATGCACCACGCCCCTGCAGTCAAAGAAAACTGTAAGCAAAACCTTTACATTTGATCGAACTAGGTGTGCTTTTTTTGGTCTTGGTGATCCAGAATGCCTCCACTGGGACGATTGAGTCTTAGTCTCGACGTCATAACCGTATACCCATGTTTCGTCACCTGTTATGACCCTGTTGAGTAAATCTGGATTATCGTTGACGTCATTCAGTAGCTCTTGGGCGATGCTCATGCGACGTTTCTTTTGGTTGAAATTGAGCAATTTCGGAACAAACTTCGCTGACACACGTCTCATGTCTAAAACACTCGTCAAAATTGATTGGCACGAACCAAATGAGATGCCAATATCATCAGCAATTTCTCTAATGGTAATTCGACGATTTCCCAACACTATTTTGTTCACTTCTTCAACATTCTCATCAGTTGTTGATGTGCTGGGGCGTCCAGAACGAGGTTCGTCGTCGGTGTCTTCTCGGCCTTCTTGGAAGAGTTTATACCACTTGTAAACATTTTTTTGGCTTAAAGTAGACTCACCGTATGCCACTTTCAGCATTTCAAGTGTTTTGGAACATTTGATTCCATTTTTCACACAAAATTTAATGCAAACTCTTTGATCCATGTTTTTAGACAGCAGCAAATCGTGGAGCACGCAAAACACTTCTAACCTTGATGCCTCTCACAAACAAACCAAACATACTACAAAGCTGAAATTTGGAACGTATGTTCTAGACGAGTGTACCGACATAACCAAATAATAAAGTCGAAGATCGAACGGACGTAGCCCGCTAAATTTCAAAATTCACCTTACTTTTTGATCACACCTCGTATGTTCTTTCTATGTAAATCTTCGGCCTATGTGAATACCTAATGTCTGTCACTCGATATCGGCATTGTCCAGGGCGTCGCTCGAATCGATTTGTTTCCAGGTATCGGTTATAGGCACGAGACACTACCGAGGGACTGACACCAAGTCGTTCACCCACCTGCCGATACCTATACCCTTCCTGAACAAGAGTTATTAGCTGAGCGACTTCTGGGGCAGATAAATACAGCCTCGGAGGCATTATGAAAAAAATTAATGTTTACGAAAGTCAAGCAGCCGTCAAAAAGTTCTTTAGAATTTACGAAAAGAAAAGTTTAGTTTTGAAAAAAACTGTTGAGTGGTTTTTTACTAAAAAGTCGAAGAGTTTAGAAAAAAACTTTTTTTTTTATCACGTTTTGGCTTCACAGAAGACGTTAAAAACTTATCGCGCGGAATTTCACAGACCGAGTTATGGATACGCCTTAGGGGTATCAACTTTGATTTTTTTCAAATCAATTTTTTTTGAGCGTAATTGAGGCTTGAATGTATTCATGACCTAAATGAATCAAAATGAGTGACTAATCGATTATTAATTTTTTTACAGTAAAGAAATTGAAAATGTTTTTTTTTTCAATGTAACAGGCTGCCGCCTAACCGCAAATCCCGGGTAATAGTAGTCCTCAATACGGCCATACGGTGCACTGTTAGCTGTATGCTTCTAGCACACTTACTCATCTCGATCCGGTGTACGCATGCGCCGTGTCCACTCAGCGATCTAACTTGGGTGCGCGATCTCTCCGCAAAGTGGCGCTGGTGCGCAAGCTTACTAGCGCTCCGTCGGACACTGCAAACACCTCGGTCGACGAACAGCTCCTACTATGCTTTCGCGCGATCCGTGCTAGATTACCGGCGCATTCGAATTGAATGTAAACTATAATACTGATGCCGGACAAAGGGAAGACAAAATAATAAGATCGTTTCTCGTTGATCTCTAACCACTTTATTTAATCAACACTAAACCAGTATAAGGGACGATTTGCCGAGAGTCTTACGCACGCTACTTCGACATAATACTTCGAATGGGGAGAGAGAGGGTAGATCTCGCGGACGTCGCGGACTATTTGCACGCACGCTGCATATAAATTCACCGCGCACGCTGCGCGGGATCGCACGCTAAACGCAATTGAAAAGTGTTGTGCACCTACCGCTAAATCGGTGAGGACATGGCGGCCAACCGTATCCGACTACTTTTAAAGAAGAAGAACTGCCTCTGTGACTGCTTCTCCGCTGCTGTTGTTGCGTTGCTGTGGGTGCTGCTGAGGTTGAGCTCGCTGTTGCCGAGGCTGCACACGTTGAGCAGTGTGCGCACTCGACACTCCACTCCGAACTTCGTCACCACTGTTGGTGCACACGTTCCGCAGTGTGCACACACGCCTCGCCACTCACTAATTATCTATGCCAACTCCCTGGATCTCACTCGGAAGGGAAAAATCACGTCGTTGCTTCCCACACGATAAGCTGCGATGTAGGCGGACCGAAGGACACGGTAATACTGGTTCGCTAGCTCTCCCCTCCCGGTCATTGCCCCTAACGCGCCCTCTCTCTCTCTCTCTCTCTCTAACCCAAACCGATCACGGCTGTTACGCTCAGCCACGCTTAGTAGTTCACGCAAGTCCAAATGATTTTCGGCAATCGTTGCATGAATTAAAAAAGAAAATTTTTTTTTCAAGGGTAATTCAGTCATCAACCCGATGGCTAAAGAACCATATTTTATAGTCAGTGGAAAAATTGAAAAAAAATTTTTTTTTTATTTTTGAAACATTTTTTTTTTTTAATTTTTTTAGATTTTTGAAATATTTTGTTTTATTTTTGAAAAAAAATGTTTTTTTTTTAATTTTTTTTTATATTAATCGTAAACAGACACAAAATTGTGTAAACAGACGAAAAAAATGGAATTTTTTTATTTTTAAAAAGTTTGCTTCAAGTTAAGGTACAAAAACCTTGTTCCTTTAATTTTTTATAAATTTTGATCAATTGGTCCGGAAAAACCGCTGAACCGATCGCTCCAAAAATTTAGGGGGTTCTTTGGGGGACATTAGACTGTAAAATTTGTCTTTAACCGTACCTTTTCCGCCCATATTACTGAAGATACAGTCAAGTAACCAGAAAAGGGGAAAATGTCACTTTTTTTCACTTTTTTCAATTCAATGTTTGAGATGGAAAAAATTTTTCTCTTTACTAACGTTTGACTGTATTTCATCGGAAATTTTATGCAGATAATGAAATTCGGTGTCCGCTCGCTGTGCGACCAGTAGTTCCAGAGATATCGAATTTTGAATGCAAAAGGATCCTTTTGCATTCAAAGTTCGATATCTCGGAGATAAGTTATCGTAATTGAACTCCGCGAAAAGAAGCGTGAAGCTGAATAAACAGGCTAAAAGACCTATGTATTGGCGTAGCTCGAACAAATTTTTCCATGCCCGTAGAGTAAGAAACAAAATGTAAAAAATTTGGATAAAATTTTTTTTGCGCTTTGTATAAGGATTGCATGAAATACGGAGCTCCAAAAAATTTTTAACCAAAAAAACTAAAAACTAGAGTCTTCAAGCTTCAACAACTTTATTTTTTTATTTCTTGTACGACCATTTCTCACTGAAATACCGCCTGTTGAATATCAGCCAAAAATTTGACAAATTTTTTGTTCTCATAAGTTTTGCGAGGAGTCTATTATTTGTTTATATAAAAATAATTGTAAACTTCGATAAATAGTGTAAAATTCGATTAAACGTCCTATTCGTGCACATTTCTTCCATAATTTATTTATTGAATAAATTTCAATACTAATTTTATAACTTTCATTCCTCTCATATGCATATCAGATAGCTGGTACAGTCTAAAACAGTGGCTGTTTCAATGCAAAAACAGTATTGTTATTTATTTATAATAATAAATTTTTGACTATTTTATTATATTTTTAGGATAAAAGCGTCTTGAATAACAATAATACATTTCTTTTTCATAAATAACTACATCAGGCTTCATGAAAACTCTGAAAACAGGATTGTGTCATCGGGAGTTCTTAAGTGCTTTAGAACTGTCATAGCTTATCTACTAATCTATTACTGTTTTCAGTTTTATCACAAGTAGTGCATTTTTATGTAACTCATAAACCTTTTTAAATCGTCCAAATTTAAAAAGTTTCAACAAAATACATTATTTGAGTGTACAACAACGTCGGTAGTGAGAATTATAACTCCGAAAATAGTGAGTTTACAAACAATTTACAAATATTTTACTACATTTTTTATTGGTCCGCAAGCTTCCTATTTTCGGAACGCTTTGAAAGCGTATTGCAAACACTAAAGATATTTTAGTATTCAAAAATTGACAGACATATCTAACGTTTTCTTTAGCAAAAATTGAAAACACATGTGATATCTGGGTCTTTAGTAGCATTTGTTCTTCCTTTCATATCCAATTTAATCTCCAAGTTTTTTTCCAATAATAACCCTATAAAATCAGAATCCAAACACCTAATATTCGTGTTAAGAAATATCTATAGATTACTGAACTATGTGGTTCAAAATTTTATTTCGGTCATTTATGCTATATAATAACATATTAAAAACTTGTAACGGGGATTCAGACCGCTACAATATATTAATTAAACCGAGATCAGGTAGTGGCTGGCACAATTGCAGCTTTTCGCGGGATTACGTAAGACCGGCCCGGTACGTCAGATCATCAACTGGCCCGCGGAGAGCGTCGTGGGTCACGTAGCCTAAATTGTGAAAGTTGGGGGAAGCGATAGGAAGGAAAGGTAGTCCGAAAGAAAAGCCATTCAGTTTTAGTAGTATACAAATATATAGTTTATATACGTGTCAGTGTACAGGACGGTTTAGAAAGAGCGGTGAGATAGGCAAACCGAGAGAGAGATCCAAGGAACGGTCGGTACTTACATTAATCGAAACCTCTCAATTACGACTCGGCAAGATTGTAGGATTTGCCTAACTGTACAGTCGCTCGTCACGAAGTAGAGGAGGTATTGCACGCACAGTTGCACCTCACTAACTTGTCACAGTTGTAAGTCACTCTATTGCCACGAGGCGATTCACAAAGAAAAACTAAAAACGAGGATACGCACGACCGAATGCCTTTGCACGGCTCGCGAGCTATCGGCTAATTGCCGGCCCTTCGTCACGCGGCAATTTATGCCTACACGCGCACGCGGTCTCTCTCTGCCGGCGCTCTCTCCTACCTTCTCCGCAGTCGTCGTCTGCTGCTGCTAAGGAGAAACATAATTCAAGTAATATAACATTTATATATATGATATTCTTAATATTATCGCCGTAGAGAGAAAGAGAGACATAACGAGTTGACATCAAACTCGTTATAAACTAACAAGGAAGATACCCCAACCCGAACTTACCGATTTTAATAATTTTTGTATATGTTGTAGTACATTAAAAAAATCAAGAGATTGGTATTTTGTTATCGGCGGAAAAACATATTTAAGGCGTGAAATCCACCCTCAAAGTTCACTCTCAGAAACGAAGTAGGTAATAATCCTTACAAAAGGTAAAACAAACTCTGGTGTATTAGACTTTGGGGGGTTGCAACCCCTATTTTTAATACACGAAAAATTGAAAAATTGACATCGTTTTCTGCAGTAAAAACTTCTGAAATAGTGTAATTATAACCAAATTTTTATATTTATAAAGAAAATAGAAAAAATAAGTTTATGTTTTCCAGTATTTTTAATAAAAAATATTTTTAGAGGGTAAATCCACCCCTATTAATAAAAATTAGAACTTTCGATGTTAAAATTATTTAAAAGCGAATTTTTTAATTTTTACTGCTTTATAGATATTATTATAATAAAAATATTCTAAAAATACTTTTAAAGGGTGAAATCTACCCTCAAAGTTCACCCCCAAAAACAGTTCTTTTTAAATAGCTTTTTTCCTAATCAATATTTTTTAGTAAAACCAAGTGGGTAATATTCCTTATCGAAAGTATAACAAATTTTGATGATATTGACTTTTGGGGGTTGTAACCCCTAGTTTTGATAGGTGAAAAATTGAAAAATTTACATGTATTTTTGCAGTGGAAAAATAGTTTAGTTTTTAGCAGATGTTGATGTTTTGAAAAAAATAGAGGTAAACAGTTTCATTGTTCTTATTTCAATTATAGGCATTGCAACTCCCGTTTCTAATGAAAATGAACTGAAAAAATTTATATGAATTCCTATTATAACCTTTTATTGTGAAAAATCTTATTTTTATATCGAATCGATAAAAAGAGAAAATTATATTTAATCTATATTATCTTACATGACTCTACTTTTAACATTTGTCTTTGAACCAATTTTTCGATAGAGTGCTGCACACTTAATATTATAGACTTTTATAAAATTTAATACAATTTAGAAGGAACGGTTTTTTAACATTTTTTATTTGTTAAAGTCTGAACAGTAATGATAATCATCAAAAAAAATGATTGAAACTGTAATGCGGTGCATTACAAGGCCTTTTCAGAGAGTGTTGCGCTATTTGCAACACCTCAGAAAAAGCCATCCCTGTCCCTTGCCGCCCCGTAGCTAGCTGAAAATACTTAATTAAAACGCGCCTAATGTGAAAATCATATTTTTCCTTACATGTCAACCACAACCGAGTAAACAAGGAAAACAGACGAGCTGTCGCGATCCGACGGATGAAAAAAAAAAAGAGCGCACGAGAGAGAGAGCACATGCACACACTCCTGACCACGTGTTGCCGGCGGGCAAGAAAAACGAGAAAACTTGACTGAAAAGTGCAGCGGAAATGCACGTAACGACACGTACCGACCCGTTACACTCCCAGACACTGACACTGACACCCGGAGCACGCTGACACTCCTGGGGCGAACAGAAAATCGCCGATGAAGCGGCAGCCGGCAATCAGCTGAGTCAGGCTGCTGCGCACCATCGACGACACCCTGAACGCCACACACACACTTGAGATGAACCACTGCCGACACTCACATACAACACTCCGAAACCGCACACGACCGAAAAACGGAGCGCTCCAGGAGGCGCTACGATTACCGGCACCGAGACACGAGGTGCACGCGCTAAAGAGTAGGCGGCCATTTTGGAGCGCTAAGCTAGACAGAACGGCGGCGCGGTAGACTAAGCGGGAGTGCGAGCGAGATAGACTAATTGAGGGGAAGAAAGAGCGAGATAGATAGATTACTAAAGGCGCGCCTATAGTTGACTCAAAATTACGATTTATTTGTACGCGTATGCGAATTAATTGTAAATAAATGTAAGGCGATTTAAAACTTGTTTTAAATTTAGAACTGACTTAAATTAAATGCATTAATTATAATTGAACCGTATCGTATGGATTAAATAATGTATGTAATTTCGCACGCTCTTATATATACTTGAAAGCGATAAGCCGCGCATTTATTGAAATTAATAGCTAGCCGATGAAATTTGAAACTCTGACGAAATTTGTTGATGACGTCACGACCAATAGGCAAATCATTAGGATATTTGATTTCCGTCCTCATCAAAATTCCGACAAGAGTAGGGATGAATCTCTCTCTTAGATTAAATGCTGACCGACCTAGTGGGGGGTGAGAGAGGGTAAAAATTGATGCGTAACAGATAAGACGAGGGGCACTGTTACCTTCTTAATTTATATATTGACCAATAACGACACACTCGGAGGGCGCTACCGATATCCGAATTTACATATCGGCCAATAATAGTGTTTCTTCTCGGAAAGAGGAGAGAATGAGAGATCTTTGACCGTGGAGAACCGTTTCTCTTCCATTTTGCCACTGGATCTCGCCAAGGACAGTTCCGAGCGTAGATAGCGAATAGAGCATATTTCTTTTGTGAAGGATTTATCGCCGCATTATTCCCAAGTAAGTAGTTGAAGTGTGACTGACCTTCGCGAATAGTTAGGGCGATAGGATACGTGTAGACCGTAATTCACCGAGGCGCGTAGATCCGTCGCGGTCGCGATTGCGAGTTCTGACCGAAGCGCGTTGACCTTCCGCCATTTCAGTGCGCGGTGTATGGCTTTACGAATAAATAAAGTTAACTTGATATTGCGTTCCGGTAATTCCACCTAAGTTCCAAATTTCCTCTGCAAATTATTTTCAGCCGCGGACGGAATTTTATAAGTGAAATTTGAATTAATTTTCTCTTTACGGTAACGAAACGTACGATTCGACGAAACACGACCTGAAACAAAGGAGTGAGAGCTAAGCGACCGGATATCCTCTGTGATTCTGCTGGAATCAGGGTATTGGATAAAGGATTGATTTGAACGAGTATATCAGGACAAACATCGTCGGAGCTTTAAGTGAATTTTTCAAGTTTCGAACAGTTTTGGAATTTTGAAATTTCATCGCCCGCTCTGCGCAGTCGCACGGTGGGCAATTCTACCGACGAATTCGCCGTTGACTCGATTTTCCAACGATTACTGTAGGTAAGGGCGGTGATCTGACACCTTGCTACCAAAATTAGGAAAATCACGTCCAACGAAATTGGTGTTGGCGATTTTAGCTGGTGAGGCCTACGCCCCCCGAAATCCCCTTTCACAAAACATAGGGACTTTTTACACCAGCCACAACGTATAATTGTAGCATTTTGGCAGTCTTCGATTTTGCATTTTGAACTACAAGAATTCTCGAAACTGAAATCAATCAGATTATTAAATTTTTCCGGTTTTTCTTCGAGATATCCACATTTAAACTATAATTATTTAAAAAAATTTAAATATCTTGTTGACGAAAATTGGTTATGAACCAATGACTAAAGCTTAATAATATTATTTCTTGAATGTAAATTCATATTGTAATCCATTAAAATAACGTTATCTGAAAAACGTCGAACAAAGTTTTCCCACACTTGAAATCCGTATACATCTAATGCATGGATTTTTACTTTTATTTATTTACTTACTTGAGTCTTGAGAGTGTGAATTTACGTTTCACGCTCTCAAGATTCAAATTTTTTCATTTCCCACTCCGCCATAATTCTTTATAATCAAAAGATGAATCTTCTCTATCTTCTTTACACTAATCTGTTGGAAATTCTACAGGAGGAGGAGAATTATGCATTATATCATCCTCGATAATTTGTGCATCAGGATCCTTGTATTCCTCCTGGAAATCTAACATTTCTTCTGAAATTATTTTTACATTGTGAAATTCATCCATCGTATCTATTAAAATATTTCTTATGTTTTCTGCTAACTAATTTTCTTGATAAGTAGTTGGGCTATTAATTGGTATGTTCAATGTTTGAAAGTCTGCTAGCAATAAATTGATTACGTTTTAAAGATTGATTCTCATCGTCGATACTGCAATTACATTAATTACTTTTGTTAATAGACTGTGTTAATGGAATGATAAATAAACATTCGAAATTTCTTACCTTTTCGATAAAACAAAAATTAAGAATAAATTATTTTATGAATTTAAATTTGAAAGTGTTGAAGAAATTATTTAACTCCCCGAATCACGTTCGTCTAGTAAAGACAGAATTCAAACTAATATCTTATGTTTACGAAAACTTCTACGATATATATAAGACAGATAACACATTTCATTTGATAGTATTTTTATCTTGTTTTCTTAATTGTAAGTATTTTCAACTCTCACTTTCAACGTATGAATAAAATTAAAAAATTTAATAACATAATTTCATTTGGTTCAGCTTTGATATTTATTTTCCATATGTTAAATTAAATTTAATAATTGAAAAATCTTACTCTTTTGTACATAAACATTTTATCAAACTATAATATTCTACAATACTAATAAACAAACAAATGTTATTTCCTTCATTATTATTATTATTCTTTCATTATTATTCCATTATTATTATCATTAATCAAAATTTAATATTTGACCACTCGCGTTTGAAAAAGTTAAAATAATATTATAATAATAATTAAATTATTCACTTTTTTCCAACATTTTTAGTATGGCGACGGTTATCGAGTAATAAAAATTAGAAAATTTATTTCAAACTTTCGCATTATCTACTCATTAAATAATAATTTTTATTAATAAGAGTAGTTTTACCCTCTCTAATTATTTGTTATTGATAATTCAGAAATTGAAGGATTCTATTTTTCTATTTTCTTTCAAAATATCAACATCTGCTCAAAACAAAACTATTTTTCCACTGCGAAAATTCATGTAAATTTTTCAATTTTTCACCTATCAAAAATAGAGTTTGCAACCCCCAAAAGTCAATGTCACCAGAATTTGTTATACATTCGATAAGGAATGTTACCCACTTGGTTTTACTAAAAAATATTGATTAGGAAAAAAGCTATTTAAAAAGACCTGTTTTTGGGGGTGAACTTTGAGGGTAGATTTCACCCTTTAAAAGTATTTTTAGAATATTTTTATTATAATAATATCTATAAAGCAGTAAAAATTAAAAAATTCGCTTTTAAATAATTTTAATATCGAAAGTTCTAATTTTCATTAATAGGGGTGGCTTTACCCTCTAAAAATATTTTTTATTAAAAATGCTGGAAAACAAAAACTTATTTTTTCTACTTTCTTTATAAATATAAAAATTTGGTTATAATTACACTATTTCAGAAGTTTTTACTGCAGAAAACGATGTCAATTTTTCAATTTTTCGTGTATTAAAATTAGGGGTTGCAACCCCCAAAGTCTAACACACCAGAGTTTGTTTTACCTTTTATAAGGATTATTACCCACTTCGTTTTACTAAAAAATATTGACTAGAAGAAAAGTTATTTGAAAAAAATGTTTTTGGCGGTGAACTTTGAGGGTGGATTTCACGCTTTAAATATGTTTTTCCGCCGATAACAAAATACCAATCTCTTGATTTTTTTAATGTACTACTACATATACAAAAATTATCAAAATCGGTAAGTTCGGGTTGGGGTACCTTCCTTGTAAGTATCGATCTATGTGTACTTTAGCAACATACTGAAAGGGTGAGTACATATCGTAAGTCGTAAATTTCAAAGACATGTCAAAAAGTTATTAAAATGTTACTTTTGATTCCATTTTTTTCTTTGAAGATTTATTTGATTATAATTTTTTCTTATAGAATTTGACAAAGTTCTATGAAACTGGCCAAAATCTCCTCAAAATTGTCTAGAAAAAATTGAAATTCATTAGTGATGACGGTATAATTTATTAACCAATATAATATTTTTATTTTTCTAGAATTTCAAATAAATAAAACATTTATTATAGTTAAATTATAAATAATATCCATTTTTGAGAGTTACAAACTCATTTTAAGACGCGCGTGTCTATTCTTATATTTGCGTATTTGATTTCTTATAAAATTAATTATAAAATTAATAGTCACGTATAAATTATTGAATAAATTAATTTACTTGTATATTGTTTTGAAAGAAATTTACACAATTAATGCGGGAGATAGTGGTTTTTCCTTTTTTAACTACTAAAAGATCTAATCGTGATTATGTCTTCGCGTTAGGGAGAGGGGAGGGTTACTCAGGACTAGTTATTTGAGAGAGAGAATAAATGCGTTGCAGTCAGGCAGATTTCCATGTATGGGGCGTTGATTGCTATTTTCGGCCGAGACCAATATGGATAAGAAGACCCTCGATTTCTTCTACCTCGTCACTCTTTACTGGCTGTTGAACAATCGACTACTTGAGAGTGTCACTTCGCCAAATATATTTGTACGGTAGAATATTTTTTAATCAGTGTTATAATAGGCTAATTATTGTAAATAACAGCATATAATATAATAGAAACAATGTGATTAGTGATTAACTTATTTCTTTTGTTATTAATTTTTCCTTCTACTTAGTTTATTTTTTTGTGCTTTAGAGTTTTATAGATTTTAAAACGGTGTGCTAGTATTAATCATACTTAGAATAATAATTAGTATATAAAAAGCATGGTTTATAAAGAAATAAATACTTTGTAACTGATACAACTAAACTGATTATATAAGCTAGTACTACCAGTAAGTGATGTACGGCTTACAATATTTGGAATATATCGTATCAATAGATTTCGAATATTACATCACTTAATTAAAATGTAATAAATAGTTAAGGTGTGAGTACAAAATTTCAAGCTAATCTAAGTTATAGTTGTCTTGAACGAGATCTACAATCCGAATTTGATATCTTTTATAAACTTTAATGTTTACTTATTTATCACGATGCTCACGGAATATCGATGTTTACTTTTAGACAATGAAACTATTTTTCGGTTCTCTATTCGATCATCATTATGCAAATAAAATAAAGATAAGTTTTGATAATTGTGTATTTAATTTGAAATAATGAAATGATTCATAAAGATTTACTCGCTACCCAAAACTTCATTAAAAATTAATTAAGTTAATTACCAGAGTTTGGGATATAGAATAATTGTATACATTATACAGCGAAGAGTAAGCTATGGTAATATTCATGTATTTTGAAATGTTGCATAAAAAATTTTAAGATTAAAGTAAAAAAAATTACTTCGTATAGACAAAAAGTACTATTGACAATATTAGAGTATTGTCGAGGTTTGAAACAACCCTAAAATAGTACATTTCGTAAATGCAAGAACGGATTATCTTCAAAATTCTTACTTTGCATTTTGAAATTAAACTACTGTCGCATAAGATATAAAATGTCTGTTAAACATATAATGCTACTATGATGTTTAAGTGCGAAAAAATATTATTTATTTTTGAAAATTATTTAAATTTAACAACTAAAGGATTAGATATTTTTTTGCGTTGAACAATTTTTATTGTTGTGTATTGGTCGAAATAAGTGAGTTTATATTTGGTTTATGAAAAGAAAGTTTCATTTCAGTTTTGAGCCATTTGAGACCTCTAATTTTGAAGTTTACTCTCTTTAAGTACAGAATATGTTGATTTTACAATGTAGATTTTATGTGTCAAATATGTCATAAAAGATATAATGTAATTAAATTTTAATTCATATATTGATTTTGGAATGTTGTTAACATATAGCATTTATAATAATGGCATAACATATATTGAAGTAGATATTTTTCTAAAGTTTGTATAGTCTATAGCGGAAAGAGGTTCACCATGGTTAAGGTTCTTAAATGCCTCAAAATTTGGGGAAAGGTACTTACAATAGTTTCAGTAAAAATTTTGTTTTGTATGTACTGTATAATATGATGTTTTAAATCATTGTGGGATTAACAATTTACTTCTTTAAACTAAAATAATTAGTAACGGAATTATAGTGGTTCAGTTTATAAAGGCTCAGACTTTTGTGCAATAGCTTGTGAATTCAAACTCCGAGGATATAAAAATGTTCAGAAATGTAAAAATTTCATGATTGTTACCGTAATTCTGGTAATTCGTTTTCTATCTTAAACTGTAGGTCCAGTCATAATACGTGTAAAAGTCTCATTCACCACTCTCACCATCTCAAAAGTAGTAGAAAAATTAAATCTACATGCTCATGAAACCAAGAATAATACGTATAAACACCTAGTGTACCTCTGCAGCGTTCCATATAAATGTAGTTCACAAAGTAATAATAACAATAATAACATTAGATCTAGCTGTTAAAAATACGTTACAAAAATAGGTTTTATTTTTTGTTGGTTGTAGTTTCTGGAATATAATCATAAGTATTATTTTATGTCATTCTGAAGCGTCAATCACTTACTATTAGTACTATCTTAATGTACGTAAAATAACATGATAATCATACTTCTCTGATTTAACTCTTTTTAGACTTATAAATTATTTCATCAATGAAACTAAATGAAGTAAATTAATTAAACCTATGTATACTCGAAACTATATCTATTCAAGTCATTTTCTTCACTTTAACAGTAAAATACAAACAAAATTATTTAAAAACCAAATAACTAAAAAAATTTAGTTAGAATTAAATTGATGGATATTCGATATTTGTAAAAGTTGATAATTTAAAAATTATTGATAATAATGATACCTTGTATAATTAGACAAGCTTACAATCGAGCACATAATTATTATGCTTATGAACTATATTGTGCGCCGGAAATATGGCACGGTATATCTATATATATCAATTGTCACGTATGTTACGGTACACAACAGTTTATATGCATAATAATTATATGCATAATTGTCAGCTTACATATAATTGCAATTGACTTTTATAATAATAATAACGAGTAAACGGAAAACAACCTACTGCTAGAAGTTTATCTACAGTGCCAGTCAATTGTTCAAAATAAGTTTTTTTTCATTTTTCGAAATAAGTTGTTTTTAGCATTGGTCGTAAATATATATAAATTTATTCATTAATTATATTAACTGTGTACAATAAATAGTTCTCACATAATAATAATATCATCATTTATAAATAACATTGAATTAGAGAATAAATTAATCATTACTTTCATCAAAGTATCTACCTTTACTTTTAATTACTGCTCAGAAAATTCTAGGCATCCTGTTAACAAGCTTGTTTAACGTATTTTCCGAGATTTTATTCCATTATTCTTTCAATAATAGCTCATAGATTTGTCCGCGACGTAGGGCATACCTTTCATACGAGATCTATCCGGAAAGTATCGGGCCTACCTTTATATTTTCGTGCTAGCGTTATTCTTTCTCATCTGGTGGGTGGCATCCTTCAAAGTAATCCCCACTTGATTGAATAACACGGTTCCATCGATGTGTCCACTTTTCAAAACAGTTCTGGAACTTACTTTTAGGGATAGCCTTAAGTACACTCATACCATTGTTTTCAACCGTTGTTTTGTCATCGAATCGGTGAGTGGTTTTTTTAGTTTTGAAAACAGCCAAAAGTCACAAGGAGCTATGTCGAGACTGTATGGAGGTTGTCGAACCCATGCGATATTGTTTGCTCAAAAACTGCTGCACAAGATTGGATGAATGCGCTGGCGCATTATTGTGATGGAGAAGCCAGTCACCACTTTCCCAAAAGTGCGGCCGTTTTTTTTCTTACTGCATCACGCAAACGTTTCAAAATTTGAACGTAGTATTCTTTATTGATTGTCTGACCTATTGGTGCATATTCGTGATGTACAACACCTTTACAATCGAAAAAAACAATCAACATTGACTTCACGTTGCTCCGACTTTGACGTGCTTTTTTTGGTCTTGGCGATTCAGAATGCTTCCACTGTGAAGATTGTTATTTTGTTTCAGGATCATAACCATAAACCCATAATTAATCACCTGTAATAACTTTTCTAAGCACATTATCATCATTATTGACCATTTCCAGATTGTCCAGAGCGATTTCTAAGCGAATGTTCTTCTGCTCTGTTGTGAGCAATTTTGGGATGAATTTCGCACACACGCGTTTCATTCCTAAATTTTCGGTTAAAATTTCTAAAATGATAGTTTTTGGTATTCCAAGGTCTTCTTCTAGTTCTCGTATAGTCATACGACGATCTTGTTCGATTGCAAGTCGCACCCGCTCAATATTATCTGCGGTTTTTGTCGTCGAAGGTCGGCCGGAACGAGAATCACTATCGACAGAAGTGCGACCATCCTTGAACCGTTTATACCACTCTTTTATTCGTGTTTTGCTCATACACTCGCTTCCGAAGGCCTTTTGTATCATTTCAATAGTTTCCGAACTCGTTTTTCCGAATTGAAAGCAAAATTTGATGCAAATTCGTTGATCTTGTTTTTCAGTCATTTTTGACAATATCAAAATCCGACGAACGCGAAAAAGGCACTGTAAACAAAGATACGCTGCGCATGAACTATACGTCTGGCAGATGTCAGTAAGTAACCAATAGATTCGTGAGGCTTTACTGTTGACTTTTCTGTCCGGTAGAGGTTGCTCGAACACTATGGCGCGAAGATATAAACGTAGGCCCGATACTTTCCGGACAGACCTCGTATTACAGAACCGCCACGAAACTTCACCGTTGGCACAATACAATTTTTTGCAAATTTCTCTTCTGTACATCTTCGAACCTAAGCGGATCTTTTAAAACCAAAAATCTTAAATTTAGACTTATCGGTCCGAAGCACCTGTTTCCAATTTGCTATTGTCCAGCTTTTATGTTCTTTAGCCCCTTTTAATCTCTTCGTAATATTTTATTTTCTCAATAGCGGTTTCTTTACTGTAATTCTACCTAACAAATTATTTTCACGTTGTCAGCGCTTTACGGTTGCTTCACTTACAGGTTTCTTTATTTGATTGTTCACATCAACAGCAATTTGTCTAGCTCTAAAGTGTCTATTACGTAAATTTTAACTTACAATGTATTTATCATTAGACTTTGCAGTTTTCCTTGATCCACAGCAGCGATTTTGTTTTCAACACTGCCAGTAGTTCTGAATTTTATTACATGGATTTTTTTTCAGTACGTCGAGGAATATTCAAAATTTTAGAAATATGGCGATTACTTTTATCACTTTTGTGTAATACGATAGCTTCATAATGTGAGTTTTTGATACCATTCTGATAACGACAGTTCACGTGAGAAATAATGAATAATGATATGAACAATATGAATACGGTTTACAAATCCGAAATCTATGAAGTGAAATAATTTTATCAGTTGCAAACGCGCTATATACATCCAATAAATAGAGAATCACATAAATTTCATGATAACTTTGTTAAGATTAGCTTTTAATGATTATTATAGGAAAATTTTACTTAACTTTATGATGTACTTTTTTGAACTTGTTTATTTTAATAATAGTCTTGAGGAATGAGCATATTTGTACATTGAAATTCGAATTATAGATCAAAGTTTATCTACAACAAATGATCATTTTGTATAGAGAATACACAAACAATTTATCAGAAAATTGTATATACAATCAAACATTCTTTTATTAAGGTAGTTCACAAATAAAACATGGTATTGTGATGCTGGTTTTAAAGTATGTTATAATGTAGAGAAAATTGCGATGGATATACTCATATTTTTTTTGGTTAGCTGGCGGTGCTCATTTTTGAAATTATCAAATTCAAAGTTCATGAATTTAACATTGGATTTTACGGGAGACACGCACCAGATATTATATTTGACTTCGTTGTTTAATGAATTTATCATGTGATTTTTTGAAAAACAGGTATGTTGTACTTTAGAACATGAGAATCAATATGCCATTTTTCTGAGCACAGCTTGCGGTACTAAATTTCGAGATATATTAATCTAATGTACTCATGGCGATGAGTTTTTCGTCAGGCCTGAAAAGTAATCACGGAGAACACTGAAAGAATTGGTAACATTGCATCAGCTTGACTATAGTAAACACTATATTAAACTGCTTATAAGTATATAGTTTATCCATCATACTCACTAATCATCAAAATTCTGTACACAATTACAAATAAAATATTTGTTTTTCTTTTATTATTTATTGCAAAAAATATTTATTGTATGATAATATTGAAAGCTAGAGTTCAACTACCGAGATAAAAAATATTTGTAAATATAGGAAGGGTTGTGTAATTAATTATAATTTACAAATCTATACTTTTTATTTTTATAAAATAAAACTCTATTAGATAAAGTTTATTTTAAAAACATTTTTTTTTAATTTTCAACTCCTAGTACTTCATTGTTATTATAACAAAAAAATATTTCATAAACATAATATTTATCTAGTAATATTTAGAATATTGTAGAATACTCGTACATTATATATACGACTAGACAATGTTGAATAATCTTCAAGTGTTCTATCAGCTTAATTATTTATAAAAAATTTTGCAAAACAATAGTAGTTCTCTGAGTACCTTATTGTAGTACATATTACTACTCAACATTACTATTATATATACTTTATAATAATCAGACTAATTAGATCCAGTTTTCAAAAGTTATTGTTCTATAATTCTTTTACTTTTTGTTATTTTAATTTTACGATCTGCATCTTTCTCGGTAAACAATACAATAATACTATTACCGCCTTGATTTTTATATATATTTAGAATTGATTCATAATACACAGCCTATTTTGTTAACCTTTGCCTCATTTCTATTGAAAGCACTCCAGTCAATCCATTAAGGTATATCAAGTTAGCTTTAATTTGAATATCACTGTAGCATTCTTGAAATTTTTTTGAAAAATTAAACAATTGATTCTTCAACTTAAATACATCGACAAGCATTTCTAATATTGTAACGTCACAAATAGCATCGTGGAACATTTGTTTGTTATCCAGTATTAAAAATTCAGTCGCAAGTGTTTTTCATTTGAATGAGTTTAAACTCTTCCTTTCAGGTAATAATTTATTAAACATAGACAACATATCAGAAAAGTCACATATTATAAAAAAATTTGCCAGGATTCCATGCTTTGTTATCTGGTGCATGAAAAGTCTTCTGTCGAAATTTACATTGTGAGCGACCAACAATACTTTTTTTTTCTTCGATATTTTTCGCAAAAATGTTTTAACAGCTGATAAGACATCGGTAATTTTTAATGTTCCAAGAACTTCATCGCTGTTGAGAAACAGCGTATCACCTACTTTGGTAAAACTCGTAACAATCGACACGATGACTAATGTCTTTTTCAGGATTGATGTAATTATTAAAAATATCGCCACATTTTGCAGCAATTTGATATATTATGATGCTGATATAATAATATCAGCATTAGTTTCTAGGCCGGTCGATTTTAAATCAAAATAAACAATTTTGGTATCATTCTCTGAGCTCGCGAATAAACCATTGCTTACTTCTATCTATTTCAGTCTCAAAATTACAATTGCTTTCGTAGATAAATTCTTTCGATTTTTCTTTACTTTGTTTCAATTTTTCACGCTATTATTTCAATTTAAATCTTTTTTTTTACTCGAAATCAATTTACTTTTTTCTATCCTTTCTTTTCTTTTTTTTCGACTGTGGTAATATATTTCAAAGTGTTATCTCCCATAGTAAAGTTTAATGCGTGTTATAATTGACAACGCACTTTTCACCTTCATTCAAAACGCAAACGCTATCAGCTACCCTAAAATCATTTGCAGCACTTATACTGAGACATTCATTTTTTCGAGCTTTATGTGCCACAATGTTATTAAATGCTTCATTTATCTGACTAGTTGCTGATACAGAAAATTTATGAGAATTTGCTGCATACTTGTCAAAAAAACGTACCAATTTATCATTTAAGCTTTCATCAGTTAATAATAAAGTGCGCTTCGTATTCGGTTTGCACCAAGTACCACAATTATTATGTCGACTATATAAATGTTCTGGTAAATTTGTGAACACATTAGCTAACTTTGCTTTGACGCTCGTTTCATACCACAGCAAATTTAAAGCACTTAGTAATATGCTTTATAGCAATTTTCGGTTTAATTTGTGATGTTCGTATCACTTATAAATAAAATAATTCGAACTCTCGTAATCTAGCTAATGAGTAAGAATTTGTTTCCAATGATTTTACTCTAATTGTCAAGAAAATAGATAAATGAATCAAATATAATAAATAAGTAAATCAAATATAGATAAGTAAGTGCAATATATCGAGGAAAGTCAGACAATGCCCTAGTTTCTTATGGTGCGAATTGTCCCATAAGCAGAGCTAAAGTCTTTCTTTGATAGGATATAATTCGGCCCAAGTTTCTTATAGCGCGAGATGTTCTATAAGTCGAGCTCAAATTATAAGGAAAGGATAGTCTTGCTTAGTTAATCACAATGAGAGAAAGAACTTAGGTATTAATCCAAGTTTATTCAGACTCATGCGCTCACCTTGCAAGGCTAGAAGTGAATGCTAGCCTGTGCAAAGGTAGGCCTATTTATACATAGATTTTCCCGCTTATTATTGCAGGAGAGATTTCATCGAAAATTCGAGAGACATTCGCGAATTTTGAGAAATAAGTTTTCTTAATTTACAAGTAAATAACCATTAATATTAAGTTTTTAACACATGTAAATTTTACAGAATTTGTTATTTGTTGATTTTATACAATATACAATTATCGCCAATAGTGTCGTCAAAAGTTATTAACTAATAAAGTTAATTAACGTGATATTACATTATTTACAATAGAAAATTATTAAAATTTCATATAACTTTATAGTTGATTAATTTTGGAAGTATTTTCCAAAATTAATTATTTAAATTAATTAATAACATTTGAATTATGACTAATTTTTCATATTTGTAACGGTTTTTTCTAATCTTAATATGCGATTAATAGATTAATTATCTAAGATTTCTAAATCATAAAGTTATCATTATCAAGTATTAACTTAATATTTTCGTTCTATATATAGCTTATTGTTTAAATAAATTATTAATTGTTTATTTATTAATAACAATTGTCATTCAGCTGTTATTAATGAAACCAATTCTTACTCATGTTCTATGCTTATTCATTTTGCATATAAATTATTTATATTTTTCTAATATGTCATATGTTAATAAATAAATTAACTTTGCATATTGATATTCATTATTAATTTATAATTGAATGAGATATTATGAATCTACATGTTAAAATCTATATAATCGATACTTTGTTATATTCAAATTATCTATAATTAACATATTTTTCTTAATATCATGAATCATTATATCTATGTCTATTATTTTGTGACGTCACGCTGTTTATTTTGATTCGACTTTTATTTGTATACAGTCGCGTAAACAGTGAAGTAGCGCCGCTTAATGTATTGTTTTGACTAAACAAATAGATACGTTAGACTAGTTGCAGTCATTCAGTGATTTAATAAATAGCTCATATATAGGACCGTTACAAATTGCTTGTGTGACATTTTCAATTTGTATAATTCGTTCGTAAAATTTTTGACGAGATGATTCGTATCAGCGAACTTATGAATACTATTATTTGGACTGTTTTTTCGCACTGTGGCTATCATTGAGCTATCCTCATCACCAATAATACATTTGACTTGTAACCTAACTTCTTTTAAAATATAACTATGATTACTTAATTAAACGCCAGCATCGGCTTCCATGGCATTCGCACTTCCATGGAAGTTTTTTCGACAGTCGTGCTCTTTATCATTGTTAGCATCACATTTTGCGCATTTTCTATTCCTCGTCGTATGAGGGGGAACAATAAGTCTTTAGAAAAAGAAGGAAAAAAAAGTTTTGCGTATGTAATTTTTTTTCATTTTTCAACATAATCTCCTTGAAGGACGATACATTTTATTAAACGGCCTTCCAGTTTTTTTAAGCCATCAGAAAAATATGATTTCTGAAAATCCTCAAAATAGGCATTTGTTTCGGCGATGACTTCTTCATTCGACGTAAATCGTTGTCCGGCAAGCCATTTTTTGAGGTTAGGAAATAAGAAAAAGTCACTGGGAGCCAAATCAGGCGAATATGGTGGATGGTCAATTAATTCGAACTTTAAATCGTTAATTTTTGCCATCGAAACTGCACTCATGTCAACTCGAGCATTGTCTTGAAGAAAGAGGCATTTTTTTTGTTTAAATGGGGACATTTTATCTGATTTTTTCTTTCAGCTACCTAATAATAACGCATAATATTGTCCAGTAATCGTCTGGTCCTTTTCCAAGTAATCGATGTAGATAATTTCATACGTATCCCAGAAAACCGTGGCCATAATCTTGCCAGCTGACTTTACAGTCTTTGCCTTCTTTGGGGCTAGTTCTCCTGCGGTAATCCATTATTTGGACTGTTCTTTGATTTCAGGAGTGTAGTGGTGTATCCATGTTTCGTCTACAGTTACGAGTCGATGCCAAAAGTCTTCCGGATTACGACGAATGCGTGCCAAAAGAGCCTCAGAGGTGACCATGCGGGTTCGATTGTTTTCAACAGTGAGCAAACGCGGCACCTATTTTGCTGATATTTTTTTCATCCCCAATTTTTCATGCAAAATTGAAATGATTGTACCCTTTGATACCCCTGTTGCCTCAACTGATTCTTGCAATTTTATTTTTCTATCACTCAACACCATATCGTGGATTTTGTTGACCATTTCTGGCATACTCACTTCTACGGGGCGTCCTGAACGACGTTCATCTTTTGTTGTTGTAAGGCCGCGTTTAAATTCATTTACCCAGTTATAAACAGTCTTAAACACAGGAGAAAACTTGCCGTGAACGGCTTTCAACTCAACTGTGATTTCTTTTGGTGTAAAGCCTTTCAAATGAAAATGTTTTATCACCGCTCGAAACTCTGTATTTTCCATTTTTCAAATAAACCAATAACTTTTTGTTCAGCCAACGCTCACAAAATAACGACTTAATGAATTGAGCTGAAATGTTGTACGATATCTAGTTAGTAGTATTGCTTGCCAAAAACATCATAATTTAAGCGTGACGAGCGCCATCTCTGGGATTTTATAAAGATTTATTGATAATTACATTGCTCGATAAAATATCGATCACAGTACAATAGCCATTCAGGTTGTCATAACTTCGGCTATTACCGCGTTTTGTTCAACCAGTATCGAATGAAACAATTATGTTTATTATATCACCTAAGTTTTATCGAAGTCTTTACTAGTTGCATTTTGTGACGAGGATTGTAATATGTTTAAGTTTGGAAACATGTCACTTGCAATTCCAGCAAGCCTGTAAAAAGTATTTAATAGGAAAGAACATTTTTATTTGTTTATTAGAAAGAGGAACAGAAATAAAAATTTCAATTGTTATTATATTTTTTTATTTAAGTTGAAGAATAATAAAACATGCGTGAATATACACGTTAGCAAAATCAGTTATAGAAAATACGAGTACACATAATGTTTAGTAATTAATTCAGTTATTGCATATACATTTTCATAGTAGATATGATTTCTTATAATTAACTAGTAATATTTACAATATGTAGTGATAAATTAGGTTATTGTACCAAATTCTATTGCAATGATTATTTATACTAATTTGTAAAAAACATATCAAACTATAGCATACAACTATTAATAAAAAAGAAACTTGCTCATTGTATATTCTTTCTATTGCATACACTAAAAATTAAATATATTGAAATAATTAGTACTGTTTCTCACCGTATACGAGGTGTGTTCAAAAAGTAACGAGAATTTTTAAATTTCGCGGGTTTGGAGAGTCCGCTTGTATAAAATTTTTTTTTATTATGTTGGTACACATGCCCCTGAAGTACGATAAAATTTTCAGCAATATTCATTGCTTACTTTTTAAGTGGCAGCCGCTAACGTTAGACGTGTTTTTCGAGCTCGGCGATTTTCGTTTGTGAAAAAAAATGGATCAAAGAATTTGTATTAAATTTTGCGTAAAAAATGAAATAAAGTGTAGTAAAATTTGTCAAATGTTAACAAAGGCAGATAGTGGGTCTGCTATGAGTAAAGCAAGGATTTATGAGTGGTATAAGTGTTTCCAAGATGGCCACGAAAACGTTGAAGATGACGAACGACCCGGACGCCCAAGCACATCAACAACCGATTAAAACGTGAAAAAAGTGAAAGAAATGGTTATGAACGATCGCCGAATCACAATCAGAGAAGTCGCTGATGATGTTGGCATATCAGTTGGCTCATGCCATCAAATTTTTTTGAATGTTTTGGGTATGAAACGTGTGGCAGCAAAATTCGTTCCAAAATTGTTGAATTTCGAACAAAAACAGTGGCGAATGGAAGTTGCTCAGGAGTCGCTAAATGAAGTCAATAACGATGCAGAACTACTAAAACGTGTTATAACAGGTGACGAAACATGGGTTTACGGATATGATGTCGAAACTAAGGCTCAATCGTCCCAGTGGAGGCATTCTGGATCGCCAAGACCGAAAAAGGCTCGACAAGTACGGTCGAATGTGAAGGTTATGCTCACTGTGTTCTTCGATTTTAATGGCATAGTGCATTATGAATTCTTGCCACAAGGTCAAACAATCAATAAGCAGTACTACCTACAAGTTCAACGTCGTTTGCGTGAAGCAATCCGAAAAAAACGCCCGGATTTGTGGCAAAACAATTCATGGCTTT
Source organism: Phymastichus coffea (assembly GCF_024137745.1). Classification (NCBI taxonomy): domain Eukaryota; kingdom Metazoa; phylum Arthropoda; class Insecta; order Hymenoptera; family Eulophidae; genus Phymastichus; species Phymastichus coffea. Next base: position 773,577 of record NW_026706835.1, on the reverse strand, counting down.
TGCACCACGATAATGCGCCTGCTCACACTTCATTGCTTGTTCGTGAATTTTTGGCCAAAAACGAAACTGTAACGATGCCTCAGCCTCCATATTCGCCAGATATGGCTCCATGTGACTTTTTTCTATTTCCAAAAATAAAGAGAACATTAAAAGGCCGTCGTTTTACAAGCATAGATGACATTAAAAGCGAATCGCTGAAAGAGCTAAAAGCTATTACAAAGATCGAGTTTCAAAAGTGTTTCGAGGATTGGAAAAAGCGTTGGCATAAGTGTATTGTATCCGAAGGGGACTACTTTGAAGGCGACAACATTAATGTAGATGAATAAATAAATATTTTTTTCATAAAACGAAAATTCTCGTTATTTTTTGAACACACCTCGTATAATAATATAGCTAATTTTATTAACATAATTGTAGAATTACAGATACTTATTGTAAGCTAAGCTTATCTATGTTTTCATTAACTATTTGTTTCTCCTTCATCGCGGCATCCAAACAAATACTCTTAGCTTTATCTTCAACCACCGATCCTATCGACTTTTCGTATTGTTGGTACAAATAATTCGTTATAGGTAGTAAATTAGCGCACGCAAGAATTTTGTTCAAATCTGTGTTGGCCACACCTGAATGTACTGCCTCTGAAACATTAATTCATTGTAATAAATATCATTTTATTTCAAATTATATACAAGATAACTAATCACTAAATATTTTATAGTGTACTTTAAATTTAATAAAAATTGCATATTTACCCATTACAATAGATGTATTCATTTCGGATTTTCCATTTTCATTTTTGGATGTTTCAACTTTCGATAAGGTTTTGTATATACGAGGGGGGGGGGGTCAATAAGTCTTTACATAATCCCAGAGATGGCGCTCGTCACGCTTAAATTATGATGTTTTTGGTAAGCAATACTACTAACTAGATATCGTACAAAATTTCAGCTCGATTCATTAAGTCGTTATTTTGTGAGCGTTGGCTGAACAAAAAGTTATTGGTTTATTTGAAAAATGGAAAATACAGAGTTTCGAGCGGTGATAAAACATTTTCATTTGAAAGGCTTTACACCAAAAGAAATCACAGTTGAGTTGAAAGCCGTTCACGGCAAGTCTGCTCCTGTGTTTAAGACTGTTTATAACTGGGTAAATGAATTTAAACGCGGCCGTACAACAACAAAAGATGAACGTCGTTCTGGACGCCCCGTAGAAGTGAGTATGCCAGAAATGGTCAACAAAATCCACGATATGGTGTTGAGTGATAGAAAAATAAAATTGCAAGAATCAGTTGAGGCAACAGGGGTATCAAAGGGTACAATCATTTCAATTTTGCATGAAAAATTGGGGATGAAAAAAATATGAGCAAGATGGGTGCCGCGTTTGCTCACTGTTGAAAACAAACGAACCCGCATGGTCACCTCAGAGGCTCTTTTGGCACGTATTCGTCGTAATCCGGAAGACTTTTGGCATCGACTCGTAACTGTAGACGAAACATGGGTACACCACTACACTCCTGAAATCAAAGAACAGTCCAAATAATGGATTACCGCAGTAGAACTAGCCCCAAAGAAGGCAAAGACTGTAAAGTCAGCTGGCAAGATTATGGCCACGGTTTTCTGGGATGCGTATGGAATCATCTACATCGACTACTTGGAAAAGGACCAGACGATCACTGGACAATATTATGCGTCATTATTAGGTTAGCTGAAAGAAAAAATCAAAGAAAAACGTCCTCACTTGAACAAAAAAAATGCCTCTTTCTTCAGGACAATGCTCGAGTTGACACGTGTGCAGTTTCGATGGTAAAAATTAACGATTTAAAGTTCGAATTAATTGACCATCCACCATATTCGCCTGGTTTGGCTCCCAGTGACTTTTTCTTATTTTCTAACCTCAAAAAATTGCTTCCCGGACAACGATTCACGTCGAATGAAGAAGTCATCGCCGAAACAAATGCCTATTTTGATGGTTTTCAGAAATCATATTTTTCTGATGGCTTAAAAAAACTGGAAGGCCGTTTAATAAAATGTATCGACCTTCAAGGAGATTATGTTGAAAAATAAAAAAAAATTACATACGCAAAACTTTTTTTCCTTCTTTTTGTAAAGACTTATTGACCCCCCCTCGTATCACATTTGATTGATAAGATGGAATAACGGCCAACGCACTTTTCATCTTTGATATTATTGAAAGATAAAACACCTTTGCATTTTTGCATATGAGGTTATCTCCGAGTACATCTAAATTGACTATACATATTCTATTATTGCTGTCATAAATCTTTGGCTGACTATCTTGTATGGCTTTTCTTTTAGCGTTTCCCAAAGCTTTCCATCTCGTGAAAATTTGTTTTATAAATCTTCCATTTTTCAAACGAAAAGTATTGTTCACTTCTCTCCGACGTGTCGCTGTGTATAACCTCTCAACGACCGAGTTGAGAGTAGTAATTGCTTCAAGAATGGCACTGCCAATGTTACAAGGGGTATGGGAAAACGACGTAGAAGACGTATTTAGACGCTGTGCCCAGATAAAAATAGCGAATAAAGTAAGGTGGTTCTCAATCATTTACTGTTTTATGTTGGAATTCAATACATTGCGCACCTTGACAATGAAATAAGCTCTAGTGGCATTAGTGAACTACCGTAATTTAATAAACTTATATAGAAAAAAGTGCACAACATTTTTTTTTCTTGAATTGTTAGAAAATATCTGTATATTTTCTCCACAAAATGAAGTATTTTCTTTCAAATAAACATTTTTGTATCATTGGAATATTTAAAAAATCGGAGAGTCGAAATTTCACGTTGTTTTGGAAGGAAATGCTTATAAATTTGCTGAATTTGAACCAAAAAAATGTTGGAGCAGTAATTTCGAAATTACAGTGCCGCTCACGCACTTTTACCCCCCACGGGCAAAATCAGTCTAACTTCAAAGTTTTATATCTCTGGTAGAAATTAACGTACAGAGACGCGCGTGGGTGCGTTTGAAAGGTCTTTCGGAGAGCTTTCAAATGATACGACTCACGGTTGCCATCGATTGTTTTTTTAAATTTTGCAACAATTATGCAAAATTGAAAATTCTGAAATTTTTTTATTATTTTTGACAATTAGCCAATTTTGGAAAAAAAATCGTACGAAAATTTGAAGTACACCATTTTTTAGCTATTACCAAGCCCTATCTGAATCACTCATCAAAAATTTATTTTCGTCAAATATGACGCGCGCACGGGCATTTTTTCCTGGAAGTGACAGTTTTTTTCAACATTTTTTATCTCCGTCAAATTGTAACAATCGAAAAAAATTTATAGGACAAAAAATGTTTGTTGTTTCACGTAGAATACTGCAATAATTTTTTTTTTGGTTTTTCGAAAAATTTTTTTTTTCGGTTTAAATTATTTTTCAAGGTCGAAAAAAAAAAGATTTTTTTTTTATGTAATTTACGATACTTGTTATGTAGTATTATTGAATGGGTGGAAAAAAATTTTTTTTTGTGGTTTCTCATCTTTTTAGCGTACCGACTGTGAGAAAAAAAAATTGAAAAAAACCGAAAAAAAAAATTTTTCGAAAAACCAAAAAAAAAATTATTGCAGTATTCTACGTGAAAAAACAAACATTTTTTCTCCTATAAATTTTTTTCGATTGTTACAATTTGACGGAGATAAAAAATGTTGAAAAAAACTGTCACTTCCAGGAAAAAATGCCCGTGCGCGCGTCATATTTGACGAAAATAAATTTTTGATGAGTGATTCAGATAGGGCTTGGTAATAGCTAAAAAATGGTGTACTTCAAATTTTCGTACGATTTTTTTTCCAAAATTGGCTAATTGTCAAAAATAATAAAAAAATTTCAGAATTTTCAATTTTGCATAATTGTTGCAAAATTTAAAAAAACAATCGATGGCAACCGTGAGTCGTATCATTTGAAAGCTCTCCGAAAGACCTTTCAAACGCACCCACGCGCGTCTCTGTACGTTAATTTCTACCAGAGATATAAAACTTTGAAGTTAGACTGATTTTGCCCGTGGGGGGTAAAAGTGCGTGAGCGGCACTGTACTTCATAAAAACATTCTATTGGTATGATTCATGAATAAATTTTGCATTATATTTATTTCCTTTGATTGATAGTTTTTTATGCGTTTTATACTTAATTTTTTCTAATCTACATTATTTTTTTGAGATTGAATTTTTTGAGTAATGTGGGCCCATCCTTGATTATTATGACTAATATATGTTCTAAAGAATCTTCCTAATTCTGTGTGGACTCGTTTGACGATATTACTCCGGGCATGTCTAATACGTGAAAATATTTGCTTTATTTTTTGTTCTTTTAATTTTTTATACCACTATTTAGAAGTAAATTGAGTCCCGTTATCATTTATGATTGATTCTGGTTTCCTAAATTTTGAAATATAATCTTCAACTATTTTCTTAATAGTTATCCACTGTATTGACTGTTCCTTCGTCTCAGGAGTGTAGTGGTGTATCCATGTTTCGTCTACAGTTATGAATCGACGTAGAAAGTCGTTCAGATTACGGTGGATGCGTGCCAAGAAGGCCTCAGCGGCCACCATTCGACTACGTCTGTTCTCGACTGAGAGCAAACTCGGCACCCATCTTGTCGAAAGTTTTCTCATGTCCAATTTCTCATACAAAATCGAAATAAAAGTACCTTTTAATACTCCTGTGGCCTCAACTATGTCGTGCAATTTCATTCTTCGGTCACTCAACACCATGTCGTGGATTTTATTGATCATTTCCAGAGTGCTGATATCTACAGGATGGCCTGAACAATCGAGTTGATTTTGTCTTCTAAATTTTCTCTATTTTCTTTTAATTTTATACATAAATTATTCTTTGTATGCATTATATCCTCAAAATTTTCATCACATTGCTTGGATAATTTTTTATTCGAAATAGCTAACTCTTCCTTAAGTTGATGAAACTTTCTCTGATATAATAGCGATTAATCTATTTACTTTTATAGCTAAATTATTTACGGTTTCGACGGTAGTAGTAAAATCATTTTGTAACTTAATCTGAATCAAATCTAAATCTTTTAAATCTCTTTCTACGGCTTTCTCCTACTCTTTCGTTTTATTTTCAATATCCTCAAAAGCTAACCCAAAGGTTCCCATTTCTTTCAGACTACTTTTAGAATTATTTTCTGTAGAATGAAAAATGGATGGTATTTGATCGCTCATTGGAGTAGATTTAAGAATAATGATGTTTGAAATAAAAGTCGCTCGATTGCTTTATACCAAACGTACACTCTTTGTTTGCTACCAAAAAGCTTGAATTTCGCCTCATCGGCCTACAAAATATTTTTCTTATCTTCAGAGAACAATATTTACGCGTCCCCTTTAATCATTTATACGGTTGATTTCATGAAGGAGTGACTATTTAGCAGTGATTGAACCAAACTGACCATCTGTATGTAGCTGTCGAATGATTGTTCTTACAGAAATACTTGTATCTTCCTTGTTTTGATATAAATATACTTTACTTTTCGAAGCTGTCAACCTTCTGTTTTGTGACTTATTAAAGCAATAAATTTTTCGACTTTTTTATGTTTTTCGAAGACGGGCTGATCGTCTGCGGTCAGCGTTAAAATCTGTTTCTTTATATCTAATTACAGCATAGTATACAATAAGAGGGCTTTACTGCAATTTCTTTGTATTTATACCCTTATTGTACAATCATTGCTATTGCACGTTGTTCAGTTGATTCAACTTTCCTAGAAACTTTTTGCTGCCATTCGATTCACTTTTAGCAACAATAACATCGATTAAGCAGAATTAGTTTTCTATTTACCAATTTTTAAATAGCGTAATACGAAAATTTGAGTTTTTTGGTAAATTTTCGATAGAAAAATGCGTAAATTATTATGTATACTAACAATTTCCACTAATATTTACACGAATGTTTGCTCTGTGAACCAAGTCATTTTGGACTGATTCTTTAAGTAGCACATAATATAAAATCGAAATAAATACAAACGCTAAATGACAAATATGTAGCGTCCAACTTTATTGGGAAAAATAAAGTGGAGTCTCAGGGACGTCGTAGAAGCGACGTATCTCAGGTATCTCTTTTAATATACGATACGCCATGGCTTAGTTAAAGCTTAGTCAAGGAAAAACGAGTTGAATTACAAATTCAAAGACGGCTAGTGGGCAGAGGATAACAAAGTTAAAAAAGGAGTGAAGTGAAGCGGCTGAGTCTATCGGGTCTAAGTACTTAATTTTTTCATAACTTATCTAAAGGACTGTGACGTCCGGGTCACTATCTCAGGTACGTCTGAGGCGGACGTTATCTCAGGTGCTCTTTTTTGGTCTGCGTGCGTATGCTTAAACCGGGATGAGCAATTGGAGAATTAGAGCTTCCTATTTCGCGTTTCGCGCTAAAAGAGAAAAAAAAAGTTTGGACTGCAAGTCTTCCATCAAACACCAGGATCCAATGGAATCGGGACTTGCATGTGAATATCCCAGACCTTGCTAGAATTGTCACACAAAAAGAATTTAATTTATTTTCTACCGGCGCGATTGTCTTATAGAAAAGTATCCCAATTTCTGCTGAAATACTTTTCGAAGACTTATTTTCACGAGTTTCGATTGGCTACTCTAATAAGAAGAGGAAAAGGAGAGATAATGATAAAAATTTTCAGTTTCAACTTACTTTTTCTTTTTATTCTTCGTAATTGTTTTGTACTTGGAGAGTTAAATCTGGACCTGGCACTTGGTCGAACTTTGTAGAACAAGATAAAAAAACTGGAGAGCTGGAAAAGCGAGAGTGAGTGCTTTTCGTTCGCACACGCCCTTTTAAAGCCTGGGGGTGGTTGGGAGGATAATCCCTCTTTCAGTCCCTCAAAATTTGGGAAGAGTGGAAATGGCAGCAAATTTTAATTGGCTGACTGAGATTTTCCCACTATTCTCTTTCAGTTTTCGGGCCCTAATTGGTTCAGGGGCGTGGTGAGAATCGGGGGCGGGCGTTCAAGGGTATGGGCCCTATCTCGTTAGATGGCTCTCCAAGTACCATTTTCGTCACAAATTTTCTTATAATTATTAATTTATTCCTTTACATAAATTGTTATAATTAATTCTTAATAATAACGCAGTTTTATTAATATCTAAACATATTTTGTGCGAAAATCTCTAATCCTACGCGTTTACAATGAATAACTTAAATAATTAACTAAATCTGTTGTTTAAATAATATGGAATGAGAAAGGAGAAATTTTGCATTATTTAGGAATCGCATTCGTTTACATGAAGCTTAATATATATAGTTGATTGTGGACTATCTAATTGATTTATTGTAACAAAAAATGTCTTGTTGTCTTTTTCTTTCGTTTATTTGAGTTGTGTTGGCTCTTTGATTAACTTAATTTCTGCACAATTAATTTAAATATTTGAACGTAAAAGGAAAATTGTTAAAAACTTGTATTTATTATTTTATCTAATAAAATTCAATTCTATTTATTACAAACATAATTTTAATTTATGTCGCATGTTTGACTAATGTACTATAGTTCATTTATGTAATTGTTTTCTGAATATTTATTAAATTTTCCAACTTATAGCTTCAAAACTTTTGGATATTTTCGTTAATTGTGCGGAAACTACGTCTTTAATCAAAAAGTGTGCGGGAGGTTTTAAGAAGCTGCGAAATTCTCCTATCATGCTGTTATTTTCTCAATTCATTTATACAAAAATAATTATTAGATTTTTTCTCTATGGTAAAAGTTTTAGCTTCTAAAAGTGGAAACTTTTGGGAGTTGTCGTGTAACAGGATGCAGGCAGAATTCCGCGGCTCCTTTACTCTATCTCTAAACCTACTCAAAAAAAACTTTACGATCTTTCGGAGTAAAATTCGGAAAGTGCTTGACAAAGGGATGGGTGTTTTCATGTGTTCTTTTGCCGCTTCAGCTGAATGCTCTCCTTTTTCTCACTCACAGAGTTAAAATCTAAGTCACGTATTAAATGCGCATACACGCAAAAGTACTCAAAAAAAATGTTATTGATAATAAACGGCCCGACGTTACAGGACAAAGCATAGTTTGTAAATTAAGATAGAAAGACGGAAAATCTAATAATGAAAAATTAAGGGTTTTATTTTGAGCGAGCTTACGGTATTTATATTCTCTGGGCAGCATCTCTTCAAAGTCCCGACTTTTCAGCTTCAGAAACCCTAAAAAAAAGGCCATGTCACACTCGTTTCGCTTAACCCATTAACGACCAAAATACTCAATTTTTTTGTCGATTTTCAACGCGTTTTTTTCGGTAGTCGTAGGCCTAAGAAATTTTTGAAAACACGTATTTGGATGGGAAATTTAACGCTCTTTCAGAATCTTTTTTCAAAATTGCGATTTATTGCGTTATAAAAAAGTTATAGCCAATTAAACAATAATAATCTGAAAAATTTTGAAAAAAATCAAGTTTGCGATTTTTTTTAGTAATGTTACCGCTAAAAAATCATCAAACAAATATGATCAGAGGTGATAACGACTATCAAAGTATCTCCAGGAATTTTGGTGGAATTTTTGAACCACTTCTTCCAATAAAATGGTGGCAAAATAAAAAAAAATCCATAAAAAATATTTCTCATTTTTTATCTCGGAAACCATTAAGTTTAGATGAAAAGTTCATTGAATAAAAAAGTCTCAGAATTAAACGAGAAATAAGCCTGAATTTTTTCAGAATTTTCCGAGGTGATTTTTGAATTTTCGGAGAATACGGAAAATCCATTTTTCCAAAATCATCTCCAAAAATTCTGAAAAAATTCATGCGTGTTCCTTCATAAATTCTAAGACTTTTTGTTCCATAAACTTTTTCTCCAAACTCAATAGTTTTCGAGATAAAAAACGTTCTACTCTTAGCATGACCCAGAGATAACGACGAGGACGTAGTAGAATTTTGTCTCCTTTGGGGTGCTTGATTTGAGTGAGTCCCCTTGCCTCTCACTGCAATACGAATTTTTCAGTGTTTTTTTTTTGAAACATTCAACACAAATCGATAAATCACATTTTTCACAGATAACACAGATAATTCTCGTTCTTATGGGACAATAAGAACAAAGTTTGAGTTTTGTTTGTTTGGACATATTGTGTTTCTCTTTTTTGCATTGTCTCTGCGTCATGTAATTTTTAGCTATTGAAAGTGCAAAATCTTTTGTTCCAACCCTTTTTTTCTCATCATTGACAGCATTGAATAGTACAGTAGCATTTACAATCGAAGCTTGAATTAGTCTTAAAAAAACTATCTACGTCCATTTTTTTGAACGAATACTCGGAAGTAAATTGTTACAATGTCCGTCGTGGACATCATTGCCACCCATAAAACTGTTATAGACGCTAATAGCCCTCGGAAAATGTATTTCAACTTTTTTTTCTTCTTGCTTACTGTATCTCTTTGAAAAGAATAATGGAGTTACCCCTGCAGCAGTAGAAATAATCGAAACTGGTTTTGAATCCATCACAGGGATGTAATTTATACTACAGTTCTTATCGTGCTTCACGGCATACTCACCTCTTTGAGCTTTTTTATTTAGAACATTTTTATCTTTGACTCTATCTTCTCTAATAGTACCTGTACATTTTAACCCAAGTTTCTTCAAATGCACAGCGAGATCTAAGCTTGTGAAATAATTATCAAAATAAAGATGGAACATAGATATTTTGCCCGGAGGTATACCACGAAAAAACTTTTCTAGTAAATTCATGACAACGCGAGAACCTAATGCACACTTACTAAATTTACTTCCCGTTGTAGAATTTTTTCCGCAGTATAAGTCAAGACCTAATACAAAACCATCGGAAGTACAAAGACCCCAGAATTTGTGACCAAATCGTTTGGGTTTTCCTCGAATGAATTGTTTTAGAACCGTCCTCGCATAAGACTTAGCCATCATTTCATCGATGGAAAGAGCAGTTCTCCACACACCGAACTTCTTAATATTAATTTTAAATAGGTTTAATAGTGAACGGACACGCCAAGCATAGTCAGTTGGATTTTTATCTTTCGTTTGTAAATATTTTAATTTTGATTTGATCTCTTCAAACTTATTACGTGACATAGCAGAAGAAACAACGTTACAAGATAAAAAGGGATCACGTGACCAGTAATCCCTCTGAGATTTCCTTTTGTTGAATGAAGTCAAAATGATTATTCCCACGAATGTATTTAAGTCTTTTAACTTTAAATCAAAATTATTTTCTTTGCAAGCATATATTGCTTCATTTCAGTTGAGAAAAATGTTTCAAAAAGTTCTACTGGCTCCATTTCTTGTATTTTATTTTTTACCGAGTCTTTCAATAAAATTTTGTCTTTCAAATTATCATTATACTTTTTTTCTCCTTCCATCCACTGGAGTTCATGCGTTCTTTCTAATTTAGTTTAAGTTTCAGCATATGTTTTACAAGCTTCTGTGTACGTTATATTAGAAATTTCATCATCCGAATCAGTATCGAAATCTGATTAATCAGAACCAGAATTGTCAGGATTTGGAAGGGTAACTACTCGTATATCATCGTAAGTGTTCTTTGAAGTATCAATTTCGTACATTTCATACGAAATGGGAGCGAGTGGAACGTCTTTTACGTTTTTGCGACATGTTATATAAAATAATAAAAATACCTAATGAAAATAATTACTACAGTTTTTAATGCTTCTTGTCAAACCTAGACTTTAGAAAGCGAAAATAATCTTTCCGATTCGATTTACTGTATGGTCTCAAAATAACAAGAGACTAGTAAGTAATAAAAATGAGCTCACATACAATTTTCTGAATTGCTTTTTTGATATGTGTATATTAGTATACGCTATACGAACTGCACTTGTATACACATAAAAAGGCAAAACATTATTATATTATTGTTGAATGGCTGTTCTTTATTCTGTATCAAAAATATTAACGCTGCTAGGATTATAACCTAACTCACTTTTTATCTCGAAAACTATTGAGTTTGGAGAAAAAGTTTATGGAACAAAAAGTCTTAGAATTTATGAAGGAACACGCATGAATTTTTTCAGAATTTTTGGAGATGATTTTGGAAAATGGATTTTCCGTATTCTCCGAAAATTCAAAAATCGCCTCGGAAAATTCTGAAAAAATTCAGGCGTATTTCTCGTTTAATTCTAAGACTTTTTTGTTGAATGAACTTTTCATCTAAACTTAATGGTTTCCGAGATAAAAAATAAGAAATATTTTTTATGGATTTTTTTTTATTTTGCCACCATTTTGTTGGAAGAAGTGGTTCAAAAATTCCACCAAAATTCCTGGAGATACTTTGATAGTCGTGATCACCTCTGATCATATTTGTTTGATGATTTTTTAGCGGTAACTTTGCTAAAAAAAATCGCAAACTTGATTTTTCGCAAAATTTTTCAGGTTTTTATTGTTTAATTGGCTATAACTTTTTTATAACGCAATAAATCGCAATTTTGAAAAAAGATTCTGAAAGAGCGTTAAATTTCCCATCCAAATACGTGTTTGCAAAAATTTCTTAGGCCTACGACTATCGAAAAAAACATGTTGAAAATCGACAAAAGAATTGAGTATTTTGGTCGTTAATGGGTTAAGGGGAAACATCCGCACGATGATCAAATTATTATCTCACACAGTAATCGAAATATACTATTTAATTAATTAAAAATATCAATTTCTTCTTGCAGACGAGGAGGTAATTTTTAATTATCAAACATGTGCGACGATGATGTTGCGGCCCTTGTAGTCGATAACGGATCTGGAATGTGCAAAGCTGGGTTTGCTGGAGATGATGCTCCTCGAGCAGTTTTTCCATCAATTGTTGGTCGTCCAAGACATCAGGTATGGGTAATCTTTTATCTTTACAACTATTACTTGTGGTCTTTAGGAAAAAGGTGTGAGTAGAATATTCAAAAAATATAAGTTGTATCCATATTTGCATTCTCCGACTACCGATACATCTTTTTACATTAAAACTTTCGTACAAATTTTCAGTAAATATAGATTACTAAAATAGTAAAGTTCCACGAAATCTAGTTTTTCAACCATACTTCGCTGAGCTACGAAAAAGTTTATAAAAAATATAAATCTTTCATTCAGTGCTTCTAAGTCTTCCCCTTCAGTGATATTGCCGCAAATCCTTCAAAATCTCAATAAATGTTGGGTTAAGATAGTTTATGTAAAAATTTATCTATTTACAATCTAGTTCAAATTTGGAATAGATAATTATTGATCTATCATATTTTCATCTCAAAAAACTCAGCCGTTACAAAAAAAAGTTATAAGGTTTTATAGTTGGATATCTTAACATACAAACCCTACCTACAGCCTCTAACGAATAACGTTTTCATTGATTAAAAAAGCTTTATTTGTAATCCTTACGAAAAGCTAGGAGCATATAAATTGTTGTATTGCGGATGTATTATATTTGCCTCAAATATGCCATCCGTAACGTTTGTTAATAAATTAAATCAGAAGTTAGCAATTTTTCAAGAGTAGCAAATGATGAAGTACTCGTAAATTTTTATAAGTTAAGATTTGGCAACGTCAAATACAGTCGTTGTTAGATTAGAGTACCTGTACATTTTAAAGTAGATTTATACTACTGTTTTATTACTCATGCAAATTTATCATTACATCACAGATCTCTTTTAAAAATTTTAAATAAATTCTAAAAAAATTATTATGAGAAATATTTAACATATTTTATGAGCACAGAAATGTATAAAGTGTGATAATGAACTAAGGTTAAGATAATGAAAACAAGGAGTTTGGTGATAAACTTAGCATATAATAGAGTTATTTTATTATTTGAAGACTGTAGGCTAGACACAATTTTATTTATAATGGCTTTGTGGTTGATAATTCCAGGCTTTCTTTTATGCATTTTTTCATATAAACTATCTTTCATGCCTCGTTTTTTTCTTTTTTTCTGTGTGAATGATAAAGATTCATAAGTAATATTATTCTTAACCATTTGCTTAATCATGGCACCGGATACTGATCTGCAACGTTTGATTTTATGTTAGCAGAGTAAATAGTTCGAACTCTAATTGTTTTATTTGTAATCGCGGTTCCGAGAGTAAACAAGAAATTGACACGTGAATGCTCTATAAGTATTGATATTTCAATAATCACCGAATAGCAAACACAGTATTCACTGTTTCGATGAGCCGTTTAAAATACAATTGAGCATTGTTGCATCTATCGAGGAGAAGCCCGACAGCGCCGTAACGAATATTTAATTTAATTTCTAGGGAATTATTAATTTCGTAGAGGAGATAGTCTAAGGCTACTTTTTTCTTATAAGAGAGAGAGAGAGAGTCTTATGAGTTAAGCGCTTAGATTATCGTAAGGTAAAGGAATTAGCAGGCTAACCACTGAATAATGAAATCAGTCTCAGAAAATAGCTGAGTCTTTATTTCGTTCAATGCTCGCGCTGCTAAGCAAGGTAGGATAATGAATCCTCTTGCCGCAACGACGAGCGAATTTATACTTGCGAAATTGGCTCCTTTCTACGCTTGGTAGCCCCTACAACGATATTTTTGATGTTAGCATAAACTTTGTACAGGTTTTGTCGCAAAATGGTTCGATCGAA